>NC_140085.1:104641689-105987429 GCF_964237585.1 Gallinula chloropus
TTTCTTGCCAAGTTTCCTCAGACTCTTCACAATTTAGACAAGTGGGATCTTGCACTGGGGTTACATGCTGCAAGTTATTCCACGGTTTATATTTGACTATCAAGGAAATTTATCCTTCAAATAGTTTTGTGAGAAGGAAAAGAAATCTGGCATGTGGTGTAGCTGTGTGGATCCATGAAAAAAACGGAGATTTAACAGCAATGTTTCTGCCTCAAATATAAATACACTTGAAAAAGATCAACGCTAGTACTGAAAGAAGTTAGGAGGAATATCTTTTGACTGAAATGTGGCGGGGGTGGGGGTGGGGGGTTAATAATCTTTGTTTATATTTTTAAGAACATGTTGACTCTATCTTCTGTTTCCATGAAAAAGTCATCTCAAACCAGACCCAGGTCCATAGGTTAAGCACTGCGAGCCCGGCATGTAGATATTGATCATTAGCCTTGAGGAGGTGGAATTCCAGCCCTACCTGAGACCCCCTGGCACACCCTGCACCTCCTGCCACACCAGGCACAGAGGACCATCCTCTGGAAGGTCAGAAGGACTGGCTTTGTGGTGGGTGTACAGACCAAAGGTGTGCATTCAGCCCACACCACACACAGCTCTTGCAGGGCTTGGGGGCGAGGGGGTGGTAGGACAGAGGACAACAAAGGGCAGCAATTAGTGCAACCCAGTGGTGTGGTGTGCTGCAGTGATCCCAGGCACGCTTTTTTCCGGGAGGATTTTTAGAATGAGGTGAGCTTCAGGGCAGATGGATTGCTCTGCAGTCACCACCTTGCCAGGGAGCCAGGTGTGTCACTGGCCACCGTGCCCATCTCTCCTTGTGGGACTGACCACTGGGCTCCCTAGACAAAGAGCTGCTGGAAGCACACAATGGACAGAGAGTAATTTCTCTGCCCAGATGAACTCTACTAGTTTGATGTAAAAAAGTGTAAGGTAGAGTACACCCGCTTTAGATTGCTAAAAATGTGCTCTTTTATAGAAACCTGCAAGTTGTTCATCTTAGAGGAAAGAATAAAAAATCATTCCTCTCAAACTGCTACAAAGTAGTCCTTGATGTTCAAATTTGATCTTTTGTTACATTACTTAACCCTAACATGTATCATGTACCTTTAATTTGCAAGTTTGCCTATTAATATTACCCACTTGCGCTAAATGCTCCACGGGAAGCTTTAAAGAGTCCCAAACCAAAACCATTTTGTGATCCCAGTGTCAGAGTGTAACCAGAAAGGTTTAATACAGCCTTTCCTAACCTCAAGGCCACTTTCAAAGTACTTTTTTTTTTTTTTCCAGCTTTCAGGTAGTCATATTTCTTACAAGAAATCTTGTTTCACACAAGAGCTATGGGCAAAGAATAGAGTTGCCTTTAGATACTGCAGTTTGGGGGAGATTTTTTTTTCTTCTTGAGTAGATGTGGATGATACGAAACTTAGAAGAATAATGAAAAGGGAGACTAAGAAAAGGAGAGAGATTTTAAAAGGGAGAAAAAGGACTGAACTGAAGCAAGCAAAAAAGTGACAGTTAAATGGCTGAAGGCGGGAGGGAAGTAAAGGGAAAAAATGGTAAGAAGGAGAAAAGGAGAAAAACTAGAGGGGCATAAAACAAACTGCTACTGCTGTTACCATTAATTTGCAATTTCTCTTGCAAGCTGCTTAGTCAGTGGCATTAACGTCAGTGTCCCACTTTGATCACACCATAGGAGAGAGAGTCAATAAGGCTGCTGCGAGACTGCATTTCTGCAAGACACATCTCGATTTCAAGAGTCTTTAAATGATTTTGAAGTACTTGTATGAAGAGAAAAAAAAGAGCAGAATTTGCGTGCTTCTATTTGTTCTATTTTTGTGTAAAATTATTTGATTATAAACTTTTAGCAATTTTATTTTCTGTTTGTGATTTCTGAGTAACAAAAGCAATTCTTGTCCTGGTAACCTAGTTATGCTGAGAGATAAAAGTCCATTTCTCTTTGTGGTCCTTCCTGTACCATCTGTTAAATCAAGCCAGTGTACATCCTCCTTAAAATATATTTTATAATAACATCCTTTTAAAAAAATCACTCCATAGTTAAGTCTTAAAACATTATCTGTATTTCCTAACACCTGTAAGAGCAGCTTTATTTTCCTTTAACTCTTCATCTTAGCTGTTGTCTAAGGACAATAGAAGAGTTAACGCCATTCTCTATGTGTACTCTACTAAAATTCTCAGTGACTGCATTCCCTTCTTTTTGTCCTTATCTCAGATAGTCAGGCTCCCTCATAATTCACCTCCCTCTGCTTCTCTGCTCGGTGATAGATGGAATCATTAGGCTCATGTATCCAAACAGGAACAGGAGGACCACCCAGTACCTAGATTCATGGTGCTCTAAGTTTGCTTTCTTGCCAAGAACTCTGCTTTGAACTCCAAACATCTAAAATCCATGATTTAAAAATCTCAAGATTGAGGAAAAAACAGTCAAGAACCCTCTTGTCCCTCTTAACAGTGATCGCAGAGCCTTGCACTTCAGCTCAACTCCTCTGCTTTCAGGCTGTTTCCCAAGGAAGTTCAAGTTGTCATTGTTTGCCTCCTGGGCCTGGAGCTGTAACTGGGACACTCTCTTGTGTCCCACTCTTAATGAAAATGCAAGACATGGTCTTTCTTTTACATCAGACACAGATAGATTACTGACTAGCGGGGCAAACATCTCTGAATCACAGCACTTCATATATTTCCCTTTTCTCTTCAAAGGATGCTTTTTCCTTTTGACAATGTTTCTCTTCTTCTTGAGAATCTGAAATCCCACTGCCAGCTTCCTTTATCTCAGTCAGTCAGGGGAAAGGAGGCAAGGACTCCCAATTCCTCCCTACAGCTCCAGGGAATAACAATTGGGACTACAGAAATGCTGTGTTGCCCGGGCATGTTGGGAGTGTCTTGATCTCCTGTGTTCATTTCACTCCTGCCCTATCTTTGTGCCACCTTCCTTACTGTATACTATTCTGGTGCTCCAGTTGTGATTTATTTAAAAAAGTTTTTTTCATGTTTTTCTAATCTACTGTATCTTTTCCAATACCTTGCATGAGTGTTGCCAGCCTACATGGCAGTTAGCCCTGGGCAACCACTTTTCCCGTGGAAATGAGCAACTTTGTACTTCTAGTCTGTCCCTGGTATTCCCACCATCAAGTTACTTTTTGAAGCACCTACTGAATTTCAGTAACTGAAGATTTTGGGTTGCAATTTGAAGGATTGGAAAATCTGGCTAACGCCCTGTAAGTTCAAGTTAGGACACAGCTGCCTTTCAGGGCTACTTGTATTGGCTGAGAGAAACCAATTTTTATTTTTATTTAACCAAAATAAAAATAGTTCCTTTTAATTTTTTTTTTGTTTTTTTTACAGAAGTCTTGACTTTGTATCATGAGTTGCACACGTGGTTTTACAGGGGGCTGTTTAGTTTACACAGGTACTGTACGTGATGATGCTTGCGCATACGTGTCTCAAATCTTCAAGACAGAGCAAGACATAGGAATCCATTGGCACTCTCAAAACTTTCTTGAGTCAGAGTCCTTCGTTTTCGCTATATGTTTTTTCCATAAAATGCAGTATTCCAGAAAGCAAGTATAACATTAGGGTTTAGTCCGTTTTGTTTGTATTTATTATAACATATGTCATAAATATTTTGCTGATCACAGAATCACAGGATATTAGGGGTTGGAAGGGACTTTGAAAGATCCTCTAGTCCAACCCCCTGCTCTGGCCAGGCTGCGTGTGTGTAAAAAATGAAACCAAATCATAACCACGAAGCTTGCTCTATACAGGGCACCTCCAGGTTAATACGCACTTTATGGTTCCTGGACATTCTCTGGATATTGGTGTTGGGCTATAAAAACACCAAATTGGAGAAGACTCTTCCAAAAGTGGAAGTGGTAGATAGTGCTGTGTTCCTTGCTCTCGCCATTCGGAACCGGACGCAGCCATTTGTACGAACCCTGAAGAGCTTGTGAGCTTCGGTTTATTTTTCTAAATTGCTGTTTGTTCAGTAGCCCCATCAGTGACGTAACATACTTACTTTTTGCAAACGCCTGTTTAAATGGGGTTTGTTCATAAATGATTATATTATAAATGATTATACAAATGAAGAGGATGGCTGTTCTTTGTATAGTTAGCCATATTTGCATACTTTCAAGTCATAAATAACAAGTGTTTCAACTCTTCTCATTCTCTTCAGGTCTGCATTCCAATTAGGCACCAAAACCTATAGTATGTTTGTTCAGGGTCTAATCACATACTGCCTAAAGGAACTTTATGCAGAAATGAATGAGCATAAATTTAACGATGCACGTGCAGTTTGCCCTTCAGAGTTGTATTGCCTATATTTACAAGGAATATATTTACAAAAAACAGGATTTTTTTTCTAGGCAATGGAAGAATGCAGAGGATCATTTATTTGCCATTGCTGGTTTTACTTGGTCCCGTGATATTAAACAGCTAAGGCAAAATGGCATGAAATGTGACTGGGCCCCGCAGGGTGCTGGGAAGACCCTCATGTTTTTACACTCGATTGAATATGAGATAAAACGAAAAGAAACCAAAAAATTAGGAAGTTCACTCACAGCAGATACAATGAAGCCTGAGGTGTGTGTCTTGCATCGTAGGTTTTAGTATCTTTAAAGGCACGTGGCTATTTTTAGTTCCTTCCTCTCCCTTTCTGTCTACTTGTAGCACTAAACTCCATCCTTGGCACCAACTTTTCCCACAGTAGGAATGCTCATAGGGTCTCACAGAATCACAGACTCACAAGGTTGAGAAAGACCTTTGAGATCATCGAGCCGAACCATACCTGTCCTCTACTAAACCGTATTTCTAAGCACCTCACCCATTTTTTGAACACGTCTAGGGATGGTGACTCAACTGTCTCCCTGGGCAGCCTGTTTCAGGCCCTGACTACCCTTCAGTGAAATTTTTTTTCCTAACATCTAATCTGAACCTGCCCTGGAACAGCTTTGTGCCATTTCCCCTTGTCCTATCTCATGTTACTTGGCTGAAGAGACCATTGCCCACCTCTCTAAAACCTCCTTTCAGGTAGTTGTAGGCAGTGATAAGGTCTCCTCTCAGCCTCCTCTTCTCCAGGCTAACCATCCCCAGCTCCTTCAGATGCTCCCTGTAAGATTTGTCCTCCAGCCCCTTCACCAGCCTGGTTGTCCTTCTCTGAACACGCTTGAGGATGTCTGTGATTCTGTCTGTCCTGCCCAACCTCTTGTTTTTGTGCTATGTGTAAGCTCATAGTGTCCCTCAGATACTCTGTGCTGCAGGGGTTGGTTGGAATTCGGTCAAAATAGAACAAAAGCCAGTTGTGATCCACATACATGAGTGTAGAAAGGCACGGACCACTCATCACATGCTAAAAAAAAGCCTGTATTGGAGTAATTAATGTGAGAAATGTATAAATTACAAAAATGGACAGAAATTGAAACCTGTATATACTGTGTAGTAAAACTGTGTGAAAAATCTGTGATTACTTGAGCTGAAAAACATAGCTGCTAGAGAAAAATACGCTTATTTACTGTTCTTTTACATATGTTCAGAATCAATCACTTCACTACTCTCTCAGTTACGCTGTCTTTCATCAAGGTTTTTATACGTTTCAGCCTACCCAGAGGAATGAATTGTCAGGCTGGGAAATTCCCCCAAAGGAATGTTTCCTCTGATATACTGCAGTCCAGAAAATGGACTTGGTTTTGTTCCCTGCATTTGTGTTTTCTCCTTAACAGGCTTTGCTGAAAGAAGCTAGCATTTGGAGGTCTGTCTCTCTTCTGTCCTTTCATCCTTGCTTTCCCAAAACAATTCTTGGCTGTCACACGGTTGCACAGAGAAACCCCCCTTAGTGTTTCGGGGCTACGATTGGGTAGCAATCTGGTCTAGTGGAGGGTGTCCCTGTCCACGGCATGGGGCTTGGAACTAGATTGTCTTTGAGGTCCTTTCCAACCCAAACCATTCTATGATTCTTTTGCCAGTGGGGGACGAGGAACCACATGGTCACTCTAAGCAGAAAGAGCCAGTGTCAACCCAGTTACTGACCCTCCTTCCATGTGCTGAAACAGGGCTGAGAAGGCTTCAAGAGTTTACCTAAATCCTTTAGTTATGAAACCCATTTTTCTCTGAGAGATTTCTGCAACAGAAACACAATGCACTACAGAAAAAAATAAGGTATTTAATGAGAAACAGATGGGGCCTGTGCATTGTTAATGGAGAAAGGCTACTGTTTTGTGTAAAGAGAAGCCAACATGTAACATTAGGAATAAAATCAGTGTAGGTTACAGGATATTGTAGCAAGATGTTAGTTTTATGATTGGTGGTTTAGATGTTGCTTAAAATAATGTCTTTTTAACTTGTTCTGTCTACTATGCAGTCTGTGCACATGTCTTTGTTAAAAAGAAAAAAACCCACGAAGCACAGTAACAAAGCCGCATAAGCTAATAAATACATATTCAAATTTTTTGTTGTTTCTTAGGTGCTTTCAGTATCATTTTATAGAAATACTTTTTTCTTTCTTAACAACAGTTGTCCCTTTACAACAATATCCAAAGATAATATTTTTCTCATAATTAATTTCTGGCTGCTTTAACATCTGTTGATGTGATTTATTAATGTTCAGGTACCAATAAAGATACTTTTTTTCCTTTTTTTTATGTGTTCAGCAACATAAAAATAAAATCTAACTGCATGTTTCCTTGAAAACAAAATCTCACTGACTTAACTTTTCTTTTTTCTTACAGACCATTGGGAATATTACAGTTTTACATGTCAGCTACTAATGGTTTTATATCCAATATTTGATTCAAAAATCACATTGCCCTGAATAGTATTTTGGGTTTTTTTTTTTCGCAAAGCCTGCTTAGTTTCATATAACACTGTGACATTAATGTCTTCTTTTTAATGACTGTAAACATTTTAGTTTGCATTTTATATGCAGCACCTTTAAGCTTTAATTGGACATCTGATAGTCTGTGTACATAAGCACCTCCCAGATAATGTGGAACTTGCAGGCTGAAAAGCAATGATGTTATTGTGCTGGTGGATGCAGACTTTAGCCTGGCTTGTCAGATTGTCTCCCAGGGCTGTCTGCTGTATTTCAGAAACCCTTTTCATATGAACTGTTAGAGAAATATGAAAATGATGAGACAGGTGCCAAAGCAAATCTTTGACAGACACTTTATCCCACCCAGATTATAAAGTTCCCACCTTTTTCTTTTTTCTTTTTTTTTAATCTCAAATATTAAAATCTTAAACTGTGAGTCTTCGTAAGATTACATCTCTAACTTTTTATATATCTTCAATCTATTATCATGTAGGTACTATCCATCATTTTGCTTCTGTAGGTTCTTCAGCCTATACTGTATCTAACTTTTGAATTCATGCTGTAGCTGGAGAACTTCTGCAGCTCTGACACGTTCTTCTCTGTGAAAACGTGCGTCATCAGAAAGGCGATTGAAGTCAATGACAGACAAAATGTGTATGAGAATTTGCAATAGCCACACAGAAAATTAGTAATTTTACAGATTCCTATTCTGTAGTCCTAAACTCATGAGAACATGGTGTTGCTAAAAAAAAAAAAAAAAAAAAATCAAAAAAACCCAAAAAGAAAGATATATCAATATGTCAGTATATAGTGCAAAGTCTATATATGGGTATTCTCTTGTACATGTTTTTGGCTCTAGATATATTTTATGATGGTTACTGACAGTGTTGCCATATGTTATGAGCAGCTAGAGAAACAGGGTCAATCCAGAAATATCTGGGCATATGCGGTCTTCTGAGGACATTGCAGCAGAGGTAGAAAAGCAAATTTAATTCTGGGTTAGCTTAAGCGTTTCTTTATTGATAAAACCGTGTTTGGGCACAGGTGCCAGTAAAAGTCCTACGTAATCTCGCACTCATATATAGCAGCATGTTCTTTCCCGCAGTGCAAGAATGCTTTTCACTACCTAGTTCTTCGCACAGGCAGCAGCTCATGACAATTAAGATGAGAAAGAGAATAACAATTGAAATTATACTTTCAGGACTTTAGCGGGTCTGAAAAATCTACACCAGCTTTTCCATGATAGAGGAAATGTGTTTACTCTGAGCTATAGCAGAATCAAATGATTTAACGTTTTGTTTGGAGTCCAAGAGACCAGATGTATAAGTCAATTAAGGTACTAACTAAATAAGGGTGGTATTTCTATAAAAGCTGAATGTAGCCTAGCGATCCCAAAGCGTCTCAGCAGACAGCTTCCTTTGAAGGAGCCAGTACAGGGAACCTAGGGAAATTAACCTCGTTAGGCTGAAGTTTGCATTTGGACCTCTCCAAGGGCAACAACATTTTTGGACAACATGTCTCCACTAGGGCTTTGGGGTCCTCAGTAAAACAGAAAATGTCTTAGGAGCCAAGGATGTATCTAGGGATCCATAATTCCAGAACAGCCAGGAAAGGGAGTCTCAGCAACAGAGAAAACATGTAATAAAGCATGTTTCTTGGGGAACTGACTGCTTATAATCAGATGAAGCTCGCTGACATGTGAAGCTGAAGATTTCAGTTATGCAATAGTGTACCGAGACCACCTTAGAAAATCTGAGACTCCATGTTCTTATAAAAAGCGCTGCTATACATTTAAGTAACATTACGTACTAAGCAAGAACAAGGTATTGCCAAGTAGTAAATCAAGTTTAAGATTACACACAGCAGTCTCCATCACTTACACAGAGAAGGAAGTATTAAAAATGAGTAGAATGTGATGATTAGTACTCTGTCATGTAGAACCTGCTCAATGGTTGAGTAATTACCAAAAGGGATGAATTATTCTGTGACAGAGCCTGAAAACGAGTTTATAGTGCTTGTGCACACAGCAGCATATATGCCCCACACGTGTATTTATTTGGCACTAGGACAGTTGTTACTTTCTCTGGGTAAAAGAATTTACAAGGTTCCCTTAAAGAAGAAGCAGAAATAAACTTCTTATTAGTTGGTTACAAAAGACCTGAATGCATATGTTGCAAGACATGCCATGTTAAATGTTAGGATGAAACCTCCCCAGATTAGAAAGAATTAGACAACTATAAATAACGTAATAATACATCTGCACAAGATTTTGGAATATCAACTCATGCAGCTGCCTATGTTTTTCTCAGCAGCTTCCATAGTATACTTGATTTTTGATCTGTGAGAGCATTCTAGGTGCAGATTACAGCACTGACTTTTCCAATGAACAGGAAAGAGGTGTAACAGCCGGGTTTCACCACTATACAAGCGTCACAGAACATGGATTTGGCAGGAACCGGCAAGGTCAGTGTTGCTGTTATCAATGAAACACAGGTTCTGGGTTTTTTTGTGACAACTTTTGGTACCACGCATAGGATTAGCTGGCTTCATCGAGAGGCAGCATGGAAATATCCCCTTCTGCAGAGAAGCATTGCAGCTGCTTTAACCAGTACCTTGTTACAATACCTTTGGTTCTACTTAGCAAAGAAAGCCTCCTTAACCTCCCCTGTTTAGCCAGTCTGACCCCAAGATTACCTAACATGACACTTAGTTCTACTGTTTCCTTGGAATCGAACTGTTAAAGGTGCCAGCTTGAGTTTTCATCTCACACAGATAAAGCAAAACAGAGCCTGGAGGCCCAGGTCTCCTAAATGTACGTATAGATATGGGGCATATAATGCCAGCTGCGTTCCACCCGGTACCTATTTCAGAAGGGTAGCATTTGGAGTACAATTAGAAATTACTGAAGGATACACTGAAGCTGCCATCCATGCAGGATGTCATTTCATGCTTAAATACTCAAAACACTACTGCTGTAATTGTTGATGAGCAGTCTCAGAAAATGCCAGAATTCAGATTAAGAGTCCAGTATTTAGTTCACATTTGCACACTGCCTTTGATCATACACCTCTCTGTGTTTTGTGCACATTCATAAAGATGTGTTCATGCTCTTTGCTTGCCACTCTCTTGTTACTACAGTACTTCAGTACAGCACTTACAGACTTGGGCTGCAGTCCTGAAGTGGACATAAGAATTCACAGAAGAAGTAAGGACTGCATTCATAGAATAAGTCATCATTAGATTAATTGTTCCTTTTTCTTTAAACGTACTCTCTTCTCAATCCCTTTGTGTCAGTGCCTGACAAAATCTCTGTGGCTCGTTTCATACCTGTTCTGAGTTTTTAAAAGCCTTTTGGAAACTTTTTTGCACAACTTCAGCCCTTTTTTGCCTTGATGCTACAGCATCTGCAGTTCTGCAATAAGCCCGGGGTAACCCGAATGGTTTTATCCATTTTGAAAAATGCAAGTATTTAGCCTAAGATTTCATTTGTGCCATTTAATTATCTCTGCACTTTCACACAGCTCGTTCTTAGGATATAATTTCCAAGTTCAGGGAAAGAAGGCTATCGTATGTATTTAATCCATAATTTAAATGTATTTATATAATAACAGACGCGATGCCTTCCAGAGTCAGGTGGGCACAGCTACTTAGCAAAATGTATGCTTACGGTAGGTGTTATCTGCCAGACTACACCTGCTCTGGTGTTTCTTAAAGGAAACATACTTGTGTGCTTACTAATACAGAAAAAATAGGTCTTTCACTCAAAATGGATAGAGGCATTTTTGCTTAATTAAAAACAGTCACTTTCATGTGGGATGGCAGCATGGAAAAAAAATCAGGGACTTGGTGGTGAAAATTAAAAAAAGTTATTGTTTCTTGGAAAAAAAAAAAGGCACCAAAGGGGAACAGTTGTTCAGTTTTGCCTCTAGACTGCTAGTTTTGTTCCTATCATATGTATCTGACAGAAAAAAAATCATTTAAGAGTTAGAAAGTACAGAGGTGAGACTGAAAGAAGTATTGTGAAGTATTTAGAAATCATTTATAAAGGAGTTTAAGATTCTTGGAATAATACACTGTAGAATGTAAGGCACATTCTTTTCAATAAGATACTTTCGTTGCTGTGAGAATGTCTGGGCTTTTTTTTTTTTTTCTTTTGCCTTCAGCCTTGGTGATTCATCTTTACAGTAAAATGCTTATATAAAATTCCAAAACAAGTTCTTTAATTCTGAAACTGTGAGAAAACATTTCAACTTGGACCCGAGCCATTCAAGCTACATAACTGTCATCTATTGCTATTCTGGTGATTTGAAATCAACTTTTCATGCTTCACAGGTGACAAGAAATTCTTGCTTAATTTGCAAAATGTGCATGCATAGGTTATGAGTTTGAATTTCAGAAGGATGATCAAAATCACATTGAAAACCTCCATTCATGCATTAATTCTTTTAATGTAGTTATTCATGTGTAGTATAAAGTTACAGTATAAACCTCACGTCGTACAGAATATTTATTTAGACAGTTGCTCTTTAACATCTGAGTCAAGCAGCCGCCCCAAATCCTGCTGCAGAAAACAGCTCGGTGCCTTTCTATCTCATGGGGAAAGCAAGTAGGGTATGAGGATCGGTAGGTACTGATCTTTAAACAGTACTTGCACTAGTTAGATGAGCTTTGTAGGCAACAGGGGTGATGTGATCATCAAATCCCAAAGTGAGGTGATGGGGAAAGGAATTTTTCATGCTTTGGGGTAGTCAGCTGTGTGGCCATCCTGATTCTGGGGTTTTTAGAGAGTTTGCTCACACCTATTTATGAAGGAGAATGGAAAGCTGCTGTTAAACTGGCTGAATGTTTTGACTTCCTGCTATGAATTACCCTGCATCAATCTATGGAGAGAAATAAGTGCTAGAATACTCTTAGACTGAAGTAATAAACCTCTACTTGTCATACTCAAAACTGGCATCTGCTTTCAGTAACTATTCAATGTATTGTCACAGATCTTTAAATTGTTTTCATTGTCTAGAGTTCAACAGGCAGATGTGGAAAGTCATGTGCCATTTCAAGTAAAGAGATTAGCTGTCTATCAGAAACACAACTGATTCTTTGCTAATTCTGATGTATATGAGATGACAAGTGACAGAAGAAGTGGAATGTGCCCCAAGCTACGAAGTAGGACCCCCTTTCCTCAGCTGGCAGAAATGAATCTAGTGATCAGAGCTATTAGTGCCAGCTGTGGATCTGGCCATCCCTTAGTGAAGATTGGGATGGAAGGCAGCAACTTAGGAGTAGCCTGGTCTTGCTGAAATTGGGACTTTGGAGCTATGTGTGAGTTCAAGGTATGTGTTACAGGGCTTTTTTGTAGGACTTGGGAATGTCTTGTGCTATGAAAGTACTCCGTGTTGGTTTTGGCTTGATGGCTTTCACTACCAGCTTTCTGGTCTGAGCTTGGTTTGGTCCTCAGCAGGTTTTTTGCTAAATCCTGTAAGGCCCAGTGGTAATGTTTGTCTGGTGAATAAGGTTGCAATCAGCTTGAGAGAGGTTGCTCCTCAACTGTCTGGGGCAGTGGATGAAATAATCTGAGGAGGAGCAAGCCTTATGTGGGGCAGGGAGAGGAGAATGCTGAGTTGGGAGTGAGGTGCTCAAATAGTTTTCCCTGAGGAAATTCTAGGGTGGTGAGCTTTGGCCTTGAGTTGATAGCTTTAACTGGTATGGGAATACAAGGTCACAATAAATTTATTGCTGTTATTTAATCCTATTTCTCTCTGTTTTTTGTTTGGGTTTGTTTTTTGTTTGTTTTGTTTGGGTTTTTTTATTTTTTGTGGTTAAACTTTACTTTATGGATTGGTTTGGGGGGTGGAGGTGTTTGTTTTTGTATCTGTTTCTTTTTCTTTATTTGTTTCTTATTATGGTCTTAGGTCGGTTCTAGGGTCCTTGATGCAGAGAGGCTGGCAATTTAATGCAGCATATGGTGTATTGCTAATTCTGTTTCTGCCAATCTGTAGTCAGAGCTTTTCTTGTTATTGAGTTCAGAACACCAGAGTGGGTAAACTGGTCACTCTTCCCAAACTATCCAGTGGACCTTAGGGAAAGTGGCATCTAATAGAGCTTTGAGTCCTGTTGATCTTACTGAAGTGAGTAAGGTTGCTGAAAAGCAGAGGAGCCCCTTTGATTACAAGGGACTGAAGGGTACTTGAAATTTATTGGTCTGAAAGATAAAAATGTGGGTCTGCCAGCTGATTGAGATATATACAGCCCAGCGAAGAGCAGTCAAAGTTCTATCTTGCCACTATCTGTAAGGTGGAGAAATCACAATTGCATTTAACTTAATAAGAGCCATCTAATGTAATGTATTCCTGGGTTTGTTTTTATCATGTTGTATGAATGCAATTAATAATTGTGTAAAAATTTCTTAAATGATAATGCATAGTATGTTAAGCTTCTAATATTCTGAAGCTGTGGGAATAGCAATCCTTACTGTACTGGAAAATCCTCTATTATTCTTGCTACAAAAATATTCTTTAGAAGAAGAAGTTTGAGGAGGTAGCTTCACAAAACTGCTGGTTTTTTCAGGTTTGTTGTTTTGGAGATGAACCAGGCATGTTGGCTGGTAATTATTTTGGGCACGAAGTTTCTACATAAAGATGAGTAAGGATCTCTTTAGCAATTATATCTCCTAACAGCAATTCAGGATTACCTGCTCGTATTTTGTAAGGTTTTGCTTTTAATGTTAACAGCTGCTGTATCAAAAAGCATCCTAGCATCTCTTCAAATGGTCATCAGAGTCCTGTGAAGCCTGAGATTGTCCTTGGTACTTTTAAAGGGTGCTTGCTGAGCGACCCAGCCATCATCCTTGGGAACCACACTTTTTTCCTTGTGATGATGCTGCATTCACTTCAGCTGTCTGTTTGGAATCACTGCTGTGGGCAGCACAGTTACCACCTGGCTTGATGGCCTTTTCTTCTCTCTTTTTTTTTTGTGCTGTAGTAGTTTCTTTTTGCATACAATGTGATATTTTTGCAGTAGATGCAAGTCTGAGTACTGAAGCTGAAAATTGCAGTTCTGAAATCTTGCTTCTTACCAGCTTGCAAAGCAAATCACAGCAGGGCACAGTGCCCTTGACTCCTGACATACTTTCAATGCTGTTGGAACCCTTTTCCCTGGATATCTGTAGGCAGTTGTATGCCGACCGTTCTCTGTTACATGTGAGAAGTCTCTGTTGGAACTAAACATCTGGCTGTCTTGCTGCATGGGATTGACTCAGCTGCGGGGCACAGGTTCCTGGGCCTAAAGTAAATAGGAAATGAGACTCACTGCTCAGAAGAGCAGCAAATATCACTAGCCTGTCTACCACAAATAAAACAGGCGAGGAAGGCTGCTTATGTGTGTTCTCCATCCTGGTGGTTACTTTAAGATGACTTTTGAATGCTACATTGTCTTTTGATCCCATTAGCAATGTAATTAACTCCCCTGAAAAGCTTCATTTGGCTGAGAAAGGGAGTCTTCTTCCTTTGATAGCAAAGAGTCACAGTTTACCTTTGTTTTACATTTGAAAGCATACCTACTGAAATGAGTTTTGAAAAACCTCTAGGAAAAATAATGTGTTTAAAGGAGGCAGATCTCTGGGATCTAGCAAACAAACTCTGGCAAGCTGTAAATCAAACATCATCATGAATATTATCAAGTTTTCATGTTAGTTTTGGGAAGTTTTGACCTGAAGAGACCAACCATAGGTTTCTGAAGCAGATAGCATCACTGAGCTAATTCAAAGGGGAAATGGAGACCTGTGAAGATACCGCTGCTGTAGAGGTAGATAAGGACAGAAAGAGTTTCAGGACATACCTAAGACTTGACTTGATGAGGGAAATGCAGCAATGAAAGTTCCTAAGCAATTGTGGTTTTTAATGTGCTTAAATGTCTAGCCTAAACCCAGATTCTACCTGTGCTATGACGAGAGTAAAAGCATGTGAAATGTTATCTGATATCCTTGGAAATGCTTTAAGAAACCGAGTGCAGTTTAACTGTAACAACGCTGGATTTAATTGTCATTTTACCTGCGAGTAAGGATCTCAGTTAAATTCCCTCGATAATTGCTGCGGAAGCTATTAGGAGAATAGGCAGCACTTTTTAAGACAAGATAATCTGTTGCTGCAGCCTTCTTTCTCAAAACTTCATTTTGCATTTAATAGTGAATGCTAAGTGACTTTTTTTGGTATTGAAGACCCTTTCTGGTGAACTACAATGGAAGATATGTGTCCTTAGTGCTCCCCTTGAGCTATCTGGTTGATATGAGGAGTGGAAACGAAAGATCGCGGTGGGAATATGGACACAGAGGGTTGTGCTACATCTAGTGCTTTCATTCTGGCTAAAAGTAATAATGTACAAGATGGCTGTGGTTGGGGTTAGTAGGTCTGGAGCACGTAGTCAAGGAGCTGGTACTTGCAGGGAACTCCCTCAAGTCACCTGAGCTGAATGTAAGCTTTTGGGTCCTGCAACCAGGAATGGTGTGCTGTAATGGAGGAGTTATTTTCATTGAAAATGGCACAAGCAATGCAGGCAGTAGTCCTCAAAGAGTTAAATTTTAGATGTGATAAAGACAAATTACTTGTTTCCTTATGATAGGATTGTAGCAATACGATCGTGATGGTGAGCTCAAAACATCTTTGGCCAGGTGATAGGTCTTCTTCCTCAACGCATCTCCACTTTCTACAGTTCATTATTTCCTCTGTGATTAAACTTGATTTAAAGTGAAACTACGATGCTGGAGAACTGCAGAAGTTGGGCTCCTGACTCCTTAGTGTTATTGTGGAAAGTCAACTGCTGGAAAATGAGCTCACCACACTACAAACTTTTCACTTTTTCTTTTGTCTTTTCCAGATGGCTGAGTAATTGCCAGTTCTCTTAGGTATAGAGCCTTGTGAATGATTGTCTTGTTACTTGCCTGACAGATGCTAAACCTGCTCTAAATTAAGTTGTCTCCTTGCTTTACCAGGCGAGTGGGAATGCATTAGTCAATAGTTGAGCTAATGGAGAAATAAGACAAGGAATGTGGAATGTTCACTGGAACATGAACCAAAACCTTGGTCCTAGGAGCCTTCAGGGATTGGGTTGGGTTAGGTTTGGCTTTGTTATACCCCCTGATGTTTTTGTGTGGAAGCTGATGCAGCTCAAGTAGTAAAGTCATCCCAGACTTCTTTTCATCACTGCTTACTAGGTGGGAAACCAAAGCATCGGTGTGAAGGAGTTGCCTTGTTGCGAGTTTCAGCACTACTCTTTCCTGATACGAGGCAGATCAGATTGCAGAGCTGTCAGCTTAGCTTGGAGAAGCTGGGTCAATATACTGTTCTCTGTATGTATGGACAGCCCTGGCAGGTGTTGTCTTGCATTCATGGAACTGTTTGCTTGGCTTTGATAAGATCACTGGACAGCCATGGCAGTTCCCAATGAGAGCAGCGGCTGGATGCGACTGAATTGATGGTCTTCAACTTGCTTTTGAATGCCTTCAAGTTGCAACACTAAAACAACCAACTAAAAACTGTGAAAACTGCTTTTACATGAATTTTATCAACTCAAGGACTAAAAATTTGGCATTTAATCATGGCTGTAATGTCCTGTTTGTCTACAAAACAGTTGTGTTCTGCAGAAGGCATTGATTAAACTTCATTGTTAAACTATTTCTGTACATTTGTTTCCTCGGCTATGGTTCTTACCAAGCGCGTCATTATCCCTTCCACAACAGAAACTTCTGGAAAGGAGCAAACACTTCAGGGGGAAAGGAGGGGGAGCTTTGTCATTTAAAATTTCTCACAGATTGCTCAGGATAGCAAAACAATGAATGTTTCATTATTACGACAATAGATTAAAACATCTGCAATAAATAATGCTGATGGCTATTTGTGATGGCACAAAGTATTGTTTTTGTTCTCTTTTATAAAATTACAGCTCATTAACTGTCATAAAGCAAAGATACCATAAATAAAACAACTAGTAGTGTTTCATTTCCCAGAAATGTGAAATCCTGCTGGTTGGGAACTTTGAAAAGTTTGTTTTCACAGCTGGAACAGTCAAGTATTGGAATATGTTGGGGTCTGTCACTTTTGCGGCCAGAGAAATTATGAGGATCCAAACAATTTTGTTTGTCCTCTTCACAGAGCTAATATTGCTCTAATCTTCCTTCTATTCATGAAGCACTTTTTAGCTAGGCCACAAGACACCTGTATTGATCAGCAAGTGTGTATATATATATTTAGGTACAGCAGTAATCATAGGAGGGTTGCTATTTCCACAAAGTAATATAAAGACTTAGCCTGACTTCCACTGCACTACTAACCACGGAGTAACTGCCAAGGTATCCCTGTGCTGAAACCGATGACTTGTATTTATGGCAGTGTTTCAAGAAAAGGCCTGATCTTAACTGCAAGTTGTTAATAATAATCTAATTGGTCCTTCATCAGAGATCACCTCATCTCACCTAAGACTGCAGCGGTTTTATGTGCTCTCAGTTTTCAAGCTCTCAGAATAGATGAGCTGTGGCTTGCTAGCCTCACAGATGTGCAACAATATGACTTCAGATTTGTTTCCCATTTATTTGCCATAGATGGGATTCTACAGGACAAGAAGTTCACTTGAAAAGTAAAATAATTAAAAACATACCCTTTTGTCTGAAGTTCTGCATGACAGTTTAAGTTTCAAGCCACAGATTTTCTCCTGTGCAGCTCGGTATTTGTGACAGATATAATGATGTGGTAGTTATGGGATAGCTGGGAATTTTTTCACTGTTCCAGGCACGAGCTGGGTTTATGCTGGAGCTGTGGACTGCATGCATGTTGTGCCTCCTTGCTGGACACTTGAGCCCACAGCTGTAGACTGCACAACAGGAAATTCTCCTCTGGATTTAACATTTCCCAACATAAAGTCTAGATTTCTATTTTGGCTATAGCTGTCTGTATTTTGATCCGGCGAAGTGGTGTACAGCACTCTTTGTTCCTGAGGCAATTTAGGATTAGATTAAAACAACTTGTCTGGCAGTCTGAACCAATGTGCTTGATTGTCTGTGCAGTTTAATCTTCCAGTTCAAGGTCCAGCAGACATCAGGTGACAGGGTTTTTGGGGTTTTTGGTTTTATGTAGGGGATTTTGAGGTTTCAGGTTTGTTGGGTTTTTTTGAGAGAGAGGATTCCTTTTTTTTTTTTTTTTTTTTGGTGTGTGTGACCACAATGAGTTGCATGATAGAATTCTCTCCTGAAGGAGAGTGTGGAGGCTGGAAACTACCAGGAATCCAAACAAGTTCTGAAAAAGTACCTTTAGGACTGCACGGGGTGGGGAATACCTCTCTTAGTCACTGCCTGTAGTGCGTAGCACCACGTACAGGATACTGATAATTCAGGGGAAGTATCAGTTCAGTGTTTAAGTGCAAACACTTTCTTGGACACCTTTCTGAAAGAGGATACTCCGCCCTTGGACCTGACTTACCGCCAACTGGTCAATCCTCTTCATGATACTTACTCCTCTCCTTTGAGACCATGCCAAAGAGTTTTTTTCTAAATTGGAGTTAAGTCCATTTTACTGCCAAGATGCCCAGGTGAGATTGGGAAGTGATAGGTATCATTTATTTGTCAAATAAGCTATTGGAGAGATGCAGGCTGTCTGTGCCTGCTTCTGTTGATGAGGGTGATAATCGCTTGGTGTTTCACTTCAGGATGTGCCACAAGAATACCGATCCCATTTTCCCTCCTGTAGGGCACTGATTAGATTTCTGGAAGTGTGTGAAAACTCCCAACTTGTGCTCTTTTAATAACGAGCTGAAGTCTCAGTTTTACTGCCATCCAAAGCAGAGCTGAGCACTCAATATCGGTGAAATTAACCTTTGTAGGGTTTTGCTTTGACTTTTACATAAATTGGTAGTATGATATATCCTTTCTATGCTGTGGTTTTAAAGTGCATTTCTGGATGAGGAGTTCAGTACAGATTGCAGAAAGAAAGATGATATTATGCTTCGAGTAAGTGATTTGACTGGATATTTCACCTTTAAATTGTGGAGAAGAAAGGCTGGGATTAACATATGGGGGGTCTGTATTCTCAGCACAATACAACTGTGTTTCAGAAGAACCCAGTCTATTATATGAAAAGGAATGATATGTGTGGGGGTCATACAGGAGGTTGTCACTTGGTTTGGGTTTGTTTGCTGGGGTGGGGTTTTTTCCCTCCTTTCTCTTTTGTGATAATTAACTTTCAGACATGGGCACATATTCTGTCTGGGCTGACCACATGACACTAGCCATGGTTTTACTGTCTCTTTGTTCATGTTTACAACAGAAAAAAAATAATCCATGTGTTGAAAATCTCATCTGCTCTGAGTGTGTATGTCAAGGCTGTGCACCACCGCATTAGGCAGGGGTAGTAGCCAGAGCCTTGGAAGCAGTCTAGTCCCACTCACAACTGGTCTAAGCAGGGACCTCTTGGCTGCTTCTAGGTCTCTAAGTATTTGTTTAGAACTAGCTTGGGCTTTTCCGCTCGCAGATCAATAAGATATGGTGCAGTGCAGATGTTCTTTGCCTGGAATTTGGCAAGACTGCATAGAGCAGACTTCAGTGGTTGGAAACTTTCTGGACAAAAAGAGCATCTCTTTCCCTTCAGCTGTATCAGAGCCTTGCTAGGAATCCCTGATTTCACGGATAGGAGCTGTATACCATTTCGTATCCATACTTACCTAAAGTGTGGGAACCATGGTCACAAATGTTTAGTATCACTGATGAACTGTCCTGTATTGCATGAACCTATTTACTGGTTTATAAGCCTGAAGATTCCTTTGCCTTTAGTTCTAGAAAGATTCTGAAATATAGAAGGAAGGTGTCTTCAAGCAATTTATCCTTAGTAAAGGGCTCATTACTGCACTGCAGAACATGTGGATCTAAGGAGAATTTTTGTGTGTTTGTGTCAATGTGATACCCAACAGTCCCAATGGACCATAACTTAATTTACACCCTGAAAGGTGCTAGCCAACCTGCCCAAATCTGGTAGATCCTGGCACTGAGCCCTCTCTCTGTACCTTGTCTCAACTATTCCGGAGCTATTTTTTCATCTCCTATCCTAACAGATAGGAACGGACTAATCTCTAAAGGAACGCTTGTTCCTACTGAGCAGTCTAAATGACATCTGTGAGCATGACACGCAGACACAGCAGTTCCTGTTGCCTGCAGAATCTGAGAGCTCACAACTAATTGCAGCTGAGGTTGGCTGAGGACATTGAAAACAGAAAGAGTATTTTGCATCTTAAGGCCATCGGGCTGTTTTTACTCATACACATCCCTGAGAAACGTTGCCTGTGTCATGCTTGGAAGAAACTTGCAGAGAAATGGGATGGGGTGCAAGAATGTGAGTGTGTGCATGGGTACACACATTTTTATACCTTGTAAGTGTGTGCCCGCACACACACAGAATATAGGTACGATACAGCACAGCAGAGGTGAGAAACCCAACGGCATAGGGCTGAGCAGCTGGTATTACCCAGCTATAAATGGCCATTCCTGAGGCTCCAGCTCACACCTTACTAATCCCACGATGCCATTAGAAGTGAGGATAATAAACCAACTCTGCATTGTGGATTGGAGGGTTCCTGGGGTGCAGAAGTGTTGAGTCTCTCATAATGATCCCACGACTGGAATGACTTGCTGATCAGCTGTGTATGATGTGTAAAGGGCACTACTGATGGCGATAATTCTAATTGCTCTCTACTCAAAAGTGCAGCTAATGAACAAAGCACTCTGAAATTCTAGGAATAAAGAATTTTCTCGGTGACCTACAGATGGCAGACCAATATAACAGATGAGTGATATGCTTGAAGCTTGTTTCTTTGGCTGTTAGGAACATGGTATGCCCTATTTATAAAGTTTTTCACGGAGGAAAAAAAAAAAGTTTTAACTGGGTTGCTATAAAAACTTCGGCAGTTTTGCAGTTTCTTGCTTTGCTGCAGAATATGTGAAGATCTCTTGCTTTATGCTCTAAATTGTGTTCAGAGCTTAATCCAAAATTTCTGTGCTGGAAATGCTTCAGGTATTGCTAGACTTACCTAAAGATATTGATAATTAAACCCAAGTTTTCAAAGATGGGTGTGTGTAGGAGCACTCAAAGATTTGTTTTCATGTAGTTTATGCCTTCAGGTTGATCCATTTTTTAAATGAATGCTGCACTTATTTCTGCTGGCATCCTACTTTTGCTTTGTGTAAATCTAGTTCGGTGCTATGTTTTTCCCTATGGAAGACACCAATAGATGAAACTTACAGTTGCCTTTTTTGATCGTCTGTTAAAAAGCAAGAACTCTTTAGGAAGCATTTGCTCTGGAAGGAAAGAAGAGTTGTCGATACAATGGAGCTTTTGTTTTCTTTTCCTCTTGGATACTGAACTTTAGTGGATGATTTGATACTCTTCTGAATCTTTAGCTCATAAAAGCTGTAATTCCAGAAGCACGCACGCACACACAGATGCACAAAAAAAAAAAACCCACAACCAACAAAACTCAAGTCTTTTGCTTAACTTGAAGAAAAAGAAACAGGGTGGGAGTGGGGAGGATGGGGAGGTGGAAATGGGGGGTTTACCAACTTTGCTGTTCAGTTACTATCTAACAGAATGGACTTCTTAAACTCCATATTCTTTCAGGTCCTTTGTATTTATTGTATAATGCCATTAGAAAAGGGGTGGAAGAAGAAAGCTGTTGTAGGTTTTACCATTTCAGTATTCTTTTCAGATGGCTAGAAAGACAAACTCACTGCAGTTCAGTATTGTAAGGTTTTTTTATTCTTTTTTATTTTATGGCCTTAGATTGAAATAGGCATATTTAAAATATTGCAAAGGATGGAAGTGATTACAACCTGCCGCGTAAGGCACTACTCAGGAAATTGAAGAACAGGGGCTTAAAAGTAGTCCCCAAACAATGGGCTTAACAGACTCTCTCACAAAATGCTTCGACAACTTTTTTTTTTTTACTAGAAAATACTCAGTTTCAGCCATGTGACTGGAAAATATTTTGCTATATTCTTGAACTGTTTTCTATTATGGAAATCAAACAAACTGTCGTTACGTATTATTCTTCAGGCAGGGAGAAAGAATGCTGCTTGAGGCCGCACGCAGGTCTGCGGTCTGCGCTCTCTCTGCCTTACTTTCTCAGCTAAGCCTGTCCTAACTGTTTCCTAATCCAAAAGTGTTATTCCGGCTGTTAAAAACCTAGTGGAGCGCAAACTCCTAAACCTAATTGTTTTGGGCAATATATGTTGAATACACAGAGCGGCAGGAGAATCTTATATACGGTCTTTCTGAGTGGCTCTGGTGTAGAGAAACCGTGGCAGAGGGGAGTTGTGCTCAGCTCTGGCTGGCCGTGTTATCTGTCACGCGTGTGCTGGAGCGGGAAAAGAATGACTTTTTCAGAGCGCTTACTTCAGATGTGGCAGGGAAGTCTCTAGTTGCATAATATCGGCCACGAAGATGCAACGCAGGAGGGGCTGCAAAGGTGGCCCCCCAACTTTGCTGTATGTGTGCTTAAGAGCCTTGTTGTCTCTGTAATAAGGTAGTTGTTATCTGAGGAAAGCTGTCTTGAAGGTCTGCCTGTGTAAGAAGTCCAAATAATGCTGGGGAGACTGGGGGTTAGGTTGGGTCTTGCTGCCTGCCTTTTTTTTTCTTTTTCTTTTTTTTTTTTCTTCTTTCCCTGGGAATTGTATGTAATCAGAGTAAAAGGGGGTGGGGAGATAATCTTGCTTTGAAAATGGCTTCTGTCATGACACTAAGCTTTTACTGTCTCCTGAGGTTTCTCAAACACCAAGAAGCAAATGAGACTGAGTAATTAAATGCAAAAACTGATCAAATAAGTTCTGCAAGTCTTTGCTGGCTCATGGGAAGGGGCTTCTGAATCAATGCTGAGGTGATGAACTGGCAACATACAAAACGAACAGCAATACTGAAAAATTATGATTTAATGAGCGTACAGTCTGACTTCCAACCTCAGAACCGGTTATTCAGGTGACTGAAATGTGACTTCTGTTTTCTCACACTGTTTCACGTATTTTAGAAGAGATGGGGGCTCTGACCCATTTTCTTTCTTCAGACCACAGAACCCACTTTCTCTCCTGTATTTCAGCATACGGTACTCCCATAGCAGTAACTGTATAGTCTGAGTTACTCTGAAAAGTAATACTTGGAATGCGCTTTTTCTATAATGTGATCTAGCAGTTATGAAACAGGAGGTTACTGAAGATTGCAGGAACAGCTGTCTGCTTTACACCACTCCCACGCGTTCCCCGAATCAAACTTTGAGGACCCCACGAAGTAAGGCATATTGCAGCCAATATCTTTTCAAGGATCCATGTCTACATAAAGAATCCAAAATGCATGCAGCAGTAACAAATCACACTACTTTAGAGTTTACTCTGACTCGATTGCCCTTACTCTGATACCCCCATTTTGCAGGCGAAAATATGTGCTGCTGCTTTTCCCAAGCTTTTCTGGAGAGACATTTCCCCAGGTACCTATACAGGGAGAAAGAGAAATTAAGCCAGGATGAGTTCTGTTACTTCTCTCTGAGTCGTTCATACACTCAGAGTGCAGGGAAAGCGTAAACCAATTTCTTGCTGTTCTTTGCCTGTCTTTGATTTTTATTTTTTCTATAATAACAATTATAAACCTTGAGCCTGCAGTTTACTATGTGCATATGGACAGCTGCACCTGCATGGAGCCATGCTGACTTAAGTGAGGCACCACGTAGGTGCAGCAATCTGCCCGCCCGTAAATTGTAAACCTTGGGATGAGGAATTTAACTTGTTTACTTAGTGTTTTTGAAGGGGTTTAAGGCACTGGAAAGCGCCTGTAGGGTGCCAGCAGGTGCCATATGCATTTTCCCTGCGCAATTGTACCAATGCACAGCTTTCCTCACCTGCAAGTATCTTCCTTGTGCATATGCTGTTCAAGCTCATGACTGTCTGGGATTGTACTGCTTGCCCTGAGGTAAGGGCAAAGCAAGTCTTGCTGTGCTAACTCCAGTCGGTTTTGTTGCTCTTACAGCAACTTAGTGTTTGCCTGGACATGAGGTTCTGGAGACAAATTGTTCTTTGCAGCCAGATAACAAGCAAAGATGCTGAACCTTAAGGGGAAAGCAGTGCTGCTAATGCACCTTCAAGAGAACACAAGAAACTGCACCCACCTGTTCTAACCTGGCTGTGCAAACGCACATGTGTTTTATCCACCCATCTGAGGCTTGCATGTCTGGCTTGCTTGGGTATCACTATCAAAGGAGGCTATACCCAAACAGCAGCTGCTTCTGTCCCTGGGCCAGGCCTCACACATGCAGAAGAGCAGCCATGCCTTCTGCTGTACCACTCTCCTCTCAAGTGTCAAACTTGTGTCAAAACGGTTGCGATAGTCTTTCTTGCATGGAGCTTACCCTTATTCTGCCTTCAGCTATCATCATTCTGCCTTGACTGCTGTGATTAGTTCTACTTCAAAAGAACTTTTTTTTTTAAACATAGAGGTATTAAAATGATGATGTGCAGCGTATCATGGCGCCAAATTCATTGCTGGAAACTGTTTCATGTAACTGAGATTCACTATGTTTTGGGTTTGTCTCAGATTAGTTTCATTACTTAATCAGGACTAAAAACTGCTCTCTGTTAATAATCAGTGGTATCAAAGAGAGATGTATCAAGTTTCTGTGTTTTGTGAAGAATGAAATATCTATCAGGAAGCAGGTAATAAATACATGCTTTTCTGTGTCTTGGAACTGAAACTTTAGAAGACTGTTTATCTGAAGATGCAAAATAGATAAAAGTATCAGTAGAGTATACTAAATAGAATTCTGGTATGCAGAGGCATACCTCTCATCATGAAAGAGTTAATATTTGTGGGGAAACTTCTGTTGGGCTCTCTGAGTAGCCCAGTTTGACCAAAGTGCTCTCAAACACTAATAGGTCATTTTTTGTTGAAAGGTAAACTGGGCCATTTAACTTTTTAAATGACACAGAACTCAAATGCTCTAGGTAAGGCAGAATAACACCACAAACATTTAACCATGACTGTCTCCTGTCTTGCTGTGTCAGTGCAGCGTGTGTCTTGGCCCTGGAGTAAGTTAGCTGTGCTCGCTGCTCTGGTCCCATGAGGCTGGACGTGCTACTGCCCAATTCTCTCTGCAGTCATTCAGCTGCTCCATGCAGCAGCCAGCTTGAGCTGTATTCTGTGTTTCTGACTTCAGTAGTTGCTTTCTGTTATAACTTTTTGGCACTCAATTCTACCTCATTCTCCTGTAGGGAAACTAAAAGAAACTCTGACGAGTGCTCGGTACTGTAATTCCCTAGAACAGGATGTGCATGACTCTAGTTGAGTAACTCCTTTCATGCTTCCCAGTTATATTGTAATATGCTTGTAACTTAATTTCCATTAAATGTCAATAGTGGATTAATCTCTCTTAAAATGCTGAAGAGGCAAACAAATTACTGTGTTGTTATCATGTAATTTTAGCACAGGTTGAACAGAACCTAAATCAAACTGATCTTGTTCTAAGCCAAGAGTTTGACCCATTAGGCGGGTTTTTGTGGAAGAGGCTGGGAACTAAAATATTTGTCTTTTCTGCAACTGTACATTGGTCCTTCTCAGAATAAATAATCATCCAGCGATATGATAGGAGAATAGAAGATCCCACTTCATGTGAAGGATTACTGGGGCATGTGCTGTAAGGATGTATTCTTTTTAAACAGGCTTTTTGGGAGACCTGTTTTGATTTTTAGTTTTTCTCCAAAGCTTTCTTGCATAAGCCCAATATACCCAACCTGGATGGCTGCTGAGTTTCACCATGTGATTCTGAATGTCTAAACCACTCTTCAGTATCTTCGATATCTTTTATTTTTTTCCATTTGTTTGTGTGCAGTGGTGTGTCTGGGTTTGTTGCTGTTGTTGATGCTTCGGTTTTATTCAGTATGCTCAAGACTTTGTTAAAACCATGCAATCTAGGGGAACATAATGATAAACTGCCCTGCTGCATATGTGTGTTTTCCAAAGTGCAACAGTGAACTGCAATAAAACTAGTGGTGACATCTTGAAGGAGCAGTCCTGCCATGTAACTCCCATAACAAGGTGTTTTTCATGGGCATCTGTACAACGAACTGTGAAAATATACAGTAATCTTGTTTCTGTTTGTCTCTCACAGGTTTCTATTGCTAATTCACTTACATTTCAGTAACTCACTTCTACTTGAACCTTGTATGGTATTTTAAGGCAAATAAAAGTAATGATCTTTGCTAAAATAAAATTCCTTTCTATTCTTTTTACTCTACTGTAAACATCAGATAACGCTTTTTGAGTTTTCATTACTTGTTTCAGACAAATAGGACAGATGGGATACAGCATATATTCAGGTAGCATGTGCTTGGGGACGTGTGTCTTCCCAGGGAAGAGCCGAAAGCTGCAAGCCTGTAGAGTATCTCTCCTTTTCTGCTCTGCAGTTGCCCAGACTAGCAATAGGTCTTTGCCTGTCTCTGAAAATAGAATTCAGTTGCCCAAAAATGTGTGTTTTTTCTGACTTAGAGTCACCTCAGAGCATTCTTCTTAACTTCCAACTGCTTCTCCAGACTGTTGTTGTTGTCCCACATGTCCTGCCTTTTATGTGCCAGTTAGACATTGGATGGCTGGGATACCCTAGGGCAAAGGAAATAGCCAGCTGGAGACTAGGAGGAATATCATAAGCCATACAAATGTCACTTAGCACCTGGGTTTAGGCAACTGCATGCAAAAAACCTATGCAAATCTTTGCATTATACTGAAACAGCATTGAGATCTATAATATTCAGCTCTTTCCTTGATGTCATTCTTTCCGAGGGTAGCGTGCTTATCAAAGGGATGTTACTAGAGCGATAAGCATACTATCAGATGCAATGCTTCCATTGTTTAAAGTCTGTGGTCTGAGAAAGAGTAGAAACTGTAATCTGAAAAACTGCTGAACTCCATACCTGAAAGGAAAACAAGGCCTCTTTTATCATAGGGTCAGATAGCACTCAGTAGTGGCAGGCTTTGATACTTAAACTACTGAAGTCTTGTTCACAGTCACCTTGCTGCACTTCAGGTAATAACATTTATACCCTAATTTCTGTACCAGATGGAGGTAGTCTATATACACAGAGGGGGGGAAAAAGAAAAAACCCACAAGAAAATGCATTTTGTGCTGCCATCATCCCTTCCACTAGCTCCCCCACCAGCAGAGAGAACTCAGCTGAGATTTGGGAACCTGTCTTGGAGACCCCATCAGTCCATGGTGACTGGTGATGCACGCAACAAAGGCATTTGGAGGAACAGCGCTGATAGTCTTCCATGTGGTGCTAGCAGTGGGGATTTTTGTTATGGCAGGACAGTAAATCACATCGTACGTGATTTGTAGATTGTGTTGCTGCTTTTCCATTCAAATATTGCCTAATAAGGAAGACATTAATTATGTTACCAAATAGGCTTTAATGTGCTGAATCCCTTGTTCCTAACACAGGAAGTGATATGCAAGACTACTGTGGTATACATTGCACTGCGCTGCATTTTATATGCAAACGTTGGAAACTACTAAGGGAGGCCTGAAGTGTCCCCACTCCCCCTCATACATCACCCTTGGCTTTAATCACTAACTCGGGGCTTGCTTTTGTTGCGGGAGGAAAGTTAGGAGTCTGGTATGTCCTTTATGACCCACAGTGGTGTAGGTCCTGCAGCTCACGGCAGGAGACCATGCCGCTGGGTGGTTCAGGAGGTCATTCCACTTGAGGAAGTAAGTGCTCTTGTTTAATGGGCACTAAGGGCAGGATTCATCTTTTTCAAAGCAGTTGGAGAGAAGCACCCTGGGAGACAATTAGGGTTGTTTCTCTCCCCGATTACTAGGGAACCTAGGAGTTTGGTCTTCATAAGCTTTTGCAAGAAACTCTGATTCATGTCCCTCCCGCCCTCCAAAAAAAAAAAAAAAAAAAAAAAAAATTCTTTTCATTTTGACTCTCAAGTGAATTAAGCTTTATTTCACATTTGATCTCAAAACATGTATGATGAGTGAAACACGGTTTTTCTTGTACATTGTCAGAGTTTTTCGGGATTTTTTGCTTTAACTGACTCTTTCCTGCACTTATAGTTGAGAGGTCTTTGGTACAAGCCTCTGGCTTTAATATTTACTGAACAATTCCTTGTGCCTGGCTTTCTGCTTTATAGACAATGTTGTTTGTGGCCATTATGGGAATTTTTCATTTCTGGAAAATGAAGGGACTGTTAAGTACTGCAGAAAGCAATGGGCTCTGCAATGCATTTTATTAATGATGGTTTACTGGAACTGAGTCCAGATGAGGGAAGAACTTAAAATTAAGACTACTGTTGTGTTTTCTATTAGAAGCACATTCATGGTATTTTAAGTAACTTGGCTGCACCTACAAATTTAAAAAATACAAACAGCTGATTCCTATACGTATCTATCAGATGCATGATTACTTGCTCTTCAGTATGATCAATTAGCCCTTAGAGGGTGAAACTTCTCAGTTTGAAGTTATTTGCAAGCAATGCCTATGTAGCGGCTTCTTCTGTGAGGCTGTACACTAGCAATACAAAAACATCCCTTTAAGTCACACATTATTATGTTTCTTCACTTATTTATTTTCATAGAAATCTCTTAAGGGATCTAGGCAGAAAGTTAACGCAAAGCTGCACTGTACTTCCTGAAGTAAAAGTATAAAAAGTCAGCTTATTGCCAAAGACAAGATAGCCTAAGACAGCTTCTTGTATTCCTCTTTGGAGATGATGAGTTATCAGGTCATTAAAATGTCTTGCTTTGCAGGGAAGGATCAGGAAAACTCCTTAGGTACAGGTTGATGCCAAATGGCTTAGAACGTGTCTGCAGAAAGTGGTCTGTAACTTGGCTTAAGAAAGAACAGATAGCACAGGGCCCAGCTCATGGCTTGAGGTGAAGATCTGTTATAGATCAGGCATTGTGCAAAAAGTCTTCGTTTCGTTAGCCTGTGTGCACAGTTGGACAGCAGATAAATTGTCCTGTCCCCTCCTGTGAGGAAAAGTTTCCAATGTCACTAGAAAAGGCTTATGAGGAGAAGAATGCTTTTTGGGGCTACGATTGAGGCCAAAGATGGGAAGATACCCGTGGAGCATTTGAAGACTGAATCCCCATTCAGAAATAAGATAAGACACTGTTTTAAGTATCTGCCCATTTTGAGCATGTTAACTCGTTAATGTGTTATTTGGCTAGAGTTGTCATTATTTGTGAAGAAAGATATGTAAGATGCAAGTTACCTTCTCTATATTTAGGCAACTGTCTGTTGCAAAGAGGAGATCACGATCTCTCAACTTCCCTCAGTAGAATGGTTACAGTTGGAAGGGACCTTAAAGATCATAAAGTTCCAACCCCTTGCCATGGGCAGGGACACCTCTCACTAGACCAGGCTGCTCAAGGCCCCATCCAACCTGGCCTCAAACACTTAGAGGGACGGGTCAGCCTGAGCTCCTCATCCTTTCACTATATGCCCTCAAAGCATTTGTTTCATTTTTAGATCCTGGTATGTATTTACCTGTGCATTGTCTAATGTGTGGGAAAGAGACAAAAATAACTTCTCTTAGTATGCACCTGTGTCTTACCCTTCTTCTGCTTGTTCTTTGCTACCTTTCACATTCTTCCCAAATTTTATGGAGACAGCTAATGAAAGCATTAGAGGCTTAGTATTCATCAGTAGTATTTGTGAAGAACATAATTTATGTTACAGGAAGAAACATGTTGCAGGAGCAAATTCTCTCCCCCCCTCCCCTCCCCCCCCCCCCGCCCCCTTATGACTAAATCATTCCGAAGACACACAGAGGAAAAATAATTTTAAAACAACGTCGCTCATGGGGCTTAAAGACAGCCCTAGATAATCATGCTCTGTTGTTTATGTTACACTATCTATTGCTGACATGGAAAATACTGCCATCATGCACATTTGTGGTTTGGTTTTCCCATGAAACAGATACGAAGCGCTTGTCAGAACAATCAAATGAAATTATTTCATGCCTAACTGATTATATATTTTTTTAAGATGACTTAATGGTTGAAAACTTACTATAATTATTACTTACCTATTTAGTTTGCATTAAATTGTCCTCAGTTAAGGGATCAGGATGTTAGGATACAGAAAATTCTGAAGTTTGAATGTTCAATATTTTTTGGGTTTAAGATTGTTTTGAAAGTACTTCTTCAACTAGAGATGGCATCTCTTGACTACGTTAGTGCAGGAAGAGTAGTGAATAAAATACAATGTTTCTTCTGATGTCATTTGTCTATTGGGAAGTAATGCCTGTGAATAAAAGTGGCTGCTGCTGGTAAAGCAATCCTGGATATATCAGCAGATGCAAGATTTCTGATGTCTGTTTCTGGTTAAAGAATGGGCATGTTATGTAACATCTTCAAAGTTTGTTAGTTATTGTGGGCTATTTCTTTCTTAAAGGAAAATTCACTCATATAAAACATTTTCAATTGTTTACAACATAGTGGACAAAAGCTTGTCCCAATGCTAGTAAGAAGGATTTAGACAGGAAGAAATAGTGCTAGTTTTACAAAGCAGAAGTTTGAAGGAGGCACCAGGAAGCCAGTAATATTAAGAGTCCCAAGTGCTAATTAAAAGATTTTGAAAAGTTTTTTATGGATCCTTTAAATATATCATGGTCTGTGGGCTACCAGTATTTTCTCCAGGCTTTTATCCACAGGCAAAATATGCTGAAGCTTTCAGATTCTCTGCTTGCCTCAAACTTTCTTAATTTTTCCAGGAATTAAGAGATCTAGGAATGCAAAATTTTGTGACTAACATCTGAAGAGCTGGCAGTTGAAGTAATGTCCTGTATTGAAAATAAACTTCACTGGAAATACCTTTGAGAAAAGCTGCTTTTGATACAGCATTTTAAATAAAGATTAGTGCTAATGAACAAAGAACTATATGAAGTTTGAAACTCAGATGAAGCAGTGTGGTTGTAAGGCATGCTAAGCTGTGAAGGCCAAGCCTAGGATCCAATATAACTTAGTTTTTGTTTATACCAAGAAAGGAATGTTGGAGGGTTACAATCCTGACAGCCTGTATGGTGAACAGATTTGCATTTCAAATCCCTGTATTTATTCCTGATGTCTGCTGGCATTTCCTTTCTCTGTGTGTCAAGGAGGTAAATAACTCCCTACCCTGTCAGTTCTGCAATGAAAGACAAACATGTTTCTGGGAGCTCTTGCTTCAACAGAGCTCAGTCAGGACCTAGGTACTGGCCAGAGCATGTCAGTGCTGCCCTAGACCTACACAGGCCCCCAGGTAGCTTCACTCCCACTGGGAAGGCTGGGTGGTTGTCACTGGTATCACTTACACTTCTTTGATAGGACAAAGTCAAAGTCAGGTTTCCATGACACTTTACTTTTTTGGGGGAAGTGGGCTGGAACCTCTGAAGAATCTGAACCAGCAGAAACTCTTCACAGAAACCAGCTTGAGGAGGACAAGGAAAAAAGGTCAAATGTCAAGGAACAAAGAAAATTTGTTGAAAAAAGATTATACACCATAATGCAAAATTCAAGTGTCTCACAGAGCTTTGGCTTTTTTTCCGTGCTCACTAAGCTGGTTTTAGTTGACTTGGTAATTAGCCTTGACATGCACGCCAGACTTGCTGCCTCCTTCTGAAAAGCTTACAGCCACTAGTACTTCTCTTCATGTACCAGGTAGCCAAGATCAGCCGCCTTCCTGAGGCCCAAAACCCCAGTCCCCCCTGTTTCCCTTCCTCCCTCCTTCCTTCCTTCTTTCCCGCTCCCTTTCATATGCCATATCTAGCTGTGGGTTTTCATACATGGACTGATGTTAGTCCTGTCTGACAAGGATTAGATTGCCATGTTTAGTAATGAAAACCTTAAATTTATTTCACTTTGGTGAAAAGATGGTTCTGTCCATTGTTGGCATTCCCACTCAGAGGTGGGGGGGAAGGGTTGTAACATTGATGTAATTGATAATGAAACCATGAAAAGTTTCTGTTCTAAAGTATCATGATTACAATAAAATTACAAGAACTGGTTATTCATATGGTGTAAAATAGTAACCCAAAAGTCACTAGGCATGTATTATTGATGACATGACTGTATGCAAGAGGAATGCATAAGTGAATTTTCTCAATGCTCCTTCATTTCATCAAAGAAATGGCTTAATGATCTGTGCTAGAATGTGCCAAATTCATGTACAGCGCTTGTAATTATACTCCCAGCAGTTAACAAGTAACAGTGAAATATATATTAGCACTTTTATTTCAATAAATAAAAAAAACCCTAAATAAAACCTATTTTTCCAATAGGGAATGTTCTTAATTTTGAAATGTCAGTCAATATTCCGGTGCAACCAAATCTGGCCAGAAGAGAGTGTCTGTCAATTTGAAATATTTTAACCATGTCTCTTAATACATGAACATTTCTTAGTGGTATTGTAACAATTAATGTATAAATAAGTAATAATTGCTCTTAATAAATGATTGTAAAACACACATTAAAATTACAGTGGGTGTGCAGTACTGTTTAGAAACTGACCTTCTGAAATATCTCAAAAAAACCCCAAGATGCTATCTTGAAATACAATTATGAAAAACCGTTGTGGTTAAATAGGATAAATTATGGAATTGCTGCCTGTTTCTATTGCAAGCTGCTGCTGGAGTACACAAGTAGAAGGATCACACAAAGGCAAGTTACCTTCATCAGGAGATTCACAGAACAGTGAGGAGGTAGAGGTGTCAATATGTAAAGGTGAGATCTGAGTATAGGATCATAGAATGCGTTAGGTTGGAAAGGATCTTTTAAAAGCCAGCTGGTCTAACCCTCCTGCAGTAAGCAGGGACATTTTCACTCAGTCAGGTTGCTCAGAGCCCCATCAAGCCTGATCTTGAGTATCTCCAGGGATGGGGCCACCAGTACATCTCTGGGAAACCTGTTCAAGTGATCTGCCACTCTATGATTATTGAGAAGTCAGGAGCACCCAAAGTAAAACCAGTTTTTCAACAGCTCTGCTCTGCCTTGTGTTTTTTGTGTCTGTATAGCTGAGCATTGAGTTCTTGTTTTCTCTTCCCTTGAGGGGGCCAAGGGAGAGAGAAATGTATTAGTACTCTCTATTCAGGACATATTGACCTCTTGTGGAAAATGGCATCTGCTGTTGAGACACTTCAGAAGTGACTGTGTTTTTTCTTGTAGAAAATGGTTAGGTACCTTAAAGATCAGGCATCTGTACTTCAGTGTGCCCACCTAAACACACAAGCTCTAACATGAGGCTTGCACAATAATAACATAGCATTGATATATGAGAGGTCAGGAGTGAGGCTTGAGTAAGATGGAGTGCTGGCCTGCTGGTACATGTTTGATGGTGAAAATATCAGGCTTTGTACTTGGAGCAAGCTGAGAGCTTGTGTACACTCAGGTATTATTGCTCAGCTAACAAACAATAACTCACTAAGCCATTATGGCTCTTTCTTGTAATCATCTGTTTGTACCAAAATACAGCTGTCGCTGTTCACGCACGTAACTAATGTTCTAATCCAGGCTCTTGTATTCATGTTGTCTAGCTCAGCACTTTTTCTACTTCTTTGCACCAAGCTTTGATAAATGCTATCTTTCTCTGTTTGGGTGTGGCATGCTGACTGTAGTAAACATTTGGATGCCCGGCAACAATATAAGAAGCAATAGAAAGGAAAAGATGAGGTGATAGCTCTGAAAATCATACTGTAGCCGAATATGAGGACATGTAGGCAGTCTAGTTAAAGACTGTATCCTTAACCTCCCCCTATTTCAATGTTATCTCTCTGTAGCCAGATGACTGATTGAAATGATTTTGCAATGCACTCTATTTATTTTGTTTCTTTGTGACTTCTGTGCTCTGCCTCCCTTCAGGCTTTAGGTGAAAAAATGCTGATTAGTCACTTAAATATGTTCTAACAGTAGCATCACAAAAAATTGCCTTTGAGGCCCGTAAAGGAGGAAGCTGCTGTCAGGCCTAAAATGATATTATTTCCATTTTTCCTACTCTAGTTGTCCTGTGAGTGCTTCCAGTCAAACTCTGTATATAATGCTACGCTATACCTTAAGCTAATCCACATTAGCTCCATTTCAGTTAAAACAAAACAAACGCCAGAGTTTTAGTATGTATCCAATATCACTCACCAGACTGTGTCCGTCACCTTTTTTTATTTATTATTTTATTTCCCCAAGGCAAAAACCTAGGAAGAGTATCCCCGCCTCATAGAAGTTTAAAACCCTCATTTCTTTTTTCTACAGATTCAGGTTATTTCATTGCCAAAATTTTGCTAGCATATTCGTCCATTGAGTAAACATTAGGGCTGTTAATAATTCAAGAGGTGAAACTGCTTTTATAGATTGCAAATGAATTTAGACATTTCTTAATTACATATGGAGAGGAATCCTGGAACTCCTAAAGGTTGCTACTGGTAACAGTTCTGGAGTGAGGTGCTTGGCCCTCACACCATTTGACAGCACTAATGATGTCACTCCCTGTGAAGAATTAGTTGGCTATCAGAGCTGTCAGTGGTGGGTCCTGTGAACTCAGAAAACTCAGTAAATGATGACATATGGAACCTACAGTAAAAGCTATTAGCTCTTACATAGAGTAGTTATGAACTTGGGGGTTTTGTACCTGTTCCTGAAGACAGCCTGTCTTCTTCCTTGGGTGGGGGTAATCTGTTTTGCAGGCACAGTGTTTTGGTGTCTGATGTTTTGGGGCTTGGTTTTATTTTCCAGTGTGGATAATTGAGTTCCGTAAAGCAAAGACTTGTTCATCTCCACTAAAAAGTCACAGAAACCAATCATGGATATGTTGTTGCTTTCTGGGTTTGCTTTTTGTCTCTTTAATCTGATGCTGGGTGGATATCTGTCTAGTGAATATATGAATTAGGAAGAAAAAAGGAAAACTTTCACAGTCAAAAGTAGGACTACTGTTCTCTCCCCAAAATGTATACACGCCTGTCCTAATAATAGAGAAGAGTTAAACCTGTCTCCTACGCATCAAAAAATCTATTCCCTCACCCCTGTTGCACTCTTCGCTTCCTGAATTATTTCTCTGAAATGATGTGTTTTCCTCATGAAACCTTCCATGAAGGGAGATTGAAGTAAACTTTATAACAATTTTAAAACAAACAATAGATTAAAGTCTTATAACATTTTAATGGCTTACTATTTGTGTTGAAAAGCCTTTAAAATGGGACTGTGAACTGAGACATGAATAATTATTTTTGGAAATGCATTGAGTATGTGAAAGCTTAGTTACCCAAGGGGTAGCTAATTCTGAGGAAATCAAAGTTGACACTGTTTCCTTGTGACACAATCTCAGTGGTGTTAAAAACTGGTCACATGTTTGCAACAGGGTGAGAAAGTGTAAGTAATTGAACATCTCTCATGATCCCTTGGTTTGATGGATTACGATGTTCAGGAGATGCAGTGTAGAAGTGTTCGAGTTTTCTGATGTTCTGCAGGGTAAGGCGTATGGAAGTCAGAGCTGTGCAGGCGTGCTTGAAATTAGCACTTCACTACCACTTGTCACAGCTCTTGAGCACGGTACAGTACTGAGATCCATCTTAATGCATTAATAGCATACTAAATGTGCCATAGATTTGTCTCTCAATATAACACAATTATAGAAGAAACCTTCCAAACTCCTTGTACATCCTTCAACTGATGTGTGGATGCTGTTTACCCAGGCATTTTTATATAGGAGCCCAATAGTAAAACAAATAAAGTGGAGACATTCTTGTCACGTGAGGGATTCATCCCAACAGCCTGTTTCTGCAAATGCTATTAGATGGAATGTAACATCCAGATGTTGTCTCATGAGTTTAGCTCATATGCAAAACATTCTGTTAGTAATATGATTCCACAAGAAACCATAAAACCATAATAAAATAAAACTCATCAAGAGATGGTAAAACTTATTTTTAATTGCTGTGATAGGCCCTTCCCCTCCTATTGTCAATTCAAAATTCTTTCCTTTTGTGGTTCAGAGCAGAATATATTCTTGCTGTAGAAACCCAACTAGTACGGTGGTGGTCCTCTATTTGGGTGATCTTGAATACTGGGGAGTTTGCTTGAGAATCAGTTTAACAGTGTTTTCTGGTTTGACAGATACATTATCCCAATTCTTACCTTCAGTTGTGTGCTAATTTTAAAATATTAAATGGAAAACTAACTTCAGACAATGCTCTAAGATCTTGGAGGATAATAGATGACAACTGTAAAATCATGGTCTGATCAGTGATCACCAGTGTCTTTGAGACTTTACTAGTTACACCTTTGATTGTATGGCTCAGTATTAACTGTGTTTGGAGGTTTTGCTTGGGAAGGATTTCCCAGTCATGATTTAGATTTGGATCGTACCCGGTCCGTGGGGCATGTGCAAAAAACTGTGAAATCTTAAAAAATGTGGCAATGTGTTTGTTCCTATCAGTCTTCAGCAGAAAATGGAAGTTCAAAATACGTCTTTGAGTAAACTGGAAGTCAAGCATAAAGACAGTTACGTTTGTGAGGCCTCTGATTGCAACAGCTTGATTCCTGGTTTAAGGTGGCGTAGTGTAAATTTTTGTCTTTGAAGGCTACATTGAGAAAAAGAAAGCAACCTACAATAACAGCAATGTAAGGATGATATAGCATAGCAAGTCTACTGAGCAGTAAGGAGTAACTGTACCTCTGTACTAATTTTTTATGGTAATGGAGGAAAGTGTTGTATTGGACTATACTGGATAGTGTATGCTGCATTAGAGATTAACAATACATCTGTAAGAAAAAAATTTTTCAGCTCATACTTACTAAATCACACAGGCAAACTTCTCAGGTGTACTATGCTGTGTTAAGCCTTTTGGGGAAAGAAGGCTTTGAAGTAGTGTCTCTTTTTTATTTCTTTTTTCCTTTTCTTTCCTTTTTTTTTTTTTAATAAAGGAGGCCTACATATGATTTGTGCATTATGTGAAAGAAAACCAGTGTAAAAATTTAGGATACTGTTTCCTAAAAGTTCACTTAAATTTAACTATTAGGGTTTTGCAGGCTCTTTTTTCCCCACAAACACATATTCCTTCTTTTCTTCCATATCCCTCATCCCTAAAAAAGGAAGTGTCAAAAATGAGACTACCCATTTCTCCTTTTGGAGGAGGCAATTGAGTTCTGGTGGTGTCAAAATCTTGCAAAATCAGGATTGCTGATTTGACATAATTAACAAAATGCCTGTCTTAATGCCAGCTGCCAGTCCCTGACCTGATACATGGATGCAAACTTTCAGTGCATGTCTGCTGTTCTTCACCCAGAAGAAAGTTTTTTGTTTCCTTGAATTACAAATGGTTACCTAGGCACAATGTACTTTCATTATGTAAGGCACTGTACAAATACTTCTGAAAATTCATAACAAAAGACTATCAAGCTTCTATGCAATTCCTGGAAAGATTTACCTAGCCTTAAACTACCTTTTCCATGAAGTTGCTTGAGCATGAAGTTCCCAAATAAGTCATGCCACTGTTCATGTTTGAAGTGAAGCCGTATTGCCATGTGGTAAGGAGCGGTTATGGGCCTGTAGGGCTGGGTTCTGTTTGTCTGTCTCGGGAAGGCATGGTTAAGAATTTACTACTTCATCCTTCCTGAGTGGAAAACATTATTAATAGTTAGAAATGCAGTTAATGGTTGGCTAAATAGTAAATGACACATTGAATAGTTAAGATATGCAGGAAAATGCACTGTTTTAAGAAGCAGGAGAAAGAAAACCACAAAATCCTCAAATATTCCCTTATCTTACTCATGAAGGTCAGATTTATTTGAAGCAAGTACTTCCAGTCTGATGTAATGCTATCATGTTGATACAAGATATGATTAAACAAAACCTTTTGGTGGTAAATAGAAATAAACCTTTATGTAAGGATTAAATGCTGCAGTACCACTGGGCACAATTGTGTGTAGTACAGACAGTCACATGTCTTTTCCCAAATATTAAGAATGAGTGAAACAATTATATTGTATGCAAGATAAAATTGTTGATCTAATGTTAATTTCCCTCTGTATTTAATCTCCCATTAAATTTGGATTTACATTTTTATTGGTTTGGAGGTCATTATTTGTGTACGCTGTGGCATTGGTTTTCTAAATTGCGACTTTGTGCTTTCAAGCATAGCCATTTTCATTTGAAAGGGAATATACTGAAAATGTGCTAAAGCCAGCCAACTGTTAGGCAGTGCTTTCCGAAGCTTTTTCCCAGGACTTAATGTCCATCCCTTTCCACCTGGAGTGAAACAAGTACTCCCCTTACCTAAGGATAGGTCTCCTAAGGAGGAAATCTTATATGGAAAAAGTAGTACTCTGTTTTCATTTTCTTTTGACCTCATTGTGATATAGCTTGGACTAAAAATCACTTAAACTGTTTGGGTTTACTGAAAAGGGATCATTAGAGATTTTAAGTGAGCATCTGGTACACATGTAACTGTGCCATATGCAATCCTGGTGTCTTCAGAAGGTGAAAGGCCAGTGTAGTGGTAATTTTGCCCTCTTTGCACCAGATGTTAAAGCTCTGCAATGTCCCTGAGTGACCATTAGATCACAGGCAGCTGGGATTGGTGCTTTATGTTTAATTTATTATCACACTGTTAATCTATCTGACTGTCAGAACTCTCTCTTCCTCATAATTTCCAGAACTCCTAATATTTTAGGGACAATTTAATTTCCCTGATGATGGATCGCTTTTATTTTGGCTATATATTTACATAGATGAAGCATGGCATCCATTTTGGGGGGATAGTATTGCAAGTGGCAATATACAAACCTAACAACTCACTAAGCTTTAAAAGCATGCCGGAATTTACTTCATGTGGCATGCTATGGATTAAAACACATGTCCTATAATCACCTTTGTGTTAAAAAACACAAACAAACAAACAGAAAAACAAAACCAAAAAACCCATCAAAAAACAGAAACCAATGTGCACATAGCCTCCCACACCACCAACAAGCCACCTCTGCTATAGATATTTTTTCCACTTACAAGTATGTTTAGATTTAGTTGGTATGATTTTTTTGAACTCTTGGTTGGAATTGGCTTGTTTTGCATTTGTGTTTTTATGTGGGCAGGGAAGAAGGGAAAGGGATTGCTGGGGGAATGGAAGAGATAATGACAATAATAAGGGAAGGAGGCTTGGAGTTTGCTATTGGTAATTCTTGGAATATTTTAATCTACCAGTGGGGAGAAATTGACAGTGCTGTTCTAATTTATTTTACCATCAAGATATTTTCTTGCTTCAGTAGTTCATAGGCAATTTTAATAGCTTATTGACTTAAACGCTGTGGTCTTGACTTACCTTTAAGGGAATGAAAGGAAAAAAAATAAAATAATTCCATATATTAGATTGTTGTATTTCTTCCCCTGCATGCCTGCCTACCACCATGCCAAATATTTGTAACACTTGCTGGGGGAAAATGCTTTTTATAATTAACATCTTGCTCCATCAAGTGAAACCTTTATCCAAATGGGATGTTCACTACGGTGCTAAAAGTGGGGATGGAATCTTCAGGACTAAATTATTCTTTGATGCTGTCCTAATTTCTGATCCACACCCCTTCAGTGCCAAACCTGCAAACCAGCTACTGCAAGAGTAGGGGAGGAATGATAGGATACTCATCACTGGAAGCCATACAGCACTACAAATGGATTAAGTGCTCAGAGAGTCTCACCAGCTCTTTCAGCCATAAGAAGTTCATAGTTCCCAATTCACTTTTTGTTTTGGATTGTGTGTGCATGTGCCCAGGGTGCTGCTTTCAAAGATAGTTTTGAAAGCTTTTCTTGATAAAGGCCTGGTGCTCTTACCTGTGGCAGACTTGTTCTTTATGAGTGTAACTGTTTTCAACTATTGCCATCCTCTCTGGGACATGGCAACAGGAACTAGTATGTTTCTGTCAGCACCACAGAACAGGTTATTTCTATGCTGCTGTTCTTGTCCTAATAGGCTTCTGCACTCCTGCTAGGGTATGGCACAATAAGAAGTTCTGGATTTGGAGGGAAAACCTACTGGTTCCTTTCAGGACCTCAAATAACATAAAAGAAAAGCAAAGTTAGACAAGTTTGGGAAGTCCTCAGAAGTTAGGATTTCAGTTTTCTATATGATTCTGAAAAGGTCATTCTAAGTTAACCTGTGCATGGGTAACTGCTAGCAATCATTCATCTGTAGGAAGATATCTTCTTCAGGTTGAATATATGGATTTCTTTTTTTTTTTAATACTCATTGAAAGCCAGCAGTGTGCTTGCTTCTCTGAGTTGATGTCCTTTGCGATTAGAGCACGAAGTGCTGGGGCACTGCACTGTCAGCTGACGCAGTGAGATTAGTAATGAATCTAAAACAGTGCTGCCGAAATTTTAACGGGACCCAAAGGAATGTAAATATATCAACTGGCAACAAAATACAGCATGAATTCTGGTTTTTATTACTTGAATATAAACTTATACTGTATTTTGCCAGTTGATATAAATTCAATAAAATTCCTGGTGATTTGTAATGCACATTTTTTATTTACACTGTTTATTATACAAAACACATTAATCTCTTGATGCAAACGCTTTTTTCCTATGATTAATGGCAACAAACAGCATAAAAACTTCAGGAAAGTCTTTTTTGTTCTTATGAAACTTCATGTAGTGAGGTCACAGTATCTTAAAATAGTGAGCTACTTAACTTCTAATGTTTACAGTAATATTTTGCTAAACTGGTGATCTCATTATTCAAAATGTGTCGGAGTTAATTTATAGTAAGCCACATGCATGGAATTTTATGATAAATGTTCTGTTTCTGTAAACATTATGACACACTCTTAATAGAAAGCAGAGATCAGAAACCAAAATCTGCAGAGATGCACAATGATTCGTATTTATTCACTGGGCTAAAGCCGCTAAGATTACTATGGCCTTGTCTGTGTTTAATACCTAAAAATATTATGTTTGTGTAATTACTTGCAAAATAATTTGTGGAGAGTTTAATGCTGATTGCTTTAATGCAAATGAGTTTTTAAAAAATTCCCTAAATTAGCATTTGCAATTCATGTGGGTCAGTGGCCAAACTGTAGTCGCTGTTCAGTGCACCGACAGCCCCTGTAGTTTTCATGCTTCTTTGCAGCCATACCAGAAAGCAAGGTCTCTGCCCAGTAATTCTTAGTGGCTGTGTTTGTTCTTGTAACTGTACAGATTCTGCTGAAGATAATGGAATCCAATGACTGACAGTTACAATGACTGGAATATAAATTTGGGGTGCTTAGGTGGTCGTGTCGTTTTAAATCCTGTTGGGGTATGCACTACTTGCAGCAGAGGAAACTCTAAGTGAAAGTGGATTCATCCATTGCTTAAATTTTGTGCCAGCGTTACATTTCTCTGTTTTTTAATGACTACTTGTGGGACAAAAAAGGAAGATAAAACTGTAGTTTTAGGTGAGATACACCCAACCTCAAGTCCATCGCAGTAAGAGAATTTATTTTTCATGCCTGTGGGGAGCACAAGCAGCAGAGGCAGCAGTTTATGGGGCTGAGGACAGGAACTTGGCCGTGGACTGGTCAGTGCCAGTGCAGAGACTACACCACCCATTCCCCCTGCCCTGGCTAATGTAGCTGTACCATCCCAGTCACAGTCTGGACTCAGCAGAGCTCTGGGAGTGACTGGTCAGGCTCAGCTCTCTGGGACTGGAATGGTAGTGAGGTCCTCACCCACCTGTGGAGGTGTGCTACAGGAGGAGGTAAGCAGACAGCCCAGCACTAGGGAAGAGGAAAGAAGGAGCATTAGGACCTTCACAGACCTTGCAGGAAGGTGCCCGCACCCCATCTGTGTGGACAGGGGCACAGAGGGAAGCTGCTTGATTGAACTGCAAATGGGGACTGCCATCATGGCAGGCTGGAGATTTGTGGTTTCCAGGAATGAGTGGATGGCTCTGTCTGTCCCTGCAGATCAACACCTGCGGAAGTGTGACCAGGAGGTCAAGGAAGGTTCTTCTGCTCCTCTGCTACACCCTGGTGAGGCATCATCTGGAGTATTGTGTCCAGTTCTGGGCTCCCCATTTCAGGAGAGATGTGGAAACACTGGAGAGAGTCCACTGGAGGACTGGAAGCATAATTAAGAGAATAGAGCATGTGGAGAGTATGAGAAGGTGGGGGATACCCCAAGCAGCTAGGAGGGGACATGGTCTGGACAGCTGACCCAAACCGCCTCAAGGGATATACCACACCATATGATGTCATAATATGTATATACCTGAGGGGTTGGCCATGAGGCAGGGTGACTTGGGAACTAGCTGAGCATCGGCTCTGTGTGGTGAGAAATTGTGCTGTTCACTTATTTTTCATGATTTTTAAAAAATCTTTATTATTCTTTTCATTTTCTGTCCTCTTAAACTGCCTTTATCTCAACCCACAAGTGTTACCTATTTTCCTTTTTCATTTTCTCCCTTGGCTGAGGAACCCGGGTTTGTTCAGCCTGGAGAAGAGAAAGCTGAGATCTGATCAACGTCTATAAATACCTGAAGGGTGGGTGTCAAGAAGATGGGGCCAGTCTTTTTTCACTGGTGCCAAGTGACAGGACAAGGGGCAATTGGCACAAACTGGAACACAGGAAGTTCCACCTCCACATGAGGAAAAGCTTCTTTACTGTGAGGGTGACAGAACACTGGCACAGGCTGCGCAGATTAGTTGTGGAGTTTCCCTGTCTGGAGACTTTCAAAACCCACCTGGATGTGTTACTGTGTGTCATGACCTGAGTGAACCTCCTTGGCAGAGGGTTGGATGAGATGGTCCCTTCCAACACCGATAATTCTGTGAGTAAGTTTGGTGCCCTAATGGCAAGCAAGGGGCTGAGAGCTCATGCTGGGGAGGTATCACAGGTGCTGAGTCTGCGCCTCATCTCCACCAGGAGACAAAGTGCCAAGAGATCCCTGTGAGAGATTCCCTGTTGCAAGGGACAGGGGACACATCTGCTGATTTCACCTACTGTCCAGGGAGGAGTGCAGGTGGCTCAGATCTGAGTTTTCTTGGAAGCTGCCAAGACTCATTTGTCCTTGGACAATTTCTTCTGCTTCTCTTCTGTGTGGCCATCTGCAATACCTCCAGGGAGACCTGGAGACTGTCTCAACAGCAAGTGACACACATCACCTACAGAAAGTGCCAAAAGGACAATCAGGGTGACTACAGACCTCACTTCAGTCTCTAAGGAAATCAACTCAGTAGAAATTTTGGGCCCATGACGGTAGTGACTTGGAATGAACGGTGTTACCAATAGTAAATCATGTCTGACCAACCTTGTTGTCTTATTTTGTCTTAACAAAGTAACTGCATAGGCAAGTGAGGAAAAAGCCATTGATGTAATTTAACTTCAGCAAAGCCTTTCCAAGTGCCTCCCATGACATTCCTGTGTCCAAGTGAAGCTATTGCAGTCTTAGTGGATGGAGAACTAGATAAGTAAAATACTGATTGGATGAACTCAGGCTGAAGGAATGGGCCAGGAGGAACATTAGAAAGTCCGGCAAGGACAAATGCAAAGCCTTACACTTAGGCAAATAGCCCCTGGCAACATAAAAAGCTGGGAAGCAGTTCTGCAGAAAAGGACCTAATTCCTGGTGACAGGAAGCTAAGCATAAGCTGGCAGCCTACCTTGACAGCAGGGATGGTCAATGGTATCCTCAGCTGTATTTAAAGGAGCACAGCTCCGGTAGACTGAAGCAGCAGAGATGGAAGATTGAAAGAGTATCCTTCCTCTACACAACTGAGACTCCTAAAACCAGAAATTTTTTTTCAATGGACAGTTAACAGTGCTTACATAGAAGGAGGTGTAAGATCACATTTCGGAAGAGGAATGTGCAACAGATGGATTTTTTCATCATTATTAACTAATGCAAAAAAAAAGAGAACTAGTATCACGTACTTCAGTATACCTGGGGTGCCATCTACTATGACACTTGAAACTTCTAAAGACATAGTTGTTTCTTTTATTAGACACATTTTACTTCTCATTTTCTCTTCTTTAATGAAACCTAAATTTTGAGACTCTTGTGGCAAGGGGTAGGGGCACAGGGGTAGTTTTCAATTTAACGTAATTTTCAGGTAACCTCTATTTAAACTTGAGAAGCAGGAAGGAACATTAGTAGGTTTAGACTTATGGTTTGAACTAAGGTTGATTGGTTGTTTTATTGCAAATGTTTTTGCTATACAGATACTACGGTAGTCGTTAAATATAATTCTTCCTTACCTCCAGCTCTAAGATTTTCATACTCAAAAATAATAAAAAAAGTTTAGCTTCTGGGAGTTATCGCAATGGAAGCTTTGTAATTGAGGGTTTTTGTACTTGCTGCATCCTTATTCTGGTATATAGTGAAGAAATGACATTTTGAATTTTCTTCACTTACTCAGTTTTCTTCATAAAGCTAAACATTTAACTTACTTAAGACACTTTTAAAAGTGTGGCATTGATAATGAAGCATGTGCTAATATTTGTGTTCTTCAAAGTATTCTTACTCTGCATTCAGTCACACGCTCTGACTTTGACTTGATGATCCTTATGGGTCCCTTCCAACTCAGTATATTCTATGATCCTACTCTGGTAATAATCTCTTATGGCAACTTGGAGGTTAGGTATTGATTAGCTCTGACTTCTGAAAAATGTCTTGAAGTGCCCAGTTGTTCTTAAACATTGATTTTAACATTGTTTTGTGATATTGTGCTTTTACAAGTGATATTATTCAGATATTCCAACTTTTTGTTGTGGATTCAGCGGGGATAGAGTTAAATTTATTCCTAGCAGCTGGTACAGAGCTGTGTTTTGGCTCTAGGATGACAACAATGTTGATAGCACACTGATGTTTTTAGTTGTTGCCAAGCTTTCAAGGTCTCCTCAGCTTCTCAACCTATGGGCCAGAATGAGAAGGTGGGGGATACCCAAGCACCTAAGAGGGGACACAGTCTGGACAGCAGACCCAAACTGCCTCAAGGGATATACCACACCATATGATGTCATAATATATATATACCTGAGGGGTTGGCCAGGAGGCAGGGCGACTTGGGAACTAGCTGAGCATCGGCTCTGTGTGGTGAGAAATTGTGCTGTTCATCACTTGTTTTTCATTATTTAAAAAAAAAATCTTTATTATTCTTTTCATTTTCTGTCCACTTAAACTGCCTTCTTTATCTCAACTCAGAAGTGTGGCCTATTTTTCTTTTCTCCCTCATTCCACGCAGAGGGGAGGGGTGAGCAGGCAGCTCTGTGGTTGTTTTAGCTACTGGTCTGGTTAAACTGTGACACTTTTCTAATACTTAAGAATTAAAGTAACTGTATTGGGATAGATGTAAGTTACTATTGGTGAGATATAGAACACGTTTATAAACAATCACATTAGTACATGGGGCTTCTCTCTTCATTTGCAAAGAACCAGAGATGTGCAGAGAGTGAGGTTTAAATACTACCTTTCTAAAGACAACCTTCTGTGAGTGACCCGAGTTGTCCCTTTACCTAAATAAGGTTCTGCATTTTTGACAATAATGGAAGCTCTTGGAAATGCTTTTTTTAGCCAGTGCTTTTGTAGGCGTAGTGTATACAATGACAGCTTTTAAATCTGTATTCATAACGCTGAGTATGTTTCAGCTTTCCACAGCAATTATAGTACATGAGAATCATTGGGGGATTTGAGGGTTTTTTTAGTCAAGCAAAGAAGTATAACTGAGACACTGCTACCATTGTGCTGCTAGAATTCATTCTGTATTGTTTGTAAACTAAGTTGTTGAGGTTGGATTTTGTTTCTGTTGGGGTTTTATTTTTAAGCTGTACACGTAGCTATGAAAACTGTGGGAACAGTGCTTTTAGTAGAGACTGATAACTAATGCTTAGGGAATGTCTGTTATGGTTTTCTTTTCTCTTACTGAGATAATTATATATTTCTTTTAATATTACCCCAAAAGTGTGATACAGATAAAAAATCAATTACAACATAGAAGATGGGAAGGGTATTAAAATGGATGAAGTTTATTTTCTTTGTATCAATCGTGTGTTTCAAAGTAAGATTAAATCACTATTGGTGAAAGGCTTTTATGCATTCTAAGATGATTAAAATATGCTCAAAATACTACAGTGGAGAAATGCACCCAGAACGGTAATTCTGAGAAATTTTAGTACCTTTGATGTTAAAAAGAAAAAAACACGAAAAAAATCCCAACATCCTCTAAATAACAACAAAACCAACCAGAACACCACACCACTTATGCATTTTTCCGTCAGTCATAGATTACATAGATGATTTTATCTTGTCACGTCTTCAATTTCAACATATCTGTGAGATATTTTACAAAAATACTTTTTTCCCAAAAAAAAGTATGTCTTGTTACTACAAATGTTAAGCCCTATTAAAATACAATTGAGCAGTCTGATACAGTGTGAAATTGTCTGTAAAAAGAATGAAGACTTCTCTTTTACCGTCTTCCTTTACTTTCCATAATCTGCCTTATTCTGAGGGCGAAGCAAAATGCTGCATTGAGTCCTAATGTCTTGGGAGAATCAGGAAGAGCATAGCACACCCTTGCAGTATGATGAAAAGGCTCAGCAATATCTGCAGCTGCCAAACAGATGAGCAGTTTTTAACAGAGCTAAGATTCACAATGAAATCTGGGCCCAGAACTAATCAGATCTAATTAAGACAGACACGTTATGGTCCAGTACTGTTGACAGGGTCAGGGTTCCTGTAGCTCTAAATGAGGCATGTTATAATTATGATCTAATTGAAAAGCTGGGAGTGATACAGAACCTGTGCACTGCAGGCTTTGAAAGAAAAGTTGCTCTTCAGGTCCTGTTGTGTACCTTATTAGATTGTTAATGCTCAATTAGACAGATGTGCATTTAATGGGGGGAAAAAAGTGCTTATGAGAGTTGCACATGGTTCAAAAAAACCTATATGAATTTTCAATATCTCTTTGAATTTGATTCATGGAGATTTACTAAATATATAGGAGTAAACTTTTTGTTTGTTTGATGTTTGTTTTACTCCTCACAGCTTATCTTGAAATACAGTAAGGCAAAGGGCTCTTAGAGTGTTCTATCATGATGCATAAATACAGTGGAGGGTTTTCAAACTGCAGTATGTGCACGCATCAATCTGCAGTATGATATATGAATTTTGGATGTTGTATTTTCTAGCTCTCATCTGTCACTATCAAGCAATCAAAGTGCTGTGGAGTGGCTTTTTCATTCTAGAGACCATGGTGCCTTCATTTCTGTTGTATGACTTGACATATGGCCTTATAAATTATCATGCCTTACCATGGATTGTGTTGTGCAGAGTTCCGATTTCCCTTTTTCCTGGTGCAGAATTTATGGATTTGAATTCATTCACTTCTTTTCAGAAGACCATGCCTGCAATGAAAACATTTATTGGAAAACATGAGTTCTCACTCTACCTTGAAAAGTCTTTCACATATACACACAGTGTATAGAAAATTGCTGCTGCTGTGGAGAGTTCTGCTTTGATCTGGCGTGTTCTTGCATCTAGTGTACAGATGGATAAGAGAAGTACAGAGCCTAAATTTGTACTGCTTAGCATGTGTTAGAGGTGTAGATTGCTGGCTTTTTTTTTTTTTTTTTCAATCTACAGGACATTCTAATATCACACAGTGATTTTATTCTAGATTTTGAGGACACTTCCAAAAAATTCCTAATGAGTTGCCTTATTCTGCTTTTTACCCTAATAATATTTTAAAAGCTCTGTAAAACCTTTCTCTTCCTCAAAGCAGTGTGGCCCTAACATTTGTGTTGTAGCTTTGCCTTGGCTAACAGTCAGATGCCCACCCAGCTGCTCACCCATTAGGAGAAAATAGGATGCGAAAGGTTGTGTGCCATGATAAACAGTAAGATAGCTTACGAGTTACTGTCACAGGCAAAACCAAAATAGGCTTGACTTGGGGAAAATAAATTAAATGTATTGCTAATTAAAAATAGTGTCAGGTGTTGACAAATAAAAACAAAACCTAAAATGGCTTCCATCAAAGCTACTCCTCCTTCCCCAGCTCCATATCACTCCTTTGCTCCCAACTTCTCCACCCTCAGCCCTGATCAGCAGGAGGATACTGTCAACACACAGCAATTTCCATCAGATGCTTCTTCCTTATCTTAGTTTTTCCCTGTGCCAGTATGGGCTTTCCACAGCCCTCAGTGCATCTCTGCTGGGCAATCATGACGTTCCTCCTTCGCTGACCTTGGTCTTTTTCTTGCCTCTCCTGTTTCTCACACTCTTCCCCTCACTGCTGGGCAGCGCTTTGCCCTTTCTTAGCCAGACTTTCCCTGAAGTGCCGTTGTGGTGGCTGTGGGGCTCAGCAGTGCCTTGCACTGTGTGGGTTGGAGCTGGATGGAACCAGCTGTGCCCAGTGCAGGGCAGCCCCGGCCGCTCCTCATAGATGCCCTGCAGCACCTGACAGACCCGGGGTACCTGCACCCAATACGTACCTCTTAAAGTAATGCAAAATCCTATGAGTTGCTCTGCTAGTTGTAACCAACTAAATATAGAATTGTACAAACTTTGTGTCAGCTAATGGCTGGCTTGTGAAACCATCCCTGTCTGGATGCTTCTCAGGTAGATGGAAAAGATTTTACAGGTTCCTTTGCACATACCCTAAATCTGTCTGATGGCTTGTGCCTCCCTCAGAGAATTGGCATAGCCAACTAAATGGCCAGCAAAGCAGCAAAACAAGAAAAGCATTCTCTACCTTAATAAAAACTCAGGCTGCTTCTGCCTTCTATGTATTTCAAGTGAACAGTGTAGCTCTTTGATCTGCTGCCAGAAGGCTCTCTCTTCCCTATCTCCAGAGGGCTGCAAAGCAGGCTTGGCTCCTTGCTCAGGGGGGATTAGCCAGCCTGGGAGATGGCAAATAATTATGCTGAACCACTCTTGTGCTAATTTAGCAATAGCCATCACTGTCTGGAGAGGATTGAGGGGGGTGGGGAGAAGACAATCAACCACCTCCCCCCCCATAAAAAAAAAAATCCAGCATTGCACCCAACTACGTTGATCCTGTCCATCTCTCTGGATTCCTTGGTTTGAATTTCAAGATACTCAAATCTCCTTAGGCATGCAGTATGTTGCCATAGAACAAGAGCATAGATATTTATAGTTCTAGCAGTCTATCAGCGGTATGGCCATCCCCACCAGTCGCTGGACATCAGGGATTAGTGAGCTGAAAGCAAGAGGGAGTTGCATTAGAAATGGCAGCTATTTGGCTTTAGTCACTAAAACTTTTTGCCACATTGCCCGCTCTGTGGAATTGGCGTCTGTCAGTTCTACAGTGGCTACAGGAGGACAGCAAGGGCAACCTCCGCAAGGCAACATTAACCAGTGGCAGGCAGCTATGCATAGCTTTTTGCATTACCTCCTTCCAAGTAGGAGCAATGTCCAGACGTGCAGGATGTGTGCTTGTTTCCATCTCCTTCATGCTCTGCTAGGTCTTTATGCCAGTCCCATATGAGTATCATTCAAACAATTGCAGTACAGTGGTTACAAGCTGAGTCGTTGGTATGAAAAGGATCCCTGATGCTCTGTTGTTATCCCTTTGGATAGCCCTTCGTTCTGTTGACAAGAGAGATAAACATTGAGAACGAAAGGTGCAACCTTTTGAAAGCACAGTGAAAAATACACATGCAGTTTTTTCCATGGTCTATTTAAGCCATCTCTTAGAGATTTGCATAAGAGTTTAACTACTTATTTTACTTAGTATCATAAAAATATCTTAATTTTTATATTCAAAATTTTAAGATATTTTTTCACAGATTTTCTTAAAATTAATTCTCATTAATTATGAGCTGAAGTCACTGGAACCTTGATCTCTATGTAAAGGCATTTGCGGTTTTATAGAAGTTCCTGTTCTTTTCCTGTATCTTATGTCAATCAAGTTTCACTGCTCACTTGGAGAAAAAACCCTGGATTTTTAAGTGGATTTTTTTTTCTTTTTAGTGTGGAGTTTTTTCTCCCACCCCTTTTTTAATGAAAAATTCACATTAATACAATATTTTGTTGTGACTACACTGATACAGATTAAGGCTGGTATGAAACTGACCCTTCCTATTGACACAAAGATCTGGTCTATCTATCACCTACAGTAATTCCTAATTATTTAGAATGTGTCATGTGTCAAGTGCTGATAAACTTCAACATTAAATCTTTTTCCACATGAGTTATCATCAATATTTCATGTGGGCTGGCAGGACATAATATTTGCTATTCTGTTTTCCTGCCACTGTACTTTGTTTTGCCTTGGTGAATTACAGTGGAAAAATACTTAATATGTGTAGATGACTTCAGCTGATATGGCAGACTTCTGACTTTTGGCTCTTCACTGCTGTTTTGTATTTGGGGGGTTCAGCTTTTTTAGTGGTGGGGTTGTTTTCCCTTTTTTTGTGGTCTTTTTTCCCCCATCTGCAGTGGGATGGGGGATGGTAATCTAAAAGAAAAAAGGTAAAACTCATGGGTTTAGATAAAGGCAGTTTAAGAGGACATAAATGGATGAGGATGATGATGATGATTAAAGAATATGCAAACCAAGTGATGAACTGCACAATTTCTCACTACCCAGAGCTGATCCCCAGCTAGTTCTTAAACTGCCCCGCCCTTGTCCAACTCCCCAGTTATATACTGAGCATGACATCATATGGTGTGGAACATCCTTATGGCCAGTTTGGGTCAGCTGTCCTGGTCATGTTCATTCCAGGTGCTTGGTTGCCCCCACCTTCTCATTGACAGGGCTGAAAAGGAGAAGCTGAAAAGTCCCTGACTGCTTGGCAACAGCTAAAAACATCAGTGTGTTCTCATCCTAGAGCCAAAACACAGCTCTATACCAGCTACTCGGAGGAAAATGAACTCTTCCCCTGCCAAAACCAGGACAACTGTGTATTTCTCTCACACAGGCCACTATCTGGGATGTTCTTAGACATGCAAGTGGTTACATTATTCTGTGTCCTTAATCCATAGGAGAAGCATTGGTTCTCAAGGCCCTGAGAAACTAACAGAACAATGAATGGAGCTAACATACTGCACCTTGAAGTTTCTTTCACTAGAGCCTGGTTTCTGTGAAAATTGCATTAGTCTTTCAGACCAGGGTCATCCTTCCCTCTCCCAGTATGTTCAGTTGGATCCAAGTGACCCTCTTTATGGAGATGCAGGAGAAACCAGAGAAACCATTCTGCTTCCCTGAGGAAACTGGATTACAACCGGATCATAAATATCATGAACTACTGTAGCCATATAGCATAGTCGATAAGTGCGAAGTAGAAATACTGATGGGTTAGGTATGTAAATTTATCTTTATGTCTCTTTTTGATCTAGAAAATGCACCTAAGATGTGAAAGACAGGAAAAAAGTGTGGTAAATCATATTTCCCTGCAAGTCTTATCAACTCACAACTGAAGATGAGTATAGATTTGCAAAATAAGAAATGGGAGGATAAAAGAGGTTGTCCTGGTTTTGGTCAGGATGGAGTTATTTTCATTTGTAACAGTGGATGAAATGCTGTGTTTGAGAGTAAAATGGGAGTAGTGCTGATAACACCCTGATGTTTCTAGTTGCTGTCAGACAGTCAAGGACTTTCTCAGCTCTTCATGAGAAAGGAGGGGCGAAGCCAGGACAGGTGACCGAGCTGACCAAAGAGAGTATTCCACGCCAGTTACGTCCTGCCCAGGATATCGGGGGCTGATGGGAGGAAGGCCTGGGGCGGCTCCGGGACGTGCGGTTCTTGGGGGGACGGTCGGGTTCCGGGACGGCTCTGGGTGGCACGGCCTGAGTTGTGTGGTTCGGTGAGAAACTGCCTTGTGTATCAACAGCTTCATATATTTTGCTTTGAAGTCCTGTTAGTATTGTTACATTGTATCTTTCTGTTATCTTAGTAAACTATCCTTATCCCAACCCACGGGCCTCTTAATTTCTTGATTTTGGGGTTATTTGCCCCTTTCTCTTCTTTTTTCCCTTCCCTTACTTCTTACCCCCCTTCCCTCTTCCCTTTAACCTGCTCTTTTCCTTAAAGGAGCAGGCAGCTGCGTGGATCTTGGCCCTCAGCCGGGTGAAACCACGACAGAGGTGGAAGGAGTTCCATCTTTCCAGAGGCAAAAGTGAGACAATGAACTTTGCACTATTAGATGCTGGTGAAGCTTCCGAGGAGCTTGGGGAAGGAGGCTCTTAAGGAAACAACTGTTCTCCAAGCAGAGGGGAGAGAAAGGAGTATAGCTGGTAGCATGTCATGCAGGCGTGTGGTCCTCTACCATGGTTGTCTGTCTCATCCTAATAAACAAAACATCCCTTACACAAAAGGGCATTGTGTAAAAGCTATCATGCTATCTGTTAAAGCAGTAAAGTGAAGGCTTGAAGTGTCTTAGCTAAGCTGAAGAAATTAAATAACTTGAAAATAAATTCAAAAATTAATTTACCTTCTTCATACTAAACCTAGCTGTAACCACAGTTAAAAAAAAAAAAAAAATGTATATTCCCAAGATGGTATTGGTAAACATAACAAAAAATCAAAATACTGATAAACCAATTAAAAATATATATGCAAATATTAACAATAAGAATAATCAAGCGTTTTCTAATTGTAAATTGACTAGTATGTGTGCTTCCACTCTGCTTGATTTCGGAGATTATTGTTCAAGGTAGTTGAACATTGAGCACTTTCTCCTTCAAACTGAATAGTCCTCTGTCTGTGACAAGGAATGTCAGTTACTAGGAACAGGACTGATTTTTGTTTTGTTTACCAATACTTCTCCAGACTCTAATATTCTGCAGGAAACTTGATATTTTCAACATTGCCTTTGGAAAGAAAAAAAAAAGTACTAGGACATGAAAAAACGATTCAGTCTTTATTGCTTAAATTTAGCTATTTTGTTACGGAAAAGCTCAGACTCCTGCTTTGTTAATGAAGAGCTCTAGTACAAGCTGTAATTGCTGTACTTTAGGACTAGTTGCTGAAGAGACAATTATTGTACTACTTACTAAAAAAATAGGTAACTATTAGCTTAACAGGTAAGGTATGTCTAAAGTGTCTGTCTTTGCTACTGATTAGAATGCTTCAATGAGAGGATGACACACGTGACAGCCAAGGACAAAATGTTTCTTTCCCTCATTATTGATGGCAACACAAAAGCTCAAAGTGAAGTTTCTGAGAATTTTATCTCATGGAATTCCTGAGAGATTCTTCCATGGATAAAAGGGAGCCATCTCTGCCTTGGAAAAGTGTAGCATGACAGCTGTGAGGGACTTCAATGTTTATGTAGTTTATATGTAGATAGCAAATTATTTATTTATTTTTTTAACTGATGCAGCCAAAAAAAAAAAAAGAGAACTGATATCCATGGCTTAAAAAACATTCCCTGGAGACTTTTGAAAACGTTGGAGGCAAAAACCTCTCATACAGGTTGTAGAGACTGGGAAGCTGACTGAATGGAATTTAGAGTGGAAATTGGGGGAAATGAGAAAAAGCAGAATGTGGCTAGTAAAACAGAGCTGATGTTCTTGATTGGTTTGTTTTTTGTATGGGTTTCCTTCCCTCTTTTCCTTTGCTGGAAATTCTGAAGGAAAGTGTGTGAATATTAAAATAAGGCTACAAATTGCTGGTTTGCATTTGAAAACAATACTAATATGTAGCTTGTCTGAATCCCCAAGCTTTTCATCCCAAGATAACCAAGTTGACATGCTCCATCTTGCACTTCGTGTTTTGGAGAAAAATTGAGACACTAAGACATTAAGTGGCAACAGATTCTTCTTCGTTTTTAGTTTAGCTTTCTTTCCAGCATTTACGTTCTGTTCCTCGTCTTCCTCCGTAAATACAGTTCTTCAGAAAAAAAAACAAACAAACAAACAAACAAAAACCTCCAAACTTCAGTTCTTATTAATAGCAGTTTTCATATGTTTAGTTTCTTTTTGCTCGAGTCCAAATCTCGGTTCCAGGAAGTCCTATTCCACATTAATCTACCTCTAAAACCCTGAAGACTGTAGTAAAGTCTTTAATCTCCTTTAGCACATTGAGGAGTGACACAATTGGATTGGTAATCATTAATGAAACATCTGTATAAAGTGCTGTATCTTTCTCCCCCGCCCTTGCTTCAGTCCTTTGATATTTGAGGGTTTTCCTATTGCTTTGGCAAAAGCATCCATTCCTCCCCACCCCCCTTTCAGAGCTATTTGCACTAAAACCACTGCAGATTAGTCAACTAAGTTTTCACATTATACCATTCAAGAACATAGCAAAACTTAAATTCGGGTCACCCTGTGCCTTAAAAGAGTCTCATCTAAAGAGCTGCAGAATGTGGAGGTATTCAGTCAGTCAGTCTTACGTGCATATTAATTTTTTTTTTGAGGGGAGGATGTCTTTGGGGCACTGCACTTTCAGTGCATTGTATGAAGATGCCACTGTTGATGCCCGCTTTTTGACTTTGGTGGCATTTGTACACCAGCATTTGCACATCACAGTAAAGTTGTCTATATACTCAAGGAAGAGAATACACAAAAAGTTCTTTAATTTTATATCTAAATTTTGAAAGGGGCAATCTGAAATTTTCTTAAATATATTAATGTAGTTTTTACAAAAACTTAAGGATGGAGAGGCGTTTTTGGTTTTGGTTGGTTTGGGGTTTTTTTATTTATTAACCCTGAGTTGAACTTGGCACGTAAAATTCATAAGGAGATTACTAGTAATAGTATGTTAGTGCTCTTTCCTTTGAAATGGCTCTAGTTGATGATTCTCTGTATTTGTAAGCACATTGACCATGACTCTCTCCTTCCCTGACCTCCTATTAACCTGTCTTTCCAAGCTAGCCTAGAAAAGACTTAATTCCATTAATTTCCTTTAAAAATCCTGTAAATTTTGTTAAGTAACCCTGCCTGTGCTCTGCTGCCTCATATAACTCAAGCAGCAGAATCTCCCCAGTTGATTAAAGGCTGTTTGTGCTCATAGGTAAAACTTGGAGGTTCAGCCAACTGATGAGACTTTTTGCTAGAGCTTCAGAAGTAATAAATCCTGCATGCTAAAAGGTCATAACTGTTGTTAGCTATGCAGACCTAAGAAGTATCTCAGCGTGTTATTAGATGATCCAGTCATATTTTGGTTACAGGGACAACTTGGTAGTTCTTTGCTTTGGCTAATTTTTTTTGACTATGCTGAATATTCTGAGGGATTGTTCTTCCTGTCCATCTACAGGAAGAACTGGAAACCCTTAAGGAGTCATTTCCAGCCTCCTTGACTTTGGTCTCGTGAATACCAGCCTTGATCAGTGGACAGTGTAATGTTGTGTGGAGTCTCCCATGAGAGTCCAAAATGTTAAAAAAGCAGATTTCAAATGTTTGATCTGACAGGCTGAGCAATCAGATCTAGATAAACTGTGATGGCTTTTAAATTTTGGCCAATATGAACTCCTTGACAGTCAGATCACTTAGACTTATTTTCTGTATCTTGTCTTTTTCTACATAAACCTAATTTCTACTTGCCTCCCTCATGCCCTGGAACATCATATTTCTTTTTCAACTGAAACCAACCCAATAACTGTAGCAAAATGATTATGTAAATAATGGCAAGACAACAGACTGATAATATCCTCTTTGAACAGCCGGATACTCAGGGCTCCGTTTTCAAGACCATGACACTGTATATGTTTCAGTGTAGCAAGGTGGTAAATAGATCAGTGTGTTCTGAAATAGATTATTTTGTTGGGGTTTTTTTTTTCACCACCGAGAGAACCAATACTTTATTTACAAGTGGCATTCATTTTTCATGTCATTGTTCCCACGGGAATTAACATAAATCAGATGAGCTCAAATGTTCTAATTTCAGTGTGGGACCAGCAGCTGTTTCCCAGAAGTTCAGACATGCAGGACTCAGTAAGTCACCAGTCAGACAGGCAAAGTCAGCTATATCCAGTTTCATGCCATGATGCGTTCACGCTACATGTGCCCATTAGAGATTACGATAACAAAAGGATTGTGTGGGGCTTCCAAGAAATTATGAGTTTAAGTAAACAGTTATGTAATTGTCCCCCTCACACTCTGTAAATCATAGTGCCACAAAAATATGATTTGTGAGTTACCAGTTCTTTGGAGGTATGCAGAGGTGAACTAGAGTAAATGTGAGTGACTCGGTAGCAGCGAGAACTAAATTCAGTTTTATCAGTGTTAAGCATGCCTATAGAAGCAGACAAACTAATGCAATGCATGTTTTTTCAGTCCATGCTATCTAAAATCTTGACTTACTAGAAAAGTTGGGAAGAGCTAAACAACTCTTCCCATATTCTTGTTGCCTCAATTGGACTGCCCTTATGGCATAAACCATTGAAAGGAAAACCTGTGACATATTAGGAAAGGTATATAGATTATTTTTTTTTTTTAATATTTTTTTTCCTACCTTCTGAGGACAGATTTTCCTGGGCTGCCTTTTCTCTGCATTAGCTCTGATTTACTGGCCAGCACACAGAAAGAAAGCAGACACAAAGGAAGGAACATTTCTTACCTATTTTACTGCTGAAAGGTATTGAGGTGATTATTTACTGAGTATGTCATGTGGGAGCATGATGTGTTGTACAAAATCCTGGAAAGTAGTAAGTTAAAAAGAATCAGTTGTGTCTTGATTTGAACATCCTAATTTAAGACTCAGTGCCCAGACCCAAGGATGAAGTCTCAATTCTTATGAAATCCCTAAAATTTTGTCTCTGATACCAGTAAAACTAGGTTTTCAGTAAAACTAGGTTTCCTCTGCTTTTGGGCTATGGAAATGAAGAAGGAGTAGGTGTGGGTGAGTGGTAAACATTTGTCTTCTGATTTCACCATCATGTTAATACAGATAGGATCAGATTCTAGATTCGTGTGTGGAAAAGTGTATTCATGACTGTATTTGTCAAAAAATCAACATCGTTTACTTACTGTAATGTCAAAATTCAACACTGAATGGTGCATACATTTTCAATCATATTTAATAAACAGCATTCAGGAAAATTCAACACTAGCTTAACATAATGCATACATCTGTTTTGCACAAAGTATTTTGGTGAAAATGTCTCTCCAGTCTCTGTTGAGATCACTTTGCTTTATTCTTACACTTTCACAAAGCATGAATGCAACATGACTGTCCATTTATGTCTCTTCATTTGGCTGTGTGGAAGACTTTCATTTACAGTAGTGGGTTTTCTGCTCTTGAAGATAGAATGTTTTATGGTGATCTGACAGCAGAAGGGACTGCCAGCTTGAATGTGGCCATCAAATGGCACCACTCTACTGAAGGGCAATGTTGTGGTTCTGACTTGCTGATGAACTGTGGTGGGGTGGTTTGTTGGTGGTTTGGGGTGGGTTTTTTTGTTTGGTTTTTAGGATTTTTAAAGACATGTATCTTAAACTATGTATCAATTAATTAGCTAAATGAATCATTTTATATAATATATATCTAGTGACCTGGTCCTTGATGGTATCTAAGTTATTAGCTTTTTTTCTTTAAGTATATGCATTGCTTATATGGACAAAAATCGTTTCCAGACTCATTACTTCAATACTAATTGAAGTTTACTGGAGATTTACTATAATATGCCTGAAGGTTCCATTTGGCTATTTAATTACTATGACTGATCTTTCTTTTACAGAAAGAAAGTATTATCTTACCTTATTTTAATGAATGTTTTTCAACAGTCTAGCTGCAGTGTCCTTGAAGGTGTATGTTTGTCTAATCATCTCCCACCCACCCCCCTTATTTCTTTTATTTCCTATTCCAAAAGCAAAATGGAGCAGAATGAGATTGATTAATGTAGGAATAAGGAGGTTAGGCAGGCTGCACTTCTGTTGACTTTTGACTTTGGCCTAATAGAGATATATTGGGATATTTTAAAATGGCAGGTTGAGTCTAAAGATTAATTTCCCTATGCTGTTGCTTAAATCTCTTCCTTTTCCTGGACACAGAGCACTAGTATAAAACATTCAGTAAACAGATTTAAATTATGCATTTATGGAAAGTGGACATTTATGTAGTTGTTTTCATATGGGAAAAAATATTCTTTAAAGCATATGCTGGGATACACAGGGATAATTATATTGCAAACAAAATTATAATGTGTCGTGCTCAGAATTCGAGAAAATATTTATAGTTTATAACTAGATTATGTTACAAATAAGTTTGTTTAAACAGAAACATAGATAAATTTATGCACAAATAGATTATTTACATATTTCTCTTTTTAATAATTTAAATAGTTATTAATGATATTTAACATGTACTTAATAGCATTGCCTTCATGAAAGCCTGAAGATGACTTCACAGTAACAAAATAGGGAGTCTGTCCTTGTCTAGGCTGCGTTATGAGCTTCTCCAGTGTTGCCATGTAAAACAGACTTGTGCTACAGGACAAAATCTCATAACTGAAGTGTGATCAGATATGGGATGTGGTCAGGTAGTTTTGAAACCTTGTTTGGGAACAAGATTCACTGATTTGTCCCAAATTCTGTATCTGTGTCACCACGAAAGCCAATGAAGGACAGAAAATATTGTATTGTTCCCTATGTATTTGTTTTCCTTGTTAGGGCAGGGGAAGGAAGTCAGCAGTTTCTCTGGGTATCCTTTTATTAATTAAAAGAAGAAATTTAATTATGCACCTCAAATTAGGAAAAAAGAACTGTTTATTCTAAACTGTATCTACACGTCTTGCTCTCAGTGGCCCATAGGAACGGGCTTCCTGTAATCACGTAACAGTCTGTTCACACTGCATTTAGTCTGATTGATGATACAAAAAAGTACCAGGTGCCCCTTTTTGTGACATACACGTGAGTGGTGCAGGGGTAATTGGTTGAACAGTTATAACACTTATCTTGCATCCCTGTATGTTCAACAGCTATGTTCCTACTTGAAAGACAAAAAGTAACTTCCAAATAAATAAATACCACCACCCCTTCACCCTCTCCCCAGAACTGCTGATATGCTCTAAAAGATACAATGTTAATAATACTTGCAACAGCAAGTCAGGCAGAAGGTTGAAGGTCGGACTCAGGGGGCAGCTGTGAACTTCTAAGGGAGCCGGTTCAATAAAGAAAACCACAGTGCTGGGGGCAGGGGAGATTTATTGCCAGAGCAGTGGATTCTGCATCTGCTCTCTTTAGTTTCATATGGATCCGAAATCGGAGTTTTGGATTGCTTCTCAGCACATGACTTACCCTATTGAGGAACAATTCCCCTCTGAGCTCGCTTCATTCTGTCTTGCGTAGGTAGTAATTTATCTTTTTGTAAGGCGCAGGCACAGAAAGCACCGTGGGACTGATTTCATCAGCCTGGGTAGTGTGTGTTTGCACCAGAAATGTTGATTTCTGTTCTAAGTCGCTGATGGCATATCAGGGAGTAACTCCCCATGTAGCTGCAGTTAGAAGGGGGTTGAACACAGGAAGCTAATGCCATGAAGAAGCTTCCTGCTTTTGTGTCCTCCATCTGCCCCAGCAGATACTGGGAGGGGGGGGGGGGAAAGGATGACCTGCTTCTCTCATCTCTAACTAGTATTGGCCTCGAAATAGCGTGCAACTGAGCCCCAGTAATGTCATCTTGGGGCTCTCAGCATGTTTAGGAGATTCCTCCTTGCTGTTTATAAAAGGAGGTACCTTTTAAATAAAAACTTCCTCAGAGCAATAAATGCATATAATTTATGAATATAATGCTGGGTGAAAGGTAACATCTTTTGTGAATTATAGTTGTAGAAATTCCTGTTTAAAAATGGATTTTAAACAAAGGGAGAACTGCATTCAGAATGTACTGCAGATAACCAGAATACATTAATGCTTATACAAACATTTATTAGCAAGATTAGATCTGTGCTAACAGTTTTGTTGGGGTTTTTATTTCTCTTTTAATCACTTAAAATAACAAACCCCCCTATTTTTTCCATTTTGATTTTCTTTTTAATAGAGTACACATCAGTGGTACTGCTCAATTGTAACTTTGTGATAGAAGCAGAAGTTATTACAGTTGAGCACATCCGATACTTGAAAATATGCTTTGAATTAACTTGCCTTGTTTGTCGCTGGGGGTTTTTGCTGCCTTTTCTTTTCAAAGGCACAGTGCTTCTAGAAGATTTCTAAAATTTCTGGGGAATGTGCTCTAAGGATTTTTTCTTTCTTTTTTTTTTTTTTTTTCTTTTAAGCATTCCCAGAAGATTGTTTTAAAGATATTTTCCTCCAGGGTTAGCAGGTGTGAGGATGAAATATCCATGCCTTTCTGCAATATCAGGTTTAGAATTTCTTAAGGGAATGAGTCTGCAACCAAGATGGTTAACACTTTTCTAAACCCTTTAAAGTCTGGACGTTAACAGGGAAAATAGAGAAGAGTCAGTGTGGGCTGAAGCTCATTTGGATTTCAGCTTCTCTTTTCTAATTGTGAACTTTAGAAAAGCTTGAATCTGGGCAGACTGGGAAAGGTGGTTCAGTGAAGCAGTCCAACACTTGCTCTTCAGACACCATTCTTTTGTTGGGAGAAGTTTCTACAAAGCCAGTCAAGGTCTCTCCCGCTGTTGATGCGGTGGCATTTCACCACTTGGCTGCAGGGACAGAGGCGTGTAATGGGGTTCCACCAGCCCCAAGAGGGTGACCTTCTGCCATACAGGGTGTTGTGAGCTTTATTGCTTTCTGTCTTTTGGTGCATACCAGCAGTTCTCGTACGATTAGATGGACTGTCACTCCAACAGGCATTGGTGTGAAAATAGTATTGTTGATTCCTGTTCCCAGTGTAAATGAAGTAAAGCCATGACAATACGTGTTTGACCTAATGTTGTCTTGTCAATGAAGCCTCCGTCTTCTTTGAACTCTTCTCACTTATCAGAAAAATGACTACAACATTGAAAAAGTACACATCCATCCAAATTCAGGTATGTAGGAATAACATGATCTATTTGAGTACTATGCTGGAATCTTTTGGTGATTGGATTACCTGACTTGAACACAGCCATGTTATGAAAAGCTCGCTAAACTAAAGGATAACTCTGCAAATGATATTTCAGCTTTTTGACCAAATATTTCAAGCCATTGTCAGGGTGTTTTGGGTTTTTTTTCCATACAAAATCAATGTCCTGCTTATAACTTTAGAAAGACTATTTTTCTGAATGCTTCAAAATACAGTGGTCTAAATTCTTCTTAGTTTTCAAACCAGACAGAGCTATCTGATGATTGCATTAATCATCCCAGTAAACAAACTGCCCCTTTTTCAGCTTCTGGTATCTCAGAGATGGCAGTGTGGCCAGCTGCTGCTACATGTGGGGATAGTTTCTGTGATTTAGACACCTGTCAGTGAGAAACTGAAAACCACAAGGAACACAAAACAGCTGCCATGTGTAATGATTTAATATTAACATACAATAAGGAGCTGGGACATATTTGTCTCCTTGTATTGCACCACAAAATAAGCAATGTAGGTAAATCGCTTGTGATACTCTCCAGCAATTGATATGCACGTTCCAGTGTTTAATAAATTAAATGAAGAAGGCTGCTTTACGAACTCCTCGGCATACTGGATTTTAAACCTCACTTAGTATCTGGCATGCTGCAGAAGGTAGTTTCTTCCCTAGTCCTGCATACTTAAAACCAACTGCCTATTTTCCAGGACTTGCTGTAGCACGGGCCCACGTGTGTCAGACTGGAACTGAGCCAGCATCTTATCCATCAGCATTAAGAGCATCACAGGGAGCTGTTATCTCTGTGCGTGTATCTGTAGGCCAGAATGCTATTGCATGGTGTTTCAGATCTGCTTGGGTTTTATACAGTTGTGTTGCAAATGTTACAGAATCACAGAATCTTAGGGGTTGGAAGGGACCTCAAGAGATCATCGGGTCCAACCCCCCTGCCAAAGCAGGCTCGCTATCTCATATTACACAGATAGGCATCCAGACGAGACTTGAATATCTCCAGAGAAGGAGACTCAACCACCTCCCTGGGCAGCCTATTCCACTGCTCCGTCACCCTCACTGTGAAAAAGTTCTTCCGCATGTTGGTGCGGAACTTCCTATGCTCCAGCTTACAGCCATTGCCCCTAGTCCTGTCCCCACAGACCACTGAAAAGGGGCTGGCCAAATCCCCCTGCGTCCCAAGTCTAAGATATTTATAAACACTAATTAGGTCTCCCCTAAGCCTTCTTTTCTCCAGGCTGAACAGACCCAGCTTACTCAGCCTTTCCTCATATGGGAGATGTTCCAGGCCCTTAATCATCTTCGTGGCCCTTCTCTGGACTCTCTCCAGGAGATCCCTGTCTTTTTTATACCATGGAGCCCAGAACTGGACACAGTACTCCAGGTGGGGCCTGACCAACGCAGAGTAGAGGGGGAGCATCACTTCCTTCGACCTGCTGGACATACTCTTCCTGATGCATCCCAGGATCCCATTGGCTCTCTTCGCCACCAGTGCGCACTGCCGGCTCATAGCCAACCTGTCATCAACCAGGACCCCCAGGTCCTTCTCCACAGAGCTCCTTTCCAGCAGGTCATCCCCCAGCCTGTACTGATACAGTCGGTTGTTCCTCCCCAGGTGCAAGACTTTACACTTGCTCTTGTTGAACCTCATCTGGTTTCTCCCAGCCCAGCTCTCCAGCCTGTCAAGGTCTCGCTGGATGGTAGCGCAGTGTTCCTGCGTGTCAGCCAATCCTCCCAGCTTTGTATCATCGGCGTACTTGCTGAGGGTGGATGCTATACCCTCATCAAGATCGTTGATGTTCTCAGAATAATTAAAACCAGTATTTCTAGTCTGATAGTAAAGCTCTACTAACCCTCCTTGCTTGCATAGATTTTATATACAACTGTCATGTATTCTCTAAGTCTTAGGCCTGTATCCTAGAAGAAGCTGTTTTCACCTCTTCATGGTTTTAGAAATGTTTATATGTAGGGTTTTCCCATGCCATTGGAAGATGGCTAAAAATATGGAATAAAGCTTGGAAAAACAATGTAAGACGATAAACATTATAATATATTTTTTAATTTAAAATAAGTAATATCACACAACCGATTATTCTGGGGGTGGTAGCACATTTTATGAGCTTCACTTCTTACATTTTCTATGCAGAGGTCAGTGATTTGCAAAATTATAGGCAAGAAATTGTATGACTGACTTGTTCTCAGTGACAGTACGCTTCCTTCCCTGTCTGCTCGTTTACCCCTTTTTGGCCATCTCTTTGAGGGTTAAGTCAAGGGTGAAGCATGGCAAGAAGCTAATTCACACCTTGTTTTAAAGCTAGCTTTGACAGTTCAACTTTGGGAACATTCCAAAATATATTAATTTGTACAGGTTGGTACAGGTGATTTAGTGGTTAGGGAAAATGATGCTTTATTTTGCTTTCTGTTCAATTTAATTTCTGGTTTTCTAATTTACAGTGAAGAAATCTAAGAGGTCTGGTTAAAGCCCTTTTATTTTTTTCTGTGCATATATTGACTAAAATAATTTTAACAATAAATCTAGTATTTAGACTTGACATAATAAACTCTGTATTTCTAGTCCCTTCAATAAGGGAAGGCCAAGTACTGGAGTAGAGGAGCTGGGAGCTAGGAAAGCAACAATGTCATATAAGCAGGGAAGTAGACAAGTTTGAATTTTCTGGCATAGGAAGTCCAGTGAATTTGGTGGTAACTTTCACTGGTGTCTGTGTCATTTTATTAAAGTCTAGTAGAAAATGTATGTGCCAAGAGCCCACAATTTTTAGAGGGGTCCAGTTTCTTTGAACTGTTTGAGATGGTCCCATAAAATACACCTCACTACAGTTTTCACTGCTTTGCTTTGCCAAGCACAGCATCAAAAAAGCAATTATTTACAGATTGTTAGTCCTTCTTCCTTTCTTCACTAGTTGGAAACAAAGTATAGGAATGATTAAACAGTGAATTTATTTATTCTTAGTAAACTGCTTCAATTCAAAAAAGCTATGCTGGAAACCTAGCTGTTATAAGCCTGTGGGATGTTGATTTCTTTGTGGCTTCTGAGATTGGCTTAAGAAATAGAGCACGGGCTGCATGTTTTGCAAAAACAATGTGGATAATTTAAGTGATTGCGTTGATAAACTATGCACACTCATTCATAAAGAGAGTTCCTATTTGTCTGGTTTTAGGATTTTTGCTTGTGTTCCCAGGCATGGCTCCTTAGGGAAGAGAAAGTGTTGACTCCTCAGTGATGCCGTTTTTCACATTGAAGGGTTACACATTTTGAGGAGGATAATAAATGTGCCCAGAGTGACAGAGCTGACATCTAGAAATCTGGAAGTGTTTTTGAATTAGCTATTCACAGGGTACAGCTAGGTTTTCATTTGAATCTATAATACGTTAGTTTTGGACTGAGTCAGTTCCAATTCATTTTTATACAGATTATACCTTCCTAAGCTTAATTACTATTCTTTTCCTAATATGTCCCTGAAGAGCAGCTATTTTACTGCAATTACTGAAAATGAAAAGGAGAATAAAATTCAGCAACAGTAAACCGGGCTCCTTGACCATATATATTCATTTTGGGAGTCTGTTTTTTTGCTGTTTTTTCTTCTGCCAATTGAAAGACAGCTCCCATGTCACTATGAATTGAACAATCAAGCTCTTAAGAGCCATAAAACCAGTTAATATCTTATTGACATAATTAGAGATGAATACCATTGAATTCAACTCTTTTTTTTTTCATTATTGTTGTTACTGTAAGCTTAGGATACTTCTCAAATGCCAAACATTAAACAGTGGTTTTGATGTAGATGCTATCACTGGGTGTATCTCCTGAGGTTTTTTTGGAGACAATTTGGAGTAGAATTATTACATGAAATTCTTAATGGTGCATTCATTAAAGCAATTATTTTAAATATCTTCAATTACTGGTAAGTAGCTGTGTGGAATGTACATCTGCCATGTAATTAGTGAATTAAATTAGGGCTATACCGCATTACTACAGATTTAATGCAAATATTGATATGATACTTTCCAAACTCCCAAGGCAAAATCAAAGCATTAAGAATTGAGCTCCTGACCACAGGTAATAAGAAGGCTGGTGAACTTCCAGCAAAAATGCTCTTAACCTTCAGATTGGTTCATTCAGACTTGAGATACCAGGAGACATAAGAGATCCTTTAGGCTGCAAAAGAAAAACAGAAAACACCATACTTTTTGTGTGTGTGTACACACACATAAATATATAAAACTTCAAAGAGCTGTAGCAAGGAGTCGATGATTTAGTCAGCCTCTAGCCTTGTTCTTTTTCCGTCTGTGATTGGCAGTAAGCAGGGTTTCTGAATGAGCTACATCTCTACCCCAAGGGGAGCAGAGGGTGGAAAGAGAAGTACAAAAAAAAATAAACATAAATGTGCAAATTTTCCCCTTCCAGTTCTGAAACTTCTTTCTTGAAAATAGCTGGGTTTGACTTTTTATTTATTGGTATCAAACAACAGGTTTTTATAGTGCCAATCTATATGATCCCTGTAAGTGGAAAGGAGCTATAACTGTTTCAATCTTTGCCTAGCAGGCTTTCTGATTAGTAGATTTTTTTTGCCTTTCCTATGCTTTCATTCACTTCATTTAGGTAGTGTCCTTCAAGGTACTTGAAGGTGGTGGTTAAAATATCTTCTTGTGAATGTTCCACTTGTAATAGGAAAACTGTGAGATAGGAGAAATCATTTGGTATAATTTACTCTACAAAACAGTTCTTGGAGAATGAATATTACTTCTATTCAAAACTTTTCTCTTCCAACATATGAGATGCCCAAGTTTAATTTCTTTCAAAATTACTAACCTGTATGTTGAAGTGATTTTTGTAGTGGTTTAAATTATAGAAATAACTGATAAATACATGTAGGCAAGGAATTCAGCATTTTTAAAAGTCTATACTTGTGAGATTTTATTGCTGGTCTAGAAACACTGAATAACTTCTTTAGAGTAAAGTTAGGAGCCTATGAAGCTTAAATTGGTAGGCACTATGGGACAGAATCACAGAATCGTAGGGGTTGGAAGGGACCTCAAGAGATCAACGAGTCCAATCCCCTGGCTAAAGCAGGTTCTCTAGAACAGGTTGCACAGGTAGGCGTCCAGATGGGTCTTGAATATCTCCAGAGAAGGAGACTCCACAACCCCCCAGTCAGCCTATTTTAGTGCTCTGTCACTGTGAAAAAGTTCTTCTGCATATTGGTGCAGAACTTCTTATGCTCCAGCTTCATGCCATTGCCCCTTGTCCTGTCCCCATATGTCACTGAAAAGAGATTGGCCGTTTCCCTTTGTCTCCTACACTTGAGATATTTATAAACATAAATTAGATCCCCTCTCAGTCATCTTTTCTCAAGGCTGAACAGCCCCAGTTCACTCAGCCTTTCCTCACAGGGGAGATGGTCCAGGCCCTTAATCATCTTTGTGACTCTCTGCTGGACTCTTTCCAGGCACGCAACTGTCTTAGTGATCTGTGGTGTCTTCAATAGTTGCATCTTGATGGAAGCTAAAAGACTTGTCTTCTGGCATCTAAAGGAGTGGGATCCAAGCCTAACTCTTTTAAGGGATGTGGAAATATCTAAGTGAGTGTGATGAATGAAAGGAAGAGGGAAGACCTGCTCACCCAGACCAGTAAGACCCACCCTTCCCCTCAGGGTTTTCAGTTTGGCACAGATTCAGAAGGGAGAGAGAAGACAGTCACAAATGTGCAAGGATCGTGTTCTGTGTTCACCCCAGGTCAGATTTGAGACACTTCTGGTAATTTTGTAGTCTCATTTTTCAATATTGCCACATGACAGGCAATGAAACAGGCCAAATCTGTAGGTTTGGGATGATTCCATTCCCTCATTCATAAATCTTTATCTAGGTTCTCATGTCTCAGTTCAAGACATGTTGCTTAGGCAGAGCTCTGAATGCTGGCTTTGCAATTGAGAAGGCCCAGCTGATTTTGGAAGCAGTGGGGAGGAGTTGCTGCAAAGCACTTTGAGAATTCATCGTCCACCGATCTCTCCTCTTCGTTGCTGTCTCCTTGTGTGCTACCTTACAGGCCCATTCATTTCTAAAAGTTATCTTCCTGCACTCTAATAATGCTCTGAAGATGGAATTAGTATCGTAATAGTATGTGCTTTGTAACTTCCCATCCCAGCGACAGCCCTATAGCATTGTGTTTTTAACGTGTTCAGGAGTTTAGCATTTGATAACTTTGTGATTTAAAGTTGAAGTTATTTATGCTTTTACAAAATTCTTGTCATATTTTATGCTTACCACCACACACTTGTGGCATCAGTGGCAGAATTTGTGTCATCGTGTCTTGGTTTCTGTGGGACTTGAACTTTGCATCCTGTGGGGTGCAGCTTTTTACGGTGGCTACAGTAAGCTTGGTGCAGCTTGAGGGTGTAGAAGGACACCCAGTATAGGCTGCTGCTCCCCAGATTTTATGATGCTGGAGAATCCTGTTTGTCCACAGTGCATACTGTGTAAAGAGCAGCTGCCCAGACCATAAAGGAACTTTTTATATCAGATGACCAGGGAGGTCACTGAGAGAAACCGTGAGAGAAATTATCATTTTCGTTAAATAAGCTGACTTCATTTGTGGATCCAGTTCCTATCAAGTATTTTTAAAATACATGATGAATATATTGTGGCTAGCTTCACCATCATAAAATATCTCAACAGAGTACTTAACCAGTAAAAAAAAAAAAAGTAGTTTGAAGCTATTCACATTTGTATAAAGGCACTTATAATTTGATTAACTTATGTTGTTGTTTCATATAACCCAAATGTTGTACGACACTTCATATATTTGACACTAAGTGTAATTCACTGAATTAGACTGCCTTCAGTTGTGGCAGAGGAATTCCTGTGACATAAGTGCATTAAAAAAGAAAATTAAAAGGATGAAAACAGTTATATAATTAATAAGGAAAAAATCAATAATAAATAAAGGAAGAGGTGTGTAGTATAAAAAGCACAATATTGGCACAAGTCAAGAAAGATGATGAAAAACCTATGGATAGCTTTAGTATGTGGAATCAGCAGTTCTGTGACAGGTAGCTGGGGTTGCAGTCATGCAACTCTTACAAGGCATTCAAAAGATACTTGTTTGCAAAGGACTATTTAAATCTAGGGTATTTTATTAATCAATTCTAATATTTGACAAACAATGAATGGGTCAGCAGAAAATTCTCATTATGTAAGTGAATTTAAGCTTAATTTTCCTTTTAGGAAAATTATATTAGGTTATCTGTGAATAACATCAGTGTGATATGTGATCACAGATAAGGGTTTTAACTTGCATGTGCTGATGACACCTAGAAGCCTGATAGAAACCGCATTAGCTGCATTTTCCATGTACACGAGGCAAGTATGAGTCACCAGAGGCATTGTGATGAGTACTGCCATGAACGCAAAGCAATGGAATCAGAATATGGTGTCCCAAGATGAACAGATCTAGAGTTTCTGGAAATTAAGAAATACAATGCAGTATTCCCAATATATGACATAGAGTACAAGACCTTCATGAAAGGGAAACCATCTTGCATTTAAGGTACTAGTAAGCTCAGCTTGACAATAACATTTTTTTTTTTTGTCTGTGGATCAATCATTGTTTAAGTTGTCATTGTGAGAAATTCCTTTAGAGGCTTTTTCATGCCTAAATTGAAAAAGAAAAAAGACTTTTTACCTCTTTACGATGCAGTCTCTCAACTCTGTCATGGGAGTCTCCATTTGACTAATACTAAATATGCTTCTATTATCATTAATAAAAAATTGTGAAGTATCCACTATCCAAAATCTATGGAAAAATGTGTGCAATAGTCTTCCTTGACTACAGAAATAAAAGCTCCTTTTAACTAGTCTAATTTGATCAACTTCTATACTTGGATTATTAATGCCTGTCTTTAAAACAAAAAGGAATCACTTTTATTGTTAACAGTTCTCAAAAAAAGTCCATTAAAAAGATGTCTGAAACGAATGAGCAGGAACTATTTCTGAATTTGGGGGAAAAAAAAGGAAATCTGCATTTTTTTATATAATCTATTTGTATTTTCCATTATACTTTCCTAATTCCTTGTTTGTTATATCCTATTGCACACCTAGACCTAAACCATACTTTAAATTACACCTGAGTAATAGTAGTAGTCACGCTAAACTCTATTTCGTCTGGTTTACATTAAAACCTGAAATGTGCTGACACAGCATGGCACTAAGAACTGATAAATAAATTATATTGGAGAAATAAATGACATAGAAGAATTTGCTCCATTTGGAAATTTTATCTTAATTTCAGGAACACTGTGTGCTTCATTCTTTCTCCCTCCTCTTTGGGACACATGACTTCTACGTGTTTCTCGAGTTATGATGGGAGGCAATATCTTAAAGATTTTTTTTAAAGATTTCTAGAAGCTGTCATTCTAATTGAGTGTTGAATTTCAGATCATAACCTTATTCTGTGCTGGTTTGGGGAAATGGGTATATCTATTTTAACCTATTAAAAGAAAAAAAAATCTTTATACATTTATGTTTTTTCCCATACTGTTTCTGAAATGCAAGAGGAGGTATCAACAGTGTGAAGAATCTTCCTTCACCGTTTCCACATGGCTTTTGATTAGTCCTGCTGGTTGTGCTTATCAGATCTGTGTGCAGGCAAGAGGAAACCACTTTTATATGCTGTGGAAGCCATGAAACCAAAGTTCTATTCCACTCCCAACCCGTGACCAGCCCCTGAAGAACCAAAAAGGAAGCCACAACAGTGGGTCAGCTTCTGTTAGTGCTTACAGCAAGGCAAACCAGCAGCTGTATAGCTGTAGGAAGAGAGAGATATAAACTGAGGATTTTAGAAGGCATGTGCAGTGAACAGCAAGAGTTTGTGACCCTTCAAGCATGCAGCTTTGCGTGTTCTCTGCGTAATCCATCTCCAGCCATGCAGGTGGAACTCATGTGATGCTCTCACAGTGCCTTTTTCATTACACTTTCAGCTCAGATTAGATACTGTGAATCTGCATAAGGAACAGCGGTGTGTTTAAACAAAGCACAGTTTGAAGGCAGTTTCTATCTGCTGCCTGGGACTGGGGGAGTTTGCGCAGCTCTTTCCTCTTAGAGCACTCACACAATTTCCTTTTCAATGGGTACAAGTTCTATCAGTGTCTTTACAGACTGAGGGCCACAAGGGATTGGAGTACAGATCAGGTGTTTATATCAAGGCTTTTTTTTTTTTTTTTTTTTTAAATCAGTAGTCAGCAATTGACAGCGAAGCATTTAAGCAATTACAAAGCATGGTAGTTTCCAGGAGCAAGTTCATCCTTAAAAATGAAGTAGCTTGGGGAAGTCAGCTAGACAGAGGTCCTGAAAGCAGTCATGAATAGAGGTCTGTAAAGAAAGACTTCTAAATGATGGAAGGAATTATTGCACTCGGTTCGCTTTGTGCACTTGTTTTGCAGGCACAAAATAAAATCTTCTTCCATGACTAGTGGATTTGTTTTAATTAAGACACATAAAACCTAGTAGCATTTTAGTGTATTAAGGATACAGATTAATATGCTTATCTAAAAGTATACTGGGTTTTTGCTGGGGGTTTTTTTGTTTGCTTTATTTTAATTTTGAAAGGGCTAAAATATTATGTACAGACTTTTTCTTGCTGTGGTAAAAGCTTTTCAACTGTTAATTTATTTTTGTTTTCTGATCAAAAGCATTTAAATAGAAATTTCAGTAACCCTTTGACTAGCATAATAATATTATCTTTTAGTAGATTATTGAAGTATAAAAGAAGATTGATATTACAGTAATTGAAAAAAATAGTGAACAAGCAGTAGAACTTACTCTAACATTAGATAAGTCTGCTTTATCCTGGAGTGCTGCATATCATTAAGAACTGCTGAGAATGGGATTTCCAAACTGCATTTGAAGTAATACAATATTTATGATGATAAAGCATGTACCATTGGCTTCCCACATAATCCCTCGAGGCTCGTTGGCCGCATAATTAACATAGATATAAATTAGATTTCAGTAAAATCAGATGGCAATTTCCTTTTTTTTTTTCTTTAGCAAAAAACCTAAATGTTCTATCAAAGGAAAAGTATCAGAAAACTTGGTAACATACAACGGCCTCTTTTGTAGCTATCTATAAGTGGCACACTATCTTGCGTCAGAGACGCAAAAATGGCAGTGGAGTGAAGCAGCTTTAAAGGCTGTGGCTGTTGGCTAAAAGCAGGAGATTGCTGACTCTGTAATAAAGAGCAATTGCTGTAGTCATTGATTAAGAGGTTTGAGTATTGCACTGATTGATTGTTTGCCCCTGCGAACATGTGGCATCCCATTAGAAAGCTTAATCATCAAAGTCAAAAGTCACTGACTTGTGTGGAACCCAACTTAAAAAGTGGAGTTAACAGTTAAAGTTATTTGTGCAGTAAGCTTTGGGTTCAGCCTACATATAGGCTTAAAAGATCCTGTTAGGACTAAAATTAGGGAGACCGAGCCATCAATATGTCAAGTTGTTATGTATTGCCTTCTTATCTGCATGACCTGTTATTGTGACACTATCATCCCATTAAACGTGTTCGTTCGCTGGTGCTGTCCGGAAGCGATGCTGATAGAGCCAGCACAAAGGCAAGGTTTTTAGAGGCAAAGCTGGGATACTTTGAAATTAAATACAGTTATTAAGTCTTGGCTATTTCAGCCTTTGGCTTCTTTCCCAGTGTCACCAAAATCGTCTTCATTTCCCTAGGGAGAGCCCCTGTCCCAGTTAAAATCAACGGGAATTTTAGCACAGCCTTAAGTATATTCATGAGCTCCCTTCGCTGCCTGATGCTTAAGTGAATGAAATCTTGAAATGTTTAGCCTAAAATTTAAGAATGGTGTCCCGTTCTGAGGTCTGAGCCTACTAAATAGTTTCTCCATGAGATACTCTTGGGAGATATGTGGCTATTGGTTGTCCTTGTGGAGTAATCTCCTTGCAACGTAACAGGTGTTAAATGAGGTAGTACTTTGTGGCTCACTGAGAAAAAACTCAAATTTTCTGTGGTGCTTAAATTAACCATGGCTGCCTGGAAAGTTTTAAGTTGTTTTTACCTGGTGGAGCCTGAGACAGATGCTTTTATGAACTTAAATGCTGGCTGGGAATTGCCATGTCTGAAACGTGAAAAATGAAAATATAATCTTGCATTTTTATTCTATGATAAGCAATTATTGACTCCCCTGTCCTTGGCATAGTGTAAAGATTTATTAGCATCAGAAATTAATATTGATTAAAACTAAGATGATAGGTCAATGAATATTAAGGTATTTTCATCTTCCCAAGGTTAAACTAAGATTTCACTCTGAATTCTGTCATCAAGATTTTGCTTCTGGCTTCAGATTAGTTGGAAATGTAATTGCAGATGCAGGACTCTAATTAATTCTAGATGTGCTTTCATATGCAACATTGTATTTCAAGCAGTTTTAAGACAAATGGAAATGATTATCAAAATCATGTAAGCTGTTTAAAGGCAGGCTGGGGGTGAGGAAGAGGAGGGAGAGGACTGAAGTTTTACTGTTAATGAGAGAGTTGCCTACACTGCTGTAACATTTCCTAGCCCTCACTGACAGATGCCCTGTTGGCGGATTATCTATTCAACACACATGCATATTGACAGCTCTTGTGTACCATGGTTCCACAAACTCTGTGGACACTGAATTGCCTTCAAGAGGTGGGAAATTCTTTTGCAGGCCTGAGATGCTGGAAGTTGCCAATTTCATCCACAGATCATGATTTCTCCTGTTTGCCTCTTCTTAAGGCTGCCTCTGTCCATCTTTTCTATTTTATCTATTCCCTGAGTCTAGCCTCTTTCCCTACAAATTATAACTAAGACTGTCAGCACTGATCATGGTCCCTAACCTGAATCCTTCAGTTTAATATGGATGGACAAAACATCCTCCTGAATTTCAAGTTTGTTTATTTCTTTTGAGGTTGTTTGAGTTTCAGCTAAAATTGAGTTTAAGAAATGAAGTTTTTACTGCTATAAAATACCTTCACTGGGACATACATCAAGATATTTTTGGCTTGACATTTTGAAGTTAGTTGTGTACTTTCTCAAATGCTTGCAAGAATTACCTCTTGTGACCTTTCGTTTATATTTTCCCCTCTGTTACTGAATGTTCTAACTTGAATATGGAAAATTTTGAATGTCAAAAAGTTAATCAAAAACCTACTGCTTAAAATGGTGACCTCAAATGAAAATTCAACTTAGTACTTAGATCTAAACGATGTCATTAAAGTCTTTCCAATGTTATGATGTGAACAAAGATTTACTTTAATTTCTACTTTCTAAAAATAAGTTATTTAAGCCTTTTTGACTACAAAGCTAGACAGTGGTCTGCAGCCAGCACATGGGCCAAGATAGTCAGTTAAATATTTTGTGTTAAAATTTTATTTTGCCTCTTCCATAATTTTAAGGATGACCAGGACACAATAGTCTAAAAAAGATAGAATGTGGCAGGGGACACATACCCAAATCACTGTGCTGGTAGTTAAAACCCAGGGCTTGTCTTCCACTTCTGCTGCTAATAGAAGAGTTGAGAGGGTTTTTGTGGTGTTCTTACATTTCTGTGTTATTTCTTCGTCTTAACTACAAAGATTCAGAGGAAGGATATTCCCTTGCAGAGTCCTCAGGACTGAGAAATGCATAATATTACAAGCAAAGGAAAATTATATCTGTATGTATAGGAGTATATATTCATGTCATGGTTCAGCAGGCAGCTGAGCATCATGTGGCTACTCATTCACTTCCCTCCTGTCCCCCATTGGGATGGGGAGACAAAGGCAAAACCTCATGAGCTGGGATAAGGACAGTGCTGGGACAGCACAAGGAGAGGGAAAGAACAGCAGGATTTAGAAAAGAATATACACAGCAGGTGATACTTAAGACACTTTCTCACCTACAACCACACAACTCAGACCACAGTTTCAGGCATGTCCCAAAGACGGATTGTCCTGGAATCACACCATCCCTCCCTGACTAGCCCCCTCTGTGTATGATGCCATATGGTATGGAGTACCCTCTTTGGTGGGTTTGAGTCATCTGTCCTGACTGTGTCCCATCCCAACTTCTAGAGAAAATTAACCCTATCCTAGCTGAGCCCAGACCTATTCATTAGAGCAGATAACTCTCAGCTCTCAGGCCTTAGTCTGAAGCTAAAGATGATCTCCAAAGGCCAATGACCTATGTACCGCTTTGCAGTGGATGTTGGATACACATAAAGGACGAGAAGCAGAAGTAGTCATGAACAGCTCATGGTGGGAAAGGGAAACAAAGTATTAGGAATGGGCATATACCATTCAGAACTACAGAGTATTTTATAATATCAGTAATGCCAGGTCCCATTCTAGTTTCCTTGGATCTGCTGTAGCTGATGGGAGGCCTGGGCTGGTGAAAGTAGGTCAAGAAGAGAGAACACTTAAATAGAGTCAGTCTTTTCCCCCTCATTTCTCTAATGTTCCTATGACCCTTCTCCAGACCTCCAGCACCTGTATGAATAGGAAAGGGCAGGAGAAGATAATAATGTCTCATGACCAGGAAGTCTATTCTATCTCCTTTTATACTACCTCCTATACAAGTGTCTCTCTTGATCCATGCCAAGGCTGTCTCCTCTGAGCAAATAGGAAAGTCACTGACTCCACAAAGGTACTTTCTCTGTGGTTCCTTTTATAGCATCCTCTGAAGTTAGGAGAGAAGGCAGTAGGCTTTCTCTGCCTGACATGTCTCATTTAATTTTCCTGGTGCTCAGGAAACTACTGGAGAAAACTAGAAAAAATACATGCATTCCTCCATTGCAGGATAAGGCCTTCAGAATGTGTGTGCATTTCTACCAAATGAAATGCACCAATAAAAATGATTTTTAAAAAATATTTAAAGAAATGGTAGTACCTTGCCCTATGAACTAAGCAGCTTATAGGACGGGGCAATGTGACTGAGCCACCCTCCTGTTTTTGGACTGATTTGGAAGCAATGCAATTACATGTTATTGCATGTATTAAGTTAATTTAATACACAATTTTGTCCTTGTAAGATGATGTATTTTGCTCAAAGTTACTAGTTCAATGAGAATTCTGTATTTCAATGTCATGTCTGAAAATTGAAGTACCAAAATTGAGTGTAAACACATGGGTTTGAGATGACAGATTTGCCTTTAATGCTGAACTTTGTTCTGTCAAGAAAGTCCCTGATTTGTATTCATTTCCTGTTTCCTTTCTTCATTCTGCATTTGGATAAAAGCTTGAAAAGTCCCTTATTCTCACTGACTTTCTTATCTTAATTTCTCTTTGATCCTTTTTTTGAGTTTCTTTTACCATTTTAACCTTTCTGTAGCTGTACATGTTGTCTAAAGCTGGTATTCTTTCCAAAAATCCCTTCCCTTTCCTCAAGATAGCTTCTGTCCTTGAATAAAACTTTCAGAGTAGCTCCAATCCCCTATTCAAAAGATATAATTACTTAGAAGTCTTTTCTCTGTGAGAATCGAGCTAAATATTCCACTAATCACTTTGTGATTTATGTTTCAGACCCACTTTTGTAATCTTTAAAATTTTGCCTTCTTTTAACTTTCCCAAGTTGTATTTAGTTCTTTTCCTCTCTTCCTTCTCTTTTTTTTTTCTTCACTACACAAAACAGAAAACTTTTCATATCCATTTTCTTAATTTGTCTCTCTTATTTTGTCTCTCATGTTAACTCCCAGGATTTTCATATATGTATGTTCTAATTTTTTTATACCCACTGGAGTATTTGTGCCCTCCCTCCACTGTTTTAAAAAACTTCCCCCGCCCTTTGCAGTCCTGTTCCATTTCCTACATCACTTTTTCCTAAATTTCATCTGGTCTTTTAAGTCTGTGCAACAGCAATGGTGTCTGTTAACAAAGAAAGGGAAGGAAACAACTCCATGTAGCAGCCAAACCTAGTGGTTTATTCAGCTCCTTGTCTTCAGTTCATAAGACACCCTCTTTCTATCCATCTTTCAGCTCATTTTTTTTGAAATGCATGCAATACAAATGTCTCTTAAGGGAGGATTTGTGAACCTCAGCAAAGTAAGTTGACAGCCTCAGAAGACAAAAATTTAATACCTTCATTAAGCATTGCTACAAGGCAAAGATATTCTTCCATTTCTAGTAATTTCCTCAAGCATTTTTTTATACAAAATGGTATGAAGTTATGAGGGTTTTTTGCATTCACAGTAGCCTACTATACTATAACTTATAGTCTGAGATATTTAATCTCTCAATTCCTTCTTACAGATTCTTTTCTTAACAACTTTTATAATTGAAAAAACGTATTATGAATTATGCTGTGAAATCTGACACTCCCTGAAAATACATCAACCTACAGAATTCATCATATGGGCATTTCCTGTGGAAAGTAAATGTTGTATCTATATAAAACAAAACATTACCTGTAAAGTAGTATAAAACCAAATTTGGTTAAGTGATTATTCACCTGAAATTAACTAATGCCTTCCACTCCCAAAATAATTGAAAATGAAGCCTGTGTATAATTTGTGGTGGAGTCTCCATCTCTGGAGATATTCAAGACCCGTTTGGATGCCTATCTGAGTGATATGTCCTAGGGAGCTGCTTTGGCAGGGGGGTTGGACCCGATGATCTCTTGAGGTCCCTTCCAACCCCTACAATTCTATGATTCGATTCTATGATATTACCAATTAAACCATGTGCCTAAGTCATCCAACCTTTCCTAGAACCTTTCTGAAAAGAAATTTATCTTAATTTAACCTGAACCTCCCCTGGCAGAACTTGCAGCCATTCCCTCTTGTCCTGTTGCTACCTATCTGTGAGAAGAGGTTGACCCCCAGCCCACCACAACCTCCTTTCAGGTAGCTGTAGAACTTTTGCAGGGTCAGGGCATCTACAGCATCTCTCTGCAGATGTGTCTCATCAGGTCCCATAGACTTGTATACCTTCAGGTTTCTTAGATGGTCTCAAGCCTGAATGTTTTGTACAGTGGGTGATTTTTCGTCACCCCAATTCCTTCTGTGACCTGGGCAGTGTGGCTAGAGCCCTTGCTGGTGAAGACAAGAATTCATTGTTCATGTATGCATGCAGGCCTTCCAGCATTTCTGCCATACTTCCTTTTTGTTGGGATTTAAGCAAACCAGACGTGTGGAAGAGGACTTTTTCTAGCTCATCAGCTGGCTGCTCAACACACAGCTACAAAAGTGGGGAGAGCTTTCAGATCCTCATTGGAGGATGTAGCTATTGAATTGGTATGTATTATTGCTGAGTACTGATACTTATTGTGGAGTTATTTACTTACTTATCACTAAAGGTCTCCTCAGTTACTGAATTCATGCGATGCATTGCTACATGTCAGCTTTATTTTTAAAGGACTGCAGTCAGGTAGGATTTTGGTAAGCTTCTTAATATGCAAAATTCATATGCACAGATTTAAAAGTTGACTTAACACTTAATGCAGTTGCATTAAAGAGTTAGAACTCCTATATATGTCACTATTTTAATTTCCCCTCAGAAATGAAGGAGGTGCTTATATTTTCCGTTAAAAGGAAATGGTAGGAAAAAAAGTTAAAAAATGTTACTGAATTTTTTTTTACATTTTTGAAATACAATTTTACTCCATCCATTTGATACATAAAGAAATAAAACCATCACTATATGATGGTAGTAGTCATAGCACACTTATTGCTATCATGTCAGAATATCACAAAATGCTAGCTTCTATTTTTTATTTTAGTACATTTTTTAAATTGTTTTGGACAGATATTGCTATTTCTGCTTCTGTTTTCTCCAAAATGTGTCTTGGCCTGAAAACAACTTGACAGTTTCAATTGTAAACATACTCAGCAGGATCAGAGATAAATGTAAGGTAATATATTTTAACTGTAAAAGGAGGAAAAATGCAGTAAAAAAAAAAAAAAAAAAAATCATTCATTTCCTAAAGCAAAATCTTAAAATTAAGACATATTTCCCCATGGGAATTTTTGTCAGAAGTAAGCTGTTTTTCCTACAAGTCGAACTTTAAACAAAATGAATTCCATCCTTCCTTCCTTCCTTCCTTCTTCCTCTGTCTTTCTCCCTTCACCTCCCACAAAAGTGAAGAACTTTGTAGTAGCTCAGCACTAAATATCTAAATACCTCTAAATCAAAGATCTCAGATGGTAATTAGAAACCCATCTCCTAATGTCAGTAAAGGACGTTGTGGAACTGCAGCAATGTGCTGCTACGGTGTTATATTGTGTGGTGTAACAGGTATCGTGGCTATTCTAAACAAGGGAAGAAAGTTGCACATAATTTATCTGTGATTCAGCTTTATTTCAATTTCTACTTAAAATTCAGATCTAATTCTTGGATGTGATATCTCACAGCAGCTGCTCTATGAACCCACTGAAGCCGTGGCTCCAGGTTCTCCCAGTGCTGGAGCCGTTCAGTCAATGCAAAGCACTACAGTTACTGTCAGTTTTATTTCTCCTGTATTTTGGTTCCAGAAAATAATTGATCATGTACAGCCCTCCCTGTCCTCCTCAGAGAACATATGCAGTTTGAAGCAGTGGTTCCTTTAACGTGATAATTTTCTCTTTTTTTCTGTGCTGTCTTTGTGGTTGTTGGGCACTTACCTTTTTTTTCTACCTTCCAGGTTCTTCAGACTGATTATAGATAATATCCTAGAATCCTTATCCATATGAATATAACTTTATTCATTTAATTCCCATTTGCAAATCATTACTTTTAGAATAAAAATGAAGAAAATGTTTCTAGACATATTCAGTATGCAGCAATTCTTTTTTCTTTTTCTTTTTTTTTCTCTCCCCTTTTTTTTTCCTTTTTGGATAGTTAAGCTGAGGAGTTTTCCATCACTTTTTTTTTTTTATTTTTTGGTGGTTATTCACAGAATCACAGAACAGCAGGGGTTGGAAGGGACATCGAAGGTCATCTAGTCCAGCTGCCCTACCAGAGCAGGATCACCTAGAGTAGATCATACAGGAATATGTCTAGGTGGGTTTTGAATGTCTCCAGAGAAGGAGACTCTATTCCTTAGTGTGTAGAATGCCATTGGTTATCAATGATTCATCTAAGTGTTATGACAGGTTTGAGGGAAAGTTGTGGGTTGTTTTTTTTTGTTAAGGTTTGTCTTTTAAGGAAAGAAACTGAAAACAAAATCCAAAATTCCGGGATGCAGAATCACCTATGAGGTGCAAAGCTTATTTGAACCTGCAAAGCTTTCGTTCTGCAGCTGTATCCAGCGTGAAAATCTTTTGCCTGAATAATGACAGGTATAAGCAATTGGAAGCTGAACCTCAGGAAACAAATGGACTGCAGCATCATAGAGCCTTAGCGATGGAAAGCTCATCTTCACGAGTTATTACAAAAAATAGAAAAAAGTGTATCTTTGGGTCTCCGAAGTGTGCTCTCTGTTGTGCCTTTTGGCAGCGATTTCCACGGTCTCTTTGCATGACTAATAAGTTCTTTCAACTGTTCTGAGCTTCCTGCTTCTTAAGCACTTGGGCTGTTCTCTTGTACCTGTATTGTGAGGTATGGGGAACGGAAAAGCGCAGGGGATTTTGGGCTGTACTGTTTTGCATTGTGGTAGTGTATGACTCCTTTTATTCATCTCTTTTGAAGATGGGCACATGCTTCATCCTTGGGCCCTACTTTTTACTCAAATTCCTTTGCTAGACAGTTTTAGAAGAAAAAAATAAATCACCTACATTTTCTACATTCCTATCTGAGGTCTTGCCAGTGGAACTAGTTTCACTTAAAAGCTGAAACTACAGTTGGAAAAGCAAAATATGCTGCAGACGTATGCGTCTTCTAGCAAGAAACTCTTGTTCCAGGTCACAGAACCAGATGCTGAGATTGTTATTTGATTATAGTGAGAGACTAAAGTCATCGGACCAACGTATTCTGCTGACTTCTGTGTGTGATGCCTTCAAGGAGAGCTTAGCAGATGGCGGGGCAGGGTGGGGGTGGGGGGGGAAGGTTTCTGTACTGCACATGCTGCTTTAGGGATGGAAATAGGATTTCATCTAGCTTCCTAGGATGAGTTGTGTTTGAAGCCTTGTTACTGTACTAAAGCAATTTGCAAAAGACAATTCTTTAAAACTGGCATTTTGGAATTCTGACTTTGTGAAATGGTAGACAATTCCAATCTGTTGTAAAAAGAAAGGCCCCTGAAAGAGAAAAAAGTGGTTTGTTCTTTTCAGGTTTTTTTAATTATTATTACTCCTGTTATTCCAAAGACAGTAGATGCATTATTTGTGCCTGGCTCTAGTAGCAGCTTAAGATCAAAAATAGCATCATAACTTTTGCTATAACAAGAAAATCCAGCTTGTCATTTTTGTAAGTCCCACGGGGGTAGAAGGATCTGATCACGTAAAGATTTCCAGCAGGGCAGCACATTCCCAAATCCAATGTGTACTCTTGAGTCTACATATGTGTTGTTAAGAGAAGCTTATTTATTCAGTGAACATAGTTTTCCACTTAAAATACAGTCTCTGTGCTCCATTACTGTTTTTACTTGCATCTGGTGCACAAATTGTGCTCTTTTTTTATCGATTTTTGTGCTTTACCTTATACTTGAGGAGCATGTCATAAGGCTTACAGAAGATACAGGGTGGCTCGTGAGCGTTGTAGGACAAAGGACAGAGAGTTTTTTCTTTCCTTCCTTATGGAATTCGGTGTTGAAGCTGATATATTTAAGTACAGTTGTTGAAAAGCTTCTGTTTTAAGCAGAACTTGAAAAGAAAACAATAGCATAGCAAGTCACTTGTTCTTTTATTGCTTCTCCCTGTGCAACCTGCTCTTAGCTGTTTATTTTATGCTGATTAAACAGACTCCTTTCATTAACTGCACTTCCTTAGATATTGTTTCTTCTGCAAACATGGCAAGTGCCAAAAATAAAGTCATCTTTTGAGCTTTGTTCAACCTGAACTTTTTCTAAGCCATTCCCATGTACTCTGTAAATAATAAATATAACGTGATTCCATTAGCCTAATCATCTTAACGCAGAAGGAGGATATTTGACCAAGTCAAAATGACATTTGCTAATACATCTTGGCAAAGAATAAGCAGATGGTTAGTGTAAGAAAGTAAAATAAATTTAAAAAAAAAATTGAAAACATTAAAAAAAAGGTATAGTTGTCAGATCACTTTTTTTTTCTTTTTTTTTCTGTTAATTCTTTACATTACCTTCCACCCTTTCCTGAAATTTAAAAAAATACTTCTAGGTGGTGGTTTGGTGTTTTTTTCAGGAGTGAGTTTTCTGTCATTCAAGGTAATGTTATTTGTGTGTTCCATTATTCAGGATAATAGAGTACTATGGTATGCAGTACATAGTGCTGGGCAGAAGCCCTGTTGCCCCCAGTGAGAGCTATTTCAGGTCTGACAGGGGAACCTGGTTAGCTAGCTAGCCACGAGCTGCGTCTTGCAGACCCAATTGGGTACTGCTGTACGGTGCCAGGATGCCTCACTGATGCAGTACAGGACCACAGAGCCAGGCGTCCCCTTGTCCTCTCTGGTGTGAGCCTGACGAGTTTTGCCAAGCCAGGATCTGTCCACCCAGTGCCAGGGGCCATGATGGCTCCTGAATAGATGCGGGGTGCTTGGTGCTGGCACAGCCCTGCAGCCACCTCCTGCCACAGGCTTGTCCAGCAAGCTTGGCTTTGCGTGTCTGGTGAGGGTGTTCTGGGCTCAGGCTGTATGAGGATGACACAAGGCAGACAGGAGTGTCTGAAAACCACGTAAATAACCATTGGGACAGAATCAACTGCAACTCTAATCGGTAGTAAGTGGTAAAGAGCAAACTATGGCATATTTGTTCTTGTTCAATATGGTCTTGCCTTGTGTACTTCAGCTGCTGTGGTGATAGATTTTGGGAGAGTATAATTTAGGATCTGAAGTCCTTTCAGTCCTGGCAACTGCTGAGCACTCTGACCTTGATCGAGCCAATTGTTTAAATGCATTCTGGTCTGACAGTTCTGCTTACCTGCTCAATACAGGAATTCCTGAGCTCAAAAGTAAAGAAAACAATGTGGCTCTTGATTTCATTGTTACCTGCCTCACCCTAGCTGTTTAATTTTTATCACTGGCAAGAAAATGCACACTTCAAGCCCTTTTACTCTGTATTTTCATGCTACTGAAGACCTGGCTTCACATTTTTTGGCAGTGAATCAAAGTATGGACAGTTTTGTTCTACACTGTCTCTGGAACACTTTTGCAAGAGGAGCTATAAGGGTTTGATCACTTCTTTATTAGATAAGTATGAATTGATCCACATCTTTTAAATTCATAGCTAATTAATTGCTCTGGGATTCTTAGAGCAAAAGTAGGTCTATGTAAGGACAAATCTAAAGGTTGAGCTGGAATTCTTTGTTCTTCACATCCAAGTTTATTGTCTGTCTTTACATTAAATCAGGTATTGTCTGGTCCAGAATAAGGATAGCTCTCCACACTTAAGCATTTTAAATAAGCGATTCACACCTTATTTTCCTATTTTATATATTTATAAAATAGAACCTCTTAAACTGTGTGTTGATATAAAAGAAGTTTGTGCTTCCTACCATGTTTCTGTTGTTGTTATTGTAGTTTAATCTCACACTTCATTACTAGCTATACCCATTCAAGATATATGTATGCATTAGAATATATGGTGTTATTAAAATCTAGCAATAGTAGACTCTACTTTCCTATTTATGTAAAAAAAGTGTTTTCAACCATTTTTTTGGTAAGGCTCTGTGCCATTACATCTGTGGTTTACTTGATTTATTTAAAAGTGCATGAGATTTATTTCAGGCTTTTCAAGTCTGAATTTTCCTAAAATTCCTATATTTCACTTTCTTCAGCACTTAAACAATAAACCAAAATGGAGTCAATGTGTGATTAAATTGAAGGGAAAACATCCCCTGTAATAATAATGCAGTACATGTAAAAGATTTTTTTGAGCTTCTGGTAGTTGAGCAAACCCGTAATTAGTATCTATAGGTCAGCGTATACTTCAAGTCACACTGAAATGCATCCAACAGAAACTCAAACATGTTTGAGAAGCATTGAACTGTTGTTTTATTTATTGTCCTGGCTCCATACTACAGTAAACAGGAACTGCTCAACTGTTTTGTATTTCCAGTAGGTTTTAGAGCAATACTGGCTCCTTAAAACGGTGTGCAAGAAACTTCACAGGTAACAGCTCTGTCAGACAAGCTGGCTGTGAAATCAATAGGCAGACTGCACAGCTTTACTTTTTATTTAGTCGTTCATTCAAACATAGAGGGAGGTATAGTTCAGAAGAAATAAGGCAAGAGTTTAAAAAGTGAACAAACCGCTTAGCTGGTTTAAATCTCCTGTCAAGATCAGTAATGGTTTTACTTTAGCTTTTACAGAAACAATGTTTAGGATAATCTGGAATTATTTAAAAATAGTAGTACATTTTCTTTTCAGACCAGGGGAGAATAAGTATTGCTATGAAGTCATTAATGGTGATGAAGAAAACAGTTAACAAAAACTTAACTGCGTATGTTTTTTTAGACCCCCTTTCTTTTTTTCAAAAATGGCCTTAGTAGCATGAGTCCTGGCAGAGGGTAAATTGCATTTTTAAAATACCTCTTAGTTGGCATATAACTTGTAATCCTTAAAAGCAGACTGCAAAGCTTCTGTCCTCCCTTTTCACTTCCTTGCCACTCCCATCACAGTTTTTCTTCACCTGCCTGGGGCTCATTGGAGAAGCCCAAGGCTTTGTGTATGGAACAAAGTTTGTCAGTGCTGAGGCCTCAGTGCAAGTGGTTATTTAGCACTCACGTTATCAAAAGTCATAAAAACCCCAAGGAGCAGAGTAGGAGCAGCAACAGTAGCAATAGTGTGAGTGTGATCCTGCAAAGGCTGGGGTGCAATGAGAACAGAGCAGGGAGTGAGAAGATGATGTGGTGCCCAGAGCTAGGATGTGAGGTGTGAGGAGTGGCAGATCTCAGTAGAGAGAAGGAGGCTCGTGGCTCAGTTGCTTGGGTTGCTTTGGTGCATCTGTTCATTCTAACTATTGAGTTGCTGTGGGACCAGGGTGAATCAGTTCTGTTCCCCACCTGCAAGATCAAGGAATGACAGCATTTCTGTGATGACTGAATATATCCCAGATATAAAACACTGTGAAAGAGGCAAGAAGTATTATTTTGTCTGGAGGATTAAGATGGAAAGAAGGAACTTCTGGAACAGATCTGAGGAAGGCTAGCCACAAAGACCAAAATCAAGAGGGGCCTCACTTATTCACCAAGATCTTAACCCTATGATACTCAAAAAGTGTTCCACAGTACTCTTCAACAGTAGGAACATAATCTGTAGAAGTGTGCTTGATTATTGCAATTAAATTAATTTATAATTATGCTGTTATTCTAGATGAAGATGAGCATGTCTTGCTGACATTTTCTGCAAAACTGGTTGGGAGATATAGTTTGTTTCAAATACTGAAATTTTAACAAAAACTTAGAAGATATTGGAAAAAAAAATGAAATCTTTAGTTCTCTCTGCAAATTCTGGAGATCCCTTACTTTATCTGTTCTTAGTGTAAAGCAAAATGTAGTATTTCTATTCTAATTACCATATTTTTCTAGCACTGTACCAAAGCATATAAACAGACATGCTCTTATTCTAAAAAGCTCTGAACAGACTGCTGATGGTTCCCCTCCCATTTTACTTGTCTGATTTATAGCAAGAGTTGGCAGCAATGTCTATAGCTAAAGTTTCTTAACACTTTCTGTTACCACGTCTGTTTTCAATTGCTTGTAATTTTGCCGGCTTCAGCTGCTTCCCAGTGTTTTTAGACCTTTTGGCTTGGCCAGTGGTTTTGAGCTTTTATGATACTGGTGAGTTACTTCAGAAGTTTTATGGACCTCATCCTGAGCTGATCTAAATTTGTGTAACTCGAATGCTGGGCTTAGCTATACTTTCCTGGATATAATGCCATAGAAAGAAGCCCAGCTGGTTTTATTTATTTTTTAGAGAGTTGTGATGTGAATGAGAATGAGACAGACAGTAAAGAAAATGGGAGGAAGTTGGGCTGGAAACTCTACAGTCATGACATGTAGTAACTTCTTTCTATTAATCTGCCTTTTCATGTTGCACAAACATGTGGATTCCATTTGACTGTAGCGAGTGCTGCCCTTCATCAGGCTCAAATTTCTTCCTAGTGCAAAAGCAAGCTTGAGGGGGTTATTCTAAAGGAGGAAAACTTCAATAAGTAACCTAGTGCCTTTTTCACGGGGTAACTACATGGAGAAGAGGTGGTAGAAAGAGTTGTCACTGTTATTCAAGCAGTTCTGCATTTGTGAAACAACCCCTCTCCCCCAAGATCGAGCACTCCTGTGTGCCATAGGGGTGGATCTTCTTGGATACCTGAATTTCAGCTATTTATGTGCAGTAACACAATGTCTGTAGCAGGAGGTTCCCCTTCAGCATGGATGCCAGAAAAGGCACCGTACTTCCTCATAGTGACAGATCCTGCAGTTGGAACAAGTCTGAACCTGTAAAGTGTGTTGCTCCTCTTCCAGTAGCTGTGGCAAAACTGAACACAACTTAATATGCTTAGTGCCTTAGTACGTGAGGCTCTTCTGAGGCAACACCTTCCGTTTAATGCTGGCTTCCGTATTCTTCAAGGCTTTATTAGAATTTTTCATCAAGAAATCCAAAGTTCTGAAAAACAAAGGATTTTCACTGAAAGTTCTTTGTTTGCCTTCAACATGTTGATTTCTTTTTTTCTTTAGGTAATTTTAATTATTTTTTGCAGGGAGTAAGTCGGTTAAGTATCTGGTAGAAAACAGATGTGTGGCGTCAGGGGAAAAAATACAATTTGGTTAAAATATTTCTTTTCAGTGAAAAATTACTTAAGAGAAATATCTTACTGTATTTTTGCAAATTGAACAATCTTTGCCTCCTCAGGCTCTTGGTGCTTAAGACTTATACTTTGGTATCTGTGACTCAGTTTCACTATCTTACATGCTTACTTGATAATTAAGCATGCATCTAATATTCAGTCTTTTAACTCTTTATTGGAATTACGTATGTTTGCATTGAATATTACTCTGTATTTAGTATGGCATTTGAAAGCATCATGCATTTTTAAAAATAATTTTAATGCTCATTCTCCACTTTTTCTGTTGTGATATCACCTTTTGGACTTTAGTCTGTTTCCTTAGCATCTTTTTATCCTTTAGTTATCTCAGAACAGCAGTCTTTGTTCTGAATCGGCACATGCTCTATTTCAGGCATATATGGGTTAAAGCACAGAGTAGGTCTGTGTAGTCTATTGTATTTATTTAATTTCCAGTACTTCACTGAAGGTGTCAGTATTTTCAAGGAGACTCCAGTGTTGTAGAAAACGTCAGTCTTATGTAGTCAGTACTGTGGCTAAAATACACGTGCAACAAGTTAAAGGGGATACTTAATCAAATCCTCAGTTAAGGTTCACTTTACCTATCTGAGCTCTTAATAGGGTGTATATGCAGTAATGAAACCAAATTGTTGCATTCTTCTTTAAAAAAGGTCGAAGGGGGAGTGGGGGGTGGGGGACAGGCAGGGGCAGGGAGTGGTAGTGAACCACCATGTTTTTATTCATGTCAGAAAAATCAATTTTAGGTTGACCATATTAGATATATTATGTGGAATAAGTAGATTTTTAAGAAAATTGATGTGAAGAAATTAAAAAGAAGTCATGCACAAAAAACCCCAAGCAGATTATTTTGAGCCTGAGTCCATTCTTGAGTGCGATCCTCTTTGTGGTGTCAGCACCACTGTCCTAACCTGACCAAGGGCATGCGGTACTGGGAGGTATGGTGCCATTTTTAGTCAGTGCAGCAGCTGCTGCTGCTCCTCGGCAAGTTGAGGTTTGAACGTAGCCATTGTGCAGAACTCCTGCTCATGAAACTGTGGCATGAAGGTGTTGCTGGATAGTGAGTTTGTTTAGACCAACAGATCAATACTTTGATATTATCAGTGCATCTAGCTGTTCCCATTCTCCTCCCCAGGAGAGCCAGTAGCTGAGTAATCTTCACATGTCATGTAGCTTTGTAGAGGAAAAAATGTTCAAATTACCTGGGAGAGTAGCATTGTTGCTTCTCAGGAGGCTTACTTCTTACTTAATTTATAGCAAATATGATGTTTAAATCTAAGACCTGTATTCAGCATTTTACATAGCTGGATTTTTGAACAGGCCACCTCTTCAGCTAGGTTTTTCAAAGACTTGTAATTTTCCCTTATCCTCCTTCGCTAGCCCTTTACCATTAGGAATTCTGACTGTCGTCTTTTCCCTTCCCCTGTTTCTGCATACTGGTTAGTGAACATATCTTTACTGATATAATCAATGCCTCTTACTATGGATGGATGCAGGACTCTACACCTTTGGGTTCAGATGAGCTGATCTATAAGCATGCGGCAGCTTTATCATCCTTGGATTTTAGCTGTTGAGGTCTACCTTCAGACTAAATGTCAAACTTTTGAACACAGCTCAAAATTGTGAGTTTTTTCCTGGGAATTGTTTTATAAAGAACTCCAGAGCACAGCAATACTTTGACTGTAACTCTTGTTGCACTGAATGTGCTCTTGAATGCTGAGGAGTATGCAGGCTCCTGTTGCCGATATATTCCACTTGCTGGTTCTCAGCTATTGAAATCAAGAGAATTCGGATGTAACTGGACAGTAAGGGCACAGATGATCACAGGGTTCACTGACACTGAAAGGGATGGTCCTGCATTCTCCTCCTGCTCCTTGTTCTGTCCTGATGCTTAGTTGACCACTTGGAAAACCAAAGCAGTTCAGATGGGGATGTAAAAGTAATAAAGGGGGGAGAGAATTGGATTTTCTGGTGCCTTCCTGAGCTGTGTCAGTTTGCTGTTAAGTCAGATTAGAACAACAGTCTCTGTGAGGAAGGCTCATGTCTGGCAAGAAAAGAGAGAAGAGGTAGAAACCGTGAAAGGAGTAGGTGAAAATGCCTCTTACAGCAGCCTTTTAGGGCAGATGAGCTGTCTTGCCTGCCACTGCTCTGAATTTTATAGCCTTTCTATGCCAACACAGACATACAGTGTGGATAGATCGTGACCCACAATCTAGCCGTTCATATTGTTGAGAAAAGTCTCCCAGAAGGAATAGTATTTGAAGGAGAACGCAAGATGACTCTCTTAATGGACCATGAAGTGCTGACAGGCTGCTTTTAAAACAAACAAAACCCCAAACCATTCAAAAGCACCACGTTTTTTTGGGGGGATATGTTTTTTTGTTTCAAATCCCCCAACATGTGTAGATGTGATACACAATATTACACTGAGAATTTTTTAGGTCACCAGTCTGTTACGTGCAGGATTAAAAATTTGTCTTAAGAGATATTATGATCTGTCTGGAAGACCGGTGAAAATGTATCCTTCTCATAGTTGTTAATCTCCACATCTGCCCCTCTAGAATGCTTTCATGTGATCTGCCCATGTTGTTTTTTAAGCTTATGTGACTGATGCTAGATGAAGATAATATAGATCAAATGGGAGAGAAGTATGATTATTTTACATACAATATAAAATTCAAAAAGCGTGCTTTCATCTACCCACTCTTTAAGAAAAGGGGGAGGGGGCGGCAAGAAAGGTGTCAGACCTTACTCGGGGTAATTATCTTCTCCTGCACAGTGAGTTATATAAGAAACATTGAACTCATCAATACAAGAATATCCCCCCAAGTTATAAAGTGAAAAAAGTAGAGGGTTGAAACTAAGAACAAAGGCTTGTCAGGTTAAAATGGCTACAGCTGTGTGTACAACTTCAATACTGATCACAAGGGATAATGAGAAGGCTTCCATGAAACGAGCTGTGTGATCACCCAAGTGGTTACTTCTGCTATTTAGAAATACAGCAATAGAGATGGTGGTTTTGTTCAGGGGGTTTGAACACGTTGTCCTTCTTTAGGTACGTTATGCTACTTCGACTTGGGTTTTGAACATTGAGGCTTGATCGGCCATGGCTTTCTGTGAGCCGAATGTGTGAGGGCTGCAGCAGCTCTTGGGATAGTAAGAACATGCACAGTCACTGCAACAGCCCTAAAACCTCAGAAGAGCGTGGTTTGTTTGATGCAAGCAAGTTTTTTAAAAGAAAATCTTCTTCGTCGCCTGCTGGTTTTGTCTGTTTTGGTAATATTAAGTGATTTCCTGAGAAATCGGGAAATTTATTCTGATATTAATAGAGCTGCTTCTAACCTAAGAATACTTAGTAATTCAACACATGCAAAGGACAGAAGAGATGATTCTGCTTGAGAAAATCACTTGCAAATTCTTGTTAATTTTGCATGCAATTAATGTGGTGTTGGCCTTTCTTAGTACTAGTCAATATGATTGATGGCTTGCTTTCAGGGCAGTCGATTTAGTTTATTGAGGACTTTAAAACAGTGACTGATAGCTCTGTAAGTCAAAGAAAGAGTAGGTTAAGCAACTGCCAGAAGAAAGTACTGAATATAAAATAACTTTTTTTTTTTGAGATTAGAAGGTGGACTAAAAAGTTACATGAAAACAGTATTGTTGCACCTTTCTGAAAGAAAACGTATCACCAGAAAATTTTAAGCCTTAACTGCAACACATCAAGACTTGTTTATTTGTTTGATATCTGTCACTTAACATGTTGTATCAGCAGTCAAAATAAAATAAAATATTACTATTTGAAATATAGAGATACATTTACCTGTCAGAAAAGAAAATGCATAATTCCAGAGAACTTTTCTAAAAACATTTACATTATGTTGGGCAGAAGGTATTTTTAAAAGTGTAAGTGATAGAAAAGCAGGAAGGCACCTTTGGAGACAACCTGGTCCAACAGCTTTCTCAGACTGGGGAAAGCCACACCAGGTTGCTCAGGGCAGTGTCCAGTTGGGTTTTTATTATCTCCAGAGATGGAGACAACTTCTTCAGGTTTTCTTGTTACTTCCTTAAAATACACACTCTTCTTGCTACTGGTTGTTTTAATTAATATTGTGAGGAGCTTAGCTCTCCCCAGGTATTGTAGATTGAACTCAGCTGACAAACGAAGATGAACAGTTCTACCTGGGAGCTACATGTGCAGATTCACAAGATGTATGTTCCTTTGTACGTTTTCAAAACTGTACCTGGCATTTATTATTTAATATTTTTGCGGGGATGCAATTTCACAGGTAGATGAGGTTTCTTCAAAGACAGAGTGGACCAATAGAAGAAATAATGCAACTCTTGTTTCTTTCCATTTCGGTCCACAAACTTGATTCTTATGTAGTACCAGACTTGGTACTGTGTGGTCATATCTTCAGTCACATAAGGGATCTGATCCAGCTAAAACCAAACTTCTGGGTTTCTTTTTTGTTTTGCTGTTCTGGGCATAGTTTTTCATCTTGGATTTTTTTTAAGATTATTTTTCAGCTGAACCTATTGAAAGACTGAAGTGAAAAAGCAGAGCTGCCTTTGGTGGGATGAAGTTTCTCAAGCCTAAAGAAAAAGGATTTCAGGACTTTGTCTTTCATCCCTATGTCCTGAGCCTTTTTTTTTTTTTTTTTTAAGATTATGTAATTTTGCCCTTTTCCCTTGCCAGTTTCAGTGTCCTTACAGTAATCTCCTCTGTGAAATAAATATGTAGTTAGAGGAACCTATTTCCTTATGCTTTAAATGCCTTAAATTTTCATTTGATTTTAAATCCTAGGATTAGTGTTTCTTCCTAGTGTTAGTTCTTTGTACTGGAATCAGAGATTCTAATTTTCCACAGTTAAATTCTGCTTTAGCATAGACTATGGATGGGAGACCATTTCAGTAATAGAAATCATCAGCAGGTTGGTTGATCTTGGCAAAATCATCTGCTACAATCCCCTGATAGAACTGGTGTTTCTACTTCCTTTACAGTCCACATGTAATGAAAAAGGTATGGTAGTCTTGCTGTTCAACTTAAGAATTTATTTATGTGACATTATTAAGAATAAGGAGGACGTGATCATGTTTGTGAATTTTTTTTTTTTGTAGTTTCATGGAAATTTGTTTTATCAATGTTGGTAATATGTTATTATCATGTATTAATAGAAGCAGCTGTTGTAAAGATGTCAACAGTAGTTGATACTTCCCTCAGGAAGCTGACGAGCATTGTGAGGCTTTGTATAATTTCAGTTTGACTGCAGCCCAGGAGTCGGACTTGGAATAGGTAGGTTCAAGTTCTGCTGCAGTGGAAATGATCTGTGATACTTGGGGAGTCCAGCAACCTGTAAGCATCAGTTCTCTCTAAGTAAATAAATTAAGAATGACAAGATGGGTCATACCTCGTGGGATATTAATATTTTACTAAATATGTAGTTGAAATTCTGTAGTGTCAAGGTTCAGACAAGATCTTGGGTCTGGACAGATATGCCCTTCACAGAAGCATCATCTATAGAAAAAGTATGGTGAGTTAACCTTGGCCAAAGGCCAAATGTCTGCCCAGCTGCTTGCTCACTCCCACTCCTCAACACAAAGTAAGTATGATGGAAAAGCTCATGAGTCAAGATGAAGACAAGGGCCATCATTTACCGATTACTGTCACAGGCAAAACAGATTTGAATTGGAGAAAACTAAATTCATGCTGATTAATATAGTAAGAAATAAGGTAGTGAGAAACTAAAAAAACCCAAACGCGGCTTCCTTCAGGTCCTCTCACCCTGTGGTGGGTGGGTTGGAGTCATCTGGAACAGGCTGTACTCAGCATTGGGTGGTCCCAGCAGCTCCGCACAGAGGCCCTGCAGTGCCCCTGACATACCCTGGGCACCCACACAAAGCACAAAATGTCAATAGTTCCATTGAAAATTTTAAAGCATGAAAGATGGTGTAAAAAGATCATGTTTACATTTCCCCAGATTTTTGGGGGGTTGAAATTATGGAGGTCTACTACCATTTCTATGAAAATAGAGGGAACATTGCATGGCAGTCAAGTAATTTTGTGCTGTTTAGGAAACTCCCTTACCTTAATTGACTAAATGACCAATCATTTTTCTTTCTAAAGGCAATATTAAGATGCTGCTTTATTTATATAAAAAAAGAACTACCAGGCATGCAGTAAGTTGTTTCCTTAGTAAGAAACAAATAGTTTTCCCAGTCTGTATATAGAATCCCAGACATATATACAGACTGGGAGAAGAGCTCCTTGAGAGTAGCCCTGCTGAGAAGGACCTGGGTGTCATGGTGGATGAGAAATGTAACATGAGCCAGCAGTGTGCTTTTACAGCTCGGGAAGCCAATGTTATCCTGGGCTCCATCAGAAGAGGGGTGGCCAGCAGGGACAGGGAGGTGATTGCCCCTTTCTCCTCTGCCCTTGTGAGGCCCCATCTGGAGTACTGTGTCCAGATCTGGGGCCCCGAATTCAAGAAAGATGTAGAACTGTTGGAGAGGGTTCAGAGGAGGCCACAAAGGTGATTAGAGGGCAGAAGCACCTGCCCTACAAAGAGAGACTTGGGGAGCTGGGCTTGTTCAGCCTAGAGAAGAGAAGGCTGCGGGGGGATCTCATTGCAGCCTTCCAGTACCTGAAGGGAGCATACAAACAGGAGGGGAATCAACTTTTTAAAAGGGCAGACAATGGCAGGACAAGGGGGAATGGATTGAAGCTAAAGGAAGGAAGGTTTAAATTAGATATTAGCGGGAAGTTTTTTTACGGAAAGAGTGGTGAGGTGCTGGAACACGCTGCCCAAAGAGGTGGTGGATGCCCCATCCCTGGAGGTGTTCAAGGCCAGGTTGGATGGGGCCCTGGGCAACCTTGTTTAGATCCAGGCCTGGAGGCAGGGGGGTTGGAGCACTATGATCCTTGAGGTCCCTTCCAACATGTGCCATTCTATGATTCTGTGATTCTTTGTTCAAGATAGGATACAGGGAATGATGTGGCCCTTCTTGGGTTTTGTTTTCGTGATTCTTGGGATGGGCACAGTGATGGACTTCAGGAATTTTGCAGCAGGCATTTTGGTCATCTGCTTTAGAGCAGGTAAAAATCTTACAGGAATAGTCGTATGGTATTTCATATGCACATAGGATTGGCAAATGGTAAATGCAATTTTTTGTCTTATTTGTACCTATTTGAAATAAATGCAGAAATCTGATAGTAAACAGAATATAAGTCAATTATGTTGGCATTTGTACCTGCTAGCAATAATTTCAATGATGGGAAGATGTTACCTGCATAAGTAGGCATTAGGAAATGTTATAATTAACTTTTATACAACTTTGGCAGAATATGTGGCTCATCTGTCAGTTCCTGCTTGTTGTTCTTTGTGTGACATTGCATTGCTAAAGCTGTTGCTCTGTACAGTGACCTGTACAAATCAATGGACTATCTTTTCAATATTTGACAGATAGGTATGGACGAGTTGCATGCCATTAGTCAGTTTGTCTGTGTTACTAATGAATATTCTTGTCTACAAGACATCAAAGATCAGAGAAAAGAAGGCAGCCCAGGGCTCCTTTTCTGTCTTACACTGTCTTCATTGCCATGGGAGTGGCAGTCAGATAATTTCTAACCTCTGACATCAGTAGATCCTGTGGTTAAATACGTGCCAACAAAGAAAGGTGGAGTAGGAAAAAAAATTGAATTCTGAGAGGAAAAAAAAAAGCTTTATGTTTGGAGGTGCCGCTTCTCTTTCCTCCTTCAAATGCACTTTCTTCTATATAAAGTGCTTTATTGTACAGGAACCTTCCTGCCTTTTGCTGTGCTGTGTTGTATATATGTTCCTGGTATAATTTGCAGGGATCTTGATATATCTGTATTTCCATGATAATTTGACTGTGAAAGGGCTGCTTTTCCAGATAATCATCTACTAGTTTCAGAGCATCAGGGTGTGTTAAGGGCTCCACTTTCAGAAAGAATGTGTATTTATAAATTAGTTTGAAATGGGTGAGGGCTGTGGCTCAGGGGACAAGGCTTTTGGGGGAATCTTACGTTATTTAATAGACTAGTTGACACAGTTGGAAAACAGATTCCTTGGCTCTCAGGCACCAAGGTCAGAAACTGCAAACTTCAAGCTAATCATGGAAGAGAAGAGTTGCTTCAAGCTTAAGTTAATTATAGTAGGGAATTAAAGAGAAAACTCTTATTGGTACTTCTTAGAGCAGAGGTGAATATGAGCAAGTAGAGACTTGATAAGGTCATAGAAAATCTTTAACACTTTGTAAAGGAAAAGTACTGAGAAGAGTGAAATGCTTTTAATAGCAAATCCCTTGCTGTCAGGAAGAATATTTCTGAGACCAAAAGAGGTACAAAGGCTGGCTTTCTCCATCTTTAGAGAGTTATATGTTCCTGTTCATCCCTGCAGCTGAACTCCCCACCTCATTTCTACTGTTTCTGTTTAAAGTCGCTGTGTTACTTGCCCTAGCCTCATTTGTTCCTCAATAAATTCAAGCCATCCTGAAAATTTGTTACGCTTTCACCAACTGTTAAAAGCAATGGGTTTTGCAACACATTGGTGCTGTTTGATCAAAGAGAAATCATTTAGACTAAAAAGTTAGTTTTTGAAGAAATTATTATTACTAGAGGCTTCTTGTGAGTGTTCTATTGTTTATACAATTTTTATAAATATACACATTTTTATAAAGGAAAGGGAAAACTATTTCATCAGTTAGCATCTAAATTATACAAAGATGTGGGATTAAAAAAAAAAAAACAAAAACAAACAAAAAACCAACCCAAAAGGCAAGGGGAAAAAGTGTAGCCTGTTCTAAATTACTAAATCACACAAAATGCAGAAGGGTCTCTGCTTTGCCTTTTGGGAGAATTAAGGAAGGGAACATGAAGTGGCCATGTGGTTGTTTGGGGCTTTTTTGCTTAACTTGGTTATGTGAAGACAGTTGTGTAAGTGCTTTTTCTCTTATATATATAATGGACTTCATATAGATGGCATGAACTAATAATTTTATATGTTTATTGATTGGAGGGGTGGGGAGAAACAAGAGCAGTACAACAGTTTAGTGCCAGAAGAAATGAAGGAAATGCTGGAAATGAAAAGGCAGTTGTTGGTGACTCTACTCCCCTTTTAAAATTAATTTGACTGAAGAGCTGCATGCAAGTAATATGAAATGTGGCAGAGAGTTAATATGTGTACTGCAGGGATGCCTAGAAGTTTTGACATAACTATATGGCCCCCAAAGCAAAATTCTAATTAATAAAAACTTAAGCTTTTTAATAGCACCAAGCCATTTACCTAGATCTTACCAGTTATGTGAGTAAACCAGATTTTCAGGATGATTTTCCTGAAGTCACAGAATCATAGAATGGTTTGGGTTGCCAGAGACCTTTAAAGGTCATCTAGTTCAATTTCCTTGCCGTGAGCAGGGACATTTTCAACTAGATCAGGTTTCTCAGAGCCCTGTCCAGCCTGAACTTCAATTTTTCCAGGGACAGGGCATCTACAATCTCTCTAAGCAACCTGTTCCAGTGTTTCATGACCCTCATCATAAAAAAGGTCTTCCTTATATCTATTCTAAAACTACCCTCTTTTTCTTTACAGCCATTACCCCTTGTCTTGTTCCAACAGGCCCTGCTAAAAAGTCTGTTCCCATCTTTATTATAAACCCCTTTTAACACTGAAATGCTGTAATAAGGTCTCCCTGGAGCCTTCTCTTCTCCAGGCTGAACAAGCCCAACTCTCTCAGCCTGTCTTCACAGTAGAGGTGCTCTAGCCTCCTGATCATCTCTGCAGCCCTCCTCTGGCCCTGCTCAGACAGCTCGATGTCTGTCTTGTTCTGGGGACTCCAGGGCTGGATGCAGTACTCCAGGTGGGGTCTCATGAGAGAAGAGTAGAGGGACAAAGTCATCTAAGAATTCTCCAATACACTGATAAAACAAACATCACCTTTGCTAACAAAATGAACATCAGCTTTGCTGCCAAAATGAAAATCTTAAGTGCTTAGTAAAGCAGGTCTTCTGTTTGTGAATACAAACAGATGTCAGTTATCTATGAAAGATGTCAGTTATAGAGAATAAATTGTTATTTTCCAGTATTTTCCTGCACAGAGCTTTTATGTGCTGTGGCCATAAATTTAAAAGTTACTATTTAAAATTATTGAAGTTTATACTTCTTTCTGTATTCCATAAGTTAAAGAATAGAATTGCACATGAGTCTTCTGCCACTGATCCAAAGAATGCATGTTTATACTTCTAAACAGATAACTTAAAGGAATAATTAGTCACTTCTGTGAATCTATAGAAAGACAAGATAAAAATCCATCCACTTACCTGTATGGGGAGAAAAATAATTAGGTTTTGTTCTGACTTGCAGGTTCTGGACTATGTTAGAGTATATTTGATATAGTTCAAAAGTGACAAAACCTGTTTGTTTTTCAACAGAATTAATTGGTAATTCACACCTTGCTTTAAAATATTTTTATTTTTTTAGTTTATTTTTCTACCTATATCATTAAGAAGACAAAAAAAAAGGGAACCTCTGTAAGAAGCGGAATTGCTTCTAGTAGTATTAGTGTTGCTTCATCTTCACAATAATATTAAGGTGCATAAATACACATCACATCAGCAGAGCTGATGGGAGAGATGGAGGGCAAGGGGAAATGCAGTCCTGATTCATCACCAGGCGATTTAATCCACAGCTTCTTCGATCATCTCCATAAAAACTGGTAGCAGTATATTATCATACACTTCTAAGAAAAATGAGCAGCGTGGCTCAAAAAAGCTCAGCAATTAATTAAATGATATGCTTGTTCATCTTGCAGGTCAAGCAGTTAATTGTGCTAAGAATTGCTTTGAAATCATGCATGCCTCAACTTAGACCTTTTTCCTCCCGAGAGAATTCCTCAGGTCTCGCCGCATATTGTGCTTCCTGTGGATGCCGGTCTAGCGCTGGCTAATCCTGTTAGCATGTATAATAGATACAGTGATATCTGGAAATCTGAGTGTGTATTCAGCAGTTCTACACACCCACGTGGGAGAAAATTGAAATCTTTGTGGCTTCTTGAATATGAGAGTCAAATATGACTCATGGTTAGAATTAGTGTCATGTCTTTCATACTTCACAGGGCAGAGGAATAACTGCGAGCTAGAAGTAAAGGGTTTTTTTACAGCCACTTCTTGTACATTTTAGCTGTACAGTGAAGTTGTGTTAGTTCTGTGTTTTTCAGGTTCGCATGCTCCCATGTGCATAGTAGTCAAGTTTTCCAGTGCAATTTTCCTTTTGGATTTGATTTTTTTTTTCATACAAATCTCTATCAGAATGATGTGAGTAATTGGCTTGAATTTTTAATTTGTTTTATAAGGTTATAACTTCAGATTAAGAATGCTGAATCTTAAATCTTTGTAAAATGTCCAGACAGTGCCAAAGCAGTCTTTGTTGGCTTTGGTTCTTCCCTGAGAAAGGGAACATCAGGGAACCAGTGTAAATACCAACCGTCATTAATGTGGTGGTAAAGTAGTGCAGAGATCAGGTCCAGTTGAGTTGTAGAGTTCATTTGGAGAAGTTCATAGTTGTCATTATTCAGAAAGATTCATATAGAATTGTAATATGAGTACTGTGCTTATATCGCTTATTACTTGTAGTCCAGCATATTGCACCCATGCATATAATTTATTAATGACTGTACAAGGTTTTTTTCCTGAAGAACATGGGGTTGGTTGATGTACATTACTTTCTACAGTTTGAAAATACTGCTTTTAAACAAAACCAAGGGATTTTTTTAAATTCTTTCTTCATAAAAGTACTCTTATCAGTAAATGAGGCTGATTAAAAATTTATGTAACTATTTATATGTATTTCCTAAGATGATTGTGCAAAATACGGATCTACAGTTTTGCAACTATTTGTAAGTGATGTCAGCTGTGAATAACCAATCAGTTAGTATGTGAGCTATTAAGAGTCGCCAAAACAATTGCAAATGGATTTCTGCCTGTAACAACAAAGCAACTTTATATTAGATAAAGAATGTACAGGGCAAAGTATATTCTTGGCTATGTCCCAGCTGTTCCAAAGATTTTTCCTCTCAAAATCAAGAAAAAGATGTTATTTTTATATCCTTTAGCAACAGATCTTTCTGTCTTTACAGGCTCAACATAGTTTCAGAAATAAAAACCATGATCATACATAATGATCCAGCAGGATTGTGAGATCTAATAGGGTGACTTCAAACAATATTGTGGTGGGTTGACCCTGGCTGGAGGCCAGATGTCACCAGCACCACTCTATCACTGCCCTCTTAAACTGGACAGGGGAGAGAACAAAAGGCTCATGTGTTGAGGTAAAGATGGAAAGAGATCACCCATTAATTACGATAATAAGCATATCAGACCTGACTTAGGAAAAAAAAATCTAGTTTATTTCCAAGTAAACCACAGTAGAGCAATGAGAAGTAAACCCAAATCTTAAAACACCTTGCCCACAGCCCTCCCTTGTTCCCAGGCTCATCTTCGCTCCCAATTTCTCTACATCCTCCACCAAGTGGCACAGGGGGCACAGGGAATGGCGGTTGTGGTCAGTTCATCACGTGGTCTCTTCTGCTCCTTCCTTCTCAGAGAGAGGACTCCTTGCACTCTTCCCCTGCTCCAGCATGGGGTCCCTCCACCAGATCTCAAATATGAGTCTTTCCCATGGGCTGCAGTTTTTCATGAACTGCTCCAACATGGGTCCTTTCATTGGGGTGCAAATCATCAGGAACAGACTGCTTCAGCATAGGCCCACCATAGGGTCACAAGCCCTGCCAGTGAAACTGCTCCAGCATGGGTGCCATAGGTCCTGCCAAGAGCCTGATCTAGTCTGGGCTTCCAAAGGGGTCAGAATTTTTTTGAGGTGTGTACTCTGTGGGGTCCTCCATGGGCTGCAGGTGGAATCTCTGTTCCCAACCATCCTCCATGGGCTGCAGTGGAACAGTCTGTTTCACCATGATCTTCACCAAGAGTTGGAGAGAAATCTCTCCTCCAGTGCCTGAAACACCTCATCCCCTTCCTTCTTCACTGACCTTGGTATCTGTAAAGTTTCTCACATCTCACTCCTCTCTCTGGCTGCAAAAGCTCCCAGTAGGTGGCTTTGTCCTGGAGCTGGCTGGTATTGGTTCTCTTGGACCTAGATGAAGCTTCTTGCAGCCTCTTTCAGAACACACCCCTCTAGCCCCCCTGCTAACAAACCTTGCCACATAAACCCAAAACAAATGCAGAAAAGTTATATTCATATAATATATATGTTTACTTTATAGGAGAATAGAAGGTGCTATTTTCTTTATGTCTGCTGTGAGATTTAAAAAAAAACCCATGCTTTTAAAAAACATTAATCTCATTTAAATGGAATCCACATTGTTCTTCAATCCGGGAGGACTAGGTCACACTGTTAAAGCAATAGTCTTTTACTAATGTGGAGGCTTAAAAATAATAAATATGGATGCAAAAATGTCAGTCCCAGAATTCAGTGTTACGCAGGGCTTATTTAACCATCTTTGTGAAAGTAAGAAATATTTTCTCTGTATTTTTAATGCTTTTCACCCTCCACATTCAACAGATAGGGAAAGAGGATCAGTTGTCTAAGGAAGTTCTGTAGAAAGTCAATCTTTATTGGCATCATGTCTCACTAATTATTAGTACAACACCACAAACATCTCCAAGTCTTTTTAAGCCCTATGGTACAGACTGTACATGTAGTAGGCTTTTCTACAGAAAGCCTTTGTGTTACAAAAAATATAAAAAAACCTGAAGGAATTGAGAAGGAAGCCTCACTTAAGAGGCCAAAAATTTCTGTGAATTACTGACATTTACTAACAGTGTTGTTTCTTAAAGGTTTTCCATGATAATATTTCAAAGCTAGTACGGTTTGACATGTCAGTTGAGATCTTCCACTATTCCTTTATGTGTTCAGGAAGAAAACTTGAAATTTATGATTTCACATGTTTCATGACCAGACCATTTTGTATAAGACTGTGCATATTCAGTAAAGATCACCTTGTCATTTAAGAGGAAGCTAATGAATATCAGTCAATATTTACTCCAAGCGACTGTCAGAGAAGATCCTATAAATGACTCTTTTTAGACTTGGTAATTAGTGACACACTGTTTTTTAAGACCTCTTCAGCCACTGACCCATTCTTCATAGCTTCTGTAAATGGACATGAAGTTGGTTCATTTTCTTTGTAGTTTCCAGCCTTTAGCAATTCTCAACTTCTTGTTCAGTCTGTCTGGTTAAGTTGCAGAATATTTGTAGGTACTTTAAAATACATTAATGTTTCTGAGATCACCTGACATAAGTGATGTTTATGTATTCCTCAGGAAACACTGATGTATACTTCATGATGAATCAGAATAGTGACCTTGCACCAGTGTTGCTGCTTCTTTGTGTGTAATATTTTCAGTAATGTTTATTATGGAAAAGGTACAAAGATAAACTGTTAATTAAAAACTGATCTGCTCATTTGGATCTCAGGGTTTTGCAGGCTATCCTTCTACAACGTGTCCTGTTGTTTCCTCTTTTGGCTCATGCATTTATTGTTGATTCAATGAATTCAAGTTGCCTGTCTACAAGCTTCATCCCTTTCTGACCTGTGTGCTTCTAGATGTTCTGTAAGAAAAATTGTAATTCTGAACCATGAAAATGATGTGCTTGACAGCTGCAGTGGTGACTGATACTGCAGTGGGTCTTTTTGTTCTCTAATGGAGTCTATCCTATGCATGAGCAAGGAATTTGTTTGAGACGAATCCCAGGCTCCAAGACAAGAAACCATTTTGAAGTGTTTTTAAAGTTTTGTAGAATTCACTGCTGCTTAGAATGAAAATAAGTAATAAGTACGTGCTTGAAGAGTTAGCTTTACAGAGGTGCTTTCCTGGATTGGGACCTCTGTTGAATCACGGTCCTATTTAGTCTACATTTTGAAATTCTTGCTCATTTCTCTTGTGAATACTTTGCTGTCTTCGTTGTTATGAATAGAGCTCTTTGTTTTCTGTATCTGGAATTTAGTCTAAATAATGACCTCCAATGAAGTACTTCTGTAAGGTCACAAATGCCTCTCAGAGCCAAGCTAAAGTAAACATCCTAAATAATGATATTTTATTTTTTATGGACCTAATATATCACTGACAAATATTGAAAGTTCTCTAGTAGAGGAATGGCAACTCACCACCTCAATTTCGTTGACCTGCAAGATTCTTTTTCTTCTGAAGAGTTTGTTTAATTGCAAAGGACTGACCTCCTGAGTGCTCTCATACAGCGCACATGGCTAAATTAAAGGCAGCAAGTTTGTTTCAGAAAAAGATGGTTCAAGCAGGCTGGTTCTGTATTGGTGAATGTTCCTCAGCCAGGCAGTGTAGAGACATCTCATTTTGAAACACTCGCTTGTGATCCACGGTGTGATGGTACTTACATAGTCTGACACTGAGATGTCAAATGGAAGGACTTCCTTTTTCCTTTAAGGAAAAATGATAAGCCAAAATCCTGAACAGTGTGTTATCTGATCCCATTATTAGGGAAGCCTGCAGCTGTTCATATTTTTTCTCTGCAGCACGTGTCACTGTGGCAAATGGAAAATATTTTCATCCTCTAGGATTACAGAGCTGCTGAAAAGCCATAAACAAAACATAACTAGAGTTGTGCATTTAAGTGACAGTCAATGCAATCTCTCAGAAGGTAAGGTAGAAAGGAAAAAGCCAAACGAGACAGATTTCATACTTGTAACAGTGCATTTTAGGGAGAGGTTCAGAGGAAATTACTACACGTTATCGGTGGAAAGGTAGTGCTTTCATTGTTCACACGGTAAACACAAGCACATAAACCCAAGTACTCTTTTTGAGGACGTGTTACTGTAGATATGTACGTATTTAAAAGCAAAGCCCCACTTTTAAAATCATCTATATCAGAAAAGCTGTGCTGATGTTAATGCACTTCAGTGGTTTCTGGTCCTGGGGCATCTGCCAGGCTTGCAGGCCTTTCTGATGACGGAGGACATGTCAGTACTTCCACATTAAGATCTGATTCAGAAGCATGTGATCTTTTTCAAAGTCAGACAGGAAGTCTGTGTCTTAATTCTTGATTTCATCAGGCTAAGGCCCTAATCCTGGCAGCCTTGCTCTTTTCTTGTGAGGAGAAGGTGGCCTTAGGTTTGTTTGGGTTTTTTTTTTCTCAGTGTTGCTGATCTTTTCTGTGTTCCATCCTTAATTTTTCCAAGCAGTGTAGATGTACTCAGTGAAAAAACAATTACTAAGAAAATAATCTGGAAAATTTTGTTTTGTGTGTAGTAGCTGGTTAAAGTAGCTTGAAACAACAATGGCAGTTCATGCCACAGCAAAAGAGGAAGAGTAGTGTGGTGCTGTTTATTCAAGCTCAGAGGATAAGACACAGCACGTCTTCTGGTTTTCATGCTAAAGATGCTGGCAGTGATTATTGACTTTTATCCAAACCACTTCCTGTGTATCTAGAGGTTTCCTATCTCCCCTCTTCCCCCATGGTCATAACTGTTATTGGAGTGACATGGCAAAGCAGAAACAAACATGTTGCCGATGTGTCCCATCCTGCTTTCTATCATGCATCTGCGGAGCAGAGCTGCTGGTGGATCCCAGTATTACACGCTTCCTATTGTGGGGTGTCATTTTGACACTCCCACGCAAGATTGACACAGGTATTCCTGAATGAACTGTACTCACACATCACTTAAGTGTGTACTTTTCCTGCCGGAAAAATAATTCTTAATTACTTGCTGTGACTACCACTTTTCTATTTAGGTAGGAGAGTTAATTCGCTAGGGTAATGTCCTGAATCATAGATCAGTTTTAGTTGGAAGAAAACTTTAAAGGCCATTTACTCCAACCCCTCTGCGATGTTCAGGGACATTTTCAATTAGATCAGGTGGCTCAGAGACCCATCCAACCACCTCTCTGGTCTGCCTGTTCCACTGCTTTTAAGTGTAAAAAAGAGATAGCAGTGGCAGAAAGCACTTGTGTAGCTAATTAGGGGTGACCTGATAATCGATTTTCTTTGTTTGCAGAGTGCTGGAACAGAGAAAAAGAGGCATTCAAGAAAAAGGGGAGGGAGAGGGGACCGTTCAAATCCTGCTTTTAGTCCTTGCATCTGTAGCTACTCAGCTTCAGGTTTGTGGGGAGACGTTGCAGGGCTCTGGTGCCAGCCAGCCCTTCCCAAAGCAGATGGAGCTGTACCAAAGTTCCCAGTCATGACATTGTATATGAAAGTGCATATGATGCTTGTTACTAGTACAAATGAACCAAACCCTAAAAATGGTATGATCTTAATGGGGTTTTTTACTATAGTCATATTATTTACTATGTAAATAATAGACTTATTTACATAAGTCACTAAGTTATATACTGTTGACTATCAGTAGGCTTTTATATAAGGCATTACCTGGGGTCTAAGCGTGATCTGCTAATTCACCTCTCTGGCTTTTTCAAGTATTCAGACTGGTGTCTAGAAATAAACCCAGACATCTAGGTAGGGAAACAAGAATATTATTTTAAATTTTAAAAAGTTAATTCTGAAGATATAAACTATCTACTGTTTAACTAAAAAAAAAAAAAAAAAAGTGACATTGTTACTACTTTGAAGAATGGCCTGATAAATGTGACTTGGTAACCAGCTGGGACTGAGTGTTTACCTCCTTACTGAAAGCACACAATAAAAATAACAAAAACAGAAGAAGGATTTAAAATGCTCTTTTTCTGTTTAGGTGACAGAAAGACCACAATCAGCAGTTAGAAATGTTTAAATGTTTCACATCAATTACATCAGAAACGTATGACATACAACATACTTCTGGCATCAAATCTATCCATTGCATCAGATCATGTTTTTAAAGAGGTACTGTTGAATTCATAGTTCTGATTTCCTTAGTGTGTTTCAGTGAATAAAAGCTATGAAATTGATTTTTTCCTTTTTTCTTTTCTTTTAAAATTTCTCCACTTAGAAGTGTCATTTAAGTACAATATACCTGGGCATTTTTCAAGGAGAGAGCTTTACTCTCTTCCTTTTCCTTTTTGTGTGGGATCAGCTCCTGGGAACATACTGCAAGGTGAACAGTGATTTTACAATGTTAATTCTAGGGCATCAGAGTATAAACATGCAGAATTGGGACAAAAAGGGGCATTCATGTCTTTGAGAGTCTGGAGGAAGTGAGGGAACGGGTGTTTTATTTACAATTGGGCCTTGGTTAAGATTCTGGTTTATTGGATTTGGCTGTCATTCAGTTATGAATTTCACTTTAATGTGACTCGTGACACAAAGTCATGATCTTTCTTCACACACTGGCACTGAGGTGATGCTGGCACATCCACAGCACAGAGAGCAGGTGCCAGGACTTGACATTCTCAGACCCAAAGTTTCCAGCTCCTGTGGTGCATTTGGGACTAGTCAGAAGTGCTAGATTTCACTTCTGGCCCTCAGAACTAGAAGGATCACACAGCAGACAACTGCCTTTGTAGATATGGACAACACCTTATCCTGCTAGGTTGTTCTTCATATTTTCCCCTACTACAACGTAGATGTGTCCTTCATACTCACCAGAGTATATAGACAGAAAATTCCCACTTAATATTCCCAGCTTATTTCTCACATCTGCTACATATCATAGGCATCCATTGCCCAGAAGGGGGCAAAATTAAAGGTATAATTATGCAACTAGGCTGTTTCAAGTGTATTCTTCTTCTTTGCTTTGGAATTCAACTTTGACGCTATGAGAGGAGCTATAGCAATGCAGTTCAGCATGTAGAAAGATGAAGATTGGATCCACAGTGATCTCACAATGCCTGATGTAAACAACTGGTGGTGTCTCAAGACAGGCTGATGATGTGATTCCTTAGAAAATAAGTCAAGCTTTTTCTGTAGAGTTGTTGGTCAGTCTGGAGTAGATAGCATAAAAGCATGACATTTCATGACTGTTGTGTCTGCTGGGTACTCTCGTGGCTTGAAAGGCCATGAGATGACCATGTTGTTTGGATATGCGCTACTACGTAACGTGTAGTTCAAAAAAGTGAACCATTGAAAGATCTGCCTTTATAATTCCCTTTTATCTTCCATACTTCTGTCTTGCAGTTTGAATGCTTTAATTGTGCCATCTGAGAGGAATGAAATCTGAATGACATTTTTTCGAATCATAAGAACGTAGCTAGTTTTTGCAGTGGAGTGGCTGCGGGAACGGTTGGCCACCTTAATGACTTTCTCATTCAGAAGTTAGTATGAAGCTAAGTTCCGCTTTCCAAACAGAACACCTGGCTTGTAAGAGCAGGTGGCTGTTCACAGGAATTACTCCAGCAGGTCAGATTTTTATAAGGGAAGAGTATCTTGTGCTCCATTTTAGTTATGCCTATACAGTTTCATTGCAGATGGCAGTAGCAGTTTCCCCAGCAAGCCCTTCTAAGGACTTCACTGATTGACCATAAAGCGATTGTTTTATGTCTTCGCTAAGGCACAAAAATTAGAACTGTGTCTAAGGAATTCTGGAATTCCTTTATAGTCACAAGAACACAGAGGCTTCACCCTAACCCGGCTAAAATACTGCTTTTGCATAATTCAAGCTTAATTGGAAATTACCATCTGACAGTGTATGTAGCACATAGTGTTTTGGGGCCAAATCTACTAAAATATGATCTTTAAACTTATTTCATCTCACTTGTAATCTTTATGATTTATTATGACAATAATTTTTGTGGCTCAGTTTGGAAAGCTCTTGTGTTCCTTGCCTAGAGAGCACATGAATTAACAAAAAATATACTTGCTGTTATTGTAGTTGGTAAGGGAAGATATAAAATAAGAGCATTTTAAAAAGGACCTGCCAATTTAAATGTTGCCTTTTGAATAAGTTTTTGAAAAATATATTTGTTGCTTGACTTTTTAACTATTCAGGCCATTTCTTAAATGTTTAAGATTGTGTCAGAAGTTTAAATTTTGTTGTTCACTTTTCAAACCAATGTCCATATACTTCTGTGAATCTTAAATGCCTTGCTATAGTTTTATACCATGGACAAAATAAGAAGAAACTGAGAAAGAAATATATTTAAAAATCACTCCAGAATGAGGAAAAAAAAGGCAGTTAAGTTTGGGGTGGGGTTATTTTGTTGGGTTTTTTTCCTTTCAGTCCTGGGTAGAACCTCACAGCCTCTGAGATTTCTCTCTGTTCCCTCATCTCTCTCAGCCCAGCAAGACGGCTGCTGGGATAATTTGTATAGGGGCGATTGTGACTATTTCATGGAAATGCATGTACATATAATTCTCCAAATAATTAATCACATCTATTTCGTGTCATATCTGGCACACGTACAAAACCATGACAGATCTGGCCAGATTTTGGCTCTCCCTTTGGGAAAATACAACTACTGTATGTGAAAACTTGCCAAATTACTGCATGTGAAACCCCTACTCGTACTACAGTGATAAGTCATATTTAAATACTTTCCTGCTACCATTTTATTATGAATATTTATTTGATAAAATAGTTAGGTTTTAGGGTTTTGGTGGATTTTTAAAAATTAGTCTGTTGTCTGTAATTATTGTTGGGAAAATGTTGATTTCCAGAGGATAATACTCCAGACCTGTATTTCTGATGAATAAAATCACATTATTGAGAGGTAGTAGCAGCATAGTTTGCAATTATCTGAAATCAAGTGTTTTATTTCCTATGAAAGTTGTGGACAAGAGTTACCTGTGACTGTATATGTCCTCAGTGATGAAGTCATGTCAGATACTTTCTTTGGTATGTGGAGTCAGAAGTCACCATCAAGATCTGAACACTAAATTAGTGAAAGAAAAGTCAGAAAAAAAGAAAAGATTATTTTCTGTAAAACTCAATTCTATTTTACTTATGTGACATGCCAAGAAAAAAATGCTTTGTAGTTCAGTGACATCTTGATTGTTTGTGAACTACGGCCCATCATCCTTAATAGCTCCAGCTTTGGAAGACAAATCCCTGTACATGGGAAGGGATCCATTGCCTTACATCCTTCTGATACTTTCCAGAACTGAAAACTGTAGCCGACATTAAAGGCATTCTGTGGTGATTTTCTTATAAATTTGACACCAGTGATAAAAAGCAGTCCTGCAGCACCCACAGTTAACCGCTAAATTTCAGGCGCCAGTGGCATGATGGCATTCCGTGTCCATGAAATTACCCTGTGGCATGGATTTCCCCCTCTGAAAAAGACTTGTATTCTGGGTACCTGTAGGAAAGTGGCTGCCCCCTCCCTTGTTAGTGTCTCAGAAAAATGAAATCAATTCAAGGTGGATGCAGTGATTAAGAACGAAATGCCATATAGGAGTAGCATAGCATCCAGAGAATTGATATGCTTATTGCAAAGTGTAAAAGAGAAGCCAGTGTAACAACCAGTAGAAAAGAGACCTGAAAAGTTTAAGCTGAAGCATGTGGGGTACACGTTATTCAGAGTCCTTCTTGGAATCCTTATTCTGAGGTAACATATGTAGGCAGTATGTCATTTTCCACTATATCCACCACCTCGTTCATATGTTCTGGCATAAGGAAAAAGAAAACAAATGCATTAGGCTTTCTACATGTAGTAAAAGGGGCTTTTGTATACTCCAAAAATAGGTTTCCTTTGGGTGTCAGTTCTGTGCTACCTTAACTGATCGGTGAAAATAGTGTTCTCCTGAATACATGCCATTAGATCGTGACACCTGCTTGAGCTGCACAAAGCCTGCTAAGCAGGATATGAAAGCCTGGACTTCAGGTAAATGTAAATTCTAGTTTCAAAATGCAGGTGAAGTGAAAACCAAAGGGTTTTGTCTCTGTTTTGGAGGGGAAGAGCATAGTGTATATTCATGCTCTTGCATCTCGTGCATGTACAGAATTTGTGTTGTGGGTATAACAACAGGTGGTTATTGGGGGGAAGATTTAATAATACTGTGCTCACACCTAATATTTCCACACTAACAGCTGTGCAGCAAAGATACGCTACTTTGGGCTTCATCCCCATGAGATACGTACAGATCTTCTGAGGACTGGGAGTTGTGAGATGTGGGCTATGGGGAGCTCATTTGCACAGGCTCCATAACTTGACTTTGGGGTGTGTCAGGACATCTGCAGCGGCTTTACTTTTCGTCTGCAAACTAGCTGGCTTGGTTCACAGCTAGGGTCAGGAGTGTCTCAGGGGCTGCAGGGCTCGTAAGGCCCCAAAGGCTGTGCAGGTTTGTCTTTTGCTTTGTCATTGTTTTGGACCTATTGCACTCCAGTGGGGTTATTTTTCTTCTTTCACCTGAAACTCCATGGATGAAAGACATGATTTCTTCCGAATTCAGAGCAGGACTAAATTTGGTGTCCATCTGCTTCTTTGGTGCTGACGCCATGTTTTATCCAGCATGAGTCAAAACAGGAACTGTCACAAATGAGTAAATGATGGCATATTTCATGCTCAGTAGTGGTAAGATGGCTCACAGCAGTTTCAGGAATATTGCAGAGTGCCATATAGGAAGGGGCATGACTCTCGCCCCTCCGCATTAATTATTTTTAGGTTGCAGTCACGACTGACTTCCACGCTTGATTTATGAGGTGTATGCCGATGGAATGTAGCCTTTCAGTTTTTAATTAGTTACTCCTTGCAGCTTGTCTATGGAAAGATTCATAATAGTCCCGGTTTGATCAAAGGCCTTGAAATTATCTTGCATCATCCATTTGTGTGGACTATGGCCTGTGTATTTTTAGCATGTTAAGAGTGACTGTAAGGTCTTGTAAGTTAATTTCAGGAGTTTAGAGAGAGGGAAAAGTGTTACCGTTTCTATTTCTTTTAGGTCTTTTATGACCTAAACTGTTTTTCATCATGGAACCTATTGCTAAAGCATTTTTCTGAAAAGAAAATAGTGTTTACAAAGTAAACATTTTTTCTGGCTGCAAGATTGTTTGCTGTCCAGGAAGCAAACACACTCTAGTTCATTACATGTATTTTGAGTGTATGAAAGGAAAATAAGTTTATACATATTAAATGTGCAGCTCACAGACTTTCCGGCTGGAACCCACTTGGGAGTCATAACACATTTCCAGGACCTCCCCTAGTGAGACTCCTCAGATATCAGAGTAGTAGTGACTCATCGACCGCAGGAGAGGCAATTGAATTAAAACTTAAATATTTATGTGTCTGACTCACTCAAATTGCAAAACAAATACAGCCCGATTTCTGGGTGAGATATCTGTGTTTCTCGAGAAAAGTCGGAGCTGGTATTTCAAGAGCTGCAATGGCCTGAACTTGGCTGTTGGTCCTTGTTTTCACATCACTTTTTACTCTTTTTTAAGGCAGTTTTTACAGCTTCAGAAAGATAGAAGTAGGACTATTATAGCCTAGTTATTAAGTACATCTGGAGCATTTGGTAGTAGTGGCAGAAACTGAATTTCTCTCAGCACTTGTAACTACTGGTTTTGTATGTACTGAGTGTCTGAGGTAACGGTGTCAGCAAACATGACTGCGTTAGAACAGCATCACCCTCCTGTCGCTTCCCAGATACACAAAAGGCTGTCTGAGATGAAGCACAATGAAAAACCGAGCAAAGGGGGAGATGCTGTAAGTACTGCTGCCAAGCAGTGTTTTACCAAGTCTGAAGATTGACAGTAACAGCCACCAGGTCAAATGTCTTGCTCTCCGCAGCACAGCATCGAGATCTTTGAAAAAGTTGAGCTTAATCCTCTGAATTTGTTTCTGAAGCTGGTCTTGCTAACCAAATAGAGTGCAGATGTCACTACCCACACTCCACCTCCCATTTCCCCTGCAGCCAGGTGCTGGGGCTGAGGCCGTTTCATTCTTCCAGGTCAGTCTGTTTGGAGAAGGCTATTAATGTGTACCTAATTACCTTACAGCTAAGAAAGCCTTAGCAGATCCTGTGTATTGAAAACTGAGCAAGTGCTTGCTAAAGTCATAATTTGAACCTGACTATTTTCTTACACGTTTTCTTGTCCAAAATCCCAATTTCTAGCTCACTTTTGAACATGAAATGCCAGCACTTGTCTGTCATCAGCAACATATGAGGTATTTCATGAGACCTCAGATAATGCCATTGTTCTTCAAACCCAAGTACAGCTAGCGTTTGCTTTTCCTGACAGCTTTCTGAACAGCACAAAAGTGTGATCTGAAAATATAATCAAATGTTCTATTCAGCATCCTTTACTTAAAAGATGTCTAATGTGCTACTGCCAACGATTATCAGCTCTTCATGGCCCATGGAAAAAAAATAAATGACTTGGTACTTTTATTTAATTTTTTTTTTAAATGTTCTTATTCAGCTTTGGATCAGAAATATCTTCTGCTACTTATATTTCTAGGCCTTAAGTCTATACATTTGGCTTGAAAGATGGCATTGACATGTTCATGTTTAAATTCTACATGTATAGATGGATCATTCAGGTGTAAGTCATACATCATACACTGTCTAATTAGGCTCTTTTTCTGATGCTGCATCATTTTGCTATGCAGTGTGTGGTGTTTATCCTTTTTCTTCTGGTTGCAGTAGGGGTGATTCCACATATTAGATGAAAACAAATTAGATTTTGGTCAAATCTTGTAGTCTTTGATCCACTTCAGCTTCAAAAATGCTTTGAATCAAATTTGGATGATCAGTCTCACCCTTAGCTGTAGTGGCAACTGCAGCTTGGTATGACAGAGTTGCTTAGCATAAAAGGAAATTAATATTTCAATATGATGACAGTTGTGTGCTTTTTATAATCCAAAATACATTTTACGATAGCATGGTATGAGATTTTTTTTTCATCTCGTGAAAGTATTTGGCTAACCTAGAGACAGCTATTTTTTTAATATATTTGGTATTTTTTTTCCTTAAATTGTATTGTGCTTGTTCCACTGGGGCTAAGTCTTTGACTGTAACAAAAAAAAAAAGGTTCAAAGAGTTCATCCAGTATAAAAAAATAAATTAAAATTTATACATACCTTGCTGCTGCCATTTCTGAAGGTCATAAAAATATTACTGAATTGAGAGAGCTTGATCAGTTTACATAAGAGATTATGAAATGTGGTTGCCTGTAATACCAAGGGACAGCACTTGATTTCCTTCTATTTTTTTAATTATTAAAATCCAGTCATAAGAGTGAAAACAAAACCATATTCACTGACATATTATACTAGATGCTTGGTGCATAATCTGCTGCTTAGCCAACAAATGCTGTGTTGCTGAAGTCCACCAGCTGTATTCCATGAAACTGAGAGAATGACATAGGTGAGTGTCGGATGCTGCCCAAGCTGAGAATCACAGAGACCAATGTTTCACAGATTTCCACTCACATATTTGCACATTGTAAACAGTACATAACAGGATACACCAGGAGAACCTAAACTGTAATCCACATAAGAAGGTGAAAAAATGCCAAATTTTCCTTTGGGACTGCTGACATCAATAACCTGAAAGAGCATTCTGGCTGGTTTGCTAAAATACGCAGGTGAATCAACAGCATGTTTTAGTCATGGTATCAGAAGCTGCTTATAACAATAATAAAAAAACCTCACATGAGGGTAACCTTCCCATGGCTGTTATGTTGGTACCGTTTCAGTTCCACATCTTTTCAGCATGTTAAGAATAAATTGCAAATATTATGGCATCCAGTTCTTTCTGAAGCTGCCTCATTACCACTTCCTTAATAACTTTTTACAGTCTGGCAGCTCTTTTATTATTTAGGTTAACAATACTGACAAATCTTACTGTTTTCTGTGAAAAGTCTGCCCAAATTTTGTTGTAACTGGCCTCTCAAAGGGAAGTATTAACAAATGTTGCCAACTGCCTGATATTTCTATGTCAGCTTTATATTTGTGTCAACTCTATGTATGTCTGATAAAAGTTATGCTTGTTGAAAGCAAAATAAAGCAGATTTTTTTTTTAACAGGTTTTCTTTAAGGGCTAAACAATTACATTAAAATAATTTTAGTATGCTTTTCAGGAACATATTCGTGGCTTGAGGGCTCTTAAAGTACTTTAGTGAAGCATCTAAAGATCACCTAAGGTGTTTAATTATATTATTTCCCAGCCATTTTAATCACATCATTATTATTCATAAGGAGAACTGAAAACCAAAGGTATATGGTGTGAATTGCTATATTCAGAATTAATCTGAATAAATCTCTGAATAAGGAAGAATACATGTAATGCACCGTTGCTTAAAAGTATCATAATTTATACGTGGTCAGTGAAAATGTCATGGTTTAGCCTCAGCCAGTAACTGATCACCATGCAACTGCTCACTCACCCCTCCTCTCCTAGTGGGATGGGGAGCAGAATGGAAAAAAAGACTTGTGGGTTGAGATAAAGAAAGTTTAATAGGATAACAAATGATGGGAATAATAATAGTGTTTGTAATATGTGTGTGTATATATGTGATGTGTGAATGCAATTGCTCACCACATGCAGAAAAAAAATTGCCCAGTTTGTTTCTGAGCAGTGATACTGCCTCCCAAGTTGCTTCCAAAGTTAGAACCAGAGCCTGATATTCTATGTTGGGGAACATCCCTTTGGCCAGCCTGGACCACCTATCCTGGCTATGCTCTCACAGCTTCTGGTGCACCGGGCAGGGCATGAGACGCTGAAAAGTCCTTTGCTTAGTGTAGACAATGTAACTACCCAGCAACAACTAAAATATCAGTGTATTATCAACATTGTTCTCATCCTATAGAAGCTACTAGAAAGAAAATTACCTTTATTCTAGCTGAGCCTAGGACAGAAAGAGGCAGATTATGAGCCTTGTATTTTCTGGGGTGACTTATAACTGTAATAAATTTTATCTGTTTGGCTGACTTGGTGTTTTGAAAATATAATAATTCATTCTTTGCTGAATACAGGCAAATTGAGTAAAATCTTTTGAAATACCCTGGCTTTACCTGTGTAGAGCTCTAGCACAGTCACTTAGTTTTAGACTTCCAAGTGCAGTGGGAATTACTTTCTGTAAAACTCTTTCAAGAAGTTATAACACAAGTTAAAATACTGTGTGTTACTAGCCCTATCCATGCAAATAGGTGTTATGAATAATCCACTCTCAGAAAAAACTTATGCTTAGGTAGTCTTACTGAGCATGATTGTTGAACTGTCATTCAGTCTTTAGTTCATTTTATTTTTTCACTTGATTTTTAACACACCTCATGTGAAACCTCTTCTCAGATCTCGAATGATACAGGTGGTGTCACAGAGAATATTTCTTCATTCAGGAGTACAGATATGGCATGATCCAAAAATTAATTGCCTTTGTTGACAGAAGTTTTACAGATACCAGTGAATGGCAGGAAAAGGAAAAGCAGGTGGTCGCAGCAAAGATACAAATCGGAACTCATGTAAATTTTTTTTCTTTAAAAATCAATTCTAGCCAATGGTGAGGATACAGATATCCTCCCAGAGATCACCACAGACCAGTCAGAGGTGGTGTAATCTAAAAGTCTCTCAGTGAACTAAGGACTAAGGCAAATATGCAAAGGCAAGGAAAGCGGTAGGAATCGTCTGACCTTTTACGTGACTTTTCTGTATTTTCTGGATGTGGAGATTTCTCTCCTTTAAAAGCCAAGTGCTAAAGGTTTTATTTTAATAAAACCTCTTTTTTTGGATCCTGTGTCCCATCTCATCATGCAAGGAGGAGGGGAAAAGCCCAAGTGATAGAACACCCCGGCTTCCAATTTTATTGGATTTTTTCATCTTTCCACAAAATGAATTTGTTCGAGTTTCTGTAAGACAGACTGGCATGTCTACTCAGAAAGGGTATTAAAGCAGTTGTTGAGTATTACTTGTTATTACTTGCTATTTCGAGTACAGAAAGAGGTAATTTTTATTTGTTAGTTTGTTTCTCTTTCTGTTGCAATTTGGCTCAGGTTGTTAGAAAACTGCGGTGAATTACAGTTACTGCAGAATGTTACACTTGATAGCACAGCCCTGAATGATATTTTGAAGAAGAAATGTTTTTAGCCTTGTTTGCTACTTTTTCTGCTGGTTGATACCGACATTAGTACTGTTTCAGGAGAGACAAGGTGCCAGAGAGCAGCTGTGAGCAGTGTGAGCCTCTTCCCTAACAAAGGCTAAAAACATTTGACACTGGATTCCAGTGTTACTTCAGCTCCCAAACTCATGTAACATGCTGTGGGAAACAGGCTAATGCTTCAGCCCTCAGGTGAAGGGACCAAAGAATTTCTCAATAGGACAGAGCTTATTTAAGTGTGCATGGATCCAGCCCATCATCAGCCTTCCCCCAGGCACAGCAGAGCCAGATCCACAGCCAGCTCTTCCAGGCATTGAAAGGCTCTGAAGCTAGCCAGCTGCCATGAGACCATCCACAAAACAGGTTGTTATTTACTGTCAGCAATCGCTGCTGCTGTGCATAATTTAGCATGGCTTGGTTTCGGTTTTGCTTGTTTGTTTTTGTTGTGGATGGGTTGGGTTTTTTTCCATAAATCCAGTGCAGTACAAACATGGGGTTTCAAAACTCAACTGGAACCAGACAGGTTCCAAATGGACTGTATTTTGCAACCAGGATCCAGTCTTTGAAAAAGCCCAGTGGGAAAATCACTGGCAGAGCTTTCAATCAGAGATGTAATCTGCCACACTAGCGAGAAGGCCCAAAAGGAAAAGGGGCACACTGAAGCATTTCAGAGTAGTGTTGGGGTTAACCTGTATGGGGTTTGTCTGCATAGTGAATGGTGGGGTGCAGTCATCGCACAATCACTTCTTAAATACACCTCATAGACACCTCACCACAAATGAGAGACAGAGATGTTCCTCACAGAGGAAAAATATTTTAGGTGTACTCTTAACGTTCTTGGCTTATTGTAATATTTAATATTAGGTGCAAATCTTGCTTTAAAGATTTCTTCATGCTACAAGCATGGAGAGTGTCAGGTGCTTAGGAAGCAAAGAAAAGGTGTGCTCTGGCTGTGCTGAAGTCCCTGTGTCACAGGTCAGTTCGCTGTGCTAAGCTAGGCCCTTCAGGAGGTGAAAGCAGGACACATGATACCTGTGCACGTATAAATATTTTTGGTATAAATAATAGATCCTGGGGCATTTAGTGCTCCCTCCAGGAATACAAACCTCCACTATTGTGATCCTAATAATCGCGTAACTCTCACATGCGGGCAGGCTATTGTGCTTGACATCTGTGAAAGTCTGCTTCCTACTCAGGCACGCTGCCCTCCCGGGGAGGTGTGCTAAATCTTCTCAGTGGGGAAAATCACCTTAACTGATAGAGATAACATAGCCTTGAGTCCATAGAGATTTATTATCATCGGTGCAAGTGCACATTGGAGTCCTTGTATTGTGAATTAGCTCCAGCATGCGTGTTTTTCTGGTGATCCTGGCAGTGTGTGAGGGGATCCTATAGAAGTGCAAAAGTAGGAAAGGCGTGCATGTGAACATACAGGGAACTGAACAGCTTACAGGACTGATCACTAAAATGCCAGCTGTGTTCTGAATGCTGAGCAATACAAGAACAGCACAGCTTGAGAAGGTCCTTGGATTCTGTACGGTTGCAGAACAACCCACAGTCCTTAACTGCAGCAATTCCTACAGCTTGCAGAGGAGATGTCAAGGGGGCCTGGCAGGCTGTAAGCCGGAGCTGCTGGTCTGTGAGTCACAAGCTGGGATAGCTTTCCTTGATTGCCATCATCAAGCAACTTCTAGAGCAATCTCTCTCCAAGTTGGAGATAGAAATCCTCCACTGACTTATGCTTATACTCTGGGCACAAAAATTTGCTTGTTACTCTGCAATATAACTGCTACAGACTGCTACATAACTGCCCATCTGAATTTTTGCATGATCATTGAAGATGCTCAATGTATCTTGCTTTCTTTTTTTTTTATTTATTTAAATTAAGTTAATCTTCCTTTAGTGACTTCTGCTCTGTTTTTACAGCAGCAGCACAGTTCTAAGAGATGGAAAAATTTAAGAATATATTACTCTGAGAAAATAGGCCTTGTAGGAAACGAGTAAATAGATTGTACCCCGTGTCAGGGAATCGCTTTAGCTGGAAAGTGCCATGTAAATGTTTTATTTTGGAAAGCAATATTTTATAGGCTTATCACTCTCTGTCAGGATTCACTTGGTTTAATGACATACAAACCTATTCTCATAAATGAAACGTTCATCTAAATATTAGAGGAAATGTGCTTGACTTGAAACTCTCTCGAAGGGTACTGTGACGTTTTCCCTGGTGAGCTGCTCCTATGTATAATACCTAATCTTGCTATCAAAGCAGTTCTGTAACAGAAAGAGTAACCCAAGCATAATTACCTCCTGATTAATCAGCTCATTTGCATGTTTGCCACTCCGGTGCCTGTGGCAATATTATGCTAAGCACAGATGGGTTCTCTGATTCTCCTCGCATTCAGATTTTGGTGCAGCTGCACGTGAAATGGGTGGTGGGAATAGCCACACAGATGTAGCTGCAGCTAGTCCAGAGAAACTTGAGCAGAGCAGTTTCACCTTTATTGTGTGGAACTGGAATTCCTCAGGGGTTATCTCCTTCCCCGCACATGTTTGGAATTTTTGTACTAATCTTGCCCTTCTGCATCACATCCTAAATACATTTAACATGTGGCAGTGATTTCCACTTCGAGTGTGTTGTTTGGGACTCCTATTAGCAACAGTTGCTGAAATGCTTGGTGCATGTCTTTGCTGTGCAGCATATTTTGTTTCTGTATAATTTCTTGTCTTTCTTTTGAAAGAGAAAAGGCTAAAACAGTGTAACTTGTTTTTCTAACCAAAAATGCGTTTCAAGTAGCCTTCCTCCTTGTCTGACTATCTGTACATCAGGTATATTTTAGTTCTCTGAACATCCAGCATGAACAGAAAGAAGTCTGGGCTTCACAGAACCAGTTATCAGATTTACTATGGCTCATCTTGTGTTTCATCAGTCTCTAGCCACGTTGTAAAAAAGTTGCCAGGAAATAACGTTGTGCTCCATAATTTATCACTCACTCACACATGAGTAGACATTTGTATCCTTTTCAACTCTCCCATCTATTCTGTACCTCCCTAAATTAACTTGTTCTGTAATTTGATGGTTTAGTTCCAATACTTGTCTGTCAAAAGCAGCCGTATTCATCCAATAGGCTGTAAAAACAGGTGTTAAAAATTATTCTCCAATACTGGAGAATGGTAGCCAGCCTTGATACAGATGTCCGCGATTCTGCATGGGTTGAAAAGAGGTTTTGCTAAGGAGGTGCACTTTGAATTCACAGATTATTACAAATTAAGTTGTCCTTTTCCACAAAAAAACCCAAAGTGTGTGTGGAGGAGAGGGGTTCAATCTTTAGAAGGTCCTCTTATATGTTTCAGGTATTTTGCAGTATTATTTTAAGTGTATTGCAGATACTCCCACGGCTCCTTGGAAGTATTCTTCCTATACTATAACCAGGATAGATCAAGTTACTTCACCTCTCTTTCTAGTCGAGAGATTTGTATGGGTACAACTGCAACTCAGCCACAGTGGAAGAAGTTATCTGTGATCAAAACATACAGCAGAGATTTATTTCTAGATTTTTCTTCTCCAGACTAATGAAAAACAAAGATTGCTGAAGCGGTAGGACCCGTAGATCTTAGATAGAATAAGATCTACTGAAAATAAGTTGAGTAAATTTGAAGGATTTTCACTGGGGAAAATATCTGTGGTGGTTCTTAAAATGCACAAAATTAAGGTTGCTGCCTTAAAGTCAGTGGAAATTTGTGTTACATTAGCCATTGTGTGCCTGAGGTTCTGAAATAGGTGGCATTTTATAAAAATCTGAGAGAAATTAAAAGTTAAAATAAGGAATGAAAAAGACAATGATGTGTGCAGTATGAACAAAAGCACTGATAATAACACTCAAGTATTTTCTAGATTTTTTTTTGGCACCTATAATTTAAACTTCATTTAATTTGGGAGCTGCTTAAATCTGTTCCAAACCCATGTAATTTAAATTCTGATGACTTAAATAATTTAGCTGTTTAACTATGCTGCCATATGGTATTAGCAGAATCCTTCACATTATCTCCAGTGTAGGTGGTAGAGAGCTGGCTTTACTGTTTTGTTTCAAGAGCTCTGGCCAGTGTGGGAAATTAAATTTTGAAAGCAACTTGATTTACAGCAGCGGTGAATTTGCTTCCTGGATGTGTTCCCTGTGGCTCTGGCTACACTAGCACCAGAAAGTTGTGCTTTGGAGTTCCTGAGAGTTAAACTAACTTGTAACGTATCTAGTATCAATTGAAGTGTAATGGAAATAAACTTTTACAATGAACACTCTTAAATGAAAATCAGAAAATTGTTTCTAAGTAATAATTAGCTCTTCCTAAAAAAATAGAGAATGTCCACCAGCATCTTCATGTCTTTTCTTTACACTCATTTTCTAAATGAGTATTTAAAAAACCCAAAACCTTAGAAAAAAACTTTGTATCAATTTTAAAAACCCTATTAGTGCCATCTAATAAAGAACTCTAATAGACACATCTTTATGTTGGTTAAGCAATGTTATAATGGTACTCTAAGAACAATATAGAATCTTTTGGAAAATACAATTTTGATTTATTGCTTTGCAAGAAAGAGCATTAGTGAATACTATTTATTGAACTGCATATTTTTTTGTGAAGTGAATGTGTTTCCCTGGCAGCAAAAGTGATGTCTGCAGAGAGTTCTGAATCATGGTGTCTAGTGACACTGATTTTGCATATATGCTCAAGTCACATTGTCAACATTTGAAGGTAAACAGATCTTTTGAAACTAGAGTGTAAATAGTGCTCTTCCAGTGCTTTCAAATGTACATATTTCAAATGTGCATACTTTTCATAACATGGGTCTGTATTGGAGAGGAGTCCAGTTCAGCTTTTTTGCTACAACCATCAGCTGTTCCCCATCAGGAATTATACTATACTGGGAAATGCTCTTGAACTAGTTACCTGATGCACGTGTAGTTCATGCAACAGCCATCGGTTTGTATTGACTTTCTGTCACTATTCCTCTGACAGAATTTGAACCACTAACCTACAAGTCATAGGCAATATATTCCTTAATTCTCTGAGCATTTGTATCCTGCCACCATTTTGTCCATATTTTAAGATTTAGGGTAAATTAAATTTCAGCATATTTATAGACCATAGTTCAATATAAAGAAACATTCTCTTCCAAAGTACAGGTTAGCCCAGGGGTATTTCTCAAAATATCTCCCTCTGAAGATCATGACAGATATCTTTTACATCATATCTGTATGTTTCTATACTAAAGGCTCAAGATGACTTGAATGACTTCTAGTACCTGTAGGGACCTAGAGGAAGACTGGGGAGGAACTCTTTATCAGAGAGTATACTGATAGGACAACGAGTAATGGGTTTAAACTAAAAGAAGGTAGATTTAGATTAGATATTAGGAAGAAATTCATCACTGTGACAGAGGTGAGGAGGCCCTGGCACAGGCTGCATAGAGAAGCTGTGGCTTCCCCCTCCCTGGCAGTGTTCAGGGCCATGTTAGATGGGGTTTTGGGCAACCTGGTCTAGGGGAAGGTGTCCCTGCCCATGGCAGGAGGGTTGGAACTAGATGATCTTTGAGGTCCCTTCCAACCCAAGCTGTTCTAGGATTCTATGACTTCTTTTTTTCTTTTCTATGTTGTTTTTTAAAAAACATGTATGTCTGTGCTGTACTGTATTGACAGATTGCCATCCAGGCATTCCATTCTATAGTAAGCTTCTCAAAGGACTTCCAGAGCCTCATCAACATCAGCTTGATAAAATTGCCCCGCTCCTTCTAAGCCAGGACAAGAATGAGAGTTTTTAATGAAGGCAACTTTGAGGTTAATTTAGACCTCTGAAGGATTGGAATGGGTTCTTCAGCGTCTCGAGTCCTAACACCAGAACAAGGTGTGAGGATTTTAGCCCACTGACACAGAACAGAAATGTATATAAAAATACCTTAAGAAAATCCTGAGTGATTTTAGAAATAACAGACATATTATAAACTGTAATAAAATCTCTTCTTGAGTAATAATATACCAGTTTCTAAAGTTCCTTAATGTTCTGTTAAACTGGTGAAACATTTGTGGTGTAGGATTCCACTTTGGTTTGTTGTTCAGTTGTGGGGTTTTTATGTTGCAGCCTCTAAAATGACCCAAACATTTACATCCAGCTTTGGTTTATTTCTAAAAATGCAAAATATAAACTAATTATTTGGATGAAATTATTTTAGTAATGCTGTTTCAATCATACATAACTTTGTACTTCTTACTAACTTAAAATATTTTGAAGACATTTGTTTTCTATGTGTAATACCAAACAGAGCTGCCGCTTTTCTCTCCTGTGCCTCTTCACCAAGATTTTAGATTGGAATGAGATAGATCAGGTGGTTTTGTTAGTTTGTCTAAACAAGAAACTGAAACCAAACAGGCTATGAAAGGAACAGACTATGTGAAATCTTGAATCATTAACTGAACGTCCATTCACTCAAAACTCAAATATTTAGAACTTATCTTTCCTGTTCTTATCTGAGGGATTATCAATAGATTGTACCAACAGTAGGGCATCTTGCATAGCACACACAATTGTGCTTGACCTGCTTTAGGTTATGGCTATTCTTGTTGAAAAGGTTACAAATATCAAGTAACGTGTTAAAGTTTTGTTTCGAACCCATGAATAAAGAGATTTTTCTTTGTTCTTAAAGTGAGGGCAAGGGAAAAATTTCTGAGAAAGTAGAGAGGTGGTTTTATTCAGCAGTATGTGGTCTATATAAAGTTCATTCTAGCCAGAGGTACTCAAGGAACAATCCCTCAGACAAAAGATCAGGTGAAGCAGAGACAACTTAAGTCCTGGCATTTTTCACTTAAATTGTTGAACATGTGTGTTGATTTTGAGTGAGGTCAGACAGTGTCTTACTGCAGGAGTAATGATTTTTTTTTATTATTATTATTTTTTGGTCTGGTTTAGATACCACTTAACCTCCTTATTCCACTTAAAAGGAGGGCTTAGACGTTTGGGTAGTTAGCCTATTGAGAGCTCCCTGTGAGGTTTTCCACCACAGAGCTTTCCACTGGGTGCAGGACGGTGAGTAAAAAGAGAGGCTGGTATCAAAAAAACCAAACAACCCAGACATAATCACACAATACACAATTTACAGTGCTGCTTATTCTGTTGCTGTTTCATCCAGTTACAGCTGCTTTTGTTCACAGAACAGATCCATGCAAGGACAAAAAAAAGATTCTTAAAAAAAAGGTGAAAAGAAAAAGGATAATCTGCTTTGTTGTATTTCCTCAATAAAGAATGTGTTTGCTTTTTTAATGAGCATAGGAAACAGGGGAGATGATGTAAATTTGGGACCATCCTCTTCCCTTGCTGCTTGCATCTCTAGTATGTCTGGTCAACTTATTTTCATCTTAGACAAGGAGACGGGTACATTTCCACATACAGAATTAGTAACAGAGAAAATTGCTCACATACATACCTCTTCAATGTAATCGCTTACATAACCCAGTCACAGAAATTCCTCATGACTAGTGGGTCTCCACAACTTGCATTTCTTTCTTCTGCCGCCACACAAAGTAACACAAGCTTAATTTTGAGCATGTGAAGTGAATGCCTTCTGATTATTCAGAACGCAGTGTGGAGTTGCTGCCAGGATGCTTGGTTTGCATTGTGGGGAGTTTCAGCTGATGGCTAATCTCAGAGATGGTTGTATTATCAGCCACATAAAAGAGGGAAAGGCATGGTGTGCGTAGATGAGAGATTTTCATAAAAGGACCCGTGGTCTGGTATTTTTAATATAATTTCTGTTGATTTCAGTAAATGTGGTGGTGCTTTCTGCATTTTAGTTATTATATGACATCAGAATTTCATAGAAGCAGATATGTATCATGGTTTGTATAAATGAGATGAGTAATATCACATTAAAATTTGCATCTTTCTTGACGGATGCAAATTCTGGACTAGAATTAGTTAGTAGTTTCTTCTCTCTTATATGCTCACACATGAATACATTTTCGTACAATGTTAGCGAATCTTTAATAAAGATGTGCTCCAGAAAATTCAGGTTGTTCCTGAAAGCACCAGGGCTGATAGATATTGCATTCTTCTCCCTCTTCCTTTGTGTGGCATCTTCTAGTCATGTGTTTTGACATTGTTCCTGGCTTCTCCTTGCAGAGTTCTTTTCTGATGGCCCTATGATTCTTCTAATGTAGCTGTATAAAATCATGTTTGAACATGACAGCCCTTTATATTTTTACCTGTTTTTTCTTTCATGTGTTCACCTAGGGCTCTAATTCACATTTATTTGTACAAGTACTTATAGCATGCCCATAAGACCAGATATCTAACAGTCCTGAGTTTACAGGGAATGAGATACAGGTCTGTTTAATTTGCTTTGGTTTGCAGGGCGATAACACACTGTGAGTTTTCTTTAGTTTTTAAGAAATTAACCTGTGCATAGGTTTGTTTTGTTGTGTTTTTTTCCTGCCCCAGGACCACTTTATTCAAAGCTTTCTTTAAAGAGACCTGAAAACACATAAACATCATCCTGGAAGCAAAAGTAAAAGGCAAGCAAAACTTGGAGGGGGGGAGGGGAGAAGAAGTCAGAGTCCCATTATATGTGGGAGAGTTAATACTGACCCAGTATCCCAGCATTCTCCTTTGTATGATGTCTGTGTGTACATATGGTCTCATAGGTGTGTGACTTAAAAGCCCAGGTAAGCTGAAGGAAGACCTTCACATTATGTTTTGTTCCTAAATGGGGATAAGACAGGAAATACAGTAAGACATTTTCCTGTATCCCATAATAAAGTTTTCACAGCTGTTCTTTTATTGTTCTCAGACTAATCATTCCCTAAGGACAAGATCCAAATCCCATTTTAGATTAGTGGAACACTTTGGATCCAGTTCAGTCATAGACTAACTTGTAGTCTTTATCTTAAAATGTGGTAGCTGTTATCTCATCCTTCGAGATAACTTCTCTGTGTCGGCATGAGAGGGCAAACAGCAGACATGCATACCAGCAGGAGAGTCCAGCAGATAAAACGTTACCCCCGTGTCCTCTCCAGGAAACTGATGGAGTGTAGTTACAGGACTTATATGTTGCTTTAGGTTATAAAAGACACTTGGCTTTACATTGCTACATTTGTCCTGATTCAGACTTTATATTTGAAAAACAGAGCATATTTTACTGTAGCAGTTTGTAGGGGAGGGTTTACAGCAAATTCCAAAATCAGATCCCTAAACTATGCATTTTTTCTGATTTTTCAACCAAAAGTATTTCTGTGCTGTCACTCTGATTATTTTTTCACAACTGCTTTTGAAACACCACTTAGAGGCAAAAAAAAAAAAAAGGGGGGGGGGGGGAGGCCATACCATCTGATGTACTTTGCCTTCTTTGTTGAAGTTCCACTGAGTCATTCTGAGATAAATGGAATTTTCTTCTTCAATCCAAAGCTTAATTATGGTAATTAGGCTGTGCAATTTGTAAAGTTTGGCAGTCGATTCAGCTCCTAATATGCATAAGCCTCTTTCTGTTACAAATTGAGTAGGTTTAATCAGTTTTAAAAAGACAGTGTCTCACTATGTCTGCATGGCACACTCTTAGATTTTCAGATTGGTTGTTATTCCAAACTCTGCTACATCATTAGCAGTTTTGATATTTTTAATATTCATGAAGCTTTCATTTTAGCATTAATCCCCAGCATCTGTGATTATGATGGGTACTTTTGGGATCTGTCTATTGTGTGTCTACTGAGAATGAAAAGCCCAGCAGTTCCTGGCAGTAAATTAACCCTCACAATGCCAGTTGGTGCTGAACTCCTTTTGAAATGTTGCCTTCTGCTATGTTCCTTTCTATTCAGATTTCACACTAACGTCTGATTCCCTCAGCAGACACAGGCTTCATTTCATCCTGACAGCCATCTGTGACACTAAGAATTTTTTTTTTTCCTTTTTTCATTCAAAGAATGTATTTTTCAGTGTGCTTCTTCCCCCCTGATTCAGTATGGTAATCAAATGGGAGAAAAATGGAGTTCAGAATGCAGATTTATATCTTAAGTAAGAAGATAAAGGCATTAAAGAATTTTTTTCCCCATGATTGAAGGGAGAAGGATGTTTTTCTCTAATATTCATCGTAGGATTTTATTAGCAGGAGATTTTGTGCTTTAAACTCCGTCATACAAATGTCTTTGGCTGTGCAAATGGAATCTAGTGAGTGGTGAACAGACCTTGGGTAGTGTTTCTCTCTCTGCTGCTAACTTCTGGCATAGAGTAAATTAAGACTCTGTCCATTTTGCTTCTTTTTTTATTTACAACTGTAAGCATTTGGGGGCAGGAACCCTTTAGCATTATTTACAGCAGTACCACCTTCTTTAGGCATGCAATTTTAGCAGCTTATCATTAGTTGGCAAGTACTTAGTGAACAAGGACAGACTCTTCTGGCTGTGGTTGTAGTTCAAGTGCTTTAAATCACTGTGGAGGATCTTCCCACCATGGGGTAGATGGCATCCAAATTAGGATGGCAAGAATAGATAGCCTAAAATACACACTCTTCCTTTTCCTGCCGCGAAGCATGAAGACGTGAGCATCCGTGTGTGTGCCCCGCCCCTCCCCCCCCCCCCCCCCAAAAAAAAAGATAGAAATAATATTTTTACTCACTGCCATGATTATAGTAAGAAGTTTTCACATCTTGTCATACTTTGCACCAGGCGTGGTGCATCCTGAAAAAGTTCTGAGCAGTTAGGGCAGCTCTGGACTCCCTGTAGGGCTTGTCAAAGCCCCTTCAGGAGGGATTGCCTAAAGATCGAAGTCTCTTGGCAAGTGCGAGCTACTCCTAATTGCCTTCTCCAGCTTTCCTCCCGGGCTCTGCTACCTGATCACAAGTGCGGGGTTGTCAGGGTTCTTCCATTGTTCCAAACCCTCTTTGTCTCAGGCTGCTTAAAGGCTCTGCCTTCCTGCTCCAATTGAAATGAAATTTCTGTCTTGAAAAATGTATACAAGTGAGTGGCTTTTAACACCTTGGAAATAAAGGTGGAGGATTCTTTTGTCTTTGTTCATCAAGCTTTTTCTCCAAGACTGCTTTGCTATTTACTGAAGCCATATGGGTTTAATCACACAGTTTTGGAGAAATACAATTGCGGGTAAGTTGCTACCCTCAAAGATAATTGGCCTGTCACTAGGAGCCATGGATTGCCCCAGCTACTAATGCAGCTGTACTAACTGTAAGGGGATTTGCCAGCTATATGGAGAGCGCAGAATGAGCAGCACCAGCAGGAAGTGGGGTGAGAAAGCTTGGCCTGCAATGTGGAATTAGTATTGCAGGCCAGAAACGAGCTGCAGAGACAGAAGAATGAGACTGTGATGTCTTGATTATGACAAGTTTTTCTGATGCCCTAATGGGACTGTCCTGAACGCTGTTTGAATCAGACACAGAGGCTGCGCACACTGGTATGTTTAGCGCTGGGTAGTGTGCCACTGCTTCAAAGCCAGTCAGGGCATCTGGATAGCTTAAAAAGTACACTGTCACCGACTTTTCTGTACTTCCACTTTCAGTGTTTCTAGCAATTTTGGCAGCAGGAGCATGTTGCCATTTCAGTGGAAAACTATGCATCAGCTGGCGTGCAGTAGATCAGATGTCCATAGTCATGTTCTTGTGTGACAGATTTTACAATAATAGAATGCATTAGGTTGGAAGGAACCTTCAAGGTCATCTAGTCCAACCTCCCTGCAGTAAGCAGGAGCACCTTTAACTAGATTATGTTGCCCAGAGCTTCATCAACCCTAGAGAGTGCTGTTGTTTCCTGGCAAGATGCAATCAGCAAGAAGTGGTGGGAAGCTACATCTTGACAATTTAGCCTCCATACCTGTGGAGTCTGTCAGGTATTTTCTCTGCTCTCTACCTGCTCTTGTCAAAGTGTACACATTCAAAGCCTTGGTCCTTACGGCTGTACACTTCACAGATAGAGTCCACCATCCTAGACATAATCCTGAGAATTACAGGAGAGTCACATCACCAAGCTATCATCCTTAACTGAAAACAGCTCCAAAAAAAAAAAATTGGAAGGAAAATACTTTTTTGCATTTTAGAAGAAAAGAATTAAGAGTATGGCCAGCTAATAGTGCTCTGCTTTGGAGGAAGCTCTTGAAATGGAAGTTTCATCACAGAATCATCATAGAATCATCATAGAATGGCATGGGTTGCAAAGGACCTCAAGGATCATAGAGTTCCAACCTCCCTGCCACAGGTAGGGCCACCAACCTTCAGGCTCAGATCTAGGCAAAATTGCCCAGGGCCCCATCCAACCTGGCCTTGAACACCTCCAGGGTCGGGGCATCCACAACCTCTCTGGGCAGCCTGTTCCAGCACCTCACCACTCTCTCTGTAAAGATCTTCCCCCTAATAACTAATCTAAATGTTCCCTCCTTTAGCTTCAAGCCATTCCCCCTTGTCCTGCCATTGTCTATCTGCTTAAAAAGTTGATTCCTCTCCTGTTTGTATGCTCCCTTCAGGTATTGGAAGGCTGCAATGAGGTCCCCCCACAGCCTTCTCTTCTCTAGGCTGAACAAGCCCAGCTCCCTCAGCTTCTCTTCATAGGGAGAGTGCTCCAGCCCTCTAATCATCTTTATGGCCCTCCTCTGAACCCTCTCCAACAGTTCCACATCTTTCTTGTATTGGGGTCCCCAGCTCTGGACACAGTACTTCAGATGGGGCCTCACAAGGGCAGAGTAGGGAGGGACAATCACCTCCCTGTCCCTGCTGGCCACCCCTCTTCTGATGGAGCCCAGGATACCATTGGTCTTCAGAGCTGCTTCATGTTGTGGGTATGCAGTTTCTCTGGTGCTTTCTGGGAAATGCTGGATATTCTTCCCATGTTTAAGAGTTTGCCCTGGCTCTCTGGTGTCTGGGAGAGCAGGGCAAAAGTATAAAATCCTTGCTTGCTGTGTTGGACGTCTTGAGAAATAAAAAGTGAACATTCTGGGAAAGCAGCAGAAGTACTTCTTAAGTCCTGTTTACCCAACTCTATGCCTTAACCAGGAGGCATTGTGCATGTTAGTGTTACCTAACCTGATGGCAAGGGCTCAACTGACCTCCTTCAAACAGTACCTTTCTCCCAGCCTTGGTGCTCGCTCCCTTCTGCCACAGTGGCAGCCATTCTGCACTTCCACTGCTGTGGTCGGCACAGGGCATGGCTTGTAGCCCATCTCTTAAAAGTCAAAAATACTCTGCTACTCTCTGCCTCTTCACAAAGTGGCACATTTTCACTCCTTTGGGAGGATACCTGTCATGGACTGTACTCTGCCAGTACAGACTCAGATTCTGTTGTTATCTGATCCTAAGCACAGCAATCATGAATAACTTCAAGTACTGAGGATGGAATTTAACAGAGGTTCAGTTTTTATTACAAAATGAACAAGAGCTTTTGCAGTCTAATAAATGAAAGAAAGGTGACAGGGCTGGAATTTGATTTAAGGAAGCAGGACCCTAAAACATAATTCCTTCTGTGTAATTTAATAGCCATTGAGGAAGTACTGGAATCTACAGTATGTGGTCTGTTAATCTAATTAATCTGCTCTAAAGGTTAAGTCACACAACCAACAAGTATAAGTGGATTTTGATCAAGTTTTACTGGGCCTATAAAATACAGAATATACGAGGATGTCCAGAGTTACTTGTGTTTGCATTGGAAATAGCTCAACTTTGTAAAATCACATACTGATGCACACGCGCGCATGGAGAGGGGCATGTTTTATTTACCTTTCTATTTCCAAACATAACGTATTGTAGATTTAAGAATTCTTTTTTATGATGCTGAATGTCATTGAAAATGTATGATGAAAAAAAGGAAGGAGAAAAACACCCTTTTTTGCCAGTAAAGGCAGGGGTTAAAATGAGCATTGACTTTTAAAGTTTGTTATTTTTTAAGGATGTAGAAGAGGTGTCCATTTAGTTCAGTGTCACGCTTGGTGCGGCACAGATTGGTGCTCTTTATTTGCATGCACCCTGTCTTGACAAGCCCTGAAAGCAGACACATCTTTCTGGTTGTAGTTTCTCTTCAGCTGCAACCAGATTCCTGTGGCAGTGACTCATTGTGGGAAAGATCGGTCAAAATTAACCTTTTTCCTAGCATTTCAGATGAGACTAACTCACTGTATCTTGCAGTAACCTAAATCTTAGTTTGACATGGAAGAAAACTGTTCAGTATCTTAACAATACCAGGTCTAGCTACTTGTGTGAAGCCAAATCTATGCAAATCTGTAGGAGAGTGTGGTTGACAGAGACTTTCCTATTTGTTTACTTTCTGCCAGTATTTTCTGTCCCACTGAAACCCAAATTCTGCTTCTCTTTCTGTGGTTCTTGTTAGACCTTCTGCTTTCCTGAAAACAAGTATAAATATGTGACATGAATGTACTATTTGTAGCAATATGCTATTCAGTGAAGGTTCTCATTCATATGACTGTTCTGTTGAACAGTAGCATTGATCTGCTACTGTTACCATTGTCATGGTGACAGCCCTCTAAGAACCCTACTGATGAAAGAAAAGTTCAGAAGGGGCAAATTGCTACACACTTTTGGGGATCTGCAAGTTTTTGTGGCATTCTCCTTCCCCCAAAGGTTTCTGTTCTCTGTACTTAACTCAAAAAGGCTTTTTTTCAAATTGAATTTGAGCTCTCCTTCAAAAAGCACATCGTGTTCCAGGACAAATCTCCTGAGTGCAGCAAGCCACAGCAGTGGGGAAGTAAGGTGGTTTACTGGTAAGGACAGTAATCATCTCCATTACAGGGGTCAGTTTTGAGTGTGGGTACATCAATAGGCGTGCTCTCCATGAACCTCTCAGATGTATCATCATAGTTATGTTAATTTCAAAATGCAAATTAATTGCTTACCATAGGAGAAAATTATGTAATGAGGCTCTAGAGAACATAAATATTTAAACATGTTTTTAAATACATTCAAATATGTGTGTATGGAGAAGGGAGGGGTTATTGGAGGTAATATATTCAAATAAACATGTTCGATATTCTATTGTATAATATATCAACCCTACAAAATCATACTAATTAGTATTTTGAGCGCTCATGGTGTTACTACATCATTGGCACCAGATGAATAAAATGTTTAGAAAACTTTTTTTATCATCTTATTGGTGCATTCACCCGTATCAATGACTGAAATTTATCTTGCTTTAGCAAATCAACGGATTTCTTTCTTCTGTTAAATGTTTTTGGCAACACAGATGGAGAACGCAGCAGTTAGGGCCTTGCTCAAAGGCGCCAGATAACTGAATGGGTTTCTTCCTACATTAAAACCAGCTTGTTGACTTGGCAAGGAGCCCTGGTCAAGTAATACAACCAGTGCTGCTGCCATTTGTTAATTCTGCATAATTAAACACCAATTATACATAGTATTGTTTTCTAGCAGGCTCCTCAGCTGGCTTTTCTTTTTTATGGTTCTGTGCCAGTTTCCTTCCTTATTACTAAAAAGGTCTTTTTATTTGTTATTTTAATTAGGAGGTTTAAAAGATATAATTTTTTTTCCTAAATAGAGAATAGTAAACCATTATGGAAGTTGGCATATCACTTTACAGGAAAGACATTGCATGTAATAGGTATTTTGATTTTTTTGGTATAATCTGAGGAATCTGCACTGTAATACTAGAGGACTCCCCAGGACAAGTCTATTAGTGAGTGTGCAATAATAAAAGATTTACAGACCAGTCTCAAAGTCTGTCTTAAGAAGACACCAGGAATTCAAAAGCAAGACTAACGCTCATTTACCAGCACTTCTATCCTCATTCGTCAAGACATATGACTGCCGCTAAGCACATGCTTAAGTCCCATTGAACTGTATGTAGCTTAAACATCCTCAAACAGAATATATACTGAACTGCTGATAAAGGGATAAACCTAAATATCTGTTCAATGTTCTGCTGAACTTGGAACATTTTACGCTTCCTATTATACTACTAAATATTTGGAGACTGCGTAACAAAGGAGGGCATTGACTGTCTCGGTGCATTGAATTGTGTTGCTGTCAGGGATGCAGCTCTGTTGGTAATGGCAATGGAGAAATCTCAAGAAAGGTTTTTCATGTGTTGCTGTCTTAAATGGAAACTGGAATGAGAGGATCAGAAAGTCAGAGGCAGATTTTTTTCTTGGTTAGGGTTTATACCCCCAATACTGATGAAAGTATAGTTATCTAGACTCAATATTTATTTTTCAGCTATTTAAGTTTACAAAAATAGCCTAGAAACTTACCCCCTTCTTTTTATGATTGATTATGTAGTAATATCACCAAAGGATACCTTACAGTCAAAATAGGTATGGGAACTCTCTAAAGACTTTTAGTGTGTATTATGCAACCCATAAACTTTATTAGAGGAAAAAAAATCCAAACAACAAAAAACAGGTTTCAGGCTTGATAGTCATTAGAATTTAAAAGCTCAAGAGGGGTGTTACTGTTCCTATGGCTCTTAATCACAGAATCACCGAATCACAAGGTTGGAAGAGACCTTTGAAGATCAAGTCCAACTGTTCCCATCCTATGCTAAACCATATCCCTAAGTATGTCATCTACCCTTTTCTAAAACACATCCAGGGAAGGTGACTCAACCACCTCCCTGGGCAGCCTGTTCCAGGCCCTGACAACTCTTTCAGTAATTTTTTTTTTTTTTCTAATATCCAATCTAAACCTGCCCTGGCACAGCTTCATGCCATTTCCCCTTGTTCTATCTTCTGTCACCTGGCTGAAGAGACCATTGTCCACCTCTCTACAACCTCCCTTCAGCTAGTTGTAGGTGGTGATAAGGTCTCCCCTCAACCCCCTCTTCTCCAGGCTAAACATCCCCAGCTCCCTCAGCCCTTCCTCATATGATTTGCCCTCCAGTCCCTTCACCAGCCTGGTTGCCCTTCTCTGCACTTGCTCAAGGACCTCAATGTCCTTTTTATGGTGGGGAGCCCAGAACTGCACACAGTACTCGAGGTGTGGCTTCACCAAGGCCGAGTACAGGGGCACAATCCATGGACTGTTCTGCAGTCGCAGGCATGCTGAATCTATATGCAACATCCTTATGGCTTCATTGAGAAATGTTTCTATGAGTCAGCAGCTGAAGCTCATTTCTCAACTAAACTTTTTTCTTCTCTTGTCCATCCTCGTTATCTGTCGTTACCCTCCTCTGAGTCCGCATAACTATTGCTGCCCAAATAAGAATGCTTAATTTTAAGCTTGGCACTTCTTAGTTATTAATTTGCTAGACCAGAAGTCAAATAAACTATGAAGAGGAAAAGACATAGTTGGTTGCTTACCCTTCAAAGCCATGAGGTCAGTGGGACTTCCCACCACACGTAATGGGAAGCACAGAAGTCTTTGCAAGATGAGGCTTTTGGTTCATGTTACAGTTATGTCACTGGAGCCATTTTAAGTTCTAGTTGTCACTACATAATTTCCAAACTCTTTGTGAGGCCAGGTCAGCTGTTTTGAATCATGTTGTGTTATGTGTGAAACATGTATTTCAAATTCCATAGACTCAGTAAAGTAATACTGGTTTGTCTTACTTGCTTTAAGGAACATGTTATTTTTGCATCTTCTTTGGTCCTTCTATGCTTCCTTTCCTAGGCATATAGTTTCACTTTAATTATGATCTAAATAGAAAAAAAAAACTTGTTTAAGGATTTTTGTTCAAATATTGTATCTAAGTACAGCATCAGGTAATGCCTTCATTTTACAACTACATGAAGAGCAGCAGAATTTAACTAGAGATATGTTATCACCATGGAAAGCTTCCTTTTAGCCTTTTATCCTGAAAGAAAACTTTTAGAAGACACCAATGAGGAGTGCCACAAAGAACCTTGAAGAGAAGGGGAAATTGCAACTGGTGGGAATTAGAGTGAAGAAGAGGGGGAAAAAAAAATCCTTACTGGCAATTCTTCTAAACAGCCTAAAGCTCTGAGATGTTATTTTACTGATATTATAATAATGCCCCAAACACAGCAGGTGTTGAATTGTTTACTTGACATGTAGTCAAACCTGTCCTGAATTTTGCAATGTCTGTTCTAGTCTGAAGGGTCCCATTTCAATAAAAGCTGTTGAAGCAACGTAGAGAATTTCTCTGGTGGTTGTGCCATTGATTCCTATAGCTTTGTTTAAAGAACACTCCCCAGTCACGACACTAAGGCTTTGCTTGAAGCAAAGCATAAATCCTATTTTTGATGAGGATAAGTAGGATATATGTACATAAATGTGTTTCACAGTAGCATAATGGATGTAGCTTCACTTACCTCCACTAAATGCCAATTTTTATTTATATGCGTATTTATTTATTTATATTGATATATACATATTCTGAGTGTATCGTGATATCCCATTGATTAATTGTAGAATGATGTGATAAGTTGCATTTATATTGCACCTGGGAATGCTCCCCTACAGCCGTGCTATTGAGGCAAATCTCCTGGAGTCACTGCTAATAGTCTTTGCAGGATCAAAGGTTGAAGGTCACCTGGCTAACAAACCATGAAGGTTAGAAACAGGAGCATCAAACCATGAGAAAAGATGGATCCTCTGCTTCGCTTGGGGAGAGCATTAGCCTCAAGCCATGGAAAGTCCCACAACACTAGGCCTTAATAATGTGCCGGTTTATGCCTGGAAAAGCCATTTCAGACTGTAGCTGGAATTTTTTAAGCTAATTATTTTTCTCTGCTTCTGGAGTCAAAAATAATTTAACTCTCCTCCTCCCGGATTTGGAAGAAAAAACACTGGCAAGAATACCAATATATTATAAATATCTTGGGAAAACAAATTTGGGGAGATAATTTTGTCATACAACACTGACACATGGAAACTCCATATGGCATTCGTAAATGCCAAGGTATTTTTTTTTTGCTTGGACTTCTTTGTCTTGAGAATAACCTGGGCATGTTGCAGCTAGCCCAGCTTCATGAAGCAAAAATATTTAGACTACATCCTTATTTACTCTTTCCAAATTAGGCTTTATGATATATTTAAAAGGTCACTAATTCCTTAAGCTATGAAAGAGCAAGCTGTTGTGGCTTCTTCACCCAGACGTGATCCCAGAAATCCGTTTGGTGTCAAGCAGTGCCTTGTGTAATACAGAATAAAAACCCAGCGATTTTGCCATTCATTTCATAACACAAATGAGGAGAACCTGACTCAACAGTCTTAGAGGCTGCTAATTAGGTTTTTGCAAATGTGGGGTGTACATTGTGAGACACGGGGAAGGAACGTGTTTGCAGCTTGTGTCATTTGAGGATTGTGCTAAGTGGTCGTGCAGCGTGTCGCGTTTGAATGCTGCCAGGGCCTTCTGTAGCAGCACAGAAATACCAGAAGCAGTTTTGACGTGAGTTTTTAGCAATGACAAAACCTGACCTGTTAACATGCAAAGTATGTGTTTGGTGGTAGGCATAGCTAGATTTCATAGTTTACAAGTCTCATATTAAGAAAGTTCAGTCTTTAAGACTAAGGTGCCGCGTGACTGTTGAGGAGATTAACAGCAAGAGCATTTTTAATGCTCATTAGTATTTCTCATTATACCAAAGAAAATCCTCGCTGTCACCTCAAAAACGTGAATGGTGTTGTGTGAGATAAATCATTGTTTTATAGAATAATGAATACCTATACCTGCTTAACAAATTGCCAGCCTTCAGTAGCAGTGGTGAACTTTGGCCTAATAAAACTATTTCTTTCACAGGGTGCTGCAGCTGACACTTCTGAAGATGTAATTACAATGCAAATACAATGTTCACTTCAAAGTATAGGATTAGGAAGATAAGAGTTGTACTTACACAATTCTTTAACTTTCAGTGCTTAAGAAGGTTAAGTGGTTAAGGAATGTCTCAGATAAATTTATGCCTCTCATAACTTATCAAGCCCTCTGAAATCATTACTGAAACATTTTTTGATAGTGTAATTTATAGTAATAACAAAGACATTAAGACATATTTCAATTTGATATGGACATGCATATTTTATAATGCAGGAATCATTTATTCCCGTTTTATAAACTGGATATAGAAACACTTGGGAATAGATCCGCAGAGGTGTCTGGCATCTGAGTACCTGTCTGGGTTTGAGCACTATTGATCTGATTGTGGTAACCCAGCAAGAAAAGTGACTGATTCATATACTTGATTTCAAAAGTTAGCAGCTGATATGGTTTCTAGGTGAGCATTCTTCCTTTCAAAACATATCTCTCTCCTTAAGATTTCTTATTCTTCAAGCTGTCTTGATTCCAGGAGCTGAAACAGCCTTTAAAATAACTTCTCTTTTGTTTACTTCCCAAGAAATCAGTCACAAACTGTTTCCTTTAAATGAAGTGAACCTTTGTCAGCACAACCTTATTTTCTGCAGCACATACAGAACTTTGCCTCAGCTATCAATTTTCTTCCACGTGCATACTTATAAACAGCAATAGGGCTTACGTTTTTGCTTTGTTGGGAGGACTGGGAAGAAGAAAGAGAGAAAAGGAGAAGACAGAAATCAAAGTCTGCAGTTTATATTTGATTTCACATTAGCCATGCAAACATAAACCCAGATTTTTAAAGACTGAAGATTACATTTAGATGTATTTTGAAAAAGTAGACATTAAATATCAGCTTCATCCAGAATATTATGAATTAGCTATTAAATTGTTCAAACATACTTGGTGGAAGCGACAAATTTCTTTCATGCTTGCTAATCTTTTTCTAAGAATTGGAAATATTCCTCTGTAGGTTAATCAAGTAATTATTCATTGGTCTAGTAATGTTCATAAAGGCAGTAAATGTCCTTGTTTGAGCTAATAACATCTTTGGCTTGCTTGGTCCCTCGGGCTGCATAGGCTGAAACTTTGAAACTAGTCAACCTTGTGCGATCAGGTAGCAGATTAAAAGCTCCAGATCCCAGAGACCATGAAGGTATTGGGACATCATCAGTATGCTCTTCTCCCTTTACTAACTCCAGCAGTATAGGCTTTTAACATGGACCTGGAAGCCTTGGTGTTGTGGAAGTCTGAAATGAGTGACTTTCTCCAGACAACTTGACTCTAACCACAATGGCATCTCCAATCTCCAGCTTTAAAATGATGATAACAGTACCTCCTCCAGCTTGCGGGCTTTTGGGGAAAATGTGTTAGTTCAGATTTGCAGGACATTCAGCAGTGATGTCTATGAGTTTGTTGGTTTTGACAAAGTCTGATTCCTCATCAGTGTTTGGTGTCTATGTACCTCAAGCACTTAATACTTCAATTACCATCAGGCAAAGTCACTTAGCAATATGAAGCTACCATTAGACTGATATTTGGGATATATACTAACAATAAGGAGAGATCTGACATTGCTTGTTGAGTGACCATCATCTGTTCTTTGCTTGGGAAATTACTTTGATAATGTCACGGAATTAAGAAGTGCCTGGGGAAGCTGCTGTAAGATTAGTTGCACGGATCCACTTCTACAATTCCCAGAGTTTCAAGTTTATGTATTTGTGACCATGAGGCTGTACAAGAGTCTCTTTATTTCCAAGGATTTGAGGTGGGCGAATCATCTTGTAACTGCCTGTTTTTTTGGCACTGTTGACCAAAATATTCTGACTGCACAGACTTAATTTGGATTCAGGCAGCAGTTTGTACCATTTTTAATGCTTGTTCATTTCTGCTCTTTGTAGATGACTGCAAAGGGTAAAGATAGAGGAATCAGACTTTCAAGTGATGGCTTTCATTCCCCTAAAGTGATTCCTGAGAATATTAGAGGGATGAAAGTGAAACTGTGGTGTGTTCATCCCTTCAGACATCCTGCTTTCCTCCCCTGCCTGCCTCCCCACTCCACGCTATAATTTCATCTCCTCCTTTTCCAGCAGCAGCAGCAGCTGTACCTCAGCTCTGTTGGGCCCCTAGGAAGCTCTCCCCGGAGGCGCTGCCACACCTCCCTGACCTCCACGGGGCTTCAGCCCCAGCTGCAGCAGTCAGGGGCTCTTCTCAAGCCCAGGCTTTCCCTGTGGTTGAGCACTGCATGAGACACCAGCCGTATTTTTCTGAAGTGTCTCTTTGCAATGGAAGATCTGGTTCTGTTTTCCTCAGATATCTGTTTTCAGTTTTTCTAGTAATAGAAATACAAAAGAAATTGTTTCCTTAAAAGGAGCCATAGACTGAACCAAGTGTGTGCTTTCTCTCTCTCCCTCTCTCTCTTCGTCTTTTCTCCAAAGCACTTAAATAAAATTATAAGATACACTTGCCTACTGACTTGCAGCTTCCCTTAGCGCCGTAACCTTTCAGCAGCTAACAAAAGCCTGTGCGAACACAGTTTTCACCAAGATGCTCCTTCAACTTTATTTTGCTTTCTGTTTTTCTCTTGTTGAGAAATTTTTCTTCAAAACAGGCAAGCATTAGCATGGGAATCATGTGCTTTGCTCTTTACATTTCAGTGACAGCAAAACCCCAAACTCCACAAGATGCCTGTGAAATCATGTATGTGTAGAAATAGAATCTTTTTCCTTCTTCTCATCTTCACATACTGGTAGGCTATAGAAACTGTGGTCTCAGGTGCCAATTTCATCCTTGTTTTCTGAATGATCAAAGGTTCCCAAGCAATCCAGTAGTTCTGAGTTTAGCAAAAAGCAGCACTTAACACATATCAGATCTGAAGCTGATGCTGGAGTACATTTTAGTTACCAGCAACACACCACTTCGAGAGATCACCTAGTGAGTATTACGTGATATTTCCCACTGCGATTATATGAATATGTCCTATAATTTCAGTACTATTGTATGATAATCCTTCTTAACTGCCACCTCAAATGCTTACCATTGAAGCATTTTTCTCTAGAATTAATAGTTTATAGTTCCTTTCACCTTGGTTGGATAATGTATAAGAACGAACACAAAAGAGAATCAATATAGTCATTAACTGACTCACTCACATGGTATGATAAATGAGGGGTCAGCTTAAATTCAACAAAATTTTCTTTCATACTATATCATCAGAAAAATCTTCATGTGCCTAGAGAGTTTTTCGTAAAGTGAATTTTTATTTTCCTTCTTACCAGTGGCCTTTATTTTCAATTTTAAGTATCTTTATAATTCTTCAAATTATGGAAATGGAGTCAGTCATTCAGATTTATGAAATATTCATGTTACTAATTCAGATTATGATATGTATATTAATAAATACAGCTGAGAGGGATGGGAAAGGGCTTGAAAATGTTTCACTTTAGTATGATTTTCTACAGAGCAGGGGTTTTGCTATTGCAGTCAGCATCTGTTGGGTATCCTCCTCCAGTGTCTTCTCAATTCACTTGCTAATCTTAGCCAAAATCTTAAATAAATATGGAAAGAGTGTCAAAGCTATGTCTGAACCAGTAGAAATGAGTTGTAGTTACATTTTGTCTGCATGTTAGGACGAAACTTCACCACACACCAACTTCTGTATTTTGGTTGCCTTGAGAAACATACCCATGGTGGGAGCTGCAAGTAAACCTGGGAAGGTTTTGTCTAGCACTCTGATTGGGATGACTGGGGGTGCAGGACCCTGAGACACACTCAGCCTGAGTCTAGTCAAACATCATTATGTTCAAGTTTCGAGCTGATGAGAAAAGCTTAAGCGGGAGCTTACCTAGGGATCCTTTCTACGCATGAGTGCAAATCAGTGTCAAACTAGTTAACGTTTGGTCTGTTCTTATGGGAAACTTCATTTATTTATTTATTTTATGTTTTAAATCAGTTTACCTTTCATCACTGAACATAACTTCCTTTGGTTTATGTGTCAGTATATTCCTTTCTGAGACTGCATTTTCAAAAATACAGCCCTGAGAATTTAGAAAAAATAAAAGCTACAGAGTTAGGTTATTTTTAATTATAAATCAGGCTAATTTTTATTACATTATATACATATTAGCAACAAACGTTTCTGTTTTCGTTGCTCACTCCTTTGTAGCTAAGAAAAAGTTCTAAAATAAGTAGCCACTGAAACAGTCTTCATCTCCAATGAAAGCTCTTTTTCACTGACTTGCTTAATGCTTCAGTTGTGTTCAGTTTTGAGCACTTACAGCTTATTTATCACTAGTGTTACACTTTCAAGATTCTACCACATCTTCTTGGTCACTCTCCAGTTGCAGTTGTTTCTTTTGTTTTAAAGCTTAAATTTCTTAACTATCTTTTGAGGGTTTTTTTCCTATTTAAAATATTAAAATAGGAATAAATGTAATAAAGTGTAATAAAACAATACCATACTGCTTTGTGGTGTTTTACTTTCTAACCAGTGCTCAATGTCCGATTAGTCTCTAGCTGGACTTGTTATTTGATACAACGCATTTCTTTTTTTTTATATCTAACACCTTCTGAAATTACATTATTTTTCCAGGGTTTTTCTGTAGTCTGGCCTCCTAAAATGAAAGATGATTAATTGCCTTTAATATGCTAAAATATGCTTGCCTTTTTATAGGTTCTTACGGTTTTGTTTTCTTCACTTGTTTACGATTTATATGCTATGTGTACAGATCCTGTTCCATAGCTCTGTGTTTATCAGTGGCATGATCTTCTGATATAATCTGCTATGTGGTATACTTATAATCTGCTCTGTGTATTTAATTTTAAAGGTTCATTGCAGTAAGCTAATGTTTTCAACTTGAGATCTGATCTGGTTATGAGCTTCCCCATTGACTAGGTAGTAAAAATGCTGTTGAAGGACATTTGATTGGTTTGTTGACACATCTGCTGTGCTCCACTGGCTTGTTGCCCACGTGTGGGCAACAAGTTCCACCCCAGCAAGGGGTGGGAGCTGCTGGCCCCACTGCCACTGAGCTGAGTTACCCTTGGGCTGAGATCTTAACTGTGAGCAGTCAGAGAGGGACCTCAAGGGCATCAGGGTGTGCAGCAGTTTGGAGGGGGCTGCTGGCAGGCACCTCGGGACTCAGGCCACGTGTTCTTATCGGGAATGTGCAGGACCCAGATCGAAGCCAGGGCATCATCTTCCCTGCAGGAGTTTCTGTGCTGAATAGCAGTTGTCCTAGCCCGTAGGGATAGAGCATCTACTTCTGACTTTTATCCAGTTTGACATGTTAAAATTTGCTGAGGAACTCTCCTAGAGGCACTTGAGGGCCCCAACAATATGGAACCAATCATGCTAGCAACATATGATATGTATAATGTTGCTTCAGAAGTATTTTTTTATTTCCTGCCCAAAGCAGCTGCACCAACACGTTTAATGAAGTTAGTGCAAACAAACAATCATGGCTTGCTGAAGAAATTTCTGGGTTTTTTAAGCTGTCACTCTTACAGTGCTGTACTTGAGTTCAGAGATATTAAAGCTGTGACCTAATCAGTAATGATATACTTGGGAAAACTTTGGACAAGCAAATCTGACACAATGCATTGTTAGTCACCTGTGCTTCCATTTTCAATTCAATACTGTGACTGTAAATGAGTCCCTTACTATGAGAAGCCAAATTTCCTGAGCTCTAGCTCTATGGGTTTTGAGGTTTTGCTTTTCAAGGGTGGCATAATTGTTCTTTCTACTTGCTATTTAGTTCTTGGTATGTATCTACCAACACACAAACAGAAATTCCTGATAAGGTTATATCTTACTGGACAGTTTATATCAAAGGTCTGGTTGGTTTTTGAACATAGACTTGTAATTTGCTCCATCTTTGGCATCTCGATAGTCTTATCCATCAAAATGTTGATAGGGCAGCTTTTTTTTTTTTTTATTTACACTGGCATTGTTCTCATCACATTTGTATAGTTTAAAACATGTAACATTTTTCAATGTTCATACGTTATTGCTTTGGGCTCTCTGCTTCCAGTTACGGCTCTAATTATTTTGGGAGTTCCCATGGATCTATTGAAGGTCCTATTTTGTTTCAAAATTACTGCCTCTAGCTAGTAATTCCCGTGCTCAGTGTACACAATATTACAAACTGACAATATCTAGAGAAATCTGTAGATCCTTGTAAACCCAAGTACCCCTTGCTGTGTTGTATGATTTCTTATCTGGTATTAATTTTGCAGAGCTGAATTCTGACAAGATAGAAGAGTTATTGATTGTTCTCCTCGGCTATTTCATTTCACCGTAGTTCTATTTCGTCTGGAGTTTGAGTTCATAAACTTGGAGTAATTTTTGACCCTGTGCTTTCTTTTGAGGCCAACATTAATCACAATGAGAAATGAGATTCCCAGCTGGAAGATGCTAAAGAACCACTAGAAGCTACGAAATTAACTTACCACTATTTTATGAATCTTTCCCAGTTTAGACTGAGATTTAAGTTGATTGGGACATATGTGTATGTTTCATTACAAGCTAGATAGCAATTGCTAATTCTTTATTTGTGGCTCTTTCTCCCATTTCCCTGAAGTATTCACAGCTGTGCTAACAGAACCCTGCATACAGTCAATGGGAGCATTTTGCTGCCTTAACAAGAAAGGGCTTCAGCCTAATATCAAATTTTCCAGGCAAATGCTTACTTGCTCCATCATTTGTTTTCTTAAGGATATGATTTTGAGTGGTGAGTAGTCAGCTCAGGTAAACAAAGAAAGAAGGAACACCTGTTGTGTGGCTTCTCCTCTCTCCAAGGGACAAACTTAAAAACCTCCTTTGTAGAACGTGTTGCATTACACTGCACAAAAGCAGTACCTCTTAGGTACTCTTAGGAAGAGCTTTATAGAAAGAACCCCTGTGATCTAATAACAAAAGACAAAACCTTCCCTGAAGTACTTCTACTTAGTATGAATAAAAGAGAACATTCTTTGGATTGAAAAAAAAATAAATAAATAAAATAATTGTGTTGCAAGTGAGAATCATTTGATATCTGTGGGTAACTCACTGTCTCAGAAGGTTAATAGGAAAGGGAATTCTGGACAGACTTGATTTACTACTACTTTGCATGGATATGTATTTGTGACTTGATGATGCTTGTAGCTTGTTGTAAATTTATTTTTGTAAAGCCATACTGATTGACGTGGCATGTTTTTCCATTCCATGTCCTTTTACAAGTCAGTGTGAGTATCTGTTTACCTTGCAGTTCACCTTTTGATTAAATTTCAAAATCTTCCCTGTACATTACTTACTAAATTACTTTCCTGTTAGGCCACCAAGATTTCAATTGTAAACTATGACAGGGTTAACACCATGTTTTATTCAGTCCTTGAATAACCCCGTAGTATATAGCGTCATCCTGGTTTGGTTTGTGCAGAGAAAACAGTTTAAACAGAATGTGAGTGGGTTTATGTATGGAAAGAAGAGGACCTTCAGAACCTGTCCTGTCTGCTGGCTTCTCTGTCATTGGCAAAAGGCTGGGACTGTGGAAGGCAAAAGGGAAGGGAATGAATGTAAGAGCAACCACAGGGCATACTTCCTCTGAGAAATCTGTATGCTAAGGGTACCAGTAATAATGATATGGCAGAAGTTATTGTTGGGAGGTACAGAACATGTTGGCAACAGCAAAAGGGTTCAAAGCTCTGCATTTATAAAAGGAGGGAAGGGAAACTGAACCAGAACAGCTGGCAATTTTGTCAGGAATGTCTCTTAAAAAGAAAGGGCCTGGGATTTTTGAGGTACCAGAAAGACTTCCTTGCTTATAGAGCAGTTTTAATAGATTTACTTCATGTGCCAGTGTATTCCCTTGCTGGACAGTGTATTAGTGCAAGTATGTCTGTTCTTTAAATAAACAAGCATTACACACTTGATTTAATATTATTCTTCATGCTGAGCTCTGCAGAAAGACTAATACAATGTGAACGACACAATCATGTTGCAGATAGATCTTTGACAAGTCAGAAAATGACTTTCCATATGCAGAAAAGCAAAGGAACAAGAAAGGGCTTTATCAGCTCCAGAACTGTGTACATTGCCTTCCATGTTCATTTTTATGGCAGTTACAATTTTAAATTACGTGACTGCAAGACTGTTGGGGGTGGCATGTTGAATTAGTTCCTGTATTTTCGTTGTCTGTCTGTAATAGTCATTAATGAGGGAAATTCATCACCTTTCTTAAGTTCACCACTCAACAGAATATAATAAGGTGTAATTAAGCATTGCGGGTTTCTCACTGTCTTCCAGCTCTACGGTAAAGAGAAAATGAACCCAGTGCTTTACTACTATTTTGGGAACAGCTACTTGTGAAGCACTTAAACAACTTTAGACGGCTAAAGGCATAGAAGCAGCAGTTCCCCAGGTCAGTGCCTGGAGGACTGGGTGTAGTTTCAGGGAGTTGATTACAACAGTGAGGGGGTTATTGCAAGGAGAAGTCCAGTGGACTTGGAAACTCAAATGGGAAGCTTGCATAACCTGCTCTTCAACTGCAAATGGTGCTAGTTGCTATTATTTAGATGTCTTGATAGTAGTTCCCACAGTAATCAGAACTCTCTGGAGAAGCGTGTGAAGTTTCCTTGGAGGAAAACAATATAAGAGAGCCTCTAAGAGAGAGGAAATTTCCTAAAGTGAGGTCAAATTCAGAGTTTGCAGTAAAAATACAAAATCTTGACATGAAGAATCCCATGCCAAATATGTTTAATCTTATACACATGCCAGATTGGACATAGTGAAGATGACTGGTGAGCATATTTGAATAAGCCCTTTATTACTGTGTTTTCTGGAGAAAGTTTCCTTGTGCCTTAGAGAAGAAAGTTCTGTTATAAATCTGGTTGTCCCTCCTTAGCAAATGGCTTCTTGTCCTAATTAATCATAGTGCCTTACACAGACTAGTGATGGGCCTCTTATCTACCCCTGCAACTCAAGCAGCTGGGGCCACCACCTGTTAAGTCACTTTCAGCACCATTTAATTAGCTGGAATGACTGTTACCTTCGGGTTTATCTGGCAGGGAAAGAAACCGGAGCAGATGCCGAACAGGAGAGAGCTACAAGGGACAGCATAAGAAGTACAAGGATGACCTAGGAGAAGTCAAGGTGTGGGTGGAAGTGGAGAGAGGACAAAAGACACGTTTGGGGGCATCCAAGTCTTGCAGTGCATGTTTATGTGCTCTCTGCTAAATACCAAGTTTTGAGAATTAAAGTGATCGCGCTCAAAGGGCGCTGCGTAATTACATTCGTATGGTTTCCTGCGTGACTGATCCCACAATAAGACTTTGGAATTCAAAAGCAAGCGATGCAGATTTAAAACAAACCAAACCCAAACAAACAACAAACCCAACAAATCACAGTTACGCTACTCCATAAAACGCATTTTCTGTTTCTCTATCTGTGTTGAAGTTGCTAACACCTATGTTTGCTACCTACTTCCAAAATAAAAATAAGATGCAGAGAGGTTGTTTACTGGCAGCATAAGGATGCAAAGAGGTTGTTTACTGCTTTTGCATAACTTGAAGTCTTCATTTACTATTTACTGAGCTAAAGGCTGTTATTAAATGAATCATGAAAATGAAGGGGAGGAAAGATGTTTAAATAGCATCCACTACTGAATTTTTGTCAGGATTTCTGTCATATGCCCTGTTCTTTGAAGAAAATAACAAAAAAGATACTGAAACCATTGAATAAAAGCTGTATTCTTCCTTGCTTTAGAAAAATCTGTTCTGAAGGCTTTTTACACCACGAAGTATTCTGTTCTTATCAGAAAATTCTCTTGTGTGTAGTGAATAGCATTTCTGTACCTGTGCATAGTGCACATTTTATTTTTAGAACCACATACTAAGTTGCTGGAACATACTTGTACAGGCTATTAATAAAAGGCAGCCTTATGGACTTATTTGTAATTTACTCATGCCAGATCCTCAGATTAAACCCATTATGTGAAAACAATTGTTTGCTTTTTCCCCTTAGCTTAAACCTTTCTTAACTTTTAAGATGAGGCAGCTGAGCAGTGTAAACTTTTAATGAAGACTTCTTAATTACTTGTGGAGACTCTTGTTGGATGAAAATGGCCATAACTCCCAAAAGTTACCAGATTTAAGCACTTTATCTGGCTGAATGTGAAAGTATCTACAACATTGCTCTGTTAAGTCTTAATAATACAATGTTTCCTTTCTGCTAATATGAAACATTGGTAAATTTATTCTCCAGGTTAATCAGCCAGATGCTACAGAGATTTCTGATACTGACCTGTAAGTGCTTACAAAGCTGCAATAGTCTAAGGGTGTCCCAATTATTCCCAATTCTATACATAACTTGAAATTTTTCCTTTTTTGATCCAGATCTGAAGACTAGGTCTACATTCTGGAAAGCTTGTCTGTATCTTTGTAAATAAATATATAATGGTAGGTAGTACTTCCCTCACAGACGTATTAATTGAACAGTGGTACTTGCTTAGATATTATCCTTATTGCCTATACTCTAATAGCATAAAATGTTTTGTCATTATGAATAACAAAATTCAGAAAGAGAATTAAACAAAATATCCCTGAAGACATATTATAATGTATTTCTACTGTAATTTCAATGAAAACCTAGCATAAAACAAAATACTGAAAAAAGGGGTGCTAATTTATTTCCTCATTGTACGTTGTGGTTTGTTGCAGTCAGAGTTGGGGTTTTTTTGCCTGATATCTCTTCCTGAATTTCCTAGATCATTAGGAAAGAATCAATGGGAATTGATCCAATTTGTAGAACACAATTCTAATATTGATAGTAGTTTATATTCATTTGCTTCACCCTAATCTTTTATTAATGTTCATTTGCAAAATGCTGATCATGCTGTTTCCTCCCAGTTTTGTCCCCCCCCGCCAAGGTGATGATGAAATTTAGAGAAGCAGAACAAGAAAGAATGAAGTTACGTATTTTGGAATTTAATAGACAACAGCTACTATTTTGTAGTCAGATGTTTTTCAGTAGATGGCTTCAATTTCAAATAAAATATGACCTGTGTAGAAACTCAGATGCTTAAGATTCCTACAGTACTAAGAAGTTGTGTCTGTTTAAGTCTCTTCAATTTTTCTTTATGTCCTCCAGAGGACTGGCCAGGGCATCAATACTTACTCATTTGGGGACTTTTAAGGATGCATCATCAATAAAATGTGCCATAGAGACATATCTTCTTGGTACAAAAGAAGCAATAACCGATGGCATCACTTTCTATTACCATTGGGGAAAAAAAAACACCAGTGAATTTTCTGTGAATAGGAGAGACATGGTTGAAAGCATATTTAATATTTTTGAGTTTAGGATTGCACAAAGCACTTTGAATGTAAATGAAAATGAATGTGTCTGATCTGAGGTGTTGGGAAGCAAGACAATAAGTAACTAGTAAATATTTCATGTTTGAATTTAGTATTTTGAAGGGTTAAAGATATGAAAATTAAAGCATGAATAGTGTTTAGTAGCTCCTGCTGCAGTTCAATAAAATGCAGTAGTTTATGGATTTCAGTGGAAACTTCCTTGTAAAAGGCTCCTCACAGTTTCATAAATCTCTGGTGCTGTCTAACCACCAGTGGACCACCTGAACTTGTACGATTAAGACAGATCCTCTTGTTCTTATGAAGATTTCATCTGTTCTTGGGCTGTACTGACTAAACCTGAAACTGTTCCACCAAAAAATCTGGACCACTCAGTGCTGGTAAACTTAGTGCTCTCCTAGCAAGATATTTGTTGGGGTCTTTTTAATGCTGTAAAATACTTGTCCAATTTAATGAATAGTGACTATAGAAATGTCTGTGGAAAGAGAGAATGAGATATTTTTATCACCATGAGGGGGGTTTCCACTCTCAAATGTTCTTGTGAAAGAAAAGTTTAGTAACAGCTACTCTTGCTTGCTTTGTTTTATCTCATGGGTAGTCAGGGCTTCACTTTTCATCTTCCTCTTCCAAAATAAACCTGTTTGGGACTATAACAAAAAAAAAGGAGGGATTGGTGGGGGGGGGGGGGGGGGGGGGGGGCGGCAGTGAGAACAAGATTACGGACTCGTTTTACCTTCTTTCTGAAGCTTTGCATACTTACAGATAAAAATGTTTTTCTCTTTTATCAAATATTGGGCTCTGGTTTGTTGGGGGTTTTATTGGATGCTTTTGTTTTGTTTATTTCTCATTTTGGGGATTTTTTGACTTCATAAATCAATCAGTTACTGCTTAGGTATTTATTAAAGTACAATTTTTTTCACTGAAAATAAGATTTTCTGAGCATCTAGGATATCAGAGAGCTGTGTTTAAATTCCTCCTGTCGGATATAGAAATTCAACCAGGATGTTCAACCTTACTGGAAAATTGTTTTGAGGGACACCTCTCTTTGTAAGTTCAATGAAAACTCTACTACTTCGTATTAGTTGAAACTAGATGAGAGTCCTGTTGCAGAGCCATTGTGGTGTTTCTCTAGAGGGATGAGACACAGAGTTCAGCATCTCCTTTGACTCAGATTCAGCTGCAAATTTTTCCTACATCAAGTGAATTGTTCCAGGTTATATAATTCCCTTCATCTTTTTTTTTTTTTTTGGCACAGCGACTAGTTCAAAAAGTGCAATGAAGTAAAATCATTATGTTTAAATTATGTTTAGCAAAGACAAGTGGCTGATCAGTTGCCTGATCTTACAGCAAAGTAGTCATAAGAAATACACCGTATCTTATCATTCAGGCCCTTTAGCACCCATTCAACAGAACGCCTTCACATCAGCCTCATGGTAAAATACGCTGTTTAAGTCAATAGTACTTATTTCTCTTAAGTTTTAGCAGAGGGTCTCAGGCAAAGGCAAAGCTGGATCGTGTGACAGAGCTGAAATTAGATTTGGCTTAGTGCAGGGTGGCGCAGCCTGAAACATCTGACTTGGGTGCAGAGTTATCATTCAGTGAAATGGGTAGAATTCACCCGCAGCAAGAACTGAACTTCAGCAGTTCTCGGAATTTCCACCCAGACGCTGCAATTTAACATTAGTTGAATATCATGTTCTTCATGAGCAGGTCAAAAAGTAGAATTTCTCAAAGGCTCTGTACTTTTTGGTGGTAAATAATAAGTGCCTTGTCACTAGCAGATATGATGCAGATACAGATAGTGTCAAAAAAAAGCCTGCTCCCCATGTTTCCATCAGGGAAGGATCAAAGCCAAGATTTTTCATGTCTAAATGTGTGCAAGTAGCCGTAGCATAGTTTCTGAAGCTGCTTCTCTCCTCTCCTTTTGGGTGTATTAAATGGACAAAGTTTCTGAAATAGAAACTGCTCCTATTTAAACTGCTGGGTGAGCCTTGCTAAAGGCCATTAGCACCATTTTGTTTTGTGAGCTGTTACCAGGAGGGTGGGAATTCCCCTTTGTTGGGAATGCCATATCTGCGGGAGTATCTCCCATAAAAATGGTGATCGATTCATTAGGCAATTCTATCTTACACATGATGCCAAGCGCTACGCTGATGGGTAGAGCACTCCAGTAGCTTTCAGTGCATCCCCCTCCTTCTTCATCATTTTGAGTAGCGTGTGGTTAAATCTCCTAGAAGGCAATCAATCTTTCAAAATGATGACCAGTGGGTTCACTGCATGAAATCTCAGGCTGAGCTTTCTGTGGCTGCTTGTGAGGATTTACACTAAAAAAAGTAGGCGTGGTCCCTCTTAATTTAATAAAAAGTCATATCCTTCTGTTCTCTACTGCTGTAATTTAAAACTCTGACCCAATCAACACTTGAATGCAAATAAGTGAGCAATCTGGAGAAGCAGAATGTTGATCCAGTCACTCTACGGCCATTTACAGAGCAGATTTAAAAGATGTACGTGACATTGGCCATTAGTGAGCTAGCAGAGATGAATGGACCAATAAACGAGCATATTTCACTTTTTTCATCTGCCAAGATGAAACACCATCTTGGTGTTTGGGTTTTTTTGTTGTTTTGTCTTTTATATTCTTAATTTGCACAACAGTGTTTTGAAAGGCATGCTGTCAATTATTTAATTGGCTTTTTTTAAGAAGTATTCTTTCTAGTAAGTCCCCCTAAGTAGGTTTGTCTAAGGGTTTTTATTTTCTTTTCATTTTTCTTTTGTAATTCATTAAAGAGGTGTTCATTTATAAGGATGTGGTCTCTATACGATTGCTTAAAAAACAAATGGAAAATATGAACGTTTGGCATCACATTTTAAAAATTAGATTGATTGAGCTAATAAAATCAAGCATACAAAAAAGAAAAGAAAATCACATGTGTTTTATTGTAGTTTAATTTTATAGATATTTATTTTAGGTGCTTTGTGAAACTTATGGATGATTCTTAGCAGCACATGCATTTTGTTGAAAAGGAGCAGTCACTTTCAGTCATTACAGAAGTCCAGAATGAGTGTGTGTGTGAGAGTGCAAAATATATCTTCCCTATTCAGGGTCTTTACAATAATTAATAAATTATCTGACACCTGTCAACAGGAAAAAGAAATAAGCAGCCTATTGTTGTGGTAGTGGACGTTCTTGTAAAGAGATTTGCTTCTTGCAGGTTTTTTAAAACAAAATGTGAATGTTCCTTTTTAGATGTTATCTGTTGTATGGTGCACTATCAAAAGTAAATTTAAAATGGGATTTAAGTTTTATATTAAGCTGTATAGAGGAGAATAAAAAGCTCTAATGATATTGACAACAAATTCCATTGGGTTGTGCAGTTTTGTTTCCAGAGCCACTGGGATTTTTATTTTATTTTTTGCTTTGAATTATTTAGTTCATGATTATGAGTTATCGTGACAGTGCTTTGTGGTGTTTGATCAGCAATTTATCTTGGGTTTTTAAAACATGTATTCATGTATGTGTTTAGCTGACCAGCTGCCTTCCCTTTTTTTTCTTTTTTCTTTTTTTTTTTCCTTTTGTGTGACACTAAAATTAAATGTTTCCCTGAAAGCATCTTTCAACTCAGAAAATTCGTCTTAGTTCTTTTGGTGTTAAACTGTTGCCTTTTCATAGAGGGGCTCTAACCTTTTCCCCTGCCCCATCTTCCAGAAGAGGTAGAGCACCCCCCCTGTGCTTGGCAAGACACAGTCCGTCCCACCCCCCCTCCGCCTCCTCCCCACAAAGAGGTGAAGTCCCCTGAGTCTGTAATTGCCAGGAGATGAAGCGATGATGGGGAGTGATCACAGTCAATAGCTTTGATTAACAATAAGGTGGGAAATTAGCAATGCTAGCATTCAGCTCCCCTGCCTTCCCCGTCTCCATATGCTCACCACAGCCTGTGCTGGCAGGGTGGCCACTGCTCCTGGCGAGCTGCAAATACAGGCTTGGGGTGGGCAGAGCGGGACGTCAGGCAGTGTTTTGGGGACCCTGGGCAATGTTGCTGGCTGCCTTTTGCTGGGCACCACCAGGCAGGCGGGGGAAGGGGGAAGCGTGCCGCGTGCTGGCACTGTGGATCTTGCTGTCATGTGTGGATTTAATTGTGTCTGGACGTGTTGTGATCGAAATGGCAACTACTGTTACTCCTGTGACCCCATCAGCAGCTCTGGTGTTGTTTCCGACAGACTCCGACGACCTAGAGAAGGGAAACGACAGCGGGACACCACTCCCCACCTCTGATAACGGCGACAATTCGCTGGGCTACACAGGTAGAGTGCATCTTTCCACAATATTCCTGACTGCCTACTTCTGACACTTTCCACCTACATCTGCCATTACCACCTGTACACGGGGGTTGACTCATCTTTGCGAACTGGCTCCCTTTCACCATCACGCTACAAGTTCCACATCCTTAGTACCATCAGGAAATATGATCGTGCCTTTTAACTAACCAAGATGACTGTGTTTGTGTGTGTGTGTGTTACAGTACATTTCAGTTTTTTAAATGTTTAAAGTCCTTTCCTGTTGTTGAAACAATGCACCCATTATTTCCCTTCTAACTGTGTATATTAGTGCATGAGGCAATATATCATCTCAGAGCAATGTTTTTGAAGACCTAAGATGCGGGGATTTTTCCAAGTGCTTTATTTTAGTTTGTTTTCTTTTGCTTTGTTTTTGTTATAAACAAATTAAAATATATTGCAGCAGGAAAAAAAAAAACAAAACAACAAGAAGTGAAGCTAAAATGTGATTGGAGAATCTGTTTCATTGGCTTCTGCTTTGAATAAACTAGAGAAATGTGTCTCTAGGCCAAATAAGAAAAGCCCCAGATAAGCAGCACCATGCAGCGTGTTCCAGTAGGGATGTCCGAGGAGGGACACAGTCCCACAACACCTCTGCACACTGAAACAACACCCAGCTCCAGGAGTCACACTGCTGACCGCAGCTTGGGCTCAGCTTACAGGGTCCCTGGGCCTCTGGTTTTCATGGCGGTCCAGAATGGTGACAGGCTCTAGGTCTGCGTAACTTTTAGGTTGTGGAAGTTACTATTCATTCATTCTTCTGGTGGTAGCAACTGTTGGAAAGGGAAAGAAGGGAATGAAGGAGAGAGAATGAGTTGGATGTTTAACTCGAAGATACTCTTTAAATACTTTACTGGTGGGTTACTAGTGCTATTACTGCTCACATGGTTTAAAACTGCATCTAGTCAAGATATTAACACACGTTCCAGGGTCAGACATTCATAATTAAGACAATCCTACAGGGTACAAGAAGGAGATAAAGAAATATGAGAGAAGTAGTAATTTCTTGTCCATTGATAAAACTTCAGGTCTGTTTTACACCACTTACGTTGATTACGGCTTTCATCATCTACCCCTTGCAATCAACCCTGCATGTGGTTTGAAACCTTGACACATAATTTTATTCCAGTTTATTTTTTTCCTGAAAAGGTAAAAAATGCCTAGCAATACAATTCTTTCCTCAGATAATAGATGTTTTCACCCTGGTGCACGTGGATTATTTAAATTTTTCTGCCTTCTGAACATTCTTCTTCTTATTTTTCTAAATTCTCCCCCCCCCCCCATTTTGAGTTCAGGACATCTATGGTCCCCGATTCATAGGGCTGGGAACTATGATCCTTGGGTCCTGTAGTTAAGCAGCTACTAATTTATTTCAGACCATAAGTCAGACTCAGTTATCTATCAAGTGGCTTAGTTTTACCTAGAGAGGAGCGATCGGTTCCTCTCCAGCCCCCTCACACTTCCCTGGCCAGGGGTAGGTGCCCAGCAGGCAGCTTCTGCTCCTGCCATCTTCATGTCTGCCCATGGAGGTGTGAGATGGGGCCCTGTGTGCAACCTACACAAGTGCCCTTAGCCACAAGAGTAGTGGGGGTAAGATTCTTGGGGAAGACACCATCACCTTTGCCTACAGGCATGTTTTGGAGAGGAGCTGGAGGCTTGGTGGGGACATCCCATGGTGAACATGCCGGATAGGTGATGACAGGCAGAGGGTGTCAGGGCTGCAGGGGGTGCTGCTCCACAGCGAAGACATTTCCCCCACCCACCTCGCAGGGCAGTATTTCTGTTGTATAAGTTATATGTTTAAGACAGTAGCTGCCCTCTGAGCATGGGGTCGTGGGAAAACTTCCTAAGCACCTTCTGTGTCCATCCATCCTTGATGACCCTTCACCTATACCAAGGTGCACATGTACATCTAGGCACCATGTCAGAGGATGGGCTTCTGTAGGGTGTTGGGGTTGTTTAACCAGCCTCTCAGAGATTAATGGGGTCATTTGGAAGGACTTACAAAATCAAACCCTGGTCTAGTAGTTCCCCAGAGGCTCCAGATCTTAACTCTAGGCTCTTTTTTAATAGGCGTTTTCCAAGCTAACATAAAAGTCAGGATCAAGGTGGAAGGAAACACAAGCTGAACAAAATTGAAAACCAAGAGGATGGCTGGGTTTTCTTAATTACATTTTTTGTGCCTCTATTTGAATGAGCACTGAATGAGGGAAAGAAGTTTTTTCATGTTTAAAGATTTAATGATCTGGTATTTTTCTTCCACTATGTAATAGTAATCAGTAGCCCTATGTGTATACTTGGTTTATATAGAAAAGCCCTGAGGTATTTATTTAAATTAGTTCAACAGGTTTCTATAGTAATCAGTAAGGATTTTTGAAAATAACATTAACAATAATAAAATCTTATAGGTGAAATTACTTTTATTTTTCCCTCCTAATTCATGGGTCCATTTATGTGGGCCTAATATGCAGTTTGTAGATATTATGGAAGTATTCTTAGATGATTTTTTGTTGTCTCTTACCTATAGAATTCCATTCTCCAAAGGAAAAGTTTTTACATAAAATTCTCTGACTCATTCCTAAAATCACCCAGATGAAGTCCAGAATGTCTGGACCCATGGGCAAAAAACCCAGCAGTTTATTTTTTAATCCTGCATTTGTCTCCAGGTGGTGGCTGAATAGACAGAACCCAAACAAGGAAACAACTTGCTGTTATATAGTAGGGTTGGAAATTTTTACTCATACTAAGAGCAGTGATACATCTGTAGTGCACATCTTCCAGTTCCGTATCAATTTAGCTGTGGGGTAAATCAGCAAAGCATTTGCTAGTATGGGTAGTTTCAAGGTTAAGATTATAACTTTTTCCTATGTATTTTTCTTTCCTTATGTATTGTTCAGTATGATTATATCCAGCTGTTTCATACTGTCCTGGAGTGGAGGTACATGACTCCCAGAGAGTGTTTCAGTGTGTTTTCCTAAAATCCACTTAAAAGTGGGAGGCTTTTTGCTATCCCTTTAGGTTCTGATATCTCCACAGTGGATGTGAGCACTTGCCTTAAGAAGTAACCTCATACCAAAATTAAAACACATTGGTTTCAGGGGGGAGAGAGGAGGTTGAGTTATTTCCGATAAAGATTGAAGTTGTTGATAAATTTCAAGACCATTATTATTGGAAAACGGTGAGCTTTTATTTAAATTTTAATGATTCTTAGTATGTTACAGGACCAAACTCTTGATTTTTTTTTTAATCTCCCTAATCAGTAGAGCAAGGTGGTATCCAATAAATTGTTACACTTTTTATAGGTCATTGGGTTTTTGTTTTCAAAATAACTATTATTAATTATTAACTGCAGACCTAAATGGAGAAGCTGCACACACATCAATATTAAAGATCATCACTTTTGTAAACTATTTGTAATACAATTAAATAAGGTCTTAATAAATAACAAATTGAGAAATGAAGGTCAGTCACAGGATTGTTCCATATGCATGGCGCTGGTGTTAGACCAAGGGAGCTTATAGGAAGGTTTTCTCTTGCATATTTGGGATGAGAGAAATGCTTAGAATACTACTACTACTAATAATAATAATTTTAAAAAAATCTGAAAGCTGATGTGACTACTTATGTAGCATAATAAAGATGGTAGGCAGATCTGGATTCAGATTGCAAATGATTTAGGTTAAAATAAAACCCCAGAAGTTTTAACAGTAGCTCAGTCAGTTTAAAGAAATGAGCCAGGCAGATTACCTTGTCTGCATCTTCACAAAAGACCAACTCTACTCTGTCAAGGCCAGATTGGAAAATAATTGCATAGTTAGGACATATAGTAGTAAAAATCCAAATTGCTATTTTAACGATGTGCATAAAGAACAGTCGAGATCACAGTGACATTCAATAGGATAAAAGCATATGATTCAGATACATTTTGTTGTACTTAATTTATACTAAGGAAGACATCCAAAGTAGTTTTCTGAAATGCTCTGTAACTACAGTTGTTGCTCTTTCTACTGACTTTAAGGGAACTTTAGGTGACTAGCAGTCATGTAGATACCTACAAACAATTGCAAGTAATCCCACCTCTCCATCAGTTTGGATCTAGGTTCTGTGAAAGGACAACCAGGTGATAGGAGTGTGCACCACAGAATATAATGATTTTTTTTTCTCATCACCAAAAGAAGGCAGGGCAATGGAAGATGCAAGTAGGAATTCAGTTGTTTTCATGTTTAGGCTGCAGAGATGTCAAACAAAGACTAATGTTTTGACAGAGTGGAAAGAAACCCTTAAGTTTACCCATTGTTATTTTTTTTCAGTGAAGTCCTGAAGATAAGTACAGGGACAAACAGAAAAGGAAGGGATGCTAGGAAACAGATCTTGGAGAGTTCCTACTGTGTATCAGAGGAGAATATGGAAAATCATCCAAATAAAGATATTGCAAGAACTTAGGTAATAGAGAATTTGGGAAAAGGGCTCACAGAAGGAAGGGCTTTAAATAACATCAGGACTTCCTAGGCAAGAGCTTGTGTTTTGTGGTCAAATGGAGCAGATGATGTGCTGAACGATGTCCCCTAGTGCCTGAGGAGCTTTGGGAGACACAGCCCCACAGCAGGGAGTGAGGAAATCTGAAGCAAAGCATAGGATAAAACTATCTTAACTAAAGCTCTACTAAGCATACTTTTCTGTTTAATATTTAACCGTAAAGGCAGATTTTTCGAGAAAAGAGTAAAGTAATTCCACATCAGATTTCACATCTGGTTTGCCAGTCTGATTAGTAATGTCACCGTTCACTCTTAGCCCACAGCCTTCTTTTTTCCTCCCCAAAATAGTGCAAGGGCAGTAAGCACCAAGTATGAGTCTCAGTTATTTTCCACATAATCAACGGCTGCAGAGTAATCTCTAAGATTGCATTGTGCTGTGCTGTTGAAGTGTGTGCGTGCATTATATTCCAGGAAGTAGCACATTTCCTGTTAAATCAACTGTGACATAAATATCGGGGATCATTTAACAGATCACAGAGTATCATTTGTGTTGGAGACCAGAATGATGGCTTGTTAAATTAACACTATACCGTCAAATGTTTGCAGACAGGGATCACCACTCCTCATTAAGCAGATTCACGGCTTTCTAAAGGAATCTTTCCAAACAAACTTTTTTATCCACAGTATTCTCAAAAGGCTCTTCCAGTATGCGGAGGAATCCTGTGGTTCCCACTTGTGACCCAGAATTAGCCTTTGATTTTTTTCTCCCATGATTTTAATCATGAAAACATTGTCTTGCTCTTCTTTTGTATGACAAGAGATACCATGCCTTTTTCCCTCATTATATTTGTTTTTTACTACTCTGTTATGTGATCGGGAGAATTGTTTGTAGTAGATAATTTTTCGTCCCATGTCACATAAGACAGATTGCCCTCGGTGAGCATTTCAAGAAAGTAAGGGAAAATTGCTCTTCATTACACAGTCATTTCTGAGATGTCTATTCTTCTATTCCAGTGCATTTCCATAGGTTATTGTGGTGGGTTGACCCTGGCTGGAGGCCAGGTGCCCACCAAAGCTGCTCTATCACTGCCCTCCTCAACTGGACAGGGTAGAAAATATAATGGGTGGAGATAAGGACAGGAAGAGACAACCCACTCGTCATCATGGGCACAACAGACTCAACTCAGGCAAATGTATACCAATCAATTCTGAATTGCATAATAAGAAATAAAGCCAAATCTTAAAATACTTTCCCCCACCCATCCCTTCTTTGCGGGTTTAACTTCACGCCCAATTTCTCTCCTTCCTTCCCCACCCCTTACCCTTGCCAACAGCACAGCGAGAAAGGGAATGGGGGTTGCATTCAGTTCATCTCACGTAGTCTCTGCCACTCCTTCCTCCTCATGGGGGAAGGATCCTCACACTCTTCCCCTGCTCCAGTATGGGGTCCTTCCCACATGAGGTAGTCCTCCACCAACTTTTTCACTGACCTTGCTGTCTACAGAGTTGTTTCTCTGATGTATTCTTAGGTCTCTCTGGCTGCAATGCCCCTTAGTGTTTTTTCTTTTCCCCTTTTTAACTACTTTATCCCAGAGGTGCTGTGGCTGATGAGCTCAGACTTGGCTAGCAGTGGGCCCATCTTGGAGCTTGCTGGCATTGGCTCTTTTGGACATGGAAGAAGCTTCTAGCAGCTTCTGACAGAAGCCACCCCTGTAGCCCTCTGCTACCAAAACATTGCCACACAAACCAAATACAGTTATCCTATGTATTAGAGAGTGAATGCTTTGGAAAGTGATAGTTCTAAAAACACACTCAAGAAAATACTTCTAAGATTTCTTGGACATCAAAGGTGGAAATCTACAATATTCTGTGAGAAATGGAGTATTTTCCAGCCATTTCTAACAGATTCATAGGGGTAGTAAATGCATATACAGATTTTATGGCAGAGAGGAAGAGGTGAGAGGAGAAAAAGTAATGATATGCGACAGGATAACAAGTAAGAATGTTGTAAAGAAATGCTTGCTCTTTGATTTGATATTCCTTCTAAAGTATCATCTTTTAAGGATTAGTTGGAAAGAATGAGTGATACTGGGGGAAAAAAACCCACATGAAACAAAAGCAAAGTTTGCCGAATGGGATGCAAAAAGGGTGAATTAAGATATAGCTTGTAGAGTTTGAGTATTTTGGGTTGAGAGGAGACTCTTATTTCAGATCCGAAGAAGGTAGGTAGCGATGCCTGAACAAAACAAAGATCTTGTTTCCATACAAGTATTCCAAGTAAACTATCAGCATGTCTCATTTTGCTGAGTTTATCCCATCCAACAACCTAAAGAGAAAAACAAACATGTCTGAGAGAACGGAATGAATCACTAGATTATGTAGCAGCGCCATTAATTTAATTGCAGTTACAGAATCCCTAGTGCTATCAGTAATACACAGTGGACTGCTTGATTTTTACATCTCAGGATATGTGCAAAACTGGCAGTTAAGACTCTTTCTCTTTTTTAAAACTTGCCAACTGAGGAAGTGTGCTCTCAAGTCACTGGGAGAATGAGCACAGAGCCCCATGATACCAGTTTTACAAAGTTACTTCTTGAAGTGCATCTGCACTCTAAATCCAGGAACAGATGGATACTGATATGCTTGTTTAAGGAAAAAGAAAGAAAGGAGAAAGAAAGTTAAAAAAAAAATCGCCTGCTCTTGTCTATCAGCAGTCATTCTGTCCCCCATATCAATCAGAACTGCCAGAAAGGTCCTTTCAGTTTTGTGCTTCTCTTTGCAAGTGTTCCTCCTACACAGACACTGAGGATTTCTTTTTAAAATATGTATTAAAATATAGATGTAAATATAGCACCGAATCAATAGAGTTTCCCATCAACAATAGTGTTGTTTGGGCCATAATAATTTAATTAAAACATATAGTAGCAATATTGAAGCACAGATACTTACATAAATCTTACACTGACAGTTTTTATGAAAATGTTTATAGAGAATCTCTTCCTCCAGTTATTGTGTTATACTTGAAGGCAGAGCTTTGATTAAAACAGAAAGCAATGGCAAAATCCATGTTTTCTAACCAGTTGGTGAGTTTTCCGGTAGCCATCAGACCAATTTAAAATGACATGTCCACTCCCCTATGCTCCTAGGTTGCCCAGGGAGGTGGTGGAGTCTCCTTCTCTGGAGATATTCAAGACCCATCTGGATGCTTATCTGTGCAATATGAGCTAGGGAGCTGCTCTGGCAGGGGGTTGGACCCGAAGATCTCTCGAGGTCCCTTCCAACCCCTATGATTCTGTGATTCTGTGATTCCCTTGCCTCCGTCTCCCAAAAAAAAAAAAGAAAGAAAAAAAAAAAAAAAGCCATCAAAACATTGTGTGAATAATGACATTAGTAGCAGTGTATGCCCCTATATAGCTGAGATACCAGGGATTATTCTAAACAACCATATCTCAGGAAGATGATTTTGAGCAAGACAAGGTGCAGGAAAGGGCTATTAAAATAATCCGGGAGTAGAAAGCTTATTTTGACAGAGGTCTTAATGAAAGGGGGTGTGATTGGCATATACTGCCAGCCTTATGTCCTTAGAAAACACATACAAAAAAAAAAAAATGACTATAAAACATGTTGACTGTACAACTTGAAGAAACGTAGTTATTGGCAAATAGAGCTCAAAGTATTTGCTCTTCTAATGAGCGATTCTAAACTTTCACTCATACATTACTACTCAACAAAAGAATAACCAGGCATAAAATTGCCCCTAATTAATTTAGGATAGAAATTTAGGTAGCTTTACAGCTGCAAATTCTAAAGCCATTTTCAGACAGGAATTTGAAATCCCCTTCCGAAAGATTTTAAGTTCATGATGGCTGTGCATGCTAGATTTGATTCCCCAGGATGAGCATTTTAATCTTGAGTTCGTGTGTTCCTAATTAATCCTGAGACAAGTAAAATCAAAACAAAAGGCATTCTCAGCATATCATACTTTCTTTTTTCCATTTGGACTGTCAGACAGGAACCCCTGGAGTTGATGAGAGGCTTTCTGCTGAGGGCCTCCTAGAAAGAGTAAAGACAGAGTAAATTACCCTCAGACACTGCTGTCAGCGAATTAAGTATGCAAAGCAATTTGTGAGGATGTTCAGAAGTGCAAATTTCTGCCAGTAGGTCAAAAGAGTATGAATTATCACAGGATGAAAACGGTAAGAGATCATCACTTCCCGTCCTCATCAGGGTGTGTTATACAAGTTAGTCTTTTGTTTTAGCCAGGCAATTTGTTTCATTTAAAGAAGTAGGAAGTTGATAATGCCCATGATCTCATTGATGCATAGCAATGAAATGCACTGTATAGATGGAGACTGGACATTTACTGTGCCTGAAATAATGCACGTTCTAGAGTATTGTAGGAAAACAAAAATTTTGACAGGTAACTTCTTATAAATCAGATATTAGTGTAGTTGGTCATTTTCCAAAATTACTATATAGGCTCATGTATTTACAGGATAATTCAGGCTGGAAGCAAGAGTTGAGAGTCTCTAGTCCAACCTCCTGTGCAAGCAGGGTCAGCTATGAGGTCAGACCAGGCTGTTCAGTGTTTGATCCACTCAGGTCTTGAAAGCCTTCAGGGTCAGAACTGGCACAGCCTCTCTGGGAAATCTGCTCCATCGCCTGTCTGTCCTCACAGGGAAAATAAATTCTCCTTATATTTAGTCTGAACCTCTTTTGGTTTGACTTGTGCCTGTTGTCTCTCACCCTGCCAGGGGCCACTGCAGTGACTGTGTCTCCATCTCCTCAAGAAAATCCCTGTTGGTATGGTCAGCAGGTTGTTCTGTCCCCTATAGCTGCCTCTTTATCAGGTTGAACAAGCCTTGGTCCCTCATCCTCCTGATGCTCCAGCCCTGACTGTCCTGGTGACTCTCTGTTGAACTGGTCCCAGTTTATCAAATGTCTTTTTTGCCCGGGAGGCCCAAAACTGGGTTCAATACTCAGATGAGTGCTGAGTAGGAGGGATAGTCTCTTTCCTTGATCTACCACCTGTAGCCCAGGATGGCCACCATCCCTGCTGCCAGAACAGGCTGCTGGCTCAGATCCAGCTTGTTGATGGCCCAGAGCCACAGGGCCTTCACAGCAGAGCTGCTCCCCAGGCTGGTACTCCCCAGCCCTCATGGATGCAGGGAGTTCCTTCCCCCTCTCCCTTCCCCCACGGCAGGACTTTGCATTTGTCCTTGTTAAATTTCATTAGGTTCCTGTTGGCCCATTCCTCCAGTCAATCTGGCTCCCTCCAGGTGCCATCCCTGCTGCTGGGCATGTGGACTGGTTCCTCCAGTTGGATTTTGCCTGAGTATCCTCCTCCAGGTTACTGATAAAGATCTTAAGCAGGCCAGGTCCCAGGAGAGACCTGGCCATCCCTCTTGTTCTGTCCTCCAGGTAGGCTGCAGCCCATTAACCATCACCTTCTGAGATGACGAATCATCAAGTTTTGCCTCCTTTGGTGGCTCACCCACCCAGACCATAATGTCCCCGCTCATGGGGGGCAGCGTTAAACCCGATAAACTCAAGAGTCTAAAATAATCCAAAGAATCAATGAAATTAGGATTTCCCTTCAAAATTGATCTCTCTCTTTAGCAGTGTGTGTAATTGCAGCTCTTGTCCCAGAATCACAGCTTCATACTTCTACGCTAAGGAAGAAAATAACAATAAACGTCTATCAGAAGATCCAGTGTTATTTTTATCTGGTCCTTCTAGAAGTGCTATCAGACATTTCTTTCAGTGCTTTATGTGTATGTGTGTTATTCTTGTACATTACTTACCATAAACCATAAAAAGTTGAACCATCACCTACAAGCGTTAAAACATTGTAGAGAGGTTTTTAGAAGGAACTCTATTGATTTTCAGTGACCCTTGTATAAGGAAGGAGACATTTTTCTGTGGCAAAATTTACAATTTACTGGACAATGTATTATTTATAGGGTTTCTGTCTGATGCTTCCTGAAAGGCAGTAAAAAATTACTACTAAAACTCAGCTGCTTGCTTTATGGGAAAAAAAAAAAAAGCAGCTTAATTGATTTTGCTCTCCTAAATATAGGGAAACCCCTAATTTTATTTTATTCAAACCATGAATATTACAAAATAATCTCTTCCAAACCTGCCCTAGCTTTTTGACTACATTCTCTGCCTCTTCTTAAACTCTTTTATTCCCGTCCTGAGTGAATGTGAGCAAACTCCCGTTGCTTCATTCTCCCATTTTCTTTTTTTTTTTTTTTTTGGCTAACATGGTAATGAAACAAGCCCTCATAACTTACCTGTGCAAAAAAAACCCCAACCAAAACTATTTTCCTTATTTACTTCTAATCTTTAGCATAATACTTTTCAGGGTTTGTGTAAAGTCAAATACAACATTTTGCTCTTTCTGTTAGCAGTAAGTATTGTCCAAGGGAAACCAAATTGCTTTTCAGTACACTTAAAATTTTTGGATAGCAAAGTTTCATATGCTTCATTGTCAGTATGATTATTTGCTTGTGCTAGGATAGGTAATGAAGCCTTTCATAATTTCATATATAGATTATTTTTCTTTCCTTTTTTTTTTTTTTTTTGCTTAAAAACAAAGGGATAACATTGCAGTCTTCATGTCAGTGGAAATGGTGAGGTTTGACAGGAAGCACCAGAGAAAGGAAAAGGAAGGTGAATGGATCATGAACTTAGTTAGTATTCTGGATTTCTTACAAAACCACAAGTGGCAAATTTAGCATAATAGTCTGGCAGGGAGGTGGGGAAGATACCTATTTCTCTGGAAAAAAAGTACTCTGAAATGTTCAGGTATTATGTAGACTTTAGAGACCATTTTTAATGAACAATAAATACAGCACAGGAGGCTGAAAATGGTGTTTTCTTCCTCCAAAATTATAGCTGTTTAGTTAATACATTCCAGATCATCATCAATTGCTTAAAAAAAGAGAAAGATTATTTGGAAAACAAAATTTGAAGACATTTGTGGGTATAGTGTGACTGTTGTTGCACAATATGTGCACACATTTTTGTTAACAGGTTTTTCAGTTCTTGAGAATACATCACCCATAAAATAACTGTATCTTTATGTAAAATTTATATGCATAAATATAGTCACTTTTAGGTTTATCAGGACTTACTTAGTAAAATTATATCCATAGCATGAAGCAATCAGTATGCAAGAAAAAAAATAATCCTCTCAAATAAAGAAGTATTAGAGCTGATATATATCACACACACTCAATATTTGATACCACACACACACAGACACATTTTGGGGGTTTTCAGGAATGTGTTGAAGATTTGGAGGGAAAAAAAAATATCACCATAAACATAATATATTGATTCCATACAGCCCCTGATGGAAATTCCTCAACATTCAAGATCTTGTGAGTGTATACAAGCCAGGTAAACAGCATCATCATCCCAAAGGGAAGGCTTTATAATGAAGAACTTTTAGTGGAAATGTTTCCTTAGGTAAAGGAGGTGTGCGTTTTTCTTAACAAGCAAGATTACTTGTAACACACTGCTAACAGCTGGCCAGGCATAATGCAAGCATCACTTCAGCAAATCAACACAGTGATGAACCATTTTTTAGCTTATTAAGAATGGAAAATATTGGGCTACAGGTACACTAAAGCTTGTAATAACAGGCAGGATTCTCATCACTATATACAGTGATAAATACCTAAAAGGTGTTTATACCTTTTAGGGTGCAAGGAGGATGGAACCAGGCTCATTTCAGTAGTGCCCACTAGCAGGACCAGAGGCAATGGCAATGGCACAAACTCAAACACAGGAGATGCTCTCTGACCATCAGGAAACAGTTTTTCACAGAGAGGGTGACAGAGCATGAGCTTGGGTTGCCCAGAGAGGCTGTGAAGTCTCCATTCTTGGAACTATTCAAAAGCCATCTGCACATGATCCTGAGTGGACCTGCCTGAGCAGGGGGGCTGGACAAGAAACCCTCTAAAAGTACCCACCAACCTTAGCTAGTCTGTGATTCTGTAACGTAAGAACTTAAACAAAAACTCCAACTTTTTCTATCTTAACCTACCTGAAACTAACTGTTTTCTTGGCCAAAAATATTACTTGAAAAACTACTAAAAAAATGTGAAGAACCTTCCCTTGTACTCCAGGATACAGAGGCTTTATCTTTCCAGAAAGAATACCCCACTGAGCTTAGGAGCTGTTTGCTCTTTCTTCCAGGAGCACAACCTAGAGATGTAGAGCCCTGTTGATACAGACAGGGATGTACTTTAGCCATACAAATGAGTTACAGTATACTTTTATTGTCTAAGTGCTTTATAAGCTAATTAATTAATATATATATTCACTATAAGTTAATTATAAGCTTATTCTCATGTATACATGCCAGTGTGTCAGGTCAGCTTGTCCCTGTGTTTCTGTACTTGCCAACATGCTAAATATTGATCCAAGGCAAGACAGCTACAAATGTAACAAGAGACTAGGGACTCAGTGGGGAACAGAATAGGTAGAAAAAGTTATTTTCTTTTTTTTTAACTCACGTGACCTTAACTATAATACCTAGAAAAATATACAAGATGATATCTCTTTTTTAATAGGTCTATAAAAAGTTCTCTCAAGAATGGAGGCGGTGAGTTTTAAAATCTGGATCAATAGTTCTTTTGTAGTACTCAAATGACATCATTATGAATTTTCTACTTATTTGGTTGGGAAAATGTCCTTATACCAAGGTTAAGGTCTTTTTGTAGCTGCAGATGCTCTTAAATTCTGCTGTCCTGAAGCTGAACGGAGATAAAGAAAAAGCGTTATGACACATTTATTTTGGCAGCCTGATCAAAGCAGAACGGCTGTACTTAGGCAGACAAGTGTATCAAAGTGATGCAGTTGGAAACGGCTGAGTTAGCTTTCCTAAAACTGTGTCCCTGTGATAGGCTCTGCAGCAGTGCTGGCAGGGTAGCGTGGTGTTCAACAGTGGTGTGCATCCATCAGGACACAGCCTGAACAGAATATAGGGAGAAATTACGATTCGCTACAATCTTTTGCTGCTTATATTCACTTCCCTGTAGCCATAACACATCTGTTTGTGGTAAGACTGATCCGATGCCCATCCAACCACAGTCCGTTTACTTCAGCAAGCAATGGATCCAAGAAGTACTATTCATGGGAAGATTTTAAAAAAATTACTAAAAACTGACTTAAGGGCATGAGACCAACTAGAACAATGTAGGCTTCTATGTACCCCAGCAGGTTTTGAAATGTAGTTTCCTTCTTTTTTTCTACTAAGATAGCAGAGCGTACAGTCCTGCAAGGAATCGGACATTTCTTAATTGTATATTTTTGTTTGCTTATTTTTTTGTCTTTCTGTTTTTCAGCAGAAGTAAAAAACATGTTTTCAGGACTCTGCTAGAGCACTCAAATAATAGAAAAAGTTGATTTTAACTTGGCCGTTTATCAGTATGGTTAAAGCTAAATTTGAAGCTTTTCTCTTGCAAGACATTTGAAAAATAAATAGATAAAGCATCCTCTGAGTTTGCTTTTCAGTGTCTCAGAATCAGTGGGGCTTGTTTATCCTTTCACTAGATGAGGTCAATGGAATAAAAATTTATTCTGGACAATTCTGAAACCACCTGATTCCAACAGAGAGTACATAGGCAAGCCTGGGACTTGGATTATAATGAGCCTCTCTTGTAAAAAAAAACAACCAAACATAAAACAACTGTGGTTTGGAATAAAGTGGAATATTACATATATGTGGAATATTTTTAGATAAGTGTTAGTAGAAAAAATACTGACAATTAAAACTTCTTACTTGGCACCATTATTCATAACATCCAACTCTTTTCCCATCCTTGTCTTCACAATTTCTTTTACTGATAAACTTCAGTATTTTTCAAGCAAACATGCAAGAGACTCAAATAGGAAAGTAATCTTATCAGGAATAGTCAAGGCTCCCAGTGTTGCACTGATGATTTTTGATTTCCTTGGAAGAGACACCAAGCCTGTGAGTTTCCATATGAATGGTTTCTTGCCTTTTCAAGCTCTAAATAGCTTAAGGCTCACTAATTATACTGGTTCTGCGACTGCCTTAACAACAGTATGCATCAGAATGTATTTTAGATGGTCAGCGCAGAAAAACTAGGCCAGGGACCTCTGGGGATTTAATCAAAAGGTTAGCAAATCTAGCTGCACACCTTGAGCACCAACCACTGAGGCTAATGAGACCTCATTTAAATCTTTTTTCAGAGAAATAGAAAAGATTACCTTCTTTTGGGAAATGAAATCTTACTGTGATGTTTTTATTGTAGATCTAGTAGCAGACCCTTTTCTGTATTTTATTTTCTGGCAAGGATGTAAGATTAATAGATTTACCTAAAACATGCTGCCACTAGCACAGCAAACACTACTTTCCTGGGATATTAATGGAAAAAAAGTTCTCCAAAACTGATACCTTTTCTTGAAAATGTAGTCTGTTAATCAATCATACTAATATCAGCTGATAAATGAAAACAATAGCATACCTAATCTTCTTTTAAAAAATAATTAATTCTTCTATTAAGAGCATCCTGAGAATGTTCTGATTAGACTGAGTGAAGTATGTTAAATATGATAAATGTTAACATTTTATATATTTCATTATCAAGATTGATAATGGGAAAGTAGCAAATATCAAAATAGAAAAATGTACACGGAACAGCATTAAGTACATTAAATTAATATAAGTTAGTAAATAAAATATTAACATATGAAGTATTTCTAAGTCTTCATTTTAAATATCATAAATGGACCTACCACATAAATGTTCTTTAAAGTAGTCCCACTGAAACCGATCCTTCAGGGCTTTTGTGTTGAAAAACCTTTCAGCAAAACCTGAGGATGCAAAAAAATTAGGCCAGCATGTCTTCAATACTTACATAATCTGAGAATGATTTCCTATATGTGTTCTTTCTGATTTAAAGTACCTATGTTCAACACAAGTACCAATTTTAAATGTACTTCAATTCAAACTCCTCTGGTACAAGAAAGAAATTGCAGAGAAACAGTTAAATACACGACACTCAAATAAGAAGCCAAAGATATATCACTGAATAAAACCAGTAAGAGGTAGCTTCCTGCATTCTGAAATTGTTTTAAGTTGCAATGCCTCCTTTCATGTACAGGCAAGAATACAAAGGGATGTGAAATAATTGCATTTCCTTTAAAGACAGATCATCTAATGAAAGCCTGGTAATATAATACTAAAATAGTAGAAATTAACTGTACCACTACACTCTATGTTTCACAGTTTTATGTTCCCCAGAGGTACCTGGTATATGTGTTGTACTCAGTCAGTTTCTGATTTATAGATAGACATTCCTCCTGACTACCAAATCAAGCATAATACTTTTTTGTTCCACATCGTATGGATCTCAGTGTGATGTGATGGAAAATTCTAATTCACTAAAGAGATTTTACTGTAACACCTGCTATATATCAAAAAGTTCTTTCAAAAAAACCATTCAGTGTATTCTGAATTTTATGTAGTAGCTCTGTATCATTCATTGCCTTAGATGATGTCCCTAGAGATTTTCATTATGTTCAAGTGAGTGGAGCATTGAAGGGATTGTATTATTAGTTACCACTTAAAAATAATACAACCATTTCTCAAGAAAATTCTTGGGGATTTCTTTTCTTTGTTGAGTGGTTGAAAAACTAGAGTGCTGAATATGTGGATATATTTTCTACATCTTTGGAAAATCATTACGATATGTATGAAAATGCCATTAGATGAAGCATTATTTAGGCAAAAGTTAATTACACAGCATCCAAATATTGTTAAAAACCCCCTTAGGCATGGGTAAATTTAGATAGATTGGGCCTGTTGATCTTTGCCAAGTGCTGGCTTGAATTTTTCCACACTAAAATGTTGCATGCACATTACTATGTGCTATGGTCCCATTTATATCGATTATTCTAACCTATAGAGTTAAAAGAGAATTCACAATTGTTTATGAATATGTGGTTCAGTTCACAGTGGCTGGCAGTTCAGGGGGTATTGCATTTGGTTGCCGGTCCTTTACTCAGTGCTGCTCAAAGCAAGGATAGAGCCTTGTAATGTTTTATATGGATCCGTGCCTAGAGTTCCCTATAGCTGTGGATCTGACCTCTGTCTGACTCTACCCTTCTTCTTCTATGTTCTCTAGAGAAACTAGTGGATATAGGTCTAGTTGTATTTAAAGAAGGAATTTTTCTGAGGTAGATGTGCAGGTATAACACTAACTACGTGTCTGATTCAAGCAGTGCCCATCTCATTTACTCGACAGCTACCAGTTCTCTATACCTCCAACAGCCACTAAGAGTAGAGAGTAATGAATGCCCAGCCATCTGTTTAACTGGTATACTGAACTGCAACATTTTTGTCTTAGATTAAATAAGGTTTGTCCCTCCAAAAATACAGGCTTTTGTTAGGAAAAAGAATAAAAATATGGAAGGCATATTATACATACCTAGATAAATAACCTCTATGTAAGATAAATAAGGTTTTAGAGTAGTTCATTTTCACACATCATCTTTATTGCAAGACAAGTACACACATTATTGGTCTAGAACACTAAACAAATGAAGTTGTGGATTAAAACATGTTGAATTTCATAGATGACTGCATTACAGAAATAAATTTCCATTGATAAACTGTAAGTATAAACAGAAATCGATGATGAAACAAATATTGCTTCTATATATGTCAGAATGAACGGCTTTACATTTTATTTCCTCATTGAAACTATTCCAGTAGATGGAGAATGCCTGGCTATTTATATTAAAAATATGAGACATTATTTTCCTATATAAACACATAAACCAGTAAGAAATATATGAAGTTTCCCAAATAGCCTTTGTTTGGAATTCAGAGACTAGAACATTTCACGAGATTGCTACCATACATCAGAATGAATCAATACAAACCAAGAATAAGCTTCTCAAGTGAAACCATCATCAGAAAACATCTTCTGCCCTTATTGACTTCCACAAGCTACCAGCAATCTAACGATGTTACAAGCTTTATACAATATCGTGTTCCACGGGCAAGGTACACAATAAGGAGCTTTTCATTTGGTCTCTAGAATGCCGTCTCTTGGGTTCTAGTTAAATAAGACTGAGATCCGCAAGCAGGGAACTGCAAGGGTTTGTAAGAAGGTTGAGTTTCACAATTCAGGTCGACTGCAGTTGTTTCCATTTTATCTTGAATTTATGATCTGTGTAAATCCAGCTGAATAGGAAGGAGCCACTCACACTCCTGAAGGAAAACCCTATTTCAAAGGATGGTTCCAAGTATTGCATATTGGAGTAAATATAATAAAACTGAAAAGGTAATATTTATTAAAGGTACGTTACATATTGATAAATGACAGATAGTTATTTTAGGAAGCCCAGTTAAGTAATGAAAACAGAATAAACGCTCAGGAGCATGATATACTGGAAATCATGAGGCCTCCCTAACATTGTTATGCACTCCAGCCTTTACTAGTAAATCTCTGTTGAAAAGCAAAGGAAGAGGGTCGGGGGTGCTTTTGTACAGAACATAAAATATAATAATCAGACATTTTGGAGTCAATAAGATGTTAACATGACATGTTAAGCAGCAAAGAAAAAAAAATGAATGCAGTGCTTCCTTCAGAGGTAGGATGGTGCATAAAAATTACATGAATGTTTTAGATTTAAGGGCAAAAGCAGTCTTTATTTGTCTGTGCTTCTACGTGAACAAAATGTTTGTGATCTCAGCCCTGCTTTTAACAATTGAATGTCAACTAAACATGACAGAGAAGGAAGATTTTTTTTTTCTTCTTCTTCTTCTTCTCTAAAAGGCAGGTCCCATTCTGTTTGGACTGCTTGACAAATTAACAGATATGTAGTTGTGGACTCCTTACAAACAGGGGCTGACTACTGAACAGCCAACATCTCCAAAATGGTAAATAGAAGACACAGGAGAGAGCAGAGATATTACAGCACAAGAAGAAGACTGTGGGAGAACTAACAATAGGACATTAGGCTGCAAATAATGTAGAGATCGTGAGCAGAGCAAGCAATGAATTGTGGCAATGTGAATGCTGGGAGAGGAGAGAAGAATCAGAACCTTAGGAAACCGAACTTCATTGATCTGGCTGTTCAGGCAACCATTTGTCCTCATGCCACATGCTGTACTAGTCATGTATTATCATTGATGACACTGCACAATTCTTGTGTAATTTGAAAGCAAGCTAAAATTGTCATCATTCTGAGGAAAATACTTCCCTGTTATCAGTTTGAGGGACTTTTTAACTGGTTTTTTTGCCACTCACATTACATTACTCTATACTGTGAATCAGGTAAATAGACAAAATGTCAATAACTCACCTCATGATAAAACAGTTAGTTTGCTGTCATTTGAGAAATGGTTTCAGTAAAGTACTTTTTCTTACTGGGAAGTAAGCACATCTAGCTAAAATACCTCCAGTATATAAACCTACTTTACCATAGTATAGCAGCAGTCATACACAGAAAGTGCTCTCGCTCGAAAGCACTGGAGATTCAGTTGTCCACACATATGTTTTTCATTCTAGCACAGGGACTATCACAGAGTTTCCTCCCCTTGTTGACATATTTACAAACCTTGGCAGGCCTACCAAAAGTTTTTTGGCTCGTTCCACTGGATTCTTTTAGCTGAAGGATGAAAGGTGGTGATGGGACTGTCATTACTGTTACCCTTCTTACCTCTCAAGCTCTCTGCAAAGTCCAGGAATACTGGAAGTCTCTGTATGGGGAGGCTTTTTAAAATGCAGTGACTTCAGAACTGAGGCCGGCGTGGCAGTGTGGAAGATCAAGGTAAGACAGACGCTTCGCTTCTCCTAAGTGGGCATCATTGCTCTGACATATTGCATACAACACACACGCTCTACCCACGGCAGAAACCATCTGTCAGGATGGCTTAGAGTCCGCTCGCAGCCAACAAGAGCGTTGTCCCTACACTGTGGGTACCAACAACAATAGACTTGCTTCGTGAACCAGCGCAACCCTGTGAATAACCACTCATCATGTAGGAAGCCCTTCTCTTTGCTGCATTGAGGCATTGGTACCACATGCATCTTTGCAGTTGTTAACAGCTGCTAATTAGCAGTAGTCATATTCTGAACCTCATTCACCAGATTGCATCTTGACTAAGCACTCAGCACACTCAGAAAAAGGACTGTTAGCAATAATGTAAAATTGTAAGGCCGCTGGAGCAGAAATTATCCTTTTAAGAGCATCATATTGCAGTAGACTCAGAGTAAGCTTTTGGGTGTTACTGTAACGTAAACTAAACATGTGATTTTCTTTTCCTGTGAGAAGAAACCTTTGAATATGAAGTTCAAAAACTATGAAAAGTGTATTAGTAATGAAAAATTGTCAGCTTCAATTTTTATATTGCCTTAGTCTGAGAGGGAGAAAGAACCAATAAAAGAAATAAGCCCTGACAGCAGGACCATAGACTTCAAAGCTTCAGCTCTAGATAAAAGTCCAGTGCCAAAAAAGAAAAAAAAAAAAGTCAGTTGTGTGTTGAAGAAGCTGCATCCTTTATACAAAAAGATAAAATCCTATTATTGAGCAGCCCTCTTCAAACAGATGTGGAGAATTATCAATTAACAACCTCTGCTAAGCGATAGACAACCTACTTGATTGCCTTGAGTGCACACCTCTCTTGATGAGTAGCAGTAATGCCAGATTTCTGTGTTAGCTTTGCTTTTAGAGCCTCTTTGAAGGTCTCAGCATCACATGCACATACGTGATCCTTATTTGTAGTCCTATTTGCATTTCACCACCTCGCCTCTCACTTCATACATCAGAGATGGGGACTAGATGAGCAAGGTCAAAGAAGAGGCAGACAGTCTGCGACTTGACTGAAGTAAAAGGGCTCGTTTTACACAAAGTACACAAAAGAATTTTTCTGTCTTCTTTCAGTATAATTGCAGAGCTCAGTCACATTCCCTGGTCTTTGGTGTTCATGTTTTTTTTACATTTTGTTTTTAATGGTCGTGCTTGGGTCCTACTCTCCTCTCTATTGGGGTAAAACCTATATTCTGGGGTATGAAAATTCTAAAAGTTTTTCCCAAATTCTCTCTTGTAGGTATGTATTTCTCTTTTTGTGTTATCAGTATTGTAACGATGGCTTCTAAACTGTATTCTCTGCCATTTTAAAAACTAGATTTGATCACTAAGATGTCACAGTGCAACATATTTTGCTTGCCATTACTTATTGTTATTTACTTAGATAAACTGCCCACTCTAACTGCTCAATTAGTCCACTTAATTCTAATAGACCTAACTGGAAGGTTTTGAATCATTGAACAATGTCAGAGGTTCTAGGCCATTTTTATAGTTCTTCCTTGCTTGTGTAACATTAGAGGCAGTAATGAAATCAGAATTTATCTGGTCAGTCAACCTTGTTCCCAAATGCAGCAGCAGGAAGAAATCAAGTATCACTTTCTAAAAGTTTTACATATTCTTCATAGAAACCGATGTGATGGTGTCTCTTTCCCTATCTATCTGATTTTTTATTTTTCAATTTGCACAAGAGACCAAAGGCAATAGAGTGAAAAGTAACGGGTGCCAGAGGAACTGTGAGCAAGACTGTACTAGAGTGAAGATCTTGAACTAGTCCATACCTGTGCTGACATCTGGCATCTCTGCTCCTAGCTGAGATAGCCAGCGTGCTTTTGGGCCAGGAGAACTGTAGAGTTTATAAGGAAGCAGATAACCATGAGGAGAAGTACATTGCACCATGATCGTTTTACAGCAGTCTGGTGTTTCATTAGGTGACAAAGTAGCTGTTCAAGTCTAACCCCCATAGGAAAAAGGAATTCTGGCTTTAACACAAAATGCTTTAAATAGCGTTATCCCTATTTAGTGCGGAAAGTAGAGCTTATACAGGTGTTTGGTAAACTCAGGAGATATATATATATCGAAATACGCTTTTCCATACATATGAAGCAATTTTAGCAGAGTGGCTAGCCAGCCCTCACTAGCTTAATTTTGTACTGTAGATAATATGAATCAAATAGAAACTTCCTAGTTCAGGTCTGGCACATGGAGAGACATTCATTCTTAGAATTAAATCAGCTGTATATTCATCACACCCTTTTACTGCAAAAGAGATACAGGCTTGAAGAGTGGAACTAGAATCCTAGCATATTTGAGAAGCTTGAGCCTTTTGATGTGCAGTATACAGATTAGAGTTCAAGTAAAACTCCCCACTTACAGCGGAGAAGGCAAGAGCTGCATGATAAATACATTTAGGGCCATTTGAAAAAAGGAATGAAATCATATTGCTGTTTAACAGTAGACTCTCCCAAGAGCTCTGAGCAGTACTCCATTACTCATTTACAAAAGCAATGAAAACATTAATTGACCTCTTGATTCATATTTAAATAATAAATACCACAGTGGATTAATGCACTGGCCTTTTACCTCAAAGACATAGTTTAAAACTGACTTGACAAAAAAATCAATTTAATTATATGATACTAAAATCGCAAGTGCCAATAGGTGAGAGTTTCCATGCACACAAGGCCACACTCACATAATCATTCCAAATTGGAATTTATTCAGTGCTTTTTCGTCTTTCCCTATTTTTTCTTTTTTTTTTTTTTTTTTTTTAATGAATGCATGTATGGTGTGTGTTGAAAGAAAGCAGGCTGCCACCTGCCATGGAAATATCCCACAGAGCAGCTCCCATCCTTGTGAACTAAAATATTTGGTTTAAATGCTAGAAACCTGAAAACCGACACAGTTCCATTATCACATTCAGCTAATTAAAGCAGATGCATTCTGGAAAGGAGTGTGAAATGTTTTCTGTAAATCGTGTATTTTGTAGAATTATTGCATGCATAGATTTGTGGAAAAAAACCTCAGATCTTGGCTTTTCAGAAGATCTTTAAACGCAAACTTGAAGTTGGCCAAGTCAATGGAGTCTGGAGGTAGTTGTTTATATTGAATTAGTTAATGCAAGGTTTTCATTATGACTTTGACAGCTGGGAAATATCATAAACTGCTCTTAGTAGGCTTCTACCCTAAGGAGTGGAAATCTCATGAGGTCATCTATTCCTTAGAGTTTTCTTTTATCTTAGTCTGAAACTCTGTGAAAACAGCTGGCTGAAACAGATCAGGAGAAGAGTCGGCATCCACTTGTGAGAAGGTCTCAAAGAAAAAACTTCAGGGCAGGTTCTGACATTTAACATTTCTGATAAATGTAGATGTACACTAAATTTTTGTGTGAACCCCATGCCGTGAATGTGATCTTATTTTTTTGTTGTTGTTTATAAGAGTTAGTAAAAAGTCATTTCCCCAAACCCATTCATTAGATGTGTGGGCTAAACATCTATGGTTATACTGACAGGAGTGTTTCGGTGTAAGTGAGCTTGCTGTAGAATTTAATAGATAACCCTAAATTTCTGAAAATCATCTGTTAAATGTTAGTTTTGTCCAAAACTAAATAATTTTCTGAATGGACATATTCTACTTTCATTTCTGCGTATCTGTTTTAATGAGAATGATTATGCTATTATTCTATCCGGCTAAAATTTTCTTGAAACTTATTTTAAACAAGATTGAGGAAATCTTTGACTTATTAAAACCATAAAAATATATTTTTATTCTGTTTAAGCCAATCTTCAATGATACTCTAGTATATGTAGTTTTTACTACGCATTGGAGTATTACTCTGTATATGTAGTTTTTGTTGGAATGATAGGAGCAAATTAACCATGTACAACAAATGGGAATTTGTTTTCATAAATGTATTTATAGAAAACATGAATTATAGAATTACACTAGCACAATAGAGACATAAAAGCGCCTACTAAATAATCTGCATATCCAATGAAAATACTCTGCATAAAATTTTAAGTGGCTGAAGGTTTTCATTAATTTTAGCAAGCATGGTATTTCACCACCCCAATTTTTAATTATTTTAATTCAGTGATTTGTTGCAACTCCATAATGCTAAATGAAGAATGATTCTGGGAACTGTACACATTACCCAAGAAACTTCATAAAGACAAATAATTTCACAGTGTCTTTGTTGTGACTAAAGCTGTTTGCATAAGTGATGGATAGTAACTAAGATCTTCAGAACTGTAGACTAATCAAAGTAATCACAAGAACTTGAAGTTGAATTTCTAACATACTACCTAGAAATGGCTATAATCATGTTTCATTTTGGCTATTTTCAGGATTAGGGATCTGAAGCATAAGTTAGAAGTGAAGTGTAATGGCAGGTTGCAGGAAGATGGAAATACATAAAAAAAACCATATGTAGAAACATCTTTTCTCCTCATTATTTTTCCCAGTTTTTAACAATTTGAGGTTCAGTGCTGCCTACTAAAGGTCCCTCCTACTGATAAAATCTGTGTAGAACAACAAAACTTTTATTAAAAATGTATTCAAATGGCTGACTCGGTTCTATTTCAAAACAACTGTGCGAAGTTTACATTTGCAGAAATTTCTCTACTACTTGTTTTGGTGTGGTTTTTGTTTGGTTTTGCGTGTTTTCTGAACTTTTCATTCATGTAAAGGGCACTCATGGCAGTGAGATTATGTTAAAAGTCCAGAGCCACCTAACTGTAGTAGGGAAAAGGAGATTACTTCAATCTGGTCAATCTCTGCCTAGTTGTTTTACTCTACCAGCTTTGTGTGATGGACATACATGTTTTGGCTCTTGTTTAAAACCCTATTGAAAAATATAAGCATTATAGATGTTCACGTATTACAGCAGCGTGGTTCAGACAGCTGGCAACATATCGTGGCAAAGACACCACACGGTAGTTCTTTGTAATCTTCATTTTTCTCTTTGCCAATTGCTCTTCATACTTAGTTGTCTCAAAATTATAGAAAGTCTGTAGAGCAAGAATCATAATTTTGCTCATTCAGAACACCTATGACAGCTTTTTATGGCACTGTTTCACTACACTTATGGCACTATTTTATAGTATTTTCTTCACACTTTGAGAGTCTTGCTAAATAACCTTGGACAACTTGGGACTACTGAGAAACTGCACGGGTTTTCTGTCCTGTTTGATGTTATAGAATGTGCATTCAGAAAAAACTTTCATAAGTCCATGGAAGCAATGATTTTTTGTGAATTCTTTTTGTTTTTTGGGGGGCTTTTAATTTATTTAAAAGTAAACACAAGGTCTGTTTTAAAAAGATAGATCTCATTGTTTCACAATGTTGCATGTTTGGCATAAAGCAATTTTAGATTGAAATCCTCAGTTACTGAATTGTTTATTGAATTTATAACTAAGCTATTTTGCTTCATCACAAATCCTTTCTGGTGCTGTGTATGCCATAGCAATTTTTTCACTCATGTGTTTTACTGTTTGACCCAAAAGACGTGCTCTAACCATGAAAACTACACCTGTTTTTTAATATGATTCACTTCAGTCTACTCATGAAAATGACTTAAAATTACAATGTATAAATTAGAGTTGAAATGCTGTATTTTAATGTTATTCAATTGACACTTCTTAACATTAAGCCTTTAGTCAAGAATCAGATGCCCTGTAATTTTGGACAGTGAAAGGCAGATTCTGCCCTCAGAAGTACCAAAAAACTTAGGGTTTATGTGTAATTGCATGTTACGTAGGTGCATAGCTAGGAATGCCTCAATACTTTTAATTTATCTATAGGTAAGTAGGTTTTGTGATGAATTTCTGAAGATGTGGCTGGTCAGAAAATTTTGCAGCTGGAGAGGGTGCAGACAAGGGTGACTAGGCTGATTAGGGGTCTGGAGAGAGGTCTTTATGAGGAGAGGCTGAGGGAGCTGGGGCTGTTCAGCCTGGAGATGAGGAGGCTCTCTGCAGCTACCTGAAAGGAAGTTGAAGTGAGGCGGGGGTTGGCCTCTTCTCACTAGTGACAAATGACAGGACAAGAGGAAATGGTCTCAAGTTGTGCTGGGGGACATTCAGATTGGATATGAAGAGAAATTTCTTCACCGAAAGAGTGGTGAAGCATCGAAACAGGCTTCCCAGGGAAGTGGTGGAGCCACTGTCCCTGAGGGTGTACAAAAAACAAGTAGATGTGGTACTCTGGGAAGTGGTTTAGAGGTTATGGTGGTGTAGGGCTGATAGTTGGACTTGATGATCTCAACCTTGATGATTCTATGATTCTATGAAAGCCCAGTTCGCCAAAAGACCAATTCCCATGTACAACTTCAATCATACAGTACATGTGAATGGATCCATTTTGTTTGTATCATGCTTGTTTGGAAAGAGTTTTCTGGGCTTGACTGAAAATGCACTGATGAATTATCTGTTGCTGTCAGTCACAGTTGTCTCAGACTCACAGTCTTAGAGAAAACTAGAAAACTGTATCAGCAACACCTGCATAGATGGTATTTGGGTTTAGCTTCCTGGAGCTTATACCAACAAAAAATATACAACTTAAATTATATTATTCATATTTTTCACAAACTTTGTAAGCCCCTTTAAGTGTTTCAGAACCTATGAGAGAGAATATTAACAATGCAAGTGTTCATTTTTGACAGAGGCGATGAAGCAGAGCTCATCAACTATAGAAATGCAATCTTTGGAAGTGGTAATCAGCATGACACTTTTTAAAAGCAGTATAATGTGTTTTGGCAGCACATAAATGAATAGCAATCGAAAACAATGCTGTTCTGTTTGATCTCTTGCCAAATGATTCAGTGGTGTGGCTTGAAAGTCATACAGGTGTTCTTTTTTCTTGTTGTGGGAACAAGAGACGTATTGTATTATTAGTGGTCTAGAATTTTCATGGCTTCATATGTGATGTGTGTAGTTAAGAGATTAAAACAGGGCTATACCTTTATTAAAGGAAAAGAAATGATTTGGGTCAATTGGCTTATAGGATAAAAATTGATTTATTGGAAAAAATTCTGCTGCATGTCCAGAGCTTGGTTCAGAGTCGAATGGCAACAACTTAATTATAAACAGCCGTTATAGGTCAGCTAATTCATTTTGGAAATTAGTATATATTATCAAATCACTTTATATGGGATAATCTGGTAGGAGTGACAGTCTCTGTTTTCGAGAGTTAGAGACAAATGCTATTCTGAATTAATTTTGCCATAAATAAGGTCAGAGGTCAAACCAGGAGAAATTCCACAAAATTCCCTATGCTGCAGCCTGCACAGCACCTCTGTGGTAAAACCCACGCTCTGTATTAGTAATGGCTGTCACTTCAAATTGCTTAGAAATAGTCCGCAGGTAAAATGCTAGGGTTTTGTATGTGCATGGTGAGTTTCCTTCATCAGTATTCAATGCTCTTAAGTTCTTATGTAGCAAGATAAGGACCAAAAAGACCGGAAAAAAAAAAATGCTGTTTAACCCTTCTGTGGGAAATAATCAATGCTAAATATTCAGTCCACTGAAGTCAACAGGATTTTTCCAGTGATTTCAATGAGCCTAGGATCTCAGTCTTCACTCTAAACGGCACTTCTGTGTTCAAGCTGCAGAATGATCTTCCCCATATGGTTGATTATTTTAGTTTTATATTAAAAATATAGTTATATGCCCATAAAATGCTTATCACTACAGCTTATATATGACCTAGTCTCCCAGTTGTAGCTTTAGTAAATGAGTGGAAAAAATGTCTCCAGCTTAAAAGCTTATTTCAGAATCTGAAACAGATGAAAGCCTGATAAATTGCCCCTTTGTCACCATTCCCTCTGCCTGTGATATATTTTCTGTAGTTTGGGATTTTAGACACAATCCTCCTGGATGGAAGGAGCCCAATATGTCACTTTTTTAATGTTTGTTGTATCAGGAGATACTGAAAAAAAATGTATGCAGGAGAGTGCCAAGATGTTCCGTATTTCCCACTGGAATACTAATAATATGCTTAGTTTGCTTAGCTTACTTGTTAAAAATAAGTTCAAGGAGAAATTTGATCACAGTGTGTTACCATCCTCACTAGATGGAAAGTGGCAGCATATCAAAATACAATGAGTGGGGGCTAAAACCAGACATTCGCTTGAGAAGGAAGCAACACATTTCAACATAGTGGCCCAATAAGCCCTGAATTCTTCATTCTTCCTGCAGAATGCCATGCAGACATACTGCTGAGGTACCTATTCCTAAATCTTTAGATAAGTCTCACAGGTGACAACTGAATCTGAAGAAAATCTCAGTGCGCCATCACAGCCAGGTAGCAGAAAGCCTACACATTTCTTCAGCTCTGCTTTGGTTGTCTTCATCTCTACTTTCCCAGCATACTTGGCAGAATGAAAATGCTCAATGAATCATCTCTCTGAATGTAAATGCAAATGCATGTGAACATAAATAGATGTAAAAATGAATTTGCATTGTATATATGCATACTCATTTTTTTTCAGCTACAACTGTCACCTTTTATATGGATTAATGATTTAATTTTTCTCCTTGACATTGTTTTTTTTTTTGTACCCTGATAAAAATTCTTTGGAAAGCAGTATTTCATATGATATAAGAAATAGTCTTTAAGGGGTTGTTTTTTTTTTATTCCTGAATTTCAAGGGAAATTCTAAGAAGTTTCTAATTCTGAATCAATAGAAATCACAACTAAAAATAAAATTAAAATTCAAAATATATATTTTTTATAATAAGAGCTATTAAGAAACAAGGGCTTATATTTTTAGAAATCAACATCTAGGATATCCCTTGGAATTCAACTTTTTCAGAGCCAAGTATCATAAACATTAACAAAATCTACTGCTAGCCAAATATATACATTATTCTTAGACTGAGACAATGAAAAATGTCAGCTTTTGAAAAATACATCTGTTTACCAGTAAGTGAGCCCAGTTGACATCATATAGCTTTGTTTAACAAAACTTTAGTCATTTGGCTTCCAGAAAGCATTGCTCCTAGTGATAAAACTCTAGCACATTTCAATATAAATTGTTCGTTTTCTGTAGTTAACCCAGTTACTCTGCTCTTCTGAGGAAGCTACAATGAGTCACATTGCCCTTCACACAGCTATAGCTCCTCTGACGCAAAGAAGAAAGGTTGAACCCTCTGAGTGTGGCATCATTAGTGCCTTAACCTTATTAGTGGCACAGATGACATTAGGGGCACTAACATTTGATGCCTAGGACAGGCTGGAGTCACTGCCTTGGGCAGAGGCCAGTACAACTCTCGTGCCTCTGAGAGAGAAAGCCAGCCACAGGGCTCTGAAGTCACTTTGAGGTGGAAAAGCCAATGTCACTGCAGGCATGGGGTGATGCTAATCACCTGATTGACAACCTTCGGAGGCAGTGTGCCTGCCAAATTTCAAATTTTACACCCTCATATAACATACTGAGTTTTTCTCAGTACTGTATAATTTATTACAAAAAGAATAGTACCTCTATTAAGTGTCTTTAATGGAAGATAGAAAGGATTTTGAGAGGCACAGTGCAGGGGAACCAGTGGAAACATGAGAAACAAAACTCTTAAAGGAAGTGAAGTAACAATAGGTAAGTCTCTTAAATTGTTGTAATACCTCTATTTGAGTGATAGTATACATATTTCAAATCAAATAGATGTCAGCATTAAGACATTAGAATTTGAAACTGAAAAACATTATGCAATCTCAGTTCTGGTAAAACAACTCAGGTCAGAAGAAATAAAGATTAAACAAGGATGATGCTATATAAAAATTGCTTATTTTAAATAGCTGAAAATTTGACTCAAAGCGGAACAGCCCAAACTGGGATGTAAAAAATACACAGAAAAATACTTTTAGAAATTGGATTTAGAAGCAACAGTTGCTTGATAATACTAGGCTGTGGTTCCCAGGATAGACTGACTGCCCCTATTTCCTTCTGTAGCATTGAATGAAAGGAAAATATATTTAAAATGGAAAGAAAATAGTTTTGTCTAATGCAAAGTTACTGGCTTATACCTCAACCTATGTTACAAATCAATCCCAGAGGCCAGATCCTAGATTAGGTAGGCTGTGTTGAATAAGAATACAGAAACTCTTACATTTTTTAAATGTCAGAAATGAATTCCTGTTGGTGAGCAAATGGACTAGCTTGAAAATACCCAAGAAAAGATTCCTCCTTTTTTTCCAGGTCTGTAGTTTCCTCTTAAAAATTAGAGCCGCTAGGCATGCAAGCAGGGCAAGATTCTGACGACTGCCTAAAGTTTTCAGGGGTAACAGGCAAGTAGTTATGGAAAATTAACTTTTTCAAATCCTGCAATAATGTACAAAATAGAAAGGGCTCACAGTCTTTCACAAAGTGTCACTGAGTTAAAATAATTTTGTGATCACCCTTTTGGGGTGTTTGCAAAAGAAGCATCCACAGAGTGGTAGAAAACCTTTTATACTCTATGCACGTTACCATGAAGTCATTTTGCACTGTGTGTTTTAAAAGAAGACCGTGTGTTTGTAGATAGATGTTCACGGTGGGGATTGCATGCTGTGTCCTTGCCCGTTTTGTCTAGACTGGCTAAATATCCCAGGTCTATATTGTGAGAGTTTCACTCCACCATAGAACACTCTACAGTAACCAGACTTACTGTAACACCCAGAACAGACAGAGTCATCACAGTGAGGGTGATACCACCGCTTTTAAGAGCATGGGGTTATTCTTACATGGACATTAGAAAACATGTAAGTACACAGAGTCCAGGGAGATGTTCTGCTCCTAAAGGGCATCATAACAACTACATCGTTACAACAGAATGATGAGAAGGAAAAAAATCCTAAAATCCAGGAAGTATTATATAGCGTAATGCTGTGTCTGCATTGTGTTGGTTTCTTTTTATCAAATGTGAAATACTAAGCTATTAAGACATAATTTCAAATCCTTTTTTGCTATTTTTATGTTCTAAATGCTGAAGTGATTGGACTGCTTTCTTCTCCAGAGAATGATCTTCTTTTTGTGAGGGAGATAATCTAAAATCCATAAGTATGAAGTATTTTGCTTGCTTAAGTATTTCCTGAGGTATCAAATTATAGTACATGCGCTAAAACGTAGAGAAGTCAGACAAAAGCAGAATATCAGTGTCATCTGGTAGCTGTATTCTTTGAGTGTTTATTTGTATTTTTCAATTATGATGCATATAAGCCAAAATTGTGAAATAAAAGCTAAACATGAGGCCTTAATAAGATCACCAACTCCAATGCAAAAATTTCATGTTTCATACAGACGACAATTTTGAAGTAACTGAAATCCACGCATTCCATCCCAAACGTGCAAATGCCATGCAAGTCTTTGGTAGGTGGATTCTGGTTATTTAGAAATTCCTAAACAGCAGCATACCTAAAAACGCCAGTTTAGGGGGAAATATATGATCGTGTTGCTGTCATCCTTTTTGGGTCCAGAACGGCTTTTTTTGCTTTCTGCTGATCTCCCTCTAGTGGAGACCTGTAACTCTGCAGGTGGTGAATCTTGAATTTCTCGCCACAATTTTTCACGCAACATAGCTGTAGCACATGATGCATATGCTACCAACATCTGTTTTCAGTAATCAAGACAAATTCTGTCAGTTCCTTTAGGGAAAAGCAGTGTATGTATGCAGTATACACAGAGACTGGAATTACAAAGCCTTGAAGCTCAAAGGCCCATTAGAGAATGGTGAGGAATGTAATTTGTTTGCTTGCTAAACCCATTCCTTATGGATCGCAATTTTAATTTCTTTAAAGAAATTGGATTAATACAAGGGGATAGATTCTTCTGAGATATGACGACAGCGCAGGAGGAGAAAGGAAAAATAGAGAAACAGGTGTTTACAGAGACTTCTTTATCCCTTGTCCTCACGGGGCAAGCGGGCTCTCAAGGGGGTAGAAAATAAAGTATGGCCTCACCTCCCCTAATCTCCACACCAGCCTGCGCTCTGTGTTTGGTATGCAGAAGGAGTACATTGCACCCCATAAATCAATGTCACGCCAAATATGCTTTTTCCCCTCACACCCATGTTTTGCGCCTCCAGACAAGTGGAGTCGCCTAAAGCGGAATGTCTTCCAGGCCTCGCTGCAGAGCGCTGCTGCCCGGCTGCCCCAGGCTTCCCTTGGTGGCAGCGAATGGGTGTGACAAGCTGCTCTAAAAGCATGTGCTGGTGATTCACATATGTAAACAACAACGTTGCTCGTGCGCGTATTGCATGAGGCACCCTCACCCACCCAGGCACAAAGCCGTATGGTGGGTAATGTGGGTAAATGCATAAAGGGCAGGAATAAATGCACATGTGCATTCAGTCACTCGTGAATACCCTCAAATGCAGCTCACCACTCATTTTAAAGAAGACAAAGTAGTTGCAAGGTAACAGAAGGTTGTTCTTCTGATATCAATAGCATTAATCATATATTTCACCATGAATATACCATTGAAACATAACTTTGATTAATGATAGTGTCAGTGTATTTAATCAAGTGCAAGCAGCTCAGCACTGGTTGGCTGTGATTATTTCTCCCTTTGACCTCGTCTAGCTGAGGAGGAATGTGAGTGATACCAGAGGCGTTCCGCTGATGTGAACCTGGCATCCAAGGAGACTCCAGGGCCCATCTTTGCCCAGATGACTTCTCAAAACTCAAGAGAAGGAAAAAGAGGAGCAAATCTGAATGTTCAAACCCACATCAAACATTACAGTAATTACCTGTAGGCAATGAAATCATATCTAAGGATCCCAATGGAAAGCAGTGTCTTCTTGTCCTAATCCTTGCCCTCACATACATTGAGTTTCCAGTCATTGCAGACAAAGGTTAGGGAATGCTTACAGGTGCAAAAAAGGTTGTTTATCGATCTGGACACAAGCTTCTGACAGATAGCCCTCTGATATGCAGCCCTGTGCTGATCTGTATGGTTGGCCTGCAGCTCTCGCTTTGGCAGGGGTTTGAGCTCTCTTCCACAGTTGCCTTTTTTGTCAATACAATGGAGCCTCACAGTTCTTGGAGGGTGTGTTACTACCAGTTGCATGTAATCCCTGATGAACTGACAGTAGCAGTAGGACAAAAACAAATGGAATGGCTTTGCAAGAGGAAAAGGCTGAAACTCTGAGTAGAAAATCTCACAAAAGGGTAGAGGAAAAGGGACAAGAAAGATCAGAAAGAAATGATGGCAAGAAGGAAAAGAGATGGAGGAGGACAGGTCAGCTGCAGTGCCCATTGCTGCATATAAAGGAAGTGGAGATGAAAATCATGCACAGATCTGTCTGAAAGGAGAGCTGTTTACTTAAAGAGCTTTTCAACCACTGCACTAGTACCTTTCCTTCCACTGTGCTCCATTTGATCTTGCTCCTGTATTGACTTTTGTGTGCTTTTTGGAGTTACTTTTTGGCAAATGCAATGGGAAGTGTGCTAGAGAGATGTGGGCATCGTGTTATGTCAGCGAGCTGGAAGGGTTTTACCTTCCTGTGGCAAAGATAACGAAAATGCCCCCTGGGGCACTGTGCCATCATATTTCAAAAACATCGCTTTGCACCTTTAAACTGGGCAGTTTGTGCTCTTCTGCCGTGCCGAACAAATATTCTCTTGGTTTCTTTTTTAGACAGCTTTTGAACCATGGTGAAACAAAAAAAAAGAAGCAGCAAGCCTCTAATAAACGCTGTTTTTTCCACTCACCACTAACACAAAAATGCTGAACAGATTGAAGGCAGGGGGATGGGACGGGAAGAGGGATGAGTGAGGAGGAGTTCCATTGTGCTGAGACCAATTATAGAGGTCTCAGCCCAAAAAAAGACTCTTTCAGAAAGTCACAAACAAATGAAAACAGCAGACTGTGATAAATCGTGGCACAGCTTTAACAGCCATGCATATCTTGTTCCCCCAAAAGCTATAATAATAAGCAAATTGTAATGGGTCGCATCCCTCTGAGGACCGTAAATTCAATCTCTAAATGAATACTTTGCATCCTCACTGTATTGGATTGTTTTACCACTAATGAATTTTAAGTTTTGTCTGGTTAAAAAAAAAAAAAAACAAAAAACAAAAAAAAAAAAAACACCCTACAAAATCATACTACTTATTTTAAAATGCATTTGTCTTTCTGATACCTAATATAGTATTGATAAAGCAGGCTTACAGCTTGGTGTTAGAAACAAAACAAAGCAGCATCTGGATACAGTGCTTTTTCTGCTGAATGTGAACTCACCCGCCTCCTTCCCTCTGGAAGTCTGACCAGCCTCACACCTCACTCAGGTTGTTCCCCTCGTATTTCTCTGCATATGCACACATCACATACACATACACACGTTCACAGAGCCTTACATCTCTTTTGCCCCCTTGAACATGTTTATTCAATGTGTTTTTCATGTGGCATACCCTTCCTTGAGTGCATTTTCAGAAACTGCCTCATGGGAAAGGCTGCGGGACCTTCTCTCTCTTGAGCACAGGAGAAAACAACCAGCTGATAATCATTAGGACGTGGGAGCTGATGGCACGTGTGACAGAAGTACGTAAGCGCAGCTTTCATTTAACAGTTTTTAAAAGGCTAACCAGAGTGGGTAAATCTGTCCTGAAAACTATTTGGTGATACCCATCAGAGGTGATCACAACATACAAGTTACAAAGCGGTGTTTTCTTGACTCTATCTCAAGGCAGTTTGGAAGACAGATTATGTCACCACTCCGTTTCTGGTTGCCATTATTCATGCTTCTATTGAATTCCATCTATTTCTGTTCTCATCATTGTTCAGAAATACTGGATTGTGCCACCACAGTTGGGAATCAGTAAGGAGGAGCATGCCAGCTCTAAAAATGGAAAGATTTCTGCTTGCACAAAAAGGCTTTGTTAATTAGTGCTAGACAAGGAGGGAAATGACAAAACGCCATACTTTTCCATTTAAATGTTTGTAAAAGTGATTTTGTTTAAATTTCACTGAGTGTAGCAGGAAATGTTAAAGCTGAAAGAGACCAGACAGAACATACTAATGTCCTTTGGGGTGGGAGCGAGAGAGGCAAAAAGCCTGAGGATTGTATTTTCTTTATTTATACTCCTTCCTTTCTACTAGAAACCTGTGAACTTTTAAAGCTTGTAAAAAAAAAAAAGTACTGATTTGACAGCCCTGAAGACAGAACTCTTATTTTTAGAGAGAGCCAGCATAACATAAGCAGTCACAGTCCCAAACTCCCTATTCATCGCTGATCCAGGGACAGAAGGAACAGTTATGGAGCCAGGCCAACACCTGCCCAAGGCACGTCTTTGCATAGATTTGGCTTGCTGTTCTGGAGCACCCTTACACCAGGATACATCTCATCTACTTTCTGGTGTTTAATCTATATTTACTTACCCTATGTAGGTGATGGCTAAAGAGAGATTCTTCTAGAGCGTAAGAGAAATCTCAAATAGAACCTTCACCAGTGATAGAAATACTGCAGGACGCATACGCTCCTAACTTGGATTCTTCAGTTGTATGCCCAAAATTAGGTGGATGAATCTAGATCTTAGCACATCCATACAAGGAATTGGTGTTGAGTAGCAAGTATACTTTTAATTCACATGCTAGTTCACAATGCATTCATTTCCTCATATAGACAAGACATAACCCACAAATGGGACTGTTGTTTATTAGGACAAATTAGTAAGATTTTGCCGCAGCTATACAAGATAATTTCTGGAAACTGTATTACTCCATTATCAAATAACTCATGTTCTGTACACAAAAATAACATGGCCAAAGTATAAGACCTTAGCTTTTTTCTGTGGAAGCAGGGTTGTCTGTTGCAGTAAAATTAAGTTTATATTTGACTATTCCTAACAATATTATTTATTTATTAGTGGAAATGATAATACTTTTTTTGGCAACCAATATTGACTTAATAAAACACAGATGCGTGAATGTGACTATATTTGCATTCATGCAGGGATCTGCAATTTATAGTTACCTAGGGGCTGCCTACATCCACAGTGAGCCACAGGCATTGGCCTCACGCTCAGCAAAGTCACGGAAGCTTTTCTGCTTGGCCTTCAGCTTCAGAGAGGGAAATGTGGATGTAGCTTTCATATAATTAATTTCCCTTTCTCTGCCTCTTCACTTTTTTGCTTGATTCATGAGCAGCCAAAATCAATCTCTTGTGGCCAACTAACTTTTCTTTTTAGGTCAGAAATTATGCTGCTAACATAAAGACTAATTTTCTCTGTTGAAGCCAGGAAAATAGATTTTTCCTTTTGCCTTGCCTATCCTAAGTGGTCTTTCCTCCACAAGGTAACCAAACACTATGTCACATATGAAACCACCAACAAAATCTATCCAGGTATAAGCCAACCTGGTGCCATAAGAGCACGTTAAAGCAAACTCAAATGGCTTTGTAGTTTTTCAGGACCTTTTTATCCCTCATGATGGCTAAACAATAGGGGTTTCCCACCTCTTCTGCAGATTCATCCTACAGTTTTTGCATGGATTTAATAACCTGTGCTTGCCTGTGAAGTTTTAGAACAGATTTCGTATTTTTCATTAGTTTTTTGCTTTAGATTGTGTTTGCATGCAGCCAAATCTCTTCTTACTTCTGTTCTGGTTTGGATTGTTCTGTTTGAGGCCATGATTAAGGACCTAAATGCTACCATCTCTAACATCACTGATATCTCAGCTATATATCTTGGACTGAACCCTGAAAGTAAGTTACATACCATAAGAATGGGTTTGGTTCAAAATACCATGGGAAAAAAACCGAGAGCAATCTAACGTATTAGCCTGACTGCTTGAAGAAATCTTTGGGTATCGATGCCATAGAACTCTGTTTAATTCCCTATAAATTCTCAGGCAAAATTGTTTATTTGATTTTCTAGAGCAGGACCAAGTTACTGGGTTTGTATGAACTCATGGTTCACAGCAAATGTTAGCTGGACAGCAAAATCCCATTGCCTGTAAAATGCCATGCATAGTTTATTGTTTTGCCAAATACCGAAATCCATATCCCGTGGTACTAGTTAGTTTAGAGTGAAACTTTCTATAGCTCTTTATTCCTGATGGTTTTTTTCCTTCCTTAAACCATGCTCTTTAATTGACTTCATTGACCATCACGTGCCATCATGTGCAAAGGGAGCAGCAATTTGCTAAAATGGGTCATGAATTTGGCTCATGACATATAGGTGTAAAGCTAGTGTCTCAGCATGAGTTCTCACCTTGCTGGCTAATCTCAGGGGGCATCAATATATGTTAAAGCAGCTTTGCTTCACAGCAGAGCTTTCCACATAAAAGTAGTGCACAAATGATTCTTGATAGAGAAAGCCCCAAAGTACTAAAAGTAGAGTTAATTTACTGCTTCCAGAACACCTACAACGTGCGTTTCTCATCAGCCTGCCTTTGATTAGGTTAAATCTGTAAATATCTGTGATTTCTCATGAGGCCATAAAACGCATTCATTCTCAAAGAGAAAACAGCCTGCTAGTGTGCTTCGAAACATGCAGCTGCATTTTGGGCTTTCATACGCAAGAGTCTGTTACTTATGGCCCATTTCTTACTTGATATGAAGTATTAATATACATACAAAGAACATCTGTGCTGCTTTGTCCTATGCTACTGCAGCAAAAAGCAACTAACTGCGGCTTATGAAAGTGTCCTTTGCCCCGAGTATCTCATTAACACTTCAGCCTTAGTTGTGTTGTATCTTTTTAATTTTTAATGTAAAAATTCAGAGTGAAGTAGAAAGGAAAGAGCAAAGTGAAGAGGGATTAAAAAAAAACCCATGAAAACACAAAAGGATATTCAGATACCAGTATGGATAGATGCACATGCAGCTTTTATATAGTTTCTAGATACCTGGAGGGAAGGAGATAACAGTCAAACACAAATGTTCATATATCCTGTCGTGAGTGCACTGACAAGTGCAGTACTCAGATTGATGCAAAGGCAGATATTCACAAAGCCCAACCTGAAAATTATTTACACTTATTATGTCCACAGGTAGGGAACAGGATATGTAGCTGATAAAGAAAATACTTTTGGCTGGACAATGGAAAGCCAAATGAGTTCATATGTTTATATGTATTTATTTCTGGTCATTCATTCCTCTACGAGGTATCTGATTTTTTTTCTGTTGTTTTAGGGATCTGCATCTTTGTGTACATCCAGTTTTAATACATAGCATCACTTTTTCCAATTTTGTTGTTCTCAATTTTATTCATAATATAGAACAAACAGACAAAGGCCCAAATTACCTAAAATAAAACATTGACATTTCATAACAGAACAAAACCTAGAAGATTCCTGAAGTAAATTAGCTTATTCTAATCTTACTTCAGGTATTTCACTGACTTCAGGAGTTTGTCCCTGAATGTTAAAAATCCATCAACTGTTTTTGATTTGCTTTTGCCATTATCCTTAGAACAATAAATAATAATTTCAATAATTTTTGTGCCAGTCAGCACATATGAAGTGTGTATGTACAGCACATGGTAAGGGCTGGGGGGGGAAGCCCTGAAAGCTCCACAGTTCATTAAAGATGCATCAGGCTTTATTATCATTCAAAAGAGAGGAAAAAAAAGACAAAGAAAAATGGGTGAAGAGGCCATCCTCTGCAGCGTGGCAGAAGCTAGGCTCATATAAAACAAGCCAAAGAATTAGTTCCTTCACCAAGGAATGACATGAAACTCCAGCCACGGTGGCTGTAAGAGCAGTTAAAGGTCGTCTTTGTGCTCATTAGCAGCACTGTGCTGGTGTTCTGGGTTGGCAGCCCTCGGTTCTGCTGCGGCAGCCCTAAAGAAAGTTGTTACCAGCCTATATTCTACAGTTCATGGGCTCAAAAAGGCCACATTAAACCAGCTAGAATCCCCAGGGCAAGTGGGGAGATTAAGTAGCCCTCTCCCTCGACAGAAGCCCCCGCAGACAAAGCTTGGCATTGTGCATTCAGGACACTATCTCCTTCCAGCCCTGAACTTTACTATTGTCCTCCCGGATCCGAGTTTACAAAGTGTTTGGGGGGGCTTTGCGTAACGGTTCACTGGCACCACCACTGAAAGCCCTCTGAGTGTGGGAACTTTTCTAAAGGACGTGATGCCCCCCAAACCACTGGCCTATTCTATCCGTCCTTAAGCAGGCGCCGGTGGCAGTGTTTTAGTGTGTGTTGAGGAGGGGGTGTGGGTGGGTGTGTTGCTTTGGGGTTTTCTTGGAGTCTCGTCTTTCACAGGAATACAAATTCAGGCAGGCGAAGCAAACATGGATTATTTGCTTCCCAACGGATCGGACCTTTTCAGGAGTCTTAGCTGTCGCACTGTGCTACGGGAGCCACCATTGCAAAGACAGCAAGGTGCTTTGGATGCTTCTAGTATTTTGGGGAAGGGGTGTTGGGGGCGGGGGTATTAAAAAACAAGCTATTGGGGGAAAAACTGTTGGTGCAGTATTAAAGTGCTGCTGCAGCTATAGCAGCCATGAGAAGGATTCTGTTTCTACCCTGTTTATGTCCATTTGCTCCTGTGCTGAAATCTTGATAAATGATTTTCAGTTAGTTTGAATAAACAATAGTAAAAAAAAAAGATCTAATGTGAACAGAAGGCCCATTCCTCTTGATGCGCCGTTTTTGAATAAAGACTGAGAGAGGACGTGGTACAAGAGAAGCAGCCTTCCAGGAAATACCAAATTTGAAATAATACTTCAGCTGAATCTTGTATTTCATTTTCAGCTAGTTTTATATTCCAGGCAGACTTACCAGAGCTTTTTTTCCCAGACTCCATGTATGTTAGGATTGATGCCTGCAAATTCTGGGCATAAGTATGTTCAGAAGCAGACTAAGTTCTGGTGAGGGGCACGGGCTTCCCCCTTTCCTACAACTGCTTTCCTGTTGTTCCCCCAGCCAGTCTGAGGAGCTCTACCAGTAGCTGAGAGTACAGAAAGAGGAGCCGAGGTAGAGAAATGCAGAAGGTGTGGGCCGTGGTTCTTGTGCGGAGCAGTGCGTGGTAGAGGTGCTGATGGAGCAGGAGGTAACACATCCACCTGGGTTTCTCTGAGGAAGGTAGGAAGTGGAGTAGAAATGAGAAAGTGGTAGAAGACCAGGGACAGTGTGGAAAGGTTTGGTAGGAAGCTAGAAGTCAATGTTAAATACCCAAGGTGTGAGATGTCCTGCCCTTCAATAACCCACGCTTGCCTGACATATTCACAGCTGTGTGCTGGTAGTATTAGGTCTAAGCTGGAGAGAAACTGTGGTTTTGCATGGTTTGTGTTTAGAGTATGGTGGGTGGAAAAAGACTGTGTGTTGACAGGCACATTGATTTTTTACTGTGAAAAACACTGTGATCACTGTGGTGTTAAATGGGATTCATATTTATGACTGAGAAAGGGAGGGGGGAAAAAAGGAAAGTGAAATACAGAATATAGAAAGATTTTCTATATTTGATGACTATGAAAAAAAATTATGGCATGTCATATTTTTCTTTGATAACTGATTTTTTTTATATGAAGAAAAGCAGATATTCAATACACCCAGACTTGGGTACAGATTTTTTTCTCCTCTATGTAAACAAAAATTGAAACATACTGCAGAAGATTGAAACTAGCATAAGATCAGTGAATTGAGTAAGCAACTCAAAGGGCAATGCTGAAGGGAATGCTACAGAAATATTTAAGCTGAAGTGAAGTTACAGGGGAATCTTTCAAATATTTGTCTTTGCTCTGCTCTAGATTACAAGTTTTCCTAACCATCCTTGTATGAGGGCATGGTGTATGGGAAGATTTGTGGATCCCGTTAATACAGAAGTATACCAGACCATTGTAAATAAGGACCTTATCACCATCTACAATTATGTGAAAGGAGGTGTTAGAGAGGTGGGCAATGGTCTCTTTAGCCAAGTGACAAGAGATAGGACAAGGGGAAATGGCTCTAAGCTGTGCTAGGGCAGGTTTAGGTTAGATATTTAAAAAAAAAAAATACTGAAAGCGTTGTCGTGGCCTGGAACAGGCTGCCCAGGGAGGGGGTTGAGTCACCTTCCCTGGATGTGTTTAAAAACAGGGTAGATCAGATACTTAGGGATATGAATTAGCATAGGACAGGAACAGTTGGGCTTGATGATCTTAAAGGTCTTTTCCAACCTTGTGATTCTGTGACTAACAAAACTGAAGTAGGACTGAGTATGTGAAGAACAAGGTCATAAACTAGGGGACTTCCACTTTCAACCACAAATTTGAGAATTCATGATTGTGAAACAATAAAGGGAAAACACCTGAGTGTACACATCAATCACAAAACGACAACTGGTAAACAGTTGTCATGCAGCAACAAGGTTGAGAGAGGTTTGTTCCCAAAAGCATTCATCAGGACACATTCATCAGGGAAAGAGAAGGAAATCATCAAATATAAAGATGTTGTTGGCACAATACTTAGAAGGCATAAAGTGGCTATAAATAAATGTATAAATTAGAAAAAGGCATATGTGCATGGGAAGAGTGAAATTCTGGCACAGCCTCCCAGTAGGGATAGCTGATGCAAAATCTATCTCAAAATGTAATTCCTTTGCAGGAGAAATAATGTGTGAAAAAGAAGTTGTTTAGCAAACAGTTTTCCCTCCAAAATGGTGTTTTATCACAATATTTCAGATGAATGGGGGGAGAGAAAGGAGTTAAAAAGCGAAAATTAAAAAATAAATTATTTTGCTAAGAATTGAATGCAACATTTAAATTGTCCTTTTTAAAAATGCTTCTCATAGAACTTCTTATGTATTTCAGTAGTAAAGACAAAGTAAGAGAATGTGCTCTGCAGCAACCAAACACCTCAGGCTTTGTATATTCTTTTCACTTGGTTCCTGAAAAGGAAAAAAAAAATAAAATATACAGAGTTTCAAAGTTCCATATGGGGCCATGAGTACAATTTCCACACACCTCTAGTAAATTGTGCTGGGAGCAGCAGGTTTGCGGATGGCAATTCTGCCAGAAGCAGTCAGAGCAGGGGGACTACTCTGGCCTCAGTCCAGCTTGCCACAGATTCCCAGGTGAATAGATGCTGTGGTATTTGGGAAAAAAATAGTACATGGCTATTAAGAGCACGCAATGCACTGGAGAGCACTAGCCGACTGTCTGCTCTGGGGGAGAGCTGACTCAAAGCAGTCATTTTAAAGGCAGGTGGTGTTATTGTGGACACAAGGAAAACCACCAAATGAACGCTTGCTCTAGTGTATTCTGAATCAAAGGGTCTGTTATAAGACTCCCCAGACATCTAGCCATTATGTCCATGGTCTTAATGAATTTTTAGTCTGTGAGTCATAGGATCCTAGGATGGTTTGGTTTGGAAGGGACCTCAAAGACCATCTAGTTCCAGCCCCCCTGCCGTGGGCAGGGACACCCTCCACCAGACAAGGTTGCCCAAAGCCCCATCCAACCTGGCCTTGAACACTGCCAGGGAGGGGGCAGCCACAGCTTCTCCAGACAGCCTGTGCCAGTGCCTCACCACCGTCACAGGGAAGAATTTCTTCCTTGTATCTCAGCTGAATTGACCCTCTTCTGTTTTAAAGCCATTGCCCCTTACCCTGTCACTCCGTGCCATTGTAAAAAGTCACTCTCCAGCTTTCAATCAAGTTATACAGTCTTGTCAAAACTCATGGCTACAGAACAATAAAAGGAATTCCGGAATTTATAAATTAACTGTTCTTAAGAGGTTATTTTTTATTAATATAACATATTTGTGGTATGGAAAGTTAGTCTAATTCTCTTCTGTAGATACTCTACCATCTTTCATACATTCTTCTGTGAGGTTGTATTTCTTTATAGGCTCAAAAATAAAAGCTTAAACTGGTATTATTTAGAAAATATGTCACCTCTGATCTTGAAACTAATTGGTTTGCATGGACTCTCTTTAATTTGCATAATTTCCTCAGCATGATGTCTTTACTCTTCTTTCATTTTAAAGAGAAAAAAGTCTTTATTTCAATACAGAATGAAGAGTTTTTTAAAAAATAAGCCTACCGTTGATTGTAGGTTAGGTGTTCTGTTTCATCGTGTAGCAAATAGATATATTTCTGTCACGTACTTTGAGATTTGGAATTCAGTCAGAGGCTGAAAATATTATTCATAGGCATGGATCCTTGTTAAATAAGCATTACCTTTGCTTTACCTTTTCCACACTGGGGCTGTACAGCAAATTGTACAATGTATTGAGTCCTTACTTCTCTGTGGCAAATACTGGAGAAAACCTGACCGGAGAGGCTGCTTCCCCTTCCCGACACTAATTCCCTGGCTGGGTTCCCCCACATCAGATGAGAGGTAATCTCAGCCTCCTCCTTACAGCTGCCTAAATCTGTCATAGTTGGTATCTAAGAAGAAAACTCCAACTGAACTCCAACAAAGTAAACCATTTGTTGCATTTGCACTCTTTCTCAGTAGCCTACAGCTGGTGCCAAAGCAGTTCTTTTAAGTAATCGATAATTTCAGACCTTCTATTTTTGGCCATCAGTAGGATTTGGCAGTTCTGCTTAGCAGTGGCAGTTTTCATTTAAGGCAGCTTTGGAAAAACTAGGACTCTTAAAACCTGGGGTTTTGGGAGCAAAATGCACGTGGCCCCAAATTCTCTGCTGCTTTTTAGCTCTTCACTTCGAAGTCTATCAACATGTTCTAGCCCTAGTGACATATTTTCTTTCCAGGACTTTGCCAAAAAATGGTGGTACAAATAACGAATGAGTGCGACTCTGTCCCACTTGGAAGCAGAGAGAAATTAGGCAGTTGTACACCCGTTGCTTTTACAAGGAAGTAGACTTGACAAGAGCGGCGTTGCTTGTTAGCTAACCAAAACTTGGGGTTTAGCTCTGTTCTTAATATTAGCTACTATTAAGTCCGTGACGACCACAGTGCATGAGAAATAAGATGCTGAGAGCAGTTGAACAGCTCTCCTGTGTCTTGTTAGCTCAAACATGAAATATTGCTCTCGTTCGTAGTTGGAATGTAAGCCATATGACCTGTTGTCATGGGGTGCTACTATGAACGTGCCTTGGTTTACCTGAAGGAATAAAGCATGTATTAAGCATGTATTTTCTGAGGTGGGCTGTTAGGCTTGTATGCAAATTGCAATTTGACTTTGCATATGTAGATGGTGATGTCAAATCTGACTGGGGGTAAACAGAAGGTAAACTGTGATCTCTTAGGTCAAATCCCACCCCTGAAACTATCCTTTTTTTACTGCCTGACACAATGTTTTAAGCCATTTTGCAAAAAATCTTTCTGTTTATACAACCTACCTGCTTCACTGAGATTGTTAGAAGAGCAGGTTAGGAAACTGCAGAAAAGAATGAAGTAAAAGTGATTTGCTGTAAGTTGGGAATGTGAATAGAAGGTATAAAAGATCAGTGTATCAAAAGAGACAAAAATGAGCAATTCATCTTTTTGCATCACTTCTTGTTAGGTGGAGGGAAAAATGCAAACCTGTGCTAGCGGCAGAGGGAAGAAAGCGCTTGCCCCCATGCCTCTGCTTCAAGTGAAGAGCTTTGAAAGGGCTGGGATAGAAACAGCCAGTATGCCGTGAATTTGGGATTAAATTGCATTGGCATCAACTGAAATCAGCGTGCCTAAAGTGAAAAGATTATGTAGTAATACAACAGAACAGGAATTGGGTGGACATATATAAAAGTACACTTGCCTTGAATATCTGGTGTTGGCTAACAGGGGAGCGGCATTGCTTAGAACATAGGGATCTCAGTCCTGACTTCAGGACAGTTTTTAGAAACCCATTTTGCAATTTGGTATAAAGACCGTTCAGTTTGCCAGACTTCATGCAATCTAACCAGCATGTCAACAAAGCAGCAGCAAATCTCAGCATAAAGAACCTGCAAGTGAGTAAATCAAATACCCCTTTTACTCATACTTGTGCTGCAGTCGAAACAGAACTCAGGTTTAGCACTAATTTCTAGGGGTTTTGTCATAGAAAGGTAACAATGAAGTCCAAATTTCTTGACACATATTAATCCCAAAGCGCTGTTGCATAAGATAACGTACAGTAACTGAAAAGTAGCTCAGCAACTTATTTGTCACGGTGCTAGGATGGTGCATGATGCTGTGATAAACACTCTACAAAGCACTTGCTAAGACAACCCTTACCCCTAAGGAATTTACAGCCTGGGAGACAGAAAGAGATAAGATAAGATGCACCTGGTAACCAAGAAGTGATGCTATTTACATTTTTCTTTTCTGTTTGCTTTCTTTTCCCAATGTTTCACCCCCAGCTTTATAATGAGGTGCTGGATTGGTTGATGTGACACTTGTGAGTCTCTGTGAAGAAACTGATTGAAGAAGGATGGTGGCTGGCTTTGGATTTGGGAAATTGTATTTTACAAGATAGGCAGCAGACAGGAAAACATAAAGACAGTAATGACTGAAGACTATTCTTAAAGCCCAGTCCCTGTCAAACACTGAACATTTTGACTCCTGTCAAAGTAAATAAGGAGGGGAATATTCTTCAGAAAGGGATAGGAAGCCCTGAGTGCACAGAGGATGATTTTTTTGCTCTATTCAGATATTTAATGCATAACCCAGTCCTCCTCTCAAAAGTGCAGTCTTCTGATGAACAGCAAGTAACTGTCATAACACCTGAATAAGAACTCAAGTGGTGCTGTTGTTAAAGATTTTCATTTACCTTGGTAACATCCAGACTAGATATGAGGCCCTGCTTAAGTTCCCAACTGTCATTAGGTTTCTCTGGGTTACTGCTATGCTACTAGACTTGCCGAAGCTATTCTAATCCTTTCCACTTCTCATTAGAGTGTTACTGTCACTTTTCCTCAGCTTCTGCATCTGCCTGTTCCCTGGTTTCCATCCAATCTGTCTTCAGTTTTACTTCTCCCATCTCCCTTCCTTCACTTTCCCCTTTATCTCCTTCTGGTAGCATAATATCATCATGTGAAATTCATTACCAAGTTTTCAGATTCCCTTTGCCCCCTCCTACTCCCTTCTCTCAGTGAGTGCTTCATACAGCTATACCTTGCAACATCAGCCAAGTTGCTCCTTATATTTTCCAGTGATTCTTTTGCCTCTTGCAAAGGTTTTTAGTAATCTCAACTTGATTATCTTTCTATCCTGCAATTAATTTTCTTGGTGATACCAAAAAAAATACAGGAGTACAGCTCACTGCAAGCATACCTCACCCGAACCTCTATGCTTTGAGTCAGAAAAGAGGTTTGATTTTTGTTATGTAAATCAACTTGGTTCCCATGTCCCTCCCCTAGGTTAAGATTATCTTTCCCAGTGAGAAATATAAAGAATATATTTGGTTCTTCTGCCTCTCCCGCTAACAGCCTCCTCCCATAAGAAAGTGGAATAGGTTTGGATGTGCAGCGGAGGCTGCAATCCTGCAATAAATTCTTAACAATTATAATATTCAAATATACAGCGATAGTAAAGCAGGTAAGGCTGTGATACCCACCTCAGAAATATTTACTGTATAGTTTGAGTGCACAGGCTATGAACTACGTGCTTCTGTGCTTGGTTACTGTAGCACAGTAGGTGGCAACGATTACAAATTGGGTTGAATGTTATCCAGATGCACTATAGCTGTTAAAGTACAATATTTATGGTAGTTTTTAAATGGTATAATATCTATAACCAGTCTAAAAACTCTTAAACATGCCCTCAAACATGATTAGCAGTAATTTATCTGAACAGAACATGAACAGATAAGCACCTCAATTGACATAGTTATACTCAAAGCAAAAAAGAATTTGATTAATATAAAGCACCTGTACTCTTTAAATCATTTTAAAGATGGCATCTGTTTTCTTATGAGATTAAATCTATGTTATATCAGTATTTTACCTCTAGCCTGTGCATCTAATATTCTCAAAAGTAGCATAAAAGACATGTACAAAGGAATGGATTTGAAAGAAGAAATGGAAAGACAGCAACACATATGTTTTTAGAACAGCCTTTTCACTGTTTATCTAAAGAGCTTTGGAAGAATTTTGCCATGGCTTTGAAAATAAGCAGTAAGGATTAAACACTTACTTGGGTGTTAAAACTCAAGAGACATGAAAAGAGAGTAAAGCAGGAGGCAGCTTCCTATCATCATCACCACACTTCATACATGCAGAACATGGGGAACTCTTCTGGTCTCCATTGAGAATATACTTTTCTTCATTTCTATAGTGTCTATGTGTAGCATGTTTGGAGAGTAAGACTTGATTTTTGGTGGTGGTATTTTACATAGATTCACTGCAATTTATCTGTCGTCTTCACACATTTCAAAGGAAAATGCATCTTCCAAAGCAGGGCACAAGAAGAAGCAACACTGCCCCTGATAAAGGATCTCCTGCAGTTCCAGGGTCGTGGAGATAAAAAGTCATCCTAGAAATTTTTACTGGAAGGAAGAATGAGTAGTACCATTGTGTGCCCTGTCTGCTTTAGTGGACTGTTTGCACACTGACAATATCATTTTTATAAACCAAGAAGTGAGGCGGGTTTATAGGAAAACATGAAAAGATTTTTCTGTTGATAGACTATTATGTTATGCAACATCAAGGACCCAGCCACCTTAAAGCAAGCTCAGTTAAGCATTTTGTTCAAAGGGTAATTAAAAGGGAGTCAAGACCTCTAATACAGACACTAGGACAAGATCTTAATTGCACAGAAAGTCCATTATGGTTTCTTCCTGAAATACAAGAATAGGTGGATGACAAAGGGGACAAAGAGAAGCACACGCATTGTGTACATGTAAGACTCAATAGTAGTCTTTTGCTGTGGTTTGAGCAATTTCCTCTTGTATGGCAGAACTGCTGGCCAGGGAAATATAGTTGTGTTTGTGTGTTTCTCTTGCATGGTACTAGAAGAAAGGTAATGGTGTTAAAGGAAATTGCAGAGTAATTAATCTATCTCTTTCTTACAGTGATTTGATTTTTTTTAATTCATTTATGTATGCAAACAGCTGATTTAGAATTTTCTGCTAAAATAATCAAGGAAACTGCTTGATTCAATCAGATGGATGATGGCTCAACCACACCACTCAGATTCATAGTTCTTAGTAGTTTCACTGCTTCTTCACAGACTTTGTCTACAGCAGAGAGTCCTTCCGCAAAGACCTGTGTTAAATATATGTAAAGCTAGATATTGAAGATGCTTTCATGTGAACATCTTATGCAAGCAGAACAAGGCCCTTCACTCAAGTGGACATGTAAAGATTGGATTGATCTTGCCTAAAGTTGTTAGGTCAAGTCTAAACTATGCAGAGAGGCATGCATGCTTGCCTCTCTGCTCTAAGAGGGCAGAAACAGGCACTTCCACAAGATGATTCATCAGTTCTAAGACAGGCGTTAAGATCCATCCCTTAAAAGGCCTCTGGAGCTGCCCATTTCTGTGTGCTGGCTGCAGTTGGAATAGGGACAGAACTTGCTTGTAGACAGCTGAGCTTCTGTGAAACACTATTCCAAACCAGGCACACGGAAGGAAGGCATTAGTGCAGAAAAGAAAATGTGCCACAAATTTCTGCTTTGGCTTCAAAAGAAAAAATGGAAAAATGTATGAGTAAAACAAATGACCTTCGAATTTTCTGATGAAGATAATGACTGAAAGGAAATCTAGGTCCAAAGGAACAGGTTCTCTTTTGGGGCCCTAGGCTCCACAGATCAATAAACTCTGGTTGGGACCCAACACTGTACTTTCAACCATTGGGTGAGGTTGTGAGTTGGAAAAGTATTCACAATACTATCTGTACAGATTTTTTGCTTAATTCTGTTTCCTTCACTGGATTCTGTACTATCTGCAGAGTCACTAACGCAGAATTTCCACCGTCCTGCTTCCAATGGATGGAACATGAAAAGAAACCCACAATCCAAGTGGGGAGAATCAGCTCACTGAGAACAGCTCTTATTCTCCATGTGTTCTGCTAATTCCTGGGAATAGTGGATGGATTTTGTAGAATCATGGCAACATCTCTGTTGTTTTTTTTTATTTTAGGAAGCAAAAATAGATTATAATTTTGAGAATATAATCCATTTGAATGGAGCTCTCCTTTGGTTTCAGTAGAAGCCATACTATAAACATCACAACACCTAATTTATTTTGTAATGTTAAATTTAGGTAATATGGTATACTTTCATTTCTGACAACATTTTCCTACACAACGTGCTGGTTCTACAAGAACATATTCTATCCTATCTTCTCTCTCTGCCACCAAGCATTCCAACTTTACTGCAAATCAGTTATTTGAAATAAATTTAATCTCTCATTCTAAAATAGGAAAAGATTAGGAATATTCACTAGCATGTGCCTATTGCCTTGATGTAGTTTACAAATTCATAGACTCCTGGCAAATGCTTCTTTGTCCAGTGGTGTGGCTGTAAACTACTTAGTGATTTGGAGTGTGTACACATTTTTACAGATAAAGTTCCTTGTGTACACTACTCGATAGCATAAGACTAGGATAGTGAGGCAGAAACATAAATCTTTGTTAACCTTCCAGAAAATATTTCTTTGTTTCCCAGTCTTAAAAATGCTGCAGCAGAAAGATCATACAATCTGACTATCATCAAACATTATCTGATGTCACTTTATACTTCAAATAGTTCAACTTGACACCCTGTTTGGTTTACCCTTTGCTAAGATGGAGGTTTTACCCTGAAATGACCTCTTTGACTTTGCAGTGAATTGTTTTAGTAAACAGATGGATCATTTGGCTCAAAGAAAAAAACCTAAAATATTCATTTAGGTCTGCAAATCATTTCTCTGAATGAGAACAGTAAATTCTAAGTGCCTGAGGCTTCAAACCTTTCAGGAGTTGGAATTCTGCATGAAATCGGGTTGTTAGTGTCTTGCCTTTATTTTATGTGATTTATTCTTTGTACTCCATGAAGCTGCACACTAGAAAACATTTAATTACTTATTTCATGGAAACACTGAGGATTTGTATTTGTTTCACTTTACCAGCAGCTTTGCTGAGCACTGTGTGATTGTACTTAGTACAACTATGTCACATATTTCATTAAAGGATTTGTTTTCCAATCTTACTTGTAATCAACTGAAGACACTACTGAAAGATATGAAAATTCCCTTAACTTTTATAATTAGGAACATGAGCATAATCAACTAGTGTTGTAGTCTGTAAACCACAAACTGAAGAGGTGTCAAAGCAGTAACTTGTTCCCGTTTTGTGGGTATGGGCTGTCATGTTTTGGATCTCTGTTCATTTCTGTTAGTAGAAAAGAACCTCTTGCAAGCTGTGGCATTGTTATAGTTGCAGACAAAAAAAAATCCCAAAAAACCAACAAAACAAAACCAGAAAAAACCCCAAAACTTTAAAATATGGATGGTCGTCTCCTGGATAATATATTGTTTAGTATCAGTTGCATGATTTGTAGCATTTGAGACAGAAAATAACACTTGATTAACAAGTATAAGCTTGTAAAAGCCATTTAAATTTCACCCGTTTAAGCGCTGTACAGGGCCCCACCAGGCACACTCGTACTTGCCTAAGGCTTCTGGGAAAGCACTTCATCTTAATTTGCAGCGATCAAGAAATGAAGATTGTGCCTCTTCTCCAGACTCTTCAGTAGCATGTTACTGTAGATTGGTTGTACTACTGCCAGTCACTCGTGTACATATCGGTTCCAGAAGCTGGTATATGATTTCAAAAGTAAAGATCTAGTTCATGTATCTCACTGATGTTAACGGTTTGGCATAAATGCACCCAAAAAGGTATTGACCCATTGTTATTTTTCCCTGTGGGTACAAATACAATGTTCTTAGTTTTTCCAGGGTATGACAGAAGTAAAACTTTCGTGTTACTCCAGAAGTCATGACCTCAAGCCTCCTGAGGTAAAATTGTTGTGCTCTTAATTTGGACACGTCAGTGTTTCAGACGGCAAACATTTGAGGCACAACCGGACTGGTGTCCTGGTTCTGGTCAGGCCAGAGTTAACCTCTCCGTGCAGCCACTAGCATAGGTGATTAATAACCTGGGGAGGTTACCTCTGGCCTGGGCAGAAGCCGGACAACTGGACATAGGTATTTTTTTGTTATTCTGTATATGGACCTGGATGCAACTTTGTGGCTATGGAATCTTAGTCAGGCTTAGGAGTTGCCACTGAGGACAGCAGGCTTTCTGCTTTTCTTTGTGCCTCTTGCTTTCAGTGGGTGCTCTGCTGTGAGAAGCAGGGAAGATGGCTACACCACAGAAGTGGCTGTTGTCCCTAGAACAGCCTAAGCTTTCTTGTTACCAGGACAGCTTTTTCCCCCTGGATGGTTAAGACCTATGCATCATGGCAAGCATGCAAGCATTTGGGCGAGGATATTACTGGGTTTCTACACTTTGATTACATTGTTAAAGCATCACAACAATCTATCTATGTGAAGTGAGATTCTAGAAACAGACTATCTCATCTCTCTAAGATGGGTTTTTCACTCTGTGCTTACTTCAGGCTCCCTGCTATTCAAGTGAGTAATCAGTCCTTAATCAATAGGTTATCCTGAATCCAATAGGTAATAAAAGAATATGCTGGTCCTTCAATTTGCCTTTGCTTAGCCACTGGATGCAATACTAACCTCTTTAGTAAGAAATGGTTACATATAATTGGGATTAACATTACTTCTAATACATTTTTTAGTAGAGAAGAGTAGAAATAAAAAACAGCTCAAGAATGTTACTTTGTTAGACTACATTGGGCAATGTATTCCAGGATATCAATAAAGGCCATTTTACAAAGGCGAAGCATCACACTATTTCACTGATCATCGATCAAACCATTTCCTGTAGTTAATATGTTAAGTTTAAAGCCTAAATTCAAACAAATAAAATAAAACCAACTGCAATCCTCGTCAGAGCAAACCGAGAACTGCATAATGCTATTTAAAATTTGTCTCCACTCTTGTCTTCACTGTGGCTTCACTGTGACATGAATAACCAGAGAGATGGCAAATCCTTAAAATTTTGGGGAAGAAAACAGACAGATTCCAGCCTTTCCTACGTATTGGAAAAGTGGCGGGCAGGCCTCCCACACCTGCTCTCAGGCAGTGGGTTGTCACCTCAAAGCTACTGCCAGCTTAGGACACAGCAGATCCAAGAACCTAAAATCCTCTGAGGATTAGCCTAAATCTACACAACAGTCTCGAGTGCTAATGTCTGCATTTAACGTGTTTATGAACACATCTACATGCACTCATCGTTTGGATCCAACACCACTGTGCCACACAGAAGCAGAATGTTTTTGCCATCTGAAACGATGTTGTGTCAAAACAATAATGTGTCATCTACTGCACAACAGTTTGTCTCATGAAAACATCTCAACCTCTTCAAACCCGTATTTCTGCTGCGGTAAAATTTGTCCAGTTTTCAACTGTGCTCAAACCTGGAGGAGATGGGCTGGTTTTGAACAAAAGCAGCTCTCCAGAGAAATTCATGTCCAAACGGTAATCAAGAAAATCCTTCACGTCTCCTGTTAATTGGTGATTTGCCCTGCATATCTGATGGGAAGATTTATTGCTTCAAGCAAAAATCTCTTTCAAGGGATTCTTAATAAAGGTTTAAGGGTGGGATTTTCAAGAATACCAAGGGGATTTCTTTCAACAGCAGTTGAACATCCCCCTCTGCAAAGCACTTTTGAAACTCTCATTCATGTTTCCAAGATGCCAAATTCAGGCCAGGTTTATAGTTTTTACTCTGTGCTCAGAGAGAACTGAAAGACAAAACCAAGAACAACCTAGACCTTATTGTTATCAGTACCATATATAATTAAGGCAATTTTAACTGGCCACTGTGAAATACATACTTCAAATGATAGGGCACTTTGAAGAAAACATTACTTGATTAATCTTGCTGCATAGATGATGTTGCTGTATTTGATAGTTATTCAGGGAAAGCATTAATTAACTCCTTGGGACTGGGTAGCATCTCACTAAGCTTTCTCTAAGACAGTAGCAAATTGGGAAGGAAAAAACTTAGTACGAATCCCAGTATTTCTGTCTGTCCATGAACTCATGCCATAGAAGTATTAAAGCAGGACTCTTCAGTACATGTCTACTTAATTGTCTAAATTGTCATTCCCATTTTCTTGAAAGCTATTTAAACTACTAGGAGTATCATATAGGTCTTAGTGGATATATTCAGATCCTTGCTTGAGTAGTGGCTTCACTGTATGATTGTTGTCATATGTTGGCAGGGCAAAATGTAAGCCAAGACCTCTTAAACACTGAAATCTAACATGACCAGTGCCATAAGGTTTTCAGAGTCTTGATTTTCTAAGGCAAAATTAACTTCTGAAGTTTAATGGACATCAGTTGATGGTCTTAATAGTTTCTTGATTTAGCCCTGGTATTTTTCATATAATTTGAGAATTTAGGAAATATGCTTTCTTGAGCAACCTCAATCAATCACGATGACTTCTTAAGAAGTTTATACCGAATTTGATACCGTTTAACAACACTTCGCCTACTCTTACCTAAAAGCCTCTTACAGAGTCTCACCAGCCATAAATGCTGGTAGGACTTCATAGTGGTTGAAGACCTAGTCTTTAAATCACTTTTATACCACTTTGAAAAACCAAATTGGAAATCTAAAGTGCTTTTAGACTCTTAATACCAGCAGAGGGCATTACAGCATAATCCACGCAAATCTAAAAACTTGCTTTTTGGAAACAATCCAGATATGAAGAAACAAAGTACATTAGAGGTTTGATAAGTACTGTACTGAAAGACATGTAGACTCTTCAGTTATCATATTGAACCAACTGAGAGGATTTCCCCATTGTAATCATAAAAATTAAGGGTTTTAAACCTCATTTTCTCCTTTAAATCAAAATGCTAATGTTGCAACACAAGTAGTATTGCATACCAAAATGTGTCGCAAAAAAAGAGGCACATGTATTTTCTTAGAAGTTGGGAAGAAAATTTTAAATTTTACAATTAAAACCGAAGTGCTTCATAAAGAGAACCAGCTGAGTGTGTTTGACAGAAATCTCTCCAACTTTTACTCAGGTGAACAGTTTTCCCTACCAGTTAAGAAGAGGTCCTTGGTAGTACCATGTTTTCGTGGCAATGTCCACAATTTCAATATTGCAAAACCTCTCAATGCCAAGGCAATGTTCCCTGGCCTGAGGTTGTTATCTCTATGGGAGACTACTCATTTAGAATATATGAAAGTGTGTTTCCACACTCCTCCATTATGAAACAATACTTGAAACTGTCAGTTAAAGCTAAAAAACAAACAAACAAAAAGTATTAAAAAATGCACAGCAATCAGGAATAATTTTCTTAGTGTGTTTAGGTGTAGATTTAGAGTTTGGTTTTGGCATGTAATGTTTGTCTTGCTGTTGCTTTTCTACTTAATTACCTAAGAACTACAACTACAGAAACCATATGTGGAAAGGGTAGATCCCAGGTAACATCCTCCCCTATTATGGCCTGGGAAAAGTTAGCTTGGGAGTTTGTTTGATCTGAGTATTTACTTAGCCTGATATGTCTATCTGAACTCCAAAACCTTCCAGCATTTCCATGCAAAGAGCGATTTTTCTGTTCTCATTGCATTCGAGTTCAGCTGCTCATCCATACATCTCTGACTGTGTCCTCCCATAGGATGTTTATCTGACAGTATAGTCACAGGTAAATGCGGATAAATTGTGTCTACTCAGTAACAACGTGGGAAATACAAAATGGGTCTATTTATACAAAAGAGCAGGGTGAAGTTTTCACTTTCTATTTGAAAGCTGTTTGCTGTGGTTTTTAGGCCTCCACCAGTGCTCTGTGCATCTCTTCTGCTAAGAGGTGAGAGAAGAGGGAACGGAAAGTTGTATACCTATGTGATCCTAGCTTAAGGTCGTGCTTTCTACTGGGGAAAACCCCATCATGGCATCACAGAAGTGATCCTCAGACCTGCTAGAAGCAGTCACTACTCCACAACCTTTTACAAACATACTAGTTTTTAAATGGTCTTGGTTTATCCCAGTACAGGGTTTTTTTTTTTTTTTTTTTTTTGACAAGAGCAGCTGCTGCCTTTAAATTAAATGACAGAATCTCCGGGAAGAAGAGGAGGAACACGCTGACGGCATGTCTACACAGTCAGGAGCAGATACTTAAGTGCCTGCTCCTCGCACATGGCAAGCCAGTCACGCCGAGCCAGCTGCAGTGCAGCAGCCACACAGCCACGTTGTTATAGTAATGAGCCTGAGCTAATAAGGCCTGTTGAGACACAACCTGTGTTAGCTCAGGCTTGGCACTATGATAGCATATTTACTCAGCTTCTGGATTGGAGCTGGCTCGTGTCGGGCTGTCTCAGAGAGTGGGAGGAATAGCTGTGTTACTGGATGCTCCTAACTATGTAGACATACCCTGACAGATTTGTCCTTTGGGAGGTTTTAAGGAGAACACATGCAAGACCAGTTTTCTTTGTAATGAAATATTTAGCTGGGGCCCAAGGCCCTCTCTCTAGTTTCTTTTTTGGTTTGGGTTGGGTGGGTTTTTATTGGTTTTGTTTTGTTTTGTTTTGTTTTTCTTAAATTACTATTATTATTCTGAAGGCAGCCTGACCTTCTATGAGAAAGGAGATGTATGCAATGTGGGAGCCTGGTACTGCAGTTTCCTGCACAAAGCTCAAAGTAGCTATTTTAAAATAAAATACCCTGCTATATGAATGGGTATACAAGAACTCATCAACAGTGTCCTCTCACTCAGCAGCAATCCTTACTTTTGCCCTACAGATCTTGTCCTTTATCAGTGTCTACTACTGCACTTCACAGGATAAACCACTTGGGCACTTCTCACCAGGATCCATCATCAAAAAACACACACACACAACCAAAAGAAAAAGCCACCAGGGACAGAAAACATTTGTATCTAACAGAATAAGACGCTTCTGATCAACAGAAGTCTGCTCTCTGTTTTGGGGGCGAGGCAATTAGCTTAGCGTTTTTGCTTTTTTCCTTTTATTTCCTGCCTCAGAAAGTAGGGATAGTTTGTTTTTTACTCAAACGCTTGAAATCCATTTATACACGTTTTTGTTTGGAAATTGAGCTAAGCAATACACATTTTCACAGTCCTCTTGGAGTGTGGTTTTGAGAGCTTTTAGTATGGATGAGAATTGCTTGGGTCTCTCCCTCTCCCTTCTCTACCTAGGATATTTTGCAAGGAATGATGGGTGGCCTGTATGAATTCCATATGTGCAGAAGAGGCAGAGGCTGGGCTGGCCCTTACACACAGAGACAGGCAGTTCTACTTGTTCGTTAAAAGAGCTACCGCTTCGAGCGCAGCACCGCCAGCAAGGCGTACTTACTAGTGCAAGACTCCTGCTGCTGCTTCCAGCAGCATACTGTGCCTGCTGACGGGTGGCGTGTGGTTCTGACGCCAGCAAACGAGCATACCATCATCATGGGGCAAAGCATTTCTTGTCTTCCCATACTGGTCACACAGCACACGCTGAAAAATTTTCAGGGGGTGTAATAAAACGGATGCTCGAGGCACTGAAACAGGACGTCTCTGTCATTTGTAGTTCCATCCTCACTTTTTTCCCTTCCTCCACTCAAGGGCAGAATGTAATATTAAAACTATAGTAAGCATTTTTTTAATTAAAAGAGGTTAAATATATGGGATCAGATAGGCTTTCATCATGCAATTATAAATTGTATGCTGGTTATTTTAAATTTCAACATGCAATTGAAATTGTACTGGGCGAGCTGGCTTGGGTATCTGCTTTGCATTTGACTGAGTTAATTCACTGCAGGTATTCAGTTCTTAAGTGGCGTCTGCTTTAAATATGTGCAGTAATTCAATCAAAGAAGTAAGATGGATAGTTTATGTAATCCTTTTCATCTCCACATTGCTACGGTTAACCTTAACTATTCATGAATTATAAATGCATGCAGCAATCTCGAACTGATACATGTACATGTAAAAAACCTTCTTTTGATGGCCTGTTGAAAACCATGGAATAGTTCCTCCTTTTAAAATATAATTGATGGAACCTACAGGCACTGTATATCATTTCTTCCACTTATTTGTAACCTTAAACAAAAGTTTTGTGCAACTCATTTAGAATGGTTGTCTCTGGTAATATTAAACCATTCCTCTAAGACAGGAGCATAGGTAATTTTCTCTTCAAAATTTTGGATGCATCAGTCTTACCACCCTTTTCAGCATCAGTGGATTCTGTGACATGAATGGGTACCCAAAGGCAGATATTAGAGAACAATAAGGCTCTGTCGAAGCCTTCACAGCTCCTGGAGTAATTAAATAAAGAGAAAAGAATCCTTTCTCTTTCATTTTGTTAGTTCGTTCAATGCCATTGGGATAGGTTTGCTTGTTAGCTCTCTCACAGGCCAGGCAGCCCGGCCACACTGCTAGGTGACACCCCTCATACCCTTCCTCCGAGGTACCAAGCCCTGAATAGCACGTTTGTTACCCGCTTCAAGCAGATGCTGAGATTTCCAGGGACGGGTCTCTCTTTGTTTTTAGCGGTATCAGAGATAACGCCGTGTTTGTAATGAATACAGCGTTGTTTGTCTATAAATTACATATTAAGCAGATTACCATTTTGTCGTCCACAAGAACAAAACCACAGAGCAGAAGTTGGACGCAGTATTTCCTATAATTATAATAATTTTTAAAAGGCATTTGAGCTCATCTGCTGAGTAGACTAAAGAGAGAATATGCCCTTAGCATTTTTTACTGAGGGAACAGCAGGAATACAGCTTCAGTGATTTTTTTTCTTTTTTTTTTTTTTCTTTTTTTTTTTTTTTTGTTCCAGTGGGGATGTGCTAGAGCATCTTTGAAACAGAAGTGAAAAGCCTCATTCACCCCTAATATAAAGGAGTATTAAAGGATAAACATCAATGGAATTTCGCCTGTTTATGCCGGTGGTGAATTTTTCTTGTAGTCCTTTATGTTGATAATGATGCTTTATAAATCCTTTGAAGAAAGGATCTATTGTCATGTTGTTTTTATACACCTAGCGTAATGAGGCTTGAGCTTGTTTAGGGTCTCTATCTACGAATTGAACATAGCATAAATAAAACTTGTGTTTTATTGCTAGTATTCCTTACTCTGCAATGACTATGAGTGCTGATGTAAGTGTTGTACGGAGGTCTAAATTCGCCAGCGGTGTGTAACAAAGAGTAACATCAAAGAAATAAGAGTTACATTCCAAAATTAATGTCAATAAAAGCAAAGTCATGTCAAGGCCCTAACAGACAAACACAAGAAAATAATTTGAGTAGCATGTTTAAACAGTTACCAGCCAGGTCAAGAGACAGAAATCGACTTGGATGGGCATGGAAATCGTAACAATTTTTTGTTACTCATAATAATTATCCCAATTAATTATATGGCAACTTTCAAGCTTTTGCTGTCCGTGCACTTTTTATACATAGCTCCATTTTACAGTGCCCCTTCTTCTAGCAGCTTCACTGACTGTTTCGCTTGTTCTCCATGTAGAGAAATACTTTTTCTACTGAAACTGCAAAAACCCTACAGAAATTATACACTGTCCTGCTGTCACGCATCTTTCTTGACTTCAGTTAGGGTGCCTACCAGGCGTTAGGCCATAATACGCTTCAAAACAAATACGTGGAGAGAGATACACAGTTCCTTGTAGTTTGCCCTTTCATTTCACCTTCTTGCACTTAGAAAAAATGATTTTTAAACTTTGGTTTTTTGGGGTTTTTTTTTAAGACAGTTTACTAAATAATCCCACTGATCCCTCCTGTGGTGTCCTAAACAGTCTGGGAAGAAAGAATTCTTGAAACTTTGTTACAGTTGATGAATGATAGCAGGAATATAATGGACTTTTTTAGGTGTCTGCCCTTTTTTAATGAGCACTGCATTCTGAGGGTAACATAATGCGATAGAGTAATTTAACCATGTTTTAGACCACGGTAGGTAAATGACGAACATTAAAGTGATTAAGATAATAACTGGTATCGGGGGGGAAGCCAACAAACCAAACCACAAAGTACAGGACACATGAGTCGCTACAAGTGAACGTGCAAGTGCATTGGCCGGTGTTGTGCCGTTGATCGTATGAAAGCAGGCTCAAGCCTGGGATGGGTGCCACTCAAGTCTTAACTAAAATCTGTGAAAAGCTTTCTAGCTGGAATAAACTGTACCGACATCTTCATGATAGTCTAATTGGTAACGCTGGGACTGCACTACTCTTACCTGAACTAGTTTCCTGTGAGGTCAATAGAAGCTTGATTGTAGCATATAGAATAACGTTACTGACTCAGTCATCCTCACTGCCAGCCCCAAAACGCCCTGGAATGATAAGCCCCTTGTGCTTATGCAGACACGTGCACATCCGATCTCGTAATGTACGCACGCAGGTGCATAGGTACTTCTGGCAGCCAGCTCCCGGTGATAACCGGAGGGCTACACAGTAGTTTTAAGATCTCGAAGGTAAGAATCATTTGAAGTTCAAAAAGCTTTGCTGCGAGACTGTGCAGTTGCCACACACACACACACACCCCGTGACACCTCCAAGACACTGTGTGCACATCTCTGCCTTTAGAGAGGAGCATCCTGGGATCTCTCTCAGAATTTCAGGTTCTTCTGTGTGACGTGAAAGAAATAATCTATAAAAGCCCATTGTCCCTTGTCTCCGAGGCAGCACGGATTTCGGTCACTCCGAGGGAAGAGTGCCATCTGCTGAATCCCAACCATCACGTCTGTAGAACCTTTCCTTTTTCTTGGAGGTTTCCCGACCAGATTCCTGTGCCTCAAACAGAGGCAGCATGTGTAATTTTGGGCATAGGAGTGGTTCTGTTATCTCAGAAATGACACGTTTGTGTAAGTCTGAAAAAAAGGCAGGCGAGCGTGTGTGTGAGAGAGTTGGGAGAAGATAAATACCAGATTAAAAATTCAGTCCTTCAACTGTTGTGCATTCGGTACTGTATGAGATTTAAATAAAGAGATACATGCTGGGAATTAGAGCTAATATTTCACTTTGATGAATGCACTAGATGTATGCTGTTGTACAATCAAATGCATGTATCACCGTCATCTTTGTAGTTTTAAAATCAGCTTAGAAACATGACTTTATGCCACTAGAATAGGGGTATTTTTTTCTACAGTTTCTGGAGTCAAAATTACCCAATGGTATAATGGAATATAATTTTACAACATTTTTGCCTTCTCCTTTTCAGAAGCCACCAAATTTACTTATGATCTTACCTGATCATTTTCCAGGCACACACGTTTCACATGTTATTACAGAATTAACACAGTGAGTCACACCGTCGTTTTTATACACACAGGAGAAGTGTTCCCCAGACTGCAAGAGGTTAAAGCTGTACTTCTTTTCCTAGCAACATGTTGTGGCATATATCTATATGTGTGTGTGTGTCTCACACATATGTATGTAAGTCTCAGTATCAAGGACAATAAGGATGCTTGAATAGCACACATTTTCTAAGAACATCTGCAGCATTAGCGACTATGTCAATTACTTTATTCTGATATCAATTACTTTATTCTGATATATTCTTCATTCTGAGATATTCTGACGAATCTCTGTAGGCTTACAATTTGAAGAGTCACTCAGCCGTGCAGCTGTTATATATTATTACAATGTAAATGAATTTAAAAAAAAAAGATAATTAGAGCAGTATATATGCACTCCTAGTAATTTTTCTTCAGTGAGAAAACAATGACAGCTAAAGATGATCTTATGAAGTATCTGAGACAGTACAAATTGAACAAGTCTTGGAAGCTGTAGTGTACTTTGACTGTAGGTACCTAAAGGAGGATGAATCTGTACTTCTCAACTGATAAAAAAAGTCTTTATAGCCATAGAAACAGTCTCAGATGCCTGTTACGGTGGGGGTAACTGTGGCACAAAAGCTTTAAACTGTTTTACTTACAGTCACCTCATGGTCACACAGCAAGGTCATTCAAGCTTCAGAGCTTTAATCCACTGCTGTATTTAGAATATCTCTGAATTTGAAACGTGAAATTAGAAAATTAACGTCTGACATGCAGAAGACTTCTACATACACAGCATAAAATTTTACTGGCCCTTCTTCTGAATGACCTAAACAAAAGTGTGTGTGAATCTAGAGATCTACTATTTCACTAATGTACAGGAAACAGATTTATCTGGAGCAGAGAACAGGCTCTGGGAATTAGTTAAATGCTTTGTTTACTTTAACTCCACACCGTATATACTTGTTGCTGTTACAAAGTACATGGCTTAATTTATGTTGCTAGATAATACATATGTCATACAAATGCATTAAAAATGATGGTTTTACAATTAGAGATTACAGGAAACATTGACAGCTTCATATACAACCGGTGATACATAAAAATGACAGAAGTAAATAAATACACGTATATATAAATAATAAGTGCATTCACGGAGTGTGTAAGGCCATTTATTCCCTATAGACTAAACCTACTTGGAGATTTGTGGTTTTGCTTTTTTAACAGAAGCATTAAAATACGTAATTTGGTACACGGTGAGTCTGTCAAGTATTGATACTCGAGGAGGAATAAAAAAACATGCCTTCAATTGTTTAGCAGTTGTAGCGTGTTTTCTTTCTGGAGACTACTTAGTCTAGACATAAAACCAAAATGAAAATCTGACTATATAGTAACTGGAACAGGTTTCCTAAAGAGGATGTGAAATCTCAGTCATTAGAAGTCTACAGTAATGGGATTAAAAAAATACTTGGTGGTGGGAGTCTGATTGTATTTGACCCTATCTCAGAAGGGGGAGGTGAAGCAAATGAGCTCTTGAGGCTCATTTTCAGCCCTGCATTTGACTCCCATTTATTTAATTAAAAAAAAAAAAAACAACAAAAACTAACAAAAAAAACAAACAAACAAAAAAAAACCAAACCAAAAAAACCCCCACAAACCTAAACAACCAACAACCCCAAACCCAATTTACTGAAATTGCAAACTTCTCACTAGGGTTCAAGGATTACCAAGGACCTCTTCACTGTTTTTGCAGCGTGGTTTAATTCTGAAGGGCTGATACATTTTTCTTTCATAAGGCACAGAACAATGACCTGAGGTCCCTGAACAGAATGAGGAATTGTTGGCTAGGTACAGCTTGAAGAAATCTGTCCATATGCAAAAGTATTTATAGCTATTGATTTCACAGTTATTATAATTTTCTAAACATGTTTGAAGTAGTACTCTAACTCTTAACTTTTTTTTTTCTATGAGATTTAATGTCTGATTAGTGTTAGATTATTATTCTGTCTGTTGGCTGTTCTAATGCTTGGTCTATTCTCACAAGTTTTAGTGGAAAACCATGTCAGCTTGGCTGCTGCTGAGATTATATATATATATGCTAACAAACTAGGAACTTCAGTATCCAATTAAGCCAATTTTGCTTTACATTACTGAAAATTTGTCTTTAGAGACCTTGGCACAGAAGTGGACTAAACCAGATTCAGTGCAACCGACAGGACCTTTCTGATGTTGGACTTTTCAGCCAGAGTTTGCCCTTTGCCACCACAAGGGAGGTGAAATGAGGCCAATGTAGCAGCAGGGCAGTGCAAGTGCGGTTGGACTGATAGTGGCTGAGAGCATCCTAACTCGTTTGGCTGATAACAGTACGGGGTGTCTACAGATCCCACGATGGGAAGCAAAGGAAGGTTCGTTCGCTGGGATTTTGTTATCCTGCAGCAAGAACAGGCTCACTCGCTGGGGCTAATGTGTTCTACCCGGTTCTTAGAAATGAAACATCTTTTTAAGGTCTCGTAACAATGAATCAAACCTAGAAGTAGCTGGAGCTGTGCGGGTGAGGTGGTAGCAGCGCGCTGTGTCTGTCTTAACAGGTGGCAGTCTCTCCGCCAAGCCCACCTTCCCTTTTCACCTACAGCTCTACACCTTCTTGCCCCACCACCACCACCACCTCTCCTGGGGTGAGGTAAAGCTAACAAGGCCAGGCGGAGCTGACCGTGCAGGTCCACATAGTCCTACCTAGTATTTGCCCGTGCGACTGGACTCAGGAGCGAGGATTTGTGGGCGCTTGGCCCAGAGGTTTGGTCCATGCCTGGCGCACGGCTGGGCCGTAGGCGCTGGGGGACCACCCGGCAAACCCCGGCCCCTCGCTCCGCCGGGAGTGCCAGGTGATGCCGGACCTACCGGCGATGCCTCCTGCCTGTTGCCTTGCAGCAGAGGCAAGGGAAACGGTCAGGTAAACCACGAGGGGAAAGGCTGGCTGCGGCCCGACCGGCTGTGGGCCGCGCCGCGGTGGTGAGGGGCTTCTTCCTGGCCGTGTGGAGTCGCCCGGTCACGGGGGTGACTGAACCGCCGGTAACCTCGAGGGGGACGATTTCCGCCTGGGGCTCGGGGCTGCAGAGACCCGAGCGGTGCATTTTTGTTGGCTTGTTTGCGGCGGGGGGGGGGAGGGGAATCAGCACTTTTTCCCGTGGCTGATGCTAACCCAGCGCGGACCGGGGTCTCTTCCCCTGCCGCGGACTCAGACCGGAGACGGGGGAGAAGGGAGTTACGCTGTGTCCCGGAGCACGGCCGGTGGCGGAGGGACGGCGGGACCCGCTCCGCTCGTTACCTTCGGCGGCGACCGGCGGGGGGAGGAGGCGGGGAGGCGGTGCTGGGTCCGCGCGGGGCGGGGCGTAGGGGGATCCGCCGGGCCGGGCCGCGCCGCGCTGGGCGTGCGGGGGCCGTGTAGGTGCGGCTCCTTTAAGGTGTCCTGAGGCGGCACCAGACCTGCCGCGGCGGCGGCGCGGGGAGGAGGCGGAGGCGGTCGGGAGGGGAAGGGGAAGGGGAAGGGGAAGGGGAAACCCACGGCGGCCCGGAGCGACTCGACGTGACACCAGAAAGTTCAGGCGCGGCGGGATCGGCCCCGCCTGACTCGTGCACCCCTGCCCCGGCGGCGGGGGAAGGCGAGGAGCCGCTCCTCCTTCTCCCGCCGCCGCTGGTGCCGCGCTGAGGGCGGGCGGGTGGGGTGGGTGGCTGGGGGCGTTGGCCCGGGGAAGTTTTGTTCTCCCTCCCTCTCTCCTTTCTTTCTTCCTTCCTTCGCCCCTCCCGTGCCCTCCTCCGGAGCTGGGGAAAGGGCGAGTTTGGGATTCCCGCGTGCAAGGGGTGGTGGCGATGCTGGTCAGGGCGAGGGGCTGCCGCCGGGGCTCCCCTGACCGCTGCCCCGCCTGACCGCGGCCGGGCTCCGCCGCGGCCCCCGACGCGCCCGCCTCCTTCCCCCGTGATGGGAGCGGGGGCTGCCGCCGCGCCGCCGCCGAGCTCTGTCCGCCGCTCGCCCCGCACCGCCGCCCGCCCTTCGCCCGCGCCGGCTGCCCAGTGACTTGGCGGGGCACTTTGCGGAGAGCTCTTCCCTGCCCACCCCTCTCTTCGCCTTCGGAGGGCGGCGGAGGCCGGTCCGTCCCCGTCCCAGCTGCGTTCCGTTACTGGCTCGTCCTGGGCACCCAAAACCAAAGTGTCGGGACGGAGCGACAACTTGTGATCGGGAGGCGGCGGACCTCGGCTGCGTGAACTCGGAGGATCTTTTGTTTTCTCCTGTCGCTTTGGATAGTCCTGGGAAGTGTCAAGGCGCCGCTTAGGAAAGCCAGGGCCGGGAGAGGGGAGGCCGGCCGGAGTTGGCTTGCTGCTGGAGCCCCGCGGATCTGACAGTGCCCTTCCCAGAGGGGGATCGCCCTGGGAGTCCGGCGGGACTAGGAAACCTCGCTTACGTTAAGCTTCTCTGTGGAATTACAACTGGGGGCTCTTCGTTTCTTCCCCCCTGCTCTTCTGGCATGAGACTGCTTGCAGGCACCAGCCGAGGACAATGATCGCGGAGTTTGCTCACTTTTACCTCTTTGGATTCATATGTCTCACCTCAGGTAACCACCAGCGCAGGCGAGTCGGTTACGAGGCCGCGGCGGTGGCCGCGCTCCCGCCGCCCGCCCCGGTTTGGCGGAGGGGGAGATGCGCTGAGCCGGCTGCTCCGCGCCTTCCCGCCTCCCTCCTTTCCTCGGAAACGAAGAGCGGGACCGCATTTGCCCCCGGTGCGGTGTCGGGAGCCGCCGCCAGCCGTGGCCCCTCCGCGGGTGGGCGCTGCCCCCGGCTGGGCGCAGAGGCCGGGCTGGGGAGGGTGGGATGCGCGGCCCCGGGTGCGGCCCGGGGCTGCGTGCGGCCGCGTCGCCCCCTCCCCCGCCGGCTGCAGCAGCCGTGGCGGCGGCGGGCTCCCGAGGGTCGTTTAACTGTGACCACGGCTGGTAACGAGCCGCGGCGGCGAGGGGACGGCGGGAAGTGACCCCGTCCTCCCGCGGGGGGTGGGCTGCGCCTTCCGCTCGGCTGGGGCTCCCCGCGGATAACGCGCCGGGGGAGAGGCCGCGGGTACTGCGCGTCCTTCCGCAGGCGGCCCGTTAGCGGCGGCGGGGGCAGCGAGCGGGGTAGCCCCACGCACCCGCCCCGAGTGGGGAGCAGGGCGGGCGGGGGAGGGTGGGGTGGGCTTCGGACAGGTTTCGCTTCACCTTGGCGGTTAAAGTTTACCCACGTGTGTGAAGTGACGCGCCAGAGTGATAAATGAGAGCAGGAGAGATCGCCGAGGAGATAGGGCGGATTAATGGTCATTAGTCACTGTTTGCGCGGGGCTTATGCGTGTCGGGGCATCTTATCGTGTCTGTAGGTTAAAGATAGGGTCGTACTAATAGGGCATTGTCGATGGCAGATCTGGCTCTCCGCAAGCACCCTTCCCCGGTGGCGGTGCCGAGGTCCGCGGTAGAGGGCAGCGCGCACCGACGTCGGAACGGGGGTGCGCATCCCTCCGCCTCCGCGGTGGCGCGGGGTGCGCACGTGCACCGGGGTTGCCGTGAAGGGGCTTGGGGTTCGGGTTTTGTGTCTGTGTAAGCTTCCTGTTGCTCTTAGGGGGCGGGTTTCTCCGCCGTGCCGGTATTCCTTCCCGGCCTCGGGAACTCCTTTTGCCATACGTGAGGCTACGAGTAAGTTCGGCAAAGCCTCGCGTGGAGGTTGGTTTGGGCGCTGACTTTTTCTGCCCTAATTGATTTTTATAAGTTTGCCGAGGACCCCTTTGAGCCGTAAAAGTTATGGTAGCGTAGCGTGAGACACCTGGTCACTGGACGAATGAATGAAGTTTTTGAAAGACTTAAGTACACTGCCTGAAGCTTTAAGTCTTAATTATGTCACCAAATGCAATAACTTATGCCTGTTTCTAGATTATATCATAAATTTAACCATTACCCTTTTTCTGTTAGGTATTAGGTTTGCTTGTTGTGGCTTTCAATGCGGAAAGCTTTGTGGTTTTTTTTTTTTGGTTTTTTTTTTGTTTTGTTTTTTGTTTTCTTTTTTCTTAAAGAGTAACTTTAACTGTCTTCACTTTTGACTGTGTCAGTCATTCAACCCTCTTTTAACTGCGTTGCCTTCTTTACTTAATGGAAGAAACAATTGGAACGGTGAAGAGCCTTTTTGCCAATTTGCTCTATGTAAATCTTTCATGGTGATCGTACCAGACATGGAAAAGTTGACTTCATAGACGATGTACTCAAACTCAGTTCTGTACTGGGATATCATTAACTCCAAGTTAAGAACAAAGTTTGGTTTTTTTTTGGTGTTGTGAGTTAAAAATTTTGCTTTATTCATAAATTTCTCACATACTCCATAGAGGAAGGTGGATGTGACTTGTTTCATCTGGTTTTGTGGGGTTTTTTTCCCCTCAGGGTGGAGATGTTCTCTTCAATAATGTTAATTCCAGCTCGAGTTCTTGGGCAGAAAAAAAAGAAAAAAACTGTGATTTTTTTTTTTTTTAATGGAGTTTTCATTTTGCCTAGTGAGCAAAGTCAGTAACAAAGATAGAGACAAGCACAGGACAATAACTGTTCCAACTCCCTTGCCAGAGGGGTTTCTTTTTCCCTCAGTGTGGTCAAATAGTCAGTCTTGTGTCTAGAACAATGGAGATGCCAGAAACCTTTGGCAGGATGAAGTCTGAGGGCAGATGGCTGCAGTGCAGAAGGAAGGACAGGAGACATCTACAGCAGTTTCCACACTGAAATCCTTTGAGTTCCACTGACAGCTGATCTGCTTGCAAGTTGATGGATCCTTTCCTCTCTTTTCCACTGAAGGTTTTCACTTCCCTCACGCCCACTACTGAATCAAGTGTGGCCACACTCCAAATGGGGTGTTAGAAACTTCTAAGAGATGGGGAAACAATTGGGGGATGGGGAGGAGGAGACTCTTAATAATAGGAAGGTAAATGCGTTAGTGTTTAACAGTAATTGGTAAGCCACTCTAAAATTTAAATCCCCTAATTTTTACCCTGGTGTTGCTTCTGTGCATTCCTGTGAAATACCCTCTTTCATCTGCTTCTGTGGTTAATAAATGTTGAATAAATTTAAATTCGAATAAGTTGGAACATTGGAATTTAGTAGCTTTCCTCCCTTAGTCTCCCAGTGTAATTTGAATGCTGATTTGCATAAAGATAAGAATAAAGATTGCTTTAAGGGGTACTTCTCTGATATCTTTATTTTCCTTGAGTATTTACTTGCATTCTGCCCTTTTTCCTCCATTTTGAGGCAGTTTTTCCTTCATAATCCATTGAGTTTTCCTCTCTCCGTCTCTCAAGAAACAGCCGCATCAAGTTATTACGTTTGGAAGAACGAAAGCTTTTGGATATCTGGGGAGAAACATGCAGAACGATTTTGCTGGGAATAAGAGTGTCAAGGTTCTGGTTCTCCACGTGCGTGTTCATTTCTCCAGCAGTTCTCTAGGCTGAATATGTTACTGTTTGATTTTTATCATCCCTCCATGGGAATCTTTATATTTCTACAAGGTATTGCATTGCCTTGCTGATTCCCACCTGCTCAACATGTTTTCCCCGTTTCCTGTCCGTGATACCCATACTAATTACTGTGCTCCACACGGGATTGGTACGTTTGCTTGAGAGGGCTCTTCGTGCTGTATGAAACGGGCAGCTCTGACAGCAGTGAGGCAGGCATGGTTTCCAGTGATAGTTCTAGCCAGTGGAGGGCAAAATTGTCTCTTGTATCCCTTCGTGAGAGAGGTCTCTTCTGATGGCTAATAGTTTAAGGGGTGCCCATGGAGTACCCCCAAAGTCCTTCCCAGTTAGTTAGCCTACCTATTTGAGTAAATAAATCAGTCACTGATTTGATACACTTTGTTCCGTAAGTTTGTATGTAAAAAAGGGAAGTGGTATTAGAGTATTTCAGGAAATGTTTCTGCTCTTTTCCATACTTGCTGTCTAATGGTAATAAAAGAATTTAAAAATCTACATAGTAAGTCAAAGTATAATGAATGCACAGTCTGTGCAGTAAACAGGTTCACCCAAGAAAGCATAAACCCCAGGTGCTTTTCCCCTACCCAATATAGGCTGATGTGCTGTTCTAACTAATTTTAGCGTAACAATGTTTAAGATGCAGTCAGCTACTTTCAGATGAAGCTGGCCATGCCTGTGCTGTGTTGGAGGACTTCAGGCTAAAAAAAGATATAACTACGTGATATGAGATAGAGAATATTTCATCACAAGTAAGGAGTTATCAAAGAATCCTGTAGAGATCAAACTTGGTGGGGACTTTTTTTTTTCTTTCCAATTTGCATTTATGTGGGTTGTTGCTTTGTTGGGTTCTTTTCCTTTTCAACTAGAAAGAGACACTCATGCAGCTTAGCAATTAATTTGGATACCTGTTTCAAACAGAAGAACATTCAAGCTGACTTTTTTGCCCACTGTAGGCAGGGCTAGTTACAATGTTATTTAATGCCAAACATTAACATGTGATATCCATGCCAAATTATGTTTTAATACAAAATGCTTTGGAAGTGGTGGCCAAAGAAGTTCAATGGGGATTCAAAACCAATCTTTTTTTTTTTTATCATAAGAAGCAGAGAGAGAAAATACTGTCATTAGACATTCAAGACACAGTAATCTACTTGGGATACTTAAGAATCTGAGAACCTATTCCCTCATTCTCAAATAGCACTGTTTTTGGTTTGGTGCTTAATTTTCCTAAATAACTGAAAGAGTTTTATTTCATAATCCTAAACAAGTTTAATATTATGTCTCATTAGGGTATAGCTTTGCTAATTAATCTAATAATGTTCCAGGGCTAGCAAGACTACTCACTTGCTGAGCTTTTACCATTTATTGTTTTTCACATCCCTAAATGCATTGTGTGAGTAACAGTTGCTTGGCTTGGTGTTGTAGTAGCTGGTTTAGATTCTTCGTCAGCACGTTTCTCTCTAATGACGATCAGTGTTGTTGGGTTTTTTGTTGATTTTTTGGGGGGAGTTGTGTACTTGAACATCTAAGAATGAGACTTTTTGTTGTCAATAACTTTTAATATTTTGAGGCTATTTTGTGGTCAGGGAGTCTGTAGGAACCTGGCTCTTTTGAAGCAAACTAAAGGGCACTTAGGAATTCTATATGTTGAGGTCCTAACATGTTTTACTTGTGTATTCTGTTATATAATCTCGTTTGGTGGTGATAACCTTCCTTAACTCTTCACCTGAGTGCCTCTTCATAAAATTGTAAAGCAAATAGTAAAATAACTGAAGTAGCAACTGAGGTGTATTTTAAGTCCAATAAATTGTGTAAACAGGGGAAATAAGAGTATAATCCTATTACTGACTAGAAGCTTGACAAAGAGGTGAGCATAGAGCTAGAAAGAAAGACCCCTCTTAAATATCTTGAAAGTTAGAGATGCTTTTAAGGCCAGATAAGTTACTACTTTATACCTTGTCTTGATACCTTCTTTAGGATTATCTATCTAGGTCTTAATGCCACTATTTGACTATAATACTGTGTTTCACACATACACTGATGCCTCTTGGCTGACTGTTGTCAGCCTTAAATTGGTGCTAAATTAGCGTGGGTAGAGGGACGCTTCATGTGAAGAAAGAAAATGCCTTACCTGAACCAAATGCTTGGGTCTGCAGACATGGGCCATAGGTGGGACCCAGCTATGCTGAAGTCACACATTTGGAACTTGGTACCTCAGGGATTCTAGGGTTCCATGCCACTCTTCCTGAAGCTTAGGAAATTTTCTGACCAAGCCTGATGTGTGCGTGTCTGCGTATGACTGATGGCCAATTTATTTGTTTCGTTTTAATGTGATTTGTGAGCGGTAGCAGGCCAGACTTTTCATTTAGTGCCTGCTTGTAGTCTGAGCAGCTGCAGTCAAGGGGAAGATGCAGAATGCTGTGTTCACCTCCATGAACAGAGGTCCTTTCTCCTTTGCTGGGGACGCAACGGCTTATTGAATGCAGTGCATCCTTACGGTGGCCTTACCCAAAGGAGGCAAACTGTGCTGAGGAAGGGAACAGAGAACTTTTGCCTTCACTTTTTTTTTTTTTAGTGGGAAATAATGTTAATTGTGTTTTTCAGTTGCAGAAACTTGGAAATTCAATAAGGATCTGATGCTTATTCAGATTTACATACTCTCTGTATGTTTTGAAGGCTTAAAAAGTAGCTTTGCATCTTTGTATTAACTGCATTTAAGGTCCTCAAGCTTACTCATAGTTGCTTTCAGCACCCTTGTCCAAAGAACTACATGTAATTTGAGCACTTATCCAGTGAAATTATGTCTGTGTTGCTACAGAAGTGAAGGCCCTGATGGTGTAACTTTGGCATGCGCTTCACCTTCTGATGTAAATGTGCAGTACATGGATTGGTAATGGCATTTGCATTTTTTGTCATTTCCAGTCTCATTTTTTAACATGCTTTGCCTTTATTTTAAGGGACTTTAAAAAAAATATATATCTAAAGTCAATACAGCTAGTGCATAGTTGGTTGGGGTTTTTAAATTTTATTTTCAAAATAAAGATATTTTAGGCATTCATTTTCCCAGTCAGAATGCTGACATACATTGAATGCTTGGATTGGCATATATACTTTCACAAAATAGTAAATATGTTGCTGAAGACTTCTTTTCTTACTTGCCTTTCAAAGAAATTCCGTAACAAACAATTGGATTCCATATCTAAACAAGGGGTGAAGTACCGCAGTGGGTTTGCTGGCAGGTGGTTGAGGTAAATCCCACAATGTACTCCCACTCACCTCTTGTTTTCCGCCACTAGACTTCGCACCTTTAGAATGGCATAGGGCTTTCTGTACTGTGTTAAATGTTTATATTTACATGTAAGTAAAGCACCGTAGGTTAAATACCCAGAGCACGTAATTTAAATATAATTTACTCCAAATTCAACTTAGACTACTGCAGTCCTGAAATACATATACTTTGTTTGAAGCAAAAAAACCAAAACAAAACAACTTCGATTATGCAAAATTATTCATGCTGCCCTTTTCTGTTAGCAATTATTTGCTCAATATGGTGTTGCATTACCTTAAGTCTAATGCTAATATAGTGAATGATTAAAATAATATGAACATCTCTTACTGTAGATTACAGATCTGTAAAGTTGCCAAGCCTGTGCTGAGCTCTGGATTTAAAACCTCAAATTTAAGATTTTATTTTCTTCGTCTCGTATAGTAAACTAGCAGTTGGATAAGCTCAATTTTGGAACAGCCTGTCATCTTAGATGTGAAGCACAGGGTATAGTGAGGGTCGATTTCCAGTGAATGAAACCTGAAGTCAACCGTGACAGTCATGCAAGAGAACTGTATAGTCTATATATTTCTGATGTTACGCAGTGTTGTAGCCTTTGTCCTCTGCCTCTTTAACTGTCTTGTACATAAATCAGAATTGTGATTTCTTTAGTACTGTTAAAGTGCTACATGCCAGTGTTGCATTAAGACTTGCTCGGTTAGCATTTTTTGTATGTTCTGAAATTTGCATATCCTGAGGCGAGGTATTTATTTTGCATTCTGGGTTAGTTACATTGCTTCTTATCTAATGGCTTAACTGCCTTTACACTGAAGATTAGACATATAAAGTAGCTCATGGTTTAAAATTAATAGATAGAACACTTACCCTATTTGTTTCTACAGTAATGTAATAGACGTTAACAGTTTGTCATCTTGGAAATTAGGATATTATACATGCCTATAATTAGGATACAATGTGAGCCTAACGATGGATGCTGGATGAGCTTTCCTGTATTTTGGATATAGGTAATGGGGTTAAAAAAAAAAAAAAAAAAAAAAAGAAAAAAGATTTTTGATGGTGACCAGATGGACATACTTCAGCAAGTGGCTTGATTCTTCAGCAAACACTAAAACTTGGGGTTTTGAAATCCAGGATGTTGTAGTTGTTTAAGTTGGGAACTTCTAGCCTAAATTTGGAGCCCCTTAAGATCCACAGTGCCTTTTGAAACTCTTGATTCTAATGTTCAAATTGAATTGCATAACTGACTTGCCTTCAGGTGCAGAAGTTTTTAGACCACTGTGGGTTGTCAGCCCATCTGAGAACTGAGATTCTGGCAAACATTTTCTTTAGAGCCAATTAACTGAAAAAAGCTGTGTACCTTTTGCGTACACATGCATGTGCGTCTTGATCTGTGTGTGGGGTGAGAAGCCAATGAAGAGCGTGTTTGTGACTGTATTCTAGAATTTTCTCGGCTTGTCACTTCATAGTACTTTCTACTAATATCGGTCACAAGCAGACTTTTCAATTTAAACATTTCCTGTTGGCCAAATAAGCTCTAGCATATAAGCTTAAGGTGATGATAGCATCCCCAAATCCAAAAATAGTTTGTGCCCATGTTTGTGGTGAATACAGGTCATAAAATACACATTTTTTTTTTTTTTTTTTTGATCAAATGTTCTTCATTCTCACTACTCCTTGAGAGAAGAAAAAGAAAAAACCTCTTGGCACCTGGTATAAACTCACTCTAATTTTGTGCTGGGGATCCCTTGGATGCTAGGCAGGTTCAGGACTGCCATTTACAAATTCTACATGTTTCTCCCCTCACCTCCCACTCACAAAACTTGTCAGCGCAATTTTCTGGTTTTGGAATAGAGCTGATGCCCTAGGTACAGCAGTTGACATACTTCACAATCAAAGTGTTAAATGGTAGGAGGTGGGAATGGTAGGAGGTAGGGGAAAAAATGAACTAATGTGATGAAACAAGGAGAAAAGAAAACAAGGTAAGGGTAGTACCAAATTATTTTGCTTTTTGTGCCCTGATCCAGAAACTCTTGCTGGAGAGGGTAGGGTTCTCGGGAATGTGATGCTGGAGCAGCAGAATGTAGGAGAGGACTTATACAACAAACTGGTTTAGTGGAAAGGTGCTTGATGTAGCTGTGGAATGGAACTTATGCTGTGCCACTGATCAGGCATAAAAGTGATTGGCAGGAGGCCCCATGCAAGGAGTAAGATCCTGTCTCCACCAGTGTGGAAAATTATGGTTTCAACTGCAAAAGGGGGTAAAGCTTGGGAGACATTAGCATATCTCTAGCACTGAGGAGCATCTGGAACTGAATGGCTGGGTTAAATCATTCAGTAGTGATTAATGACACTCATTGCTTCAGTTATACAGCCCTTAAAAATTAAAAGGAATAATTTAAGACTAGATGCAAAGCGGAAAGAAGGATCCATTGATCTCGCTTGCCTCTTCAATACGGAAGGTGGATGACAATCTTCCCTACCTTTTGATACAAGGAGAAATCTGTGAAGTGCTGCTGCTAAGTTTCAAAACTAATAAATGAACTTTTAAGCAATTGTTCTGAGGAACATTTTGTGACTTAAAACATGAATGCATTGGTCAGAGCCTTGAAATAGTAAGTGGTGTGCAGGGTGGAATTTTGCTGGTGGTGAGTATTTTTCTGCTTAGAAAATGTCAGAAAATGATTATTTCAATTTTCTTTCACTCATGAGTGTTAATCTGTGTTGCCTATAGGGAAAGCAAAATATTGAAGCATATAAAGTGAAACAAGATTAGAGGCATGCAGAGTACGTATTTTAACTTTTCTCGAGCATGGTTCTGGCAGTTACAGAGCCGAATGGTAATGTAGCTTGGTATCATATGAAGAATAATGTTCAAAGGCTGTCATTCTGTAGGAGGATTATAGTACTGATATAAACACATTTCTGTTTACTTCCAAGCTTTTTTTTTTTATTGGAGGGAACAGAGAAACCAGTGAAGTATGTCTTCAAGTGTTAATTTGTTTTTTTTTAGAAATACAAAAAGAAACAGTGGCATCATTCTTGATGCTATTGCTTAAAATGATTAGCCTTTCTGCAGCAAATTCATAGGGGTAGAAAATATTCTAGAAGAGCCTAGCTCCCTTTTAAGATATCATCTCTCTGGGGCTTATTGCTGCAAACCCTAAACTAGAATTCAACTTAAATCTCTACCGACTAGGGGCTGAGGTTCCCTAAACTTCATTGATGCAAAATCTCTGCTTGCAATGTTTTTGGCTAATGGGTTGCCAGTATTTCTGCTTGTTTAATGGCTGTCTTGGTTGTCTTCAATTATTTTTTTTTTGGGGGGGGATGGGTTAAGGGTGAGCATCTAGCAGAAAGCTAGGAAGTAAGACACCTTAAAGCTAAAGGATTGTTTTGTTCCCGTCTGTACCTTTATGTGGTAGTCTTTGCCATAGTGTGGAATGGGACTGTTTTATTTTTCTCCCACTCCTTCCCCTCCAGTCCTCCCTCCCCTCCTACTCTCCCCTTCTCTCCAGTATTCTATATCAGATGGAGATTTTTTTTTACCTGCCTTTGCTGGGAGAGCCAAGCCAGATAGGAAGTTTGGCAGGTTTAGGTTGACCCAGTGACTTAATGCTGTGGCCAGGAGTGAATGTTATTTGTATAGACAGCTTGGTTGTTTGTTTTTTTTTTTTTTTTTTTTTTTTTCTTTCTCTCTTGGGGGGGGGAGCACTATTTAAATGTCAGTGAAGTCAACTGTTACTATTCCTGAAAGATTGGTTTAATGTCTGCACTCAGATCATTGTGTCTTTGGGACTGATATTTCTGTTTTTGACAGGAATTTGCATTTTATCTTATATCAATTTACCGAAAAAAAAACATTTTTCAACTTGTTTGCCATTACATTATTGCGGGAAGGTAAGCAACAACCTCACAGCTAAAAATTCATGGTGACCTACAGTCCGCTAATAATTAGAATTAAACAGAGTTAGTCATTTCTCTTGGTTATTTCATCACAATTCCTGTAGGCTTGCAGCCGATCATTTTGAATCTCATAAAATGAAATTTTATTTTACTCTACTCACCTTACGCAGGTCAAGTAAAAAAACGCATTGAGTTAATTAATCCTTTTCTTTGCAATGAACTGAATGTGGCATTTGGGGCTTTTTTTTTGTTCTAGCAGCCATGAAATCACGGGGTGTTGGCGACAAGTCCATTACTGGCTCTGTGAGCTGTGTTGCTGAGGGCTTTTACTCCACCCAAGCCATTATGTGTGCAGACTGTAACGTACTTGTTAAAACTTGCTTTAAAACGAGGATTCCTTTTTTTAAAAGCAGTAATAAAGAGAAAATAAAAATAGCTCTCTGTTCTTTATTAGCATAAATGAGAGAGAAACAGCAACTCATTCCTTCTGTGGCCTGGGGAAGAAAAACAAAACCAGGATGAATCCTCAGCCCCTTAAAGTCAGACTAAGTTTGATGACTGATTTCAGTTTTACCTTGCCTTGCAAGTTTTTCTCAAGTTGTGTGTCATGTGTGTCACTTCTCCGCTCATGAAAATACATGGAAAAACTTAGTAATGGGGAAAAAGAAACGATTAATAAAGTATAAACTTGAAAAGTGGGGAGAGTTTCAAGATCAATCAAATTCTGTGATTTAGGGTCCTTTTTTGTTATTCATTGCAAAGTTGGATTTACTGTGTGTTGTGTTGGTGCTGCTTGTCTCTTTCCTGTGGTAGTTAGTCATTCCCCTGCTTCTTCAACACACATACTGGTTTTGGATTAGCTTCTCATTTTTCTATCTTTTTCTTCTTTGTTGCCTGCATGCCTAATTACTTTTTCAAAGCATTTTTGGCTCTGAATTTTCCTGAGCTGTATAACATTCTTTAATTTTTTTCCTGTGTTATCTAGCCGGGATTGTGAGAGAAGCTGAATTCTATTAATTTGGTTTACATAGTTCTGACTTTTTTTTTTTTCTTCTAGATGGCAAAAATACTCAGCCATTGCAGGGTTCGAAAAGGAATAGTCTTGTTCCTCTCTGGGAAGCGCTGTAGTACATTATGAACACTGTTAAGCACAGATCACTCCTTTAAAGAAAGGATGGTGCTAGCCATTTGGAATGATAACAAACTCATCAAGCTTTTAGAACATGCTATTTCCAAATCTCCATTTCATTCCCCACCAAAGTTTTAAATTACAGAAGAAATAAAGCCAGTGTTTCCTCTGTGACTAGGGTTTTTTTTCTTTTTTTTTTTTTTCTTTTCTCCTGGAAGTACCAGGTGTCTGATCAATAGCATGTGCTGGGGAGCATGAATTTCATCTCCAAGGAGACTTTAAATGCACTTATTTTCAACTTTCATAAGCTACAAGTTGTATGTCTTGTTTTGTTTGTCTTTTCAACTGGGCAATGCTAGGTACTGAGTTTTGTTATTTTGCTACTGATTTAAGACAGATATGTACATATTTTTCTTCAGGCTTTTAAGGGCTCAAGTTTAAGTGGTAGATCATTACTCAACGCATCAAAAGTGAAGGGTGATTAACTCCGTCTGGGTGCATGCAGTGTAATTTTAGAGGCTACAAATGTTGTTACAAGTCAGGTTAAGGTTTAAAGGTGAAAGTTTGGCTGAATGAGTTTTACAGCTTTAAGTTAATGTACGCAAACAAAGAATCTCTTGTTTTCTACCCATTTATGTCTAATGAACGACTTGCTCATGTGGTACAGAAAAGAAAATGTGAAGATTGTGCAGTTTGCCATAAAGTTCAAACTGCATACTTTTTATTTCAATTTAGAAGTCCCATTAAATAAACTTGAGCCTAATACAACTTTGTTTTTCTTTTTTTGTCTGTTCATCTTCTAAATGTGAAGTGAAAGGATAATGGCTTTAAACTAAGTGATAATGATAAACTAAATGATAATGGCTTATTATTATAGCTTAACTTCTAACATTAATGTACTTTTATGATACTCATATGCCATTAAATAATTTGAAGAACTTCTTGAGATAAAACCTCAGTAAAACTCCCCAACTGTGTTTAAGCTCTCCTTCTAGACAGTTTTAAAGTTGTATTCACTCAGTTCTCTGACTCTACCTTATTCCCGAAAAAGTTCAGTGGCATGTGGGAAGAGAATAGGTGTGTTTTGAGTGACAGGGAAGTTACACTGAAAGGCTGGAATTTCTTTTAAAGCTTTCAGCCTGGTTTTTGAAATTGTAACTGATGATAAAGGTAGGACCTGTTCTGTCCCGTCCCAATGCACACACACCCCGCCCCCCCCCAGCCCATTAAAGATTTCCTGAAGGGCCAAGAAAAATAGCTCTCTTGAATATCAATGATTCCATTTATATCAGATATGAGGTAAATTGTATGGATTTTCATACAAATGTATACTAGTGCAAAAGGCTGTTCAGCTGCGTCTGAAGAAGTGATCCAGCCTGATAGCAATTCTGATTGCAAAAGCCAGGGCATAGAAATGGAACAAACAAAAATGGAAGTGATTAACGGGAATAAAAACAAACAGGTTTTGGTCTTGGTAAATGATACCTTTAAAGCACAGGAGCCTTGTTGAACATAATTAAAGTTGTAAGAACTGGGGTGGGGTGAGTGGGCTCTATTCTCTGAGGTCATGATGGAAATACAGGGGTCAGGGTTTTGCACTTAGTCTTATGTAAACAGTGTCATGCCCTGGTAAGTATAAGAATTGATTTAATGAGGTTAAGCTAATTTAAAAAAAAAAAAAGAAAATGAAAAAGGGGGTGCACTTATATCAAACTTTGAGTGCAGCTTCTGTATCCTCATTTAATCAGTTAATGGGAAAAAGTGAGAAGTATTTATTTATGATTTTATTTATGATTGCTTGTGGATGCCTGTTGCTACTGAGTGGTTCTGTAGTGTCAGACTTTGGTAACCTTTGTGCAGGTCTCCCACATCCCATTCCGTAAAATCCTCCTGTTCACGATGAGACAGCTTCTTAGAACTTCTGTTTCTAGTTAGATCTTTTGAATAGTATTTTCTTTTTCCATGGAGTTCATGTGTGTATCTTTCTTGCAGTCTTGAGTGGTGCTGTATATCTCCTCAAGTGTATTAAATCTTTATTTAGTTCCAGTGGTTGTGAGGCTTGGTTGCTCTTTTTCCCTTCATTAGTGGTTTGGATTATGTATTCTGACCTACATTTATGCACGGTAGGAAAGAAATTCAAGGGTGTGGAGGTATCTTAACACTTTTCCATTCTGAATTACGTGGCTTGCTTTCTTTCTCCCTGCCTGATCTCTGAGTCCTTTTGTGTCGAGCCTCCTTTCATTTCACTACATTTCCAGTCAGAAGGAACCACCAGCTCCAGACAGAACACGCCTCTGACTGTTAACGGAAGGATGCCTGGTGAAGTCTGCAAAAAATTCAATTGAAACCGGAGTTCTGTAACTTAGTCTGGCAAGCACAGGCACAACTCCCGCCCAGAGGTTTGAAGGGCAATTGCTCAGGCTTTCACATGCTTTGTCTCCTCATCCACCAGCTGTGAGTTGGCTGCGGCTGACCAGTGAGAAATTGGTTGTGTAAGCCATCACTTTTTTTTATCACTGCAGTGTAAGGAGGAACTGCAGGGCCTTGGAGAAGAGGGGCACCAGCATTCAGCATAACCTTTAAGTGTGCAGAAGAAATGTGCTGGAGTTCCTGGCTCCAGCGGTTCTTAGGAAGCTCTTCCTTGGTGTGAAATGCCGCTTTAATGTAGGTCAGCTTTAACTGTTGTAAAGGAGTGTAGTTCTAGTGAAGTCAATGAGCCGGTGTTAATTTACTTCACTTGAGAATCTGCCCAAGTAGATGAGCAACTTGCAAACTCAAAGGCGAGAGCTTGTCTCAAAGGAAAAGTTCAAATCAGTTCTGTGTTTTGTATTTATTTTCTTTTCCCTCTCTTCTGAGGGAGAAGTTAACATTCTTACATCTTGATTGTGTTTATTGCAAGGAGGGGTTTTTTTTATCCACAAATGAAAAGTTTGTAAACCATTTCTGTTTTGGAAATAAAGGGAGAATAGGTACTTCAGCTTCTCATTCCAGATCTTCTCTTTACTAACAAAATGAGTGGGTGATCTGAGAATAGTTGAGGTCACAAAACTGTCAGACATCAATCAGCATGACTGACAAAATTAGTAACTTCTATGTAAAGGAGACTAGAGATGGCTCTTAGTGGAAACTGCTAATGGTTGCTCTGCCCCATTCAGAGGTTATCTGATTGTGTATCTCAGGGCTTTTGATATATCTAGTGAAAATGAAATAATTACTATGTTTTGCCCTTAAACAGCTGACGTTGCTGTCTTATAGTTGACTGTCAAGTAAACATCTTTACACAGCAGAAGGAAAAGGACATAGACTAGTTAGGCCTCTCGGGCTCATGAGGATGCATTCTCTGTCCTTCCAGAACAACTTCATCAAAACCAAGCCTGGATCAGTCTGGTTCCTACAGGTGCAAAAAAATGTTGCAGAGAACTAATGCAAGGCTGAAAAAATTTAAGTTTTATGTTGTTCAAAAAATAAATCTTGCAGGTCAAATGAAAACTGTGATTCTTTTAGCCAGCTAGATGGCAAAGCTGTAGACTTCAAAAAACATGTCGAAGTAACTATGGCATTAGTTTCCTAATCTAATGTCAAGTAATGCTGTGTGTAAGTCTGAAAGAGCTTGCGTGCTTTTAGTACCAGACTGTGCACTACTTAAAAAAACCAAACCCAACAAAACACTCAAATGGAGGACATTCCCACCCCCAGTTTCTATTGCATACTACATACTATTGGAAGAGCATGCAGTAAATGAGAAAAAGAAAATACTGACTGACTTTTGGGTTTGTTGTTGCTGTCCTTAACAATTCAGCGCTGCCCAGACACTCTTAAGATTGGCCTTTCCAACTGATGGAATAATTTGTAACTAGATTTAACATTTTTCTAAGTGCTTGCAGGACTGAAGAAATTTATTTTATTCAATTTGAATTGCGGCTCTTTAGTGGCCAGTACTTTGGTTTCTCCTGTAAGCAGATGTATTGAAGTTTCCTATATGACGTGCTTTGCATGCCAGTTGCTCATCATTTACAGGGTGCAACCATCTGAAATGTAAATACACATTAAAAGGTAAACTATTTTTGTGTTGAAACAACTCCAGGAATAAGACCATATACTTTAAACATTCACAAACAGACAGGGAAAACTTACAATAAGCAAGGATCATATGTGCTCTTGTGTTTAGGGCAGCCTGGGCAGGGTTTCCCCTCTTAAATTCTCGAGGGTTGTAAACAGAGATAAGTCGGGCCCCCATCGTGTTTGTTTGTGATGAGCCTGCGTACGGCAGCACAGGTGCCTATCCTGCTCGGCATCGCCTTTGCTGCCTGGGAATTCTTTTGCCTTCTGTACATCAGCTGGGCTGTAGCAGCAGTCCAATGGACTGCCCCTGAGCTGTGTGCCTGCTGATTAAGAGGTCACTTTCCATGTCTGGGTCAGTGGGGATCTGAAGTCACTTGTATGTCAGCAATTTGAGAAGCAGTGTGGCAAGCATGATAGTAAAGGTGATGGAAGGTTAGGGACTTGTAGGTCCTCAGTGACGGATGTGATCTCTGCTAATGATTCAGAAACAAGGCTGGTATGCAGGACTTTCCCAGCAGCTCCTTCCTTTGGGACTGGAGATCCCCTAAGTTGTGGGAGACTGCAACCAAAGTCATCTTGGTCTCACTCAGGTTTTTTTTGTTTTTTGGGTTTTTTTTCCTGTGGCTGTTCTATCATTTAATCCTTTGCTTAGTTTATTTTTTTCTTATTTCTTTTATTTCCCCTTTAACAGTCTATCCAGATGTTTTGCTTGCCCTGCCCTGCTTACATTTATTTTAATTACAGTTTGGGTTAACTTTTCTTTGAACATGTTAAGGTATGTCTCTCAAATACATTATACAATATCTGACTTAAAAAAATAAAATAAAATATGTATCTGGTATGTTTTGGAACATGCATAGTTCCCTGGCAAATGTTAAGCAAAATTATACCTTTACGTATATTGTAGTGGAGGAAATTATTATTTTACTTGTAAGTTACCTACAGAGTAATTTTTTTTTTTTTTAATATGAAGTAATATCCTTTGGGATAAAGTAGGATCAAAAGCCATTTCTACTTAAGAAGTTAAATTAAATATTGTCCGTGTTAATACTGCAATTTTGCTAATATTTGTGCCCAAATGACTTGGCAGTCTGAGGGCTAATAATTTCAGGACAGGTGTCAGACAGGACTCTACTCCAAAGCCTTGTTTCCCATGTCATTAACAGACCAAGTCAGAATAGTAGAGGTCTACTTGGGGGTGAATAAAAGTAAAGGAAACAACTGTTTCCACAATTTGGTTGTGAAAAGTGTCAGAAGGTGTGCTAGCATGCAGACATACCTTGAATCATAGAATCGTAGAATCATAGAATGGTCTGGGTTGGAAGGGACCCCAAGGATCATAGAGCTCCAACCCCCCTGCCACAGGCAGGGACACCAACCTCCAGGCCTGGATCTACACAAGGCTGCCCAGGGCCCCATCCAACCTGGCCTTGAACACCTCCAGGGATGGGGAATCTACTTCTTCTTTGGGCAGCCTGTTCCAGCACCTCACCACGCTTTCTGTAAAAAACATCCCCCTAGTATCTAATCTAAACCTTCCCTCCTTTAACTTTAGTCCGTTCCCCCTTGTCCTGCCATTATCTACTCTTAAAAAATTGAATCCCCTCCTGCTTATAAGCTCCCTTCAGGGAGAAAGATTGCACGTACAGCTTCTCAGTTTTCATTGATAGGGCTCACAGTTCCAGAGATTAATATATCTGGCTTGTAAGCATACAGACTTAAAAATAAGTAAATGAGGAAAAATTCTGGGGAAAATATGAGAAGTAAATGGGAGTTTCTTTCTCAATTGGAAGCTGACTAGGGGAACAAAATCTTTAAATACTTTCTTTTGGAACCTCTAAGTTTCAACAGCCATTCAGTTCGTGTATTCAGCACTGCTTGTTAGTGAGTTAATGCACAGGATATCAGCAGGTCTCTAATGAAAGGAGACTCCATGTTTTAATTAGTGGTAACATAGAAGGAATAATTAAGTAGGACTTTTCTTCACTTCTGTTTCACATTGACAGAGTAAAGATGTTTTTGTGGGCTCTTTTAGACTGACCTAGTGTAAATGCCCACCTGTTCACGCAATGGCGTAGTCTACCTTCAGGTTGTTGGGTTGGTTGGTTGGTTTTTTTTTGTTGGGCTCTTTTGTGGCTGTGTTGTGTGTGGGGTGTTTTGGTTTTGTTTTTCTTAATGGGATTAAGAAATCACTAATTAGGACTCCATGAAAGCCATGGAAAAGGATCACAGCACCCAACTATGAAAATAGAAGTCTAGAATCTAGGATGTATTCAGCGTTTGAGCTAATTGGTGCCTCTCTGTGTTAAGCTGTTTATGTATTGGCCAGTGCTAATTATGTGCATTCAATAAAAAGTTGATGCTACTTAAGCTACGTTTGTTTCTTAGGGAAATATTTCTATCCTGAAGAAAATTGATAGGGAGTCCAAAGAACAATATTTATTGAAATAGCTACACACTGGCTTTTGAAATAATATTTTACCTTTTTGGGTGCATTCTTGCATTCAAAAACATGAATAGAAAATTACAGATTCGATATTATCTTGCCATCATAAGGAAGTGGTTTGAGTTTCACAGTTGAAGGAATGTTGTGTTAGGGATAAATATTTTATATAACCTTCAGCAATGAAACGCTTGTGCCATTGCCTGGTTTTGTATGTATATATGTACATTTAAATCTGTGACTCGTTACTGTAAAAAACAAAAAGAATTCTTTGTCTATCCTCACTATTTATGTCCTACCATGGATCATTGACAAGTACTGGATATTCACTGCACTTAGCCTTCCCTGCCGATGTGTATTATATGGAACTCATATGGAACTCATATGGAACGACATAGGATTGTTAAAATGTTCTAAGCACACTTCCTGTGATAAAGTGCAGTTGCATCCAGGTACAGTGGAAAGGATTTGGTTGTCTGTGACAGGAGTGCTAGCATGATGTTAGGTTTACAATTGCAGAAATGTTGCTGTTGATGAAAAATACTGCTTAGGTTTTTATGTATTTGCTTTTGTTACTACCTTTATATTTGGACTTGTACACGATATGTCATGCCTGCTTGAAATGTGTTGGTATTAACCAACTTGTAGAATAATATTTGAGTTTGAAGTCTAGAGCATTATGCCTTTTCTTAGCATAACAAAATCCTCCAAACAAACCAAACATTTCTCAATTTCAGGAGCAGCAGGAGGAGAAGAAATGTCCATATCCTATTTGGTAATGTTTTCCCTCCCAGTAGAATAAGATATCCTTACCACGGTGATAAAAATCTTAACTATTTTGATTATTTTTTAAGTGTATTTTTTTTAATTTTCAACAGTCTTAAGGAGTAAACCTTGTAAGCTGAGACTTTATTAGTTTCTAAAGATAAGCTCTTTCTCTCCTTCCTTGCTTTCTAGGAAATGAAAACAATTTGTCACAGGAATAAACTTCAAAGTTAAGTGTGTAAATTTGATAAATAAAATAATGCAAAAATCACTAAGTACTTGATTGTTTTAACAAGTCCAAGGTTCCATATGGCAAACGCTTGTTCTTCTAGATCACAATCTACCATACTTTATTTTCAGGATATTTAGTTATTTAGTTTGAAATAGATTAATACTTACATAACTCAGGAATCTTTGTTGTGATCTCTTTTTTTTTTTTTCTTCTTGTCATCCTTCTCATGAATAGGCAATAGTTTTCACAGTTTTCAGCAAGTCCTTTTAGATGGGCCTTTAATCCTTTACTACTGCCTGTCTCCATCCCTACACATACAAGTTTTGGCATGCTAGAGGAGGCGGGGGGGGGGGGAATGTTTTCTCTGAGACAATATTCATCCTTGAAAAAAAAAAGTGTTCTAGACTGTTAATAAAACAAGGAAGCTTATATATATTTAGAAGAACCCCCTGCAGAATCTTTAAAGTGTGTATTTTAACAGCTTTTTATAATTTGGGAAGCTTCAGAGAGGAAAGTGTCACTTATAAAATGTATTTTCTGTTGCATTAGAACAAAAAAAAAGCCATTTTAAAGATACATAATGACAAATAATTTCTTGCTTGTCCCATCCACGTTTCTAAGGATTTTTGTTTGATTCCTTCTATATTTTTTATTTGAGCCTCTGCTCAGAACATCCCTATGTTAATACTACAGTTTCCTTAGGAAATTGCACCCTTCCCTCTGAGTCCACCCTCTTCTCCTCAATCTCTACCTTGTTAAATTCTGCTGTGTGAACACAAGCCTGTAGTGCCGCTATTCCTTTCCTTTCCATAAAGGAAGTGCTGGTCCGCAGCATAACACTTGAGTGAGTTTAAATTTTATGAAGCATACTGGCTACAGAGCAGTCTTGCTCCAGCCTTTTGCATAAACAGCCTGAGCTTCCAGTTGTGGTACTACAGTAGAAAGCATTTTATTTTTCAGGTAAAGATAGTTGACTCAAAACTCCCAACAAAACAAAAGCCCAAACAACCCACCAACAGAAAAAAACCCCGCAAAATACCCCCAAATATATGGAATTAAGTTTTATAAGATGTGATGAACGTCACAGTGTAGTACCTAATTAACTGTTTATAGCATTAGTCATAAATATGGTATGACAAGTGGTTTCTACATTTTTTGGGATTATGATACTGTGTAAATGCAAAAAAGTGATTTTGCAGTTTACAGCTTAGCATCCATCTTTAAGAAAAGAACAAAGACAAAAGCCTTCTTTTCTAATAACAGGAGTGGAAAGGACTTTGTCATTGCTGTTTTACATATTGTCTGTTCTCCATATACAGGTATTGTTTGGTCAGAGTTAGAATTTATAAGCAGGCTAAGGTCTTGGGGACTTCCTTGATATGAGTGTAACTATGTACTTGCTTCCAGGAGCAGTTGCCCATCTTCAAGTGTGTTGTATGGATTCCTTCAGAAACACTTTCTTTTCTAGCACAGTAACAAGAGAGAAAAAGTTCTTGAAGATACATTTGCCCTGCCAGTGGAGGCATAGATATAACCAATGAGTCTTTTATAATTAAAACAGCCGCTGTATGACTCAGATTTTGTTCTAGGCAGGTGGAATGCTTTGTAGTGGGTAATTAAATTACAACTCTCTTGCTCTTAGATCTTGACCATTTTCCAAGGAGTTTTCTCACCATACACATTACCTGCGATAAGACCAGCCTTGTCTTTGTTTGGCTTATGCATTCCTTTTTACATGGGTAACAACCAAGTTTATTGGAGCTACATGTCTGTTCTCTTAGAGGACAGATGTTCTGTGTTAAGCATCTGCCCCCACCTTAGAAGAACAGGTTTCAACCATTGCTCCTTTCAGTTACATTTCTTATTGGAGAAATAAAGTAGGGCAATGGGATAGGCTCTGACTTTCTGAATGCTCTAAATATTTCTGAGAATTAGAAGTGAATCTCTAAGCTCCTTGCCATCAGAAGTGCTGTTTAATGTGATTGCTGCAGCTTACTTTAATCATCGACCTAACAATGAGGAAGACAGTAATCCTAGAAATGCATGTTTTTAAAAGATATTTAATTTCTAATAGAGTGGTATTATTTTACATATACTTGTTGAACTTGACCAGATGCATGCCATTTAAAAGCTAATGCATCATCCTGCCTAAATACCAAATGGACTTTGTTCTTAAAGCTTTTAAGTATTCTGTCAAATTCTGGGTATCTTTAACATATAAAGTCCTATGAAAAGACATTGTGTTACAATGGTAATATTTTAATTCCCAAATCTGTTTTTTTATTTTTGGTGGTGGTTTTTTTTTTCCCTCACCCCTCTGTAAAACTCAGTAGAAGCTAAACACGTTGGTTTTGGAAGGGTGTGAAGAATTCTTAAGTTCAAATGTTTTTATTTAAGAATGCCTCATATCTGTTGGCATCAAACGTTTCTAGAATGTAGTTTCAGATAAATAAACCAGACAGATTTACCTTTTAAGCATTTAAGGATTAAGATTTAATTACTTAAAATGTTTGATCAGGTAGGAAGAAGTAGGCACCCTGCATTAGGGAGAGAGGCGGATGAGCAACCAATACTTGCAATTTTATATGATAGGTATGTCACTGAGAAAACAGCACTATGTGTTGTCAGTTCTGACAAGAAAACAGAAACAAAGATGCTGAAGGACTCAGAGGAAAACCATTAGGTATGAGCTTTTCATCTGTTAAGGCCAGCTGTCCCATGTGTGGGTTTAAGTCCATTTGTACTACAGCCTGTAAAACTGCAAACTCTCAGACATTAGCAGTAGGTAGTTTTATGTGATAGGTGGGAAATAATTCAACTTTCCAATGTGTGACATTAACTTCTTAATGTACTTCGTGTGTGTTTATTTTGAGTTTTTAAGTGGAATTTTACAAACCCCATCACAATAGCGCTAGCTGCCAATGTGTCTAATGGACAGATCTATTGACAACATCTGTCTAAGGAATTCACAGCCGTTCTTTCTAAGTCTGGTTTACTTTTCAATAGAAAAGCATTATTTATAGGAAGAATTATTTCTGTGTTTCTCTTTTATTTCTCTTCTGCTCGCTTTCTCCTCCCAGACATCCTCAGTGGTGATTCATATCGGAATTTCCCACAACTTCCCCCAAAAAAAACCCCTTCACGTTCACATCCAGTAAATTTAGCTCTCGATTCTCCAGTATTGTATGATATGTTGGCATGTTTTATCACAGTGTAGAAGCTGTAGGGCAATCTGGACAGAAATAAAACATTCAGCAGCTCATTTTGCAGATGATTCTCTTAAATTGTTTTGATCTTTTTGGAAAGTATTTGATGTACGTAGATAATGATTTTAGAAATGAACTGATGGTGAAATAACCAGATTTAATAGTGTATCTTCTGAAATAGTCCTGTTTGATGACAGAAATATCTATTTTTACAAGGTGGAGTCAAATTGTACTTAATACTTAGACTATATAGTTCTTTAAAAATTATTCTCTTTGGGTAGTGTGAAGGTATTTGGTAGAGAAAGCACACATAGGTTGATATGCAGAGTTCCAGTAGGAACTAAAGCTGCACAGTCTTGCCATTTGTGGTTGGCAGAAGCACCATGATGCTCTGGGCAAAGAATGTTTTTTAATGCTGAAAATTTAGAGGGACAATTATATGCATTTATATTAAAATGTAGCCTTCTGTGAAGATGACTTCTGAAGCATGGTGGAACTCTAGCTTGTGCCTCACTGAGCTCTTCACAAATACCTATCAAGTGGAAATGGTAAGGTCAATTTCCAGAGCAGTAGTGATTGATTTGGCTTGCTGAAAGTTGTAGCAAGTCAAACCAAAAGCTGTTATTTGTAACTGAGGACCTAGGCAAGAGGTGAGAAAAACTTTATCATGAGTTTTCCTGAGGAATTTAATTTAAAAGCAAAATGCTAGGTAAAATTTGAAGCTGTGCCAGCTTTGAGTAGTGGCAGCAAGCTGATGGTGCGATGGAGAGATTGTGGGAAGGAGAGATAACCTCTGTCTGGCTGTGGTAGTTGTGGCTTTGCCCCAGCTGGCAGCTAAGCCCCATGTAGCTACTTGCTCACTCCCCAGCAGCAGGAAGAGGATCAGAAGAGTAGAAGTGAGAAAACACGTGGGTTGAGGTAAAAACAGTTTATTAGGGAAAGCAAAAGATGCATGCACAAGCAAAGCAAGGCAAGGAATTAATTCCCCATTCCCCAGTCCCCATGGGCAGGCAGGTGTTCAGCCACCCCTTGGAAAGCCGGTCTCTGTCATATGCAGAACAGTGACTTGGGAAGACAAGCGCTGTAATCCTAAAAGTACCCCCCTTTCCTCATTCTTCCACCAGCTTTATATCTGAGCATGACATCATATGATATGGTATCACCTTTGGTCAGATGGGCTCAGCTGTCCCTGCTGTCCCCCCCTCCCAACTCCTTGTGCGCCCTCAGCCCACTGGTTGGTGGGGTAGTGGGAGCAGCAGCAGAGGCCTTGGCTCTGTGTGATTGCTGCTCAGCAGTAGGTAAAACATCCCCGTGTTATCAATGCTGTTTTCAGCACAAACCCAAAATGGCCTCTTACCAGCTACTACAAAGAATATTAATTCTAGCCCAGCCAAAACTAGTACACTGACTTAAGGTAATTTCTTCACAATGGACAAGTTTCTTCTGTTTGGCTGATGTTTGTTTCTGACTTTTGTAATATTTAACTTGGGTTAATATTAAACAATCCGAATCTCTGAGTTATAAAGGCAATACTAAAGTACCTTCTCAATTGAAGTCACCTGACCCATGTAATTTAATGTTATTTAGAAACCTTAAGTTCGTCTGCTCACATGTTTTGCAAGACTACGCTTTTGTGTTAACAAAAAAATCCAAGCCTTAGTAGTGCTGTACTCAGCTCTACTTGTCAAATATGTTCTAACCGTATGAATGTCATCTGTGGCAAATTCAGGTTTTCCCCCTGTTTTTATAAATAGACAATTTATTTCTGATATCTTTTAGGGAAAAATGTGTTGGTCACACCTCTCGGGCACTGCTTTTGGTTCTGCAGACCTGGGCAGGTTCTGCAATAGTTACATTTGGATTATTTTGGGTGAGAAGAGAAAAAATATTTTGGATTTTTTTTGGTTGTTCTTTATTTTTTAGAAACTGTAAAGATTTTATTATATAAACTTTTCATATAATTTATAAATCTGTAGCATGAAGGAGCTGAAGCATTGCAGGGAAAAAATCTGGTTCCGGTTTATAGAAGGGTGTGGTTTTTATTGTTAGCCTCACATCCAGCTGTTTAGAGCCAGTTACAAGAATATTCTGACTTATTTTTAAAAATATCTTTGTGGTATTCAGTCATCAATTTTGCTGAGACCTTCAGATGATCAAAAGTGACCCAACAGTGACTGCATCAAAGATACTGAAAAGCCCTGAAACTCAAACTCTTACTCTAAAAAAAAAAAGAAAAAGAATGTTTGACCATTTAATAAACTCAAAATGTAATAATAGTCTTCAACATCACACCACATACTTTGGATGCAATGTGTTTTTGAACTGTGATTAAAATATAATGTATACCTCAGTCAATGTTATAGGGATTTTTATAAAGTGTGCATAATAATATGTCAAGTCAACCACATTTTCTTTCATGCTTTTTATCTTCATGTAAATCCCCTTCGTAAAATGGTGTCTTCAACATATCTCCCTATGCAAGACAGAAATATCTGGCATCTGTATGCAGCAATTTCCTGACCTTAGAAAAAGAAAAGGAGGGGAGGTATAAACAATATATTAGGTTGGGGTATGTTAAGGAATGGTGAACATGTAGCTGGATTATTTTTATCTGTGTGAAGAAATACTTCATTTTGAGAATGGTACCTCATTTTGTTAAACTATAGTGTCATCCTATCATATTTTGATTGTAAGCTTCACTTAAAAAAAAACATATTTATTTGGAGGAAGTGGGAAAGCCAGCTTTACTGTTTTAACTAAGTTAGGGTTTACTTTAATAATGCTTATCTTCAATGATTTATAGAATTGTTAAATTGTACAGATTAATATTTCATTCAGAGTAGTTTCTAGTAGTGTACTGTATTTTCTTCATAAGAATCAAGGCACTATGCTCCCATAATAGTTCTGTCTACCCCTGCAGTCTTTCTTTTTTTCCACCAGTAGTTACTAAGAGTTCTGTGTCAGTGAGCAGCCAGCATGCTGTAGAGTGAGTGATAGGTATTCATAAGGAAGGCAGTTGTCTTAATGGAGAAAAAAAAAAAAAAGAAAGAAAAGGAAGATTGTACATTAGTGAAGGAGAGCAGGTAAATTGTTGCATGGAGAGGGGACTACAATGAACAATGCTAATAAGGATGCAAGGCTTTAGGCAGTTGCATTCACTGCAGCGGCTTTGTGGAAATAGGCTCTTTAGCAGTATTTGTCTTTTCACTTCCTGTCCCCTGCTAATTCATTCTTGTCAGCCTGAGAGCTTTTAACATAAAAGTAACCATCTTTAGTAATCCATTCTAGGCTTTATGACAGCATTAACAGGAAAGTGGGGATTTTTCCTCCTGAAATGTACCAAGAAGGGCTTTTATCAAGGTCAGAGATGATCTTTACAATGACTTGATTCTACATGTTTATATGAGTATTCCTTCTGCATTTAATCACTGAGGATGTTTTCTTAAACTAGGATAAAAGATTTTTTTTTGGATCTGTTGTTATACTTCAGAACAGCATTAGTGTTTTGGTTTAGTCATATTTATGGTGATATGAGAGACGTTTTAGTCTGTGGCCTGTCAAACTGACTTCTAGTGAAAGAAGATAATCTTGTTAAGGAATGTAGTTAATAGAGGCTGAAGAATGGCAAATCTGTAACTTTTTGTGGTTTTGTTTAAGGTGGAATTTCAGGGAATTATAAGGTGATATTTTATTAGGGCTAAGGAAAGAGACTACTTTGTGTTTATTTCTCTAGTCTTCATTTACTATACTTCATGACTCAGTTTGCTTTAGCCAGTTCTTTCTTACTAGGCTGTAAGAAGGATGGGATGAGATACTTGAGATGCACTATTTATTTCATTAGGCTGGCAGCATACTCAGAGCTTCCTGTTTAGTTGCTTGCTTTATCGTTTCTAGTCATCATCACATAACACTTCAGAGTTCAATCTGTGAAACCTGTATGAATGTGGGTAAATGCTTGCTGAGATAACCCATTTGAGTTGGTGTGTATGCAGGCATGCCCTATTAAATTAGGGGAAGAGTTCTATGGTCAAGTGATCTAAAGTAAAAACCAACCAACCAAAGCCCCTCCACACCCTTTTCTCAGAACTATATTAAGAAGTTTTTCAGTTTTTGAAATTGGCTTTAAGGATTTAGGCACTGGGATCCTATTGAATTGCCCAGGGACTTGGTGCTTCTCAGAACCTTTTTATTGCCTGAACTTGTAAATTCGTGATTTCAGAATAGGTTTGGGAGCATGTTTATTCCTTTGGAAAATAGCACTTTTAAGGGGATTACAAAGGCCTGGACAATGATGACAATTACTTTAATTGGTAAGAACAGAAATGTTGAAGGTCTGTCAGATATTTAGTATTAACTGCATTTCAAGACCTTTAGAGAAGGCTGTACTACCTGAAACGCTTTCTGCGGTGTGTATAGAATGGTAGCTTTAATGGACATGATTTAGTATATTCAGTTTATGTCATGAGAAAAAAAGACTGGCTTTTTTTCTAGTTTCAGAGTTCACCATTGTCATGTGAAAAAATATTTATGTTTTTTTTTAAATTATTTTTTGTATCGGATTGGAACTCAGTTTTCTCTCTGATATATTTTTCAAAGTAACTTGGAAACCATTGTTTGATTTGTCATTTTTATCTTAAGATATCAGTTTATATCCAAGTAAGATGTTCTTCCATTTGCAGGTTTTTAGTTGCTGAGCATTTGTACAAAAGTTGATCTCAGTTTATGTAAATAATACAAGGTCAAAGCTCCAGTAGCTGGGCATTAACCCAATCCCCTGTGCCTTTCTTCATCAGTTAACAGATGACTTTCTGGAGAATTACAAGGATAAACATTGAACTTTCTTGTCTCATTGATAATGCTGCATGGCCAATTAATAACTAATACAGCAACTAGATGAAAAATGGTCCTCTTCAAGCAAGAGGCAGGCAGAGGGTGTATTTTCATGCTTAAAGCTGTATATCCTGACTTAAATATAAGCAGTTTTCAGCTTTGGTTCAGACTTTTCTGTCTTTTTAAACAGAAATCTGTCTTGAGTAGACTTATAACACCGTTATTAATTCATCAGGCTTTTAAATCAGCCCCCCATATTTTTCTTGTTTTTTAAAAATGGTATGGTGCCTTTTGGGAAAGCCTGTTTAGTATGCCAAATATCTTTGCACAGGAAAGCAAGGTACCTAGCTGCTCATTCCAGGTGGAAGGAGGTGACTCATTTACCATTACTGAAGTGGCTTGGCATGAGGAAACAAGAAATTTGGCTTTGGCTTGGTTAGGCAGTTTCACACCAAGTAGGCTAATTCAATGTCACTTTCTGCTTAGAATGTTAAAAAAATATTACTTTATATTGAGTTATTTTGTCTTTCCTCTGCACTCTGTGGGGGTTTTATGTACTTAATAGATATTTTTATTTATTTTCTTTCCCCCCTGCATGCTTGGCGTTTACATATAGTGGCTTCACTTAGGGGTATATCCAGAGGGGACCTCACCACATCACTCTTATGCTGAAAGAACAACATATGGTTGAGTGCTGCACAGTCTTTGAGAGCTTTGAGCTCTCCCTGAAGCCCAGTTTATTTTTTCCTGATAGCAAAACATGGAATTCAGGCTGAAATATTTTAGTCCTTTTTTCTTCTCCCCTTCTAACTCTTGTACATCAGTTTCTTCTTCATTTAATTTTTACTTTACAGAATCACAGAATAACAAGGTTGGAAGAGACTTTTGAAGATCGAGTCCAACCATTCCCATCCTAAGCTAAACCATATCCTTAAGTACCTCATCTACCCTTTTTTTGAACACATCCAGGGAAGGTGACTTAACCATCTCCCTGGGCAGCCTGTTCCAGGCCCTGACAACTCTTTCTGGGGCCTGGATTTATAATTTTCAAAGTTGATGAATTAACACCATTGCTCTTTTGAGCAATGTTATATTTCTCAAAGATGATGGTGTGCTCTTTGAAAGATTAAAGTAGTTGCTGCAAAAGGAGACTAGGGACTCCTTTCACAATGTTTCCTTCCTAACAGTCCTGAGTGGGCTGTTCACCACTGTCCTTCGAAGAATCAAGTAGTGTTAAATGTGTCCCATGCAGCTGGACTACTTATAATTCACTTCTGTTTACTAAGTCCTGTAGCTGTTACAGTGTGGTGTTCCTAATGCAAGTAGTACAGCTTATAAATACTCAGAGTAATGACAAAGTTATAGAACTTAAGAGCAGAACTCCTAAATAATACGTAGAGGACTGACAATTTGTGGTACAATCTCTCAAGAAAAGATCCATTTAATAGACCTTTTTTAGCACTAAACTTTTGCTTTTAATCTAGACTGATCAAGACACTGCAAGAGAATCAAGATGCTGAGAGAGAATTTCCTCTTTATTTAAAGTAATACTTTAAGGACAAATTAATTGTCATTAAAAATTCCCTTAAACTGATATATGTGCTGCATTGCCTACTAATTAGCCATATAATGTTATATTAGATAATAAGAAGATTACCTGTAGAGGAGGGACAAATGATGCTCGTTAATCAATTTAAACCCCTAACCATTCATTGAATTCTCAGCCTTTGCAGAGGGTACTGGCTTGTGAGCAGCTGTGAGCCTCAAGGCCTAGTGGTTCTATCTAATTAGTCCCACTGAAGGTTTTCAGCCTATTCAGGAAGCCATAATTTTGGCTGAGAGGTTTTGTTTCAAATAGATGTTTACGTATAGTGGAAAATTTGTGCATTAGTTGCTTTTTAGTGTTTGGAAGCCATGCTGTACTTAAGTTCATGATCGAAAAAGGTAGCTCAGCCTTGAAAACCCTATTGCAAAGGGAAAAAAAGCCTGCTTAAAACCTTGGATAGGCTGTTGCAAGCACGAAAATGAACAAAACATCCAGTTCCTTGTATCCACCTCTCAAGTCATGGTTGATAACCTACCTGTGCAGTAACAGAGATAGATGTTGCGACTTGAATGGTGTGAATTTCTAGTGAGATTAATGTTATGTGTTGGCAGTAAAGGTCCCAGCCTAATTTTATCTCTCCAGAGGGACTGAGCAAGTTCTGCATGGAGTAGCCATGGGAGGAGGGAGTGGGAAGACAGGAGGTGATGGTGGTAATTAAAACTAGTCCACTCTCTAATAAATTAGAGAGGAACACATAGACTTAATGAACTGGTCGTTTCCATGCATAATAGGAAGTATTACCATAATCCTGAGTGGTAGATGATGAGATACTTGTACTTGAGATTAAATTTGTTGCTTTATATGTATGAATAAAATTAGCTGGTTTTCTTCAGTATTTCTACATCCTTGTAAAATGCAGTTTAATTTGTTGCATGGAATTCTCTAATATAATCAAACCTTAGAGTCTTACAGACTAGAGAAAAATACCTTTGTGGAAGGAGCATACTGAGATGAATTCTTTGACTCTAGCTGTTCATCTTTTATAGGCTGTTGCTGTTGCTCTTCCGTTTGCCTCTCTGTACATGGCTATCTTACCTTGTGAAAAAAGCCCTGTGCAGAGAAGTAATCTCTTTTATTAGATCTGCTGATAAAGTTGCAAAGAAGATGGGTAATATTTGTGAGCGCACAGACTCCTCTAAGGCTTATTTGTTCCTGGGATAACCTATTTTTCTTTGCTGTGTGAGCCCCCTCCCCCAGCACATTGGAACTGCTGCTAGAAATAATGATGATTCCTTTCCCTTGTTTTAAACAGCTACTCTCAATAATTTTGAGACTTTGTCATCATTTGCATTTATATGTGTAAACCATACCAACCCCTGTCTGCTTGCCTGTGGTAGTGTTTTATTATGCATTATAATCTTCTCAAATCATACAACTCTGTTCCTTTCATTTTTGCATGCTGATATTATTTTTTTTATTCCATAGTTGTGTAGAATTCTTCTGTTTCTTGCTGTTTACATTCATTTCTGCTACTTTTGACTCGGCCTAATGGCTATGTAATACCGTGTCTTACTCTTACCTCTCCTCTCATGTCTTTTATCAGTTTTTGACCTCTGAGTATTGATCTCTGTTTCTCTATCAGCACTCTCATTCTTTCACCAGAACCCCTTATAATAGCAATTCAAAAGCTAGCTATTAAACATGCTATTAAAATAGCTGTAAATTAATTGAAATGATTTAAATATCCAAAAGAAAACCAAATTAATGACTTTTATTTTGCTTGGTCACATAATTGTATTTTTTTTTTCTCATACTGTTAATGATGTCCTTCACTCCTTAAATCTCATCCTCAACAACTATAAGCTATTGACCTTCTTGAACCTTTTTTTTCTTCCATTATAAGCTTCAGTAGGCAGAGTCAACAGCGTTTTTGTTTACCTGCTAAAGTCTCACATTTAGCATGCTATGTAAAGTATAAACATTGTCTTCATTAATGTTCAGGATATGTCAGAATTTGCTTTTAAGGTTGAAAATTGACTGAGGTGGGTTGCATTCCTCTAGGGATTTGTTACTAATCCCTTAAAAGGCCATTTCAAATATTTTGTTTTCTGAAAGTATAAATTACTCAGGACAATTATCCCTAAAAATGTGGTTCAGTACTTTTTCTTGAAGTTACTAACTCACCTAAAACTAGTGCTGTTTAAATATCTTCCTTAAGTGTGCCTATCATACAGGGCATCTCAAAAGCTTTGTTTTAAATGTTTAAATACATTGCAGGCTGCTGAACACTTAGGCGATGAGCTACAGTTTTTTCTGAAGAATTCTCTATGAACACTCAGGAAAACAGTCTGCTAAAGTTTCTTTTTACCATGTCTTTTATCAGTAACATGACTTGATAAAGTGTGCTTTTACTACTACTCCTGCTAATTTCATAGAGAGAGGTGTTACATTTTTGATGCTTGAAGATTGAAGTTACTGTCTACAGAGAGTTCTTTCAAAGTTATATTTGTTTTGAAACTATTTGAGTTTTTTTCTTTTCTCACAGACTGAGTTCTAGTATAAAATGAAAGAGAAATACTAAAAGCCACATTGCTAACTTTTATTTTATGTATATGTATATATATATGTAGCTGTGTATATACTGTAGAATCTTCTTTTATCCAGAAGACATGCTGTTATGTTTAGAAAATTGAGAGGTAGGTTCAGTGATCTTTTAGAGACCATAAAGTAAAATTGAAGTCCTTTGTACTTTTCTCAGTTCCATTTATACCCATATGTTTCATTTGGCAGAGTGTCAGACTGCTAGCTGGGGGAGTGCCTCCTGCAGCAGGTACCATGGCTTGCCTTTCCCTTTGCTCTTGCTATGGGTAACAGCCAGCTTGTTGACTGAATCATCTCCCTGTGCTCGGCTATGAGATCATGGAGAAATTTCACCCAGCTGCTTGTTTGTGCTTCTCCACTGTGTAAAAGGGTGATGTTTTCTGTCATGATCACTTTAACATAGCTCTTACACTGAACCAGTTTTTCTTCTGTGTGGGTCTTACTTCAGTATTTGGTAACTGAGAAACTTTGCCATATGCAGTGGTAGAGGAGAAGTATATGGAGCTGAGCAATTCCCTGCATGGCTTTTTCTTGACATCTTCCAGAGAGCTTTCCCGGTAACATGATTCAGAGCTCAAAGTGTGAGAACTGTGGTTGCTAAAGGTGTAGGTGATCAAGATGACTTAAGGTTTATATAAGAGTAAATACATGAGCCTGGTTAATGGAACTCTCAAGGCCCTGTTTTTAGGAAGCTTTTTGGTAGCCACTGAATGAAAGTCTTCGCTGTGTAGTCAACTTGTATGATTTTCACTACAACTAGAGCTAAAATCCAGTTGGTAAGCTATAGGAGTGAAAGAGATTTTGCTGATTTTTTTTTTTGTTTGTTTGTTTTTAAATCACTAGATTTTTGGTAGCTATGCTTTGGGATGGGAACATGAACCACAGATGGTATTGGAAGCCTTAGTTCTTCATCTCTCGGAGAAGAAAATTCAGTCAGTGGTAGTCTTCTAAGCTCATACTACTGTGCATTTCAATAAGTCCTGGGGCACAGCTTTCTATGTGCTTTCATCTACAGTTAGATTCAATATTAGCATTGTGAAGTTATGCTTTATGCAGTGGAGTAAGTAGAAATAAGAAGACCTCTCTTCAGTTTGAATTTGGAACAAAACAAACCTTTGAAGAAATAAGAAAACCCAAACCCAGTGGACTTCATTGCCTGTTGAGGTACAAGAAATTCAAACAGTCAAAGGGAAAACATAGCACAGAGTCTCGATAAAAGTTTATCCTGATGGCAATGATAGGTAGAAGCTTATTTTATGTGAAAGTTTCTTTGCTGCTTTGACATGTCTTTCTTTATATTAGCAAAAATACCAATATCTTCACCCATGTAGTGAATGTCACGTTGATTGCTATGCAGAGTAAGTCATGGCTTTTTAGTGCACAAATGAGCTGAAATATATGTTGAGGAATATGTGGTTAACCTGCATTTGTACGGGAAGGTAAAATATTTCACAAGTTCTCTGAAAATACTGTAGTAGTTCTTATTATTGCAAACAGGATCGTCTCTCATGGAGTCTTTGAGATGTCAGTGTGCAGCAGTGAAGTCTCATTTGGCTAGCAGTCATCTTAGAAGTTCAACAGATGTTTAATTTCTAAAGCAGTGGGATCATAGTTCCTCCATCTCCTCAGGAGGCGATACTTGTTACTTTTCCGCAAGAGTGTTATCTCTTATGTTTTTCATACTAACATACTTAGCTTTATATTTGAATAAAAGTATCTTTTGAGAAGAAGGTAGGGATATACAGCTTTTAAATAAGTAGTTATTTGATTACTTTTTTGTGTGTGGAAAACATTAATTATGAATTATTTAATTGATGTTGTTCTGTATATTTTATGCAATTCAAAACAAATGATTGAAAATAGTTCTTCACTTGGGTTTAAATTTCCATTCTTCTTTATGCATCTAAAACATGTCAGTAGCATTTTACTGCAGTAACAACTTGTAATTGAAAATGCCTGGCCTTTTTGTAATTGTCCAAATGTGATGATGTACAAAAAGTCAAATTGATTTAAAGTGAGTGAAAGCAAGCTGTTTTAATCCAATTTTTTAACATTTGAAAATAATAATAGAAATAATTTTAGGAATAGTTAATAGTGATTCTCTTTATTCTGTTGCTAATATTTTCTAAATTATGATCACTCTAAGTAATTAAATTCAAACTTGCTCCTGAGCTGACGTAAACCTTCCTTTAATACTGAATATGTTGATTCATGACAGCAGTTTTGATAGTTCATTCACCTGTATAGCTGAAACAAATTTGTTATAGTTTTAAAAAGCAGGATTTGGGATAGGTGTTGAGTCCTTCTGTTGGGCTTCAAATTTATTTTGGAAGCAAGAATAAGTGGCAATATCAGTTATATGTGAGATACCAAAATCGGCAGAGGCATAAGCCTGGGAGTGCTATACTGGGCTTCTATTGCTGCAGTGTTGAGGGGTGTTGCTTGATTCATCTGAGAAGGGAAACCCTTGCTCTTTTCAGAACTGTTTCTCTGATTTCCTGATAGTCCTGCAGAAATTGGGATCCCTTTTCCCTTCTGTCAGCATCTCTCAGATATTTGAACATGCAGTTGATCAATATCAGATTAAATCTTACACTGAATGTGGACTTGGAAGCGAATTAAAAGGTGGTATTCCACAGCATGGTAGGAGAGGGCTTTGAAACATCTGGAAGAGTGGGGGTAACCCATCTGAAATAATATGAAGAGAATGTGTTACATGTATTTTGATGGCTAAATGATTTTAATAAAGTCTCAAAAGGCAGGTATATCTTCAGAAATATTTAGTTATGCATGAGTGTGTCAGGGATATTTTGCCTTTTAGTTTAGGTCCATATAAGCCTCTGGAGTAAAATAGCCTAGTGTGCTGTAATCATGCCACAAATAGGTGGGATCTCTGACACTGATTATAGACAAACCTCAAGGTGAAGTATGTTTTTCCTGCATCAGTATGTTTGACATCACAATTACCAACAAAGAATGAAATAAAGTACAAGATAGAACATATGTATTACATATCAATTTATTAATACACCAATAGTTCATATAAGGGTCAGAGCAGGAGAGGAGGATGGTGGCCTTACAGTCTCTTGTTTCCTTCATGGCTCAACTGAAAAACAAGCTCTGGAAATGTCAATTATTTGGTGACTCATGCCAGCTGTTGTTGCCACACTTTGCCATTTACAGTAGTTGTTTTTCTTCTTGGGTGTGCTGGTGAAACTGCTGACACCAGATCAGAGCTGTCAGGCCTTCCTGTGTAGGGAACATAATTTGTTAGAGAGGAAAAGGGCAGTAGTGATTGCTCTGGGCTTCTCCAGGTTGTCCTACCCTGTCCCAACTTGCCTGTTTAAGCGTCAGTCACTTCCGGTACCTTTCCAAATCTGTTATCCACAGAAGTATCCGTTTATCATCAAGTCCTATCAGTTGAATATTCAACTATCTGTTTCCCAAGTGTCTTTTTCACTCTTTACTCCAGTTCTATCTAATCTTTACAGCCTTTCGATAATCCTTTGCCACTTCTCTTCCCCCAGCCATCCTTTTTACGCTCTTTGACTGCTGTTCCAGGGTCTGTGCAGTTCTTGCAATGTCACTGCCTTCTCGGTGTTCCCCCTCTACCTGCCTGATGCCACTGCTTCACTCATCCTGTAATTTAGTATGATTGTCTCCAGCGGTTTGTCATTGCCAGGCTGTCACATCCAGATCTCCAAAGACGAGCTTGCCTTTGGGTGCATCTCTCCCATTCTCCATCATCTTGTTGTACACATCTCAGTGTCATCTAAGTGCAGGAAACACCTCCCAGCACTACTTCTGCCATTTCAAAGACAAAATGAGTAACGAAGTATGCTTTATTACCATTGTGTTTGTTTTTGAATACAGTGTGGTTGCTCATTGGGTCATAGGTTATTTTGCATTATTAATGAAAATACTCCTGTAATTAACATTTTCTTTCAGGGAAAACACTTCTCCTAGCTGACTAGTTTGATGTGGGTTATTTTAATTTTTGTTGAATGAAGCTTGGTTTCAAAAGTCAGTGCTACAAATACTGCTATCTTGGGTTACTCCAGTATCTGCTAAAGTCAGATGTGATAAGTATCTTGCCAGAAAGCAGAACTAAGGAAAACTAAAAGTGAACATTTTCTTACACTGGGAACATTACCTACTGCCTGAGGTTTTATGTTAATGTCAGCATCCTACATGGCCCAATATAAATATTATCATTCAAAGTTTACATTCTAGCTAATTTAATGAATAACCAGGTCAGGACTTATTTATGCTAACTGCTGGACAAACCAGTAGCATGTGTTCACAAAACAAAGTTTGACTGTAAAGCTACATATCTCAAAAATAAATGGTTTGTTCAGGAGCAATTTTTAAATTTTATTTAATCTTGTATTAAGAAACTAAAGCATCACTCTTACTGTTGCTGCTTTCAGCTTCTTTGTTAAAAGTGATTATTTTAGAGCTAGTCTCTCTTAGTATCTCCTGGGAAATACGGCTTTAGGTATTAAAACAAAGACTTAGTGTTAATATCTCTGCAATACAGTACCTGCCAAAGTTGGTGGGGGTTTTGTTGTTGGATTTATTTTATTTTTTTTTTAAGCTCCTCCACCCCCCTCCCCCTGCCCTGGTCAGAGTGTTTAAATAACTAAGTTGAGGCACATATTTCCAGAGGTCTTTTGGCCTAAAAAATTGTGTCTTTTTCTGACTGGTACAGAATTGCTGCAGAATAAGGAACAGAAACCATTTAAACCAACATAGTGGGTAAATGGTTTTTAATTTTCTCCTTTTGTTTATTTAGCTTATTGCCAGAATATGTCAGTTGACCAGTACATGAGTATTGTGTAAAATAAATGTCTATAACTTCCAGTTGTTTGGGTTACATCTTCTCTCAGCGTAAGAGCCAGGCATAAGATCAGCCTGGATTTGAGGCATTTTTAGTACAGCTCCCATTTAATCTCTTGTTTCAGAGAGACAGACAGACGTGGCTTAAAACTCCAGGCTCTCTGTGGTTATTCTAGTTCTTTTCCAACCATAAGTGTACAGTAAATTACTGGTTTCTGACATCTCCTGATAGTATGGTAGCTGTGACAGAACTGTAATTGTAATTCATAGTGTCTTAGCAACATAAAATACTTTAAGGCTATCTTTGTAAGTGGGGAATAATGTTTTATGGGTGCCTACAACTTTAGCTTAAAAGCCATGGCCCACAAAATTTATTTTTATATTTTATAATCAGACTTTGTATTTAAAGTGCAACTTGCTTTACCCAAAATATATCCTTTAGTAATGGAAATAATGAAAAAGAACATTTATTAATAATTTAATGTCTCACTGAGAACAGGAACTCAAATAGCAGTTAAAGGAGGGAAACAAAATCATTCCTTTGTGTAATGGTCTGAAGTGAAATAAGAACAACTTCTTTTTCAGGGGATTTCATAGTAATTTCATGGCAGGAATGATTGGGTAGCATTCAGCACTTTTCTTTCTTGTGACGTCTTGGTCACCAGTTTTCCATTGCATGCTTGGAAAAGAAATGGAGGTGTTACTCTGTATTAGGAACATGTAGGGGGAATTGCAGGTTCTACTGCAATGAGAGCCTCGCTTCCCATGTTTTATGGTATCTAAGTTACTGGAAAGCACTGGACCTATTCCCAGACCAGTATTTGGAACCATTAAACACATCTTAAAATGTATTTCAGTAAACCTGTTGATTAACACCTGGGTGTTAATTAGATGATGCAACAGTGCTGTTACTTCCCAGCTATTCTTTTTTCTCCTTAGTGTACAAATGCTGGCTCACCTGCAGGACTGTAGCACCTCCGTTGCCTGACATTTTTGTTTGCAAAGCTGGCATCCTTTTAAAGTAGTTATGGGAATCTTCACAGTTATGATTGTGCAAAGTAATGGCAAGGTTTAGATGAAAAAATGTAACTTTTTTCCTGGATTATATGTTCAATACTCAGTTGTTAGACAAAACTCTCTGTGAAGAATTACTTTCTGAGACCAAAATGATATGATGACCAATGCTATTCTCAAATCAGTGTTCCAGAAGTACCGTTTAAATGCAGTTTGGGCTGTTGTGCTTTATGCCAAAGTGGAGTATGAAAGTGAATTTTTTGTTGTTATACAGTAGTTGACTATTTAGGGAAAATCCAAAGGCAGGACATTAATTACTGACTTGGTTAATTACTTCTTGTATTTGGTCACAGAGGAAAGACTGCAATACCTGTAAAAGAAATTTCAAAATAGTTCCTTTTTAATATGTGCTTTTCTTATCAGCCCCAAAGGTCAGGTAATCAGGTGTTTTATTAGAGCCGAACAAGGGTGGTATATAAAGAGTAAGAATATTTTAAAAATTGAAGAATTTGAGAGAAAGTGAACAGGAAAAGATCTCTGTGGATCTTTCTTGTCCTGTTGTTTTTCCTTGAAAATTATTCATTATGTGAGAACAGGTAAACCCAATAGATTAGGTTAACTACATGTCTTTGTGTACGGAAAAGCCACTTTCAGAAAAATTACTGTAGTAATTTTTCCCCTGTAGCATGAAGTGAGATTCCAAGCACAGGCTGCAAAGTGATACTATGTAAAGTCTGCTTTTGCATTGTGTGTGTGGAATATTCCGTCTGCTTGCCTCTTAACTGTGTGTAGGTTTGGCCTTCCATGTTCAGAAAGGATGAACTCAAACTAGACCTTAAGACGAGGACAAGGTGCCTGCAGCTTATGAGGAGAAAACTAAATGAGATGAGTTGGATTTCTAAGAGTGACAAGAACAGAAAATCCAAGAGGATGGTTTAAAAAAAAAAAAAGGAAAAGGTTGCAAGGTTGTGTTTTGCGTGTCAAAGGGATAAAAATCCGGAGACGTGTGTGTATCTCTGTGTGGAGAGATGTGAATTAAAGGGCAGCTTAAGCACAGGAAGAATGAGGAATGAGGCATTTGCTACTTGGGGATATGTTTAACCTGAGGATTAGAGGAAGATTTCTAACCAGTAGAGCAAGTAAGTTTTGGAACATCTTTCCAGTCAACATAAACAAAATCACAAAACTTTCTCATACTTTCTGAGAAATTTCTGAAAGATGTTAAGATTCCGAGTAGCTAAAATGCTGGGGAATTGGGAATGCTTCTATGTTCTGATGCAGTATAATTGTTTGCAAGAGTCTTTTAAAACCTATAGTTTTGCTTGTTAGCATTTCACTAATAACTTTGATAGCAACTACACCAGTTACTCAGAACTTGAGCAAAATGTTTCTTTACAAGAAGAGTGGAGGTTTTGTGCTCTGAAAATCAGTGGTAAATATTGCACTTGTGCAGTGGCAAAGAAATGGGGCCAAGAGTATACTGGCATTTTGGCACTTGGCTGAAGACAAAGAATTATGCAGTTCTTTTGTAAGGCATTAGATAAATTATTATTTAGATGTATACATCTTGCGAAATCAGGTTTTCCATGTATAGAATGGCAGGGGTTAGAAAGTACTTCTGGAAATCATCTGGCCCAATCCCCCACCAGAGCAGGATCACCTGGGTTAGGTCATACAGGACCACATCCATATAGACTGAAGTTTAGATGGGGTGTAGATATGGTCTTGATTTTTAACTGTCTTTATATGTTGCAAATGAAGACACTTCGTTCCAGTTGCATGAAACCTTTTTGATTGCCCACTTTAAGGATAAGGGCAGTGTTTGTATCCGTTTATACGCATTCCCTGCTATTTTTCAATATATTTTATTTGTATATGCTAACAACAGGAAGTTTTAGAGTGGGAACAAATGTAAATCTTGCCTCTTCAAGTTTAATGCTAGCTTCCTTCGAACCTTTGTATCTGTTTATTTCAGTGTTTAAATTCTTATAAAAATAGTTGTGGCACAGTCCTAGAAACTGGAAAAATGATTTCATAGAATTGTTTTTTTTAAGTAGCAGCATGAAATAATTAGTATGGCATACTTTAATTGGTGGCATCCTGTTGACTTTTTATGAAGGACTTGAATAGTAATAAAAACAGAGAACACAAGTTGGTTAGTTCCTATAACCCAACGCTGTCATCTTAGAGAGAAAGAAAAAGCAGCTCCATTGTATATTTAATAGCAGATCCAGCATGTAATAGGTGTTCTGCTTCTATTACTTTTTTTTTTTTTTTACCAAATATCCCCTTAGGAAGGATTTTTGACAGGAAAATTACAGGATTGGTGCCCACTATAAGATTTATGTTGATAATAGAAGCTGCTTCTTCTCAGTAAAAAGTAAATGCAGTTTAAATAACTAGGCTAAAAGGAAAGAAATATTAAAAAAAAATAAATGTGTAGATACATAGAAAGATTATAACTTGGTTGTCAAGGCCATTATACCCCTCAGGCAGTTGTCATTAAATCTGTTGTTAATGCTCACTATGTGCCAGTCAACTGCTTGTGCAACTTCTGTCCCTTTCTGCTTCAAGCAATATTACAATTTTTTTTCTAGAGAAATGTTACTTTATAAAATGCTAGGATAAAAAAACAAACCAACCAACCAACCTACAAAACTCAAAATTATCGGTCATTTCTGTAATGTTAACTCCTAATGTTAGTCAGCAAAGAAATTTATCAAGTATATAAGCATTCCTGGAGTTTCCTGAGGCCTTCCCCCCTCCAAGAGTTCTGAGTCTCAGTTATCAAGAAAGTTTAGAGGTCAGTCTTTAAACTTGCCTTCTGTACAGTACTTGAAGTTAGTGTACAGTCACTTGAGTGCCAGTATGGAAGGTGTGCATACAATATATCTGAAAATGGTATTTCATTTATTTGTCGCCTGGACTAGAAACAATAGGAAGCTTGCACTGTATTGTGTGCTGGTTTGCCAGCACAGTCTGTAAAAAAAACAAATGTGATACATAGTTTTTTTCCCTCTTAAAAATTCTTAACTTTTTAAAAACATTTTATATGGAACTTGGATTTTTATATTTCCAGAGTGACTTATAACAACTGATTGTAGTTCTCGCCTCCTTGGTTTATGTGCCTTTCCTTGTGAGGTACTTAACAAGCGAGTAAAAGTATGAATAAAATGAGGGGTTTATGTCTGTTTAGGTATTTTTGTCTTAGAAAGAGACATCTAAAATTGGTTACCCTGGTTGTGACAGAATTATTACATGAGGGGCTTTTCACAAATGCTGTGTGAAAGGTCAGGATGAGCAGACACTTGCAGAAGTATGTTTGAGGAATTTCTACTTACTGGAAAAGACAAGTGCTGGTTGGCACAAATTTAATTTCTTGTGCTTTTAGCAGTCCTTTCACTGGATTTGGCCTGTGCCCTACCTCTGGGAGGTCCAGCTCAAAGTTACACTTTAGAGTAATGTGCAGGGCTGGCCTGCACAGTGGTGTGTAGCTACCAAAAGGATTTGGGAGTTCCCTGGCTTCTGTCTCTGTGCATCCTTTAGTTTTCATGTCATTGGCAGTTGTTGGAGGTAATTTTACAATAAAATTGCTTGTTTGCTTTAGGTACCACAAGATCTTGCAATATTTTGAATATATAGACAGAAATTGGCAAATTTAGATGAATGAGAAAATATTTCTTATAACTTACTAATATAGTCCTAAATATTAGACGTATTATCTTTCCTCAAAGGACAAAAAAGTAGGTTTGTTGCTGTTTTGTTATTTTGAATTTAATGATCAATAATGCTCGTATAAAACGATCTTCTTTAACTGCATACAGAATGCAAATGTATTTTGATGTAGTCAAGCCATACTACCAGAGATTTGGGAATGTGTGGTTAGTGCTAGATAGTGTAACATTTAATTTGCATTGATTATCTCGAAGTGAACAAAATGTGAAATAAACATTATGTAGAAGTTCTGCATTTAAAAATATTTACATAAATATATGCTATGCTTACATAGAAACACATGTATAAAATGTATTGAAAATAGTGCTCTCTCTGGGACTGTCCTCTCCTTGTCTCCTTCACCTTTTCCATACCAATTTGTGTTCCAGTAGGGAATAGACCTTGTATTTCTTTCTGGTGCTTCACAGCTGGTCAAAAACATGTTACTAATGTTAATAAAGAATGTTGGCATCAAAAATTTCAATAATCAGGAATTAGTGGCCCAAGAGACTAATTTCATCCATGTCAAAGTTATATATCAAGAAAGAGAGAAAGGAGGAAAACAGTAATTTGAAATTGAGTCAGCGATTTAAAACCCCAAAAGTTTTTGTGGCTGCTTATTCCTGATTTTGAGTGCTTGGGTTGCTAGTCGCTTGCCATGTTCTTCTGTGGTGTATATCTAGCCAGACCACTGTAGGATGTTTCATGCCAACTGGCTTGCAGTTGAAGCTAGTTTGAATTTGAATGCTTTTCAAGAAAAGTGGTTTCTTTGCTTGTAACTTTTTTGTTTATCACCCAAACTGTTGTCTCAAGTTATATCAGTGTTCTAGATGGAAGACAGTAAGAATTTTATAGTGCAGAAAGCTGCTGTAGTTTTCCCTGGCACAAGAAGTGAAGAAGCATCCAGGTACCTCACGCATTTGTACCTCCATGGTGCCACTTAAGTGACTGAAAAGATCTGATAGTACAAGTAAAGTACAGCAGTTTTGTGGGTGCCAGAGATGTTGGGCTTATTTTGCAGACATTGTATGAATTAATGGGCTTTTCAAAAGGTCAAGTGAGGTTGACTGTGACTTTGTGTTATAAATTACAGTGGTATCGGGTTGGCTGGTAATGATGGTGTGGTGTCTGTAGGATTAGCATTTCAAAATTCTATGTGTATATATCTATTCTATGTGTATATTCTATGTGTATATATCTATGTATAAATTTATGTAAATGGATATGACTTAAGAACATGGCATCTCAGTTCACTGGCACAGGTGACCTATTGAAAACAATGCTTTTGAATGTTAGTCACTTGGGAGAATGTTGCAAATAGTGAAGTGTTTTATGAGTTTGGGTTTTTTTTTTCCACTTTAAAAACATATGAATACCTGTTCTTATTAGATCCTGTACTATGACAATGGTTAAGTAGCTGTATTTCAAAGCACAGTGACTTGTACTTGTCAGCGATCTCCTATGAAAACTTGCGTTTCTGTCTTCCAGGCTCCCGTCTTCGGCAAGAAGATTTTCCACCTCGAATTGTCGAACACCCTTCTGATCTAATTGTTTCCAAAGGAGAACCAGCAACTTTAAACTGTAAGGCAGAAGGAAGGCCGACCCCCACCATTGAGTGGTACAAGGGAGGGGAAAGAGTGGAAACAGACAAGGATGATCCACGCTCCCACCGCATGCTGCTGCCCAGCGGATCGTTATTTTTCTTACGCATAGTCCATGGGCGCAAGAGCCGGCCAGATGAAGGGGTCTATGTCTGTGTGGCAAGGAATTACCTTGGGGAAGCTGTTAGTCATAACGCATCGCTGGAGGTGGCAAGTAAGTACATATTTTAGGTTTTTTCCACCCTTTGGTAGTAGCTGCTTGCTGTGATGTTATTTGAAGCTAAAACAGTGAGTGTGAGCTGCCTCTGAGGCATTGACTTAAAAGCAATGAAGGAATTATGGAGTTAATTATTATTGATCCAGAAATAGGGAAATAGAAAAAGAGTCAGAAGTGATTATCCTGTCACTGTAGAAATTGAAACATTTTTGTGCATTCTCATTGCGTTCACACTTCCATGCAGTTAAGATAATTAACGTTTGTGTAGATTTTGTGTGCTTAATTTCAAGTTAAAGATTTTTTTTTTTTCCTCTGCTGGTAGCCATGCAAAGTGCAATGTGTTATAAGAGGGAAAGTAGCCAGGATTTGATTTAATAGGGTATGTTTCAAATTGTTGCATAAATAAACATTACAAAAAACAATGGCAGATTTAGAAACTCAAGTTTTTATTTGTATTTTTTTTTCTCAAAAAGAAATTCTGTGCAAATTATCTCTCTAGTTCTAAGTATTTGGCCAACGGAAGGAGCAGTCAAGTATGTTCACATCACTTTGTAATGCTTATCTCTTCCTGTATACCCTTTAAACTCTACTTATTTTAGAGGAAGAGAGTGTACATGAAAGGGTTTTGAGCATTCATAGGGAGGGCCAAGTGTAGGTCAAAAAATATCAATTTGGGGATACTGAAGTATGAGGAGAAATCTTGCAATTCAAGTTAGGTATCCATTTCAAGTTGCTTTTATAGGCTTCCTCTGTAAACTGTAGCAGTTCATCTGGTGTTATGTTCAAGAGCCAGCTCAGAGCTGGGTGAGTTGCTCTCTGAAATACTGATCTCTCTGTTGACTACACAAGTCATGTTGTTAACTAGTTCTGATGAGATTCCTAACTTTTAGAAAAGTTGAATAAATGCTACTGTTGATATATAACTCTAGAAGAAGGGCAAGATTTTACTAACTTTCACAGAAGGCAGAGGAAATAGACTGTACTTTTGTGCATTTACTTGAGTCCTTTGTCTAGTCTTGCTCACACTCACAGAAAATCCCAAGGACATTCTTCGTTCTTTTACTAGAAGGCTCTCAAGCATCACATATAATATAGTAAATACACCTGATTAAGATCTGTGACCATTCTGTTTCCTTGTTACTGCTTTTAGTGATAAAGGTAATTAGTGCCTGCCTTGCTGGAAGTATGCTTACCCAGTAAATGTATAACCTGTTAAAATTATATGTCGCTTAGTTAGTCCCAAATGTTAAATCCAGTATCTTGTAGGTAAAATTTCCAGTTGACATTAATGTTTAAGAGATTTTTATATTTATGTCATTGCTGTTCTTTAAAGCACTGCTTGTTGATTCTTAAAATGAGTTTTAATGGTCTGTCCCTGAAAAGCAGCCTGGACAGTTGTGCTTATTTCACCTTTTTTTGGTTTATGATGTACCTTGAAGTAATGTTTGAAGTGCATGTAGTGTTTCTGTGTCTTCCACAATTTTTCATCAGAACACAGAAACGTGAGGTAGGCTTCAATGATTGGTACAGTGGTATGCATCAGTTTAACTGCTATGCAGGTGTTGATAATTGAGTGTTTATCCCCTGCCTTAAGTCATCTTCATGTGAAAACTGTGGAGGGTCTGAACGCAAAATACTGGGATCACCACAAATCTTTTTTTTCTAGAGCCTCTGCCAACATTCAAGACAAAGATGAGTATCTTGTTGAAAGTGTTCAGATGTACACCACCGACAATAGTATAGCATTAAATTGTAAATCCAGCTCAAAATTACTCTCATAGAGAGGGGCTAGTGTCAGAAAATAAACACCGGTTTATTGGGGGAGAGGGGGGATTACCATGTTTGGAAAAATATTTGAGGTATAATGATATACAATTTTAATTGTATACCAGCAGATTATAGGCAAAGAATTTTAGCAGAAGAGGCTATTATTTTAATAGAAAAGGTAGTGAGATGACAGTGCAAAAGCACCAAAACACTTTAAATAGCACAGAAGAGGTGAAGAACAAGGAAGGAGTTGAAGGTTGGTGGAATAAATTTGCATTAAATTCCAAATCTGTGCATTATATCTGTAACGCTATTGCCATTATAAACTGTTGCTACATTCGCAGTGCATTAATGGCAAATTGGCAAACTGACTTGATTAGGTTCTCAGTATGCCTGCTTTGAGCACCATGGTGTTTACATTTGTATACATGTAGTCATATATCATTGCTGGTTTAGAAATCCTTATGTTACAGTTTAATTTTTGTATCTTTACAGAGTAAGATTGCTTTTATCTGGGTTTTATTTGCAAAGTCCAGCAGATCGTTTAGAGTACTCTTTTGATTATATGCTTTGGTGCTGCAAGTTTAACCAAAAAACTTTTTGTGAAAGCTCTTTGGAGTAAGTGGCTCCCATCTGCATCATTTTTTTTTCCTAATAGGATAGGGAATTTATCTCATTTTCTTCCATCACCTCTTACAGTAACAGTTTCAGTCAGATGATGTTCCTTCACTGATCAGTGAAGTGATTCAGCTTAGTGTTTAAAAACAAATTTTCATGCCTGTTATTCCTTCATGCAGGTAACTTTTGTTCAGGCAGTTACAGTGCTCGTTGCTGAGGTAGTCCACAAAGAGTTTGTTGCCTTTTTAATAAGTTGCTCGGGTTTCTTAAGTACACTGTGCTAGATTCTGAAGTTGCACAGAAGGAAATGTAGAGCCGTTTCGAATCTCCAGAAATTTCAGAAGTGCAATATATGAAAAGCTGTTTTACATTCTATAACAGATGTGTTTAATGAGGGAGAGATAAATCCATGAATCATAAACTTGCAGAGAGTTTCCTCTCCGCTCTGTGCCTCTATTCATCAGCCTTCCGTTGGTGATTTGAGTGAGGCGTGCATCTCAATCCGAAGGATGATACATTTTCTTTCACAGATGCGTATCTCCGGCAAACGTGAAAAATAAGGTGGTGATTCTTGCTGGTAAAGGGTGAGGTCTGTATTGAATATACCAAACAAGTCCTGGAAACCCCATGGACTGCATTGCATTTGAGTGTTGCAGGGACTGTAACTTTATCTATTCAAATAGCTAGCCACTTGATATTTCAAGAATTAAAATATCTTGGACGCTTTAGGGACTAGTGAAACTGTTCTAAGCTCCACAGCCCTGTGTGAAATAGCTTTGTAATTTAATATTACATGACATTTTATGTGTAATTTAGATCTGTAAGATGTTCATTAATGGGAAGGGTCTAAATCTGCATAAATAGGAACTCAACAGTGAGCTAAATTACATGTCAATTAAATAAGAGATGTAACACCAGATTAATTGGGAAATTCCTTTTTTTTTTTTTTTTTTTTTTTGGTAGTTGACTGGTTGCATCTTTATTTGAAATGTTATTCCCAAAAAAATTCTGAAATGGAGACTCTCTATGTTTTCCAGCTTCATTCGCAGTAGAACGAGGTTCCAGTAGGGTAGCCCAGAGTGCGTGGTGATGGAATAATCAGATAAAATTCTGTAGTCATCCTTCAGACTTATGTTGCTAGAGGTCCATTTGCTGCCCTCTTCTTGACTTCCTGAACTCAGCCTTTTGATCACTGGAGACTGACTTAAATTAGCTGCATGTTTTGTTTTTGAGGAATGTAACTGGGTTTGGATTACTGCCTACCAGTGACACTTTCTCTAGTAGTGAAAGGTCCTAAAGAATGTGAAAAAGGGCATGTCCTTGTCGAAATGAAACTGGGTAATTCTCTCTATAAATGTCAACTTTTATGGGTGGAAGTGCAAAATGGAGCCATGCTTGATCCTCAGAGTAAGGGCTGGAGACTGTTTAGGCTGTCACACAAACAGTTGGGAAACAAAAGTTTTGTTTCACAGCAGAGAAGCAGAAGCAGTTTTGAAAAAGTGGGAAGTTGCCCGTTAGCAGGCTGGAAGGTGGCTGCTGCTGCTTATGCTTGAATCTCTCAGGACTGGCTGGTGAAGGGATGCATCTGATCAAGACCAAATTCAGTTATTGGTGTGTGACAGAGTGATCCTGTGTTTTTCTCTCTTTTTTTTTTTTTTTTTTTTCTCCAGTTAAGCCTTTTTGAACAAAATTTTATTTCTGGATCTCATGGGTGTCTGTTATGTAGCATTATGTAGACATCTACCCATACCAAGAGCAGCAACAGTAGCTGCAGGGTTGCATCCATCTTTTTCCACTGTAAAGTTTTCGAAGATGTTAGAAAAAAATGGAAGCACATTAGTTTAATTATGTTTGCTGGTCAGTGGATTTGTCCTTGTTTACAGCAGGAGGTTTGGGACTTCGATCAAGTCCCTTCCAACCCAAACCATTATATGAATCTGTGATTTCTCAGTTCTTACAACCCAAACTATTCTAAGATTCTGTGATTTCAAATGATATTTCTCTGAGCTTTTCACATTTGCTCTCATAGTTCTTGTACATTTTATTATAGGATTTGCTGCATAGTGGACTTGCTTCTCAAGAGCTATGCATGCCCATGCATGTTATCTCTAACCTCAGTAACAGAGTATACTGCTGTATATAAAAGTTTGCTCGCATTTGTTTTCAATTTATAGTGGGTAATACTCTAAATATTTTCTACATTAGATCCCAGGAATGTCCCACTTAATAGACTTGCCACATTGTGACTTCAAAACCAAACAAAAACCTTCCATGGCACAGGACTCATCTGAAAGGTGACTTGAACAGCTCTGTCTACTCAGGGGCTTCGAAACCAGTAATATCCTTCTCATAATGAGGAGTCGCTATTTCTCTGTGTGTTGATTGCATCATATGTTCAATCTATAAGGTGTTACACTAGACAGTACGATCTCCTGGCTGCTGTTGTGCAACATCTATGTCTTAAGCCAAGTTGAAATAAACACATTTGCAGATTTTGTTACCTGGGCAGTTCATATCTTGGTAATAAACAAGTGACAATTCAGATGCTTGAGTGCCTATATAATGAAGATGAATCTCAATTTTACAAGAATCTCATTAAGCTCCTAAGTACATATAAAAAAATATAGTAAAGCTCTACCATTGCTTACCATGAGCAATGTCATTAACTAAAGTTGCTTGAGGCGGCGTAGAAGGCTTAATAGTAGTTCTGTTGCTAATGCTTCTTAAAACCTACCATTTATCAATGGTAGGTTTACCTTGACTTTTACTATACCGCTGTAACAGTCATTCAAAGCCTAGATTACTCTGAACTGCCTCTGAAGTATGGTGTAGTAAAAAAGGTAACGTCATTTAGGAGAAATTTCTTTGTAATGAAGTCAGAGTAACATGCAGATGTGCTACTTTTTACAGTGTAGTTATCTCTGCTTGAGGAAAGCAAGAACATTTGTTTTAGCTACCTTTACTAGGTTGTGTATATTGTTTTGTTCTGTCATTACAGTAAGTTGAGAAACGTTGAGAGTTTGAATGTTAGTGTAGTCTTTTAAGTCCCCCACCTAATTTTAAAAGATGCGTTAAACCTTCTTTTTATTCTTTTTCATTAAAGGTCTCTTAGAAAATAGCAAGGGTTTCTCATTCTGTATATCTACTTTGTGCATCTTTAAATTCTAACCAGAATCACCAAATGGAAAGAGATAGGGAAGTCAGGCTGCACAGAAATCTAAAGTGCAGCAAACAGAAATGCTTAAATATTATAGGTCTTACGGTACTCAGACTTAATGGTATCATTATTACTATTATATTCCTAGTTTAAAATAAATGGTGTTCCATGAGACTTCCATGTCTATCCTGACAGCCCTCCATGACTGTCCTATAGCATGGTTATGAAATGAAGTACTGGCACACTTAAACAATTTCAGTGTGAACTCATAGCGTGGTGCCAACAGAATAACGTATTTCAGGAGATTTCAAATGAAAAGAAAAATTGTCAGGGTGTTCTCCTCTATTGGGTGGAAATAAGACATAATTTAAGATTGTCTTCAAATTGGACTGTCCCAACTTATTGAGTCTCTGTGTTCTTTATGAACAGAACTCATCTTCATGCAAGCAATCCACAAGTGGCCTGTGTCAAGTTTCAGAGAATGTGGCTGAATGGTTTTATGTGATGAGCTTGAGATAGGAAATCTGATGTTTCCCACTGAATTGAGTTTTCTTTTCTTCCTTCCCAACCCTTGCTGTGTCATAGTGAGTTTTTAGAAAAAGATGAATTTATAACCCAGTAATTTGGCATGATTCCTTCATATGAAATTTTGTCATCAGTATAACATAATCCTCAGTATGTATTTGATGGCTGCTGGAGTTCTGAAAATGCATTATTGCAGTTTCAAAATGATTTAAAAGGAATAAACATGACATAGAGTCATTACAGGTGTCTTATGGTTAAAAACACTTCAGTACCTTTGACTTACAAGAAACAAGATTTAAACATCCAGTGGAGAAGGTGGCTTCATCAGCAGCATCATGAATTATTGTTGGTAAAATTAAATATCCCTTGTTGTTATGAAATTCCTTTGGCAGATGAAGAAAAAGTTGCTACAGAATCTAAAGATCAGTGATGATTTCCCTGTAAGTCATTTTTCCTGTGTTATGTGGAAAAATGAGCTGTTCAATTAGCTGCAAAATTCTTTCTTATTTTCCATTAATTTTAGGCAAGTCAGGTTGAGTTAATGTTTGAGATGTGCAATTCTGTCAAAATGCAAACAACTTCTTTTTTCTAAACGCTTTGTGTTTTAAACCTAATGTGCAATCGCTGGTGTGTTAAAATAGTCAGGGAACCAACAGGTTAGTTACCTTTTCCATTATGTGACCACAAACCAAACATTTTGGACACTTTTTATAATTTCCATGGGTTGAGACACCCATGGTCTCAGAGAAAAATATGCCATTTTTAACCAAACCATCAGCTCCTTTCTTCAGTCAAGAGAGGAACTCATTATGTTGGCAGTATACCATCCTACCTGGCTGTATAACTTTAATATTGAGTGAAAGTCAGAAGAACTGTTCTGTTTACTTGCTGTCATGATCCGCAGATCTCTCTAAGTTATCGTGATTAACAGTAGTATGTGTTGGATAATGTAGGAGCATTTTCTGTGCTTCCAACAGCTACCTCTCTTACTATGTTTTCACATTTCTTAATGATAAAACTTGAAGAATTTTGTTCTTAAAGGCAATGCTAAAATGATTTGGTTCGTTTGCGTTCTGTGTACCACTTTTATTTCACCGGATTGGGGAAGAATTTTTGACTTTTATTTTTAGTATGATTTTTCCTCTCTTTGTCCCAGGGAGCGCAACCTCCCCACAAACTTGGTGGTGGAACATTGTTATCAGATCTGTGATCCCTGTCACCAGTTCACTAAAAGATTTATTAACTCAGTTTTAATTCATAATTTTGTCTTCTCTGCATCCTCCGTGTGGTGGACCCGTAGATGTGTGCCTATGATGCGTGCTACAGTTTCCATTAGTGCTTGATAAACATACAAAAGAAATAGTGCTTAGTTATCAAACCCTTGACTAAATACACTCACACTACAGTTCTACAAGTGTTAATATGTTGTTTCCAGTGACGACAGAAATGACATCTGTATTCAAAGTGCAGACAGATAAAGACGACTCTGGCTTTAAAGGCCTTGCCTCCATCTGACTTGCTTAGATCAAATCTGTTACATGGGATCTGAAACAAACGCTCCCATAGCTGTGATAGCTCAGATTTCGTTAGTCACCTGGAGACACCCCTGAAGGAATGGATTCATGCCATGGCTACATAGCCAATATTTGTAGGATTAGTGTTTTACCATGTTGTACCATGGAGGGGACTGGAAAGCTGCAGCATTTATATCTTTCATGTTAGTATGAAATACTAAGATTCAATAGATTTTGTAAGCAGACTAAGAGGACTTCTGTTGAAATGTGTGCTAATGTATTTGAGTATTGTAGTTACTTCTGTACTCAAGACAGTTCACAGGTCAGTGATATTGTTAGTGGATAAACATGATATGTATGAAACAAACAAAAGGTTTTTATAGATTCTGATAAACATGAGACTTACAACTATTGTGATAACAGCACACATAATTGCATTGAATTGGAATCTTTTCTTTATTTTTCCCTGGCCTTGGCAGGAGTAGATAGTAGGCTAGATGAGCACTTTGCGTGACCTAAGAAAGCTGTGCTTATGTCTTAGTGTCATCCCAGAAACTATGTGGAACAGAGGAATTTAGGTTGATTTAAGCCAACAGAGTTCTCAATCGGTTATGGAACTGTACTCATAAGCTTAAGAATAATCAGTATAGTTAATTTAGGATGTTATGGTGACCATGCTGGGATGGATAATAAAGCAAATTATGTGTTTTGTAGTCTTGCCAGAAACTGAAGTGCAGCTTGGTAAATTCATAAAGCATAGAATGTAGTGGCAGTCTTTCTGTGGGATGGTGACTCTGATGAGTAAAAGTATCTGAAACCTTAAACCAAACCTGGAAAAGTTGTTTTGTAGAACTGGGTGGAAGCTCTGCTTTGCAGCTTTAGACTCATTGGTTATTATCTTCGGGGAGGGGTGGGGTGGGGGGATTCTCTCTCAGGCTTATGCTTGGAAAGGAAGAGACACCCTTAAACCTGAACACTTTTAATTCAAAGAAATTTTCTTGAGTCCAGCCAATATAGTGAATTGACACCAAAGCTCTCCTTAGTTTTGCTGTTGCTGTTCAGAAGCCTGTGTAAGGCAACACAGCCTAACATCAACTAGAAATACAAATAAAGATAGACATACTAATTGTATGAAAAAGGAAGCGATGGTTTTGATACCAGTCTGCTTTCAGTTTCCACTGGATACTCTCCTCCCATGTCTGTGGAGTTACGTGCCATGCCATGCCATGTCTCAAGGCTGTATGATGCCCTGTGGACTGTAAAAGCTGGAGCTTCAAGCAAAGTTCAGAGTACAGTAACACTCCTTGGTGGAAATTATCAAATGGATTTGCAACATTGGCTGTATCCTCTTTTTTCTGGTTTGGATATATCCTTTATTCCAAGGGAAATTTTACATGTAGTTTTCAACTAAATTTCTCAGGTTTTGGTTTTTTCCCCCATTTTCTGTGTGTTCTCCAGCTCATCAGCACTCCACCATCCCCCAATGTCTTGGTAGGACTAAATGAGGGAGATCATTCCTGTTTTTATTAGTGTTTGGATTTCACAGGCATGGAGGTAGAAGGATATATGTAAATGACTAAAATCATACAATTAAAATGCTGATTAATAATCATGCTTTGCTTGTTTGGATGGGTTTTTTTCCCCCATCCTACAATGTTTGAAATCATGTTTTCTGGAAGTACTGAAAGTCTTGCTTTTTGGTAAATTTGGAGCTAAGTTTGCATTGTGCCAATATTCTTTCCTGTATGAATTAAGAACCTTTTGCAATTACTAGTTATTGATGGGTTACATTAGTAGCAGTAATAATAACACTGTTCTTTTGAATCATCGTTACCTGCAGAGCAAAAGTATCAGCTCTATTTAAAACGGAAGAAATTTATTTTCTTTCTTTCTTACTGTCATCATATTGAAACCTTTCTTAAAAAAATCTTGCTGCTGACAAAGATAGATTTGCATCTTTGTCTGTGAGCTGTTTTGATGATAACTGTCTGATTTAACTCTCATCCTGTATGTAAATTGATTTCAGCTGATTGCTTTGAATTTGAAAGAAATTTAATTTGAAAACTGCCTTGTTCCACTCCCTGCGGTAGTAGATGCTTTTCTACGTCATCTGTTAAGCAGTGCATAGTCAGCATATGGCTGCTCCTCTCCTATTTAAACTGTTTTCTCCAGAGAAAAAGAAAGTCCCTTTAGACCAGACAGACATCTGCTGACTCTTTCCTACTAGCAAAGCAACTGAAAAGATATCTTGCTCGTGATTAAAAGAAATATGTCTGGAGGCGCTTAGTTTCTTTCAATTAATCAAAGATTAAACACATGTGGACTCTCTAAACTGGGCTTCTTTGTGCTTCTATGCTATCAAAAGTGATTGGAGGGGAGCTGTATGCCAGAGCTGGCTTGACTGTAATTTAGTATTTTTACCTATATGCCTGCTATAATTTGCTTCCAGAAGTATATAATAAAGTGGAAGCTCTCCTCCACTAAAAATTATTTTTTCCTATTAATTTACAACTTAAAAGTGTTCCAGTTAGAAAAAAAAAAAAAAAGGCAAAAGTGTCAAATACTTTTGCTAACCCATGTTCTTAAAAGGAAAAAAAAATCATGGGGTTATGTGACTGCTACTTTATACACAGTTACCATTTTGGTTTCTGTAACCATTTCCAGATGCAAAGGCATTCTTGCTTGCTTTTGTTCCTCAGTTCTTATTAGTAAATGCTTTATTGGCAGAAACTGCTAGTGTTGCAAGTCTGGTATTCAGCTCAATGCCTTATCCTTACTCAACAATTATAGTTCAGATAAAGTCTTTAGTAAAAACCTTCAGGTTCTTCTCTTGATGTCAAAATTAAAAATACATTTTTTTCACTCTGAAGTATACAGAATACGTAGACAACAAATGCCAGAAGAGTAAGATGGCAATAATTAGGCAGATTCCTTGAATACCATGCTGCTCTTAAATTTTTCATCAGACACTAGCAAGTCTCTCTCGTAGACATCTTTATCTGAAGATAATTTGTTTGGCTCCAGTTTTACTAGAGGAATTAGTTCTTTGGTGTAGTCTGTGGTGAGATTTTAAAACAGGAAAGGCTTCACTGATAGTGTAACTTTAGTAAGGTATTTTATAAAACTGTGTCTTCTTTTGGACCACTCATTCAAATAACTATGGTTTTGGTTTGTTAAGTGATCATTTTTTTTTTTCAAAATACATGAGAACTTATCCATATATAACTTTCTCAATAAGCATCAACTACAGTATTGTGGAAAGGACTGTCCCCTCATAAATTTTAGTAAATATTGTCTCTGTACAGAAGAGAATCAGTGCATGTACTTTGATTCCAGTATCTTAGCATTGCTTTGTGATGTTTTATTTTGCAAGAGTGCCCTGAAAAGTCCACACTACTCTGTTTCATATGTAGGTATTTCAAGTCAAGCTTTTAAAAGCATTTTATAAATGTTCAAATGAATTCATACTTGGCAAACAAGTATGTCTTACTATAGCTGTTCTCTGGAAAGAAAAACTGAGGCAGGAAGAAATTAAATCTTGGTTTCAGCAGGTCACAAAGATGTCTGTCACCCATGGAGAGGTTGGGAACTCGCTGTTACATCTATTCCTTACAAGACTGTTCTTTATCACTATGCTTTAAGGACTATGCAAAATGTTTCATAGCTGTTTGCAAATAACTTCAGAAGTCTTTTGACATATTCCACAAATTTTCCCTTTTGGTGTTGAGATAGAAGTTTGGTTATTTAACGTATAAGTTTCAATTTTCCATCTATGATTGTATTCCTGTAGTGCCTGGATTGCTGATTCCCTATGCTTATGGGCCACCTTTTTTTTTCCCCTTCTTCCCCCTCCCCCTGCCAGCTGCTCATAGATCAGATGAATATATAAAGATGATTGCATGTTTAACCCTCCATTGTCTGGAAAGAGAAAGGGACAAAAGAGAAATTCTAATGGTGTAGAGGTACTGTAGGACATGCGTGTTATCCTGGTACAGGGACACATGTTTTTGTGAGTTCAGTTTAGTGTGTTCCTGCTTGACTTGGGACTGCTCCTGCAGAAACAGATGAGCATTACTGATTTCAATTTTGCCCATTGTCATGGCTTAACCCCAGCTGGCAACTGAACACCATGCAGACACTCGCTTACTCCCCACCAGCAGGATGGGGAAGAGAATTGGAAGGGTAAAAATAAACTCATTGGTTGAGATAAAGACAATTTAATAGGAAAGGCAAAAGCCACACACACAGGCAAAGCAAGGCAATGAATTCATTCCCCACTCCCCATGGGCAGGCAGGTTGTCAGCCATCTCCAGGAATAGGGCTCCAGCATGTGCAGTGGTGACATGGGAAGACAAAGACCAAAACCCTAGTAGTCTCCCCCTTTATATGCTGGGCATGATGTAATATAGTATGCGGGGCGGGGGGGGGGGGGGGATGGACTTAGATATCAAGTTCCCTCCCAACCCCTAACGCTCTGTGATTTTGTGAATATCCCTCTGGTCAGCTGGGGTCAGCTGTCCTGGCTGTGTCCCCTCCCAATTCTTTGTGCACCCCCAGCCCACTGTCTGGTGGGGTGGTGGTGAGAAGCAGCAAAGGCTTTGGCTCTGTGTAAGTACTGCTTGGCAGTAACAACAATATATCTTGTGTTATCAACATCATTTCTAGCACAAATCTAAAACTCAGCCCCTTACTAGCTACTGTGAAGAAAATCAATTCTATCCCAGCCAATACAGAATACCCATGCTCAGGGAAAACTTACAAAGTCAAATTCAACTTCCTTGTTTTAATACAAACTGGATGTGAAGATGATGACTTTGTGCCCAGACCAGGAACATCCAAACCATGTCTCTGCTCCAACAATGTAATTTCCCTTTGGAGAGACTGTACAGTCCTTGCAGGAATGGTGCTGCCTTCCTCTCTTCTGTTTGTAGGGATTCTTAGGGCACTGGTTCATTCCTGGTCTCCCCTAATTGTCTAGCTACTCTAGCAAATCTACCTCTTATAAAGACCCGTTTCAAAAAGCATGTAGGGTCAAGAGCCTGGTGTGGTTGTCCACTGCAGCAGGAAGTGGCTCCTCCTCTGGCTCATCTGGGTTTGACAAAGATCTTGTGAAGGATTCAGTCTGCTCCAGCTGTGCTCCATGCTCACTGTTCTCAGTGTACGCAACCTGGGGAGGTGGGAGAGTGCTGAAAAGGTTACACTTGCATTTTTAGGCTGTCAACCATCACCCATGCTCTTTTATTTCTTCTACCCTCTACTTCACTTCTTTTCATTCTTTTCTTCTCTCCTGTGGGCTAAGCAAATTGTTTAGCTCAGTGCATGATGTGCAGTCTTGCTCTAGGCCATTGTGGGAGCCAAGTAAAACCATCTTGAGGAGCTGGATTCAGCCTTCAGGCTGTCAATTAGTTTTCCCTGTTCTAGAGGGAGAATCGCAACTCATGCATATTTCTGCTCTATGTCATGAATAGATGCAGAGCTTCAAAGTTAAGAGGGTAGAAAATGGGAGCAGTAATTAGGAGTCACAGTCCCTGGGTTTGCTCCTTCAGTATGCTGTCATCATTTAAATATTTTGTGACTTTCTTCTTCCCAGTAAGTTTAATCTTTTCCTGACTTCAATTATGACAAAAAAGAAATGTTATTTGAACCAGTCTTTATAGAGGATTAGATGAGCATGAGGGGAGCTTGTGCATAGAGGAGCAGTATAGGGTTATGGTGAAAAACTGATTTACTTTTGTTCAAATCATCTGACTAGTTTATAGAAAGAATTGAGCAGTGACCATTTCCTCTAAATATGCACACAAAGGTACTATGTCAGTGGCTATATGTAGAAAGAGTTACTGAAATATGAGTTCATAGCTCAAAATGGATTTACCCAGTAATTGTTAATTGCAACTTGCAGGATTTGCACATAAAGCAAATGTTGACAGTTAAACAAGTGCTGGTAAAGCACAGTCCATTCCCTGTATTCCAACTAACTAGCTTGGTAAGTATATATGCTTGCATTCAAACATCATACCATCTGCCTAAGCATGAAAGGCTTTAGGCTAAAGAAAGCCTAAAAGAAAAAATGCTAAAGAAGTTTAGCATTTTGGGACCATCATCTGTGAGGGGGTGATGCTGAAAAGGACTTTCATTAGATGACTTAGATATCGCTAGATTATCCTTGGAAATACAAGTAGGGAGGTGAAGTACAGGTGAATCATCAGTGAGACCATTATTGGAATGCTGAGTCTTCACACACATGAAAAAGGGCATTGGGAAGTTGGAAGAGGCTCAAAAAACAGTTGTGCAAAGGATTCCAAATTTGAAAAGCTTGGTATACGTGAGACTTCTGCTCAACCTCATGTAGCTTTATTAAAGCAAATATTAACAGGTAACACGAGGCTGCAAATCAACTCATACTTTATAGAAATCCGAATTAGTGCTATATTTGCATTGAAGTAGATGCAGGGATTCTGTCTCTAAGAAGCTATATATGTATATATATACACACACGCATATATATGCATACAACCCTGACTACATTTACAGCACTGAAGAAAGGCTAAACAGTTTTGTGCCTATGAAGTAAATCTGTGGGTAAAACATTGCTAATTCTGTTGCACTTTGGCTTTCATACTGTTCTGTGAATTTAAAGCAGCACTTTATTTCATTACTGTCATTCTTCAATTAAGAACAGAGTAAGGAGAGGTCGAGGCTAAGAAGGTGTGTGATTTGCCATTCAGTCTGTTTTGGTTTCCTAAGTAGTGTTTGTGTCTTGAAGAAATACATTGCTATTCATACAGTACACAAATTAGTGAACCAAAGTAGAAAGGGCAAAAGAAAATTGCAGTTAAAACTTCAGAAGCACAACTTGTCAGAAAACAGTAGTAGCTTTTTAATACACATTTCTTCTGTGGGAAACATAGACTTTTTGGGTTGTATTTTACTGCAGTAAGAAAATGTGTGGTTTTAGGTTTTTCTTTTGTGTTTGCTGTTTGCTTTTTTTTTTTCCTTACTTGAAATATTCCAGTACTGAAGTGAGCTGATGATATGTAAGACTGGGTAAGGCTCCCTGCAGTATCTTTATATTTAAAGAGAAGAGTAGAAAGTTTGAATTGATCTGTGGTCTACATCTGAAGATATTAACTGCTCACCAGACTTCAGTTATCAGTTCTGCTTGTAATTCGTCTTGATGGCTCCTTGTAAACCCACAGACCACCAAAAGAGCAGTACACAGTTGAAAGTAGCTGGTTACGCTCTATGGTCTTGCTCAGCAGATTTCATTTAAAAGTGTCTTGATGCGTGCAAAATGCACAGAAAACAAATCTTTTTATTCCTCATCCACCTCTGCCCGTGGAGACTCTGCATCAGACCTGCTCTTGTGTAGGAAGATGAAGGCCTTTGCCCAGTTGCAGAAGGTGCCAGGCCCTCAGGGCTCCATGCCTCCTCCCTCTCCTTCCCTCACCTCCTGTTTCTGGGGTCTCTTCAAAGTCTGTTTTCTGATAATGCTAGTTGCTGTACTTGCCATTTTAGTTCTTAATGAGCCCTCCTTTGTCCTCTGTTCTGGATCTCAGGCCTTTGATAGTCTTCTGAGTGTAGAAATGGCTTTGCAGCCCCAGGGCATCCCTCAGCCAGGTGCTGCAGCAGGAGGGAACATCTCTCATGGGGTCGGCTTGAAAGGCAGTGGCACTGCTGGACTTGGAAGTAGGATTATTACCCAAACCAAGAAAGCTGCTGTTAGTGGATATAAGCTAGGTAAAATTTTGTCTAACTGTTATTTCCTATTTTCCTGCGTTGGTGGCCTCTCTAGAATTTGGTAACTTTTTCCTCAATGAAAGCAAGCAGGGGATTGCTCCCACTGTTATGTGATATTGGCCTGAAGTTCAGCATTATGTTGTGTGGGAGACTCAAAGCACAGAAAGGTAAAATAATGATTATAGTCTTGTTATTCCTGACTGTAATCATTGAAGGTTTTGTCTTTAAATGATTTGGAGAAAGAAAACTTACTTCCTTTGACGGGTATTATTATCACTAAGATGATTTGTTGAGACACATGGATGGCTTAGTGTGTCTAATGCCTGATGATTATTTGTGTCTGATCGTTCCTACTGTAAAGGTATCGAAGACCCTTCTGGTTGATGAGTTGAACGTATCTGAAAATAGATATGTTTACTAAATAATCAGGGGCAAGTTTTTCAGTTTATTCTGTAACCACTGCAGTGTGTCAAACTTTGGAAGAAGTTACATTGCTTTTGTTTCCGCTTGCAGTTAAAAAACCCTCAAGTGAACAGAACAAAAGGAATGTTGTGTATAGATTCGACTGTTTAAAGCAATAAATGTTTTAACTTTAGATAATGCCCTGCATTTTTTGTGTCCATCTACTAAATAAAGTGTATACCAGCATATTGTTTAAAATGTGTGTTTAATTAAACATACACATGTGTTCTATATAGATTTCATGTATATATCACTGGAAATAAAAATCCTGCACAAATTTATACATGCATCTTGGTTAAAGGTCTATTGAATTTTAATTAATTCATTAATTAAATTATTCATTTAATACACAAAGCAGCTTTACCTTAAAAAAATAAATGACAAAATATATTTTCAATTATTGCATACAATAAAGATCTTATATTTGCCCATGCATTTTTATTTTTTTAATCTTGGATTTATTGTATCATCCATAAAGGAAGTAATATGGATGCTATAAAAAGTTATGGCAGGCTTTGCAGCTGTATTTTTTAAGGCACTGACTGGGTAATGTTACAGATTTCACCTTCTTGAGGAAGTTCAAGGTGTGCTTGGAAAGGAGAGAGAGCTTCTACAACAAGAATCAGGAAGGAGTAGTGTTATACTAGGGCAAATTAAAGGGAGAGTAGTACTCCTTATGAAAGAATTTTAGCCAAAATACACTGGAAAATACCGTCTGGAAGTCCTCACCCTTTTCACGGACAGAAATAGTGCTAATGCTGGAAGATGTTATATTTGGTTACAGTGGGGAGAAGATGTATGCTTTATGGCAATGGAAAGGGAATTGTTTTCTGACAGCAATAGAATATATGGCAGTGTGAATATTTTTGTAAAATTTGTTAAATTAGTGAACTTTTTCCTAAGTATTGTTAAGCGTGTGATTTCACTGATGGTCAAAATACATGAATGCCTTCTAAGGATGCTTTGCCTTTTTGTTTATAAAAACAGTAGTCCAAATAGTTTTAAATTAATTCCCAGAACAACATTTCCAGTAGAGTATTACTGTTTCTCTTTCAGCTTTTTTCTATGGTAAGTATTACTGGTGATGTGAAATAAGACTTGGTAGCCAATAAGAGTCTCTTCAACATAGTTTATAATTAAAACCTATGATAAATATGATTGTAGGATGTAGAGGTCATAAGGGCCTTTAATTACAGTGAAGATTAAAAGGGGTTTCGTTTACAAAGGATTTTTTTAATTAGAAATTTTGTAATAATTATTTGATGTCTTGTGAGTGGGACATCACTTTCTGGCTTCTGTTCTCATCAAGGATTTGGAGCTCATTTTGTAAATATTCAGTTATCTATTTATCAGTGAAAGACTGTTTTTATGTGTCTATCTGGTTTACATACCAACACCAGCATGTGTGTATGTCCTGGGCAAAGTCAGCTTTATGGTGCGATTGTAGGCACCTGAATTTCTTAGTGGAGCAGAGGCCAAATCCCTGCGGTTCTAGATAGATTGTCATGTGTAGGAAAATGTTGAAGGGAATGAGGTAGATACGAAGAGTCATCTTTGGCTGTCATTTAACCATTTAAGTTTATGAAAATTTTAAGGTGGCTGGTAACCTTGCTGTTCATCTTATCTGGATTCTAGTTCAAGATGAAGTACAAAAAGCTACGGTTGAGGACACAGCTGGTTGGTGTGTAGTCTTTTGGTGATACAGATCTGCTCTTCCATTTAATGGGAGCTCAATTTGGAAAAGAAATAAAAATAAATTAACTAAGGACAATGCTGTCTCTACACCAAAGTTCAAATTGCTACATGCTTGTGTATGGCATAAATCATTAGGATAATACTAATTGCAGAGGGAGTATTGTATCAGATGTGTGGGTTACTTGTTACTCCATCTCTGTTACATGAGATGTTGATGGACAGGTACACTGCAATGTTGGAAGTGCATTGGTCGATTATTTAGCTTGATTATTTGACTTTGTCAAGTTCAGTGTCACTTTTGATAGCATCAGTCAGTATTTCACAAGCTAAATAATGAAGGTATTTTTCATTTTAGAATGTGTATGTACAACCTTAACATTCAATATGCCAAACATGAACATGTGAACATATGGTATAAGTGATTGCATTTAAAACGTAGTCATCTTCTTTAAAGGTTTGTCTATTAAGCAGATGATACCATAAAATATATTTCCATTTGTCTTTGCTGTCTTATGAAGTGGCAAATGCATTAGTATTTTAAAATAATATGAAATATACACAGAAGTGTGTTATTACCAATGTCAAATCTATGAAAAATTGCGTTTAGTTGTCAGGACCATCTGTATCAGTGAAGTCTGTATCGTGTCTTCAGAGTTCAGTAATGAAGTACAGCAACATAAAACTGGCCTAAAAATCCCTAGCCAACCAAACCAAAGCAAAACACATTTCTAAAGGAGTTATGCGAGATAGTACTGAGGCCAGGAAGCCACACTCTGTTCCAGACCTGAATTAATCTGCTCTGTGGCCCTGAACTAGTGCACCTTTTCTACCTTTGTCTCAGAAGAATATGTATCTCAAGAGACCTGCAGCTGTATAGAAATAACCTTTGTATAGGCATACTATGTGGCACAGGCAGTGTTTTGTTGAGTATGTTGAGGAAAAAGTGCCAGCTGAGTCTTTATTGACAAGTATTTGAAGCAGGTTAGCCGTTCTGCTAGGGCAGCTTCACTGAGATGTTCAGATTAAGACCATGATGTTGCTTATTGTAGGATTTAAGTAAAATTTGAGTCAAATATTTTCAGTGACTTTTGGTTTCAAGTAAGATCTTTTAAAAAATTAGTAGGAACCAAGAACTAGCTTTCAGAAATAAAGAATCATAGGTGCTTATATAGTATATGTATATACATATTCATATGTATAGTCCATGGTTTGTTCAGAGCTCTCTTAAGTTTTCCATACTGGATTTGGTAACAATTACAGAAGGCAGAAAATCATACTCATTTCAGAAGTGAGATGGTTCCTGGTTTAGGTGAGCTGTGCTTGAAATGCAGGCAGCTGGAAAAGTTCTGCAAAGACTTTGGTATTCTTGTCATGGGTACAGTTAAGGTTTGCCTTTTGAGGTTTTTTTCCTCACAAGGTGATGTGCAAAAACCACACTAGTTGATCAAAACTGAAGAAATTAATTATTTTCCTGTGGATATTTTTCAGTCTTTTTGATATTTTCTTTAGGAAAAAAACCCCAGGAATTTGTTGCTGTTGTTGTTTCTGATATATATATTCATGATTTAAAAAAAATAACAACACATTGCCTACTTGCAAATACTATTAATTGTCCTTTGACTTAAAGCCCCACAAAATTTGGGTTTGATCTGTAACCAAATGTAACTCAGTGGAGGGTTGTCATAGCAAATTTCTAGAAAGAATGCATTTTAATAATGCTTTACTTTCTTGTAAACTGGATGTTTGCAATTTCAAAGGTAAACAAAAAGTTTTCTTTAACTACAAGGTAAGCATTGTGTTGGTTGCCATTATATCTACTCTGTAAAGATACTGAATCATATTAAAATATGCAAGATTTCTCATGAGTGAAATTATGCTCATGGTAGATGTTATGGTCCGAAACTTGGTAGATCCAGTAGAGTTTTAAATTAATGTATTCAAGATGGTGTGATATTAGGGCTTATGATTTTGAGGAATTTCAGGTGAAGAAACATGAAAAATATTGTTGGCATTTTCTCTTAACTTGCAATCACCTCCCAGTTAATTTTAGGTAACTATAAAATTTGAGAACCAAAAAAATCCCATCAGGACTTAACTTTCTCGGTGTTTTTGAGTTTATTGATGTTCTCAGGGCGAAAATACAGTCTCAAGTGGAGGAAGGGGGTCTTCCTTGATTGTACCATTTCAGACTTTGAGTATACAAACAGAAATGTGTTAGTTTCTTTTTTAAAAAAAAAAATATAACCCTACCATAAAATTGAAATTAATAAAAAACAAAGACTTTAAGAAGAAATAGTATTTCAAATTTGTTTGGTTTATATTCATTTATTATTTGAAATAATCTATCCAGATGGAACTTGACAGGATTGAGAGGTGGACCTCTGTAATAAATACAGGATGGGCAGAGAATAGATTGAGAGAAGCCATGATGAGAATGACTTGGGGGTGTGGCTGGTTGAAGCTCAACATGAGCCAGCAGTGTACACTTGCAACCCAGAAAGTCAACTCTATCCTGTGCTGCAGCAAAAGAAGCATGACAAGCAGGACAAGGGTGGTGATTCTGCTCCTGTATTCTGCTCTCGTGAGACCCCCCCTGGAGTACTACATCCAGTGCTGGGGTCCCCAGTACAGGAAGGACATAAAGCTGTTGGAGCATGTCCAAAGGAGGGCTGCAAAGATGAGTGCACCTCTCTTGTGAAGACAGACTGGGAGAGTTGGGCATGTTCAGCCTGGAGAAGAGAAGGCTCTGGGTAACATTATAGCAGCCTTCCAGTACCTGAAGGCACCTACATGAAAGCTGGAGAGGGACTGTTTAGAAGTACCTGTTTCAGTGATAAGACAAGAGGCAATAGCTTTAAACTGGAGGGGGGGTAGATTTAGATTAGATATTTGGAAGAAATCCTTCACTGTAAGGGTGGTGAGGCACTGAAACAGGTTGCACAGAGAAGCTGTGGAAGCCCCCTCCCTTGGAACTTATCAAGTGCACCCTCAGTAAATTTGCAGATGACAGTGATTTGAGCAGAGGTGTTAATGTGCTTGAGGGTAGGAAGGCTCTGCAGAGATATCTGGCCATGCTGGATTGATGGGCCAGTGCAAATCTTAGGAGGTTTGATAAGGCCAAGTGCTGTGTCCTGCAGTATGGTCACAACAACACAACAGACTTGGGAAAGAGTGTATGGAAAGCTGGTGGAAAAAGCACCCGTGAGTGTTGGTTGAATATGAGCTCAAGTGGCGAAGGTGGCCAAAACCATCCTGGCTTGTTTCAGAAACCTTGCGGCCAGCAGGACTTGGGAAGTGATTGTCCCCCTGTATTCAGCACCGGTGAGGCCACACCTTGTTTCCTGTGTTCAGTTTTGAGCTCCTGACTGCAAGAAAGACATTGAGGTGCTGGACCGTGTCCAGACAACAAAGGCAACAAAGGAGGTCTAGAGAGCAAGTCTTATGAGGGGTGGCTGTGGTAACTGGGATTCTGTGAATTGCACTCACTGAAGCAGTTCCAGAGTGTGGTTGTCCAGCTGACTAGAGGAGATGATGTGTTGGAGCCTGTGAAGTGGTCTTGCATGTTTATTGCTTTTGTGAACATAGTGGAATATTCTGTTGCCTTGTGTACATGAAGGTATTCTGCTGCAAGGCTCATTCAATAAGAGCAGTAGTTGTATAACTAAAGTTTTAATAGAAAATAAACCTAGACATATTTGTACCAATATGAGCATTTAAAGATGTAAATTTAGCAGGCCATTGTTTCTAAACCAGCTTTAGAATTGCTGTGGTTGGAAGATTTCTCTGGAGAATGTCTAGTCCAACTCCCATCCTCAAAGCCTGTCAGCTTGTAATCATATGGAAAGAGTTCAGAATAATATCAATGCCAAACTATGTCAGAGTTTATCGGCAAAAGTAAGATTTCAGGTTGCATAGACCTGATGCAGTAAAGCATCTCTATTCACTTTTGTTCATAGATTACTTCACTACTTATCTGGGAAGGAAAGCAAGGGATGTACTGAGATAAGTGAAGATCCTTTAAATATTGTACACTCCCAGACTTTCTTGGTGGATTTTTTTGTACAGTTTTGTAGAAGAAAATGAAAATTCCAGTAAATGCAATATGAGCTTACTTTACATTTTCTTTTAATTAACTAAAAGTTGCTATACATATTCTTGATCAAAGACTTATGAATTTCAAAGAAATAAAATAGAGGAAAGTGTAAACCACTTAAATATATTTTTGTTCTGCCTCTGTTATTCTAGGCAACAGGGAAAAAGGCTTAATTAAAGGAACTCAAATGAAAACAGTGTACTTTTTTGTATTAAATGTCATTACTTCAATTTTCTATGCAAGTTTGAAAAAAATAATTTCATAATCTTAGTTCTAAAAAGCATGTATAACAAGGAGAAAAAACCCAAACTATCCTGATTGCAACGTTTTTGGTTGGTTTATAGTGACTTTGTTTCATATAATGATATCTGACATAACTCCACTATTTTTTCTCATAATCATAAGAAATTCTGCAGTAAGAAAGTGTAAAAAATTGTGTGGCTAACTTTCTTCTAAGTTATTAATACTGTATTTTTTGTTCCAGAGTAGTATTTTATTAAGATGCTCTTCAGCAAAATCAGAACATACACATGAAAAACATCAGGACTTTTTTAGGTGTAGGTATTGAATGAGTCAGGAAGATATTGGGAAACTGAGCACTGTTTTCATCCTTCCCCCTGCCCCCATACTGATGGGAGAATGAAATCCAATGTTCACAGGAGCAAAAGTAAAGATGTAGATAGAGGTGTCTGGGAAGAGCAGAATAGGCTGCAGAGAGAGGATACACTGTTCTCTTGAAAAAGTGCTGTTGTGGACACCCAGGCAGAGGTAGCAAGTGTCCTTTTGAGTATTTGAATTGGGATTTGTCCTTAAACAACTTCCCACTGGTTTGCAGTCAGAGCGGTGCTTGACACCTGAGATAAGTTAGCCATGGACATGGTCCAAAACTATTCACTGCCTGGCTTGAGACTCTCCTGGAATTTTCAGTTCAGATGCAGATTAAACCACCCTACTGTTGTGGCACAGTGTCACAAGATCTACAACTCATTTCATGCATGGCGAGATAAGCAATTCTTTGTGTAGTTTTGCAGGAGAAGTGGAGCCCTGTGGCTACTGCTTTACCAAGCACAGCTGGCAGGCATTGGCATGAATGAGAAGACAACACTTAGATGTTAGTATGAATGAGTTTTGTTAGTATGAATGAGTTTGTTTCCATCTAAAGTAAATAACCTGAATATTGTTTTGAGAAAAACTAAATTTAATTGTGCTACTTAAACTGTACAAAATTATTTTGAGAAACTAAAGTTAGGGAAAGGTTATATTCTAGTTGTTACTTAGCCTACAATTGGGCCGATGTATTTAAACAGATATTTTTCAGAGACGATACCTTTTGGTAAAGGAGCATGAATAAGCAGCCAGAGGTGGTATCCTCATCTCACTGTCAGGGTAACATGCAGGGCTATGTCATACTGCTGCCAGACTACAATTAGGAATTTGGTAAAAGTATGACAAAATTATGATTTCCCTCCAGGTTCTCTCATCTTGTTGTTACTTCTCTTGTCCTATAAAGAATTTGGGCCTTTACTTGTTTTTTCTTATTGGACATTCCCCTAATGATAAGTTGAATTTTTAAATCTCCACCATTTGAAGTTCGTTATTTTCACCTGATATACTAGACTTAAGTAATGATGCCTGGGTGGAACCTCTGTTTCTTGCCTGGATTACACAACTGTCTTCAGTTACTTGAAACAAAGGTCTAATCAGACTTAAGCAATACAATTCTGACTGCATGGAAGATTTATTCTTTCTGAGTGCTGAAACTAAAAATAATTTCTTTGTTTATAGGGAAATGTTACAGAAAGAGAGTTTGCTTCTACCGACAGTTAAGAAAACCATAGTTGCTAACCCAGTAAATTTGTGTTTACACTATTTACTGTTAAGTATAATATAGTCACATCCTGCTGCACGGTTTTAGGTAAAATACTATACTATTTTACAGGGAATAAACTCCTAAGTATGAAACTTGTGAAAGGACATAAAATTTTTAACAGTCAACTTACTTTTTTTTGTGATCTTGAAAGAAATTCCTGTGTGTGAAGGAGCTTGAGGCATTCCTCAATTTCTGTAAAAATTGCTGTAAAAAAAGTCTTGTTTATATTTTGTCTGTGGGGTTTTCAGAATAATTTAAAATAATCCCACACCAATTGCTGAGTGCATTTAAGTATTATAACTGTTGCTTGATGGGCCATTGTGGTTAAACTTAGTTTGCAGTTGAGAAAGCTGCCTGTTTGAGGTTGAAGCCAAGCTGTATCTTTGAGACTGGGGTACTAACTCTCACACAGTTGGGGGAGCACCGTCAAGGTGACAGTGCCCAGGCTGAGAAGGTAATTAGCAGTTGAACAGACTTTGAGTATTGATAGCTATACGATTAAGTTTTACCTCATCACCTTTACAGATGATAATTAAATTCCATAATTCTTTATAAACCTGGAGAGAAGATGAATAATGTATCTGAAGTTCAGGTAGAAAAATTTATTTTCTTTTCTGTGGCTTTACACGGTTTTATTTTAAAATCTAATTAAAGGAATTTATATTTCTCTTACAAAAAAGGGAAACAATTTTTAGAAGTTGCATTTGTTAATACTAAAAAGATCATACTGTAAGAGCATTTGAAGTTTTATTAAAAAGCAACACGTGAAGCTCAGTTTCTATGTAGATCAACATAAGAAATGCCTTGTCTTGATTCAACCGAGAATAAAATTTATCAGTTTCATTGAAGTGGAGACTAATAAAATTACTAGATATTTTAAGGTAATTTGTCAATAAATTGTGTGTCTCTTGCATGCTGAGCTACATTCTAGCATGTTTTAAAATCTGAAGTTCCTATGGTTTAATTTTATGACAATTTTATGTTTTCTAGCCTAGAATTTCCAAATAGAAATCATATGTCACTGTCAAAAATAATGTTCTGTGGATTCTTTGGTTTTTGGTTTGTTGGGGTTTTTTTGGGGTGAGAATTATTTTTTGTTTATTTGTTTTTATTTTGCTAACTCAGCAGCTTAGTATTAAGTGCATGCAGACAAGGGACAAATTAAAATATATGTTATGTGTAAACATGTGATGACATTTTATTGTTGGAAAAATTGAGAAATCCAAAATATTGAAAAGCCTAGATGGTAGATTTGTGATTTGCATCATTATTTTAGCAAAAAAATGAAGGGATGAGTATGGTGTTATATTTCTGCTCAGTTGTTGCTAATTTCGCACCTGATCTAACAGTATGAGTGAGTGCCCAGAGCTTCCATGGGGAATCTGCCATCCTTTCAGAGTGAGTCTTTCACGGCTTTGGGTCTTTTAATTTGTTCCTAAAACTGAGAGCAGCATAAGTGACTAATACTTGGTTCTGGGTCAAAACCACAGCTCATTGTCTCAGAGCCCTGCAATAACTCACAGTTTAGACCATTATGCAACAACTTCATACAAAATAATTATTTCAACATTTTTTACAAACCTTTGTTCAAACAAACATCAGAGCAGCTGCTAGGGCAGCTATATTTGCAAGGTTCGAGCAAGGCTAGAGACCTTGCTAGAAACCCCAAATCTCTGAAGTTTGAGAGACTCAAAATTTGAGCTTCTTCATCCCACTCCTCATTGATGTATTCCTGCGTCCTATTCAGGCACCCTTGCTATTCCCTGCAAATGATGCAGCTTTCAGTTACTAACATCTGGCTGACAGACAGCAGTCAGCTGTGCTCCATGCCAGCCATTCTCAAGTGCCTTTTTCTTCTTTATTCTTTTTTTTTTTTTTTGTCTTCAGCACAGAGAATGGCAGAAAAAAAGAATATTCCAAAAGAGCCAGAATATTCAAATAAAGTTTGCAGCTCCTGTGACATCTGAAGATTTCAGGTTGAGTCAGCATTTTTGGCAAAGCTATAGTTGTGAAGGTGGCAGCGTTACTTTTGCATTGTTGTACTTTGTAAAACTCAGACTGTGTTATGAAACCAGTTATTCCAAACTGCATTTCAAATATAAAACCACTCAGTTACCTTGCAAGAATCAATGGCCAAGTTAACAGAAAGTTGTTGCCTAGTTTCTAGTTATTTGCTGATATTCTGAATCTGCTGATACTTTGTTTGGAAAAAACAAAAATGCCGTTCATGTATTTGTATCATAAATGGCATGTTCTGCTAACAATGTAAAGCTTACTGGAAAAGATCTTCCTAGCTGTATAGGATGTTGGAAGATTTGTTTTTTTCTTGTTTGGTTTTAAAGCTATGGCAGTATTCAGTTTATTGCCTAAAATGTTATATACTGTTCTTGCAGTATATAAAACATAGCTCAGTGAATGCATTTTTGCCAGACTGTGACTTAAAGAGCTTTTTCTCTAAACTCTTTTTACAATTTTAATTTTTAATAATTCTTTCCCTTCCTCTGTGTGTGCATGTGTGCTCACACACGTGTGCTTATGCGTGCTTTCCGTTGGTTGCTGAAGTCGTGATGCTGACATAACGTACTGTCAACCAAGGCTTCAGGGAGTTGAAGTAAGCGTGAAGTTCAGCCTCTAGCTAAACATCACCACTGGCCTAATCTACGATTTACAATGATCCATCACGAATATTTACAAGTAGGCAGAGAGCAGCACAAAATTAAACAGCATATGGGTACAGTTATCCCTGTTAAAATGACCAACGTGCCTTGTATTGTGTATGGAAGATAACGGGACAGGTGGTAATCTGTCTTCTTGGAGCAGAGACAGCTGGTATTTTCCTTGGGCTTCAGTGGTGCTTTTCTGTATGGTCTCACCTACCAGCTGATATCTTGCTTGTTAGAACAATACCAACTGTATGTTAACCCCTTTATCTATTCCTATGTAATGTCCAGAGGGGGAAGTATCAAACTGCCTGTCTGTAAACATGGCCGTTTAATGTTTATAGTAATACAAGATGTACTCAGCTTGCCTGATGGACCTCTTTACATGTGTTACTATGATATTCGTCAGTAGATAGTAGACAAAATGTTAAAGTTTATCATTTGTATAGATTTATTTTTTTACCAGTGGGAGACAGATTGAGGGAGTATTTTAGAACCATCCCCTTTCATTTAATTTAGGTGAAAAACAAAGGTCATGCAGAAAAGAAATAAAATTGCTTTGTAAATTCACTTGCATTTATTTTCAGCCACATTGCTTAATTTATATACATGTGTAACTTTTCAGACTCCAGTAATTTTGTTCCCAGCATGAGTATAATGAGTTGGCTTTGTTTTTTCCTTTTTTATCTTTTTTTTTATCCTTTTCCTTTCCCCCCCCTCTAAGGAGAAATTAGGAACAAATGCTGCATTGCAGTTGATTTTCCTTTTAAATATTTAATAATTGTCTAGGTTGTGGGGGAAATGGGTACTGATGTTCCATGAGAGGCTTTTGTGGGACTCTGCTTTCTGCTTCCAGGCCCTGGCAAGCAGGAGCCAAAGTTGCTTGTCTCTACACGTGGCTATCTTAAGTTCATTGATAAAATTCACCAGCAGAACCAGTGTTGTGGTTCAAACCCCAGACAAGCTCTGTTAATGTTGAGCTACTGTTAGAGGACACAGCATGGATGGGTCAGGAGTGGGGTGGAAGCTCTGGCAATTATCATCACAGACGTGTTCATTAAAGCCATATCAATGAGACAAACTCACACCAGTCCTGGAGGAAGGAGAGGAGACAGAGGAACATCTTCTGAAGGTTGAGACAGGGAGGGGTGTGAGAAGTCCGCGGACAGCAGAGCCAGGGAGAGACTATTCATCAGACACATTATTTTTACTTGGGGATAACAAAGAATTTCATGTCTTTATCTGAATAAAGTTGTTGGTGGTGGTGGGTGTTTTTTTAGAAACCATGTTTATACTGGTTTTTTTTCTTATTAATAAAAATGAATGTAATAAACTTGGAGGAAAAAAATTACATTCTCTAGATCTATAGTAGAAGGGTTCTGGGCAGAAAAGGAGCATGAGCTTTGTGAAACTGGAGCCCAGTAAGTCCAGGTAAGGGTCTTGTTGAGGCTTAAATTTCTGATATAGGTTAAAAGCAGAAATTACTCAGAAATTCTAATTAATTAATTTTTAAAGCATTGATATTAATCAAGAAAGTAGTCTCATGTCTGTAATCTTTATTAACGACCAAATGTAAACTTAACAAAAAAATTGATAAAACTGTTTTAATGGTACTAACAGAATGACACGATTACCTAGAGAGTCTGCTACCGCATAGGAGATGAAACTTAAGTTGCTTAGGAGAATCAACAGCTTTGCCAGCATTTTGCCTGGTCCATTTGGCTTTTGCTTTGTGAGTTGCTTTTTGTTTTGCTTTGTTTTATATTGTTTTGTTTTTCTTTTAAAGTAGAAGAAACATAAAAGAACTACTGAAACTAACACACTCGAAGTATTCCTGCATAAATAGAGTGTGACTTGGGGTTGGTTTATGTTATTGCTTTTCAAATGCGCATATTTTTTGAAACGTCAAAAGACAGCCAAGAAATATGTTTGTCTTTACTAGTAAATATCCTTTAGCAATCCACTACAAAAAGTGGTGTGCTAAAGCTTTAAGAAAAATGGTTACATAATCTCCTCCTCAAAGTGAATAGTGTACAAATAACTTCTGGTTGTCCTGTCCTATGTTGCATGTGCCTATTTAGGGAGCATGTAGCCATCCAGGCAGGCATGAGCAGAATTTTAAGGGTTTTCTGTTCTAATGGATTTCACTTGAATTTAATTGGTTTCAGCTTGTTAATCATATGTGTCCTTGGAGAATTTTTTTCTGTCTGATTACTGTGCACAGATCCTCATTTCCTAAGCATGAAAATGTCTGTACTTTGTGTCCACATGTTTTTTCACCCATGATCAGCTACGGTGATGAAAATTCTTCTCCTTTATTTCTAAAAGTTACACTTCAAACATCTCATTTTCTCTCCAGGCTTCTCTGATAAACTCTGATTGATTTTAATGTCCAATATTTCATGAGCCAATGCACTTAGATGATAATAATGTTCAGTGCCACTTGAAAGCTGATTTTTTGGCCTTAAGAGGAAGAGTACAATGAAAGCAGTGGTTCATAGATTTAGTCCTTTATGCTTTGTTAGTTGGGAAACAAAAATCAAGGTTTGAATTTATTTCATAAATCACAGAAAACTAGCAAATTTTTTTAAAATAGCTAAGAAACCCCCACCAATTTAAGGCCTCCACACCTATTGACTCTAGAGTGAGGAATATAGTAAGATGTTGTAAAAGAAAATTTCTGAAGCTGGCTTGGTGTCTTGCTTTATTTTCTACCTCTGATTTAAAATGTGTCTAATTTTAATGACTTACTGCTTTCATTTTTCACCTAAGCGAACAGCCTTCCCAAAAAGCCTCGGCCTTGGGCCAGCTGAGCTTTATTTTCATTGTATAAAATTCATTCCCCCTCAGAATTCAAGTGGTGTGAAAAGTTAGAGGAAAATATCAAAATCTGCAGCCTGACATTTGGGGATTTTCTCAACAGTTTTTTTATTGTTGTGGTTTGGTTTTTGGGGTTTTGTTTTTTGAGTTGTTTTTTTTTTGTTATAAAGTCAGTCGATATGCATTGCTGGAAATGTTACTGTAAAGTCACTTCCATTTTCATTAGAATTCATTTAATAGGACAGTATGCACAAATATGCATGTGCTTAAAGCACAGTCAGTGGAAATTTACTCTTTTGTTAGTCACAAATGAACAGGACTAACTTGAACAACAGGCACATTGGTTCAGGGAATCACAGAAATATTGGTCCTTGATTTGATAAAATATAAAAAAAATCGTGATAGAAATAAGTCAGGTGCAGGAGAGTTCAAAGGTTGCAAAAAACAGGTTCACTGAAAGGGAGCAAGGGAAATGTGAAATTATTTTGGGCTGATTAAGACTTAACTGATTTTAACAAGAACAATAACTATTACTTTATTTAAGTTTACATAAATACACAAACTTATCACCAAACCCACTTCAGAACAGCCCAGATGGCTAGGGAGATGAGATCCTAGTCCCTGAGGATGTGATGATACATGTATGAGAATTTTGACCACTGAACTACTGAATCTAAATAGGTTAATTTCCGAATGTTGCTGTATTTGGAAAGAATTGACCTTTTTCTGTTGAAGGAGGAATCTTATCTAAATCTAGAGGATTATGGTTTATGAATTCAGTGATGAAACAGACACTTAAATCTAAAAGGATGAGATATCGTGTTCCTTGTTCAACATTTACTAATTTCAGGAAAAAATCTTCTGCCTTTAAAATGCTAGTGAATATGTAGTCCAGGTTCACAAAGGAAGGAAGTTATAAGCAGAATTTATATAGTGAGTCCAGGGGTGGAATTAGCAAAATCCTTCTGTGTGAATCTGGTTCTGAGCCATCCCTTTCTCTTCTGTAGTGAAATGGGAACTAAAGACTCTGGGTAGTGAAGTCCAATGTGGAATTAAGGTTCTTGAAAAATAAGTCATCCTTTTGTGAATCAGATCTTTAATTTTGTATGAGTGAAATGACTGAATAGTAATACTTTTCTTCTGAATCATTTAGCTCTTCTTCTGTCTGGGCATCCAGACAAAAGAGGTTTATATTCCAAAGTAAATAAAATTTGTGATTTGCCTGCAGAAGGGCAAAGCTGTAGACTATTCCAAGTAAGTTTTATACATGGACTCATCATCTGTGATACCTGACAAATCATTAAGGCTTTCATGAAGTATTGCGTCAGGGAAATGAAGCCACAGTCAATGACAAGCTTTATGCTTCTCCTATCTGTAACGAGTTACTCTAATGTATTCCAGTTTAATTGTTATCTTGGAGTCAATCGTGATCTCACACTACAGCTACTGACAGGAATCATCAGTTATGTGCATGGTGTTTTGCAAAATTGCAAATTCACAATACATGTCTCTTCAATGGCAGCAATGTTTAGCAGCTCATTAGCTTTTGGGCTATGCCTTCTGGTCAGTAGATACTGAGAGAGACAGCCAGTCTAGTTGATTTGCAGACATATATTAGTCGAGATGAGCACTGCAGCGTAACTGAAAGGCAACACAATAGAATAAAATAACATTTAGAGTAGACTTCCATTAGCTGGGAGATTAAAAAGATAATTAGAATGGGATTAAAAAAGAAATAAACTTGCTTTTCTTGCTTAGTAATCTCACTTGCAAAATATCATTTACTGTCAAGTTTGATGTTTTGATTATAAATCTAAAAAATATCCATTTCATCAGTGTGTATATTTGAGGAAAAGAAAACATACAGCTAGAAACTGTACTGCATACTTCTGTCTAAATGGTGGAGTTCTTGAAGTGTCAAGTGTAATGTCAGAGAGAGGTCCCATGTGTAATATACTGGGAATACTGTGCAGCATGTTGTCCGTGTTACAGTTTCAGAGGTTTTGTTCAGATTTAATGGGTTAATATTACTTTGGTGAAGAAGGTGGCCTGAAACTGAATTGTATTGGGTAGCCACTGTAGGCATTTTCCAGTGTTTAATAGCTGAATGAATGAGAAGAGGCTTTGATAATTCAGACAAATAGTAGGATCAGTAGGAATAGCTACTGAGGAACTACAGAATAGTGTAACTGGGAAGAATAGAACAGGATGGAGTGTGTGAAAGGTGTGCTAGTTCAGAAGAGATTGGGGCTGGAGGAATTTCTTAGTAAGCAACAACTAGCCTGTATTAAATGTTAAGGGGGCAAAAGGTGCACTTGGCATGTTTTCAAGCTTTCAGTGGTGAATGGAAGCTTCTAGCTAGAACTTGTCACTTGAATGCACTGACATTTTGGCCTTTCATATTACTTTGGCCTGTCAAACTGGGCAAAGAGAAACCTTATGAAGTTCAACAGCGGAAAGTGCCAAATCCTGTACTTGTTAAGAGTAACTTCTTATACCAAGTTATAGGCTTGGGGGCTGATGGGCTGGGAAGTAGCTCTGCGGAGAAGGACCTTGGTGTCCTGGTGGACCACAGCTTGGCCACAATCCAACAGTGCACATTTGGCTAAGGCGGCTACCAGCTTCCTGGCCTGTGTTAGGAAGAGTGTTTTCAGTGGGTAAAGTGGGGTGATCCTTCACCTCTGTTCAGCTCTGGTGAACCTGAACTTTCTCTAGTGTTGTGTGTTAACAGGGAGACAAAGTGTCTTTTTCTCAAGAATTACTTTGCCCTCTTGAAGACCATTATTACTTGTTGTACTTAAGGTTTGCTTCCTTTGCAATGCTGAATCTCTTTCCTTCTATCAGATTGGATATCAGGAAAAATTTCTTCACTGAAACAGTGGTGAAGCATTGGAAGGAGCTGCACAGGGAGGTGGTGGAGTCACTGTCCCTGGGAGTGTTTAAAAAAAAAGGTAGATGAGGCGCTTCAGGAGATGGTTTAGTGGCTATGGTGGTGTAGGGGTGACTGTTGGACTGGATGATCTTGAAGGTGTTTTCCAATCTTAATGATTTGATGATTCCATGTTGTTTTTCACACCTTCTAGTCATCCGTGTTACACTCCCATTGACTTTCTGATGTCTGAAGCTATTTATTTAAAAATTATTTTCTTGAAGAGTGAGACCCCAGACAGTATTATGGCAGAAGCCTAACTGATGCAAAATATGCATATAGACTCACAACAGCACTGCATAATTGGCTCATTCTTAGTCCCTGCTGGTCCAGACTCTTTTATTCCAGTTTATACAAAGTGTTAGGGCACTGATGAGGAGAAAGGAGTGGATCTCATAGATCTGTAGCTGTACAGAAAAGATGTCTCTCCATCTGTGAATTCAACACTTGCTTATTGATGTGTGTCACTAGATAAGGACCATACAAGAAGTTCTGGTCAACCGAGTTTGAATAGGTTCACATTCAATCTAGCTGCTCAGTCTGTTCAGTGGAAAAGGTGAAGCTACTTGTATAGTGTCGTCTTTATAGAAGTTTTCTGAGCTGAGCCCTATTTTCCCTCTGTATTCATTGCACATTACCTGGCATGAGTTTGTACCTGTAGCTTCCATCACTGCTGCTCTTGCTAGCTAAGTACTAGGTTCACATTTCATCAGTAGCATATCTATATACTTAATGATAAATGAGCCTGTACTAATTAATTCTTCCTAAAATGTGATTTTTTAAATTTAATTTTTCAGTATTTGCATGGGAAAGCAGGGCAGAATTGTTAACCTAGTTACTGAAAACACAATCTCACAGATGTTACCTTATTCATTGCTTTTGCTGGAGCAGCATATGACGCTCCATTCAACAGGAAATACCTCACTTTTAAAATAATTTCTTGGTATTAATTTTTGTGTGTGATATTCAGGTTAGTATACCAAAAAATAAGTTGTTTATAGGCAACTGGGTATTGTCTTATTTAGTTGAGAAAAATAAGGGGACGTCTCAACAATTTCTGTGATGTTACATTGGTCATTTTGGCTGGACGATATTCATTGTGTTTTTCCGATTGTGACTAATAAAGCTTCTAAAAAGGCATTTATTTATAGGCTAGTTAAATATTCCTTTGTTCTACTCAATTTGTCCATTTTAGGTAAGAAGTTGCATTCTAGCCATTAGTCCTGATTTATTGCTCAGTGGCCTATGTGAAATGACTAAGTGAATATTCACTAATTTCTGGTGCCCAGGTGTTAAAGTTGTATATTAAGTGCTGTAGTAATTTGCATTAATTGGCCAAGCTGTCATCAAGGAAATGCCAAATATTTAAGCAATAATTTTGCAAAAAGTTGATGCTTATTTATATGTCACTTAAAAATCAAAAAGTTTTAAGTATGTGATACTTACTACTAAGGATGTATCTGAGTCTCTTGCTTAACACGATCAAATTGCTAAATCAGAGCGTGAAAACTAGCACTGAACCATTTCACTGAGAAATCCCTCCTTTTCGATTATGGTTTAGGTGGATTTCATTTTTATTACACAGAAAAAGACATCCTGTTCTTTGCTGTTGCTATTCTGCCTCCGTTATGGATAAATAGAACATAAGATGTGTATGACTTCATTCAAAGTCTCATTTCTTCATATTTATTTAAAAATACTTTTCAGTGATTTTATCACCTGGTATAGTCAGTGATAGTCATCAGCAAGTCTGACATGTTTAAAAATAGATTGTAGCTGTTAATGATAGTATCAATGACATTGTGTGAAATGCAATAAAATCTTGAAACCCTTGATTTACAAATGTTACTAGGAAATTATCTCAATGAATGTCACAGCATATTAAAAAGCTTGTTTATTTTTTCCCCTCCATAAAAGGGCAACCAATACCTAAACAATTTTTAAAAATTGGGCTGTTTTTAAGGGATAATGAAATTGTATTATCATCAGTTGTACTTGATGATCTTAAAGGTCTTTTCCAACCTTGTGATTCTGTGATTTTGTATTTTCAATAAACAACATTATGTATAGACATAGTGACTTAACCCCAAGGACTAAACTAAATAGTAAATTGCAATAAAACCTAGTATCCCAGTCTACAGTTTTCAGAAATAATTAAAGTCACTGTTTACCTCCGTATTTGTTGCTGCCTTCATTCTCTATTAATTAATTTTATAAAAATTAATACTGTTTATAAACTAGAAATTCCTTCCATTCTTTTTTTCTTCTGAGTATTTGTAATTATTATTTTACAAAGGTGTATGAAATAAGAAAACTGACTGAGAAGTCTCTTTCCACAAATCCTAATTTTAGAACACTATGAGAGAACATATGCAGATAGGTCTTCCTTTAAAATATGGTTTTGATTCGGTACAAACCTAATTATAATCATGCAGATCTCTTAGAAAAACAGTCATGTAAAATCTTAGAAAAAATATTTTGTTCCAGACTGGGTGGAGGTTTAAGGTTATCCAACATGTACTGAAACCAACAGAGGATAAGAAAAGGAAACCAATTATTTGTACTAGTTTTATAAATCTCTCTTTATTGCCTAACCTTTTCAAACAAGAAATGGATTTATCCTCTGTGGAGACAGTAGTATAAATAATGTCATTCTCTGGCTAGAAATGGCTCCAAAATCCTTTGATCTGAAATAGGGTTGCTTAATTCTAAGTACATCCTGTTCTAGCATGTGCTGTCTAACTAGATTTAAAAAAAATCCGGCTCTAAAAAAATCTTGTCAATAAATGTTTTCTTTAGACCAATTTCATGGTTATAACATGGTACTGTTATCGGTGCATTTAATTTCTAATGCTTCTTTCTGGTGCTTTGGACTTTTTCTGATAACTAAGTTTACCTTTTCTTAAACTTGGTAAAAATATTACAGAAAATCTTTAAGTGAAAGTGTTTAGTCTATAAATGTTGGACTACAGTGACTGGAAAAAACATATATTTTTTGCTGTGTTCTATTTTAAATTGTGGATAAAGAAATCAAACAGCATATTCAGCTTCTCTTGGACATGCCCATCAACTTTTGCATTTTTTTTTTTTTTTGTTGTTGTTGTATTAAGCCAGTACTGGAGCAGGGGGGAGGAGGATGCAGACAAGGGAAAACTGACATACTGAGAGAAAGAAAACAAGCATGAAAATGGCCACTGCAGAGGGGAAATTGTGCTATCACAGAAGTGATTAGAGGAGACACTTGATGTGGTCTAATTTACCAAAGGTACAGGTGTGAAGAAATGATAGCTAATGTGTCTTCTGCATATCAGAAGACAGGAGCTAATTCGTGTCTGTCAGGCCAACGTTTTATAGATGTAAATCATTTCCACGCCAGATTATTTTCCCCCACCTTAACAAGAATTTCTGTTCACTGCCAATTTTGCAGTATTCCTCCTACCCACTTAAAAAACCCAACCAACCAAACAAAAAAGCCCCAACCAAAACAAACCCAAACCAAACCCACATAAATGTAGCTTGATTGGAACTGGCAAATATTTTTTTCAGTAAATATTACTGCATTGAAATCTCCAGTATTGTGTCCCCCTGCTGATTTTTTTGTTAGTTCTTAGATGCTGCCAGTTTTGAGAAAGTCCTTTCAAATTTTAGTCCTTCAACAAAAGTGTTTTTTGTCTTTCTTGTGATCTTCTCAAAATATCTTCTTTTTCAAAATACTGTGTTTAACAAGAGTCATGGCTCCTGTTATGTTCTGATAATGTATGCCACTGCAAGGTTATACTTTAATGAAAAGGAGCTGGTTGATTAACTCTCCATGACATGCAGAGGCGACTGTCGCTTCTCGAGGTTGTCATATCATCATGAAACTCTGGGTACAGAGGGAACTTCCGAGATTCCTGGCTTACTTCTACCAAGATGATGGCCTTCAGGTCCTGGAGATCTTTCTGTAATATGTACCCTGTGTATTAGCTTTTTCTAGCAGGAATAAAGCTAAGATACATCTCTGAAATTACAGTTTATTAAATATTGATTTATATATTAAGCAATTTTCACTCATACAACAATATTTGGAGGGGATAATATTGTCATAAAAGAGAAAATATAAGGTAATAAGCAGATATTCATGAACATCCCTACTTTCTGGCTTCCTTTTTGTTAGAAAACATAGAAACATTTGTTCTGAGTTTTCAGATAATAAATTTTTGCTTTTGTTTATAATTGAATTTATCAATATGAATTGTTTTTTATAGACTTGAATAATTTAAAAATATCTGCAGAAGTGCAGCTGGAAGGATAGATAATTTTTTGTTATGGTAGGTGAATAGAATTCTCCTTTGGCCAGTCAATTCTAGGTTTTGGGTTTTGTTGGTATTTCAAGTCCCATCTTCAAACTTGGAAACTGTCTATATAAAACAAAAAAAAATCTGAGTAATTGGTGTCATCTTAGTCTGTGGGTTTATTTTCATTTTACATTTTTTATTTTTAATTAATTGTATTTTAAATGAAGCCAGCTCATAAGAGGAGGAAACATTGTTCATCTTCCAAGTCCAAAAGAATAGATGACTACATTGAAATCAGGAGAAATAATGCAAGTTGTTTGCAAATAACATGGATAATTGAGGCGAATATTCAGTGAAGTAGAGCTGCGCTCTGGAGATGCAGGAGCCTAATGTTAATATCATTTTCTGCAATTTTTGTTTTTGTGTATTTTAAGAATGATACTTTGCCAAAGGCCTCTTAGAGCAATGGTTTTGAGGATAAGCTTGAAATCAATATTATTTTGTAGCCTTCCAACAGCAAATTAGAGACAAGGATGCTGCATATCTGTGTTTCTGTTCTTCTATTTAAATTCATATGAAATGCACTCAAGGAAAACCAACCCCCCTTCTCACTTCTTTTGGAAATACTGCGCCCTTGCTGTACTTCTGCCATGTTTAGGACTTGGACTCACTGGGCGTTTATAAGTGTTATATGTTCATGTGTAAGCACTTGCTATGCTTCGTTTACTTTTTAAAGTAGGTTTTGAAGCTGACTTAACTGAGTAAGTTTAGTGTCCCAGTTGAATATTTGTTCTGGTTTCAAACTGCTTATGTCAGCTCGGCTTATTTCTGTTTATTTACTGACACGTGTTAAAATATACAAGTCAGTGGTAGAGCCATTAAAGTGTGTCAACATCTGAAGTTGAACTGATTTATTGCAACAGTCCAACTTTGTATGTGGACCAGACTTCAGTTTCCTTAATGATATCCTTTGCACAACTTCCCCCATGACACTTGTCTCCCACCCCAACCCTCAAATCAATGCTGGTAATACCAGAAAAGAGAATGGAATAATGAATTCAAACTTGTACCCATGAAGGCTTTTTTGTTCTTAAGTTCAGTTAGGAAAATAAAGTAAACCGTTCCTTAACTAGCAAATGAATTACTTTTTTTTTTTATCAGGATACATAGTTGAATTAATTTTGGGCATGTTGGAGAACAGGTTACCTTGTCAAAAGGACCTCGCTTGGAATAAAATTAAAAATATTAACTTTTTTTATTAAGGCTTATATGGTAATACTGATAGAATTTCAAGAGCCACATGCAGAACTGCACTTTCAGAGTTCTTCTAGTTAAAATTGAAATTGCCATGTTTTCTGGTTTCTGTGTTTTCTTGGAGCTCCAAACACATTTCTGTCTGTGAAAACCTAGAAATAATAGCCTTGCACTTTTCATATTCCCACAGGCCTCTCTGCTTGCTTTCAACGTGGACTGTTTTTCTTGCGAGCAGGAATTCTTTGTGCTGGCAGGATATGAGGCAAAGCCAGTAGCTACTTTTGTTCTGTTTTTGAAAGATTATTTTTTATGACTTAATTTATTTCTGTGTTTCTTACACATAGAAATGTTATGTTAGTCTTGATTTACGGGCAGGGTTCGCAGTCTTCCTATAACTCTTACTCCTCTGAGTAGTATCGGTAAAGTTATCTGAACTGTTTTGTGACCAAAGTGTATGCCTGTGGTGAGTGCTTTTGTAATGCGTCTCCCATGACAGCCTAAGTAATAAAGCCAAAGTTGCAACATTTATGAATTACAGTGATTCGAGAACTAATAACAGTTTGAAAATTGAGAGGCTGCATCACTGTTCTTTAAAATTTGAGCATAGTAAACAGACTCCTATTGAGAATAAAGGGGAGGGATAGAAAAAGAAGTCAGATATTTTTTGTGTCCATCAGTGAGCTAAACCCCTGCTTCTATGGGTAAAGTATGTACACGGTGACTAGCTGTGCTTCTCACAGAGTTCAGGCACATGGCAAACAGTTGTGGCATGGGGAGAAAGAATTTCATGCCCATCTGAGTGTTTTGCTAGCTTTTTACTTGCTGAACTTCCATCAGGTCTTATTTAAGAGTTCTATAATCCTGAACAACTTCAGTAAGCATACAGATCAAGGTGTCTTCTCTTCAAAGGATGCATTTCTTCCACAAAAGTTACATCAACCCTAATACGAAATAAACAAGATTTAAAGTGACTTCTTGCCCCTGTCCATGCCAATTCCAAGTGAGGATTAATAACACTGAAAGAAACCAGCACATACAGTAGGCTGTGTCAAAGTTACTTTGAGGAAGGTTGTACTGATCAGTTGTCTCTGTAGACCCTTTAACATCTGCATCAGTAAATGAAACTGAGTGGTGGCCAATAATGAACCATCTAGATTTTAGCAGAACCAACGGGCATGCTGGGCAGTTAAGTTTGTAATTAAAACCTTTGTTAAGATAGACTGTGGTGTGGTTGGAAACTTAGGGCTGGATGGGCTGCGTAGCCTTGGAACCATCTTGCTACCCTGTTTCTTATTTGGGACCATGCGGTGAGAAGGGTCTGCTTGATCCAAAACTGAAAAAGGCCCCAAGGCAATCCCTTAAAACAAGTGGGGGAAGAAATATTTATATCTGTGTAAAATAAATGAGTTGGCTAAAAGCAGTTCAGTGCAATGTATAGCTGCAGAAACGCGAGTGTTGAGTTTGAAGATAAAGATTTTATCGCATACATGTGAGATCACACCTCACGTAACAGCACAAAGTGTCCTCTTTATCATTGATTATATGCTAGTTCTGGATCCTTTGTTTATCCTTTATGTATAATCTTCAAAAATTAAGTACTCTAGACTGAAGCTCGTGGGTAAATGCTTTGGGGAGGTTTCCTCCTTTGTCACAAAAAGTTAATTATATTTGATTTTATTTGTGTAAATTTGTTCTCCTGAATTCTCATTAGTTTGAATAAAATTATTCTCTGTATGGGTTCTTGTAGCTTTAATAAAATTTGGATGATTAAGAGATGACTGTTGATTCAATTTTAGCATACTATTGTGATTAAGACAAATTCCTTCAATTGAAATGTGTTGTAAGAACATTACTTGACCCATGAAACACTTTATCAAACATGGGCTAAGTGTATAGATGGTTCAATTTCACTTTTAAAGAACAGCTTATTTGGAGATTTATTAGGTTTGGAAGCGATCTTTTGTGTCATTCCGTAACAATAGATGTCATGTCTTCAAAGATTCCTCTAGGGCATCAACCATGTTAACCAGATAACTCCATAAGTGAATGGGATTTACAGTATCAAGAGATAGGATTAAATTAAAGGAGTTGAAATTGAAATACGTACTTAATCCATTTAGGAATTATAACTAATTTATATTTTCTTTTTTTGAAACTGACTTTTATAATGAATCTTCTTTTTTTTTGTCTCAAACATTAAGGTAAAAAGTTCACTTTCAGGGTTGTTGGGTTTTTTAAAGCACTTATTTAGAAACTGTCATCTGAGGGGGTTCTCTTTTCACATCAATAAGAATTATTAAAGGAAAATATTAATGGGATATATAATTGTGTAACTAACACTTTAAAATGAAAACGTAATTTTTGTTTCATAATGTATTGAGATTTTAATTTTTAAATATAAACTGTTTCTTCAACAGCTCTCCACTGAAAGGTATTTCAGTTTTATTAACAAATTGCTTTGTCATCTTTCAAGGTGTCTCTAAAATGTATGTCTAGCTATAAATGAGGAAAAAACATGCCTCTCTGGATGACAGAATATATGCTAACTTTTTTTTTCCTGAAAAAAAAGTAAAAATCTTAATCTACTTGGCCTATGACTCTGTCCTCCTTGCGCTGGCATGATACAGCTATTCTAATGGAAGTGTATGTTGTGGCAATCACAAACTCTACCTCTTGGATTTAGAGAAATTCTTTTTCAGTGCTTCAGCTTGGAGTATCTCGGGCTTTTAACCTCTAGGTTTCCATTTCAAATTGCAGTCACAGTGCTGGTTTAACAGAAAACCCATTGCTTGAATGATGTGAGTTCTCCCTCATCCTCATTTAAAAAAAAAAAAAAAAAAGTAATTGTCATTATAACAAATGAAAGGAGGTTACCTGAAAGAAGGTTATAGTGATGTGGGGGTTGGTCTTGTCTTCCAAGTAACTAGCAATAGGATGACAAGAAATAGTATCAAATTGTGTCAGGGGTGGGTTTTGATTGGATATTAGGAAAAATTTCTTCACTGAAAGAGTGGTCAGGCATTGGAACGTGCTGCTCAGAGGTGGTGGAGACATCATCCCTGGATATGTTCAAAAAATGTGTAGACTTGGCACTCCAAGACATGGTTTAGTTGACATGATGGTGCTGGACTGGTGGTTGGACTTCATGGTTTTAGAGGTCTTGGAGTGCACTACTCTTGTGGTTGTAATTATGTATCCTTTAGCTCAGGCTTTACTTCAGTGGGCAAATACAGGGCATTATTTACATGGATACACAGTGTTTACCTGTTGCCTCCTAGATCATGGCCTACTAGTTAAAAAAGTTCGTTTACCTGAATGTTTTTAATCACTGTCAAAAACCATGATGTAACAGTGATGCAAACACTACCTTAGTGGTAGAAGTTTTGTATGTTAGTTAGTAGAAGCTACGTATCATCCAAATGTGGCCATTTTAATAGGGCCCAGTGAATACTAGGTTTTTTTCTACATTCGTTCTATAGTAAATCAGTAAACAATGTGTGCATCCAAAGCTTAAACTTGAGTTGCCTGTGCAGCTCCCTTAATTTCAAGAGGGAGCTATGCAACCAGCTGAAGTTTGTAGACTAACTTTATGTTTACCTCAGTTAACTAGTCTTTTTATTTAAAGAACTTAGATTGAATTAGCTTGATTTCCTGTGGCTGGAGCTTTGATTTCTAAGTATTATGAGAGATTTAATATATTTTATCCTCTGTTGTCCTATTTCATCCTGTAATGCTTTTGAAAAAGGACACTTGTTTTTAAATTGTGCTGTAGCTAGCTAAATATTGGATTCTTGGCTCTTTATAATCCTCTTCATCCTTGCCTTTTTTTCCCTGAGACTGCTGTCACTAGAGTAGCTATTAAATTCTTTATGGCTGATTTCAAAGTCTGTGTACTTTATACACGATAGACCTCAGCCTTGCTCTGATTTTCTTCCTTTTTCTTTTGTGTTGCCGTTATTGGAAAAAAAAATTAAAAATTAGAGCATTTAAATAAATAGTATGGTGAATAACTCTATATAGATTTGCATCAACTGCAAATTTACCCAAATAATGCTCTCTGCATTCTGTCTCATTATAATTCTAATTTGTACATTCAATTATGTTAGAGAATCTTACACTCGTGTCCTTTTGAATTTCTCTTTGAACCAAGTAAATACTTTTATAGTTAATGAATCCTCATATGCAGTACTTTATATGGCTACCTGAAGCCTGTAATGCTACTGGAATCACACAATCTTCTATTCTTCATGTAAGGGTTTTCTTGTGAATATGTTGAACATTTTCAAAGCTCTTTCTTTTTTTTTTTTTCTATTTTTTTGCATGTAGTTCATAGTTAAAGTCAATACATGTTTTTAACCTCAGTGCAGAATATATTCCACCCACATGCCTGATTTTGTTCATATGGTTCTTCAAACATGATGCCTTTCTCTGCTTCCATTTTTCAACGCCTTTACTTTCCTTGATTACACATCATTTGCAAATATAATGAATACAGTCCTGCTTTCTTCCAAGGCTTTGTAAGATCTAAATTTGCTGCTCCTTAGGGAGGTAAATTTTTCTAGTTTCTGTAGCTCATGCTTATTGTTATTTTTTAATTGCTATACCTTATTTTATGCTTTCCCTGTCAAGTAGGCTAAGGTATTTCAAAGGATGTGTGTGTGTATTAAGATTTATTAATAAATGCTTAATATAACTATTCAGAGCCAAATTCTAACTGTACTTTTTCACATTCTCATATTTGTTTTGTGTAATTTTAGAAAATGCCATAAATTTTAAATTGCTTTTCTCTTTGTAATTCTGAGTGACATCCCTTCTTTGGAGAATATTTTAAGCTTTTAGGTCAATTGAAGGACAATATTGCACTATCCAGCCATTGCACTGCAATGTTGTAATTGTAGCAGACTTGCTGCATGTTGTGTTTTATGCATACTTATGTGTACTTGCATTTTTACAAATGAAACTTCAAAATAAAAAAAAAAGCATAGTTAGTTCTTTCTTTTGCAAAATATATTTATTTTAAAAGAATGTTTAGATGAGAATGCATGGATTAAAAATGTTTCTTTAGGCTATGATATATTAGCAAGTTCCTTTAGGAAAAAAAAATCAGATTTTCTGAGACACATTTGTTTAGAATATATGATAAGTGTTCCCATAAAGCTTTGTAAAAATAAAGGTGGTGTGAAGACCAGAAACTCAGAGTGCGCTACTTGGATGAAACTGCTGGCTCAAATGATGTAGAATTTGTGGAAGAGTGCTTTTTTTAAAAAAAAAATATTTTAAGGACACCCACCAGACATTGAGACAGATCCAGTTAGTGTAATATTAATAGGTTCAGTGCTGTACAGCCAAATGCTACATCTGTTTGTGGAGTGTTCTTTCAAGAGCCAAGGAAGGCACTGACTACTCAGTGTGTGTGCTGTCTCTAAAGCAGAAATATCAGGGGGATTGTATCCTTTAAAGGAAAAGAACAGATTATTTAAGCAAAAGTTAAGATTCACTCCTTGAAGGAGATCACAAACCTAATTTTTCTAGAAATAGAAGACAAATTGTAATTGTCCACAGGCTGTGGTTGCGTTTCCTTTGAGTTTTCAGACAGATTGCAAAAAAAACATTTATATACATTGCACAGATGGCACTTTGCAACATACGTATTTTGGGCTGGTGTCAGAGTTTATAGGGCACACTTTTAAACTTGTGACCTCTGACTCTTGGTCTTTGTATTTTGAGCTGCAGTGATTTCCTCTTTCTTCCTGAAACAATTTCTTATTGTTTCTTCTTTGTGTAATACATACATGTTGGGAATTCTACCATGTAATTTCTATTCTTTCAGTTCAAAGTGTGCTAATTTGTATCTTATGCAAAAAAAATCTGAATGTGAGGGGTGCTATAGTAGTATTTTTTTATTATTATTTAAGGGTAATCTCGAGATAAAACTGAAATATTAACTGCCCTGGAAGAATAGAAGTGCAATTGTTCTTTCTAGCTTTTGCCATGAGGAAAACCAAGCACTTAGAAATGTGCTAAACATGTGAATTCTTTTGGTCAGAGAGATTTTGGTCCTTCCTCTCTCCTTGAGTAATATTTAAGAGGGCTGAACTTGTTGAGGAGTTACTAAGTTGCCATATGTGCTTTGGGACTCAAGCACATAACCAGAGAAGAGGTGATTTCGGAGATAATTCTCATTAAAGTTTTAAATAGACATTCCCTGGTCATCAAAATGAAAGATGTATCTGAAACTTCCATCTCTGGGTTACATTAAAATGACTTATTCAAGAATTCTTGAAGTATAAGAACATGGAAAACTGGTTTATTTTTCTCTGTTTAAGGACATGCAGCTTTAAAACTTCCATAGGCTTCTGGGGGAGGTGTAGATATCTTAATTTATAACCTCAGTTCCAGGCACTTCCAAATGACATTTAGGACATTATGTATATATAATGGCAGTATTCATGACTGCATGAGCTTTAATTTTCTGGAGTCTCAGCAATTATACAATTCTGCTAATCAAAATGAGGCACTCAGTCCCTTGGGATGTTTTGTGGACGTTTGCCGAGGTGATTGCCGACACTGCGTTTCCCTTGCATGGCATTTAAATGGAGCTGGCTTGACTGTGCCTCTGTACACCCACTGCCACGTCCCCCTTCTCTCTGTTGGTGGCAGCTTCCAAGGTACCAACTCGTTTCATGTTGACGGCATATTGGGCCCAGTAATAAATCACTGATGAATAGCCAGGTCTGTACTTCTGTATTTAAAGCAGTCCTGAACATTGATTAATGTGGCGCTTCAGTGGCAGAACAATGCTTAAGGCACATATGCACATGAAAAGCTCTTCTAGTGCAAGAGATAGCTGCGTCTTCCCTGCTCCCCACCCTTCTCTTTAGATGTTTCCCTTCCTGGACTGGTCTGGACCTCTGTTAATTGATTGCCAGGACTTCAGTCAAGCTGGATTTGCCCACAACCTGAGCAGGTAATGAGACCCTTTAGGAAGTCTGTCTCTCCTCTCTGGAGATGCCAAGGGCACATGTCCCAGACATGCCCCTCACAGCTGCAAGGCAGCTTACTGCTTGGGACCCCTGGCTGTATTTAATGCATAGTCGAAGTCTTTTGTCAAAATGGATAATGAGCTTCAGTTGGCAGATGAATAAATGGCTAAGACTAAATTTAGAGTGAGATGTTTGGATTTGGTTAAGGTTTATGTGCCAGTTTTTATTTAAGGCTCAGAAAAAAGTGTAGAGGGAAGGAGTGTTGGGGGTGTGTGAGTTCAGTAGTTCTCTCGTCTTTTGACAGGTTACTGTTCCTAACCTGCAATTGTTGGTACGCTCCTGCTGCTTTGAAACAAACCCCTGTGACAAGGCTTGGAGAACAGGGCCTTTCCTGCCCTTGGGAGGCGCCTCAGTTCATTAGCCTCAATTAATCTTCTGAGTAATCCTGCACCATTTGGCCAATTAAAACAGCAAAGCCAACACAGAACCAGGAGTGTTGTTACTCTCTCTAAAACTCTTCCAAACTTTCCAATGCCTTATTTTTGATTTTCTTAATATAGAATTTAAATTTCTATAAAAATAGCTGTAAAATGGCAGTTCTTTACTGAAGGAAAATGGTTGCCACAAACTAGTGACTGTTTAGTAAAATCAACTGCCCTCTAACTTTTTAATTGAGTACACTTGAAATACAGGAAACCGTGCCTTTGCATACTGGGAATGAAATAGAAAAACTTTCCACCTTACCAGCTAACAGCTTAAATCACTGTAAAATAATTGTGTGATGCGATAGGAGAATAAATAATGAAAAAGCACCTTAAATAGAACAGCAAACATATGCTGATTGGAAATGGCTGCAGCCTGGAATGGAATTGTTCTGTGGTAGGCAAAGTGCACGCTTGTTTGTACTGTAAGTGTACTTACATTTGCTATATTTGTATCGAGCTCTAATTGTGTTTAATTTTGCATTCCTATCGGATCTATAGGGAAAATATTTACTTTTGGATTTGGTAATAATAGGTGTAATAGATTGTCTGTCTTCTTCCCATTTCTTAGTTCATTAGTGGTTCTTTATTGTCTTCAGTATACATTAATATTTTTTTGTATCTCTACTACCAGAAGAATAAGCGATATCAGGGTATGGTCACTAGAACCCAAAGTCCTCATAATTTCAGAGATGTGTTTTTGCTCTTTAATTTTCTTCTTCCAAACTCTTCTAACACTAATTTGGAAACAGAAACATGGATCAGATTCCTCCCTCCACTCATCCTGTCCCCAAATCCAGGAGTCTTCAATGATCTCTTGTGTGAATTTTCAGTACAAGAAAGTTTGTATTTCTTTGCAAAAGTTTGAGATGTATTTTTGTCACAAAAAAGGCATAGTAAAAATAAGTTTTAGTATTGCTTGTGGCTCTGAACTTTGATTTCTTTTGCCTTCTCTAGCCTTCAGCATCCATTTGCTCTATTGGTTTGTTTTCTCTTTTTTTGTTTTTTTCCTTTTGGAAACCATGTTTTATAAAACTGTCTGAATTGCCACTTGTGGGTACTGTTTTGGTTCTTTTTGTTTGTGATATCATGACTGTGTCTTTAAATCTTTGAAGTAGAGAGAAGGAAAAGGTAGGATCAGACATACCATAATTTGATTGATGTGTTCATTATAAAAATCCATCTTCTATATTTATCTATCAAAATGTTAATGTTCTGATTATGTTTTAATGTGAATTTGACATGATGGAATGCCATAATTACGAAGTTTTGACATACCCTATGGTTCTGCCTGAACTCGTATCTAGTTTCAAAGTATATGTCCCGTTTTGTACTTTTAAGTGCACTGGTCATGCTTGATGCAAGAGGTGGCAATGTGCTGAATAGATTTTCCTTTGTGAGGTTGAGACTGCAGCTCACATCCTGGCTTTTGGTATTTTGCACTCTGTGTCATGTGGAATCAACATTCCAAAGAACATGGGTGTTCTTCTGGAGAACTGCTTTGCAGGGGAAAAGGATCAGGAAAAGGTTCATGTACTGAAACAGTTGGTTTTGAAAGGTAAAAGCTCATGGCACTTCCCAAGCAGGTATGTTGAATAGAAACTTAAATCAGTGTCAGAAGAGACAATAGCAGTTTTCAGAAATGACTTGTTATAATATTTCTTTACTTGAGAAGAAAAAGAAGGGTCTGACCTGGAATATCCCAAGCTTCCTCCTGTTGTTTTCATCTGAACCACTGTTACTCTATCCTCCTGTGTGTCCTCTTGCACCTAGCTAATGTTTCCCTGATGTCTGACTACTTTGTAGGATATGAGATTGAACTTTGGTTAAACTCTGCTCACATAAGCCAAAGGACACTTAGAAGATTCATTGTGTTGATGTTAACAAATACTACAGTAAAACAGGATTAGAATGAAAAGGTTTGGGTTGAGGAGGGCCCCATCAGCAGCTCTTCATGGCCTTTAGAGCTTTTACTTTAAACTAGTTCTGGTCCAGATGCTTGGGCTATATGACCTTAGCTCCTCTCCAAGACCCTGCATTATCTTCATCTGGAGGGAATCCACATGCTGTAGGGCTGCTACACAATGCAAACTAAAATGCAGTATGTGGGGATGTTGGGGAGTAATTGAAAAGCAGACATATCTAAATTGAAAACCTAATGTATGCACAACGTTTGAGGCATTGCAGAGGTAACAAATACCTCATTATGTAGCTGTGAGTGGTCCTTTTACTGAGGAAGGTCACCTAGACAAGCAAATCCATCCTTAGCTTCCAAAGTGAAGAGAAAGGAGTTTGAATTTCACCTGTTCCTAGATTACTTATTTATTTAATTTTTAATGTGCCTTCTTCCCCAATAAATCTCTGGTGTACTATCATGTAAGGAATGAAATCTATTACAAGTAGGAAGGTTTTCCTGTTTATTTCTCTTTCATCATATTCCTCTCCTTTCACTGCGATCTTGTTCCAAGAGAAAAATATACTGGGCCTTGAGGAACTCCATGTGTCCAAGGTAGTGTTTTCTTTTCTTTTCTTTTTTCTGCCCTGTGTATGGACTGTAATGATGCAGGAGTGCTGTCATTTGTTCAGGGAGATTCCCTCTGATACAGATATTCCTGTAAAGCATTTATGGGTTATATCACAGGCTTGGTTGGGCATTCTTTGAATAAAATCGCCCGTTTCACTCTGATCGAAAACACGCTGTTGATAAAGGAATCCTAAGTCTGTGTCTGAAACTGGATTTTCTGTAAATTAGTATGTTATAGTACCTTACTGAGCTCTACATAATTAGCTCTTTCCATTTTCATGTGTTCATCAATTTGCATTCATTGAAGGATTTAGAAAATTGGATGAGATACAAAGTTAAAGCTTCAACTGATACTTAACAGTGAAAGCATTTAAAAAAAAAATCATGTAGACACAGTGGCAGTTACTGGCTGAAGCCAAAAATGGATAATTTTGTTCCATTGCTGATTTCTGCACCCAGCCATAAGCTTCATGCCTCTCCTAATTAACTTCATGCTGGTGAGCAGATTGAGAATGGCTCTAGTCAGCGCTAAAAATGCCTGGAAACATGCTGTTTTACAGCCGTATGCAAAGTTGCTGATTTTTTTTTTAAATCACTGCCAAAAGCCACAAGGCATAGATGCATATGTTTCATGCTAATCACAAAATAATAAGGTAATTGATATTCAACAATTTAAAACAACAAACAGTGCATGCTCTAAATCTGGCCGGCTGGTTTTAATTAATGCTGTTGCCCACTGTTTGAGTGGAACCACAAAGGAAGTGGTGGGAACTCGGTTTTGAAAGAGAGGTCTTTTCCAAAACGTTGATAAAGCATTTAAATAACTCTTTATGTGCCCAGGAAGGCAGCAGACTAACTGTCCTACTTTCTCCATGGCTCGCAATAAATTTGAAAAGCAAAACCAAGGTTCTAGAAAGGTTAAACCCTGAGAAGGTCTGGGAAGGGATTTATTTCTTTCGTTCAGATTAGCTAGTGCCTCCTAAGGAATTCACTTCAGGATTTGTGCAGATTGTCCGAGTGATGTTTTAAAATTAATTACACCTGTTTTAAGGGAGTATCTGTGAAGCACTGTCAGTTGTATTTGAGATTGATATTCATCTGCATCACAAAGGGGCTGAGGGTAGAGACAGTTGCATTGTTGATGGAAAAGTAATAAGAAAATTATGTTTTTCTACAAGGGAACAGGAAAAATGGTCCTGGCACTGACCGATCAGGCAGAATTAGTATTCAGAATCAGCTCTGGAGCGAAGGGGATTTTATGGTGGGCTTTTAGTTGTAGTAATTCTCTCAGCTCTGGAAGTCAAAATTCTGGGTTACCATGAGACGTTGAAGTATTTTTGGTGGCACTCAGCCCTTCCAGTGCAGTTAAACCAGACAGTAAGTGTATAAAATTTGAATGAAACATCTCCAATTACAAGTCATATTTCTATCAGTTATTTAATTTTAACTTTTCTGTGCCAGACATTAACTTATGATAGAATTTAATTCTTTCTCTCTTTTGGAAGACCACTGGGAATGTCCTTTAATGATTCATCTGTGTGAAGCATGAGACCACTGCCCTTGTAAGCTCAGCTAGTTTAATTTGGTAATTTATCTGGTTTGCTTGTCTGTGGGTGTTCTTCCTGTTTCTTTGCTTGTTGGCTTCTTTGTTGGCGGATTTTTGGGGTTTTGTTTTGTTTTTTTTTCTTTTAAAGAAAATGTGAAAGGACATCCCATGGAACTACAAGGAATATTTCACTTGTCTTTTGCTCTCCTATAGGGAACATGGGCAGACAATGTTTTGTGATTACCTCACAAATCCTAAAATTTTAATATACAAAAATATTGTTGCAAAGCCGTGCAATGAACGATTTATTGACTGGCTACTTCTGAGTAAATTGGTAAGATTCTTTTTGATTGGAATAGCAGTGATTCTGTGATTTTTAAAAAAAAAACAACACCCACAATGCTATTCAAGGAGGAGCTTGGCTAATTTTCCTCATAGAAATGCTTTGGAGAGGAAGATTTTATTTATTTGGCCAGATTAAGCATTCATCAGTAGCAAAAGGCTTTAAGAATCCAGTACAGGCATGGAAAGTACATTTTCTAAACATTTCTTGTGTTTTAACAACCTATATGTGACAATCCAGAAAAACTCCATCACTCCTTGTTAGTTATCCTTCCTAATTAGATTGTAATTTTTAAAGATTACATGGTTTCTGCGATGACTGTCAGAAGAAGATTTTTGTGTCTGTTCTCTTGCTCCCATTAAATGGAGAATGACATATCATTTTGCCTAATTGCAGTATTGTTCTGGAGAAACTCTTAAAAAAAATTCCCAATTTACTGAATAGGAAAATCTCAGACTGTTGTTTTTTTTCCTTCTAGCATGATGAAATGGCTTCACTAGTGCAATATACTGGTACAAACTGTCTCCTAAAGGAAATAAATAGCTATGGAGAATAGATCTGTCAATGGCTACTGAATGTGTAAATCCAGATGGAAACTCTTCCTGATATCCAGTAGCTGAACTCTGTGTATTACAAAAACAGTAATTCCATTAAGCCTGTTACTTAGGAATCTGCAACTCACCCCTGGTGGGGATGTAATACTGGGTGAAACGGGCCTTGAGCCTCATCCTGCAAGGAAATATTTTGTGTTCTTGTGTTTTACAGGTAAAGATGTTTTTAGGTTGTGAAGGCTAATGGAGAAACAACAAAGAAAATGATAGTGTATGGCATTTCTTAAATATTCCAGAGAGTTCACGAAATGGACATGGAGGATACAGCCCAGAGTTAAACTGAAGTGGCTGTTTGCCATCTTTGAGCTTCTCAGACCTGCTGTTTCCTTGGGCTCTGTTTCAGTACGTAGCCGGCAGGGTTCACTGCATGCACTGGTTTTCCCACGGGTGCCGAATCTCAGGAATCTCAATGCAATATTACCAGCTACTGAAATAAATGTAGGAGGGCTTTTTGAATTAAATGCAGTATTTTAGAAACAATTAAAAAAAAAAAAAAGTGGAATATGTTGAAGAAACTAAGGAAATGATGACTTACTAGAGGGTGATCTGCAGGGAGAAGTACATGCTTCTGTTGTTGCTCATGAATTTAATTTCCTCCGGCTTTTTCTATTAAATGCTTGATAAATTAAGTCAACTCTTCTTTCTCACGCAAGTTTGCCTTTGGGAAAGAGAAAAGAAGGCAACAGTGTATTGATCCCATGTCCTTCCTCAAATCTGTGGCTATTGTAGGTAACCCAGCTCTGTGGTTTGCCATCCTGCAGCCATCTCCTTGTGTCTTTGCTGCTGAGCATGTTTGTAGCTGTAACAGAATGAAGCAAATCTTGCTGCTCCCACTGCAGGGCTTGAGTACCAACACTTGATGTTGCCATCAGACCCTGAGAACGTCACTGATGCAGGACTTTTAAGTGGAGTTGGTGGAGGAAGTAGAAGCAAGCAGATTCCTTCCAATTGGGACAGTTCCTTTATCTAACCCAAGAGCTTATTTGATGCTGTGTTTCCAAGAAAATAATAATGTGAAGTTGCAAATACCAGAAAACCCAAACTGGCAGGGATGTTAAGCAGTTCAGTGAGGATGAGTGTAAATCTGGAAGTGTTAGGTGAAAAGTGTGCTCAACAGAATCAGGGAAAAGAAATAAATAGGCTCCAGGATATTCTGTCAGATTTCTAAATCTTTTGCTGATTTGAGGTAGTGGATATTCCGAAGTCATTTAATATCATGATATATTTTTTTTATTTATTTATAAAGTCCAGAACCTACTGGATTTAGATAATAATACTTTATTTACTAGTAAGTGTAATATTTTTTTGTATCTGCACTACTGTAGATAATTTACCTTTTCAGTAGTTTTGGAGACAGAACTTAGATTTCAGTTTCCTCCCACATGTAAGCTCTCAGAGTATCCATTAGAGATTTTTGCTCAATGTTGTTATTTTAGTTCTCCATGGAGATTTATTTAAAAAAAAAACCCAAAAAACCCACAAAAGTGCAGGTTAAGGTTGGACAAAAATCATAATGATAGTGAGGAGGCTGAACATTTTCTGGAACCCAACCTATTGTTCAAGTTCTATATTACACTGTTAGATATTGTACAAATACATACTTTGTGTAGGAGCTGTGTAGCTTGGGTGTAGAACGTCCATGCCTACATAAAGAAAATAAAACCTTGAGGACAGAACTTCCCACATTTCTTTCTTTCTTCCTCTGCTGAACCAAAAGCAGACAAATATTTTTATGTTGCCCGGCTGACAGTTTAGCACTTGAATACTCCCACTGGCAGTAATGCTTTTATCAGAGGGATGAATGTTGCTGAAGAGAAGTTCCTTCTCATGTGCAGTGCTTCTGATTTGAAAGATCCGTTGGCAGCTTCCTTAATGCATGCGCTATTTTTGAGCATTTGCCATTAGATACATGGAGTTTGTAATAGTTTCCTGATATTTCTTTCCCATATCGCTGACTCTGGCTTAGTCATATTAGATTTTGAAAAAAAAAAAAAATAAAAAATGCTGTTCTGGCCTTTTCAAGTAGCTGTTAGAGTTGTGTTGTGGTGTAGATAAGCAGGGTATTTGAACATACGTAATATGGTAGGCAGAAGATAGAGGGGGAAGCAGTGCAGCAAGTGTCCCATTTGTAGCCGTTCTTTGACTCAGCAGGCAGGGAAAGGAGAACAAAATGATCAAGGTAGTACCTGGAGTTGGCTTTCAGAACAGAAAAGAAAACTTCCCTTTCCCAATATACAACCAGACATTACTTCTAGGTGGTGCTTTGAAAATGGAAGCAAAGTTAGACTGCTTTTGTTATTTTAGATTTTATTATCATAAATGATCACAAAAAATTAAAGGAAACTAACCATGCAGAATTTGAATTTCTCAGACTAGTGGTCATATTGAAAGAATTTCTGCTGGGGAAAAAAAAAATGTCTTCCTTCTAGTGTAGAGCTTTGGGAAGAAGGTTCCGTAGCTTGTACTTTATTTGGTTTTATTGCCCTCACTGGCTAGCTTTGTGTCCTTGACTTTAAATGTATATATACACTGTTACTAACAATTTTCTCTGTGTAAACATTTGAACAGCAAACAGCAGTATCTTGTAAAGGGTAAGTGGAGTTTCTGAGGTGAATACCCTATAGGTAATGCAGACTTGAAAGAGCATTCCATCAGAATTTTCCAAGGCTGTCATCTCCAGCTCTCCACTGTCCTTAGCCTTGCTTAGAATTGTGCCATCAGTATTTTCTTCAGACTCTGGGAGAAGCACATAAACCTTGCCTCTCCTGGGATTAATTTACTGCAGCCTGAAGCAGCAAATCTCTTCTGGCAACCATTCATAAGCTGAGTAAGCAGCACCCTCACATCTGTTGATGAAGTGAGTTCATTGCGGATGCCAGTATCTGAGAAGATGCTCTAGAGCATCTGTGATGGGAGAGAGATTATTAGTCACTAGGAAGTGGGTGCTCTGAATTCGAGTGAGGTCAGGTACTCGCTGGAACATGGATATGGTACTGGGTGTCTTCTGTTTCTCCAGTATTTATGTAGCACAGCTGGAGAACCAGAGATCATTATTCTGGGAGAAGCCCAACCATACTGGTTACTGGGTATTTACTTGGTTAAAGCAATACTTTTCATTTTAGTGAATTTACTGAAATTGTAATCAAAGGAAATCTTTTCAGGAAAGTTGGTAGAGCCCCAATTTTTCAGAGCTACTTTAATTTAAACTCAAGCTTGTGCAATTAAATAAGTTGTTTGGGGATTTGCTTTTCTTCTGGATGGCCAGCTGTGTCTTACTAAATCACTTAAAAACGTTACTCCTTGTAATCAACCGTTTGTCTTCCACAGCAGTGCTAGTCTAAACAAGGGCTAGCACTGAAAATCAAAATTAGGTTCAGTGATGTAATCATGTTGAGTATCTCAACATTTACCAACTTGAGTAATTTCCGTCTTCAGCTTAATTATTGCACAATATTGATCATCTTTATTATTAAACAGTGCTTTTAAAAGGTCCCTGTGCTTTATCTGGACACTGGTAAAGACCTGATTTGGTGTTGGCAATGTTACTGCAAGATATTGGAGATCCTGTCGTTCTCTTCCGCTCGGTTGTCTTGCACAATGTTGATACAGTACATTGCCTTGTTGTATGGCATTCTTCTAGCTATAAGATTGGGACAGCAGTGGGAATTACATGTAATATTTCCATAGTCTGGAATTATATACTACTTCCACAAAGATATTCAGTTTTGGCTTCAACCTGGAAAATGTTTTCAGAATACAAATTTTAGTTAGTGGTAGCAGAGATATAAATGTGTACTCAGTCAAGAAGCAGGCTGGTTGCATAATTGTGATTCATGACCAGTCTCACAGTTTTATTTTTCTTTAGTCAAAGTGAACTATCAGCAGCTGCTACAGAGAGGGTAAAAAAAACTACAATAAAAATTAAATTTATTAAATATGTTAAAAAAATAGAACCCATCTGTTTGTGAGCACTCTGTGAGCCAAAGAGGAAAAAATTGTTTTGAGTACATATTTCTGAGGAAGTTCAGTGCTTAGCTCTATAAATTTCTGTCGAATTGTTGAATACAATATAAGCTGTTGAAACTTGGTGGCATTTGTGTTCAAAATACAATGATCTGATTTTTCCTTTAAGGATTTTGGTTACATGTAGTTACTAACATTTGTAAATTATCCCTAGATTAAGAAAAATGACATGGCAAACAGGAAGGGGTTTTAATTGATAGTGAAGCACGTTAGTTAGTGATTCTGTTTTACTAGAAGATTGCTTTGTACGTTTATCGCTTCCATTTCTAAAATAAGGTGTTCCAAATCTTTGGGTTTGTGTGTAGTCAGACTCTTTTTATATATTCAGTCCAGCCTTTACTTATGTTTATACCTCATTTATTTTGTTTAAGAACTACTTATGTGCTTTTAACATTTAGTTTTCTATTGTTGGTGCCAAATCCAGAAAAATTGGTCCCTGTAGTATGCTGCAGCCATTAAATACCAGTCGGTTGCAGAATATCATTTGAACTTATTAAAATGTGATTCATCCTGTGCCAAGTTTATTCACAAGCCTTGAGCTGGGCCAGGCATTATACATCAAGGGAAAAAAATGCAAACTCCCGTGGGTAGAGTTGGACAACTAAATTCTGTGAGGGTAGTTAACTCCTGTCTACACTGGATCCAGGAGGGTGCTGCTGTCCCTTTTCTCCTCTTCTTCACTTGTTTTTTTTCTTAAGTGGCCAAGGGAGCCAGGCGCTTGAACACATGAGCGAGCAGAACTTCTGTGGTCCTAATCCCCTAATTAGACTATCTTGCACAGATGGTATTTAGATCCCTTTTTGTGTGTGAAGAAAGCATGTGGTAACAATATTCATGAATTTTTATAAGATCAAACATGCTATGTAGGTTTTGCTCGCATATTTCTTAACCTTGTATTTGGGCCAGACCACTGGGTGGAAACAAATGTGAAATTGAACCTTAATGCACAATGAAATTCTTAGCAAATCGCTTTACAGCATGCAATAAACAAGTGAATGCATTGCACCACACTGCTGCTATTTGTGACAAGGCAACAAGTTTTTCATTATCTTGGTCGTTGACCCCAAAAAGTAAAACTCAGTAAAGTCTGCATTATTGCGCTCATTCCAATGCTATATCCAATAGTACGTTGTAAAGGAGCTGTGCTGTGCTTCACTTTGGTTTTGAATAATAAATGCTGACAAAGACATACTGGGTTTTCAAGTTTAAAATATATAGTAGGTTAATTTTCTAGAGAATGATTTAAACCTTTTGGACAAAGGGTTTATGTAGTGTAGATGTCAGAGGGAGATGCATTATTGCAAAGCGCTTTTATTGGGAAGTCATTTGCAGAGAATTTTTCTTAGTACAACACATAAATATCCCCAGTGTTATCTATGAGAAAAATTGCATACTTGCTTTAAAAATTACTGCAATGATAGCAGTGTTTTGCATTTTCTTATGCATCACCCATGGAATCAACAAATAATACATAAATGAGCCATCATAAAAGCTGAGCCTTGCTGTGTTTGAACTTGCCAATTACAGTGACAGTTTCTCATTCTCTCTGGCATTTATATGGTGCAATTGGAATCAAATTGCAGCTTTTAAATTGTCCAAGGTGGACTTTCAGTAAATGGAATGGGTTTTTTCCACATTGTTTTGATAAAACACTGGTTTACTGTGTTTTGTTACTGTTACTGAACGTATTTGAAGTGTTGAAGAGATTCTCATAAGAACTTCAAAGGAACAAATGCAAGAATAAAAAAAGATGTGCAAGTAGCATCCTGAGTGCAGAACCAGAACCTAGGAAGAGTTAAAGAAAAGTCAAGAAATAACAGCTATATTAAAATGTTGTGAATTCAGTGCTAATAGTATTTGGGAGAATGATGTAAGATCTAGTTGTGTGGTTTTTTAATGGTGGAGAGTCAAGATTCTAGGTTAACATGGGAGTAACGGTGCAGGTGGAGAAAAAGAGTATCAGATTGAAAGGCAAGACTTAACTCACATAACAGTGAGGGAGAGAGAACAGTCACAGTGTAGGGGACAGTAGTAAGGGGATGTGGATACCAGTATTTTTTTTTTTTTTTTTTTTTTCTCCCCCTTTTTTAGGTATTGTCCTAAAAGTAGCAGAAAGTTGCAGGCTGGGAAGGGACCTAATGAGAATGTGTAATACAGCGATGTTCTAAACTTTTTAAAGTCTATGTAGAACTGACATATTCACAGTATGTAATTGCAATAGTGATGCAGAACCCAGCACTTGGCCTTGTTGAACCTCATACAGTTTGGCCTTGGGCAACTGATGTAGACTTGCCAGATCCCTCTGTAGAGTCTTCCCATCCACAAGCAGATCAGCACTTCTGCCCAATTTGGCATCTGTGAACTTACTGATGGTGTGCTTAATGTGCCCCAGATCACTGAGAGAGATACTCAACATTTTAGGTGAGCGGATAAGAAACATTGTTCTGTTTTTGAAATATGCTGTGCTCAGAAGGAACTCAGTGATTCATTCCTTCTATGCCCACTTGAGGAGATGGTGTCTCCATGTGTTACTAGAGATAGATATCTGATGGTTTCCATCTGAAAGATAAGCTACAAGTAATGAAATTCAAATTTCAAGTCTTGATATGTATGCTGGCTCACATTTCAGAATATGGAATTTTGTTTCCAAGTTACTGACTCTCCAGTAGAAGAAAAGGCGGCTAACTTTTTTTCAGTTCTTTCAAGACGTGATTCTGTATTCTCCTTACGTGAAGTTTATTAAGACATTTTGGATCGATTTGTTCAGCGTTGTGGGTTTAAAAAATATATAGGAAGGTGAAGGAAGCTATTTCTGTTGAACATATAAATTATATAATTGCATATATTCTTACAAAATGCCTAAGAAAGTGTTGGTGGCCTGAAGCAGAGATGTGGAATACCTTGTTTAACATCAATATTTAACTCATGACATTTTGACTAGTTTACATTCAAAACAAAATTGTAATTGCCTTTTGGTAACTGTGGGCATTGCCTGACTTTTGTTAGTTTCATACTACCACTGTTTTTCTCTTATACTCTAGGCAGCAAACCTTGCATAAAAACTGTCCTTCAAATTATCTGGTCTCCCAAGGAAATGAGAATGGAGGGTGTTTGAGAGCTATATGTTCATTGTTGAGTGTATATATATCAGTGCTATAGTTTTCAGTAGTTGAAGGGTAGGCCTGGCAGAAGGTGCCAACAGGAGACATTCTCCACTTCCATTCAAGAAGAATCGCAAAGCAGATCACTTGAATCAGCCTCCGTTATCAGTCCTGGTAAATGTCTGTTTAATGCATTTTCGAAGACCTGCGGTGTTGGGAGACTCCACTATCTCCCGAGCGCAATCTGTTCTACTGTTGCATTATCTCATCTGAATTATCCTTGTTGAAATTTAAATGCATTATTCCCTGTCCAGTCCACTAGGGACACCAAGAGTTGTTCTCTTTGCAGCAACATTTGCTTGTCTGAAAACTGTTATTGTGTCACTTTTCTCCCAGCTAAAGGTGTGGATTTTGAGACATTAATATCGTTTGCATAAATATTTTCCTAAGTCCAGTGCAGTGATGGCAATAGCAAAAGAAGAAAGAACACATTTTCACATAACTAAAATCCACAAGCATTTGAAAGAACAACTCTAGTTTGTAATTGGGATCATCTGGCAAGACGTGACAAACAATGAACTTTTGGTGGGGTAGAAGTGGCCCCGCAGCTCTGCCAGCAGCAGGGCCTTTGCGGTTTGCCCTGCCCATTAGTCCAGCTTTGGTAATCTCTTAGTTCTCCACACTGGGAAAACGGAGTGATTGTTTCATGGTGCCCCTTCACAGTACACATTGCATATGAAGTGTGCCCACATTGAAAGAACAGCTGTATTTGTGTCATGGTGGGACATGTCCTGCTCTCTGTTCATTGCAGCTGCCGCGAAAGAAAAGATGAGTCAGATACCAGATGGAGTTATAAAGAGTGGTTTGGGGCAGTATGTATTAAAATGTGGATGTAAGTGTTCTCCTTAGGATGATGCTGAAGGAAAATGTGCGCTGGTATCGAATACCACTGAACTACATTTGTAACATAGCATTCACTTTCTCAGCAGAACCATTCAGTATCCCTCCAGAATACTCTTTTTGTGTAGTATGGCTGTCCTAGAAACATTCCTAGGGAAACTTTTGTTAAAAAAGGAATTCTTGGTATAGTGACTTGAGGAGTGGAACCACTAACATTTTCTTAACTAACTTCATGGCAGCAGAAAAGTGTTTTCAAACAGCTGAAGTGACAAAGTAGCAAAACGTCTACCACAGGAAAAACGTGGGACTAGGCTACAGGCATAGAATCACTTGTTGAGGGGACAAATGCTTGTTTTGTATGTCAGTGGCTCTGCAGAATGAAGAATTAATTCATTTGGATGTAGTCATGCTAGGCAAGGGGAAGATCTTTTCACTGTGTTTAGGGATCAGATTTTGTTGATTCACAAGTTTATTGGCAAGGCTTCCGCTATTTAGGTGTCTGATTTTTAATCTAAAGAAAGAACTGGGTATAAGCATGAAAGGAACCTTGAAACCAATGAACTTTCCAAGCAATTGTTTAGTGATCCCAGTGGTATTGAATTGTTTGTACAGTAGCCTGGGAAAAGAGGGAGACCTAGTGCAGGCATACTACTGCAGACGGAGCTTCAGTCGATGGACAAAGGAGTACGGACAACACAGAAATAAGATCTAATAGTTCAGCTAGCCCATCTATTACTCTTTTGATGGAGGAGAGAAAGCAAAATCTGATCTCTCCAGAGGGAGATAATAGTGCAAACAAAACAATAAATCCTTCTGAAAGTCACAGTTACCTCAGTTCTCTTGGAAAGGTGAAGAAAATAAACCCGACAAGTAAGAATAACGTACCTCTGTCAGGTGGCTCCTCTTTAGGAAAGGAAGGAGAACATTTGCATTAAAGAAAATGAGAGGAAGGGAGATATTTTTAATTAAGTCTGATAGTTTCATGCAGTGGTTTTGTGAGTAATTTAATGTTTAAATAGCTTCTAGAGATGGACCAAGTAAGAAAAGGACCATGATTACATAGTTCTGTATACTTTTTCCTGACATTCTGAAAGGTATTGCAGGAAAATTGAAAGTTCCAAGTAAAATTAGATGTCTAAATTATAAAATAATCTATACAAAAAGGAAACTTTATTGTCTTTTGCTCAATACTGTGTAAGCTAGTGAGAAAAGTATTTTTGAAACCATGCAATTGCAAGGAAAGATACAAAGAAGCTGTTTTTTAAACATGGATTTTGACAAGTGTACACAATCAGCAGAAATATCGCTTGGTTTCTGGTGGAAAAACTTTTAAATGGATTTGAAATGTGACAAGAAATAGTTATCCTGCACACAATTTCTATAGTTCTTACACTATTCTTATATTGAATATGTCTGAGTTGCAACAGCAGAAGTTGGGACATAATTCAAGGAGGGGGAAGGCCAAGTTTGAAACCACTAAGTAGGTCAGAATTTTATGGGAAGCACCACATGCTTTGGGATCGTATCTTGTAAAGGGGTGGCGTTACATACAAATCTTCCTCTGCTCTACAGCAGCGACAGCATGAAAAATGCGAGTTTTATGTTCTCAAGAGTGAAGCAAACCCCAAAAGACCAGTCTGTCTTTAAATTAGTCTGTGGTTTATGGTAATGATCCATTATTATGAGTTTGCGTCTTTGTAAGCTACTGGCTAGGAACTCCCTTGCAAAGGTGCCTGCTTTAATGGTGGGCTTTAAGGTTGTTTTCATCAGCATTTTTGTTACCTACTGCCAGGGAACTTTCTGCTGAATGTGCTGACTTACTTTTTTTTTTTTTTTTTATTCAGCATGATGACTTTTCAGCATCCTTCTCTGAATAGGCTTCTCCCTTATCAGTAGCGTCTGATGAGAACGTAAAACATTAACCCAGCATTGCAAACGTCTGACTCCCCTTAATCCTTGCATTTTGGATTTTGCTTCTACAATGAATACAGCCATGGGGCTATCAAAAAATATGGAAGTAGGAGGACAAGTGGATGTGTAAAATCATTTGTTTTCCGTTTGTGAAACTGGGGGAGGGGTGGTTTGTCTTTTGGGTGTGGGGGGGTGTTTCTTTTTTTTTTTGCTTTTTTTAATTTAACAAGTGAATCTTTGACCATGCTTTACTCCCTCGCCCTTTTAATGCTCATATATTTTAAGGAGGAGGACATAGTAGTCTTTCATTCAGTGAGATTTTTTTCCTAATTTTAACCTTAAGACATTGTCACTTTTGGTCTTGAGTGATCGCATGGTTACTAGTCTTAGGACCTCTTCTAGTAAAGAGGATAAAAAAAAATTAAATTCAGTATCATCTGAAATGTATAGCCCTGTATTAGAATGATGAACAGAGAATCCTGTTTTTAAGTTGAACAACATAATTATCAAACATATACAATGATCTTACAAAGTAAAAGTTACTGAAAACAAGGTTTGTGAGGGTACCAGAAGATATTCTGCCTAAAAATGTTATTAAGTAGGTAAGGAAGCCTTTGTGCCATTGTAGAGAGCCCAGGTGATACCTCGTGCAATACCACATAAAATGGTCATCTCACATGTTCCAGAGATGTGAATGGAGACTACAGGTAATGCTGAGGAGATCTACAAGAATCACTGGGAAAATGGTGAATTGGGATCGTGAAAAGAGACTATAAAAGCACCTTTATTAGTGAAATTGAGAGCTAAAAAATCTGTAACATATGAGGGGTGTAGAAGAGGAAGATCTTTCCTTACTGTTAAAGACCAGATTTTACCCAAGTGCAGAGGAGTAGAAAATGATTTTAATTAAAACCTGACTAGAAATTTATAAAGGGAGTTTAATTAGAAGAGATATGAGGTTTTGAAACAGGTTTCTGGGTGGAGTACTGGGGGGAAAAATGTTACTTTCTAAGGCAGATCTCAGTGAATAAATTTTAAAGTTTATGTATTTTGTTTTGGAACTAAGGACAGGCTTCATTAATTCAGAACGTCTGTACTAATCATCTGTTGGTAAAAAGTTTATGATTATAAGCATACATCTTTGAAGAAAATTTATCAAGGAACATATTTCAAAAAAATCGTCAATTTAAAAATAAAGTACCCAATTTAACTTGTGTTTAATTCAAACAGCCACAGTGTAAAGCAAAACCTTGCATCCTGCAAATAGGACACTTGGTGTTTTTCATTGCAAGGGAATGTCATGTACAGGAAAGAATACTACACCCTTGCCTTGTAACATGCAGTTAACTATCATTCCTTCTGCATTTGCATTCCTAGCGTGGTCTGAACATGGATGATTACAGGTAGTGGAAGACGACTGTGATGTACCAAATACACCTTTCCCCCCTTTTGTTTTTTTTAGTGTGAATGGATAATGCCTATGACTGTCCCTGACTGTGAAAGCTATAGTTAAAGCTGCAGCTCAAATTCCGTTGTAAATCTCTGGTTTTATTCACTTATGGATTTCTTCCTTGGAGCTTAAGCCTGATATTTTTTTCTTTTTATTCTTTTCCTGCTTTTGACAAGGTTGATTCTTTGTCTTGTAATAGCATACTTTAAAATCTTGGAACAATGTGCATCAAGGGCCCCAAGTACCCAAGTTATTTTACTTATTTTTATTTTAATAGAAACATTTCATCATTAACAAAGAGGAATTTCTGTGGCACTGTCATAGTTCTTACATGCCTCTTTTGAGTAACTTTCAAATGTTTAAAATGCATGTTGTCAACCAAATCAGCATTTTTTTTCACTATATATAGTAGAGATAATAGTTAAAGCATTTGGTTTTGCTTCCTGTACACTAATCTATATATATGGCCAAGCAATATTTAGTGTCCTTCCCTTAAAAAACGAGAGATTTCAGGGGCTAGGCATTTCTTTTGTTTCATGTTGATGGAAGTCTGGATAACTGTTTGAGTAACCTGGTCATCTCAGTCAGAAAGTTTAGTCACCTCTGTCAAATAAAGCACCGGATAAATTCTTTTGACATTGATGAAACTTCTATTAAGAATGCCTTCTGTTCAGAGCCATCCTGCAAATTCCAGGTGCTTTTAATTTTCAGCGTGTTTGTAAAAAGAAAATTATCTATTAATCAAACCACTTAGTTCTTCTTTCTTACCCAGCTTGAAATTTTCCATGGCTTTTTCACAATTATATCCTACTATATTGCAGATACACCTGAATCTTAGTTGATTGGTTAACTAAAGTTATAGGTAAAGCTAATAGGCCCTCCAATGGGGAAGGATTTACTAAAATAGATACAATCCAACATATGCAGATTCTAGACATTAAAACTTAAAAAAAATATTTATGTACAGGTAAAATTTCAGTAGTGTCCCTATTCTTGAATACTAAGTGTGATAACCATAATTTACTTTATCATCATCACCTAGTTTATTTCTGATCACCATTTTATATACTGTAACTTAAAAGGCTCTTTCTTTGAGTGACTTTTTCTTTTTTGAGGGAAGTTGTAATGTTTTGTGAGTTATATGTATGCCCCCTTGCATAATATTGTAAATTTTGAACTAATTCTGCAGTTAGTCAGATCTGATTGCTTTCCTAAATGTAGCATTTTCTATCTGAGAGGGTTTACTTTTAAACAAGCCACTCTGTATCTTCTGAAGCTTTCACTTGGTACACAAGATGCAAAATGGTAAAATGTACTTTGTATGTGAATATTCCCAACTCTTCCCTCCCAAACGAGAGAAGAACATTGCTAAATTCATGCTTGCATTTGTTCATGTAATAAAATTCAGTTCAGTTGCAACCATTATTGTACTGTATTTAGAAGGAATGGGTAATCATCTTTCACAAAGAATTGAAAACAAAAAGTAAGTTTTAGACAGGATTATGTTCGATACTTGGATTTTTTTTTTTGATGCTTTCAAAGAAACAGCTATCTGCATCAGATTTTTAATTTGTTTCTATGATGTTAGTTTCATGTTGTTTGGGTTTGGTTTTTTGGGGTTTTTTTTTATGGCTCCTCTCCCAAATTTAGCTAAAGTTTGGGTTTAAATATAGAGAAGCTGTTATTGTATCTGTCAGGATAGTATGAAATGGTGGTATATCTAAATGGTGGTAATGAAATGGTAGAATGAAATGGTGGTAATGCAAATTAGTTTCAAACAGTGCTCAGGCTGTTTAATTCCCAGAAAAGTAGTACAGCCTTATTGCTGTGTTCTTTACTGTGTTCCCCTTGTGTTTGTATTTAGATATTTCATCTCACAAATTTTGTATTCACTGTGGCCCTTTGGTTAATTATATATCAAAATGGAAACTTCTTACGCAGAGATGAGTGGTAGGGAACACATCTCAGCAGAGAACTTCAAAAATCTGTCCCTTGATTTTCAATCCTATTCCACTGAGTATTTCTTAAAGCATAATTGGGAATTTTAATGCAATTGTTTAATTAAAATTGAATGAGTAAATATATTTTCTTATCTCTGATTTATATCCTTTGTCTTAATATTTCCCGTTGATTTGTCACTTTCTCTAAAATTATATAAGTTTCTCCTTCTGTATCCTTATACTTTCTCTCTTTAGGTTCAAGACTATTTTGTATGAAACCAGCCAGCTGGTGTAATAACTGTTGATTTCTGAAGAGGAACAGCTTCTATTTTTGATTATTTGATCAGGTGTTTGGTGGTGTGCCTGGCTGAGCCACCTGCCAGATTATCTTCGACTTGTTGAAAAGGAAGTCTAAAAAAAATTAAGTCTAAAGAGAATTATCTTAGGTTGAAATTCTTACGTAAGTTTCAAATTTTTGCTTATTTCTCTACTACGAGGGTGGACCATTTAAGAATTAGCTTTAGTGAATGCCATGAAACGGCTTTTTATTTGAGCAAGGCATTAAGTGAACAAAGACAGTTGGCCTGTTGCACTGAAGCTTTGTGAACTCATTTCTTTAGGGCAATCTAGAAGGTAGCTGGCAGAGGTGGAGAGGACAGCTGATGGATGAAACTAGCAAGAATTTAACTGTTATTGAAATTGTGTAAAAGAGCAGCATAAAACATCATCTCAGAGCTGACAGGCAGTGATATGTTTAACCCAGACTGAAAAAGACACTTGCTTTGGTTTTGTCTTGGACGTGTGAAGAAAGCAAAGCCAGAGCTGAAGCTCAGTCTCTAAGCTGACAAAGTCAGCTGTCTTACAATTAGGTAGAGTTTAAGGACGGAAAAAATGAGGTGCCACATTTTCATCACATTTACTGGAACTTTTGGCAAGTCATCTGGAAAGAGAAAAACCTCGTACGTGGAATTAGAGAGGAAACCTATCTGCAGGACACAGTTCCTATCTGATTGAGAAGTCATGTTTAGACTTAACTAAAGAAATCTGGTTTTCAGTTGGGAGTTTGCTATGATTGCACAGTTTAACAGGGTCATTTTCAGAATAGTCCCATTGTCTGTCCATGCACCGTGGGCTGGTGTGAGGTGACATGAGAAATCTTGGTACTCTGCACCACAGCAAGGCCAAGGCAGATATTTCCATTCTTGTCTGCTGGAACCAATTTTTTGCAGACTTGGTGTTTAGCATTTTAGTAGGGACTTCCAAAGGAGCCGTGTCTAATGTGGGGGGCTAAGAGGGTGGTCTGGTTTAGTAGCTGTCTGATGCAATATCTGACTTCCTGACTGGTATCTTTGTAAAGGGAGAGAGAATTGTTTTGTTGAATAGCTCTTTGCTGGGAGGATTATGCTGTGAGAATTGAGAAATCTTCATGAGATCCAGCCATGCAACGATAAAACAGCAACTCTCCAGGCCTTTCGTTAGGGATACTGATATCTATACTAAAATCAGAGCAAGTTATTTGTGAGCAATAACTGTAATAGGAGACACCTAGGAACGTTAAATGCATACCTAGGTGTATGCTTGTTGATATATAAACCATCAAACACATAGAGACATATGTAGTTATTTTCTTTTGTAGCTCTGTCATTAATAATGGGAGGATGAGGGGAAAAACAAAGCCAAAACTTTTTCTCCTTTCCATCCAGGTGAAGAGAACACAGACTCTGGAATTTTTGCATAGCTGTTGCTTGCCCTTTCCCTTTTTGTCTTTTGTTTGGGTTTATTGTGTGTGTGCTTTTTGTCTTGCTTGTTTTTTCCTCTTAAGGGATAGGAATAATATATGTAATTATTCAAGGTGAACTTTAAGGTGGAAGATTGGGGTATTTAAAGACTTTTAGGGGTCTGCTGCTATACGTGGATAGATATGTTGTATAAATTCAGAATTTCTTTAGCTGGCACTTAGCTGGTGGGTAATTAAGTAAACTGACTTGGACAAAATTACTTGTGAAAGAGTGTTGCCTAATAATCAGTGTTCATACCTGTATGAATATTTACGTTTTTTCAGCTCTGTTCATAGAGCACTCAACACCTGACTGGCACCCATCTCAGGCCAAGTAGATAGGCTGTTTCTCATTAATGAACTGTAAAACTTGCCTGGCAAGGAATTAGATAAAGTTTGGAAGACCATGATATGACATAATCCCATGAGAATCTGTTGTCTGCTTTTCCTGGCTAATGCTTTGCATTGAAATAGTGGATTCTAGTTTATGAGAGCAAATGTATGTTTTTGTCCATCTCTGTCCCATGCTTCCCCCAACTCAATGACTTTCTTTTTTTGTCAAGAAACAGAAATAAGCATTGTCAACCCCCCAAATCCAATATTTATGTAAAATAATGCAGGGAAGGTACAGATGAATGTGTTCATTTTCCAGTGTGTTCAATATTTTTTTGTCTGCTTACCAAGCGTGAGATAGAATTTTCAACTAGCAATTTCAGATAGACTTTCATCTTGCAGAAACCATTTTCTGGCAATTCTGTGTGTATGCAATACTTGGTTGGGTAAGCTAGAGACATCATATCTTCCTGTGATGGCTTGTCACCCTGTTTGAGGCTGGAGAATAAAGCACAAGCCTAATAAAGAAAAGATCTTTGTGTTTGTATGTGTGTGCCCCTACGCCCGTGTGTGTACTCTCAGACTGAGAATAAACACTCTTCACCTCTGCTAAATTTACGTCCTTTAAACTTCCCCACCAGTTTTTCCTTCGTCTCAGCTTGTTCTTTCTGGATTTGTTGGTCCCATGCAAGGGTGAATTAGTGTTGTCTTTTGAAAAATAAAAAAGTTGTCTCAAGATTTTATTATGTTTTCACTGCTTATGTTTGTTGTAAAAATACACAGGTTACCACAAAGTATTGATGTTTAGGTTGAGTAGCATTTGTGTCTGAAGAACCTCAAAGTTGTCTTTTGAATTTTGAAAATGATATTAAAGTAATAGAGAATTGATGGTACAGTGTAAATGCTGTAGGCTCTGAAGTACAATGAAGCTGAGGTTGGTTGCAAGTCCAGCATGTGTGCTGCTTACTGCAATTGCTTTTTATCTGACTTGTCATCACCTACTGAAATGAAGAGGAAAATCTCAGCAGCATCAATCCATATCTGAAGGCTTTCACTTAAGCTCAATGTCAGATGAAGGCATTTCATGTATATTTTCATATAGAGAAAATTATAGTATGATTTGTAAAATTAAAAAAAGTGAAAGATGAAGCACATAAAAGTTTAGATCAATTTTCCAGACTCTATTAATTATCCTCAAATCTATATGATTTTTTATTTCTTAGTGAAATACCAGAGAATAATTCTATTGTGTTTGCTACAAAATTTGGATAAATAAAAGAATACCGAAGCTCTTCAGGTCTGTACCATGGGCCCATTATGAAAGATGGCTCAAAAAACGTTGAATTAGATGTTTGCAATTTCATTTAATACAGGGAAATAGCTTTCATTTGCCAAAGATGTATTTTGTTTAGTGTCATAGAAGATTTTTTCTCTTTTTTCCCCAATTCCTCTCTATTTTCTATGGTATTTATTTTAAAGTCTATTTCTAAAAGTACTTCAACCTGGAGACCAATACAGGAAGTGTTTGCCTTCTATCTTTCTTACTCATTTCAGAGTCATAGTTCATGCAGATTTGGTTATCAGTGAATTAATACAATTTAATAAGGACAAAGACCCAAGGTTGTTATCTGAAGGTTAAATATTTGTCAGTAATATCTGAGCATACTTTTGGAAGAAACTGGTATTAGCACTGAGAATGCTGGCTGCTGTTTCCACAGCACAGGGAGTAATCAACAACATGAAAGAAATGTTTTTATCATGTAGTTACTGCCGTTGATACGTTACACTTCTGCGCAAAAGGCGTCGCTTCACACACAGCCTCAGCAATCATTTAGTGGTGCATACAAGTGTCGAGCGAGTCCAGAGAAGGGCAACCAGGCTGGTGAAGGGGCTGGAGGGCAAATCATAAGAGAAGCAGCTGATGGAGCTGGGGATGTTTAGTCTGGAGAAGAGGAGGCTGAGGGGAGACCTTATCACCACCTACAACTACCTGAAGGGAAGTTGTAGAGAGGTGGGCGATGGTCTCTTCAGCTGAGTGACAGGAGATAGGACAAGGGGAAATGGCACTAAGCTGTGCCAGTGCAGGTTCAGATTAGATATTAGGAAAAAAAAAAATTACTGAAAGAGTTGTTGAGGCCTGGAACAGGCTGCCCAGGGTGGTAGTTGAGTCACCTTCCCTGGATGTGTTTAAAAAAAGGGTAGATGATGTACTTAGGGATATGGCCTACCTTAGGTTGGGAACGGTTGGACGTGATGATCTTAAAGGTCTTTTTCAACCTTGTGATTCTGTGATCTTATTTCGGTATTGTTCTTCATGTTAAGGCAGGAATGTCAAAAGTACTTGCTGGATAGAGGTGGTATCAACGATAGGTATTAGTTTTGTCTGCTTTTAAATGGATATCGGATGATAACCACTTTGGATATTGGATGCGTTTCAATACACAGGCAAAATAAATAAATAAAAAGGTTTCTGTATTGTGCTCTGGAATTCTGTCATGCGACCTTCTGGGACTTGTTATAAGACGTTTGGCCAAGATCATGGGTTCAGTCCCTTGCTTGCAGTTCCAGCACTCACCACTCACGTCTTTTACACCCTAGAAATATTTTAGAAAACATCTGCTTGTTGGACAGAAAAGCCAGATATTTCAAGTCTATTACTTTATTCTAAGCTTTGCCCCTTTCATCTAGAGGAAAAGCCATTTTTTCCAGGACTTGCAAAGTGCATTCTTTCAAGTCCAAACCAATATTTTCTGAATTAAAATATTTGAAAAGGCATCAGATTTGAGTCCTGCCAGCTAACCATCTCGAATGAGACAGAAGAATGCAACTTCCTTTTATCCAGAACTGTACTAGTTTGCCTTGTTTATTGAGCTGGACAGTGTCTTTCTATCTTTGTTTTCCCTGTAAACAGTCTCACTTCTGCATGTGAAGATTGCCAAGATGTAAGCACTACCTAATATTTGAAGAGAGAGTTTCTCCAGAAATATTTTTCAGTTTTTAATCTTTCTTGACACCCTGCCCTTTGTCCTTGGGTTGCCAAAATTATCTTGGTTTCTCCTCTGTTGGTATGCTTTCCCTTCCTTTGTTCATAGTTCTTGACACATGTACCTCCTCAGAAGGCAATTTACAAGGGAATTTTTTTACTGCCTCCCATCCAGTAAATCTAAATCCAATTCAATATCTGCAATAACAAGAATAAGGCCAGATGGGATGTATTGCCGATTTCAAATCTCACTGATCTTTCTTTGTTTCTAGCTAAGGTCATAATTGATAAAACAACAGCGTGGGAAATTTGCTGCTTAATAAGACATCCTTGTCTGCTCTTTTCTTCCCTTTGGCTTTTATTCCTCCATCCCTATTTATACAAATCCAAAAAGTCTCAAAAGACTGCAGAAAGTGGTGGCAGCTGTGGTGAGCAAGAGGCGTCGCAGACCTGTGACGATCTCCCCTCACCACTCACCAGGCAGAGTGGTCATCTTTGGTGAAGGGTGGCATGCTGCTCTTCCCAGCAAGCCCTGCAGCCCTGGAAGAGAATAATTAGAGCCTGGACTTAGTAGCTGTTACATTTTTCCTATGGCAAGTCTACTCCAGTAGACTTACTCTAGTTTAGTAAGAGAGTCATTGCATTTGCATCATTTGTGAAATATGTATTTTCCCTTCTTCACAGCAGTGAACGAGAATTTTCAGAAGCACTTCATGTTTATTTGTACCAGGGCTTTCCTGGAGAGATCCTTTCAAATGCACAAGAGGAGAATCTGCTTACCTACCTGATGCTTTCAACACAAGTTCCCTTTTTGCCTTAGAGAATTTCCCCATGCAACTGGTTATATTTAATTGGAAAATCTCCTTCTTAATTAAACAGTGTTTAGTAGGGAGCTGTGGAAATGACCTTCATGTTTATGGACAACTTTTCACATTACTAGTTTTCTTACAGTGACTATGAATATTATTTAATTACTGCAAATGTATAACTTTTTCAGATGTAAGTCTCCAAGGGCTGACTTAGTTGTGCTTCCTGCTGCTTTCTTGCTCTCTATAAATCCCAGAAATGCAGAAGATGCTACCACCATAAAAAAGCAGTACTACTTCCTCTAATACTTTATTGATTTTAATAGTAGTTATAAATCCAGGTTTCAGAGAAAGGATTCTTTAGCAAAAAAAAAAGCAAACCTCAAGTTCCACTTCTGGCTTCCAAGCAGTATTTATTCTGTGCATTAGAAAGAGAGGATATGGCTACTGCTATCTGTTTCTTTTCTTCTGGGACCCTATTTCTACACTTAGGATGAAGAAAGTTCAGTGGAGCCTGCAAGCCTGTTCAATGCAAGTCACAGTGTGAGGTATGTAGTGACAAATCATGTGTTGAAGGCTTACTTCTCTGACAGCTTTCCTTTCAGACAGCTATTGTGGGTGAATGTGGGCAGTTAGTTTTGTTTCAGAAGGATGAGACATTAAAGATAAGTCAGGTTGTGAATTTTTTATAATCGTCCCAGTGTGTGTGTGGAGGGGAAACAAGCATCACGGTTCAAGCTCATTTTATTTTTTCCATTTTAAGTTAAAATGTTTTTAAAGTCTGCTTGGACAAAAGTAGTTTAATAAAGGTAATGTATTTTCCATAATAAAAATGAGAGAGCAGTAATGCATCTTTTAAAGAGGATTGATTATTTATTTTTAGCTCAGCTTAGTGACATTGTATAATTGTTTCATTCAAATAGGGAGTTGCTTGTTCTTCAGTTGTTGCATGTCATACGATACTAGAGGGTTTTTCCCCTCTGGCAAATTGCTGAAGTGCAAGCAATTTTTTACTTGAAAAACCAATGAAATGATCATCAAATCTGAGTTCATGAGAAGGTAAGCTACTTACTGGCACACATTGCAAATTCTGTTTGCCTTCTCAATCCCTATTCTGAATACTGTGGATTTATTAACTATGCCTGTTCGGAATGATTTTACTTTGCATAGTACTTTTGCATTCAAACAGTAGAAAAATGAGTCATTAAACATAATTAACATTTCATTTCCACTAGGTAGAGACAAACTTGTAATAACATTGTACTTCCCGTGACAGTAAAAGAGGACCAAAAGGAAGGAGGATGACCTCTTGGATTATGTTTAGAATTCTTTAATGTGGTGTATAACAGTCTTTCTTTCCAGGTCAGATTTTAGTGGCTTCTAATCAACTCCTGACTCGATTTGTTCTTTATCCTTCCTTATGAATCCCTTATAAATCCCACGTCATCATATTTGGTCCTGCAGGTTCTTCTTACATTAATATGAATAAGGATTTTACAAAATGTAAGATTATTGTTTTCTTTGACTAGATTGATCCTGTTACTTTTGTTAATTGAAGAAAACAGCCTAAGAAAATAATCTCTTTTACAGCCATTAGTTATTTTTTAATTGGATAATCTTTACCATTTATTTCCCCTCTGCTTTTGTATGATTGTCCTACTGAATCTTTTTTTTTTTTCCATTTTAATACAGTAGAGTAGGCCAATTTATAATTAATTGTGTTTATTTTTGTAGAATGATGCCACATCTGGACCTGTGGCAGGAATAGTTTATTTCCTTGCCAGTATGATAAATGTCTGTACGTGGAATTTCAGTGAAAAAGTTCAACATTTTCTTTTTGTACTTCCTGTCAGTATAAACTTGTGAATGTAATGTATCACATGTACCTTTCCCCTATGAAGAAATATTGCTTAAGAAATAAGAATTTATAATGCTGCAGACTAAAACTTTCCATATATTTTTCATAGTGATTTATTATTAAAGTATTATTATCATGCCTGCTTTGATTCCCTCCAATCACTCAATATTGCCAAATGATAAGAATTTAGGAAACCAAATTATTGCATGCAGATAATATATTGTGTGTAATCCACAGGAGTTGATACTTTCTCACTCTAGCAGTATTTGGCTGAATATTATGAAATATTCATTGCTGGAGAACTCCAGAGTCAGCATCTGATTAGAAGACCTCAAATTGAAAATATATTAAAAGCTGTTGAGTGTTTGATCTGTTAGCACTTAGTAGGTCAAAGACATTTAGGGGTCACTGCACTTCCACAGATAAAGACATCAGAGTAACCAGGGAGGTTGCATAAATTGTAATTTCTACAGTAGTCCTGCTGGAGGATTAATAGGTTAGCTTTATCAGTTTTGTTTAACAGCTTTTAGGGCAGTCAGATGACTGAACTTCAGTTTATTTAGGTGGGTGTTGGTTTTTGTTTTGTTTTTTTTTTTTTTTCCTTTTGCTGTAAGTGTTCTCCCAAGTCAGAGAAAGTGAAAGGGATGTTTTGTTCTGTAAATCCTGTTATGAACCTTGCCCTTTCCGCTTTCTCCATTTGGAAACATTTTGTGACATTTAATGAGCTTGAGCACTGTATGGAAGAAGATGTAGACTTCTTGTATACATGCTGCTGCGCTTGCAACAGCAACACGGGTGAAAATGAAAGCTCATACTGAAGTAGAGCGGTTGTCACAGATGTCACCTGGACTTTTCTAGTTGCTTATGGAGAACACGTGACTATTAATGTTTCTTGCTTGGAAGTAGTGGCAAAAAGTCAAGCATCTGTTTTGTCCTAGTTGCACTCAATCACTCACTGCCACGTATTGAGTATTGCACAGGGGTTCAATTGTGTGTCTATTCAGTGGTTTTAAAAAAAGACAGTTGGGCATCTTTTTCTTTTTGGGTTATGTCTTTCTGTCTGCCTTTCCCAAAAGCACATGCTCTCTATTCAGAGCAGAAGCAAAGGCCTGATGTTACTTGTATGAGATGCCAAATTAAAGAGAGAGACAAGATATTAGTAGGCTGGAACTGTTACTGATATTTATGGCTTCTCAGATGCCGTTTGTTATACCAGAGCAATCACAGCTGAAAGATACGTGCAGGATGTACAGTGTGCAGCACGATATTATGCCAGTTCGGCTTCTGAACGTCTGGCAGGAAAACTGAAATGATCTGTTGCCAAAATGCTAACAAGGGCCTATGTGTGTATCTTTTCCACTGAAATATTTTCTGAATCACCAGTGATCCATGTGGCAGGCGCTGATTTCAGAATGCTTTGTTCATGCAAAATCCACTAAATCACAGTCTGAATTCCAAAGTCATATACTCCATCATCCCTCACTGCTCTTTCATCATCTCAACAAATGTAAATATTGCAACATTTCTTTCTACCCAGTTCCTGGATGGAGGAGTCATCCTCCAGGCAATCACAGAGTTAGTCTTGAAATTTCTGTGCATGTTCATAATGGTGTGTAATTTGACTTTCAATATTTTGTATGAAATCACCAATTTGTAAATGAATGAAATCTTTTTTGTACTGGTATAAATGGCCTGCGCCTGTTTTGAACCTTAGAGGACTGTATGTCTTGCGTGGTGACATAAGCCCAGTTCCTGTTGGCAGGCCAGTTTGCTTTTGAAGATAAGTTTAGGTTCAAATATTTACATGATTATAAAAGATTATTGTGCTCTGTTATAATCTGATGAAATGTGTTTTTATAGAAAATAATTACCAGTAATTCCAGAGACAACCTAATACTTTGTAGGCATTTGAGGTGCTTTGCATGCAAAATATTTGGGCAGAGCCCACCCTGATATGTCCTGCAGTGGAGATGTCACTGACAAACTGTCTGAAGGAGCAGGTTTTCTGACCACTTTTCAGTTCTCTACTTCTTTATAATTCAAAAAGAATAGTATCCCAGGGGGCAGAAACGTTACCTCATTAGTCCTTGGCTAATCTCCACAAATCAGGGTATAACTGAGATTACCTTCTAGGAAAAACTGTCATTACTATTAGGATGGATATATATATATATGCACTCCCCTTCTTAGTATGCTAACTCTCTGCTTACGTCTTCCCATCTCTTGCTGTCTCTCATAGATGCATATAAAAGTATGTTATCAACTGTCGTTACTTTCCTGAAATATTCTTGCCTACTTTATTTTTTGCAAGTATGCTCACTGTGTGCTGCTGCTGCTGGAAGGGCAACACATCAACTCTGAAATGATGGCCTGCAGGAAAGCTCCTTGGCAGTTGTTGCTGTTCTGAACACTAATACGTTTTCTGGTTGTGGTACCCTTTGATGCTTCAGAAGTCATATCGTTTCTAAATTGTCAGATACAGAGAATCAGATATTATATTTTAATTAGAGATAAGAGCAGTGCTCCAGTCTTTTTGGACAATAGCCATGACACTTTAACGAAAGTGCTACAGCTTTCACTTAGCGCTCTTTTCAAATCAGTACATGTACTTTCTCTCCTACATACCATAAATGTAACCCATAGAGCTCAGAGCTTAGCAGCTACTACTCCAAGGTGCAAATTCTAAGAAATTAGCATTTATTACTCTCATGTAGGAGAGTACTTGTATATCTGAGTTATTCTCAAGCATGTTTGGTTGGATTGGTTTTAAAATTTTACAGAATAATCATGTCAGTGTGCTTTTAGGAGGGGAAAAAACTTCTAATTTCTGTGTGATTTATTTCATAACTGAAGAGGAAATTAGCTTTCAGCTTCTTCTGCCCATCCCTATCCAATGTTGGGAAACAGGTGGCATTGTAGTCCAATGTTTTCTTTCCATGTCTATGACCTAATTCCTAAACTCATTTCCTGTCATTTTCTCTAGGTCTGTTTAGTAGCCATCCCATTTTCTTGGCAAGATTTACTTTCCCTCTCACTGTCTTCTTGTGTGCCCTTGACTCACTCTACATTTTGCTATGCCTTCCTCCACTTCCATTTTTATTCTTTAAATCTGCACTTCTTTACATCACAGTCTACAACCCCTTCATTAAATATAAAATTTTAAAACTCCTCTTTTGTCTTCTTTTCCCCTTGTTGTGCTCACAACGTTGTAAGGACTTTGGTCTTTACTTCTTTTGAGTATTTCTGCTATGTGATTATTAATGAACAGTCTATAATAAAAAAAACCCACATGCTTTTTATTTTAATACTATACAAAAATAATCTTGACAGTATAAAATCCCTTAATGAACTTAGTCTAATGCTATATACATTTTTTGCAAAATTCAAATGAATGGGTTGGGTTATTTTACACGTCTGAAGCAAAGAGTATAATAACCCTTGCTAAACAGTGCAGGTTCTATCTCCTTATCTGAGTGAGTTTTGCAGCTGATTATGAGGGATGGTCAGACTCGTTTTGCTGAAATATTGACGTAATGTTTCTCTTGCCTTTGAGTGTTTGCTTTAAGTGATTATTCCAATGTGGTGAAGTTCACCTGTCTGCCCAACTTCAGTTTTGTTCCAGCTCTTTCTTTTTTCTTAGTAACAAAACAGAAAACCAGCATTTATGCACTTCAAAGGAGTGCAGTCAGAGTTTAACTATCATCTCCAATGCCTACAGCAGTTTTATATGAATTTTAAAATTGGTGTTAATTTAAATTGAATATTTACATTGGTAGCTCAAAATCACTTTCTTCTTTGGACCATTTTAATAAACCTTTGGCACTTGTAAACAATCTGGGTTAGTTGAGTGTTGTAAATTACCGTGTTTGCCTTCTTAAAGGCAACCTAGTCCCTTAACTCATGAATCCGTGAGATCCAGGATCCTTGGTACTCCTGGAGAGTACCTGGATGGAAATCCCTTTAAATAACAAAGGGATTAGCTTTTTTTTTTAATCTCAAGAGCTGGGAGTGAGTTGATTTTCCTCATCCTGGCTGGAAGAATTGACTGCCTTAGCCTTGTGGGCCAACTGCTGGCACTGTATCAGCACCAAGTTTTTTGAGGCAGAGAAATGGCAACCATATCCAATTCTTCAACTGGTTTTCTCCTTTAAGCTTGCAAGATAGGTGCCTGTTCTATACAAATCAGAGTCCGTTAAACCATTGATTGTTATTTCTGTAGACAGTCAAAAGCAGCCCTGGTCTCCATGTCAATGGTCTTACCATCTGAAACCAAGAAAAGAAGTGCCAGACCTTCTGGGTATTTTAAACCAAAAAGCCACTAAAAATAATTTACTGAATTTACTTACCTTAAAAAACTGGAATATGTTACATTATAATTTAATTCTATTTCAGAGTTTTGAGTACATGTTGCAAACTTAAAATACAAATTGTGGCTTTTTTCTAAGGGAATAAAAAGGCAACACTGGAACATGCTAGAATCATAAAATCATAGAATGCTTTGGGTTGGAGTGGACCTCAAAGATCATTTAGTTCCACCCTCCCCACCATGGGGGGAGTTCCTTGTGCATAAATCTTTACAGGACTGAAGTATAAAAATATATACAAATGATGACATTGATTTTGAAATGGCAAGCAAGATATGAAATAAGTTTAGGTCTATTTGATTAAAATCCATTGTTGATTAAAAATAAAGGTAGTTTTATTATCTCATGAAAACTTGTAATTCACTTACTTAGACAATGCTAAAGTTTTGGTTGTAAATGTGTAAATAGAAAATGTTTATTTGCAGCCTTTCCTTTAATAGCTGTAGTCAGAGGATTGGTGAAAGGGAGGCAAATAAAATGACATAAGATTGACAATATTTGCATTTTCCAGGGTTGAAGTCAAGGACCTAAGCATGGCCATTTGCTCTAGTGGCTTTCAGATACAGAATAGATATATTCTCTCTCAGAAGTCATTTTCCTTGAAAATATACAAAGGTTGTATTGTTGTTAGCATGCTGAAAAACAGTCACTGTATCATTTACAGCCTGAATGGTATTTCTTAACTATTCTTCATTGAACCAAATTAAGAATTAAAGTGAAGGAGGTGGGAAGGTGTTCCAAAGTGTTACTGAATGTTGATCACAGAATGATTTGTAAATCACCAAGTCAGCCAAATACATTTTGAGTGAAAAAACATGGTTTGATAACTGATCTTTTCAACCTTAAAACACACTAAATCACCAACCTTAAATATCAATTTGGTGTAATTCTACATAAGAACCTGAAATGGCTTCAGGGGCATCTGCAAATTGATAGAAAGCATTAAAAACATTGACTACCTTCCAGAAGTTGTGGCTCATTTGCCAGCTGCTTACACCAAATTAAAATCCTTCACTGATTTGGAAAAAAGTCCATTTGAACTTTAGGAATGTTCTTTAGACTCATATTTAATGCAGAACATTTCTGAGTTTATATTATAATATTTATAAGAAAATTTTAATTATGAAAGAGATGTGTTTGCTTAATGTTGTAGTCTTTGGTATAGAACTTACTTGGAAAAAAAGTAGTCACAGATACCAGATGCTAACCAGTAAGATTATCTTGTAATTAGCTCTTTATGCTACTTTCTTTTAGAGATGACATTTTTCAAATGGTATTTCAGTTGGATCCTGTGTGGCATGGAAATTGAGTTGGGGTGCCATGTACTCAGAATATCTCAGTATTTTAGGACTTCCAGGGAGAGGAGAAAAAACAGGAAAGATACTTAATGGAAAAGTCTGTCTGATATGTAATTACTGTAGTTCTGCTTTTTTCCTAACATCTGATTTGAAGCTTTTTATTTCTCTGCTCTCAATGCATGTGTTTGGAGTGCAGTGATAAGATCTGTAACAAAACGGCTTATCCCATTCACTCGCTTTTGTAATCTGTTTGGTGTTGGTAGGTTTTGTATGAACATCAGCAAAAATACAATAGAATCAATATTTGTACCACCTTTAGTAATTAACTTCAGTAATGACTTTAATTCAAGTACTTCTTCATTAGTTTATTAATCTTCAATCTACATTTTACTGCAGAAACTGTTATTTTAATAAGTTCTCTTGCAAAAGAAACATTGAAATCAACCTCTTGAACATTTTCCTTGGTCTGAATAAAATAATTAATTTTATAGAGAGTTCTTCAGAACATGGTAGACAAATTCTGGGGGTCGTAAACTCATGCAGAGCCCCTACTAAGACCAACTGCATTGATCAGGTCCTTGGTCAGCCTTCATAGATTTGGTTTTAACCAGTATTTGTCTTTAGACACAGAGGATGAGATGAGAAGGGGCTTTCAACTGCTTTCCCATGGCAAAGCCTGTTGACAAATTAAGGGGAGAAACAAAATTTTGCGTCTGCTATACATTTCCAAGAAAAGTCTATAACTTTTTTTCACCCCAGTTTCAAGTTTTTAGTCATAGCTGCCCACAATAACACCAGATTTTAGGTCATATTTCTCCACAAATAATGGTATTTCCTGACTTTTTTAATGCTTGGATTTATTTTCAGGCATTTGACTCAGCAGTAGTGTGGCACTGGCATAATTACTTACAGTTTTACTGCTGCCCACAAGGTTCTGTAAAAGCAATAGAAAATCTTGAAGGTTTTTCTTCACTTCATAGAAAGAATACTCAAAAATTATGTGTTGTATCTGATCATGAAGTTGCAGTTTTAATTAATATTCTGCTTATGTTTACGGATAAGGAAAAAAGTACAGTAATTTTAAAGCAATGACATATTATGCAGGTGATGTAGAAAATTTCAGCAGAATTTTTATTTTAATACAATTAAGGATTTAAAAAAAGCTCTATTGGTAGTTGTTGGCAGCCCACGATTTTATCAGCTGTCTGCTTTATTAATTTTATTTTGTGGGATTGCATTAGCACAGCAGAGGTGAGCATTTCATTCAGAATTCATGTCTACAGCTGCTTGGGACAAGCAAACCAAATGCTGTGTTCCCTGATTCCCAGGCTTATCTCTTTTATGTGGTATTGGTTCTAAGGCATGGCAGATTTATCAGTAGTGACCCTCTTTTTTAGAGATAATGTCTGTAAAAGCCAATTTTCATTGTGCTGCTCTATTTTACATGATAGCCGCTCAGCTTACTCAGAATGCAATGCTGCAAGATGTAGGAGGGGTGTATTTGAGTATCTTTTGAATCCCAAAGGCGTATTGGAAGTTAAGCTTACACTTCTTGAACAAGTGATTGAATTGCAAAGGCGTTTTCTAGTAAAGTCACAAATAGCTGTGCATGTTAACTAGGAGATGATAAAACCATTCAAAAAAAGCTCTGAGTGTTCTCGCTTAAGCACAACTCTACTAAAAAAGTTTCTTTGTTTGTAATATAAATGTTTTGAGTTTTTGACTGTCTTTTTTCTTCATGGATATGTAATTCTGATCTAAAATTCCAATAGGTGTGTAATTAGTTGGATCTTTTGCTTAGAATTAGCTGGTATGAATTTCTGATTTCTACCTGATAATTAGGTAAATTAAACAGCATCGTTTTAGGCTAGCTCATTCCATTTCATTTTAAGTTTCACTGATGGTTTTATCAAATTTTCTGAAGTCTGCAATTTTTCTAGAATGTTAGGCATTTAAATATGTGAATTTCACATTATGATACATTCTAAGCTTATTTGGTTTAGTTATTTTAAGCTGAGGAAGACTAGGTAATTTCTTTTGAAAAGTTAAAATTTTGTTGAAAGTAATCTAATATTAATGCAATAGATTAATGTTAATATGTAGAAAGATTGAGAAAGTAGAAGAGTATTTCTTAGTACTTTACATGCCAATGCTTCCATTGAAGGAATGGGGATTTTGGGTTGATTTGAATCCCAAGTGATTAAAGTTGTGACATTCAAGTGTTGGATGTATCCCAAATGTCACTTCTGAAGCAAGAGGCAATGTAAATGCCTTGAAGCATTTGTAAGTGAAAATATTGTACTGAATGTTCAGTAGCCAGATGGATTTACCTGATGCTACACTTGATTTGCGGAAGGAATATAAAACCGAAGAAACAGTTAATTCTGGTAAGGCAGAACAATCTCAGGGGTATTTTTTTCAAACACGCTTCACTGCTGTACTTTTAAAGGGTAGCTTTTTAATGGCAAATGTTCAGAAGAATTATAATGTCATGGCTTGTTAGCATTGTAGCCCTCTGAATTAAAAGGCTTTGCTTAGTTATTTATTCCTCATCCGAGATTCGCAGATGGATCTGGATGTAAAATGCAGTGTATAAGAGTGAAAAGCACTTGTTCTTTTGAAACATACAAGAATATCTGCACCATAATAACGACCTGTAGTGTGTTCCCTGGCTGGCCAGGAATCACAGAGCATTAGGGGTTGGAAAGGAACTTCTGGAGATTGTCTCCCCAACCTCCCTGCCAGAGCAGGATCACTGAGACAGGTCACACAGGGACGCGTCCTGGCAGGTTTTGAATGTCACCAGAGAATGAAACTCCATACAACCTCTCTGGGCAATCTGTGCCAGTGCTTCATCACCCTCACAGTGAAAAGGTTTTTCCTTATATTCACATGGAAGTTCCTGTGCTTCAGCTCGTACCCATTGCCCCTTGTCCTATCACTGGCCATCACTGAGAAAAGCCTGGCTACATCCTCCTGACACTCACCATTTACATATTTACAGACATTAATGAGGACACCCCTCAGTCTCCTCTTCTCCAGGCTAAAGAGGCCCAGCTCCCTCAGCCTTTCCTCATAAGGAAGGTGTTCCACTCCCTTAATCATCTTTGTGGCCCTGCACTGGAGTCTTTCAACTAGCTCCCTGTCCTTGACCTGAGGGGTCTAAAACTGGACACAATATTCCAGATGCCATCTCACCTGGGCAGAGTAGAGAGGGAGAAGGACCTTTCCCAGATGCAAGACCCTACACTGGCCCTTATTGTATTTCATTAAATTTCCCCCTTACTAACTCTCCAGCTTGTCCAGATCTTGCTGAATGGCAGCACAGCCTTCTGGTGTGCCAACCACTCCTCCCACTTTTGTGTCATTGGCATATCCTTGATATGCCCAGAGACTGCACTGAGTATAAGTTGTTCCATCACCCTTTCTGGGATGGAGGTGAGGTTGACTGTTTGTAGTCACCCAGGTCCTTCTTCTTGCGCTGCATGAAGACTGGAGTGATATTTGCTTTCCTCCAGTCCTCAGACACCCCTCCGGTTTCCCATGACTTACCAAAGATGATGGAGAGTGGCTTAGCAATGACTTCTACCACTGCTGCTCCTTCAGCACCCATGGGTATGTCCCATACAAGTGGTGAGAATCAAATATGGCTGTAATGAAAACTGAGGTTTTAACTAAAAACGAAAGTAGAGTTCCAGTCTTTGGTAGTTCTGAAGATCTGATGGGTGTAGTCAGCTCTGTGATCATTTTGCACTTTGCATAAGCCTTTTGCCAGATTTTTTCTGAACTCTAACTCCAGAGGAGATACAGCATGAGCCACGTGAACTGCACATGGATCCTATTGGAAATGAAGCTTGCATGGACTTGCCCAGCTTCTTCCCTCTCAAAGCCAGGTGTTTTCTGTATCTTCGCATGTCTGTTGGGCCTGCTCTGCTCTGCCTTCTTTTGCTCCTGGCTGTAGCTGATGTTTTGTGATCTCGTCTTAGATCTGAGCACCACTTGCTGTTTATAACAACTGAAATAAACCGAGTGGTACTTCTGTGCAGGCTGTTAGACGGGATGAATCCACTTCAGAGAAGGCTTTGTTTTTTGTGCTGAAGTACCAGCAGTGCTGCTTATATTGATACGGGAGGCTTCTAATCTCTGAAGCAAGAAGGTCCAAAATGTGGAGGCCAGTTGCAAGCTCAGAAAGAAATGTACCTTGGAAGAAAGAAATTCTAGGTCAACAATAGCCAATTGTTGACTTAAAGAGGTCCAGAATCCTACTGTAAATTAATTCCTCTGGAAGGTTGTATGGTGATTTTTTTGTCCTAACTACCTTTTTAAAGTTAAAATTAGAGGATGCATCTGAAAGCTGTGAAAGACATTTGTCTGAAATTCATTTTCCAAATGTAGGCTAATTAAGCTCAGCAACATTCAAATGACTCACTTCCCACACCACAGAAACAAAAGCTTCAAACGTTTGCACCTGCCATTTGAAAGGATGCAGTAATTATTTATCACTAACTTCTCTGTGAAGTTCATTTCTTGAGCATCCACAATAAAATGTACAAAATCCTGTTGTAGACACACAGTTTCTGCCTTTAAAAAAAAAAAAGTACATAATTTAGTAATAGGAAAGGAAAACAGGTTAACTAATCTAAAGTTTTATTCAAAAACCTATTTCATGGAGAAAAAACATGATTGGATTAATTTCAAACAGGACCGTTTTTTTCAGCATGTTTGATCAAAATATAACCTACAACTTGTGTGCATGGCACATAATTAAAATTCAAAGTTTCTTTGTGTTATAATAGTAGTTTAGGCCATATCTATTTCTTAGTGAGTCCTAAATGAGGTTTACTGTGGCGAATGACTTTTCATTTATTTACTTTTTAAATTAATTGTTATGAATGATTATTTTGTAAAGTTCCGTTATCCATCCTGTGAAAAACCAATGGGAATCATAACACAATTCCCAAGCAAATTGTCATGAAGTAGTTCTGGGAGTTTTTTGTCTGTGTGAATGTGTGGTTTTTGCGTATCGACTTGGCAGCTTGTAGCTCATGTAGCTTTCGAAGTGCCTGAATGATTTAGCTCACTTTATAGAATAAAGGCTACTTTTAATACTGGTGATTATTTGCTTTCAGCATTTTTACTACTTGGAGAGGATTTATAAATAAAATCTTGAAGGATGCCTCTTATGATAACCAGTAATAAGTTTATAAGAAGACATAAGCAATTAAAAGTAATAAGGGGTTATTTAAGATACATGATTTTTTTTTTTTTTTTTTTTGTTCTTTGTCTGATTGATTGTAGAGGAACCATCAGCTTCATAAGCTGTATTTTAGATGCCAGAGGAAAGAAAATATTGTGTTCTGGTAGGCCATGTTTGAAATACATTCTCTTTCATAAATTTGTATACAACACAATACAAAAGACTTCTACCAGTGACTGGAGGTGTTTTCTGAAGAAGTATATTTTTTGAGTGTTAATTTTTTGACAAACTCTTGGTTGCTGACTGTTGGACTCTTGCAGGTTGAGCCCAGCGGGCACCCAGCCACTCACTGCCCCCAGCAGGATGGCTGAGTGAATCATAAGGGTAAAGGTGTGAAAACTTGTGGGTTGAAATAAAGACAGTTCATAAGTAAATCAAAACCCACATGTGCAAGCAAAGCAAAACAAGGAATTCATTCCCCTCTTCCCATGGGCCAGGCAGGTGTTCAGCCATCCCCAGGAAAGCAGGGCTCCAGCATGCCTAATGGTGACTTGGGAAGACAAACACCATCACTTGCCCCCTTCCTCCTTTTTCCTTCAGCTTTATATGCTGAGGATGACACCATATGGTATAGTGTATCCCTTTGGTCAGTTGGGGTCTGCTGTCCCGGCTGTGTACCCCTCACAGCTTTTTGTGTACCCGCAGCCCATTGGCTGGTGGGGTGGTGAGAGAAGCATCAAAGGCCTTGGTGCTGTGTGAGCACTGCTCAGCAGTCGCTAAAACATCCCTGTGTTATTGGCACTGTTTCCAGCACAAATCCAAAACACAGACCCATACTAATGAATTAAATCTACCCAGCCAAAACCAGCACAATACTGACCAGGAATACAACTTTGCAGAAGGCAGATTCCTAAAGTTGCTCTATTTATGTTTAAACACCTCAATTGAACTAGTGCCATCATCATTATTGTTGTATTCATCACTCTGCTTTGCTCTCTGTGGGGAACTGAAAGCTTTTTATAAACTGAGCCTGAAAATTTGAATCTGAGTTTCTGGTTTGGTGCTTTCCTCTGTGCCTTAACAAAGTTATTTTCTGTTCCAGGATCTGGATAATTTCAGTTAAAATAATATGAATTTCATGTTGATTAAATAGGCTTGAATAACAACTGTAACCATGGTAACATTTTGGTTTAAAATCAGTACTTGTTTGTAGAAAAAATCAGAAATTAGCAGTGATGTTGAAATTACATGTGTGGAATAGGATGCTTATTTTCTCCAAAATCCAAACTTGGGTGTTTTCTCTCCTCCACCCCTCAACTTCTTGAAATTCTTAGAAGGGAGAATGCATAGCATCACAAAATCGTTTCTGAGCTGAGGTCTCAGCAGCTACTAAACAGAGATCTTAAACTTCTGCAGTCCTTTTCTCATAGATTATTGCTTCAGTTTTTCTTTGAAAACATCCTGTATTTCACACTTGCCCATCATATCTGACTAGATCAACATTTAATGGTATCATTTGCATTTTTCTAGCAGTCTACAAGAAACTTGTGTAATTACTTCCTATGTATGCTGCTATATATCAATTAAAATTGCTCACACATCTATGGGGTTAATATAAATAAATGCCGGTTGTTTTAAAACCCAGTAAGTCCTTACTCACTACAATGCAGAGGTGGCAATTCAGTATGTAACAGGACCCAGTTTCCTTAAAATCTGCCCACTTTGATTTCCAGAGCTAAAAGCCTAGTGTTTGATTAATTATTTGGTGGGGGGAATGTTGGTTCTATTTAAGGACTGTTTTAATTCATGCTTCTTCAAACTCAGCCACAAAACATTATCGCTTTCTCGATCGCTGTAGTAAGTGTTGAGATCTGAGAGGACCAGCTGTAGCAGCTGTGTTCCCCCTCAAATCTGGAAGCTAAAAAACTTTCATCTCCGCTGCTGTCTCAGCTGCTGCTCTCAGGCTGTGGCCTTCCCATAACTCAAACCAATTTCAAAGCAATGTAAGTAACCTCATTGGAATGCTTTTGGAAAACCGCAGGAAGATTTTTTTTTTTCTTCTTTAAATAGTGCCTGGCCTTTTTAAATTAGTGTTTCCATTTTAAAGTAATCGAGGGATGATGTCTGTTGTGAATTGACAGACCCATCCCTACAGCCAGGTTAGGAATTTGGTTCCTGCTTTTCAAAGGAAGGGGGGAATGCAGTGATTCCAGCAGGGCACATGGCACACAAAGACTGATTTTAAGAGGTTTGTTTAAATCTTTTCCATAGTTGCATATAAGGGTATGACCTTTGAATCATGTTGCACACGGAATTGTATTTCACACAGTTTTGCCACAAAGAGATGATAACATTCCTGAAAATCGTACAAATTATTTATAAGTTACATCGACATGATGGGCCAAAATGCATTAAACAATAGCGAGGCAGCAGGAGAAGAGCTTTTGAGACTTCATAGTAAGACCATGTGCTCACATGGGTTACTTGCTCCTTAATGTTTCTGACCTCAGAGAGAACCTCAAGCTTTTTAACCTTTCTTAACTGACTCCAGTGAAGTGTAAAACAATAATAGTACAGGGCTTTCCAGGAAACGACAAATTCCTGTGGCTGACCTGCATCAAAATGGAGAGAAAAGCATTTGTCTTTTCTTCTGAATCCTAAATCTCCGATTGCCAAGCTGATGAAATCCAGGAGATAGCTTCTGTCTCCCCTGCAGTGTAGTGACAAAGTGGCTTACAGTCTTGTTAAGAGGAGTCTGGCAATAGGGAAGAAGCTGAGGGGTAACTAATCAGAATACTACATTAGTAGCAACAAATTGTTGAAACAAATAAAACTTTAGTAGATCAAAAGAAACATTTAGACCAGTCAATGCCTTTCTGAATGCATTTACAGAATAAACGCTGGAAACTCCAGTTACAGAATTTGTACTGATAGAAGAACCACTGATAACTTCCTGAAGGTTACATATTTAAATGGTGTATGATTTAATTCTATCTAATTATTTTCAAGAAATTCTCTCAAGATAAGGTGCATCTCTTCTAAAAGATCTGCATGAATTAGCGCTCGCTCTCTTCCGCGTACGCTATGAACGTGTGGGTGTCTGTCTCTCAAAGGACAGCTGGAGCTACTCTGGGTTCATTGAGATGCTTCTGTTTTCAAAACAAATGCTGTCTTCTAGCCTAGCCCTGAACTTTCTCCTGTTTGACCTGGCTCAGAGCACTGCTTTGTTATGGGACAATCAAGAAAGCAGTGCTATAGCTGGATACCGGAAGGCCTTGCACTCCGTAGGTCCAAGACCCTTCCATACAGTTTCAGCTGGTATCCCTCCAGTTGTCCCTACTCCTTGTGTAATTGCAGCTGCATCCCACTGATGGCGGCTCCTTACAGATGCATAAACTATCTTTAAACAGATAGCAAAAGCATGCTTGAGTGGCAGACTGTCACTGCTGCCTTTCACTTTCTGGCTATTGACCCAATTAGTAGTCTCACGGTGAATTCCAAATTAAGTGGTATTTTACAGCACTAGCACAGCGCTAGTAATCACTCTCTTAGGCCAGCAGGGAAAGGCATCATCCTCTTAATTTCTGGTGTCAGGGGAACTTTTAGAGTTTATGGATGATGATTTCTGTCTCACTGCTGTTTATGACTAGTAACAGAATGATTTATAATTTATCATTTCATCTTTCTGTTCGGTAGAGGACTAATACAGGAGAAGTATGTTTTGGGGGGTGTAGAAAAACGGAAGAATTGAAGCACAAGGTTTCATTACTATTCCGTGAACCTTCTAAATGGTTTGACCTTTATCCATGAAGCGATCGCTGCAGTCAACAAAGGCTAGTATTGATTTACAGCACAGCTAACCTGTCAATTCTAAGCTCAGCCTTTGACCTTTTGTTTTGTTGCTGGAAAAATTACGGTACGTGCCTGAGTCATACTGTTTAATAGGGTGGGTTTTTTTCTATATTCAAAAGGCCAAAAGGCTCGTTTTAAATAAATCAGCCCGTTTAATAATCTAGGTGGCAGGAGAAAGCAAATTAAGAAGTTCAGAAAACCTCACTGTCAAAAATATTTCTCAGAATTAAGCAATGAGTTTTTTTTTCAGGAGACAGTAACCGTGCATGTTGCACAACGGGTAGCTGCCTTCTGTTGTCACATGCATTTTTCTTCTTCTCGCTTGTCTTTTAACTCGCATCTGTACTAAGTGGGGGGAAAAAAAAAGTTCTCAGCAAGTTCCCGACTGCTGCATTTTTCATGTTTTAAGCTTCCTCCTTTTTAATCTTTCTCACAAACAGAACACCATTGAGAGGCTCTGTTTCCTTCCCGCTTCTTCATAGATAAAGCGTATGTTTGCTCTCTTCTCTAGAGCAAGGTACACCACTTCACAACAACTTTAACCTCAAACACATGAAAGATGCATATTTTTTCTGCCAGGATGTCAGCTCAGAGAGATAGTGTTTACATTGTTCAGTAATATGGCTTATATAAGTTAAATGTGCTGACTGACCATTCAGTTGTGCAGATGGCTTCTTTTCTTCGGCTTGTCTTTATTTGGTTTGTTTGAAATTGTTTGTAAAAAGCAGTTAATGGAACTAATCTGAATGAATTATAGACCTTGCCCATGGGCCTCCCTTTACCCACACCCATCCCCCAAAAGAAAAGTAGTTTTGTACACTGAATGCCAGTTGTTTATTTCTGTGACCTAGGTTATGGTATTATCATTGGGGGTGCATGGATATATAGCATTTTGCATACAATAATCATCAGCATCTCAACGCTTTTTATCTTTTGGTTTATGATTTTAGTGTAACTTTTCACTTTTGGTAATGGAAAGTACTTCCATTAAACTGTGAATAAAATTTTGAGGGAATGCAAAATGTTGCTAAATGTCATTTAGAGCAAAATTTCTGACATATTTTGAAGGAAATAATTTAATTGGGTTTTAGAGAAGATAAAAGCCTCGACTGTTAGGGTTCTGAAGTAGGTGGTAGTTTCTCCTTCTGTAAGAACAGAAAACAGAACTGTCCCCTGTCCCCACCACACTCCACTATAGAGTATACATGTGCTTCTGAAAAAGCAAAGGGATTCACTATGAGGAAAATCTCAGCAAGTTCCCCTTGTTACCCTGGATGGTTTTACATAGTTTACATGAAATGCTCTTTTGTTTCTTTGAAGTTGGATGGCAAACTCTCATTACATGTCACAGGTAACACCTAGTACCTTCAACTTTCTGAAACAAAGAATATTCTTTTCATTGAACAGTGACTCTGTCATCAATGTGGTCTTCTAAATATCCCGGCACCCCCTTTACCCCCACCGCAGATTATCCATCTATAGATGCAGATATTTTTGCAGCTTCATTTTTATCTAGGATTTAGTCTAGGTCTGTGTGTTATGGGATTAGATATGCTTGCAGGAGCACACAGCTGTATCAAAGAGTTTGTCAATACCAACCTTCTTTTAATGATCATTCGTTTCGAATTCGGAAGTCAAATTGATGCTTGGATCTTGTTTCCATGGCTACGATTGCAGTTTTCTGAGATCGGTAATATTTGCTGCCTATCTTTGTCAGCTATTAACGTACCAGAAATATGAAGATAGGTGTGAATTGATATACTTTTAGAGTCTCCTTTATGCAAAGGATGGAACTGAATATCATGACAACCTAATATATGTAGGTTACTGTCAGACACAGTACTAGAAGGCAATGTGAGGATGCGTAGTTCTCTGCAGTACTAATATACTGAAAGGAGTCATATCTAGACTTGGCTGATTTGGTTAGGCAGGCAAACTCCCTCATTCTACTTACCCCAGGGAAAACAGATGCCAATGCAGAGGAAGAGCTTTAATAATAGCAGTAGATTTGCCATCTGTCACCTTGCTGGACAAATAACCAAGGATTAAAGATTTAACGCCTGAGAGGGATTTTTTTTTTTTTTTTTTAATTTCTCTTCTGGATTTTGTATGTAAATCCCTATGAACACTATAGTGGAGTTTATTGTACTTACATTTTCCTGTGGAGAAACCTTGAACAATCTTCCACTGAAATCCCACCTTTTGTAAGCAGCTTTGGAACACATGTAGTTATCAAGGGTGTGTCATGGAAAAAGACCTTGTTTGATTCCTTTGCAACTATATTTGTCCCTCTTTGGTATTTCCCTGGAATGAAAAGAAGAAATTAATGGAGTGATCATTGCTATGTGTTGCTACTGAACCCGAGTTCTGAAAGCAGTATTTCAAGGAGTCTGTTACTCACTGGAATTGAGTGCAAAGGTACACTTACAAATAAAAACCAAGCACCTCTTCCTGCTTTAGTTTTGTATAACCTCTTTGTGTGATAAGTTTTGGAAGTTTTAACTGTCTGAAAGGTTAGACAATACAATTGGAGTGTGGGTGTTAAGAGATGGTTCCTGCTTTTGTGAGGGTCACTTGTCCCTCTATCATTAATTAACACTGCAATAAACAGTCGCTTTACTTTAGTGATTTCAGCAGCTAAAGAGAGAAGAAAAACAGGAGGAGAGGAAACTGTATGCCATGAGTGTGCTGTGTGTGATACCACGCACAGTGCAGATAGGTCTGTGGTGTGAGATAGTAGAAGCATGAAGAAAAAAATCAGCCAGAGGCAGTATAAGCTAGTAATGAAATAAGTTAAATGGTTAGTGATGATGACACAGCCCATCACCAGTCTAGCAGTTTTTGAGTTCTGTGTAAATATTGCGACAGGATAACTTTGGTAAAACTGCTTTGTGACTCTGAGGCTTTTGTGGGAAACATTACTGTTACAGGGATGCTGTTTTGCAGTCACAGAGTTAGTCGTCTGTGGGGAAAAATTGAGTAAAAGAAAGCTTGATTAAGATGGAGGGGTAAGATGGAGGGGTAAGATGTTAAGGTACCTCAAAAGTTAAGGTTATCATAGAGATAAAAAAATGTTAAGGTTATCTTAGCACTTGAAATATTATAATTCTAATAAAACTGTAAAAGTAGTTTAGATATCTGCCCTTTAATTGTGTGAGTAAACTCATGAGGTGTTTAAGAGAGCAGAGTCTTTCTAAATATCTGATTCCAGGTTTGAAAAAGGTTGTAACACAGATTTCAGTGTCAAGAATGAGATTGAAATTGTCGTTTCATATTTTCAGTTTCACTTAAGAAGTACTTGGTTTTTCTGTGCCAGAGACATGATGATGTGCTATTGAATCTTTATGACATTGATTAACTAAATGAGTGTAGAAACCCCAGAAATAATTTACCTATCATGGTCTGTGTCTTTATAACATGGAAACCTCTGAGTCACACATATGATTTTTCTCTTTCTTCAGAGACATTTCTCATAGAGAAAATGTCATGGAAGTGTAAGAAAGGTGTGCAGAACAGGAACAGTGGCCTCCTAACTGCAAAAAAATGTACTGTTTTGCAATGCTTACAATTTAATCTTAGCCAGCCCTGGGAGCTCCTCACAATTCCTTTAAGGCCCCTGGGGAGAAGAGAGTTGCTTGTGTTGCCTTCAGGTTTCTCACATCCCTGACCGTTCAGTCAAATACTGTTCTGTCTGGTTGCCTGCATAGTCAGCCAGAAGTTTAGACAGCTGATCATGCGCTCTTTATTTTCTTCTTTGTATCATCAGAATACCTTCAGAGAGAGGCTCGGCGCACTAGATGAGATGGTACAAACCTCACCCTTTCTACCATCACCACATACAGAATGGGGGTTTGCAAACAAGATGGGAAGGGACTTCAAAAATGGGGTGGCTTTTCCAAATAGTGTGAAATATAAACTACCTGATAGAGTCCTCCAATCATGTTACCTAACCGTTGCTTTGACATTTCAGTGCTTCAGCAGTTCAGTTTCTCCAGTTCTTTGTCTACAGTACAAGGCTGTTTCTAACAAATTGGCCGTGGCTGAAGCTGATGGTTTCTGTCTAGATGAAGATTAACAGGACTTGTGCAGTGTTCACTTGACCTTGCACACTAAATTTTATACCCCTAAAAGTTGATACCCTTACAGAGGGTATCTTCCCTCTTACTCTTACAGCAAAAAGTCCCTTTCTTTGCTTTCAAATTATTATTCACAGAGTAATTTACAACCTCTTAAGATTGATGGCAAACTAACCGAAGCAGTATTTTCAGTTGTACAGTTACACCATGAGATAAATACATTATAATTACAGTCTTAATTTGACTCAGATTAAGATAATGTAAAAAATTAGTTATTGTACATGTTGTTGGCCTCCCCTGATTTTATCAAATAGCTCTGAGAGCATTTATTTCACAAGCAAGTAGCTGGCTATAAGTTAGTCAGCATAGTAGTGCTTCCTTTAGAAAGAGCCAGGATTCTTTTTACTAACGATATGTCCAGGTTGAATGTCTTTGAAAACTGGATTACAAGTCTCAGCTGGGATGTTCTGTGAGAGGACAAGTAGACCCCTCTGGAGCTAGTAGCCTCATTTTGTTTTATTTTCTCCTTTTTTTTTTTTTTTTTTTTTTTAATTACTGGGCTTTAAATGTACTGTGTGCAGAAGAATTAAGGAGTGGGATTTTCAAAAGACTCGGCAGTGGCCTAATCTGTACTCAGTGAAGTTAGTGATAAAACACTCAAAGCTGGATTTGATAGGATTAAGCCGATTTACACCATCTGTGAATCTGGCCCCCATTAACTTCAGTGGTAGCAGATTTAACCAACATGGAGAGCTTTTGAAAACCTCATCCTAATTTGGTAGTAAATACTCTTAACTATAAAACAGTAGATGTCAAAGAGGAGTTAAAAATAAATCTGTGTTTTCAAAGCATCAGTCTTCGGTTTCCCATTGTCCCTTGTAGTTGTATCTTCTGTCTTCCAGTTCTAAGATATCATGTACATGATGATGCGTAGATTTGTATTTTTCTCTTTACTGCTATTATTGTGCTATATCCAGGCACAGGCCATGTCAAATCACAGGTTTGCAAACAGGTTTTGTGAGTGGAGCTAAGCACATGAAGAATAGATGTTTGGGTCTTGTGGTGTATGTTAGAACACTTATTCTTTCTGAAGAGAGGGGGAGAGAGAGAGAGAGAGAGAGTGTGAGTGTGTGTGTGCCACCAGCACAATCTCTCTTTTACAAAACAAGTATAATGTTTGGCTACTTTCTTACTATTTCACAGTAGGTAGTATCATACAACCACATAAAGCTAACTTGCTTTCTATCTGTATACATGTGTCTGCATATTTCTGTGTGAGTATGTGGATGTATTTTTACATATCTGTTAGCTATAGCTCAGCTATTTTTAACTATTGTCCATGTGCATTTATCTTTATCACTCTACAAAGTCTGAATCAGAGAATGCATTTTATAGTAGTACTTAAAGGGGAGCCAGTATGTCAGGAGAAATTGTCTGAAAGTTATTTTGCTTTTTGCAGTCATCCTGATTTGTTCATCTGAGGACTATGAAAAAATGCCAAACACTTAATTTCATTTTGCTACTGTAGAAATATTTGCCAAATTGCTACAAGTGAAGTACTTGTAGTTATTGTCTATTTGACCCTTTGTACTTAAATATTTTGTGTTTGGGGTGGTGAAGACTTTTATAATTCAGAAGCATTCTGTATTAAATTCAGCAAGGAGGGTTTCCCACATGTTTAGAGTTGACCAATGCCACTGCTAAAGCTTTTCGTTAGGAGCAAAAATGATATTCTAACTTAGTAATTTGAGAGCCCTTTCATCAAGTCAGCATGACATTTACATTTCTGTATCCAGGATTAGCATTTATCTTGAGATATTTAGCATTGACTGGAGCAGTTAAAAAACTATCACCAACAGGTTTATGAAAAATATTATGGTCATTGTTCAGCTGTCATTTGGATCCAAGTTACTTGCTCCATAAAGAAGAAAGTATCTTGCTGTAGACAGCCTTCAGAAGACAATTGGCATAAACAAAGCCTCCATCACTGCTTCAGTTCTCAAAGTGGTAATTAAGATTTTAGCAACAAGACTCTGCTTGACTGTGACCAGAGTCAAATGACTAAATCTACTTTCAGCTCCTTGAAGACCTATTAAGGGACTTGGAAAACTAGCTGTGTGTTAGCTCAAATGAGAAACCTGGATCTTTTTGCACTTTGAGCAAATCCACTTCTTTTGGCTACTGACTGTACTTTGGTTTAATCTAGATTTATTCAGTAGAAGTATACCAGAATGGTAAAACTAGAAGGTTTTTTGGTTTGGTTTGGTTTTAGATTCTGTAGCACTAAGACACAATTTTACTGCTTTAATCCAAGTTGACTCTTTTTTTCATAATATGATTTTCTAAGTTGTTATCACGGTAGAGATTCTGCATATTTAAAAATAATTTTAGAAGTTAACTAAAATATAGCATGGGGTTCTAATGAAGATTTTATCATGTAGCTTTAAAAAAAAAAAAAAGAAAGGAAAGAAACAGCAAGCAATGCTACTCCAGAGATGTTTTTAAACTGACAGCATTTCATGGGCTGTAAAGTAGTGCTTTAGTTCAGCAGTTCTGTCAAACTATATTTGTCATCCTAAGAGGATATTAATATTACAAGTATTAAAGTTGACTATTATGATTTTCTCCTACTCTTATTTTCTATTCTTAATGTAAATTGCTTAATTAAAATGAAATGCAGATTAAGAAAAACCCCTATTGTACAGCACTTTTTATGTCTGTGAGATGAGGCACAGTGTAGCCAGTAATGATTGTGTTATATGGCCTTAAAATAATCTGTGTTCTCATGGAGATGACAGAATTATTCTTGTGGGCACAGCACTGCAGTGATGAGGCGTACTCTTGCTTTCAGGACTCCAACTGGCATCTCTGCAGTGTGTTACACCGAGAGCTTGATTCGGGGTTAGTTTCTGGGTATCTCCTACATAGTTGTTTGGGTTTTTTTTTTTAACACGTAGCAAAAACAAATAATGCTTTTTCTCAAATTTGATAGTTCATTACTATTCAGTCCTTTTGTGATAAAATGTAACCATCTCTATTGTGTGATCTCTGTCAGTCCTATTGCTATACATTGTAAATGAAAGTGAGGGTTCAATCAAAAGGCTTTTTTTAATAGGCTCTAGAATGGATCTGAAATTAGACTTTGTAACAGAAGATGAGATCCAATTGTTAATTGATGCTGAAAATGTCAAACTGAGAAGTCAAAACCTCCTTTAGGAAACAAATATCTACACAACTAAACACAGCAATAAACTGTCCTGATTCATTGCTTTTAATTAGGAGAAATGGAAAACTGGCCTAGGTACATATAGACCATTGTATGTATAATTGCATTGAAAGGGACACAAATTTTCCTTATTGTGCTGTCCTTGTTCTCATTTCATTTGCTCATTGAAATTCAGTATCCTTTACAGCACATGAATAACACAAAGCAGCTAGATCATTAAACCTCACACGGTTTTACTGTTGTGTTGGTTTGATGATGTTTGTGAAATGTCAGGAATGTCCTCTCTTTGTGTAACAGCACCATCCAGTAGCCATAGACCCTGTCACTGTGCATGGAGCTTCAGAGGAAGGGCTTGGGAAGAGAGGTGGGTCAGGGCTATTCTCTGCCTCTGAGTGGTGGCTGTAGGGAAGCATCGTGGGAAGCCTTCCTATCATCAGGCTTGCACACTGGAGTGCTCTGCCAGGGTATCGGAGTTCTTGTAAAACCCCAAATCTCAGGCAAAATCAAAAATACTAATCAAAGGGAAAGAGAAAGTTCTGATGGTTGTTTCCTCATCCTTTCTCAATGTATGGACCGATACTCAGGTAACCCCATTTAATTTCTACGTAGTCTTTGCTGCTCAGGTAAGCCATGAGGCTGTTGTGGTTAATGCATGTTTCTAATAATTTGTGAGCCAACTACTGCCTAAAAGCTTTGACTGCCTTTTTCTTGCTGGGAACACTGATTTAGACTCTCACGGCTCTAGCAGCTCGTTTTCAGAGAACATGTAGGAGTGCAATTATCACAGAGACCACAGCCTGGTGTTAAATTTGGTTGAAAGCGACCATATTCCACCAAGTTATTAGGAGGAGACAGGTAAGCAGATGGATAGGCAATCTAACCATATAAACCTTGCTTGTTTAGGAAAGTTATTTCTATTTAAAAGCATCACTCACACAGCACTGAATCTTTCAAATCTCGTTATGTCCCGCAGGTATAATAGGTAGGAACTGTGTAGGAACTTGTTTTACAGACAGCATCCTGTAGGGTGGAAATTACCCCTGCAGCAATGGCAATATTTTAAGACTCCAGTATTGAGCAGTTCTGCCTTGCCAACGTTTTTGTAGCGCCTTTACCACTGAGGTGTCTTGAAGTTATGCGATAAGCAAAAGGACAAACATTGTTTCTCATATCTCTCTTACAGAGATAATGGGGTAGCAGATATAATATTTTACCTGATTAATTTTTTTCAAATCCTTTAATCACATATTAATGGTAAAGGTGTAAAGGCCCAATGAAAAAATGCGTTGAGTTGCAGCAGGGCATCACTGGAACAGCCTTCCAAATGTGACTAATATGTAGTATTTGTCAAGAGCTAGCTTCTCCAGAGCTAGCTTTGACTCTGCCATTCACAGAAATATTTAGGCATGTTCGTCTAGCCCTATGTTTTCCATCATCACACTACTGATGTTTTGGGACTTTGTAATCATGCACATGCATGTACAGGGACGTGCACATGCAAATCTGAAAAGGAAAGATCTATTCACTGTAAAAGTAACAGGCATTATGAAGAAGGTCTTTGGAATTCTCATCCCTTCCAGTCTGCTGCATTACGTATCTCTCTACAAAAACTTGTTTAACCTTCCAATATAGTGATTTTGCAAACTATTGTGTAACCTCTGAAAATAGCATACATATCTCCACATATATCCAGAATTAAAAAAAAAAAAAAGTGAAAAGGGAAAAAAATCATTCTCCTGTCTCCAGATACTATCATGACAGACAAAAGCAGGTTTACTTGGATTCACTGCAAAGAATTGTGGAATGCAGTTCATGGAAGTTGGGACTGCCTCTATCAATGACTTATTTGTTAAAAAATACAGCTTTAGATATTTTTTTTCTTCAGGTTGTGATTCAAATTGAAGATATGAAGATCACTTAAAATAGCACAGAAGTCACAGTTTCTGCATTACACAATATTGAGGTTTAATTCATTCTATGACAGTGTTTTTGGATCAAGATTTGTTAGATCATTCCTCTAATTCATACCTTCAGAAAGAACAAGCCTCAAGGGATCATTCTGTTGTCATCCTGACAGAAAGTTTGAATTTGAACAATTAAATCAAAAGCAGAGGTTTTGACACTTGAAGATGTCATCCAGCATAGTTTTGGCTATACAATGATTTTGTGCTTTTTATTTGTCATGCAAGTCAGAGTAGACATGCTTTGTAATAGGATGCAAGAGTTGTGAGGTAACCTCTCTTGAAGCATTCACATCAAGTCTGCTTCCAAATCTTGCAACAGATCACTAGGTCTAAGTAAAACTTCTCAGCAGCGTTTAAGTGTCTGGTATATTACTAGTTTACAAGAAAGAAATTTTGATATAAACAAGGACTGTTATCATGTCTCCCTTCCAGTCTTATCCATTCTTCTGAGCACTGTTGCACCTTCTCCTCTGAGGACACATCATGACTTTCTGTTTATCCCTTTCTGGTCTAAGCTGAGAGTTAGCCAACATCTTTTCTGATGTGTGATGGCAAAGCTCAATCTTCAGCTAAAACCCTTCTAGATGACAAGATTATGGTATTTAAGGAGTTTCAGGAGACAACAAAGGGTTCTGAATTTATGATAAAGTTGGATTATAATATCGATATGTTTAATTAATTCTTAGTTGAGAGAGCAGCATGTGCAGGGGCATTTGGGAGATGAAAGATGCTGTCCTTTTTATAAAGCTGATGGAAATTTCCTGTTTATATTGGTCTTTCTACTATTCTTTTATGAAGTATTACTCTCAGATATGTTTTATTGATTAACAGGTTCCTAAATACCCCTTAGCATATCTAAATAATATGAAGAATATCATGGCTGGTAAATAATATCGCACCTGCTCAAGTCAGAATTTGTGGACAATTTATTAGTGGGTCATTTACATCTGGGTCCATAAACATGTAGGAAAATGCCTTTAGAAATAGAAGGTCCTAAAAGTTTTCCCTTCTATTCTTATTTTCCTCCACTGTCTACTTCTAACGTTGCTGACTCTGGGATCCAGTGCTGTCTGCAGTGCTGTCCCGTAGGTGTCCTACATGCTGCCCTGTCAGAAAAGGCCACCTACTGATATCCAAGCCCATTTTACCCAGTGGGACAATAAAGAGAAGTTTTGTTCCTAAAGCTAGAGAAATGCAGTCAACTGACATTTTGTTATACTCAGATTGATGCAATTTGGAAGACCAGGAGAAGGGTGGGAGTGAGGCAGAATTTCTGGGGGACTGGTTTTGGTTGCCAGAACGCGTCATTTAAACAAGGTGGCAAACTATAAGTGAGCTCATCCCATTGTTTCCTCTTGCTTTCTTTAATGGCATTCAGAAAGTAGTGGAACAAATCTCTTTTGTGTTTTAATTAATCAGTCCTTTCTATTCCACCTGAATTCCTAATGGATGCTTAAGCTTTCATAGCAGGAATATCTTTAATACGAAGTTAAGACATATCACTGTGCTTTTTCAAAATGTTTAATTTGACTGCCTGGGTGAATTGAAATACTGAAGATTAATACAGTATTAAAAATGCAAGGAAATGTGCATTTCCCAGCCAGTTAAATGCAGGCAACTTGGAATCCCAAAGTTGGTATAATTAATCAGGTAGACATACTGCTTCTGTAATACCCAGGTTATATCATTTCCCAGTAGGATTTTTATGTAAAAAAATTATTGCTTTATAATTTAACACTAACTGCTCCCTGTAGAAAAATTAGAATGCAGCCTTATAATGTAAACAATGTAGATTACTGTTGTGTAGGCTTACTTCAGTCGTCTTTGTATTTCTGCCATATCCATAAAATTGATTGTGAAGTGTATGACACCAAATCACTGTTTCCAAAGTCAGTGGACAAAATTTTCCAAAGAGTAGTAATGTTTTCCCAGGGAACTTTTATTATTGTTCAGTAGAACCTGACCACACAAAGTCATCGCTTTGCGGCTGCCTTTCCGGAGATTAAATGAACTGAGTTTTTCCTTGATTTCTTCAGAAAGGCAAAGTGCTAGAATGTTTTCCAACCAAATTAAGGTACATGTATTTTAGTGAATGAGATGTATTTCCATTATCTGACCATAGTTAAAAATAAAGGTAAAGTAGCCTTTCATAAAGAAATAAAACTTAATACAACCTATTTAGAGCAACAAAAGCTGTAACCTGAACTGTTGGCATTCTCCTTCTAACTGAATTTGTTCTATTTTTACCACTGCCATTAATCTGTTCATATACACAATTTAGTAAATAGTCTATGTGGACACACTGTAAATAGAACTGTAAAGCGGATGAATGACTTGGGTTTTAATCCTCATCAGAATTGAATTTGTTTTACTGCAGATAATTTCTGACCTTGATTTTTTTTAACCACATATTTAAAACCTTCTGGCATGGGAAATATTTAAAATATATTTTTTTCATTATTAATTTATCATAGTGACAAGAAGAAAGATGTGTGTACCTTGAGCCATTGGGTCAGTATAAAAATATGTTCCTGAAAATGAAATACTGTAATTAGAATTCCTTGGAGGCAGTGCTTTCTTTTAAACTCGGAGTTACAAGAGAATGACTTCAAAGAGTTCTGCTACTTCAGCTGATAGTGGAGCAACTCCCTAAGGCCATCTCAGCTAGACAGCTCAGGGATGGTCATTCAGAAGTAGATAAGGGAGTCTGTGAAGTTAATGAGTAATTCTGCCATTTAAAAATGCATTGCATTTTTATTCATCGATGAAAATTACAGCTTTGACATCATAGTTAAAAGTTGAGTAGGAATAGGGAAATATTATTGTAAGAATGATCAGAGGTGATAAAGTCACAGCACTGGCAAATAAGCATTTTAAAATTAAGTGCTTTTCCTTACAAAGTCTCACAGAGGAGAGAGGCTTGTTAGATCATCCCATCACCAATTCAGTTACTTCCCAAAGGAGAGTAATTAAGTTAGCGTTTAAATTACTTAAACATTGGTGCATCTTTCACATCACAGGAGCAGATTTCCATCAGCTAATTGTACATCATTTGGTATTTTCACTCTTCCCCTGCTTTTGGTTTGTTTTGTTGTTTGGGTTTTGGTTTTTTTTGTTTGTGGTTTGGTTTTTTTTTTCCCTACTTGCTGTGCTTGATTTGATTTGATTTTATGTAAATGAGAGTATTTGGAGAATGACCATATTTCAACACAGAACTTTTGAGCTGCAAAAGGAAACTGCGTCAGCAAGATTGAGAAGGTCACTTTGCAGAGCCCTTGTAGCCCCAGACAGGCTGGTTCATATGGGTCAGATGCCCTGTGTGGTTGGGGCTGTCAGTGCTGAAGGCAGCGCCGGCACCCAAGGTGTCCATTATCTGCCCAGCACAACCAGGCTTGTACTGATGGCAGGTCTGCACGGGTGGACCAGCACTCAGCACTTGCACACACAGTCCAACCTAAACCTTGTTCTTCCTGTGTTTCATGATTGTTCAGACAGCAGCTTTCCTTTCCCTGTGCTCTAGTGTGTATCAGAATAAGTCAACATATGAAACGCCAGTCAGACACTGGAGCTGGGAAGCAGCAGGAGAAAGCCCTGCATGGACAGGATGGAAAGGAGGACTTTTGGGCTGCAGTGTGTCAGACAGAGATGAGCACCTGTCACCCCTGCAGAGGCTGGAAGCAGCACGGGAAGTTCACCTGGGAGAACAGGTTATCCTGAACTGTTTGTTTCCAAAGTGCTGCAGATTAGGTGGGCAAGGCCTCCCCTGAAGCAGCCTGCCTCTCCCCACAAGGCTGGTGCTGCTTGTCCTGGCTCTGCAGCCCTCTAACAAGCGAAGCAGGATGAGCTGCCTGCGGCTGCCAGCCTGCTGCCAGCCCGCTCATAACAGGAGAGAGAATAGAGGGAAGGAAGGGTTTTAGTAACCCTGTGGACTTCAGAGTGTCTATTTGCACTGCACACAGTGCTGAGTCAGCCCAGCCTGGCTCATTTCTGGCCTGGGGGGCTCTGTGTTCCATAGCCAGTGTTTAATAATGCATTGCAAGTTCTGAGCTTCGGTTTAAAGCTCAAAGCTCAGCAGGACTATCCGTGTAAATAACACTAGTAGACTTGAACCGTCTAAGCAGATGCTCGCTTTTCTACCCTCGATAACCATAGACAGTTCTCATGCTAGTTCCAGTTCATGTTGTCTTAGCAAAGGGAAAAGCTGGCATCTTCTCATAGTTCTGCATGAACTGTTCCTCTTTCAAGGAACGGTATGGGTTTTACTGCTGCCCTTAAACTCTCATCAGTTTCTTGAGAAACTTGTGACTTACTGTATGGAATGTTGTCTCTGTAACACACCCAGCACTACATATAAAGAGATTATAAAGCCTTATCTTGCCTGAGAAACCGGTTTGCATGCATTTATGAAAAATCTAGATTTTGTCTTAATAGAGAGGAAAATATATACCTATTAGTAGGTATTTAAAGTGGTGAAAATGGAAGTAATATTACTCTAAGCTGTTCCACAGGACTGTAAGATAGCAAGCTAAGATGGTGTCTGAATGGTACAATGACAAATCAATTAAGTAAGTAACATTATGCCTATTTTAAAAAATATTGTAAATATTTGATTTTTTTCTAATGCACTGGCATGTTTTTGAGAGCACAGACACTACTTTTGCAGTTAGAAAAGTGTTGTCATACAAGAAAGGTAAATTATCCTCTTCATTTAGAGGAACGAGGCTGCAGTCTGCATGCCTGCATTCTTTCTTTCTGCCCCTGAGAACACACATTGACTTCAAAATTCACAGAAATCAAATTAAGTGCTACTTAGAGTGCCTTTCATCTCAGTATAAATGTAGACCAGGAATGGACCTCCTGCATATCACAGGCCTTAGAATTTCACTCAGTAATTTCAATATCCAACCTACAATTTGTGGCTGAGCTAGAGCATATCTTTCAGACAGACATCCAGTCTTAATTAAAGGATTTCAAATGAGGGAGAATCTATTGCATTCCTTGATGGTTGAGTGTTCTCTATGTTTTCTGGACTGAATTTGTCCAATTACAACTTTCAGCAATTGATCTTTCCATTTGCCAGATTAAAGTATACTTATTTTTTTAACTAGAAATATTAATCTTCTTAGATACTTAACTAGGCAGTAGTCTTTTAGGTTTGACATGCTGCAAATATAATCAGGATGATGTTAAAAAACAGTTTATAAAGTGCAGTACTTAACTGTATTTCTTAGCATTGTTAATAGCTGTTGGTGCAAAATCAGTGTATTTCCTTATATTTTCCATGCATTGTAAATATAAAAACATAAATATAAATATAAAAATATAGATATATATGTTTACAAAAAACCAAACCTATGAACATACAGTGTAAACTCAACTTAAGAATTTTAAACAGTTAAGATTCACCTTACAAAAAAAAAGCTTTTATTTTACAGGCTCTGATGTATCCTATTTCTTAATCTTATTTCTCCTTGAACTTTCATGTGGTCTGGCAAATCTGTTGTGACAGCATCTTCCTACTGAGTTTCAGGTAAAGGGCAAGTGATACAAATGTAGAAAACACAGTTTAGTTCAATAGAAGGGACTAGATTTAATATGTGTATCAACTTTGACGTATAGCATGAGAGGAATACTCCAACATGCTATGCCCATGCAAAATTTCAGTAACCAGTTGCTTCAGTACCTGAAAATTATTGTTTATCAAATATTATATTGCTTCTACCAATCTTATAACTATTGATCAGATTTTTAAACTAATATAGTTTGTCTTTCATTTTAAAATCTGATCAAAGATTGCAGGAATTTTCATGTCTGTAGCAGTCACTTTAGAAAGGAAAAACATTTATTCTTTCAATTAGGATAAACTTGCAATAAAATCTTCTTAATGGCATGGCTCTGACAAATACATCCACAGGCTGTCTTGGCAGCAAGAGATGAAGAAATATATTATCCAACACAAAGTTCTTATAGCAATTATTTATTTTATTTTCTTTTTTAAGAAAACACTGTTTTAGTTTTGCTCCGTATTATCATAGGAAAAGTGTTATGCTTTAAAATATGCGATTAAAAATATCCTGGAAGTTATTTACAAAATCTCCATTATCATTACTCTGGCTGTAGCATAATCTCTAAGGATTGCCATTTTAATGCTAATTCCAGAAGCAAATGGAGCCAGCTGACATGTGCAGTATCAAGAGAAGAAGGTCAGCGTAGCAGCTAGAGACACAGGAAACAGCAGGAGACTGCATTATTACTCATTAAATATATTACACTAGACCTTAGGGATTCCGGCTCTGACCGGGGCATTGTTATGCTTGATACAGTACAAATGCAGCAAGAGCAGTCCAAGGCCTGAGCATTATCAAAATAGGGGCAAGGAAAACATAGATGTAAATTGTCTTTTTGGGGCTTTTATGGTTTTGGGGTTTGGGGTTTTTTTCCTCTTTATTTTCACGTGTTGAACTGAACATTTTGTGACAAATATTCAGAAAAATGCAAGAAGGCTTGGGCTGTCCCCTGTGCCTCTGGCTCTGTCTCAGATCCCTTCCTTCAATGAGCATCAGTAGAGGAGACATGGGACAGGAACGGTTTATGAATTCCACCCAATGGTAATTTGTGTCTGCATATACTCGTGTGAGCACGCACACAGTAAAGATTTCAGACTCTGTGTGATGCATCTGGCTGCACGCTCAGTCAAATGAAATTAGTTAAAGTGGAAATTATTTTATATTGCATTGATCTATTTTATTTTTTAACCACTGCCCCCCTTCCCCCCACAGTTGTCATTAGCCACAATTGTTGTTTTCACCTGGGGATTCATCATAATTCAGGTCTGCCTGCCATGCCCACTAGGTCTGGCTTTCATAATGTTTAAGACTGGAAAGGATCAATAAACCATTTAGTCTCATTGGGACCGTGCATGTCACATCTGTTAAATTTCACACAGCGTGCAAAGACTGGCAACTTTATATAAATAATTTTTTTTTTTGAACAGCTAAAAGTAGCAGAGACTAGAGAATTAACCAATTTGGAGGTCTATGCTAAATGATTAGTTTGCTAAGATGATCTCAGCAGGTATGTCATCATGTATGCTGAAAAGGGAGATGATTTGTTTCCTCTTTTCCTTCCTGCCAGTCAGACCTACAGTAAACATCCCATTTGATTATACATGGAGCAGACAACATGACACTCTGTGGGCAAGCAGTGCCCACAAGCTGGTGTCTAGGAATACCAATAACCAATAGGCACATTTTTAAAGGAATTAGGAGTTTTGCTTTTATTCCATCTCCCAGAAATGGGGGATGGAGGGTGTGTGAGGGGAGGGTGGGCAGCAGAAAATAAATATGAAAACTGAAAGCAGTCAGACAAGAAGGCATATGATCACTTTTACCAAGTGATCTATACTTTCTGGGAATCAAATGAGGAATGGGGTTTCCTAACAGTCCTAAGTTCAGCCTGGAAAACTAAGCTCTCATCTTAAGAGTTAGAAGTGTTGACTGCCTCTCTGTCTTGAGCTATGGGAACTAAAACTGGCAGGGTGCCTTCTACCACAGTGTAAAGGTGTAGCCAGTTCTTCACTTGTACTTGAAGTTTCTCTTCATACACAACCAGTGATTGTTGTATTGCTGTTGCATTTTTTTTTTCCTTCTTTTTTTTTTTGGTCACTGTGTTACATTAGAAACACATGTTATGGCAATTGTCTGCAAATATTGCTTGATGGCATGTTTTTCTTCATGTGGTTCTGGAAGTGGTGTAGCTATTTGTTGGCTTACAAGTTGGTCAAAGCCTGCGTTGCTGCTGAAGGGAACAGGCTGTTCTTTCTTCAGCCACAGCCACACGTTCCCACTCTTCCCCTGTGCTGGCCCTCCTACCCAAGCCATAGCATGGTGAATCAAGTTTGCTCATCTGACTAAATCTACCATGGAAAAAAAAAACCAAAAAAAACAAACCCAAGTGTTGTCTCCATTTGAATTGGTGATCTGATCCAAGTCCCCATGAAGAGCACTACAGCTGCCTTCTGGCCAGAAGCAGAGAAATTTGTAACCTTTGTTTTCAGTGGTAGCGTAATGTTAGATTAGTTTCAGTTGCTTGTGGCCAGATTGTCTCCCAGAGCAGTGTTGTGCCAATGTTACCGGCCTCTGGCATGGTGCCACGCTGCGGCAGCTACGCTTTTCCGTCCAACAGTAGCTTATTTTGAGGCTTCCAATCTATATTGTTTTAGTTGTACTGTATGAAAACCTTCCAAACTTTAGTTTTCATACTTTTATTACACTAAATTGCAATTTAATCTCAAAGATTTTATTTCCAATTTGTCAGTATCAAGCATATTTTGTTGGTTTGCAGTTGTTTAACTTCATAGATTATTCTGTAGCAGTAGCCAAGTTGCTTTAGTTCTTTAATTATTTATGTACTTACTAATCTCTCTGTCATCTTGAGATCTTGCAACAGAGATTTTATGTTTAGATCATTGTTTAAAAAAAACATAAAAATCCAACACAACAAACCAAACTCACAACCCAAAACAGTTGGAAATAGCAGTGTACTAAGAATGGGTCCCTGAGGCCCTTAAAGCACTTTTGCTTGTTCTTTGTGAGCCAAAAAGTCGTAAAAAGAGAAAACATACAGTGCAGGTATTTAATAAAGTCAAGTGCAGCTATTAAATTGGAAATGGAAATCTAGGATATCAACACAACACAAACCATTGACCCTATCACAGAAATATAACACAGTTTGCTAGCCTTGCTGGTTGACATTATTGATACTTGTAGGCCCTAACTATTGTTAGAATGATGAATTTACTTTACATGTGTTTCTTGGGGTTGCGTATTTGGGGGTTTATTGTGTAATGGTATTTCCTTGGCTTGCTTGCTTTTATTTTTCCTGCTTTTTTTTCAATACTATACCTCTTCTAGGTAAGAAAAGTTAGAGAAATTAAGCTAGAAAACTTTAAAATCTTTGTGCAGTACTAAATGTCTAAAATGATAGTCACCACATTTTGTCTCAATGGTCCCATCTTTTTCTTAAGGAGTCTCATTCATTTCTCAGAGAATCCAATCTATTAAGAGTATTGCATTCTGCATTCTTCCTAATTACCAGAGTATATCATAATTAAAACTCAGCATCTGTAAATATGAGTCAGTTATTGAAAAATACTTATTTCCGCTGTTGCTGTAAACAGAGCAATTTTGACAAGTATACCAGCACATGCTGCTTATTAGAGATAATTTAAAATTGAGTGCAATTTTACTCCCAGCCACAGAAGAGTATAAGCTTGATCTTGAGCTGTACAACATCAAGCAGAGCTGAAGTTGTTTCATGTGCCATTATTTTGGACATAAAATGTGAAAGAAAGAGGTCTTCAAATAGACGCATTATAATTGAGAAGTTCTGTTTCTTCCATATCAGGTGATGCAGTTACTAGAAAATTTAATTTAACTCCAGCAAATTCTTTAATATATTCCAGCTGACTGACTTTATCAGTGTAAATAGATAATATGTTCCAGTTTTGTCCGTTTCCTGCAAAATAATCTTATTGGGTTTAAGCCAAGTCAAAACACTCAGAATAGCCTTTTTGACAGGCATCGAGTTTTATAGAGTGGCTCTGGGGTTCCTGGTGCCAGAAACATGAGCAGGAGATGGTGGTAGTAAGTTTTGGGTTGCTAACAGCAAAATTCAAGTAAAAGCAAGGAAACAGAATGAGGTAATTTGTATAGACAAAGTCTAATGCTTCAGTGTATCTACTAAAAGTGGTTTTGCACGTTTGAGGTGTGGTGCTTAGAGGCTAACTGTGTCAGAAATGTTGTGACATCTTCTTCACTGATTTCAATTTGGCTGTGTTGTGTAAATAAGGTGAGATTTTAGCTTTCCAGATCAATTTAAAGATGAAGTTGTTGTCTCTGTCCATAGTTGGTAGTACGCGTTTACAAATCTCTTTAGTGGCACACAAATTACAATTCATGAAGGTGTATTGTACATACATGTGATGTCAGGTAAGTAGAGGAGACAAAACCAGATCTCTTAAACAATTATGCCTTCAATCTTGTCAGAGCTGAATATGCTAAAAACTCTGAATAAATCTTAGATGTGCTTGGGTTTGATCCTACGACTGGACATGGAATTTTTTCCCTATGAAGAACTCTGTTTAGTCTTCCTCTAAATACAGTGTTTAATTGAGTCCTTAGTAGAGTAACAGATCATTTTTGCAGTTACTAGTTTTGCATCTAGTTAGTTCTAGCTAAAGATAGCACAAAGTACCAGTTTACACTAAAAGGAAGAAAAATAGCTATGTGAGTACTCTCCAGACTTGCTTTCCTCTGAGTGCTTAGATCTTCTTCCATGATCTCCAAAGCAGAAGAGATAGAAGGCCCATCTCATGCTTGGTTGTCCCAATTTCCCTATTCATTGACAACTTGTGTGACCGGTTGGCTCGTCTGTGCTTCAGTTCTTTCTCTGTAGAAAACATGTAGAAGTGTTTTCCTGGCCACAGCATTATTTTGAAGCCTTCAAGTACGATGACAAACAAGATTAGAACAATGAAATTGCTCAATCACACATGAGTTATGCAGCCCAGTGTGTACATTGTGAAAATCCTGTTGAGCTCTAACTGCATACTTAGGCATCAACCTTCTGGGAAGCTCTTTCTCTAAGGACTGAATAACACTCCTAGAACAGTATTTCACTTCCTTTTGTGTACTGTAAGATGAATTAAATTGCATAGCCTTATTAAGATTTACCTGGATCTTCGACACTTTAATTTCTACCAGATGATTGAAAATAGGAGAATCTGTTTAAACATCCCAACAAAAGGTGCTTGTTTTTTATTTTTCAAAATATATCTTTTCTGTTTTAATAGGAAGTAGAGAATCACTACGTTCCATTACAACCTTCTTATAGAGTTTTGTACAAATTCTGTACCTTTTAATAACAATTGTCAAGGTTATTTGGATTGGCATTTCAAATGTTTATTTCTTCCTCATTCTTATGATCAGGTCTAAGGACAGTAACCTGGTTGAAGTATTTCGCTTTTATTACCTTAATCCTTTGACTGATTAGAGTCATCTTTCTTACATAGCACTGACCTCAGGAGTACTTTTCAGCTTCCACAGTTATTTTTTATTTATTTATTTATTTCTCTTTAAACATATGACAATGCGACAATGTCTTTAGAGAGAAAACTACATTTCTCCAATGCCAGTCTTTCTCAATATGAAGTTCAACACTGAGAAAACAGTTCTGTCTTTCTTTGGCAGCTCCCTTCTGAAGTTAAATTAAGATTCAGCATTCCAACAGCTCTTTCTTAATGTGAGCCTTTCACTACCACCAGCTTAGAGGAAAATGGGACCATTAATTTTTGCTGTTCCAAAATTGCAACTATATTAAACAAGAATGAAATGGGCAGGTAATTATCAATACATAAAAAGGAGCTATGGTATGCATTAGCACTATAGACCTGATTTTAAAACTCAATACTAAAGCAATTTATTACCATCACAGGGCAGGAATTTTCAGCTATATGCACTCTATATGCTCAGCGATGATTAAGAGGTGTATTTTGTGTATCTTGTTAAGAATCTCCGGTATGCAGTTCTCCGTGATGAATTGTCTTAAAATGTTTTCAGTTGTGTTCTGTTTGGCTTGACTTCCCCTTGGGACAGGATGAGCATGTCTCAATATTTTGTTACCTAATCTGCTAGAATTTTCAAACCACCTTTTAGCGTTTCCTAACTTAATATCCCATGAAAGAGTACTTTGATTTGAACAGATTTCTAGGTCACCTGGTTAGATAAAACCCAGACGAGTTTACTTAATTTCCAATGAGCATGTAGTTCTACCCTTTAAAAGACAAACTCTTTGCTACTGGCTCTGTGAGGTGCAGCATCTTTTCAAAGCCGAAAAGCTTATTTTTAATGATTTTCCCAATCTGTGCCTTGCTTACATCTTCCATTGGTATTTGCACTGCTGAAACAAATCTGTGCTTACCATGTGTCCTTAAAAAGGAGTGGCATTGCAGAAGGAAGCACTCGTGAGCTAAACCCCCAACTTTAAAGAAATAACTGAATTACCTATAGGCAAAACCTTTTTTTTTACCCCCATGTAATTTCTGTGGTTGCTGTTAGTGTAACTTGTCCCTAGTTCTGCAAGTTTGCCTTTTAGGGATTAATCAAAGCATAACACTTGAGGCCGGTTTACATACAGATAGCCATACACAAATATACATAGCATTTTTAAATGCCTGTTTATCTTTCGGCATAACCTCTGTGTTTATAAACACATCTGAATCAGAACTGCTGTTCATTTCAGTAAGCAGTTTTGAACTTAATGTATCTATTTTAAAACCAGACATATGGTTCTTTTGGAACAAAGTCCTAAAATGTACACAATCCAATGGAACCAAGTTCTTGATTTTTTTATGTTCTTATCCTGAGATCCACTTTTTATGCTATTTTCAATTTGTAGCATAGACTATCTGTAGAATATACTTCCTCAGGATATATTCCCCACCTGCTGCAGGCAGATGTAGATCTAAAGAACCTCAAATTTGTATGATTGGTTGAACAGTCTGCAGTTGGAAGCAGGATTCTGCTGGCGTATCTGAAGTTCACGTAAGTGTGCTTCATGTGTCCACACAGTTGTTTTTCCTTCTTCAGGTCTTAGAATGAGGACTGTCTCCCATGGGATACTGTCTCCCATGACACCCTGATAGCAAAGCTGAGAAAGCATGGGATAGATGAGTGGACGGTGAGGTGGGTTGAGAATTGGCTGTCAGGCCGAGCCCAGAGGGTTGTGATTCGAGGAGCAGAATCTGACTGGAGGCCTGTTACTAGCGGTGTTCCCCAGGGCTCGGTGTTGGGTCCAGTCGTGTTTAATATCCTCATTGACGACCTTGATGAGGGAATAGCATCCACCCTCAGCAAGTACACCAATGATACAAAGCTGGGAGGAGTGGCTGACACGCAGGAACACTGCGCTGCCATCCAGCGAGACCTGGACAGGCTGGAGAGCTGGGCCGTTAGAAACCAGATGAAGTTCAACAAAAGCAAGTGTAAAGTCTTGCACCTGGGAAGGAACAACCGTTTGTATCAGTACAGGCTGGGGGATGACCTGCTGGAGAAGAGCTCAGTGGAGAAGGACCTGGGGGTCCTGGTAGATGACAGGTTGGCCATGAGCCAGCAGTGTGCCCTGGTGGCTAAGAGAGCCAGTGGGATCCTGGGGTGCATCCGGAGGAGTATAGCCAGCAGGTCAAAGGAGGTGATCCTCCCCCTCTACTCTGCCCTGGTCAGGCCCCACCTGGAGTATTGTGTCCAGTTCTGGGCTCCTTGGTTTAAAAAGGACAGGGATCCCCTGGAGAGAGTCCAAAGAAGGGCCACGAAGATGATTAGGGGCCTGGAACATCTCCCCTATGAGGAAAGGCTGAGTAAGTTGGGACTTTTCAGCCTTGAGAAGAGAAGACTAAGGGGGGACCGAATTAAAGTTTATAATTATCTGAAGCAGGGGATGCAGGGGGAATCAGCCAGCCCCTTTTCAGTGGTCTGTGGGGATAGGACAAGGGGTAATGGCTGCAAGTTGGAGCACAGGAAGTTCCGCACCAACATGCGGAAGAACTTTTTCCCAGTGAGGGTGACAGAGCCCTGGGATAGGCTGCCCAGGGAGGTGGTGGAGTCTCCATCTCTGGAGATATTCAAGACCTGTCTGGACGCCTATCTGAGTGATATGTCCTAGGGAGCCTGCTTTGGCAGGGGGGTTGGACCCGATGATCTCTTGAGGTCCCTTCCAACCCCTACAATTCTATGATTCTATGATTCTATGACCCGAATCTTACGTAGGAGCACAGAATTCAGGATGTTTAAGCCCTGTGTCTCAAAGCTTATGTGGCAGAGTTGGAGTGCTGTCTATAATGGTCTTCGATAACAAAAGAAAGATTGTAAAGGATATTTGGAACAGCAGTCTTCATAGCATCAACTGGACCACAGATCCAGAGGAATTTGTTTTTCTCATCTCTTACATACTGATCGCTACTATGTTTAATTTACATGTACAGTTTCTAGCTTTATATAGGGTGTTCCTTCGGAGTTTTCTGCTCCTTTGGGATCAAGAGATGTGGCTAATCAAGGGTGGTTGTTCTTCACAATCAAGGTTATTCTCATATGAGTAAGGCAATACAGGCTACTGAGTCTATATGGAGCTATATCACAGGCTGGGGATTTGCCTTTCTGTGGTATGGGAAAGACAGCTATTTCTCCTAAGCAAATGATCTTCCATTCTTTAGTTTTACAAATGATTCACCTGTGTACCCCTTCTGCCTCGTTTCGTTACACTGAGGTTAGAGTTTCCAGTATGTTGTCCCCAGGACAAACCATTCAAAAACTGTTGGTTTTGTGATCAGAATTCGCACCCAGCTGCTTTGGACCTTCATCTCTTCAACTATCTAAAGTCTGACACAGACCTGCAGTAGGTGATTTGAACCGAGTGATGATTCTTTAATCTGGAAAGTGAGGAGACAAAGTACCTCTAATTATGTAAACATCTTTTATTTTTTTGTTTTCTTTTCCAAGTGATACAAGTTATCTTTGCATTGGCTATAATTCTAATGGCCCATATCCCAGTACCAAGTCACCTGAGTCTTTTAGAAAGTGCCTGAGTACTTGATTATTAAGACTTGTAAAAGATGATCTTTATTAAAATCCATTATTTTTTTTTTCCTTCTGTGTGTGTAGCTGTGTTTTTCAGACATCTTGTCAAGCCTTTCTGCTTCTTATGTGAAGAGAGGCTTAATGTAGAATCATAGGCAAAACTTCTGACCTGGAAAGAAGTAGTTCTAACAAAGGGTTGAATCTTCAGTATTGAAGATGTCAAAGTGAAAAGTAGCTGGATTAAAGACAGCAGTATTGAGTTTTTGCCATTAGACTAGAAAGACTGAATTGTTACTAAAAGCCACGAAGAGGGGGACTCTGGAATTTTTGGTGAAAGGAAATTGAAAAGAAACAGAACATTTGGATTCATGTTTCATGAAATAATGTGTGTGACAGAATAGGAAGGCAGTCTGAGGGAAAATTGACATAATTTTTTCCTACAACTGGGAAAGGCCAGATAAATATGTCAGTGTTAACAAGTGAACTATTGTATACTTACAGAGAAAGATTCAGAGTGATTTGTAAATATTAATTTGCATCAGCCTTAGAAGAATGTTTTATAATGTACAAAAATGTACGTTTTCTCTGTAAAATCATTATAAGCCTGTGCTAATTACAGATCTTTTTTTGGTATTCTTCAGTTTTATAGGAGCGGTTCTTCCTTCAGCTTCACTTACCTTAATTATGAAGGTAGAAAATTAAAGATTTCCCACTGTATTTTGTTACAACCACATGAGAAATAAAGAAATACTATAGTACTCATTTTTTTTTTCAGATTGCAAAGAACATTAGAGAGAGAAAGAAGAGATTTAGTTGAGTGTTAACTAAAAAGACAAAATGCAAACCCAACAAAGAAAGAATTGTGGAACTTTTTTTTTTTTCTTTTTAAAAAAAAGAACAAAGCACATTCTTTAATGATGATGTTCACAGAGTAATGGAGACTCTGGCTTACAGAACTAAGCTGGAACAAAATCATGCTTTAGTAATTAAAGTAAGCTTTCAAGTGAATCAAATCAATCTAATATAAAATTGTTGTAAGTGGGCATAGGGTAACCCATACCAAAACAACAACAACAACAACAACAACAACAACAATAATAATAATAATAATAATAGACAATTCATTTTTAGCAGAAAGCCAGAAATGGGGATGTGGTCACCCAAAAGATGTTCTGAAACTCCCATATCAGTGGGAGATCTCAAATGCTGGAGCTGCACACACTTTTGATGCCTAGAAATCCGATTTCTATTAGAAGAGGAAGAAATGTAAGGAGAATGTATTTGTACACTTGACTTCCTGCGTTGCCATTCTTTAACACAAGTGATGCTCAAGTATTTTGACTTTTCTCTAGACCATAGGACATGCTTTTCCTCTTTTCAGCTACTTCTTTTCATATCAGATTAAAGAAAACGCCTGTATGCATATAAAATGAGATGCATAGAGATGGCAATTTCCTTAAAATAAACATATGCATGCAGGGAGGCAGGTATTGGAGCAAGATTTCTTGTTTGTAAGTTTTCCCTGGCAAGCAACAGAGACTTCTATGGACAGATGAGGGCTCGATTCTCTTCCCTGAGGTTAGACACTGCAAAGCTGCTTGCTCTAGAACTTCTTCTCTGGCGTCTGCTGCTGTTTTCTCCAAGAAACCCTGTAGATGAGGACTGTAATTATTTAATTCACCATCCTTGTGGTTGGCATGGTGCGTTAGTATAGCTTGTGTGACATAATGTTATTTATGTAGCTAGTTTTATATTGTTGCTGTAGGGGATCCTTCTCTGGCTGGGGGCTTGGACTAGATGAGCTCCAGAGGTGCCTTCCAAACCCTAGCTTTCTGTGATTCTGTGACCTTGTTGGTGGTAAAGAAAAGGTACGAGCCCCTTGCCCATAACCTTATTTTATTTTCAGAAATGAAAATGTAGATTGCTGTGTGACAGTTTCCTACTATAGTTTAGGAGAATGAAGATGATAAAGTAATGATGAATTGAGATTTGAGTGTTGCTGCAGAGAAAGAGTGGCAAAGAGCAGAAACAGGAAAGAGGCACAGAAAATGAACATAACAGCAGGGTTGTATGGCAAAGAGTTTTTTTATTGTGCCATTTGACAAGCAAATTCTATTGGTCAGGTAATTCACAGCCTTGATCTGAGGGCATGATGGAGAGGAAAGAATTTGTGGATACCAAAATGCCTGTCCAGTATGTCCTTGTCATTAGGTACACAGGCGATATGCCTTCTCTTAAGAAAGGAGCAGAAAGGGTTATATAACTTTCAATGAACATTGTTAGTCCTTTATAGAAAATTAGAAAATGTTTGATGGGAGCAGTGCTTTTATAAACAGGATTTTTTTTTTCTTGTCCTTACGCGTTAGTCCATAAACTGTCAATATTCCCATCCTCTCAGCCATATTAAAGCTCAAGAGTATACATGAGTCCACAGTCTCTAAAGAGCTAGATATCACTCAGTTACACCCAGGAATTTCCTTTTAAAAGCATGTTAAAGTTACTAGGAATGTTTCCTGAACAACCTGAAAGAAAGCTGTGTTGGGCACTGTGTTAACATATGCCAAAGCGTATTAATTTGATTACTTCTGCTTGTGCTTTCAACTCAACTGAAAATACAGAGTTGACAATGTAATTATTAACAACACACAGAGGTTTTTTTTGTTAGGTGGGGTTTTTTTCTCAGATTGAAGATCTTATCATAGATAGGATTCATAATTAAAAGTCACTGAATTATAGAAGAATTGTATGTATGTTGTTGAATGGCTGTTGCAGAACCAGAAATGTTGACATGAATGATCTCTGTTTTCATATCACTTGCAACTTACTGGTAAATGTTCTTTCATTAAATGTAAGATACCTAAATTACATTAAGTAGACTATAGATTAAAATTAACCTCTTTTTATACATTTTCAAGAGGTTGTGTATTATTTTGCAATGTTTTCATTTCTATTTAGCCTTCTTTTGTTTGAGATTTTTTTATATCTTTTTTGTAAATGCAGTGTTGTTTAGAAAGCCCAAATGTTGGACGGGTTTAATATTATGTGAAATATATATATATATAAAGAATGTGAAAGATGTATAATCTCTTCCCCAAATATGTAACAGTGAAAGAATACAATCACAAGAAAATAAAACCATGCAGCCTCTTAGAGCATTTTCCCTTCAATCCATGCTTCAACCATCACCTCCATACTAGTGTTGAAAATAAAAGTGAAGATTTGTTTTGGAGGGAGTTCATTGAGATGCCATTTTCTAATGGCTGCTTACAGCCCCAAAATATATTAGTATTTAAACTGAATTCTTGTGCTTTAGTTGCTTATTCTGTATCTTTCACAGATGGTAACAATCCAGATCTTCTGTGAATCATCATAAGGACTAAAGACAATATTTATATTTATAGATTGACAACAAATTTTGACATAATAATAACTATAATTTCTATAAAACCAGTTGTCAGAGCTTTGTGAAATTTCACCTAGCTAAGATAGTTGGGTTTTTAAATTTTTATTTTATTTTGGTGTGCTTGGTGTATTTATTTATTTACTTAGACCTAGAAACTTAGCTTACACTCAAGAATATTATATACTGTCTTTTTACTTTTTTTCTTGCTCTGCTAATGTTTTCATTACTACTCACATCATCTTTCTTCTTCCTTAAATTTTGTAATGTTTATTCCTGTATCCTGTGCTAACCTTTGTGCTGGCCCCCAACATTGAGCTTTTCGTGATCTCTCTTCTGCTTTCCACTCACATAATAGTGGTTCCTTTGCAGAATTGAACACATTCACAGGTAGTTGGAAGAGTAGCGTCTGTAACAGCAAATAGTTGTCAGTTATGGACATTTTTTGATTAATTTGTTTAAGAAAAGCACAGTATTTATTCTGAGGGCATTAAAATTGAACTATGTCATTGGATACAGTATCTGTAGGTGAAGGTTTACTGTGCCTAACGCCCTGAGTAGCCAAGACCAAGGAATTGAATTAGGAAAATGTTGGTTATATTTTATGGGAGTTCAAAGTTGAGTTCCTTTGCTCTGGTTAGTGTTAGAACAGATGGCTCCATTGCTGAGCAGTAGCTTGATACCGTATTTCATTGCCTCCTTTAAAAATGATACTCTATATGAAGTCTATGATGTCAGGAATAAAAGGGAAAAAAAAAAACAGGTATGCATAAAAAAGAAAAAAAAAAGAGAACCGAAGGTACTGGAAGGTATTAGACATTGCTGTATGTACAGCAGAATCTTTGCAGGAAGATACTTTGTGAGAGGAGCTTTGACTATGCTTAGTGAAAACAGTGTTGATTGGGAAGAACTAGATGGCAGATAATTGGAACTGGACAGACTAGGAAAAAAAAAAAAAAGTCCCAAGCAAGTTAATAGCCTCAGCCACATCTGTTGCTGCTTTTTTATTGGAAATTTTCACATGAAAACCTGGTTTGCAAGCTGGAGTTTGGAATAACTTTTCTTTACGTTGGACCCTGACTTCCCTGCAAAAAGCAATTAAAACCATATGTATCACTTTCTTGGATGCAAATTTCCCTTTGTCCCTCGCAGACCTGGGAGCATTATGGGTAACATAAGAGCTGAATTATGAAAGCAGTTACAGAATAAAGTTACTTTTCCAATGCATTTTACAAAGTAATTTTTTCACCAGATGAAGTTACTTGTATAGTTTGTTTGGGGTTTTTTCCACTGTTGTTTTTTGGGTTTTTTTTTAAACAATGTAGAAATCTTGGTACCATACTTCCCCTTCGGCATTCCCAGGAGTGATTATTGACCTTAAATGGTTTCAACGGGGTTTTTTAATGCCAATCCTAAAACACGCGCTCAGTTGTATAACACCTACTGAGCGCTTAGGCAAATGTATACCACAGGAGTGGAAGCCAATCATATTGATCATTTCAGCCAATTATGCTTGTACAGCACATGGTTATCCCATTTTATTCACTAATACGCAGTAGAGAAAGCTGGCAGCTAAGAGTCGTTCTATGATGAAAGCCTTCTTACTTACTAGACTGGTATCACTGCTGTGAAGGACAAGTCTTGTAACAGATTTAACAATCTTTTCAAGAATACAACTCGAAGTTACTGAGACAAGGAAAAAAAAAATGTTGGCACAATTAGCATTTGGTTGAGAAGTAGCAGTTCCCGGCCAAATAAAATGTTTTTGATTAAAGTTTGGATTCAGCAATATATTTTGAAAGGAAAACTGTTGACAAGGCTACAAATATTGTAGAAGGGCTGTGGTGCGACGGGCTTGATCTGGAGTGGAAGCTCCATTTGTCTCCGAGATTTCTGTTAGCTTTGAAACTCGCATGCCTTAATACCTCAGAAACTAAACCCAGCCTCTGGTTCTAGCTGTGGCCAGATGAAGTGTCAGGGACTTACTTAACAATGTATGGGCTTTGCCTCAGTCCTGTGGAGACGCAGAGCCAGGCCTTTGCTAAACAGAATTGCAAAGGGGTTAAATCAGTATGCAAATAGCGCGTTTAGTTTGAGGCTTAGCTGAAAGTGAAACACTGCCTGAAGTCATGGGAATTAATTCCTTCACCCATTGTCATTTAGGCTCCCTCTTTTCTTCTGCTGTAGGATTCACCATTTTATAAATCATCCTGTGTGGCTAAGATCTTCTTTTCAGCTCATTTGAGCTAGAGTATGAGGAAAGAGCCCCCTCCTCCTAAAGGTCAAGCTTGTTGTTTATTGTCAGTGAGAAGGTTTTTCTTTTCTCTTTTATTTTTTTCTCCCCTTTAGCTTCTAATTCCATCCTTCTTTTCCATGCCACCAACTAGATTTGCTCGTCTCTGAAATGACCAATAAGTGTACTGTTAAAATTTATGTGGATTAACCTCTTCTCTATGAAAAAGGCCAGCAAAGCTAATATCCCCAGGCCCTCTCTGAGACTGCATTCTCCATCCTGGTTAAAATAATGTGTTTTAGTAGCACTTGCCAAGACATGGGTGGGAGAAGGGGAGGGAATCATACAGTCTTAATTTAGAAATGGCATCTCTGGAAAAGATATTGAAAGACTTGTTCAAAGAAATTGTTAAATCTGTATTTTATGCAGGATTGTAAATACCTGGAAAAACCCCATAAAAAGGAATCTTAAGCTATTTTCTTCATGCTTTGTGTATGTGGATTATATTAGGTCTATTTTATCCATCATTTCTCCATTATGAAATCTCAGTTCATTAAGTCTTATCTGCAGCCTTTGAATAGAATGCAGTCTTCCTTTTTTTAGTAGCAGGGCAGGTTATTCTTTATCAGCTGTTAGACCTTGCAGATGTTTCCCTTGTAACCATATATAAAATGGCTGATGTGGCATGAATCTCCATATGACAAATAACCTTCAAATGCCAGAATCCTATTTTAGGTTTCACTTCAACTCCTAATCTCATACACATCTTTCTATGATATGACAATTCAGGGTTACAGAAATGATTGACTAATTAAAAAATAATAATATATTATTCAGGAATTGTTACAGCATTTTAATAAGAAATGCACGAAAGCCAGATTGATAGGATATGAGCTGTTGCATTGTAACACACACAAAAGGACAAAGCTGTGTAGAGAACTGTAAAGAAAGACTTGTTTAGGTCTTTACATGGTGTGTGCTAGTATCTTCAATATTTAGAAGCATAAAAAGCAGGGCTGTTAATGACATGTGCCATTGCAACCAGTGCGTCACGTTAAGAAAAAGAGGCTCTTTACCGTCTTGAAGTTAGGCACATGCCATGTTTCTTCATGTCTCAGGCCTTCAGTAGTGCCTTTGCAACTCTTGCTAAATCCCAAAGCTAAAAGGGATCTGGTGGCACAGGAAAGTGATAGTATGATGCTTTTTGCTCTCAGTGATATGGAAGAGCTGCCTTTAGGCATCTGGTTCTGTTTAGAAATGTTTCTGTAACAGCAGCAAGCAGAATTATTATATATAAATACTGCTGGATTTATAAGTCAGATATTTGTCTTTACAACAAATAAATTTCCTTTCCTGGCTCCTGTGGAGGTATTTTTCCTCTAGGTTATGTATCCTCATTAGCAGCATAGGTTTCATAGAAGCGTTCCTGGTTTCCCTATGTTTGTTAGGGTTGAATAGATGCAAATCAGAAGAATGAGACATGGATTAGGCTATCTGATTGTGCTCATTAGGATCCAAAGTCACATTCATTTTAGTGTTCCATAGTTGGATTAACTTTTGGAGAAAGAGAGAAAACATGTGCCTGCAAGTGGTTTGGGGTTTTTTTTGCTAGATGACATCTAAAGCAAGCTCCCATCTTTCAAGTACGTTGTGACATGTTTTCTTATCAAACTGCAACCATTGTCTCAAGAGTGGGTTTGCCTGCACCTTCAGATGTAGGCACCTAAACCTGAAAACGTACTGAAGAAGTGAAGAGAACATGTCCACTCTGGAGTACTCCTTAAGAGACGGAACCAATCTCTGAGGAATCCTGAATTCCAAACAAAAGGGAACAAAGCTGCTGCTGACCTCTACAAGTCATTTTAAAGCTTGACTTTATGTAAGATGCTAAACAGAGTACTGCTAGTTAAAATAAGAGGAAGATGAAGGCAGCTGCTGTGCTGAGACTCGTACCACATTGACTCATTGCTGGAAAGGAACTATCGAAAAACTGGTGCCAGAATCATCAGCTCAGAAACCAGAAGAGCATGTGAGAGGCGGGAGTCGCGAGAACACTTAGGAGTGTGAGGGTTTGGGAACTTCATCCAAACAGCACAGTAAAGAAATCTAGAGGTCTGCAGAAGGCAGGCTAACCCAGAGATGTCTGAGCTGTCCATAGAAAAAGGCATCAGGAACCACAAATATTGGGAAGGCGTCCAAGAGGGAAAAGGACTTTGTCAAAGCCAGAAGTACTTTCTTTTTTTCTTTTTTTTTTTTTTTTTTTTTTTCCAATGAACTAAGCAGCAAAGAACTGGCAAGCTGATCCAGGATGTGCCAGACCCTAAGGCAGATGCAAAATGAAAATCAATTGCATTTTCATTAAGGATTCAGTGAAGAAACAGAACTTTTCTTTCATTTTAGGTTTTTTATTTTAATTTTGCTTGTTTTAACTGAAAAGTAGTGCAGTTGTTGCTTTTGATGCATAGCAGCATCTGTGTGTGAGTTTTACTGCGGAAAAACTGATTCTAAAACATAGTATGAAAATTCCTAATACTTTCTGTATGAAAACAACTAAAACAATTGAAAGCAATTTCTTCTTCTTTTGACTAATTTTTAGCAAATCTTGCTAAACTTCTCAGAGGGATAGACAACTGTCTTGCAAAGTTAATGGGTTGCTCCTGGCTCCGGCTTTGTTTTCTCTGTTACATACGGTTGTGTATCAGTTTGTATGCTGCAGTAGAGATTGTGTTTCATTGATCTGACAGCAATCTTAAACTAAATACCTCAGCTGGATCCTGAAGAGTCCAAAACATATCTGGGAGGATAAAATCCACCAGAAAATATTTACATATTTTGAGGAGGGAGAATAACTTTCTAAGAAATAATGTGCTTTGATGACTGTCAAAGTTAAGTTTATCCTTACTTTGTGTGAAGATTACAGACACAAAGAAGTATATTCTAGCAAAGTAGCAGAATAGGTATGTGCTTACAAGAATTGATAGTGAAAAAAATGTTAACAGAGATGTAATTAGAGAAAATTCTAATCCGATACAGCAAGATTGGGTACTAGTAATCTTTCTCAACAGGGAACACTGATAATATCAATCAAGCATGCATACTGGAGACCAACTTCTCAGATCAACCTCCTTCCTTCATTGTCGGCTTCTAATTATATTTCTGATACATCAGATAAGCACTGGCAGCAAATAAGACTTGGAAATTACTCTGGACACTCCTGTCTCTGCAAATTCGGTGACACCATTAATTATAAGCTTTGCATGTTGTTGAAAATGCAATTGAAATGTTAGTAAAGTCATCCTGGACAGAGTTAATTTACATGTTTGCATTTCATATCTTCATTTTCTAGCTTCATTTGAACTTGCCTTCCCCTCCTCTTCCTAAGTAAAAAGAACAATGAGTGCTCACCTTGGTGGTGGCACACCTGTTACCTGGCAAAGCACTTAGTGCATTGTCATCCTCATTGAAACACCTGACATCTCATGTATTGTAAGAAACGTTACTGTGCAGATTCTTAATAAGCATCCAGCCATCATTGTGCTCCCAGCTATTGTAAAAGACTAAATGTGACAGAGTGGGAAAAGCTGGTAAAGCTAGGAAAAATGTTTCAAACCGGGATGCACATGGGCATTACAGGGTTGCACCAGTTTAGGAGTCCCTGTCCTGACAAAGGCTTTGCTCCTTCATTCACATGAGGAAAACTGCTGTTTGTTCGCTCTAGCAAATAGAAATTATACCAGCAAAAGCAACACAGCCTGGTTTTCTTTTAAAAAGAGACAAGCGGTGCTGAGAAACTTCAGTGTGCTGAAAACGTTCTGCTTGAGGTAACTAATCCCAGTTAGAGCGTCTAGGCTATCAAGTATGTACTTCACTTGATGCTGTTTGCTTTCTGAAGAAGTTATAACATTGCAAGGGGGCTGTGCTTTGCTGTACATTCTGATAGTCTTTGTTTTCAGTGTTTAGCCTGAGGGGATCTGCCTGCTGGTGCCTTCCATGTCGTGTGCATATAACTCTTCCTCTCTTTCAGTTTTCACCCCGATCTCCCTAGGGGAGGTTATTGAGTGAGTTTTGCTTGAGTCTTACTCCATAGAAAGAAAGAAACTTAACTGCTAGATTAGGGAAGGCAGACTGTAGTTGAGGTAGTTGTTTAAAATTTTGATTGCTCTTTTTTTTGTTTGTTTATTTTAATTGTTATTATTCATTTTTTTTTTTATTTTAGTTAGCAAGGGATCAGTCACACAACTAAAAATAACAGCCCAGACTCCCTCATCTCCTATGAAATTGTCCCTCATTTCAAAAAAGTTGCATTAAACCCACTACAACTCCCAGTGAAATTAGAGTTAAGGAAAATAAAACTTCTATAAAAAGGGGTTGGACTAGATGATCTTTAAAAGTCCCTTCCAACCCAAACAATTCTTTGGTTGCATGAGTAACGAACACTATGGTCAAAACGTAATTGTATTTTTTAGTCTTTTACTACATTTGCCATAGAAGCTGTTAAGTTAACCTTTTTTACCTCTGGAAAAGGTATGAAAACATCAACTAATGGTTCACTGAGCTGAAACATTCAAATTATGTATGTTCCATCCAGGAAGCTTTCCTTGAGGAGTACTGAGGAGGAAATGTATCTCCTGTGACCTACTGGGAAAAAAAGAATGTCAAGCCATGTATGAACTAATATTTGAATTCGATTCTTAAACACAAGATGTCTTTTTTGGGTTACTTAGGGTGTTACCATTGGTTTCTTGAGCTTTCTGCATCAGTTGAGAAAAGTGGGATATTAAATGTAGATATGCCGTTAACTTCTCTGACGTCTGCATAATGCACCAGGAGAGGATGGGACTGTTTGCTGCTGCCCCTCACGGTCCCAGTGTTTTTATATGACAGTATGACACATGCCACAGTATAACTTCCAGATGGCTTTTGAAGTTGGCTGTAACAAAGCATTTGCTAAATGGTTCTCACACTGGTCTAAGAGAGCCCAAACTGTTTTCCATAGTCAGTAGGGGAAAGCTCATCCCTCTGGTTAAGAGTATGGGCCTGTTTTGTGGTGATACTTGTCTCCACATGTCCCTGGGTTCCAATTCATTTTGCTACAAAGATTATTATATGTATTTGGTTAGTGGCAGATTTTGGAATTCCTCAAATATAGTTATATATGGTATGGAAAAGATTTTAAAATGTATTATTTATATAAGTGTAGGCAGAGTAAGGGGAGGTGTGAGCACGCCCACAGAAATTATATCAGTATATTCAGAGAAAGTAATCCTGACTGTAGACTTAAAAGTCAGAGATAAAGCTTCCATTGATTCAATGGGTAAGAGTTGGACCCAGAGAAAATAGGAAACATGCCTTATATGAACTGAAGTTAAGATGTGCATCCTCTGCCCCCCGGAAAGAGGATATTTAAAATATTTATGTAAATATTTCAAAGGCTTGCCTGTTGAGCTTTGTTAAAGGAACCTGTATGCGTGTTGACCTTATGTTTGTTTGTTTCATGGAAAACTTACGCAGCTGCTTTTCATAACTGTGTTCACATCTGCTGTTGCTATGTCATTTTATCCTGGTTTCCGAAGGAAATGAGGTTTATGTGATTACACTATGTGTGCCTGGGTGTGCGTGCACACGTGCGTTCACATGCATGTGAGCATTTCCCACAACAACAGATTTTTTAACTCACTGTCCCCTTTCAACCAAATCTGAAGGGTTGAAGGAGAGCCTAGTTCCTCACACACTCCGATTCCTACAAATTCACGGAAATACCAGCACCTAGGTAAGAAACCCAGAGAGTGAGAGACCTTGGCAGAAGTACTGTGCATGAGTTTGACCTTTATGAGACACCAGAGAGCAGAGCAGTCGTGACTTAACCAGTGAAAAGCTGCAGTTCCAATTTGCCACCTGGTTAGACACTGGAGTAGCTGATTGTAGGATACAAATCTGCAAGAAATCAAGCTTAATTAATTTTTCAGATTACAAAACTATGATTCCTAATTTGTCTTTAAAAAAAAAAGAAAACCCAACCTGTTTATTTAGTTAGTGGTATTTATGGACTGTTCTGTATGAGAGCAGAATTTGAATTTAAGAGGGGAAGAAGGCATGAAGCTTTGTGGTAACTTTTACTGGCAAGAGCTTTTGATGGTATTGTGAGTGAAAGCTGTAAGTTACTTTTGCAGTTCGTCCTGAGGCAAATAAACCTGTTAATGTTATACCAAAACACCATGAATTCTCCAAGTACCACATAACTTTCATGAAAGAAAAAACTATCTTTATAAAACTCCCTTGAATTATTTCTCAGTTTCATGGTATTATTTCTCATCTCTTCCTTTGCTTGACTGAGTTCCTGCCACAGAACAAATCCGCCTCTGTGGAACTAGAATACAAAGGAAAATTACAAGAAATAAATCGTAGAAACCTTTAAAAATTGCCTAATACAGCTTTTCAGTAAATTTGCTGTTGAAGAAATGTGATGGATGGGCATAAAGAGATCTGTATTCAGCTGGATGTGTATGTGTATATATATGCATATATAGAGAATGAGTGAATAATGTGAAGTAGGAGCAGGGAATCTCTTATTGGAAGGGGAATTTGTAGCTCACTAAATGCTAAAAAGCCTCTCTTTCCAGCCCTAATGGGCTGTGAAATACTATACTTTAAACCTGTCACTATTCCAGGACTGAGTATGGCTTGTCCTGTGCCTTTGGGAAATGTAATTTGGAGCGTGTGCATGGGGGGTGTTTTGGGGATAAGGAAGTAAATGGAAATTCTGCTGTGGAGAGGAAGAAAAGAAATATTTCTAGGGGGAGGAGGGCTTACATTTTATTTTTAAGAAGTGATTGTAGATGTTCAAGCGTTTGAAAGGTGGGAATGTTAGACATGGTCTGAGGGAAGATGGATTAGTGGGCCCTGAAGCATGTAACAGGTGAGTGGCCAGCAGGACGTGATGAATTAAACTCACCATTCAGTTACAAGCTTCACTGCAAGGTTTTTAGATTTATTACATGGATTTGCAATATATTTGTCTTTAGAAAATAAAAAATAAATGTAGGCCTTTTGGGGCATACCTTATCTAGGAACCTTTTGGTAATACTAAACAAAAACACTTAACTGTTTTTTATGATTAAATTTACAAAAGTAACCACACCCCAACATGTAGCTTTTTCTCTGGCCAAAATGTATAATACTGAGAAAGAGTAACAGTTTCTATGGAAGGGCACAAAAGTTTTGAGAGGAGAATTTCATGCATGTACTGTGATGTAGAAATATGCTTCTGAAAGCCAAGGGGAAAAGTCATGGCTTGGCTGGAATGCCTCACGATGTAAGCTCAAAATAACTGCAGAGCACCGTTTGGATGTATTTCGAGTAACAAGAAAGAAAGAATATTAGCAGTCCTGCATCTCTCATTTATCTGAACATCAGCAAACGGACACTTCATTTGATATCTTGACATTTCTTTGGTTTTATATATTTGGCTGGTATATATCCAGGAAGACACAATGGAGTTTCTTTGAACTCTGTTGCTGAACATCTGTAAAAGTTTACTTGGCACATGGTAGCAATTTTAAGCTGTGTGTATGGCAAAGATGTGTATATGTCTCTGTACAGAAGTTAAACCAGGGAATCTACAATATTTGTCCAAAACATTTCGTTTATCCAGGTTTTGGGGTTTTTTAAATGATATATCAAGTTAAAAATGCTATATTGAAAAGATTTTTTTATGCTTAAGTAAGTGTACCTTTGAACATAATGCTGAAAGACCCTACAATAGCTCTAGTATTTTGGATGAAGACATATATGTGTGTGCATATATATATATGAACATACATAATTCACATATGCATACATGTCATTCACCATAGACACTGAAAATCAACTTACTTTTATTTATAAGTGTGATTTGCAACCAGAGCTTTTCAAGTATAAATGAGAATGTTTGGATTACTAACACAGCATAGGGGACAATGTAAAACCCAATTTTCCTCCAAAATGAAACTTTGTGACTTCTTTTTTTTTTTTTTCATAGACCCCAATCACAAACCATTTTCCTTCCAGAATCAAATTGCAGATGCTTTTCATGAAAATACACAGATACTTTCTTAAAACTATTTCCTATTTCTGTCGCTGGAGGAAAAGCTATTGCTCATGACAGATGTGTGTTTTGGGACTCACTTGCTGTTTCAGAAAGCTTCACCTAAAATCCACAGACTCTGGGAGTACACAAAGGACTTTTAATATGGTAGCCTGGAGATTCAGGACCTTTTTCCCTTCATATTTAGTTTTTGTTTAATTATTTTAAAATGTAGGAAATGGGAATTCTGATTTCTGTAGTAATGGAGTAGGTAGTGTGGAGGACTCTCAGCTGTGCTGCAGCTGAGCTCTGTGGGGGACCCCAGGTCACCAGCCTCCAGTCACTGCTTGGAGACTGCCTCACTTTATGGACCAGCAGAAGGCACTGGAAATCAATTTGGAAGTGGAAAAGGAGGGTGCAGTACTGGCAAATAGTAAATATTTTGGCTTAGGTTGAGGCCTCAGGTTTGCATTTTGCGCCGTATAAATCTTTGAATTGTTGATTAAACCATTAGAAAATCAATCTACCCTTTTTAAAGCCCTCATTTATTGTCACTCATTAGACATTTCTTTAGAAAAGAAGTTTTGCTCATTGATATGTTCCACAAATTTATCACCCAATTTGATTGTAACTGGTACTAATTTATATCTGCATAGCTAATGGTGAAACCCAGCGCTAGGAGGCTTGCTGCTTACAGAAAATTGCTTATATCTTGATGGCAGCCCCAGGAATGAATGTAGAGCCCATTACGGTGTGTTTCTGTTGATGTTTGTAGAAAAAACTGTATTTTGCAAAATTCCATTATGCAGATTCATACTTCACACTGGAAAATCTGGAAGGACTTTGCTGAAAACTTAGATACCTCTTTTTAATTCCATAGAAAAATCCTCAGAAAATACTGCGCTTAAACTGACTGTAAAATGCAACACTTTTTATCCTTATTCCCTGCAGGAGAAAATACAGTGCAGGTCCTTGATGTCAATGTTCTGAGAGTCCAGTATTTGCATTAAGAAATACTTCATATCTCCTAGTGGGAATAATTAAACTGGATTCCTGTGGTGTGAATAGATGCCGTAGCTTTTATTGTGCTCCATTATTCCATGTGTAATTGAACAGTGGTGTAGTAAAAGAACAAAGGTTAGATGTGTGCAAGTTTATCTGAATACTCGGTTTCAATTAGAGGAATTTCCAATTACTTCTACTTTTTCCACGTTGTCTGAAGCTTGTATGCAAAGGACATGCTAATTTCCTCCTCCAGCACTGAACCAACATTGAGTTTTTATTTTTAACCAGCAATTTTTGGCCTCAGATCCTAGAGATCTGGGAAACATACAGGTAACCAAAGATGTAGCTAAAAAGAACTTCAGGACCATCTCAAAGTGTACTTACAAAAGAAATTCATGGCAGGTAATGTTTGCTTTTTATGATTACTTAAGCTGATATACAGCAGAGCTGAAAAATCTCCAGAGAGCAAATGAGCTGTGTCCTTTGCACAAAGAGGTTTAGCAGATGCACTGTTACTTTTAAAGAGAAGTTGTTAGTATTATATTAGACTGCAAATGTTTTTGATGTCTCTAAAATAACCTTTGAAGAGCTCCAGCTTCCTATGCTCCGATACAGTCAGTAGCACGGTGTGGTCCAAGAAGTTTTGTGTTCCAAATCATCTACCTCTGATACCCACCCTTGCCAAACAAAGAGGGATTTGGTTGTGAGGTTTTTTTAGTTTGTTTGGTTTCAAGGGTTGGGTTTTTTGTCACATTATTGGAGTTTGCAATTACTGCAAATGAAAAATAAGACTGAACCTTTGTATATTTTCTTTATCTTGCATTATTTCTGATTTCATACTTAAAAAAATTTACAGAAGGCCTAATTTATCTGGGTGGAACAACACTCTATAACACAGTACATGAGTTTTCTTTGTTTTAAAGACAACTAAACTATGGAGAAAGTTATGGGAGTCCAGCGGCTGCAAAATTTACCAGAACCAGGTTAAAGGCAGCACAAATACAAGTGTCCATGTGAGACCAAGTCAAGTTATGACTAGGAGCTTCAGCAATGCACCTATGCATTTACTGATGTGGAGAGGTGTGTGTCCCCGCAGTGTGCCTGGCATGGGTGCATGCAGGCACCCTTCATCGCTCTCTTTGAAAGCGCTGCTCCTCTGCATTTCTGTAAGCGCTGTCCCTCTGCATTTCTGTGTCAGGGTGTGAGGTAGGTGGGACAGGCAGTCCTCCATCCCTGGCGTTGGCCCTGGCCGCAACCTCCTGCTGCACCGGCAGGGACACTCTCCTGAGGGCTGCCCTCGCTCATTGAAAGCTGGGCAGGTCCTGAGAGCCCACAAGAATGACAGTGCTGGTGGCATCAGAGCATTGCTTTCAGTGGAAGCAATTAAGCGTGATAACATCCTGAACCTTTTAGTGGTATCTTGTGCATTTTTCATAGAGAATACTCATAGAGACAGAATGTTTATTTAGACTTTCTAGGCATAGCTTTTGAGAGCTGTCGCTGTTTCCATTCTGCTTGGAGACTGAGGCAGAGCGATGTGAGGCAAATTGCTCAGGGTGTCAGGAAAAGCTGAGTCAAACCAGCCGGGTTCTCTGCCCCCCAGCCCAGCACCCCTTGGAGCAGAGTCCCTTGCCACCCCAGAGCTGCTACGCTGGAAACCGGCGATGAAACCCTTTGTTTGACATGGAGCACTCCAGGCCCTGGTGGATTTGCACACTAATCCTTTGTGTGACAACATTCAAATCTCAAGCTTACAAACACAGGGGTGATGAGTGTGTTATAAGTGTTTGGATAGATAAAAATAAAATAAACTGTTAAGATGGCTCCATTTTTTAACTTGCAAAATAAGTCTCAACAAGACAAGATACTACCAGTGCTACAAACAGCGCTGAAAGGATGTCAAGATAGTGCTGTTATCAACATGAGCATTTGTGGTGATCCTTCAAAAAAAAAAAAGCTGAGAAACAATTTTTATTCATTCTGTCCCCTGGGGACATGCTGACTAGTGATGACTTGTCTGGCTCAGCTATGTGTGGTCTAATTCACGTTATTTGCCAAGATCAGTCAACACTCGTTAGAAATAAACTTCAGCACTTAGTTCAGATTCAGTAAATACATTTATTGGTTTAGGTGAAATACCCTTAAGTCCTCAACCTCACCCAGATGACACAGTAATCTGGGTGTAGCAAAGAGAGAAACTATTCATAAATCCTTCTATTATTTTACTGTCACTGAAATGGAGTTTAGTTTTATAAATTACCGGTTTGGCTCTTCTTCCAGAGATTTTGTAGTTACAGACCCAAGACTCAGTCATTTTATCTAGGTCTAAGCTTTATTTTGTTTCAGAAAATTATTCAATCATGTGATTACAACTGTCTAATGCAGACCTAAATGTAGATAAGAGTCTGAGGTTTTAGTAACCCTTTGGTGATAGAATTAATAAATGAATTTGTAGAATAGAGATGATCTATGAGCAATGTCAAAGTACTTCAATGTGAAGCTGTATTGATTGTGTTGAAAACACATTGCAGTTATTGCATGTAAGTGCATTTGTACTTGAGCTACAAGATTGTTTCAGGAAGCTGTTTTTAGCCACTCCAAAATCATAACAAGCTAACACCAAAGAAAACCCAAAGGCAGACAGCTAAAGGTGTTTTTTTGTGGAGGTGGTTTTATTATAGGCAATTTGGTACCATCCACCAGTGTTCCCAAATACAAAATTATAAATAGCTATTCAGTGCAATAAGGAGTCATATTTCCTCTTAAGTTTTTAATTTTTTTATTGGTATAAGCTTGGTGATTGGCATCACCTTAACATTTGTTCTCCTTTTTCCCAATACTTTTCTTTTTAAAAAGCATCCAACGTTGCCTTCTGGTCACTGACCTTGTAGCAGCATTACAGAATCGCAGCCGCAACCACAGGAGTCATGGTAGTCAGCTGAAAAATGTTCTCAGGTGAACTGCATAGGAGCTGGCCCCAGCAGGAGACCTTTTAAAATTATTTTTTAAAATATCAACAACAAATCACCCCAAAAAATCCCATTGAATGCTTGGAAGCAGGTTTGCTTGGGAACCAATTCCTGTGTAAGTGCTAATATAACTATTATGGCTCCAGGGCCTCCTCTGATTTCTGAAAGACACGAAGCTGCTGTCAGGATATTGGGAGGTACAGCAACTTCCCAGGCAATCACCTGCTGTTGTGGAACTGCTGGTGAACAGACGTGCATCTTTGTTTGCATACCTATGTATACGTCTGTGCTGAGTCTTACGCATGGGGAACTGTTGTTTCTTAGTTTCGGGACTTTGTATGGGAAGAAGGGGTGGAAGGCATAAGAAGTCTTCAATTCATGGTCTCAGTTGAATCGTATCTGCCAAGGTGCAGATTCTGGTAAGATTGTGAAGTTTTGTTGTGTCACTGAAGATTACAATTTTTTAGGCAATATGAAACCTATAGAAGAATCCAGTGCTTGCATATAGTCCAGCTCCATGCGTGTATTGAAACGCTGTCCTCTTTCTTCCTGTCACCTCTTGTGGCTGCCCCTAAACTTTAATGATCTGACTGGAATTCCAGTTGATGTAATTACTTATAACTTTAAAGTACGGCAGTAATTAGTGTACACATAATATCAACAGAGCTTCAAAGAGCTTGTTAAAGAATGTAAATTTAATTTGAGCATACATAAAATGGTAGCCTCGACCAGGTATGGCGGCAGCCTCGTTATTCAATAAAAGTCGGTGATGTAAAGTCCTCATATATTTTGCCACATGAAGCTGGCAACTGTTTACTCTGCAGGATTTGATAGTATAAGAGCAAATGAAAAAACGGGATTCCAATTGCGGTGCTTTTCATTTAAATTGACATCTTTTATTAACCTCTTGCTCCCATTGGAGCAGGTGAATGGAAATTGTCAGATCCATATCACATAAATTATTATGGTTCTTTTTATGTTATAAACAGACAATAGAGAAATCTCACTTGTGCGGTTTCAGTATGATTCAAACCTATGTAATGACTGATTTGCAGGCTTCCAGATCAGAATTTAATATGAGTATCAAAAATACAGTGAAGCAGTTTGGTAATATCTTCTCAGGTTAACATTGATAGTGTGATCAACAAAAACGTGTCTGTCTTTGTGGCAAAAATAGGACCTTAAGCACAGAAAGCCATGAATTAGTTGAATTTCTTAACATATGTGCCTGGGCTTTTGGCAATATGGAGAGGATGGGAGGATTTTCATTAACATAAAGCCATTTTAGTTTCTGAAGGGCTCAGTGATCTAAATCCTCTCAGTATTCACTACGTCTCAGTATTTATGTCTCGATCTAGGTCATGTTCTACATCTATCTGAGGTTTTCATATAGCTTTCATGCTTCTAATGTTTTATGACCTTTAGCTGTGTGGTAAGCCATAAGATTTGTAGGTGAGAAACAGGCAGTAGAGCAAGTAAAGGCACGTTTACACTGCAGAGGCAGCTAGCATGGTTCGGTTCCCAGATTTGTAAACGCTGACAAATAGGTTTCTTACTGCAGGTGCTGGGTTTTGTGGTGGCTTCACTGATTTCAGACCTGCTGTGGAATATCCCCGTCACTGGTACCACACCATGGGAACATGCTGACATGATTGTAGCTACTCTGCAATCTGTCTGCAGGGCACAGATACACCCTGAGTGGCATGTACAAGGTGTATAGGATATTTGTAGTGGAACAGGAGTGGCAGTTCGATCATGTCCTAGCACGGAGTTACTTCATGATCCATTTCTAATGTTGCTGATTTTTTGCAAGCTTTCAGACAAAGTCATGAAACAACAATAAATCAGCCTAACTGAATCCTGGTACTCTCATTTTTATAAGTATGTACTTATTGGTTTTATATTGATTAAAATAGTTTTGAAGACCTTCCCATTACTTGGGAGCACCAAGAGATGGGTCTGTCTTTGCATCACTGAAGCATTGTGTGGATACTGGTGAATTCCACGGTGTGCACATCCAGCTGTTTCTGTGAACACAGAATCAAAGATACAGGCCATATAATGGTATGGTTTATAATAAGCCACAAGTACTGCTTAATAAGTTAAATGCTGACATGTTTGCTAAAGGAAAGAATTTTGACAGTATTGCTGTAAAAAAAGAGAAAGAAAATACTATTTTCAATACCAAATACTTGAAGCCCAAACCTGCTGCATGCTAAGTTACTCCAGCGGTATACCTAACTTTTTGCAGAGAGCAGAGCTCACAAATGGGAATAGGATGGAAATGCTAGTGTTAGGCCTTTAGTGTTTAGATAAACCAGAAGGTTGGTGTTTGAGACATTGTTCAGAAAGACATGAGAAGTTTCTCCATGAATCACAATAGGGAGATGTGAATTTAACTGCTGACCTCTCAGTTGTGAGAGGTGATATGTGTGCGCCACCAGTGTGTGTACTATGAGTGTCAGTTTTGGTTGGGAGGCAACTTATGTACTGCTAATATGATATTCCTGAAATTTAACTGCATGTGAAGTTATTTAGTGATAGAAATAGCTTGCAAAGTTGCTGAAGTTGATCCCTTTGGCAGAAAACGCTGTGTTCAGCTGTTCTCAGAGAAGTGGAGGTAACACAGCCAGAGCTGTGGCCAGGGCATGGTGAAGTGAGATGTCTGATGCAGCGCTGAGTTTAAGCTGACATCAGTAGCTGAAATCCTGCACCACAGACAGGTTTTTGGATTGGGAAAAGAGGGAAGACTATGCCTCACCTACCTGTGTTATGAGGCAGCGAATGGGTTCTCTTCTTTGCTCTTCTTCCCTCCATTCTTTGGGAGCAAATATTTAAATATCTAGGAGTGTGGTGGAGATCTTTTAGTCATTAACTAACTGTTGATGTTAGGCCATTACCCTGAAATGAAATGGTTCTTCTGACTTGTCACTTGCGTGTTGGAGAGATGGTCAGCATTTCAGGAACCTGCCTTGTGTGACTGATCCATGACGGACTCGTTGAGAGAGACACATAGCCCAAAGGCTGCTATATTTTTGTCTTGTACTGCACCTTTATGGGCAACTAAAGCAGGGGTGAGCCTAGCCTGTAGTTACAGGCATGTGCTCTGCAGAGGAAACAAAAGGGAACTGACTTTCCTCTGGATAGGAAATGCTAGAAAGTGCTGAAAGATAGTGGGTTTACTCTTCCCATCTGCAACTCTCAGTAATTACGTATTTGTTATTGTTAAACACTGGTTGGGTGTTTTCAATTACTTTGTTCTCAGTGAGGATAAATAAAATACATCCTTGAGGTTGATAGGAAGAACACTTTTATCCCTGTTCATGATTAGAAATCATACAGGAAAATGCATATATTGCAATGCATATATTATTGTAAAATAATTGCATATTCTGTTCTCTATCAGTATTCAGAGACCTCAAGGAAATGCAGTTCCTCTGGTGCATCTTCTGTGTAACCTAACGCCAACCACATGCCTTTAGCATGATTTGCAAAAAGATGTCTGAAAAAATAAGGTTGTTTTTTAGTTGCATTTTATACCGTACATGGGTGTTCATTCCCTTTCTGACACATGAAATTTTCAGTGACTAGCAACACAGTTCAGAGCAGTTACGGAATCACCTGTAAGAAATTATAGTGGTGCTGTTAGGAACCAGTCATGGAAGGACTTGTGCCAGCAAACTTTCATGCAGCACCTACACACCGTGAAGGTACTGACTTATGAACCATGAAATTGATACGGTATTTCTTGAAAAGTGCTGATAATTTTATTGCTTATTTCCGGTTGTTGCCCTTAATCCAGACACGTAAGCATCCGAATTTTGTGAGAAACGAAGTTGAGGGTAGCTAATCCATACCTAGTCACCAATCTCATGTTGACTCTAAGCTGTTCTTCCTTCTCCAGTAATAGGCTTAGATGTAACCAAGCCTTTGGGATAGGCGATAACAGCATGCTGTCTGAGTGTGATGTGGATATTTCTTGGTCTTTTTCATATCCATGTTGAATAACAAAGAGTATTATTTATTTCCAAGCAAAAGAAGACACAAGTCTGTTTAAAGAATGACAACAGCAAAGCACTGTTGGTTAGACTATAGAAGGTGGCAATGCTTGTTTCTGGCCTGTACCTACCTTACCAAAATGGTTTTGCAGCTGTTCTTCATACAGAGATTCTTGCACCCCTCACAAAACCAAAATGTTATGCATACAATATACCCATTAACTTTTCTCCTCCTCCTTCTCGAATACGAATACTTTCACAGACAAGGAACTGAAAGATAGGAGCCATAACATGGTGCAGATCTCTGTTTCTCCTGCCTCTTGGGTACATTGGTGGAAGATCTTCACCACGGATATTTCTCAGTGTTCTTAAAGTGTTTTGGTTTTCACTACTGTCCATAGTATAATTTCTCGGGTCAGCACAAGTTCTGCTGCAACTCCTCCTTTTCCAATGTGCTTTATGCTACTCATTCTGATAAAAATTACTCCTGTCACTTATATTAAGGGAAGAGCAGCTTCCAACAGTTTGTCTTCTAAGCTCTAACCTTTATATATCGCCTTTTGTTCCGTGTCTCCTTTTCTTGTTGTGTCTCTCTCTAGCATAGTAAAATCTTGATCATTCTGTATTGCATTGTGTTTTATCCCCAACTGGCAACTACACTCCACGCAGGGTGTGAGAGAGAATTGGAAGGGAAAAAGGTTGAGATAAAGACAGTTTAAAAGGGAAAGCAAAAATCCTGTATGCAAGCAGATCAAGACAAGGAAGGTGTTCAGCCATCCACAGGGAAGCAGGGCTCCATCACAGCTAATGGTGACTTAGGAAGACAAATGCCATCACTCCAAATGTATCCCTGTTCCTTCTTCTTTCCCCTGCTTTATATGCTGAGCGTGACATCACATAGTATGGAATATCCCTTTGATCAGTTGGACTCAGCTGTTCCGGCTGTGTCCCCACCCAACCCCTTGTGCACCCCCAGCCCACTGACTGGTGGGGTGGTGGTGAGAAGCAGCAAAGGCCTTGGCTCTGTGTGAGCACTGTTCCGCAGTAACAACAACATCCCTGTGTTATCAGCGCTGTTTCCGGCACAAATCCAAAACTCAGCTCTTTACCAGCTACTGTGAGGAAAATTAATTCTATCCCAGCCAAAACCAGCAAAGTTGCCCTAAACAAATGCTAGTGCCTATGTATGTCAGTGCAAAATAATCACTAGGGTTTATTTATTTGATGCACATTTTATTTGAGAATAAGCAGGGCACTTCTGTAAATAACCTAAATGTCAGATAACCTTAACTAACAGCAGTGATGCTCAATGGTGGGTTTTGGGTGCAATGTAAAATAATTAGTTGTAAGAAAACAAGAGACCAAAATTTTCTACAACTTGATAGAATCTCACCGAAAAACATATACTGGAGAAGAGAGCAGGGAGTACCTGTGAGGAGAGAAGAACAAGATGGGAGGAGGGCAGGGAGTTATGAGATTTGGAAAATTGATTTCAAGAGATGTCCCTCCTGTGGGCATGGTTCTGCAAAAGTCTCTGGTGAATACGCGGGACATTACTTATGATGACCTATCTTCATCTCCTTAAAGGGCAATTTCTGCTTTCAATGATGGGGAGTGGTAACTGCAGCAGTAATAACAATTGCAGGCAAATCCTTTTTATCCTGTGAGTGCTGAGATTGTTTGTTTTTCATCTCTGCATACAAGTGAAAAAGATTTTCTCCAGTGTATCTATTCTGCTTTACCTTAGTAAGTGTGATAGTGTGCATTCTTAAAGTTTGCAAACATTGAATGTCTGTTTTCATATGTGTTGATGCTTTATTAATACTTTCTCTGCCATAAAACTTAATCTTTTCCTGTGCCATCAACTTCTATTTAAAATGCACTCTTTCATACACATCACTTTTCCTTTAGAAAAATCTGAAGAAAATTCCCATTATACTGGTTTATGTGTGTGTGAATGTGTATGAAAGAGTGCATTTTAAATAGAAGTCATTATGAAACAGGAATTCTTTGTTTTCTTTCATTTTGTTTGGTCAACTGAAAAAGAACATCTGTACCATCATCCTCACTGCAATTTTCCACCCTGGCAATTACCCACATGAGCAAAGATCATGTGCTGTGTTAGAGAGCAGGTTATAATTGTGCAGAGTTTCTGTTGATCTGGGTAATTTAGTGGAAAAACTCTGATTAGACTAAGCTTGCCAAAAGGTAGTAAGTGACACATTAGATGGCTTACCTGCAATTTAGATTTCTTTTAAGCTAGGTACAAATTGATGGTTTTGTGTACATAAAAAGGCATTAGAAAAATATATATTATTCATAGGTACTGCTTCCTAATGGAAGCTAAAACTCTTTTTTTTAATGCATAATGCATTCTCACTAAGGCAAATATGTCCAATATTTCTTAAATGTCAAATATATTTAAATATTAAAAAATTAGAAGAATTTTTGCTTCATTTAACAATATATTTTAAAACCACATTCAGCATTGTGAGTTGCTTTGAAAATGCATTATCCAGTTAGCAAGTAAATAAAATATTTATCTGACATGCCGACATAAAGATGCAAAATTGTTGTAGTATAATTCTGTTTATAGGGGTCACCAAGTGAGGTCAAACTCAAATTTCCATTCATTCATAGCCACAGAACAAGGTTACTAGAAGGTCGCCTGTTCTGAATAAATAGAGCAGCAGTTACAGTAGAAAACAATGAAAGCTGCTGAGTTGAGTCTTTAAGTGTTTATTCTTTGTGCAACTGCAGAGAACTACAGCGGTTATTGAATCGAATTATCTTGTTCATTGCAAGCTTGAGTAACGACTCTAATCTGCGTATCCTTACAGTCGTTGTGAGGAATTAGTGCTCCAAAGGGTACTGGTAGGGCCCGATCCATCCTATGAGATGCTCTGTCATTCATTTTCCAGGGCCTTTGAGACAAATACGTCTGAAACATCAGCTGCAAAACTTGCTGTTTCTAAAACTAGAGATTGCTCCCGTCATCAAAAGGTTCTGCATCTGCTTTCAAACAGCTTGCAGTCTGCTATGATGTATGTGCCTTTCAGCCCTTGCAAACTGATTGGGGAAATGGGCCTTGCCTCACTTTGATGGAACTTTTAAGTACAAGGATACAAAGCCTCCAAAGAGGATTGGAAAAGGAGCCAATAGGCGAGATCAAGCATGGGTGCAATCAGGAAAAATTACTGGAGAGCAAAGGAGTGTGAAAGAAGAACACAGCATACAAACCTCTCCTTCCTCTTCACTGGCACACTCTTCTGTAGTGGATTAAGGCAGACCTGATGTTTTGGGGGCTGTTGCATGTGGCCATTGGAATTTGCTTTTCCCCAAAATCATCTTTTTAGATGAATCAATCAATAGAGGACAGAATGGGCCTGAAGTAGACAGCACGGGTTGTCATGTCATATTTTCAGTGGTGCCAAGTTACTCTGTCATCTTGTCTTCCATTCCCTTGGCCTCTGCCTGGGCTGAATGCTACCTGTGCTCAGAAGGCTTTCTGCTTTATTTTTCTTGGCAAATAGTACTTTGAGTGACAAGTTTTCTTATTTTGGACCCTGTGCTTCTTTTCCAGTAAATTATATAGTCGGTCATTTTGTACTGTATGACCTTTGATTGTATCAACATTTTAGTGTTTTATTGTTCCTGCTGAAGTCACCCTATAGTGCAATAAGAGACTGCAAGTCACAAGGCAGTCAAGAGTAGTGTGCTGTCCTTAGTTAAATTTGTGTCAGAAAATTCTGCTGACATCGCCCAATTCATAATCCAATTTTGGAAGCATGTTCTGTTGTGGACCCTGACTTTTGGGAAGGGTTTATTTCTGTACTTATCTAGTAGCATTGTCTATTGTTATTAAAATGTGCAGGAACCTGATTTTCAGTGATGCTTCTCAACCAAAGGTTCCATAGTTCAGTGATGAATATAGGTCTGAACTTCAGGCTCCTTGTGTGCACTCTGTTCGTCATTGGTCTTCTGTAAAAGACATGAGGATGTCTTCCCTAGCCTGTCTTGCAGAAGTGCCTAAGAAACAGGTTTTGCTGAAGTAGTGAACTGTTCAAAATCCACTGTGATTGCTGTTCTCTAAAGATAGGTGGGGATACCTATGTTTCTTGCCTTGTCACTGTATTCCTGCTGTTGTAGAGAAGAGCGACAAACCTTTTGCTTTCCTACTTTCAAGGAAAGCTTTCATTTGGTAGTTGTTGAGTGGGGCACCAGTGTTCCCATTGCACTCTTCCTAATGACATTTAGGTCTTTTCCCTGACTGCCATCATTTAATTTATTACTACTATGTATACATGCATGAATAGTTCAGATTTCATCTCCTAGATAGCAATTTGCACTTCGGGCATTTAATTTCATTTGCTGTTGTGTTATATGTTTTATAGTTTCTGACTGACTTTTCCCTCAACAAAACACTGCCAGCATAAAATAAGTGGTATGGGAAAAGGCTGTGCACATGGACTATGTATAAAGGGACTTAATTGATTAGCCTTGCGAAAGATCCAAGCTTTGCTCAGTGTGTGTTTGCCCCAATTCAGTCAATGATACCAAATTTTTATGGATGGCCCAGCACATCACAAAAATGCCTTCTCTTTTCTCATGAGAGTGGATGGTCAGCCTTCTTGGGTACACGTCTGCTAAACTGCCCTTCGGAATTCTAGAAATAGATGGAAATTGAAAGTTTTGTGAGCTTGGGATTTGGATGTTTTTTTCTTTAATGCCTTCATAGCAAAGGGACTATTTTTTCTGTTCATGTGCGAATATGTTTTTATTACGGGAGAGTTGAATGCCAAACTGAGTTAGAACAGCTACACGGTTGCGTAACGGCATTGCTTTGACTTTTCAATGTAGCCTCTTCTGTACATCTGTAATGCAATATTTGCTACACAATATTCAACATTCACTTTGCATTGTGCAAAGATTTTAGATGACAACCTAATATATAGGCAATTTGTCAGTAGCAGAATAAAAGAAAGTAAAAAGAAGCTTAGTATGGTTAATAAAAAATTATGAACAAACATCCGAAGTGATTGTTTCATAAAACTACCCAAAGGGAAAGTTCTGCAGAATATTGTTGCAGAAGCTTTTTAAATCAAACAAGCATTTTTTCAATTTAGTCTAGCCAAATGATTCATGTAGTACTTTTTTTTTTGGCTTTGTGCTTCAGCCCAACACTTGAGAGGAGAGTTATGAATGTAAATAAATACAAATCAATATGAACACTGGTTTATTATTTTACCGGCAATTTGTGAACAACTTGAGAGCAACTTGTTACAAGTTGAGCAGACATTTAAGTTTAACCTTGATCTTAAGCCAGCTAGGTTGGCTTACGTTCTATCAGCGAAGGATTTACATTTACTCGGACACGTTTTAATTGGCATATATGCAACATGTACTCACAGATGCTGAATTCATTGAGAAATCCTGAGTGCCATCTGTTTAACTCTGTTTCCCCTCTATTAAAACATAATAAAATATGGCCAGATCCTTCTGGCTTGCTAATATATTTATCTTTCAGAATACAGTACTGTAATTACCACATCAATAATGTGCTATTTTGTGCTAGATATTAATTTCTGTGTTTAATTAAAAGTAACCTCATTTTTCTTTGCTCTTTTTTTGTAGCTGTTTCCCTGAAAACATTTAAGTCAAAGATTTCAGGCCTAAATTTTACAACAAATACTTTAAAAATACTGGTAATGGTTGCAATGGTTGCTGGACTGGGGTACTGAACTCTGAAGAGTTTTGCTGCCTTTAAGAATATGTTTGATTGTTCTTGGTCGATCATGTTGCCTAAAGTAAACATGTATAAATTCTAGACACTTTTAATGATAAACAGTACTTGCACTTGCAAGTACATTATGTTTATTTTTAAATAGGTGAGGCAAAAGCTATTTTGATCTAGTATCTGGACACTGTGGGGAAATATAATATGTATATATTATATATATATAAATGGACAAAAGCAGTTGAACTGTTAACAAAATTGTTTTGAATGTCTGTTACCTTGTGTGGAGCTGCATCTTCTTATAGCATACCAGGTCTTAGTGGCATTAAGTTCAACTGTTGCGTTCTGAGTAAAACTAGGCATGGTCCCTGGTGTCTAATCACCGGTAGCATGCTGCAGTGCTGAAGGCAACTCAGGTAATCGTACCTCCGCAGTCTTATGTAAGAAAGGAACAGAGAAGGCAACGATCAGTCTATAAAAATTCTATGTGTTACTGTTATTCAAGGTTTGGGGTTTTTTTTGTTGTGTAGGTGCATTGGGGGTTTTTTGTGGGTGGTCTTTTTGGGTTGGTTGGGTTGGTTTTTTGCCCCCTGAAGACCATACTAGTACAAGATTTAAGACTTTTTACCCGGTTTTGACATTTCTAGGAGAACTGTCAGGTCTCTCACTGACTGAAGAAAATGTTTAAGCATATCTTATACTCATTGTTGCTCCAGAAACATTGTCACATCCTTAAGCCCTTTCCTAGCTCTGATTCCAGCAGTTCTCTTTTACTTTTGTTTTTATGGAAATCGTGGAACTGATCTAAGGTGTGAATTTTCACAATGAGGAGTAGAAGGTACTTCTTTCTTACTTCAAAGCTTTTAGTTGTCTCCAAGTTAGTCACCTTTTGTTTACATACTTAAAGTAGAAGTCATTTAATATAGCAAGTTTTCCAAATTGCTGTTTAGGTCATACATCTACTTGTGCACATGCCTCTCTCTTCATGATTTTTTCTCACTCTTTCTTGCTGCAGAAGAAAGAAAAAACTCCATTCATTTTAGACAATCCGAGTTTAGTAGAGCTATTCATGTTCTAAAGCACATGCATTACTGCTAAAAAGAACTCCAGTGAAGTACTATGGTAAATTCCTGCAATGTAGAAAATAATTTCTATTCTAGAAAATACTTGAGAGGTTGTAGTAATCTAAACAGGAAGATACTTGCTTTTTGATTCTTCTGCTTGACTTTCAGAAGTGTCATCGTTAGGCTTCTAAGACATAAAAACTTGAATTCTAACTGGATAACTATTTTCAAATTTGACTATTTCATGTTAAATAATCGAGCAGCTGCCCACTTTTTGAAATGGAATTGTAAAAGATGTTTAGAACACGTTGGTTGAGTTTCTAGGTAGGTAGACAGTCTGAACTATGAATGTTTAATGAAAAAGATAACATTTCTACTTTTTTGATGAAATTTTCATTACTTACTCTCTTGCATTCCCATTTTTGTTTCAACGTTATCTTAAATCACCTTGTAGAGTAATTTGGACGCGTATTACATGGAAATGTAAAACTTGTAGAGGGTGAGAAGATTTGAATGTAAAATAAATAGCAAGTGAGTTAATATGATCAAAGATGTTTAGTAAATCTAACCATGAAATCACATACCTTCTTCATATCTTCATATTCTCTCTCTCTCTCTCTTTTTCTTCTCTTCTCCCAAGCTTTTCTTTGCAGGCTAAGCTGACTGATATTGGAAGGCAATTGTTAAGGTTATAAAGATAATTTGTGAAATTTTCCTGATATACCTGTGCAAGATACTCACCTTTGATAGTGCATTTGCAGTGCTGCCTCTATTTAGAGCTTGTTACAGCAGTGCCTCAGCTTTCATCATTTCTGTATGGTGCGTTATGTTGAAATAATAGTAATTCCCTTGCATACTATGCAATTAGCCTTGCTAGATGATATTGGATCTAGAGATTTTGTTTCAAAGGAAAGGTTAAGACACCATCAATATCTTTTTCCTTTGAAGTATGCTGTTGAGACTTCATCTGGGGAGGAAAGGGTATGGGCTTCTCGGGCAGCAGGGGCTAAAAGAAGAATGCCCATCTCAAATGTGGGCAAATCAGATTGTTTCCATCTCTCTGCAAATAATGCCCTATAAAACACTGAAGCTTCAAAGAACTGAAGAGTTAATCAGATAGATGTTGATGGATATATCAGGTTCAGTGTCCAATCACACCAGATGAAAAAACCCCCAGTCCTTTCTGGGAAGAAAAACAAAAATCATATCAAATATACGTGCCCGTAATAGGATTTCCGTGAAATTTATTTCTTTACTTGTTACGGGCACTGCTAAGCTACATGTATTCCCACTTGGAAAGTATCTTTTTAATTATCCATCTGTTTTCCCCTTACTTTTTATTATTCTGTCTGAATTGGTGGTTCTGTGTGCTTCAAATGGTATGTAGATTAATTTCTGTTCTGGAAGTCTTAAATTATTTATACTGTTTGGGAATAATGTGCATTTCCATTGTTTACAGCTCCGGTGTTTCTGATTATGTAGCATCAGTCTTGTTTTGCTGAGAGTGTCCTCTGTTGATTAACTCTCTAGATAGTTTGATAATGGCCTATATCCAAATGATGTATATACAAATCCCAATTGTTTCCATGAACCTTGACAGAATTTAGTGAGGTATTTGTTACTGGGTTTTTAGATGAATATGTATGGAGTTACCACTTCGGTCTTTAAAATTTTTTCCTCTGAGGGATCAGATAGTTTTGTCTGTTGTATGGTTTTACGTGTGAGAATAAGAAAGGCTACTTAGGCGTTATTCATACAGACCTAAGCATAAAATGGGCACAAAAATGTGACTAAATGCTAGTGGTGCTGCTTCCTCTGTTCATTGATAAAAACACTCACTTTTTTTTCTCCCCGGCTTAGTATTACATTCTTTGGGGTTCCCATTTTAGATCAGGTGCATTGATTCTGTGGATTTGTTGATACATAATACTGGTATTTCTGTGGCTTTAGTAAGGACAGAACAGCTATAGTCCTTCCCACCAGAATTCCGAAATCTGCAAATGCATATCTTAACTTTTGGCTGCAGTGTACATGTATTGCATTTTCAGTACCACTTCAGACGGTCTATGTGGTATGAGTATCTCATTGCTGTAAACTGAACAAGAAACATACCACAGAAAACCAAGGACTTACACGCTCCTTGTATAAACATTAGGAGTATCTACAATTTAAAAGCATTTTCTACATGAAGTAACTGTAGTACCTCAGTCAGAAAGTTCAGGAAAGCTTCTGAGTAGTCACTTATCATGGCAAGCTATGGATAGATGCTTGTGAATTTCATTCAAGCATGCAAGCAACAGCAAAACACTTCTCTTTCACAAAGATAATGTCTCTTTTTGTTTTAGATTCTCATCTATGGATGAGCATGGTAACATTCGATGTTTTGTATTCTCTCGTTTCTGAGAAGAAAAGGCTTGTATCACTTTTCTCTTAGCCCTTTTGCTCCTGGTTGGTTTTGCAGTCACTGGTCAAAATCTAATAAATGGATACATACACTGAAAGCAAACCTGTGATATGAACTTAAAATTTATCTGTCCTGTTTGGCCTCCTGGCTAGGCAAACAGTGTGTAAATATTGACAGTAGCCATTTCGCAACTCTTACTCCACAGTAATTTAGTAGGCATGTGGGAGGAAAGGCATGGTAATGCTGAAAGAACTGGAGGACAGACCATGGTGTGGTAGGTAAAAGAAATGTGGAGAGGAAAAGATAAGACTGCTATACTGGATATTCATAAGGAATTTTTATGATACCAGATGTTCTTAGTTCTGCTATGTGTACGTTATGTCTACAGGAAGTAGTTTCAAGTAGCACAACCCGCTAAATGTGTCTTTATAGAGGGAGACAGTTGGCCTGAGAAACAGTGCCTGCACTGTGCATGCCTTGTGAGGGCTCCAGTTTGGTCTGTTGCCTGACCATCCATTAGAAACTGGTGTTCATCTTCTGGTCTAGTTCCATCCATCCCTCCCAAGATAATCAGTGTTTGCATTCCAAGCCCAGTGTAAGATATGAATCAAAGCCAAGTTGGTGGAGAAGATTTGGAGTTTTCCTTCACAGTGCAGTCCTGATCCAAACTCAAATGCTGATTTAAACATATCCATACAGGAACTTCCATTTTGCTTATGAGTTTGGTTTTCTTTCTGTTTGGACACAAACTGAAGAGGAGCCAGAGAAGCCAAAATTAGTTTTTAATTTCTTGTGTATACCTCATGTATTTACTAGAGACCACACAAATATGCAGACCAGAAACCTAAAAAATTAATTGAATTTCTGACATGCCTGGTACAGCTGCACTGTACTAACTAACCAGGTAGGATAGGAAAACAGAACTTGGAATTATTCCTGATTGTAGACTGCTGAAGCCAATGTTGTTTTGCTCTAAAGACACTAATAGTAAGGAATGATTGTAAATAACCTCCATGGTGCCATTCACCAGTAAGATTTAAAATGTCTAACAATGACGCTACACAGCACCAAACCAGCTGGAGCTTTTGTTTGCTAGGAAGTCCTATAACAGCAAAAATGTCTTCTCACAGTGTATCAGTAATGCCAAGGGTAGGGATTTTGGCAATCCAGATAGTGTTTTAGGGTTGGCTTTCCCCGCTTAACTCAGTTGTTTCTGAGAGAAGTATTAGAAAATGGCATATTGCAAATTCACCGGCTTGCAGCATTCTGCTGACCAAAATTAGTTGCAAAGCATTTGTTTTTTTTTTTTAAAGTGTCCTGAAAATGCATCAATAGATGCCTAAAAATGAATCTAGATCAAGTCTCATGTTTTCAAGTATATTTTTGTTAAACATATAGAAAAGAAGCAATCTGCTGAACTGAGTCGAAAACTGAATTATATTCCTAATTTATAGAGAAATAACAAGGCTCCCGGTTTCACACAATACCACACACTTGCTTTTTCTCTCTCTAACAACTCTTAATGTAAACGTGAGAGTCTTGTGGTTTACCAGAACATTAACCTATATTTGCTGCTTAAGACTGATAGGAATTGAATGAATGGAGTTTATTGGTCTTTGTAGTGTGCATTGTGGCACCCCGCAGTTCAGGTTTTTATTGGCAGGGGAAATTGAGCTAATGGCACTCCAGGCATATGGAATCAAGAAAAAGTATGGTCTCTCAAAATTCAGTTTCATCATTAGGAGTCAGAAATAGCAAAAACAAGGGGAAAAACGTCAACAGTCCAATTACTAAAGTTACACGTTGCAATTTCTTTACCTCGGTGGCTTCCGGGGAAGTTTTTGAGGAGTTGCCATTGTACTGCAGTTTCTCACAGGGTGTAAAGCAAAGGTGAGGGCAAGATTTCCACCAAATGCACTCACTGCCTTGATCCAGCTAGGCTTTTCACAGCCAACTCCCTTACGTAGGGTGGTTTTGTCTTGAATGTGTTGGTAAGTCCCTGTTTCAAACAGACTAAGCTAATGTTGCATCCATCCACTTTCTTTTCCTTGGCGGTGAGTGCAGATGCGTTGTCTTACATGCTGCAAAGCCCCTACCAGCCTGTGGTGCCTCACAGTGCTACGAAGTTGGACGGGGATGGATGCCAGCATCTCTTTCCCAGCTGTTATTAAAGATGCTATCTTTAGCCGCAACACTGAAGTTACGCAACTTAATGTTCTGCCTGTATTAAAATATTAATGAAAACAGAGGGTTGAAAACAATGCATGTGACCCAATATAAAAGGAAGCATTTAATCAAAATTAAAATCTTCAGTAATGAAATCTGGCTGGCTTTATGTGCATTTGTGTTCACGCTGAGCATCGCCCTCCGTTTCCTTTTGTTAATTCTGAATCAGACTTCTGGCTGCTGTTTTACCACATGGGGTGATCCAAAACTTCGTGCACTCCTTCCTGCCAGCAATAAGGCAGACTCTGCTAACAGGCAATGTTTCTCTGATTTTTACTCAGTAGCACTTATTGCACATTAAATACTAACATATTGATCAATTGGCATGTTGCCTGCCTTTAAATATCTCATAGGGACTGGAGCCAGAATAAGAGTCTAAATGCAGAAGTACTTTTCTGTGTGATTTTATTGTCTTTTGCCATTTACGATAGCGTATAAATCTTGAAGAGTTGCAAGTTCCAGCTTGGTGAATTTGGTCATGTCCATTTGCTTACCATACTGTTTTTCATTGTTGTAGCTATTAACTTTTTTTCTTTTTGTAATGCTCCAGGTAGAGTTTTACAATATCTGAAGCCTTTACACAGTTGTCTAAATGAAGAGTTATCGTTGTAAATCATCAAGGCATCTGTCTAGAGGGTTTTTTTAATTCTGAGCAATAAAAAAATTGAGGGCATGATATTGCACCTCGCTTTATATACTGAGAAGGCAGAATGATTTGTTAGATATGTTATAATATGCTTGAAATAGAACAAACGTGTGCCTGTATGGTTTGGGATCCAACTCAAAGCAGTTAATTGAATTAGATGAAGACTGTATTTCTCAATGACCTCTGCATAAGGCTGTCTGCCGTTTTTCCCTGAGATGATTTCCTGAAATGTTTTCTAAAATGAGCAAAAGTAATCTGAAAAGTAGGCCTAAGTGCAACTTTGAAAAAGTTCACCTGTTTCTACTGTGGCAGCCTGTTGTCAGTTTACATGGTGAATGTTTTAGGAAGTAAAGAACCAAGATAACATCACCATAAGAGCAATATATTCATGCATTTGGACATGCAGAGTATAATTAAGGAAACACCTTCTAACTAAAGCATATCCTGCTGTAGAGCAGTCGAGAGAGGTGAGAAAACGCAGTGGGGTTTTGGGGTCTGCTGTTCCTTTGAACAGAATAAAATTGTGTATAATAACAAGAGAACAAGAGAGCAGACTGTAAGTGTGTGTAATAGTTCAGCGACATTTTTAAGCAGCCTGGCTTGGCTGTGGTGTTTGGTGACAGCAGATGCTGTTACTTAGAACTGGCCGCTCAGCCATATGAAGTGCCCGTATCTTGCACCCTCTGACTGATGTTTCAGGCTTGACCTCAGGTGTAGTGGTGGAATATCATTTTTCCAGGATATTGAAGAAGAGACTTAACTGTTTGAGTGTGATAATGATACTGTATATTCCCTGATATTAAAATGACATATTTTTTGACCAGTTTAACAGAATAATGGGGATTTTTCTTGGAAATAGTGTCCTTTCAAAAATGGTGATGCTAGCAGTACAGTTATAACATGCTTAAATTTGAATGCTAAGCAGAAGGACACAGCTAAAATTGCTGCCTTGAGGCAGGACCTTAGCAAAACAATAGCATAGCACATAAGGAGGTTTAGGGCTGTGCTGCAGAAATACTTGTTATCACAGGCATGTGAATCTGTTTCTTTGTAATTGTCTCCTCTGATAACTTTTGTCTGATCAGAATGAAAGGATGAAGGTAAGCAATTGTACCAGCAGCAGCTATTTGAGTCTTGCCCGTGCTACAGAACCAGTGCTGCCACAGTTCCGTTGGCAAGCCTGTGGAACAGTTGTATCTCCTCTTTTAATAGCACAAATGAAGACAAATAAGGTTCCTTCAGGTTTGGCCTAGTGAGGGATTTTCCAGCCTAGAAACTATGGGAAGAGAGTCAGTTTTTCACATCTCGAGCCAGCGTAGCTCGCTATTTGGCAGCAACACCTTTTCAATCAATTGCAATCTGGCTTCATTTGCCAGTGTCATATATCCCAGCTTTAAGCTCTCATTGAAAACTGGCTGCATGTTTGCTTCTGTCCTTGCTACTTGTATTCCTTCTTTATTTTTCTCCCTGGAATTCTGGGGTATAGGACACTGTTGTTTCTGGGTTGCTTTGTGTCTGTTCTCTTAAAAAGGAAAACCATACTGCTTGTGAAATAAGGTTTGATAAGTAGCTAAGAAAAACACTGGCTTTTCAGTGACATGTCTTCTCACCTTTCCTCTTTCATTGTTTGATCTCAGTATCTCTTCTGTCATTTCAGTTTCCTCTTTATGCTTTAATGAGGAGGGCCAAGTCAAGGTCTTGCTGCAGTAACTTAATCTGATTCTTCTTTTCTGTTACAGTCTGCGTTGAAGGCTAGGGCAGCTGACAGTTCATTGCAAACTGGACACCAGGACCTTGACTTGGACTGTAGAAAAAAACCCCAACCTTTATTTACAGAACACACCCAAATCCTTGGATTTAAAGATGTAAAACCTTCTTTGCCTTGGAAAAAAACAATTTGTGATCTCCCAAAGACACAGTCCTTCTGTAAGCTGTGTCTAAAACCCTCTGGTTTATATCCATAAGTCTGGAAATCCACTGTGTCAGTCACTCTAAAAATATTATCTGTTATAAAGCATTATTCAAATAACCCCAAAACTCTAAAATGGAATGTACAAATTAATAAATAAAAACAATAATAACAACAACAGAAAAAAACCCCACCCCAAGTAACTGTTTTAGGACAAATTAATAACTGTCCTGGCAGTCCGAAATATGAATCTACTGTTGCAGGAAGTAAATTCAAAGTTACATACAATAAATGCCTTGTCATAGGCCATAATATGTGGAAGATGTTGAGGCGGTCCACATTTTATACACAGTCAATCAAATTAATAATTAGGTCCGGTCTCCTTATCTATTTCCAATTTTCAATCAAGCTAAGGGACTCGCTCAGAGTCGCATGCCTGAGGCATCACAGATCCTTCAGGGCTTAATTAGGATTCCCAGTGCTGCAGCATGCTCTCCTGGGCCTGTCAGTTGCCCTTCTCACAGGAGTTAAAACTACTTTTTTATATGACTTATCAGATTTGGTCGTTTAATTGATTCCCAATTCATCATCTAATTCATTTACACTTTTCTTTCAACACATCAAAATACAGTTATGGGATGACAGCTGTGATGCCCAGTTAGATTCCTGGCAAAACTTAAAGCCCAAATCTTCAACTAGTGAAAGACAATCAGACTGGCTACGAGTGATTTTCATATTTTTTTGTAGTTATGATCAGTAACTTTCAGCCAGCAGTTTTTACAGAGATCTTTTTTGAAACCTGCTCCTTAAGTATGCATTTCTGCCTGTTGGCGACTGTAAGCTTCTTAATGACCGAATGAAAAATAACGAATGCCAATGTGATTATGTTAACATCTTTCTGTGCATTCAGTATGTTCACTTCCAAATGCCTCAGTGTTTAATTGCTCTTGCGGTGCGGCAGATTGCTAGCTGCAAGTACATCACCTGTATTTGTCATCAGCACCTTTTAAAAGATGCGTTCCAGTAGGTACAGCACTGTGTGATTTCTTTCTGTGTTAATGATTTAGAAGCATGCAGGTGGTGTATTTGCTAACACGTGTTGCTTAACATAACAAGAAATGACACTTTTTTTCCAGAGAAGGTAACTATTGACCTTCAGTAGACATTAAGATCCCAGTTTGGTGGTGCTGTATAAAAAGCAGTCAATCAAAAACATTAGTCTTTGAGGAGAACGCATTTAAAACAGTTACAGTAATTGAGGCAGTACATTTTGTTAACTTTCTAGAAGTGTGATATAATTTCACAGCTTCCATTTCATACCTCTGCATAACAACACCTTAGGATCAGACTCTTCACAATGAGCAGTCACTAGATCTGGAAGCCTATTCAAGGTAAACTCTTAGCCGATATAATTAGGGAAGTCCTGTGTCGTAAGAGGGCTGGCTCTGTGAGAGAGTAAACTCTTAGGCCATGTGTCTACTTTCAATTTGATTATGGGGTCACGGGGTTGGAACTTTTCCATAACCTTCTGAATACCATTTTCCACATCTTACAGCTTTTTACAGCAAGTGCATGTTGTTGCGGTTTTGTTCCTCATACTAGATGGGAACTTTCTTTGTAAAGCTGCTGTTTTGTTTGGAGGCAGGGAAGAGAAACAGACATGCTTGTTGTAAATTTACAGGAATTAAAATACTAGAATTAGTGGGTATTAAAATAAAAGTAAAAATATTTTACATAGGGTTTTACAACAAAATTGGCCAAAAGGCAGAGCTGTGGCCTGTTAGTAGGGTGGCATTGCTGAGCTTTAGCATATTGCTTGGCGTTGTCACATTTTTCTTTGCTGGGAGGAAATTTGCTTGCTAGTTGAGGTCTGATTGTTTTATAAAACAATGTGAGGAATAGGCATCTCTTCCATTCATTTCACTTTCCAACATTTTTGAGGCACGGGTTGCAATAAGGAGAAATATTTAAATTATTGTCATGCGACAAGAGTGGAAATTGTTGGGATCTCTTCGATTGTCTAAGTGTGTGACTCTTTGGCTCACTGGCTGCTCCCCAGCAACTACCTGTGCAAAATAGTGTGTGCCCTTTGTCCAGGACAGTGCAGGAGAGTTAGCAGGAAGCAAGTCGGAAATTGAAATGGATTAAGGTGCCTTAATCTGATTATGAAACTACACCCCAAATTTCTTAATCTCCCTCTCTTCCACTGTTCATCGGGTGATCACAGCTGTAATGTCTGGTTGATTAGGGATCCTGGGAGTATTTTGGTGCACTGCTTTAAACTGGTCTAGCATGAAGCATCTGGCCAGTCTGACTAAAATAGTCCTGTAATAAAAATTTCCAAAAGATTGTCTTATTTCTACTACTTAAATGATGCCACCTGTTAAGTAAGGCATGATGCCCATAGTGTATGATGGTAATTAGTGTGTTCCTTACAAATTAATTCTTTTCTATTAATGACTAAAGCTTTCTGGCTTGCTGCTTTTTTGTGTGTGTTTTGCTTTGGTTTTCTTTATTGTCTTTGAACTAGATCACAGTTATTCAATGATAAACTCTAACAATAAAGTTTCTTAGATATATGCAGTGTGTATATATTAAAATAAATAAATAAATAAAATTCTGCCAGCCTTTTTCCCTCTCATTTTCCCCAGTAAAGACTCCCACTCTTTTTCATACTAGCAAATTAAAAATTTAGAAAAAAAGCACTGGGTGCTGCATTTTGAAAAACACCGTTTACACACAAAAAATATTGTCTCTACTTATGTTCTTGTCAATAAAAATTTATCCTCAAGTGATTGCAAGTTCCTTTCTGCTCTGGGAAAGATTCTCTGGGGAAAGTGTAATTACTTTATTGATTGAGTAGTATGCTGCCTTAAATAGCTGTACAAGGAGCTTGCTTTTAAAGTGGAGTTAGAAAAAGTTGCTCTTGAACCTGATTAGTTTAGCAAGGATGGCGCAGAAATGTTTTCAGCACAAACACTGGAGTACGGAGTTCACACAGCAAGACTGTGGAGTTGTCCTAGCTGTGCAGTGACAATAATTACTGTCATAATTCATTGCAGTTTAGAAAATATTAGAGTAAAATGTAAGAAAACCATACCCGCAGTATGTCAGAAATGTAAGGGTATTTTTATCTATGCAAAGTACTCTGAATTTGTTAAAAAAGGAAAAAATCCTCTTAATTTTATCTGTTTTCATTCCAGCTGCATATACATAGAAAGAGATGCACGTGGTGAAATTTGACCTTTGGGTGACTGAAAGCACACGCTGTACCAGATGTACAAAGTACACTTCTAATATATCTTCAGAAGAAAATGTATTCTCAGTTTACAGTGAGTCTTGACTAGGAAGAACAGGAATTATTTTTTTTTCAGTTAGGGAAGAAAATTTTAAATTTACAACTTTATGCAAGATTGTCAGGGCCCGAAGCAAAAAAAAAAAACAGAGCACATTTCCACTTTACAGCTGCAAAAATAGTTACATGACAACTATCTGTGGAGTAATCTCTAATGGATTACATTTTGTTAAAAATTCATTATGTAATGTTAGAGCCAAAATAATAATAATTAAAAAAATTGTTTTGATGTATCTATGGTCTGGACCTTTGATGTTTTCCTAAGGCATTCTGTTATGCCTTTGTTAATTTGTGAAAGGTCTTTGTTGACAGGCAAGTTACTATGCTTATAGAGCTGATCTGACACTAAGGACTGTAGAAATTACTGAAGTAATTTGTTTTTATTGTGTAAGTGCTGGACTTCTTTGCTGCTTCAAAGGTGCTAAACGTCATCAGAGGTGCTATCTGATAGGCTTTCCTCTTAGATTTATATGGTCTTTCTGACTTGAAAAGCACTTACAGTTTATTAAGATCACTTCAGTTGATTTTATTTGATTTTATTTTAACTTATGGGCACTTCTTTTTATATATCTCTTAGCTTTATCCAAGTGATACAATCTTCAGCAGTATTAGGAGGTTTCTTACTCACGGTCAAAACACCCCTTTTATTGTGCTGCAGTAGAACTGTGGTGTAGCAAATAAAGTCCTCTGCACTTTCATGTGCTGCTGGCACTGGAAAATATCCCTCCCACTGGATATATGGGGATTTTTTTTTAGTAACTTGGTGCAACTTCTGTTTCATCTTCTTTTATGTTCTTTAGTTCGGAGAAGTGGAAAAAAGAAGTAATAATATGCCCAGTGGCTCCAAGCCAGATCAAGCTCTATTAAAGTAAATAGAAAAAATTCTTTGACTTCAGCAGAAGCAGCGTCAACCCAGACACTTCCATGATTTACTGTATCTGGATGGCTTGAGGGCTACTTGGGAATGCAAGAAGTTGCGTCTGGTTAGTAATACCATATAAGTTGTAAATGGAGTAAGTATATATAAGGTTTTCAATGTATGTGAGTAGTATATTGATACTCTCATAACCAAAATAATCTGATGTATCCTATTTTGATGCATCAGTATTTAGGGAAATGTAGTGAGGAAGCTGTAAGAGAATCCAGGTTAAACTTTATAAAGTTTTGTTGAAAACACAAGGGAAACTAGGGATTGGTCTTTTGACTTTTCTGAATAACTTAAAATTACATCATTCCCCCTTCTGAGAACATATTGTTTCCTCTAGATGTAACCTGGATTAATTTTATAGCTGAGAACATTGACAATTTTCCTAGCCTATAGAAGGGAGACATCCATGTGTTTTCCTTCTTGGAGAGAAATTCTTTACTGCTAGATAGACCATACTCTCAGCTATTTGTACACCAAGTAATAGGTGGGGTTTTTTTTAATAAACTTTTTATACTTGCTCTGTTCAAAAGACCTAGTTCATCTAAGAGAATGTTCATTTAACAGCATCTCATTGCTGTAGACTAGATGACCTCCTTAGGCCCCTCCCAACCCTTCCGACCTATTTTATTCTATAATTTCTTCATTAGGTCCTGTCATTCTGTTGCATTAGTTTGTATTGTCCTTGATTATCGTCTTTCAGTGCATCAGTTATCTCCTGGCTCCAGGGCATCCAGAAACTTCATAATTAAGCTGAAATATTTGAAATGCTAGTGCTTTGGTATTGAAGAGGATTGGTAAATTCAGATGATGTCTGGTGAGATCTGCAGTTTACTTCAGTCTTGTTGGTACACAGATGCTCATTGGTACTTTTAGAAATTATGTCTTCTTTCTAGAACAGTGGTTAAATGTTCCGTATTTATTGCTTTTGATTCCCATCTGGGCTTCTGTATCAGTCCATTGTGTATTATGTTATAATGAGCCAACCTGCAAACACAGGCCGTGACTGTAACTACTGAATGATAGGGTATCAGAATGTAAGGTAGATGTACTTGACAAGAAATTATAGAACACAGTTGTTCTGATTATTGACAGGGCTATTTGCCAATAAACCTTCAAAACAAAGAACTACAAGTCATTTTTTCCTCCATTTTATATTATATAGCACTGCAGGAAGTAGGTCTGATAAAGGTATATCCCTCAGTCCCATTTGCCTTCAGACCATTTTCAGCATGAAAGACCTTGCAGAGAGGAATGGTTTGTTGGCAGTGCTGTACCTGCCAATCTGTAAGCACACCCACATTCCTTAACATCTAACAATAAATCACACTGCACTCTGAAGCAACATTAACAACCAAACCATTATTCAGTAGCAAAGGTCCATATATCTGTGGTCCATGTCTTAGGGAATATGTAGATTCTTGGCACTGTTTGCTGTTGACACAAGATTGTTGCACATAGCAAAGAGTGACAGATAGCTTTGTAAAAATCCTAAGAGTCTTTTGGTTTTATTGTACTTTTCCATTGCCATATCCTTTGTTGAGTGTGGATGGAGTAACAGTAGGAGGACTAGACCCTTATATTTGTTATCATTTGAGTTATTTATTTTTAGGTTAAACCTAATGCCACTTACTTGGCAAGATTTAGGAATGTCATTATTCTGTAAACTGTGTCCCTGTGTAGTGCTCTGCTAAGCACAGTATGATGCTTCTCCTCTCCCAAAAAGAAAAATAATCACATGGGTTTTCGTAAAATTCATAGTGGGTGATTGGAGGGAATTAGAGTTTCCTAGGCCTGGGCTTGGCCAAATGATGAGAAAGAACAAATCCTAGTAATGAAGCCACAATAAAAGTGTTACCTTCTGTGAAAAAGTAGTAAAATTTACTTCTTTCAAACAAAGGATGTGGCTCTTGCTCAAGCTAAGGGCTGATTCCCTGAGATCAAGAAATATTTTATTAATATTTCTCTTAGAAAGACACAAGCTTAATTGCAACAATGAGTTTGACTGAAGCTGCAGAAACATTTGGCATCTTTTGTCATCAAAGAATTGGGAAATTTAGCCAGTTTGTTCATCTTTGTAATAAATTCAGGGATAAGTGCAATTCATACAGCCAGTGGCCAGTCTTTAACCAAAAACCTTGGAGTTATTGGCAGGCTGACCTTGTGCATCAGGAAAAGAGGGGCAGAAAGCAGTATCCACCATGCTTCTCCCTGATTGACCTTCTGCCTGAGCAGAAGACGTTGTGTCTTTCTCAGCTGTGACAGGAATCCTGTGCCCACAGGGTTGGCAGACAGCTCTATGCCTGCATTAGCCTGTCACCTCTGTTTGTGTTAAAGTCACTGGGCTTGTTTGTAGGAAATTAAATATGAGTTGTACATGGGTTTTCTCTATCATTGTGTGGAAGACCATCCGCAGATGCCAAATGAAATCAGTTATCTGAATTGTTCATAAATTTGAAGTACAATGATAACAGAGACCATTAAATGCCTAATCAACACACTTTGCAGTGCTATTGGTGAACTTGTTATGAATTTGAGACATAGTCCAGTTGATAAAGCCAAACAACAATTTATTAATTAAGCAAGCCCGCAAGATATAGGCAAATATCAGCGCTGGGCGTCCGGAGGAGACCCTTGCTCCTGCAAACGGCACGCACCTCACCCTTCTGGAGTCCCCTTTTTATAGTCCTGTAGTTCCGGGTACACGTGGCATATTCCAGTGTTTTTCTGTAGCTGTGTAAGCTGGTAGTGGGGGTCGTCCTGGTCCCCCGTAGTCCTCCTCTACGTTGTGTTCAGTATCTTATTTGGTTAACTCATTTAATCCTATCAGGATGTTGCTAGTGATAAAACAATGGTTCCCCTTTTGACCTGGTTACCTATTCACAGCCATAGTCTACCACAGGCACCAACTCAGCAAGATCTGAAGTTCTTTCAGGGTGTTACTAGTGATGGAACAATGGTTCCCCTTTGCCCTAGTTGCTTATTTACAGTCATAGAAGGTTTGAGAACAATTACTTATTACAAACTGTTGGTGTATTTACTTCATTTTCTTTATTCTTTCAGTTTTACGGGATGACTTCCGACAAAATCCGTCAGATGTAATGGTAGCTGTGGGCGAGCCTGCAGTGATGGAATGTCAACCCCCAAGAGGTCACCCAGAACCCACTATATCATGGAAAAAAGATGGGACCCCACTAGATGACAAAGATGAGAGAATTACAGTAAGTATAAAAAGTTTTCCAAACTACACAAAAAATCATCTAACCTAAAATTAGTAGGCTGTTTAGCATGCAGATATCCAGCTGTGCTGTACTTTCTAGAATGTCTCCTTTCCTTGCCTCGAAGGCATCCTCTAGTCCCATACTACTTCATTGCAGGGTATGTATTTATTTATTAAAGATGGCTGCAAAACCTAGATTCATCTTTTTCCAAGAGGAATTAGAAGCTTGCAGAGGTGAGATTCATTGTATTTATCACTGTTCTATAATTTTCTAGCAACCTGTGGTATCTGTCTTCTTTGGTTGGAAAGAGGGACTGCTAGTAGCTTAGGTGAGACCTTCTTTTGTAGTTCTGTTGAAAAGACTGCGGAAAAGTTGTGTGTTGTATTAGAAAAGATAAGAAGGCTTTTGGGATGTACTCATATTTCTTTAGAGAGATCTTGGCTTATCCTGCCCTCTCAAATGAAACTATTTTCTTGTAAGAGGTGTTGTCACATTCATCTGTATCTGTAGCTTGTTGAATACAGTGTGTGATTGTTCAAGACTATGGATAGAGCAGCTTCTCAAATCAGAAGACTATCCTTCTTTTAATTTTTGACATATGAAACAATAATCTGTTGATCCCGAATGGCTTGAAGAAATGGCAATGAAAAATAGAGTTCAAAAAGTAATTTATATGCTGCCAACATGGTGATCCGAAACATCTTTCCATATGTTGAGAAACTATCGTCTGAAAGCACATACCGTGTAGTATCCTGTTGGTACTGGGAGGATTACCAGCATAAAACAAGATCAGAGGCACATACAATTTATATACCTCAATCATATGCTGAAATGAGGGATTTTTTTCATGGAAGAACACTTAAACCCCAGCAATCTAAGTAAAAAATTAGCATTTTTGTTTGAGATTTAAATTGCCTGTTGTTCCATTTGGTTTTTACAAACAAGACAAAGCACAGGCATTCTGTAGTTGTGGCACATGCATACATTTAAATTTTTAAGTACCCTACTGAACCTGTACTGATTGCTGGCTATTAACTCAATTCCTCCAATCATACTTGCTAAGAACTTGCAATTTCCTTTTCAAATCTCCTTCCCACTGTGACAAGTCAATTGACCTGAGATAAAGAGAAGATTCCAATGCTACTCTTTTTTTTTTTTTTACTTTTTCCTTTTTTCCAGGAAATGCTTTCTCATCTTACATTTTCTATTGCTATAGTTTATTCTCTTGAAGGATTTTCAGGTGTTGCTTATTAGGTACGTTTCTTTCAGTAGACATGAAAACTGCCCTTCCTCCCAGCTGCCGGAACAAAGAGGTCCTCAGGACAAAAGCCGCTATCACTGGCTGGCAGTGCCACCTGGATTTATTAAAACTGTGCTTAGGACAGAATAAAGCCTCTTGGTTTGGTTTTCTTCTCCGGTGATTGTATCAACTACTCACCTAGGCAGTATTCTTTCGCCGTGACATCTGGTGGAGTTATCTTGTGTTATCAGTTTCTGCTTCCAGAAATAAACACATGAAAATGAGTTTTGATGTGGGTGCAGATATACAGTTGTTTCACGTGCCCAAATGAGTGTTTGTTTTCAGATGAGTAAATTAACAGTGCTGGGATAGCTAGTTCAACTTCTTCATTTACCTCCTATTTGCCTGGCATTGTTTTAACCAGTGCTATTTAATATCAGGGCTGCTTTCTCACACAGGCAAAAGGCTGAAGCTGCATTGTGATGCAGATCTGCATCGACTTACAGCTGTAGCAGGATCTTGCCAAGTAGATAAATATGCATTCAGATGTGTGTCTTAACAGCTTTGCAGTAACCATCTGTATTATCTTGCCAGTGCCTGGGAGAAGGCAAGGGGACATTGGGACCTGGATTGGACAGCGTGCTAAAGGACAGATGGGCAAAGAAATATTAATTCTGAAACCTGACTTAGAATTACTCCATTTCTGTTAACTTCTCTCCTTTAGGTCATTTCCCCTTTCAGTTTAGTGACAGAAATTTAAAGAATCAAGAGTACAACAGCTGCAACAGGTTGGGTTTTGAATGAAGTTCTTGGGGTTTAAATGGTAGATTTCATTTTTACGTTAAATCAACCTTTACAAAAAAATCCCCACAAAAAACCAAAAAACCCCACCAAAAAACCCCACCAAAACCAGGGAAGTGCCTACATTTAAAATGAACACCTCCATTTATCTGATGGCAAAAGTATCAGTAACTCAGTGAGACTAAATTTCAGGTAATATAGTTTACAGGTTTTACCTTCCTCTTTTTAAGCCATGAAATTACCAGATCAGGAAATGACAAACTATATGTGTTGGTGTTCAATATATATGTAATACCAGGGGGCATTTAATCAATGAAGAGTTTTTAATGGCTCCACTTCTAAAGCATTTCCAGTTGTTTTCATTCTTAAAGGCTTGTTGATCTTTGACTTGTTGCCATTTTAAGACTTCTCTGTCAAAAGCGGTTTAGAGTGTTTCATATTAATGCTTTCCTTTCTGACAGATTTAAAATAAATATTAAGACTGTAGGGGTTTTTTGAATAAGGGACAGTGCTTGACACCTCTTTTTTGATTCATAGCTATACTTTCTTCAAAAAGAGGGTATGTCCATGAAGCAACCTTATTTTTAATTATATGGAAGCTTTTTTTTCTCATCTGCAATGACAACGTTGTTCTTTGCGTCAGCAGAACCAGCCTTTACAGACCGAGTATTAAGGGTGCCAGAGAAACAGAAGTGGTAGCTTGGTTCCTGACAGAGAGTCTGAAGCAAGAGATGTAGATAAATAATAGTTAAATAAGATCCAAGTTCAAGCACAACTTCCCCTGGAATGCAATAAAAAGAAAATATTATTTTGTGCTGGTATGGTTAAGGAAATCAATATGTTTATGTAGGTGAGATAATAAAAATCAAAGTAGTCTTTGCATATTTTGGACAAATAAATGTACTTCTGAGAGAAATTAATTTATATGTCCTTCAGGTTATAAACAGTAGTGAGTGGAATAAATAAGAAATTAAAGTAAAGTAAGGGTGTGGGCACAGCTGTCTCTGGTAGGGATTATCGAAACACACATTTTCTTTGAGCATAGCTTTCCCAGCACTGCTCAGTTTTACCACAAGTCAGACTTAGTGTAGGCTATTCAGTGTGCACATGTCCACTGTATCTGATAAAGAATCGTCATAATAACATTTTTTTCCCCTCTTCTTTTGAATGTGTTGTCTAGAAACACTTTTCTCAGTGCATGGGAGCTAAACAGCATTTTTCTCATGTGTATTCTTTACAGCACGTGCTTGACGTGGCTAATCCCTCTCCATATATTACAAATGAAACAGGAATGACTGCATGTGAAACAAATGCTTATCTTCGACTTAATTTGTTGAATTGAAAAGCAATTATCACAAGGCCAGAGCAGAACTAGTGCAATTCTGTGCTCATCTAGTTAATTTTTCTCCTGGGATTACTGTGGAATGCAGGATCCCTACTATGAAATGTGTAGCTGGAAAGGGGTGTTTTGATGCCACACACAGAATAACTCTGATTTTGCGCCACAAACAATGTAAAAATAAAATGCATTTCTCTGATTTCTGAAAAGTTCCATCTGTGCTAAGAGAGGCTGCCTGCCTCTCCTCTTGAAGGTGAGGCATAGTGGAGGAAGAAGATGCAATGTCTTGTCTGTAAGGGAGAAGGGAGCTCACGGGTTGGGTAAGTTCCTTGTTCTGTTTCCAGCCTGTAGCGGTTTTGAGCATCTGGAATCGCTGCCTTGCCAGGTGAAGTTTATGGACCCATGAACTGCTCAGAGCGAGGATCTATGCCAGGACTCCAGGCTGCTAGGTATCGTCACCAGGAACAGCCCCTTCAGTCTAGCCATCTCCTTTGCATGGCAGCCCAGTTTCATCAGGACGTAGCCACGTGTTTCAGGCACTTCCCTTGGCGCTGGAAGCTATGAGTTTGCATTCCCTCCGGCTGAGGAGGAAGTGCAGTCAAGTCTCCTAGTTTCTGCTGACTGCTGTAATCACTGGGCTTGGTCTTTCCAAGTGTATTTTGTCTAGATGCAGTTGGCAGGAGCGTCAGTGGCCATGAGTAGCATTAGCGATGACTTGCTTGGGCACTCCCAGCAGTTGCTGTGAATATTGGTTGTTTGTAAGCCTGTGAATACCTCCAGGGTGCCACCATTCACTTCTCAGCCATCTATCTTTCTGTTGTGCCCCAAAACCCCCTGCTACTTTTCAAACGGTGTCCCCACTGACCTTCTGCCACAAACCACCACAATAAAATTTTCACCTTATTCCCTATCCCTGCCCTCCCTCTCACAACCTGCTGTTGGATTCAGCCAGCCTTTTCCTCCCACCTGTGTAGCCCCACTCTGTCATCTTGTCGGTGCTAACTGCTTGTGTGAAGGTAACAATTTGGCAGCTCAGATAAGCAAAAACTCCTGCTGTAAAGCTGTAATGTAAAGGCACTCTTCCTCTGGCTTTGCTGCCGATGCAAATGGCTGGTGTGCTGTGATTTGTAATGCAAGCGGTGCTGTCTGTCTGCGTTAGGTTTGCTCACAGCCTCCCTTAAGGAACCGTGTTGCTGCACCGTCTTCTTTGTGAATCCCAAATGCAATTGTCTGTGTATAAGATACAGTAATTTAAGCAAGATGGTGGGGCCTTTGAGCATTTCTTTGGGCAAAAACTGGGAATAATTACAGACTCTTGGGAGCACAAAGCGTTCAAAGAGGATTTTGTGGATCTCCCATCTAGACAGGGGAACCTCCGTGCACTTTTGAATCTTCCTCCTCATTTGTCTCATATTTTAGGGGCAATGCCTGCATAATTAACTAAGCCTCAGTAAAATCAGGAGCCAGTCAGAGTGTCTGTAATTATCAATACTTTCCTAGTGGGAGAATGTATACATACCTTATGTAAACTCCAGAGCAAGTTGATATTTGAGACAGGTTTGGAGGCCCGTGTTCCACAGGCTCTGTTGTTCCTGCCCTATGACCAGTAGAAGCCCAAGCTTCAGAAAGCTTCCTAATTGTTCGCAGGAAGCCGTGGTGTAGGTAGTAGAAGAAAAAAGCTATGCATATTGAATATGAAATTTTAATAAGTAAAATCTTTCACATATACATGAAAAAGGATGCTGGTACCTAAAAAAGAAATCCTTTGTAATTGAATACAAAAAGCAAAGCCTTTGCATTGAAACTTTGGTGCAGCACTGTGATTGCAATTTCCCCCTCTTTCGTATTAACTCTTATCTATCATTTATCCTGAATCGTCCTCATTTGATTTTTAAAAGAAAAAGCTTGAGAAGCCATTTATCTTTGCTTGTTCAAGTTTCTTAGCTTTTAAGATCAAAGTTACAGGATGAATAATGCATGCAGGTTTTCATTCCTTTTTTGTGTGGCTGTCTTGTGACATCAACAGTTTTGAAAGACTTACACTCTTATTTTAGATAAGTTGTAGCTTGAATTCTTGATTCCTGTTTCTTTTCCTGGCCCTTAAGTAGTACATCACAAATATGAAGCATTTATTGTGTCTTGCACAATGCTACTCTTAGGTGAGTGATGAAAATGTTTTCTACAAAATGTTAAAACGAAGCCTCTGATCATCTGCTGTGACAGGAAAACCTCCTTAAAGGTACCACCCACAGGAAGGCATTTTATTTATTCATTTGCCCCATTTTTTTTCGTTAATGAATTGTCAAAGAGAACTTGGTTTGTTCTTGGTGGAGACCATTCACAGCCTCAGTGTGCTTTGGCGAGTTTAAAAATACACAGGTGATCCCACTGCGATCGTGGTGATAACAAGAAAGCAAATAGAAATTGAAGAAATTACTGTGCCTATCATTTAAAAAGGAAAAGAGGGAAAGGCTTGTTTGTATTGGAAGGAACAGTGGAAAAAGCAGAAATTAATTTGCTATTTATGAACGGGGTCCTTCCTTCCAAAGTTAAATTGCAGGGAAAAGCTGCAGAGGGGTGGTGAATCAAGAAAAAGGAAACAAAACCTGATTGAATTTGTTGCTGTGTCCTGTGCAGTATTAACAGTCTTAACCCTTTAAAATAGGTATGCTCCTGACACAAACCATACTATTATGGTGCCACTCCAAATTCATTCAAGATGTTTATCCGTATTTCTTTCTTCTCCACTTTTTTTTTTCTGTCTCCACTTCTCTTTTTTTTTTTTTACCCCTTCCCCTGGTCTCCTTTCTTTCTTTCAATAACTTATTAATCGTTTATCTCTTAAAGTCTCCCAACTGCTCAAATTACATATTCAAGACACATAGCAAAAGAATGCACAATCTCGTAGAAGACATTGTCACACAGCTGTGTGAAGGATCATGGCCTGGGTACACAGCACACAAAGCAATGGGAGTGAGGGAGTGAGGGGAAGGGGGGAGCAAGTACCTACAGTTCAGGGTTTTATTTCATTTTAATTGTTTTTCTGTTTTGGGGCAGATTAAAGGGCAGGCAGCAATTTCCTATATGCCCCAGGAGGGTTAAAATGAGAAGCGTATTTTTTCTTCTGATTCCCAATATGTATTTGTTGCCCCCCAGCAACTTCCTTTCTTCCCATTCCTTTTTCTTCATTCTGCCTCTTATTGTCACTCTGTGAGAGGGTTGGCTTCCTAGCTATCTCTCTTTTTCCTTCATCTGCTGATCCTTATGATGGTGGCTTCCTTGTGGATCAAGAGTAGTTTTTCTTAATGATTTATATTTCTTCTGGTACTAATATTGCTACCTCTGGAGACACATCTGGAGATGCTGTGAGTTAGCTTGGCACCCCAAGGGGAAAAAAAAAAAAAAAAAGTAAAAGATTGTGAAAAATAATTTGGAACCACACAGCTGTCCCAAAGGATACTGAGAATGGCTCTCAAGCCTGCTGTTTCTTGCTCTTAGCTTTTCCAAAATATGACGCTGTTTTTCTGTGTTCACACTTAAAGCTCTGATACAGGGTCCCTGTTGCTCCAACTGGAGTCTCTCTGCTCTCCAGATTCCACAGATCATTCAAAATGTGTCTTCTAGATCATCTGCCTTGTTTTCTGTTCTGACCGTGGCATGTGCTTCTGTTGTCTCCTGTGTTATCAGTAGGGCACGTTTCCCATCTTTCCCCTCAATTCTGTCTGTGTGCCTGCCGTTCCCTGTGCCAGGTCTAAACCACTCGAGTTTCCACATCTGCACAATGATGCTGTGTTAAGACAAAGAGTTCTCAGGGTATCTTCTTCACTGCTACTTCCTGTGTCATTTTTTAATTGTCACAGGCAAATCTGAATGCTTTTCAGTGGTACATTTATCTTTGATTAGTATTTCTTGCTTCATTTTTTACATTGTTTGTGGGTTTTTTTGTCTGAGCCCTAAAAAGGCTGTAAAATATCTGAGTAGTATCCTGGGTTAACAGAAAGAAGAAAAAGTATCAGACATCTTTTATTTTCATATTTGTTTTTCTGTTCTTCCAGTCTATTTGAAGTTTTACCATACATCATTTTTCAGACTCAGCTCTTGGAGATGAAACTTTTCATCCCTAACACATCCACAAGTAGTTTCAAACCCTGACCACAGCTGTCAATAGTGATATCTGGTATTTCTACACGCACTGAAGTAAACGCGGGTTGAAAATCCTAACCTATTACAAGATTCTCTCCTCGTAGCTTTTTGCAGGTTTGCCATTTTAAAGAGCATAGCTATGCAGACTTTGTCAGGCAGATGTGAGCTCATTCAGTTCGCTCTTTGAATCGACCAGAAGCCATATGGCAGCGGTTAATGTGGCGCCGAGCCTGAGCTAATAAGCCCTGCTGAGAGACAGGCTAGATCATTCCGGCATGGTATTGTACTAATATGGCCACACAGCTTCTGTGGCACTGAGGGTAAGGGCAAGAGGATCTTGCCATGGCTTGAAATCTCCATGAGCCAAGCCAAAGCAAGAGGCCTACAAAGACCCGTGTGGACATTCCCTTCCTTCTCTAATATGTCTGGCAGTCAACTGTCCCCAGTACTACTTTGAAGGACAGGATGCTTTCACCATTGATGTGATGTTTGCTGCAAGAAAATAGTGAGGAAAAAGTCCATTAGCCCATTACTCTGAAGTGTTTAAGTCATGCTGTATGCCCAACATTGTTCTGGCTGTTTAAATGGCTCATTATTAAGCCTGAATCTTCTATGAAAGGTTGCTGAATAAAGTATAGGACAGGATAAACCATCCATTGGTTCACACTTGATGTGAACTGCCTTTTCAGCAGACATCTCCAAAGGAAAATCTTGGTCTGTGGAATTAGTGGAAAGGGAATGGTCATCATGACACAAGGCAAGAGAGTGGCCCAGTGTCAAACATTTGTGGACAGGGGGACACACCACGTTCTGTAGGCTTGTGCTGACTATCACAGAGATCGGATTTTGCATTTAGTATCCAACTGACCTCTATGGTCCTAAGGGCACACCTGGTTGTAATGTAACCTACTGTGTGAGGTTATGGTGAGGTTATGAGATTTAACAATTGTGTTCACACTAACTGAAACTCATTCAGCGTTAGACTACAAGGCTCTTTATAGTCATTTAATTGCTAGTATTTTAAACCAAGTTATTGCTGATCATATTGTCCCTATAGCTAAGAGAATATGCACCTTCTGTTTTGTCTGACAGCTCTCAAAGTGTTCCTTTGCATCAGTGACGCTTCAGCTTTCTTGTTTTCTTGCCACTTAAAATGTTTGGCATTAGACGTGCCTAACTATGGTTTCTCAGTATTGTTTCACCCCATAGTAATGCAAAGTACTCTTTTAATGTGAACTAGGTATGTATTTTTCTATGTCAACTTTATTTTACACTACTCTACTTTTGAATATGAAGGTAAGGTGAAGAATGAAATTCTTTTGCAGATATTGTGTGGACTTAAAGGAATTTGAAAACTCCTCACTAAGTCAAAATTCTCCATGGATTTTATTTTTTCTTTTTTGTGTCTGTCTCTAGTCATGAACTGATGACCTAGATAAAAAAAGAAAATAAATGCCTGCAGCAAATAGAGTATGTGTTAGATATCTGAGGTTTGAGACTTCCATGGGCCTAGACATTAGACTATCAGGATTTTCTTGTTAAAATGGCTTATTGAGAGTTTTGAACCTCTGGGACCATCTGAAATTTTAGAAACGGAGTCTGGGAAGCTTCTCCCTAAAAAAATAATAAAAACCCAGGTGGTTGTTATCTCAGGCGAGGTTACTTGCGCGTGTAGGACTTTATGATTTGAATGGCTAGGAGCGAAGGTGATTTATTATGCTGAGAAAGTAAATTCTTTGTTTTGTTTGGCTGACAGTCTAGTTGTTGGGGTTTTTTTGCATGGTTAAGGGAGATGAAGAAAGGATGTGGGAGGGAAATTATTTCTTCATTCATTTTATTCTCTTAATGAAAAAGAAACATTTTTGTTTGGTTAGTTTTTTTAAGCGGTCGGGAAAGGAGTGTTTGCTTATATTATGCACAATAAGATGAAGATTTGGTTTAGAAAGTTAATTCTCCTTCTTCCCTCCCTTCACCAGCTGCATGGAAATCCTTCATGTAGAGTCTGGACATACTCCTCTCAAGTAAAAATGCATTTCTGGAGACGCGTCTGGTCCCAGCCCTTAGGGACTTCTCCAAATCCTCATCTTGAGCAAAACTGCTGAGGAGCAAAGCAATATTCAAAAAATCAGACATTTAAAGCCTTTTTTGAATCTGATGCTCCGAGCATTAGGGTTCACACTGAAGTGTGCACACCGTGTGCAGGCAGAAAACATGTTCAGTCCACTGGGCGTGGGACTTTTAGGACCCCTACGGATCAAATGTGCCAAGCGGCACTAGAAATTCTCTGGGCCTGTGAACCTTTTACTTTATTTTTTACTGTATTTACATTTTCTTTACACTTGCATACAGAGGTACTCCCATTAGTAAAGCATGAAAGAGATTTTAACGTACATACATCCTATTGAAATCACTGTATTATTTGTAGCAAATCTGTATCAGTGAAGTGAAGCAACCCAGCTCCTCACTGTGTCCATTGTTTTCCAAGCACCGAAACCCTCTCCATTTGGGGGATAGAAGGGAGGGTTAAGGTACATTTTTGTTCTTGAAAAACTCTAGCGAACCTTATAAATGTGATTGTTCTTGGCATTTTTGATATTCCTAGTCGCTTGCACACCACAGCAGCCACATGTTGTCACTTAAAATCTAAATATCAGATAACTGCTAACTGAGACTTTACTGTGTATCATGTTTTTTTTAGGAATTGGTTTTGTAAAGTAAAAATGACACTAACGCTAAAAGCATGTTTAATAAAACCTCAACAATCTATGTGCTGAGTTTGCACATATTATGTTCTCGTAATCAAAAGAAAAATGTAAAATAAAAATAGTAAAGAAGAGCAGTGCCCATTTTTGGAGCCTTTAACAGATGTAAGTGATTAGAGCTTCTTGTTTGGTTTGCTTTGATTTTTTGATCTACTTTTTGAAAGTTCTGTCAACTTCATTTTTGCTTATTTCACTTTGTTTGGATAGTTTTGCCTTACTGAGTTTCCTGTGATGCTTCTGGTTATATGAAAAGTCTAGTCCAAATCACAGCACTTCAAAAATAATAATTTTTCAGTTCTTGGGTTTCCTCAACCCAACAGAGTACTTCTCTCTCTCCAGGTAATAATATACTCACAATTACTTACTGCCAAGTTCAGATATTCGCCATGTGTGGTAGTGTGGGGCTAAAATACACATTGCAGGGTGTTATTCCAGGCTCCTTTGCAACATCATGCAGGACCAAGTCTGCCTTCTTGTGGTTGCCCTCCTTAAAAAGGAAAGAAAAGTAGCTATTTTCATTCCTTATCTAGCTGTAGGACAATTCTTGCTAATACACTGCATTGAGCAATTAATTGATTTTTTTTCCCCCCTCTGTAAAAATTTGTTATCTAACAAGAATCTGTTTGGCACGTGGTCACACAGAGATTGTTCTTTTATTTAACGAGGAAGTGTGGGTGGTTAATTATACTTGGATCTAATTATTTTCTTCTAACTCAACAGCTTTGCTTTTGCCTCTCTCTCTGCTGCTGTCGTCAGTTTTCTGCTTGCTTCTGCAAGGCCACCTGGTTCTGGCTGCGTGGGGGTGAATAAATTACCCAGACATAAAGAGGGGGAAAAGTGAGTGACTTCTTCCCCCTCTCAGTTTAGTAGAGAAGAAATCCCACAAACATTCCAGGGAAAATAATGCTGTTAAAAATATAAAATTTGAGAAAGCAATATGCTTTCATGGTAGATATATTGAAACATTTTTAGCCCTGCATGGAATATATTTAATTTTGAAACTAGCCATTGAGATGTATGCTTATGTAACTTTGTCTTTCCTAACAAAATGTGAAGTTTGGTTCCTTGAATAAGATGACTATGACTCAAGGTCTGTGTATTTTGTATCATTGTTTTTCCAACTGTCGGCCATTCAGAATGCCAAGTTTTTTGAAAGCAAAAGATACTGACATGATGGCTTGGGCTTCCCTTCTCCGTGGCTTACATTTCAGATTGCAGATCTTGCTCTTCCCATTAATCTGGAGTTCTTTGTCTCTTAGGGCTGCTTTGAGCTCTGGTGTTCCATTTGTGCATTTCTCTTGGACTAAGACCTGGCACAAGTCAAGTAGGAAAAATAGTTGTGAGATCTGGGTAAAATGTCACCACAGAAGCTGCAGGTATCCAATGGAAGCTGGATGGTTCATGGTAGATATTTCAGGCTCCAGAAATGAGTGGCTCTGCTCTCTGACGGGCCCATACACTGGACAGAATTAAAGATAAGCTGTCTTTACCATGAGACTATACAGTCATTGTAACATGGTTTTTGAGAGTGAGCTGCTGCAGAGAAAATTACTGTACGGTAAAGACTGCCTTGAGGTAGAAAGTCTGCAAGCTAAGCAAAGCAGATTGCCGGACTACTGCAATCTTCCTGTGTGATTCTGGGCAAGCCTTGAAATTGCTGAGTACTTCTTGTTCAGCATTTCATGAGTCGTGGGACTGAATTCATTCATATGGGTAAAGCAGCCTGACGCTGTTGCAACAAAGCTGTGCTGTGCCACTTTGCCAAAGTGCAAAGTGTTACTACTTCTTAAATCACAAATAGGCTCTTTTTTTGTAGACAAAACAGTAGGGTAATATTCTTGCTTACATACTTAGGCCGTGCTCTGCTCTAGGTGTTTGTGACTGCATCATGCTTCCAGGATCTAGCCCAGCTGCAAATATTTTGAGATTTTCTTTTACTTTAACAAAAACATCTCTTTACAATTCAAGTTATATGGTGAAGCCTCAAAGCGGTTTTGAAATGATGGTTCACTTGTATTCAAGGATCTCAAAAGTTTATTAATAAACTAGGAATGCTTTTACAGTAGGTACTTTGCATGATTATAACTCCTGGGAAATTTGCATTCACAATGACTATGATTAGTATGTTTCATGAAAATACACTTTGCGCACATCCGGAACTCTCGGTGTGCGGAGTTGGCGGTACTGAAATCAGGGCGAGTATTACCTTTGTCTTCACTGAGACTAGTGTCTCAGGCTTTCCAAGGGGGTATATAGTACAATTTATAGCAGAGGAGAAGCCTCTTTTTGAAGTGCTAAATGAGTTGACATCCTTCTTCTTTTCCTTGCTGCTGTTGTTACGGCTTCACTTCTGGTTGTTAGTGGCTTGGCATGAAGTTACTTTCCTTGTGCCAGCTAGGATTTTATGGGCGTACTCCATATCCATCCTCAGTTTCGTCCTATTGAGACCTTCTGCTAAGAAAATTCCCTTCTTATTTGCCTGGCTGTTATCTTTTGCATTTATCATTCTGAAATATTGAGAATTACCCAACTGGAGGTGACAGCTGTTACTCTACTTTTGTCATCTAGAATCAAAGGCTTTGGTGATATAAAGGTCATCTATTGTGTTTGCTTCTCTTGAAGCTAACAACATAGGTAGTTGTAACCAATTTTTCAGCAGGAGGAGAAATAATAATTTTAGCATTCAGGACATTTTTAAGTAGGACATGAGGAAATAGCTTTTAAAATTTGAAGCAACCAGAACAGAAAAACCTTGCCTAATTATTTCAAATCCGAAAGTAGAAGGTAACTTTTTTAAGTGCTTGCTTTTGTGATTTCAGCTGGTGGAGAACTGAGTTCTCCACACACTAACCATCGTAACAAAGGCCATTTCTTCTAGTGCTCTGAATATAAAGTTCAAGAAAAAGGCAGCTCTTCATCTTTGTAACATACAGGTTTCTTAGTCTGCTGTGTCAGTTTTACTGTGCTGCCCTGTCAATGAGTCTCAAATTCACCTTGAAGGATCACCCCCAGGGATGCCAGCTGAACCATTGACCCTTCAGTTCTGACTGTCACCAAGGTTAACACATCATTACAGCCTGTGATGTTCAGGATACCTGTTCATTCGGAGACTTTATCAACCCTCACTGTTTGAGGCAACTTGAACAGAAGCCTCAGTCGCTGCTGTTTCATAGGAAGATGTTTTGATGATTTTTGAGAATGAATTATATTTCTTCCGTATTTTGTGCTCAAATAGATGTGAAATATTAAGAGTTTTACCTCTGTTTTTCCTAAATTATTAAAATAGCAAGGGTTATTTTATAGGATTATAAAGCAAAAATATGAAGGTGAGTAATCTTTTTCAATTTGAAAAAGGGTAGATCCATACCTGAGCTGTTGCTTACAGTACCACATAGCTTCTCAAAATATGTGGTGACACAGCGAAAAAGTATGTGGTGACAGACAAATGACATCATTAAGTATTGGCTTTGTGGGATAAGTTCTAGCTACTCACAGGTTAAGGACACTTATTTGGAATAGCCTTACCAAGGTACCATGTTGGATAATTAGCCAGCTGTAATTAAAATGAGTTTTGATTTGCTAACTCAGAAAATTATATTTGCAAATGCCGTTCTTGTCTATGGGACTGATATCCAGCCAAGGGAACTCTTCATTAGAGAAGTCTGTTGACAGAGATTTTCCGAATATGTATTAAAATTAGTTATTTTAATACAATGGACCCTTTAAATGTCCTCTTAGCAAAATTCATATTTTTGTCAAGGCTGTCCTCTGATAAAACACATACACCATTTGACTGGCCTGATCTTCTCCTAGATACTGTTATGGCCATCAGCTTTGTGTTTGTGAAATAACAAAACGAATAGATACAAAAACCAGTTTTATTCTCCCTCCTACATTGTTTCAATTGATTTCTGCATATTCTCATTGGAGAATTAACACTAGCTAACACTGAAAAGTTTTATAAGGTAAAGATGACCTATTTAATTTGGTACAGTGGACAATCCAAATGCAATTTTTGTTTCTGCTAATATAGGAGATTCCTTTTAAACCCTAACAGCTCATAGTCTACTAGGTTTTTCCCTAGTGTTCTTTCTTCCTTATTTTTTATAAAATGCAGGCTTTAAAATAGGTCTACGGGCATTGCAGCTAAGTACCTATCTACTGCATTCAGACTATATGCGAAGTTATTCTCTGCCCTCTTTACGTGCAGTTGAGAGACAGTATTGTATCCTTTTCTATCCTCTCAATAGACACCTTCAACACAATCTTTTAGGTAGCAAGCCTTAAGTTGCTTACACTTTTCAGTCAGATTTATATCATTTGCCCTGTCATAGGCTTGTCTGGAAAGTCACAATAGTTAGTGTAACAATTACACTAACTCCAGTTAGGTGTGATCCCATGTTTTTTCCCTTTGGATGCATCTGAACAGTAACTGACAATGCCACAAAAGAGCTCTCTGGAAAGGAAGAGTACTGGGTTTTTAACCACATGTTCACACAGAAAAAGAAACAGCACTTCAAACCACTCTAATATCTGCATGCGTAGCTGACTAGTTTATCTTCTGAAATTTCTTTCTGAGGGCATCCCATATGTACACCTTCTTCCAAATATCCATTTAATAAACTTCTAGTCCTGTACTCCTCAAGGAAGTATGCATCTCATTAAATCCTTCTTTCTGCTTTGGTTTTCACCTCCTCTTATATCTCGGGAACAGAGTTGCTGCTTTGAGCTACGAATGGGTCAGGCTCAGCAGAGGGCCAGTCCTAGGCTTCTGCTTCCCCTAAGCATTTGTTGGAAAGTAACCATTAGGATCATAAGCTCACACCTTTGTGGCCTACTTCCGAGCAATCAGGCTATGAAATTAGCTTGCTGTGTGAGCAGAATTAGCCTAGATCAAAATCCAACACATGATTAAAGGCAACTTTAAATACAGCAAATATGAGAGTTTAGTATTCTATGTGTAGAATGCCCTGCATATGGGATGGTTCTTTGCATGGATGTGAAATTGTCATTAACAATATCTATGTTACAGCAGTTAGCCTTTTGTTACCCGTCTTGAACAAAAGTTTGAATCTAATAGGATTTTCAAGAATTTCTGTAGTCAGAAATTAAAAAATATTTAAGCATTCTTCCAAATTATAATAGAAATATTAATATTATATTTTGCCAAATATTTCTTGCCGATTTTTAGGTGTGGGGAAAACACATAGCATTTCATTGTAATCCATGGAAAGTTGATCTCATCAAAGGACAAAACATTTAAAGATTTTCTAGCCTTTTTATCAGATTTATAGTAACACATGGAACTATTTAAAACGTGAAGAGAATAATCAGAACACTGATTACCCCCTCTATTTAAAACATTCTCTAAAATTCTGACTTTTCTGGTCACGACTGACTCATTTTCAGAAGAATTTGGCTTTCTTTTTTCTAGCAACAGCTAGCAATATAACTGTCTTAGGAAAAAATCTATCTGCAGTGCATGAGGTATCATGCCTAATAGTATAATGGAGTATACAGTAAATAGTTGAAGTCTTAATTCAGCTGATTGTTTTGGTTTATGCTCATCATACTTGAGGGGTTTTAGAACATTCTCCCTTAATTTTGGAATGTTTTCTCTATTCCGAGTTTGCAAACCACATTCCTAGTCTTCCGTTAAAAATAAATTTTCTAGGGTAGAAAGTATTTATTTACCTTTTCTAGACATAAACAAGCAAAAACAGTGGATCTGTGTTGGAGAAAATGTTTCCTCTAATATATACAAGGGTGAATGTTACTGTTAAAAACATTTTCCACAAAGTTGTACCTTGGTGCAAGCATCAGAGTACTGATGTGACCTACTGAAATGTGTTTACTTATTGCAATAGTGGTCAATCCTGTTGATGTTTGTTTGTGTTGGAAAAGGAAGCAAGACTAAGGAAGCTTATTGATAAGGTCTTTTGTTTGCATAGATACTATCAAGACAGTCCTTTAAATACTGTCTCCCATGCCTGTTCCCATACGTCAGCTCACTATGCTTTAGCATGTGTTTTTTGCATCATTTTCCTTAACTTTCCTTGGGGTACATCAGCATGGGGCAGAAGTCAGCAGATGAAAAATTTGCATTAATGGGAACACCACAGAGAAATGTCAGTCATAGCTATTTTTCCTATGAATATTTCTATGTAATTGGAGTGATGGTTGGAGTCATTGAGTATATGTCAGGAATGGTGAGTTCAGACCTTGGTGAGGGCAGCTCTTACTCGTCCCATCGGTAAATGGTCCCTGATCAGTCTGGAAGGCTCTCTGCGTATTGCATGCCACAGGCTACAGACAACACCTAGTGATGATCTGCAGTCAAGGCCAAATTTTGAAAGTGGACTTACAAACTTAACTACCTGGATGCATCAATATCCCCCTGATAGTTGGAAGTGCTGACTATTCCTTACCTTGCATAGTGGTCAGGGACTCCTAACCGTTTCCATCTGCTTTTGAAAAACTTGGCCAGAATGTTAGGTAGGTAGATTAGTCTTTTAAATGCAAAAGTACATCCTCTTTTCTGCTTGTGCTTTTGAGTAGCTGTCAAGGAAACAGTAATGGCTTTAAAAGTTAAGTGTTTACTTCAGACTGAAGGTTTGGATTTGTATCTGTTTTGGAAACTATACTGTTGCTGTTTCTGTGTTTTTAGGCAGGAAAGTTTACTTTGGGAATGTTCACAGTTTTTAACTACTTGTCACTGTCCTAAAAAAGGGTCATTCGTGCCAAGGGAGCTGAAATCTGATTAGGTAACACTTATGGTTTTCTATACAGATTGCTTCTTATTTGTTACGTGCTGTTACACTGCTTACACCAAAGATGCCAGAGCTTCTTATTTATTTTAGGATACCACTGGTTTTGAAAAAGATGTGCGCACAGCCACAAGAAAAACTGGGAAACTGGAAGTGCTGAGTAATCTCGGCTTCTCTGCCACTTTTTCAAGCCCATTCCACCAATAGCAAATCACCGCAAACAGGAGACACTGATTTCCAACATGGCCAGCTAAATCATAGTTTGCTTTCTAAATGCAAATGAAGAAGGCAAGCAGCAGATATTTCCAGTGTCCAGGACAGTTTCTACCCCGCTTCCAGCCACTTTTTATTTTTCTTTCTTTCTTTTTTCTTTTTTCCCCTCCATCTTTTCCCTTGGTGCAGTTTACAATACCCTTTTAACAATCACAAAAAATTGTGGCAGGAGTTTAAACCCACTGTGGCATCCAGAGGAAGAACAAGAAACTGCTGCAAAGGAAGCAATTATCCCAGCAGGACTCCAGAGCCCCCCTGAATAGCTCAGGCAGGCCCCAGCCCTAGCAGAGGAGTCAATGGAAGAAGCACAATTCTTCAGGCTTCTTCCTCTTCATTTTCCTTGGCTTTTGGCACTGTAACCACTTCAATGTGAGCACTGAGCAGTAAGCAGTTCACTGCTCTGAAGGCGAGGGCCGAGTGGGAAGAGAACTGGTGGGCAGCCTGTCCCTGCTGACACTGGAGCCCTGTTTTATCTCTCAAAGGGCCAGGCTAGCAAGAACCCACAAAAAACAGTTCTGAGAGAGTATCATAGTTAAAGGATGGCCATGGGAAACGTGTAAGCATCGGGGAGCAGAGATCCCAGCACATAATGAGAATGGGAGCAGTGTATACTTTGTTCTGCTTGAGTGCAACCCGTTCTGGCATGTTTTAAGAGAAACAGAAACCAAGTAGCTTCTGGCTTCACTGTCCATTGCTAAAGATCAGCTTCTATTGCAGAGTCTCCTGGGGTAGCAGAGGCTTGAACATTTGTGACTGGACAGAGATCTGCAGGTCACTTACTACCTGTTGAGTCTCTCTGGAGAATCTAAAATTGAACATGGAAATTAAATAATTTGCTGGGCTGCTGTGTGGGCAGGGGGATTTGGGGGATTTGATCTTTACCTCTCTGTGCATACATTCTCCTCCTTATTCTTTGCAAGCTGAAATTTTAGCAGCTTCCCAGCAGGGACCTTATCTGTAGCTGCAATGTCTTGCCCAGTGTCTTTTCAGTGTTCCTCCAATAAAAATAATAGTTACAGTCAGATTTCCTTGTGGTTGCCTGCGATTGCAGGTTTTTACCTCAGTGCTGTAGCACAAACCTTGTGTTCAGACCGCAAAAAATACAAGGAAACTGTGATTTATGATTTGCATGTGCTGCACTCACAAGAGCCCCAGTGATTGCTGATGGATGAGTGAAATGTGGTGGATTAATATATGACATTTGTATTAAACTTTTTGTGAAAAATGAACAGTGTGGTGCATGTGTTCCTTTTTTTGAAAGTGTTAAACAAATGATGTGAAAGGTTGAACGTTTTCACAATCCTGTATGTCCAGCATAGCCTAGGTATGAAAGTTAGAGTTATACACAGCTTAGGCTCAGAGACAAATGTGATTGAAACTTAAGCCAGGTTTATGTATTTATTTTTTTAAGTATTGTCTCATTTCCATGACATGTCATCTTGATCAAAAGTCAGAATTAACTCTATCCCAGCTGAACCCAGGACAGCAGGTGTTTTAGTATTTAAGTTAGAAAACATTTTATAGTCTTTCAAGGGTACGTTTTGTGAATTATTTAGGTATCTGTGGTGCTTAGCTGGTAGTGCCAGCGCTTCTTTGGAAGTAAGCTTGATTATAAAGTTCTGAAGGACAATGTTTTGAATGAGAAGTCAAATATGCCTCAGGATTCAAAACTGTCAAAATACCAACTTGGAAATGTGTGGAAACTGCATTTTACCATCTGTGAGTTTTCAGGGTTTGGGCAGGGAGGGGGGGTGGGTTGGGTTATTTTTGTGTGTGTGTGTGTTTTTAAGTTTGCTTCTCAGTTTGTATTCTGTGCTATATGGGCTCAGGTTTACCCAGAGAGGAAGGCAGAAATTCCTTCTCCCCTTGGGAAGCTGCTGTGCTGGCTCCAGGGAAGAAAGCTTTCACAGGCAATCGAGTGCAGGAAGTGCAACGGTCACGGAAAGGATCCGGGAGCCTGTAATTCGCATCCCCTTCAGTAAGGAGCCAGCAGTGCACAACCAGCCTCAGAGGGGGTGTGCTCTCTCTTTGAGGCCAGTGGAAATCTGAGACAAATCTGATACAGCTCAGAAGGTCACGGAATGACTGAAGCCAAAGCTGAAAATAATGACCCTCTGCACAGACCCATGTCAAGAGAGAAATTCTGGATAATTCCTTTTATTATTATTATTTCTATTGTCTCTCCTCAGACTGTGATAATTTTGTTGCTGTTGTTTCACAGTAGTACTTTTTAATCCAGGAGAATCTTGTCTTTTCATGTTAAAAGACTTTCAGTTTATTGTGGGAGCTCATTGTAGAAGACCTATCAATGCCTGCTTCAAAGCTCTCAATAAGTTGAGTCCTGTCAGAACAGTTCCCTTCAGAACTCCCTATATTAGGACCTTTAAAAATCCCATATTTTCACACGATGACTGTGAGAGACCTGCACTCTGAGAAATGTGTTTCATCAGATCACACACCTTACTGATGTTTTATCTACCCTGCCTCTATGCTCAGAAGTTGAAAATTAAGACTTTGCTGTTGGACACTTGTACTCTGCACAGCTTGTCTTTCCCATGAGGAAAGCAGGAAATTCCCTATCATGGAAATACACCCCCTGATATAAAGTTGTCTTAAGGCCATGTCGTTGTCCTGCCAGCATTAACTCCAGGTTTAGAAAAGCAAGGCAGCATTGGTCAATACCTACAATGAGAGTTAGGAACTGAAATCACCAGCAGAGTCCATACTCCTCTGAAGCAGTATGGTCCTCCTGTCCCCTCCACCCCTACCCCTGGTGCCATCTTGAAGGTTTAGGCATATCCTGCATTGGGCAGAGTCACTGTGGAGTCTGATCTGGTTGGGTAAATGGACCCTTGTGATCCCCGGAGGGCTGGCCTGAAACCAACTTTGGGTTCATTCTTGATGACTTTCCAGCACAGCCTCGCAGAGTGGCCTTGGGTCTGTCGTTTGCAGGGTGGGCACTCTCAGTGGGAAATAGGCTGCTGAACTCTCTAGATTTGGGCTATGTCGTTTCTTTTATGGCTACCAGGTAGGCATTTTTTATGTTTCAAAATTTGTGGGGTTTTAGGATCATTTTTCAGTATTACATTTGTGATACTTCATGTAACATAATTAAAAACTGTGAGATTTTTTTTTGGTGGCAAATTAACCCCAGCTGGTCTGGGATTTTATCCTTCGAGGTGTGCACATAACACAGCAGTAGTGATGCTTAAAAGAAAATTCCTGTGTAACAGATACTTCAAATCAGATACTTGCTTAAGGGGAGAGAAATTAAGACATACCAGACACTGAGTTCAGTTCAAGTTCACTTTTATTTCTGATTTCAGTCACGGATTGCAGTGAAAGCTACATAGGCACCCGTGCAGCCAAGGGAGAATCTTGCGTGAGGTTAAATTTACAGTTTTACAAAAATATTCTAGTTGTCACTGCATACACATTGTTCCCATGTTGGGCTCAGTTGGGTTTTCTTTGGGTATGCAGAAAGATTGATTTGTTCCATATACTTTACTGACACACAGGATGTGCCATATGTGTTGCCTATTAGTTTAGTGTGTTTTCTGTACATTGTGGAACATCTCTATTGAGGAAAACATTTGCTAATTTCTTCTACTTTTTTCTTTTTTTCCCTCTTTTTCTCTCTCCTTTTTTGGGGGGGTGGGGGTGTTTGGGATTTTTTTTGTGTGTGTGTGAGATCTTGGTAGGGCAGTTTTAAAGCCATGAAGGTAGTTGTAACGTGTTTTTATTGTAAGAGGATTTTAATCTTGGTTTATAATAAGAAAGGAAGTATTACATAGTAAATGTTTTGTGCTGTAGCTGTGAAAACATTTCAGGAAAGTATTTCACTGGTTCAAATATTTTCATATAAACATAGCTGTCTGTTCAGAAATTGGTTCTGATTAGCATGAGCCAGTACAGCCTATTTTGAATTAAGTCTTCCTTTGTGATTAACAAAAGCCAAATGTTTGCAGAAAGTAAGTTTGGGATTGTTACAGGTTTTAACTTCTGAAAATTATATATGCTGAGGTATGGATTTTTCATTTCTGAAGTTGATTTATAACATTCTACATGTATCTTATCTGTTTCCACGACCTTGTTTGTTGGGTGAAGTATCAAACACATATGGTAATTCTGGTATTTGGTGTCTTGTGATAATGCCAAGTGCTGAATAAACCTCAGCTCCCTCTGAAGTCACCAAACAATTCAGGACACTGATAACCCTTAAGCCTTTGTAGATACCCATCTTCTTGTAGATGAAGCCATTAATAATGAGGCCATAAAAGAGAGGAAGGGAGACTGCGAATGGACTTGAATCTGATTCTGACTTTGAAGTGTCCTGGCCAGATTGGCAGGGGTGCCAGAAGCAACAGCTTGAATCGATTGTCATTCTATCTACCTTAAATGCTCTTTCTTTATAAGTAAAGCTATCTTCCTATGCGGTTTGCACTGTCCTTTAGAGATTCAATCTTCAGACCTGTCATCATTACAAGAATGTTTTGTTGGCCTGTATGGTAGGGGGGAACAATTGACTTGCACTTTGTCATGACAGAGATTTACAGCACAGGAAGACCACTTGAAAGTATGTTTTAAACTTCTTTCAAATAGAATTTTTTGTGTGTTTGATCTGGAGGAGGCAGCAGGTACCTTCCTGGGGTCCCAGAGAATGGAATTGAAAATGGGACAGACTCCTCTGTCTGAGCTTTGAAGTTAAGCAAGAACAAACTTTAATCATTGTTAAAGACCTATTTTGAACATGTTTTGAAGTTTAGTGTCTGATATTTAGGCATGCTAAAATAGGTAAGTAAGAATACATTGGAGTCACAAGGCTTGGTATGAGATACACATTTCAAAATAAGAATTAAAGATAGTTCTTCAACTTGGTAAAAACTGGAAAGTGGTCTTCTACTGCTGACATTACATGTCTTAGAATCTGTGCTGCAATGCTAAATCGTAGTATGGGTAGACTAATCTGATTTGGGATGCTAGACTTCATGGAAGGAACTGAGCAAGCACTATCTCCATTTTACTCCATTTTACCTCTATCTACCATCGGCGACGCTATTAATTATAATTGCCTATACTTGCCTTGTTCTTTCACTCTTTTATTGTCATTTATAATTAGATGGTATGCTTTTAAAGCAAAACCCGTGTCTGACAGATTAATATCACATGCCTGTCACTTTTCATTTAAATAAAATGTGATATTATGTATGCTGTACTGTAGAAGACTGAAAACATGGGAAACTTGCGGTACTGCACATGCAGAAAGCCTGGCCATATAAGCAGAGGTCAGTATTTCACTCTGCAGTCTAAATTTCATTTTCTTATGGATTTGAGTTTGCTTTAGAATTATTTTGCAATAGAACAGATTTCATTTATTAAATAGAATGAAACTAGGAGCGAAAAGAAAGTTAAAGCATATACCAGTCACCTTTATATTTGGACTTACCAGCTTTTCTCTCATGGCTTCATTCTTTCTCTTATTTCGTAGCACTTTTCTGTGAAAAGTAAATTAATCACCCGCATGTATAAAAACATTTCTTAACTCTAACAGATGGGTATGGATTTATACATACAGAAATTTACACATGCACATACAATAGGCATAGGTACATAAAATATGGTTTTAGGCTTAAGTGTGTGAGTATATATATGTGTACAGCTATACTGAATACTTGGTGGTATGTTGTAGAACCCTTGGGTAATTTTTTATGGATTTGATTTATTGGCTGACCGAGTTGATTCATTATTTGTATATGATTTTTTGCTGCTGGGTGGCCATAATTTACAATTCTGGACCTAGTTAACTCTCTGGGTGCCCAGAATTTTCTGTATGGACATCCCCAACTATTGTTTAAAGAAATAAATGAAGTGGACTTGCTTGAATGAGCAGTTTGCTCATGAGGAGCAAAATGTGGTTGGTCAGGCAGGTCATAGAAAATAGGTTTGAGTAAGTCTTTGTAAGTCACCATGCTATCATATATTCTTTTAACATGTGCACAGATGTCCATACATGTTACAGGCTGCGGGAGTTGAAGGACAGACCTAACTCAGACCAATGTGATCAATGTTGAGTTCATTTATTGAAACATACACGCAGCTTATTTATATTTTCTATGTCAGTAGATGAACTACATTATATTGCTATTGGCTACACGCTCTGCTCACGCATCTTATTCTTGTTAATAATTGGTTAAAACCACAGAATTACGTTAGTCTTCATCAGGCAGTTTTTGGCATCCTTGCAATTTCGATCACTGTTCCCATGGATAGCTTCCTTGGATAGTTTCATTTTCCTCATCAATGCATCATTACTGTTTCTAGTTTTGTTCCTCTCTTCTTGTTCTTTCAGGCTTCAGCATATTCTGTCACTGCTCACCAGCTCTGCCCATACATGTCTCTGCTCGCCCCTCAGGCCTGATTATATTAGGGCAAGCCTAGACATGTCAGGGCAATAGTGAGTCTAGATGGGCCACATGTCTGGTCTTCTCACGGTACATTGCTACAACAGGCAAATGAAGATCATCTGCAAACTGCTGATCACACCATATTCATCCATATTCAGTGCAGTTCTTGTATTCTCTACTTGTGCAGCCCTGATACGTTTGCTGCAAGGCACAGAACAGAACAAAATTCTGGAGAGGCGTGAAAAGTCAAAAAGTCATTGGCATCATTTCTGTATAAATGGAACACGATACTGACTTCCATCTTTTCAAAATTGGACTTAAGACTTTGGCAGTTAGCAAAGCAATTCTTTTCCCATGATATGTAGTATCTACCAGAGTAGTGTAACAAAACTGCTTGCTAGATCTTGTTTGCTAGGAAGAAAAGATTCTTCTTTGCATTCATCATGGTAACAACTCTTCTGGAGGTTTGAGATGAAATGTTACACTGCCTGTCACTTTTTCAAGCCATTATATTATTTGCTACTATAAACTCCAGCTGGTGTACTCTGTGGCAGGGACACGAATATGAGAAGAGCCAAAGAACTCACATTAAAACGCCTTGATTAACTGTTAAGTTTCCACAGACTATGAATAGTTTGTAATTTGCATGATTTCAGATACTTCCCCCCCCCCCCAAGATGATTTGGCTCTTCACCGCTCTAAATGCTGGAGACACACTGTGGTACCAAGTTACTAGATTTAATTTAGTAAAGCAAGGAAATGCTTGTTTATCCTTGTTTATCACATGTGTGTATTTCATTGTGCACTTTGTTAGTTAAAGCCATTGCTCTACAGTCCGTGGGTATTTCTAGTATTTCCTGTTGAGAGAAAATGTGGCAAACACCACACAAATAGAACATAAATTTGTCATAGCTCCAAATCTGCTTTGCAATGTCTTGGTAATAAACAGAAGGGCTTGATCAATCTTACGGAGATGGCGTGTACCTAATTGCTAACACTTCATGGAAATGGAGTGTTACAGTGATCCAAGAGCGGAAGTGCGTTTTCTTCTAGCCATCTGTGAGTGCTCTGGTTACAGACATGCATAATTCCATGTGCACAGTGGTACATTTTGTTGTAACTGTGTAATCCGTCACAAGTTAATGTGGCGTCATTGTAGTGAAAGTTCTGAATCCTCCTTCTCTTTTAAGGAAAACAAACAAGCAACCATGATCAGCAGAGGGAAGCCCTTAGGAAAAAGACACCAAATATGTTCTGAATTCCATCTCAGAAGCACAGCTTCCTTCAGTAGGCATGTTAGAGCTTTGGAAATCTGCCTCAGTATCCATGAGGGAATGTTTCCTCTGCTTCTCCTTCTTCATGAAAATCTCAAATAGCTTGGAAGAAAAGCAGCTCTCAGTGATTTATTTAATTTTTTTTAGTTGTTTGAATGTTTCTGCTTTAATGCTTCCCTCTATCTCTGCTTTGAAAAGAGTCTTCTTGTGATTACTAGAAGAAATTCCTAGATAGTACTTGCTGGAGGTTACAATTTGTGCAAAATACACAGCCATGGCATACTGTAATGAGTTTGAATGGGATTTTCTTAGGTGCCAGAATCACAGAGGAGCACAAGTGGTACTGAATGTCAGTAGGACTTCAGCTCTTAAGACATGTATGAAAATCACTGCTTTTGGTTCATGTGGGCTTGAAGTCCTCAGCAGAGTTGCTAAATTCTTGTGATATGTAAATAGATTTCTTTGTTAAATCTAGTGCATTCAATATTGATATACATGAGAAGTATATATTTCTGCATATGTATCTGGATATACAAATACCCCAAAAGCTTTCTAAAATTGTTTTTAAAATTGTTTGCATAGGTTAATTGGAAATAAACATATTTCTGTCATTTAGGAAGTAGAAAGTAATAAATATAGTTAGACTTTTAGTTACATGTTCCTTTCTCTTCTCATGCTTACTGTTTCAGGTGGTCAGCTATCTAAAAATGCATACAAATTCTTGAAAAATGTGTGTTTGCAGGTCACCTTAATTTTCTCATTCTTCATGCCTCAGATCCCCCTTGAAGTTTCAGCATTACTAGATTTCTAGATGATAAAGGACGTATCTTTTCTGTTCTCAAAGAAGGAGTGCCAAAGGCAACAGAATGATATTTGTATGCAACACTATCTATGTTACATGTTCGTGTTCATTTATCTCAATAACTGACTGTCATCTTCGTGTGCATACATCTTACAATGATAATAAGAGTCCAATGCTGTTCAAGATGTCAAATTTTCAAGGATGGATTTCTAGCTCTAGGCAACTTGAGCAAAATATCTCATACTGAGAACACTCTCCTTGTCACTGACCACATTGGATCCTTTCATGTATCTTCACATGTAACTTTTATTTATTGTTTACTTCCACCTATGCCCTGAACTACAGTGGTTTTCATATGTGATTGGATTTATAAGCATATGTTCACTTTAAAATGTGATTAATGTGATTAAATAATGGGTTTGTATATTAAACACAGTATGTATTCAGTTGGTTACACAAATTTTACTGCATTTTGGTGAACTTTGAAACGTGTTCAATTATTTTGTCAGACAAATGGGAGAATGAATATTTCTAAAGGGAGATTAGATATTTCCATATGTATTAAATAAATATTTTAAAATAAAATAATAAGATTTGGAATCACAAAGGGCAAGTATGTTTTCCAATTTTAGGGTTATTGGAATTCCATTATATTCCAAAAACTGAATTCAGAATTAAGAGCAGAATGTTATTCATTTGCCAGTAAAGGTTTAATTGCTTCTATCCAGCTGCTTATCAGCCACTAAAATTACTTATTTAAAGGAGAAGAACTAAAGAATAAAAAAGAATTCTTTGCTTCCTATGGAAATGAAATCTAAACAAACACAATATTCTTGAATAATAACAAGCATGACCAATGTTAGGGTAATGTACTCAGGTTTCTTGTCAAGCAAAATTGCAGCACTTGATGTGAAAATGGAATTTATGTCTGGTGTTAATTTTTATTCTCCACCTGATTATAACAAACTGTCATAGTACGTAGGAAAGAATTGTCATCCTTCTGGACAACACACATTAAACAGGCTGTAGAACAGCCAGTGTTGCGTCACACAAAAGAGTAACAGGGGTCCAAATATGAGAGATTTTTAAAATACTGATGTAAAGCTAAGCCTTTTTGCATAAAAGAAGGAAACCAATATAATAGTAATTTTACTTTTTTGGATGATGATTTGGAATATCACTGAGAGCTTGGTCTTGCCATTATCTGTAACAAAACCTTTTACATGTTAATAAATATTATTAAATTGCTAGTTCATTTTAAAGTATTTTTTCATTATCTTTGATTTGTCTTAGATCAGAGGAGGAAAGCTTATGATCACATACACAAGAAAGAATGATGCTGGCAAATATGTTTGTGTTGGAACAAATATGGTTGGAGAACGTGAAAGTGAAGTTGCGGAGCTCACTGTTTTAGGTAAGAACTCCTGTTTTAAGACTCTGCTAATGAAAATGTCCATGAAAATAAAGGTGTCCACCTTTTGTTTCTCCTAAGAAGGCTATTATCAAGGGTCATTCTCATCTGTTTCCTTTTCAGTGTTTTCGTTGACATTTTTTTTGTCAGTTGTGTTTTAGCAAATGGGAGGCAGTAAGTGGCTTTGCAATCACCTTGGATTCTTTTTGCTATCTGGCTGCTTTCAAACCCACCTTTGAAGCACTATGGGAGAAAATTTATTGTCTAATAGACTTTTAGAACTTCAGAACAAAGTCTAGAATTGAAATAAGGTCATAGTAACATGAGTACAGTTCCAGCACTGGGCTTCTAGTCAGATCTACCAGTTAACTGCTTTAGTTCTACTCACTAGTCTACTACTACTAACCAGGGAATCATGGTACGGACTGTTAGATAATCCAGGCTGGAAAATATGGCTTCTCCCAAACACCTGTAAGAGAGATGCATTGCAGAAAAAGGTCTGTCTTTGCATTTTTCCTTCATCGTGTCTTCCCTTCAAATCTATTCCTGATTTTCAGCCGAGGAAAATTGGTGAGGTTTTATTTTCAAACAGGAGAGTAAAAGTTTGAATGTCTTATCACTTTCTCTCAAAATCTTTGATACATCTTATTCTTTCAACTCAGGCCTTAGATATGCATGGAAAAGCATGAGAACTGTGCTGACTTCATATATTAAAATCTTTCAACAGAAATCTTCTGTTTATGACATTTGGCTATTTAGAAGTTGAATTTGTGGTTTTAAGTCTCTGCTTTAGATCAGAAGGAGGATTACATGTCAGAAACTGTAATACTAGAAATTTTAAAAGTGATCCCTGCTAAGCTTTCCTTGTATTTACTGAATACTTGTGTGACAAAGACAGATACATAAATCAGTGCTGATTTCCCTTATCCATTCATGTGTTTGAATAAGAGTGTTACGAATGGGCAGACATTTCCTTTAGGAGACTGATCTAGAGAAGGAGGTGCCTCTTGTGGCTTTCACTGTGGTGCTGAAGATGGCTTCTTACTCTCTTGCATAATTAAGTTGAAATTTTTTCCCCCAAACTATTCTTCCTCTCAAGTTTATTCTCTGTTGTTTTTCTTTTTTTCTTGCATTCAAACTATGTTTTTACTACACCTACAAGAAAGTGTATATGTGTGTGTCTATATTTGTATTTTTTTTTTTAATAGACGGCTAGATTTGTGTCTGTATGTCCCTGTTTTATTTCTCACTTTTATGCAAATCCAGGCTAAAACTGAGGGCTTGAAGATCAACTTGCTATTTCATCTAACATTATTTGCCTAGCATTGCAAGCAAAGATAGGTTTTCTGCAACACAAGTGTCCAGTTGGGCTGGATATCCTGAGAATAAAGGAAGTTCTTTTTCAGGGTTTTGTTCAGTTCACATTTCCACATCAATGCTTTTTGAACTATTCAGTAAGGGTTTGTAATACTGAATCTCTGTATCTTTATCTGCAAAGTTAAAGTAATACTTGGAACCACCTTTGTTAAACACAAATGTGACACACTCACTGGGTTTGTCTCTTTACCCTTCTGTCTGGCGCTTTTATACTCCTGTGAGAATTTCAGGGCATATTTTTGGGTATTCACACTTCCTGATTGTGCCAGTGGCTTCAGACTCTTCCAGTTCCAGGGAGATAATGTTTATAGCTTTAATACCCACAAGTCAAGACATGAAACTGCCTTCTCAAGTCCCTCAAAGCTTTCACACGTTTGTAGGCAAAAGGGTCATTTGCCTGAGGCAAAGGAACCTGCAAAGTACTCTCTGGTTAAACCTTCCCTGCTCTTTTTCGGACATCAGGTTGTCACTTGGTGCTGCCTTTCTAGATGGGTAATCCTTCCTGGAGTATCTCAGAAACTGTTAAAAACAAAATCCTTTTCTTCTTTACTCATGTACAAAGCTTACTGCACTCCAGCCTGGTATGAAACCATGAATAGTGCAGTAGCGTAAAGCTTTTTAATCTTTGTTACAGGTAGAAAAGTGTGTAAATCAGGGACAACAGTGATTTTTCTAAACAAAAATTGCGGACAACTTTGTGGGGTTTTGGGATTGTTTTATGTGTGATAGTCAAAGAAAATATTGTCTTTTTAATGCAGCATCAGAAATGATCGCATCAAATGCTATTTGCTGCTGACATTTGCGAGCAACCTCACAGAGCTACAGTGCTGGGCCTTCATTAGCCCCAGATTTAGAAGCAACATTGAGTCAAAACCTCAAGTGAGAAAATGTTTGATTTGTGCCTTCTGTCTTTCTGAAGCAGTGTAGGAGATGAGTGGTCATTTGTCTCGATCCTTACCACAGGCCTGCTTCTATCTGAGGACTGCTGTGTATTTAGGTTTTCTGTGTAGGTTGTGTTTACCTTTAGCTGTATCAGCAGGGATGATACAGAAGAAAAAAGGAAGTCTCTGTTTGGGTACTGAGCCGCTGTTGAGAGCATCTGCCTCTTGTGCTAGAGGTTCACAGCACTGGCCACCTGCATAGCTACAGATCTTCTGCTTCCTGGCTGAGCTCTTGTCCTGAGCCTGGGTGTGAGAGGACCAGCACCAGAAGCACTTCCATCAGCTTAATCACCCTGCTTTCTTGCTCTAACTGTAATGTTTCAGGGAAAATCACAATTCAGATACAGAATTGCTGGACTAATCCCTGTTGGTTTTTTTTTTCTTCCTTTCCTTTCAGAGAGACCATCTTTTGTGAAGAGACCAAGTAATTTGGCTGTAACTGTTGATGACAGTGCAGAGTTCAAGTGTGAGGCAAGAGGTGACCCAGTCCCTACAGTAAGATGGAGAAAAGATGATGGGGAGTTACCAAAAGCAAGGTGCGATACATGGAGTTACCTTTTTAATGACATCTAGCCATTCAAAATTTGACAGCTAACTCGTCTTTTTCTTCAGGTCTGGCTGGTCAAATAAGATGTTTCTAATTATCACTGAGCTCTGTTTGAAGTTATAATGTATATTGAAACTTAAGTGCAGCTTGTTCTCAAGCACTCGTTGCGACAGCACATGACAGATACAATAAAAAAATAACTAAGTTCTGTCAGTAATAACTGATGCAGATTAATTCTTTACCTGAAGAGTCTTTTTTAGTTGCAAAAGTTTTGGAAAACATGTAACAAATAATAAATTAGAATAAAATATCAAGAAGTATATATTGGAATTGCAGTTGATATAAAATGCAGTGTAGTAATGTAGAAAGCAGCCTTGGCCATACATGGTTTGTTACTAAGTTTCCAATTAACTTTTCAGGCCAAAAAATATATTTCCATCCCCCTGCCACAGGCAGTGCTACCAACCTCCAGGCATAATATAAATATGATCATTATCACTTTATAAGGATTTATACGTATTTTTATTTCTAAGACAAATGTAGGAATAAAAATGAGAGCAAACCCACCACATTGTTACCCTTTACAGAAATTGTACAAAGTTCTCCTATTCCTATTCATTGTTTATTACTATGTGTGTTTAAAGATATGAAATCCGTGATGATCATACCTTGAAAATCCGGAAGGTTATGGCAGGAGACATGGGCTCATATACTTGTGTTGCAGAAAATATGGTTGGAAAAGCTGAAGCATCAGCAACTCTAACAGTTCAAGGTAAGACTGTTTCTTTGCATGGTACTCCAATCGAGAATAAAACTGATTTTTTTTTTCCACATCAACTTTATAGAGTTACTATACACAGAATAGTTGAGACTACATGCAGCTATTAGTGTTGCAACTTATGCAGGAACTCTGTTGTGTAGAAAACAAAACAAAAATCCTGGTAAAAGTATAAATTTGGTTTGAGTTACATTCTTAAGAAATTGAAGCACTTTGAATACAAGATTTCTTTTCTAAACAGTAAGTGGTACTGGGATGGGGAACCATATATATTTTGAACTTCTGTGTGATCAGTATCATCTCACTTGCAACCTTTGTATCTGAAACCCTATCAGAAAGACAAAAACCAGTGTTACCAAACTATATTGTTTTAGCTTGAAAGGAAAGAGTTACAAGTTCAAGTATCTGGCAATTTTTTTTTTTGTTTCAATTAAATGTTGTAAAGAAGCAGTGAATGAAAAATCTGTTTGTGTATTTTTAAATACATTAACTAAGACCACTGGAATTCCTGTTGCTTTTTCATTATAGAAGGGTGTTGTAGCACTACCGCTTCCTTGTAAGATAAAAATTCAGTGGAACTTGGTAAACTAATATGTATAAAAATCCTTCACTGCCTCTATATACACGATCCAGATGTTCACTGTTCAGATAATCCCTCTCTTCCTTTCCTGGCTGGAAGACAGGCAATGATGTCATCTTGGTGCTTTTTTCGAAGCGCTGATGGTCCTTTTGTCCTTTACTCTGTTCAGTGGCAATTAGTCATTATGGAGTTCTGGGGAAATACAGGCTTGAAAGTATCTTATCTGGTAGCAGGCTTCTATTTTCACACATTTACTGTAACAGGAAAGGTCCTGTCCTTAACCTGCTCTCCTTTTTCCACTAGAAACATTTGTTGTCCCTAACATCTGTAGCTGCTGGGAAAAGAGGAACTCTTTTGTCAAAGGTCTTTTAAACCCAATAATTTTGAGATGTTCATTTTGTTGATCACCATTATGTTTATATATCAACACTGATATCTTATGTTTGCAAAATAACCAACTCTTATGCTCAGTGCTTTAGAAGAAAAGATTAACATGTGAGCATGTCCTGGTTCAGGCCAGGCCATAGCTAACCTCCCTAAGCACCCAGCACAGCACAGGTGAGCTGAGTCAGCCTGGGCTGTTTCCGCACCACCTGGCATTACTCCCCCATGGGAGGGGCTGGTTGGGGAGGGGTTCTTCTGGTGCCTCCCAGGCAGTATGAGTGCTGCTGGGGCATTGGTGTGAGGCTCAGTGCTATCCTTGGGTCTGTAAGGTACTCTGTGTTATCATCTGGTGTATGCAATTTGTCCCTGGATTTTGTTCTTGCTGTGCTTCTCAGTAAACTGCCCTTATCCCAACCCACAGGGCTCTCTGTTTCTCCTCCAGGAGTGAGCAAGCAGAGTGTGGTGCTCAGCTGCTGCTTGGGGCTGAACCACCACAGAGCAGTAAGCACAGATTATTCAAAAGAGGAAGGCTGAATTGTTTTTAAAGTGGTAATTTGTACTGAAGATTGTGTCTTATATCAACTGTTAACCTTCTAAAATGTCAGTATTAAGAAAAAAATCTTTATGACTGGTTGAGCAGTTTAATTTCTGGAAATAAGATATTGTTAGCCTAAATCCTTCATAGTCCTATTCCAAATTATAAGCAAACATGTTCTTGTAATCTCATTTAGGTTAACGGTGCTATTTAGTTATAAAATCACGTAAGTATGAAGATGCAGAAATATAGAGTGAAATATTTGAATTTTGTTTTTTAAAATGGTACTTTTAAGAAAGAGTATCATAACCTAAGTCTTGATTCAGCAAGATTCTTTTTTTGTTTTTGTTTTTTTTTTAAATTTAAATATTTGTATTACACAGTAGATATTTACACTATAACAGCTTTAGTCTGCAGATATTGCTATGGGATAATTAGTTTCCCAGTGTGCATGCATTACCTCCTGAGCCATTTGTCTCTACTGATGTCTTCCTAGAAGCGATTGATGTGAGAAATTGTAATGTGTAAGGCCAATTTGTGTTTGGTAATTGTCATGGTTTTACCCCAGATAGTAACTGAGCACCATGCAGCCACTTGCTCATTTCCCTCCCGTAAGAGAAAGGGACGAGAATGGAAAGATATCTCATGGGTTGAGATAAAGACAGCTTAATAGGATAACAAAGGAATGGAATAATAGTAATGGTAACAACAGGTATAATAGTAATAGCAATAATACAGAAGATGCACAAATGCAATTGCTCACCATGTGCAAAAGGAAAGTAAAACAACCCAATGTCCAGTCTGTTTCCAAGCAGTGATCCTGCCTCCCAGCTTGTTTTTCCCAGTTATATCTGGAGCATGGCAATATATGGCAGAGCACATCCCTTTGGCCAACCTGGGCCAGCTGTCCTGGCTGTGCTCTGTAGCTTCTGCTGCACCTGGCAGGGTGTGAGAAGCTGAAAAGTCCTTCAGTTAGTGTAAGCACTATGGCTGCCTAATGACAACTAAAACATCAGTTTATCAGTATTAGTTTAATCCTAAATCCAACGCACAGCTACTAGAAAGAAAAAGTAATTTTATCTCAGCTGCAACCAGAATAGTAATGTAGTAAATTACCATCAAAATCTATTCATTACAGTATCCAGGAGACACAGTTTTATGGGAAGTAGGAAAAAAGACTTCTCTAGAAAACATCTATTTTCCATTCAGAACTTTTTCCACTTTTTTTTTTTCACTTTTTCTTCTCCCTCTTGTCTTCCCTCCTCTCCCCACCTCTTCCTTCTAGCTTAAAATACTTCATTTTGCTATAAAGGGTCAGTGTTTTGAGGATTCTCCATCTAAAGAGGTAGATTTGATCTTTTTTCAGTGGTAAGATGGCATTGAACAGACTGTGTGTACACACAAGTCTTTGAGGAGAATTTTATTTTTTCTAGGTGATTTAAGAATTAGAAATGACAGATCTCGTTTCCACTTTTGGTAATAGATACTAGATGTGTTGACTGTAGGGTAAATGTAAATGTGTACTCTGTTGTTACAAATAGTTATTTCTGTTACAACTTTGTAAGCAGGGGGCTGTGTTACTAACCGTGGCCTCAGAAGTTACAGCTGCCACCGCGTAGACTTACTAAATTCAGCAAAGGAGAAAGAGGGGTGGTTTTTCACTTGGTTTTGGATTTTCCTCAGTTTTTGTGGGGGATTGTTTTGGAATTTTTCCCTCTTGACATCTGTACTGCTTTCATACCAGCCTGTAGTCCAAGAAAGAATATGAGAGCTGTTAACAGTAACCACAGAAGATGCGTGCCTACAGTAGGAAAGGGTCTGTCATCATCTGTCAAATGCCTGTACAGGGGAGCTGTCACACAGAAGGGGATGCAAGCTGTGCTCTTCAGGTCGCTTCTCAGACCTTAGAGTTGGTAGCGCTGTTAAGAGCACATACCCTCTTCTTACTTGTCATTTTTCAGGCCTGAAGCACTGCGATTGACCTGTGTCCGTTCTGCACTGTGCAGGCTTATCTAGGGTATTAAAAGGTAGAGCGTGCAACAGCAGGGCTAATTGAGATAACGAGGTGTCAGGGATGTGTGGTTGAAACAGGCTGAATAGCTAACCTGGTGTCTCCACAGAGAGCTGCCCTGGCTCTGTCAGTATCATCACCTCCAGGTCAGCTCCAGCCCTACTTGACCTAGCAAACGTGTGAGTGCATAGTGCGTGCTCTGCGGTGCTCCCTGTCTCCGGAAAGCCTCACAGTGCTGCCCGTGAGCTAGGCAAGGGGGCCCTATCTGTGTACGCTGACTATGAACTGTCAACTCAACTGTATATAACACTGACTGTAGAAAACACAGATAAGGGGAGGGAGTATGATTTCCCTTTTAATGTTCTTCCTCTGCATGGCACCAGCACCACAGATTCTGATTACTGGAATCTGCATTTCCTTGCACACAGACTCCCAGCTCTGAGGTTTATAAGCGTTTCTCCCAGATGAAGTACAGATGATGTATTTGTATAGCAATTTCAGTCATATTCCTAAACCAAATTTGTAGTTCTGAATTGGCATGGAAGTTTGAACCCTTCACTTACTCTCTTACTATTGCAGCTTAAAAGCATTTCCATGCATGAAACTGTTTGTCAAGTTATCTTCTTTTCTCCTTGGAAAGCTAAATAGTTAAGAAAATGTAATCCTGATGTTGTTTGCATTTTCCTAAAACTAGAGTGTCTCAGTCCACTGTTTTTATTTTACAGCAATGTATAGTGCATGTGTAAGGCACCCAGAGACGCTGCTAAATTCATGTGGAAGCGTTTCGTTCAGGAGGTGATTAAATATTAAATAAATACATCAGTCAATGCAAACTGCCAGGAAGCATCCCAGAGTAATTCTATTCTACCAATACACTGTATGTTACTAAGTATCCAATGTGCTCCAAAAAGGCAAACAATGGCCAAAAGTGCATCTCTAGAACCAGTGAATTTCTCTCTTGCTCTTGCACTAAGCAAGTTTGATATGATTATTGTACATGTATTTAATATGTGCAAGGTGCTCATGTTTTCTTGGAGATTTCCAAGGCATAAAGATGACTTACCTTTATGCTTTGAAGTAGGACTGTAGCAATACTACTATATACATTGTAACTGAAGCCTGTGTTCCGAAGGCACACAGAACATGTGCCTCAGAACTTCAGTTCTAAAAGAGATTTTGCTTTCCTATTAATGGAAATAAAAGTAGGGCTTCTTCAAAACCTTGCAAATTTCACATATTATCATAAAAATGATTTTAACTAAATCTAACAACTAAAGATTTGACATATTTCCCCCTACTTTGCTTCTCTACCTTTTGCAGCACTTAACCAGTCTTTTTTAACATTTAATTTTATAAATGCGTAATTTGTGCTGAATCAAGCTTTGCTTTCTGATAGAAGTGAAAATTAGGGCTCCAGTGGAAGTCCTGCTAGGCAGTTGGGCAATAAGCGTTACAGCGATGGCAATGTAGTTGCTACTCAGCAGCAGTTGACAGCGAAACAGGTCAAGTAACTCAGTTGACTTGAGGTCTTTGCAAGACGGGTACCAACACTGTGGCTGTTAGTGACTGACAGTCAGTCACAAGCTGGTTTGGAGTGAGCAACAATCCTCAGCCTTTGAGTTCTTAATTCTTCTTCCTTGAGCAGTGGCTCTGGAGGACCTCACAATACTTCTTACAGTGCCCTGCCTAATATGCACATCAGTGTGCAGCAGTAATGACTGAAATGTAAAATATCAATTTTTGCCATTCAAAAACACTAAATACATTCAGTATTATCAGTTTGGCAGGAAAAAAGAATTCCTATGGAAGTTAATCCATCCAATTCATGTTTTACAGTGGTGATCTTTGATATCAAGGAGGTTTAGCTTGCAATGTCATTAATTTTAGGGTTAACAGAGCTTGTCTGCAAGGTGAATAGTGAGCAGAACTTCTGAGAGGTCACTTCTGGCTGTGATTTTGTTGTACTACTCAACTGACAAGGAATTTTATTCTGAAAAGGTGGCACATGCTTCAGGTCTGGAATTTCCTCCTCCTTCCACCCCCTCTTTGTGCAAAGTAGCTTCAAGGCATGCCTTAAAAGGCACCGATGTGATAAGGTTTCTGGGTTGGGCTGAGAGTACCACCCAGAATGAAAATGAATAGGTTTTGCTCTTTCATCTGTCAGATAGCCATATAAATGTTTCCACAGTGTCAGACTACTGGCACACATAAATGGGTTGTAAATGTAATTGCTTTATAGGCATCCGAGCTACCTACATTAAAATAACAACAATACAATTCCGCTTTTTGGGGGATTATAGAAATGCTATGGAGGTACAGGGCAGGTATTATGCATTAGCAGTGAACGTCTCTCAGTATCATGGATCAGCTGAGCCACTTGAATTTTAAAACCAGGATTTGAATTTAAATCTGAACTTGTCTACATGATCTCTCTTCAGGTCAGCTTTTCTCCTTTTGAAAGAACTAATTTTAGGCCATATTCTGTCCTCATTCCCCATGAAAGAGGGAGAAAGATGAGAGATTGTCCTATGAACTTTATGATTTTTTTAAATTAATAAACATTTGTCAGGATGAATGAGGGAAACCATCTCATGTGATCTGCATAGCTTAAAGAAACAGCCGTTTCCCCCTTAATGACTGCTGTAAACTATGACAGCACTTCAGATTTCTATCAAGGATCTGAAGAGTTTGACCGCCACCTATTTCTGGTGAAAGAATATAAATCTTAAAAGTTAATCAGAAGGAACTGGGGAAACTATCTGAAAAGGAGATTAGTGCCCTGAAGGTGCTTGTTCTACTGATGCAAGTGATGAAGACTTAAGATTCCTGAAGCATTTCTGAAATACAGGTGTAAGAAATACAGGTAAATTATTTCAGGGTTTTGTTGTTTTCTTTTTTTTTTTTTTTAAGTGATTGATAGTTATTTCAAATCCATGTAACATATTGTAGTAAATAACTGCTTCTATGGTTTTTAAGCTGGATTTTTTTAAAACCACATTCTTACAATAGTGACAGCAATTGCTTACAGGAAAATAGCAACTTAAAACTTTTGAGATCCTTTCTTGCAATTTAGTACTTTGAAACAAAGACTTGAGACACGAGTTCCTGAGCAAGTAGAGCAGGAGTCCAAATCATTTGGAGAAACATTACTATAAAAATAAGTTGAAGCTAAAGGCTTTCTCCTGCTGAAAAGGTTTTAGTGGCTGTAAAGTTCTTAAAAATTTTACCTTTTAATTGAAGAAAGATAATTTCTGCAGCATACTTAAGCACTCAAATAAAAAGTAGCGAGTATAACCTGAAGGCTTTTCTATACCCAGCAATTTCCTAAATCCCATAGCTAGGGAAAAATCAATGTTTTTTATCAAGCTTCACAGTTGCAGACTTTATTTTGTGACCGCTGTTCTAAAGATAACATTTCAATAATCTTTGGAGTAGAGAAAGTAAAATTGCAGTAGAAGTTGTTGAGTTTGCAGATTTGGGGGGTTATGTATAAAATAGAGTACAAAAAGTAATTTCATTGATCATTCATTAAACAAAACTTTGGCTATATGTTCACTCTGAAATAAGCTTTATTAAATTGTGCTAAACATCCATAAAAAGTAATACACACTTTATTTTTGCCTTGTTTATAGTCTGTAAGGACTATACAGTGATTATAGTTCACTCTCTTATTTTTCTTAGTTTATGTGCGTCATGAAAATCAGTCATCTCTGAATTGGTTCTTGATCAAAAAGAGAGCTGACTTAAAATAACAGCGGATTCAAACCTTATTTTAATAAGCTGTTTTGAGTACCATTTGTTACTATGAAATATGTTTTGCTGGAACACTAAAATAGTTAAATGCTGAGTACTGCTCAAGAACTGGTAGTGAAGTATCTTGCAGTCTTTATACATGAACTAGATCCCTTTTCTTGTATAAAATTCTTATCAGTTGCAATTTTTTGCCACCTATAATTAAAATTTGTCAATATGTCACGCTTACCTTCTTGTTAATGTTACTAAAAGGTAAGTTCAGGTATTAGTGTCCCATGTGTAGATTTGGGTTGTCTCCCTGTGGGCAATGTGGTGTCTCCATAAAAAGAAATCCAGACTTCTATTGAAATACTGTCTTTCAGTTGACATAACTCCTTACTGAGTACTGCATGTCCAAACTAACATTTTTTAAATGATCAAAAGTTACAGAGATTTATTATCCTTCTATATTTTAGCGTGTGTTTGGTATCCATTGATCATGGGACCTTGGCCACTTTTCACAAGTAGATTTGACTTATTCCAAGAAGGTTGCTATGGATTTCAAGCACTTCTTTCCAGAAAGGAAACTGTGCTATCATAAACAGCTGGGGGAAAAAAAAAATCCACTCTGTTTCCTTTTCAACTCTATCTTTTACTGTAAGTTAAAAAATGCTGTAGGAAGCTCCTAGGAATTCTTCAAATAGTATCCAGATATCATAATCTTGTTGTACTTCTGCACAGCTTATTTAAAATTCATCTATCTTTTTGCACTCTTTTAAAAGGCTTTAGCATAAATATTTGTAGCCACCACTACTTAGGTTGCAGCAGTGCCCAAAATTACCTCAGTTCTTTTTAAACACAGGGGAAGACAACTCTTCTCCAAAGAGAGAAGCCTGGGAAACAGGACTCCACAGTTTACTGCATTACTCTAGTTTTTAAATAGATGGAATTAGACTTGTCTTAAGTGTGCTCTCTAAATTGTATTTGGTTTATAGGATGGCTTAAGAGGACAGAGAGCAAGAAAGGGGGAGGGGAGGCTAGGAGACAAACTTCTGGAAGACCTTAAATCCCTCTTTCCCTCTCTTTGTCTTCTAACCCCCATATTTCAGATTTCTCCTGTCACCTCAAGGCAATGACGACAGGATTTACAAATGTTTTAAATTGTGTGCTACAGGCATTAACCTCAGAAGTGCTACCTTTTAAAACCACACTGAAAAGTCTACTTCCCCATTTTGAGTTTTTATCATTGAAATCTTCTTTGACTCCTGCAGAAGCAGAGATTATGAACTTTCTTATTTTATAGCTAGCATCAGCAAAATCGCTTGCAAATCAAATATCTCATATGAGTACGTTTTATACTTTGTTCATTGTTTTATTCCTACAAATTTTTGCAGCAGGTTTCTCCCCGCCACACATACACACCCACACAGTTATGTAGCCCTTTTCATCTTGATTTTTTTAAATGGTTTAAAGGGAAGATTCATTAGCCTGCTGTGAAACAGACATTAAGATAATACAGTTCCATGACTGAGATACAGCTGAGATAGCCCACCCCCATCAATTAGAGTTGAGGAGGAAAACACCTCTCAGCCTAGATTAAATCTCAGAATGGCCAGTAATCCATAAGGTGTCAAAATACCATTTGATAGCTCTTGAAAACAGAATAGCACCAAAGCAGGAGGTTGTTAGCAGGTGGTGGATTTTAAGCCACCAAAGAGTGTAGAGAAGCTTAATGACCTTGTGTCACCAATAATAAAACCAACAAACTCATTGCCTGTTGCTCCTGCCACAGGGCTGAGAACAGATACTTTACATTTTTCTGTTTTTTGCTCTGGTCGTCGATTTTGAATCCATGACACTTAAAGCTGGTCTCTCAAGTTGGTTCTGGAGTTGATGATGTTGAACTGCCATGCTGCATGTGTTGTGACGTACACATTTAGGTACATGTACTAAAGCCATATCCTCGCCTGTGTCTCTCCCTGGTATGTGTACTGGCTCTTAATGCAGTTACATTTCCAAGGCTTTATTTGTACTGTCAGCACCAAGGAGCAACACTTGCCTTTTTTCATTCCCAGACTGAGTCCGCTTTCTCCTAGAGCACGTTAGCTCCCCATGGCATGCACAGACACCCGCCCTTTTTCACTGGGTACCAGGTCAAGAGGTGTAAGCTACTTCCATCCTGCCAGGCAAGTGCCCTGTGCTGACAATGAAAGGCTATATTTTGCTCTGCGTGGTCAGAGTAAGCACTGTTGCACTATGGCTGCCGGCTCTCCACACTGCAGCTGTCTCATGGCTACTGGCTCAGAGCACAGCCAGGTAAATGCACAGGGAGGAGTGAAGCTGGCAGCCCACCAGAACCCTGAGAGTGACACTTTTACATGGGGCACAGACTCGCCTGTTTCTAATTTAATGCCCAGCACGTGAGAAGTCTGCACTGTTCCAACTCCTGACAGATGAGTCTGCGTGGGTCAACCGTAAACAAAAAGTAAATAAATACAAATGAAACCTCATTGGGAAGGAAGTTGAGGAGCACAGCAGCTAGTTGATGCTGAGATCTTTTCCCTTAACATTGTTAAAGGTTTCCACTGCTTTTGAATGTGATCTTATTATCAACACTGTTTTTCTTAATACTCTTGCTTGCTTTCAACTGCGTGCTTTCTTCATTTCATACTCCTACTTACAATACCATGATATGAAACAATCAATCAGTTTCTTTTCCAATCAGTTAGATTTGTGTCTTTTTGCCTTTGGTAACTTTGAAGTTACCATAATCACTTGTTCCTTTAAACTTAAGTCCTTCTCTGGCACATCTGCAGCAATCCAAACCAGAATTTTTCTAATAAACTGTGATCGCTCCCTTAGAATCATAGAGCCATAGAATGATTTGGGTTGGAAGGGACCTCAAAGACCATCTAGTTCCAACCACCCTGATGTGGGCAGGGAGCACCCTCCACCAGACCAGGTTGCCCAAAGCCTCACCCAACCTGTCCCTAAGCACTTCTAGGGATGGGGCTTCTACAACCTCTCTAGGCAACCTATGGCAGTACCTCACCACCCTCATAGTAAAGAATTTCTTCCTAAACCCTTGCTAGGGGTTTGGAATTACAAGTCATCACTTTGGATTCAATACATCAAAAACCTGTTGTAAGCATTTTGCCTCAACTCTATGGCTGTGGCATGCTTAGCTTCAGACTGTCAGACCTTTCCTGTACTGCATCACTCTTCAAGCTCTGGGCCAAGGTACTGTGAAAGCATTCATGGTCAGTAAGGGTTTCAGTCTGGTCTTGCGTGGATGTGGTTTTTGGTAGAAAATCTGGGAAAATATGAATTTTACATGTACGTATCTAGACCTCAAGAAGTGACAGCTGAAAATAGGGAAATAAATGAGGATGAAAAACAATATACCCCAATTCTTATGTAAGTGCCTGATGTTATTTTCCCATAATTTTTCACAGGTTGAAGCCAGGAGACAGCTGAATGGCAGCATTTATATTTTCTCAGAACCAGAGATTTTGGCCTTTGTTTATTTCTCTGTGGAAAGTGATACTTTCCACAAATGACTGCAGAGAGATGTGCATATCAAGGATATTGGGTGTTTCAGATTGCTTTGAAAAGAACAAATAGCCTACAAATCACTAGATAGGAAATGAAACATGGCACATTGTCTTAAACTATCTCCCTTAATAATAGTTTTCGCAAAACACCAGCATAAATTTCTGGTGGTCATGTTTCAGAAAGGCATTCAGTGGTCCTTGCTCAGGTACTTGAGGATAAAAAGTTGTTAGCTAGATTTCAGACTTCAGCAGGCTTAGCAGTGAAACATATTTATGAACAGAAGGGGTTGGCAGCTTTTTATCTGAGGCTTTGGAATTAGAGAAGGAGCTGAAAAATAAAATTGTTTAGTTTTGTTTTTTTTTTTAAAGAACTGAGCACTCACAGTTTGACCAGTTTGCAAAACATACTCAGACTTTCATATTTCCTCTGCATGTAATGCTAGTACCCAAATTTTCTGTACCCACACATTTCAGACAGAGATTATAAACAGTGGGTTCCTCACCCACACACTGATTACAGAGATTATAAGCAGCTGAGTTTCAGCCATTCTGTAGAATGTCAGTGCTCCATCACAGATGGATGCAGTGCTCTCTGTGCTGTCTCTGTTGGTAGCTCTGGACCTTCTCCTCTTGCACTTAGTGTCTGCCTGGCTGACCACATCAGGAATGCCTGCTCCTGAAGTCTGCTGTCTCTTCCAGCAGTCTCATACTCACATACTGTCTCCTGCCAGTTTGTTTCTACAGGCACATGCAACCTCTCATGTTTTTCACTTGAGCTGGGATTAATGCATCACAAAATTAATTCAAAGCCATCTAAATTTCATCATGATTGACATTTCCTTGATCAGTCGTATGGCCAAGGATTTATACAGAAGCAAAAGATTGCACATGAGCTTGGTTGTTGTGTGTAATTATTGACCTGAAGATTGGGATTGTCTGATTTCTCTGATGTGGAGTTGTACTTTCTTGCTTCCTTTATAATAGCCTCTATATGCTGTAAGGGTGTCAAGCGGTTATTGAAGACATGAAGGCTTATTTAAATAATCAAAAATGAAACACATTGAGTTTAAATCAGAAGTATTCAGCTTGTGTCAGCTGAATTGCAAGATATCTTGACCACCTGGAAGGTATTCATAAGTAGAAATAGAACAATAATTAATGAGTATTTAATATGCAGAACAAAATACTGTTTAGTAATTAAGTACCACTTTGAATCTAAAGATCTCAAAAGCTCCTTATTAGTATAAATGACTGAAAATTTCTATAATTTTACTTTTTTTGAGATAAATAATTACTACCACAGCATTCAAGAATGGCTTACTCGAAGTTTATATCTTGTCCAATATCAGACTAAAAAACAGACACAGCTCTGTAATGTTTAAATCTGATGAAACCAGTGAGTTACAGAGAAACACCAGGTGAGCATTTGCATTCACCTTTGTCAGAAGCATTACCAAAAGAATGTGCTATTTAGACATGCAGGCATTACATACAGTATGTGGAGGTCATGTATGTACATATGCCCTCTGAGGAAGGGCTGAGAGAATGGTGCTTGCTCAGCTTCAAGGAGAAATGGCTTCAGGGTGGTGGGATGTGAAAGCAGTTCCCTGGGGCCTACAATGAGGTTGCCAGTAAGATCACAGAATCATAGAATCATAGAATTGTAGGGGTTGGAAGGGACCTCGAGAGATCATCGGGTCCAACCCCCCTGCCAGAGCAGCTCCCTAGGACATATCACTCAGATAGGCGTCCAGACGGGTCTTGAATATCTCCAGAGAAGGAGACTCCACCACCTCCCTGGGCAGCCTGTCCCAGGGCTCTGTCACCCTCACTGTGAGAAAGTTCTTCCGCATGTTGGTGCGGAACTTCCTGTGCTCCAACTTGCAGCCATTGCCCCTTGTCCTATCCCCACAAACCACTAAAAAGGGGCTGGCTGATTCCCCCTGCATCCCCTTCTTAAGATATTTATAAACTTTAATTAGGTCCCCCCTTAGTCTTCTCTTCTCGAGGCTGAACAGTCCCAACTTACTCAGCCTTTCCTCATAGGGGAAATGCTCCAGGCCCTTAATCATCTTCGTAGCTCTTCTTTGGACTCTCTCCAGGAGATCCCTGTCCTTTTTAAACCAAGGAGCCCAGAACTGGACACAATACTCCAGGTGGGGCCTGACCAGGGCAGAGTAGAGGGGGAGGATCACCTCCTTTGACCTGCTGGCTACACTCCTCCAGATGCACCCCAGGATCCCATTAGCTCTCTTAGCCACCGAGGCACACTGCTGGCTCATGGCAAGGTTGTTCATAATGGTGCATGGTGGGAGGACAAGAAGCAATGGATCTAAGTTGAAACAAGGGAGATCAAGGATGGATATAAGGAGAAATTTCATCACTGGGTGGACAGTCAAACAGTGGAGCAGGCTGCCCAGAAAGGCAGTGCTTTCTCAGTCCTAGGGACCCAACTGCATCAAGCCCTGTTCAAGCTGGTCACACCCCATTGCTGACCCCTCTTGAGCAGGAGGTTAGACTAGAGACTTCTTGGTTACTTTCAACCTGGTTATCCTGTGACCCTACAGTACTAATCTGTTAAATACAGTAACTGCTCCATTACCATCTGACAGCTATACTAGTCTGTAGTTTGAGTCCTAAAACTGCAAATTCCTACTCTTATGAGTGTATTTAATGACACCAATAGTCCCAAGGCGGGTGATAGTATAGCTGGCAAGAATAAGGCATTAAAGGATCACGTCACTAGTCTGGAAAACACTTTTCTTTTGTTTTTTGTTCTGTGAGTGGAAACATCTTCCCTGAAAAACCTCACATGTCAAGGAAATTATTTGAAAGGCAAAAGTATTATTCCTTTGGAATTTGTGGTTTTGCATGCTACCTCCCTGTCTTTACAAACAGGTTATTCTCTCTAATTGCCATGTGAAAAGCCACGATTAACACAAATCTATAATGTGCCATAATAGAGAAAAACCTACTTACTTCTCAGTTTTAATAACCTTAGATATCAGTAATATTTAAATCAGAATAAGAAAGTGGTCTTTGTTGTAGCTGTTACTATTATTGTTGTTCCTTTAAGCCACGTGATGTCCCTCTGACAGAACTGTTTAAATTTTTCTATGAAATTTCACCCTTTGCCCTTGCCATGGACTTGCAACCAACATGATGCCCTGTTTCTACAGGGATTTATTTTCAAGTATCCGTCTCCCCTCTGTTTTTACAGGTGGGTGAAAAAAATACATTTGCTTGACAGGGCTATTTTTGACCTACAATAACAGAATGGTCTGGTAAAAAAAGTGGAAATTCAGCTCTTAAAAGTTAATTTAATTTGTAGAAATGTAATTAAGCAACCAAGACAGATACCTATCTGTTAGCAATTTTCAGGTGAGCCTTCAGTAGCGGGCTCAGGCAGCTTTGCATTGCTACCCAGAAGGCTGAACTTTTCCCTTTTTGGCACTACTAGGGTAATGGAAAATTGGAAATTTATAGTTGCTTCCTCTGTGCAAGAATTACATCCCATTAATCCTTGTATCAGAGTTTGTAGGACGTGAGATGTGTTTCATGGAGCAGGATTTCTAATTCCAGAGCAGGTCAGACCGTAATTTTAACTTTAGTAGAGAGCTTTTCAGTTAAAAAGGAGTGGTTACTGGGTAATGTACTCATACTTGATAAAGAGTAGCTAGGAGCTGAGTCTTGGGGATGACCATATTTCTTTCAGGAATTCTTGGGAATAGTTTCATGGCCACTCCTCTTACAAATCATAGGCTTGCCAGGGTAATCTGAGCAGAATGATACAGGCTGATGTTCTTGAGAATTACTGAGCCCACAAACTTAAAGAAGGCTAATGTACATTGAGAATGCTTCCTTAAAATTGAAAATCAAATCTTTCAGAAATGATAATCTTAATTTCCTCTGTTTGGGATTATTTCCTAAAAAAATTACACATGATTCTAGTAACACAAAATCCAAATTCTCTATGTGAGCTGGTTTTGGCGCCTTCAGTTGCAGTTTCTTGGCTTCAACATGATCCAAATTCCAATATTATATCTGATTCTCCTTCGGCTTCATTTTTATAATACACCTGGAGTCCTCTGTATTTATTTGAACAGTTAGCCAGTATTCCTCATGCCTAATGAATTTTGGCAGACTGGATGTCATTATCATCCTCCATGTGTTTTATCAGAGGATGGTGTATTGCAGGTGCTTACCTACCCAACATGAAAGTGTACCCCACTGAACAGTAGCTGTTTTACTCTCTATGTAAAGCAGTAAGACCAAAGTGTTGCAGGGCTTGATATTTGTAACATATATATATTTTAATTTAAAAAAAAAATACTGTAATTATCTTATACCACATGCGCTTTTTTGATTCACATTTTTGTCAGCATCTGTGTATATTTTAGAAATGTATGATTTTCATATTTTCAGGCTGTTCTTTCAATTAGAGATAAGCAGTTGGAATGCTTTTTAACATGCCTTTCTTCTGTAAGCGGAATTAGCCTGCCAGGATCTGTGCCATTTCAAAGTTTATGAAAATTTTAACTATGGTTGAATGATAATTTAATATTAAATAATTTAACAGTAGGAAATTCTGTTGAGAAATGTAATGTTTTGTAGTAAATCTGTTTTTTAATGAAGTGAAATTGAGGTTTGGGGTAGGAGGGAAGAAAAGGCTTAAGAATCAAACTACCTGGTTTAGTTTGCATTTACAATTTAATGCTGAGCATTATGACCTTAATACAGCAATCTTATATTGAAAGAATTGGTGTGTGGGCTAAATGCCTCAGCACATTCTTAATTTTTTTTAATAAACTTCCTTTGTAATATCTGTTTGCCTTAGAAAATTTTTTTCCATTTGGAGATATTCAGATGATTAGAAAGAGTCTAAATATCACTGGTCCATGTTGGCTATGTTGACAATTGATATTTACTCGAGATTTCAAGTTAATTTTAGAGTGGAAAGCTCTTGTTGCAGAGAAATAATACTAAATGAAAATTTTTATAAAAAGAAGAAATCTTACTCACGGTTACACAACAGTTCATTGGAAAGACTTGGAGTAGAACCAAGGTTGCCTGACCATTATGTTAGCCTGTTATCTGTTTTCCTCTACAGCTGGCTTTCTGCATTTGATAGAGACTTCTGCTTAAAAATCAAATAAAAAATATGTGGTTTAACATTTTTAACCTGTTTTTCATATATCAGAATATATGTGTGCTTTCTAAGGTCCTTACCAAGGGTCCTTTTTATTTTTATTTTTTTTTAATTTTGCTTTATTCTTTGCTTTGTTTCCTGTCTGTTCAATTTTATTTATTCCATGTTTTCTTTTTGTTTTGTTTTTGTTTTTAGTTATGTCTGGTAAGTTGAAATTTTATTGGCCATCTTCTAATCATCGTATCACTGTGACGGGAACTTCTCCCCTTCCCATCCATACCCTTCCATGTCCTTCAACCAGTCAGCTCCCATCTTTTACTTGTTATTGACAAGATACATCGCACAGAATAAATTCTGCATGAAGTATGGGTAACTTAATGGCAAAGAGAAAGGTAATGGGTTGATAACTTTCTGTCTGTTTTTACATGATGTAACGAGTCAAATCCTAATGTTTTCTTTCTTCAGTGATGGCAGTAGCAGAACTTCAAAGTGTTCTATTAAAAAATACTTTTGTTTTAAAGATGTCAAGGACGGAAGTTGTGCTTTCCTTAAGTGGATTATTATTCTGGCATCTTTTACAGTATATTCATCACACACCACATGTATGGGACCCAAGGGGTGAAAGCAAACTGAAGTTAAAAAGATGGTGGAACTGCTTCCAATGCAATAAACATGGAATTGGATTTGGTCACAAAGTTTCACTTAACCCTGTGCACATGTGCATAATATACCTATATATTTAGAGTAATATACATACAAAATACCTACTTAGAATAATATCTAGAGAAACATATACCCATTTACATTTTATAATTTCTGCCATGGTTACCTGAAAGACTGAATTTCTGCTCATCTTTTGTGTTCAGTAGTCCCTGAGCAGTCATCTTCAGGTACTAGAATCATAAGCATTCAGCTATTTCTCCATTGTAATCTCCTTTTAACTGTACCCATTCTAAAGTTCAATGAAATCTGAAACCTTACAAATCCTGTGCACTAGCACAGGATTTAGAAACCCTCAGATCTGTTTTATGTAGCATTGTGTCACTCAAGCTCTAAATTTAACTATATGCTAAATTTATTCTTGTTATTAGAATCCAATAGCATAACAAAGGTCCTTCACCCTCATCTCCATTTTCCCCCTCATACCTCACTGTCCTGTGGCACACCCCCACTGGTTTCACCATCTCTTCTAAATTAAACATGCTGTCACGTAAAAGTCTTCCCACATCTTCCCAGGTATTGATTGAAAATTTCAGAGCTAAATGTTTTGAAGTCTGCTAATTACTGTAGGTCAATCTCACCTTCACTTTGGGTATTCTTACCTAAGGAAATTCTAGGAACAGTAGCGTTTGCAAGCAAACATAAATAACAGCTTGTTGTGCTTTAAACATTCCTCCCAAAGCAGGAGGGATGTAGGAAGAGCATATTCTAATATGAACTCAATAGGGAGCTGAAATGAAAGAAATTGGCCCCTAACCCAAATTATAGTATGTTTAGAAAGGACTTGGAGCACTACAAAATTCATTCTAGATAAAGCCACAATTACTTTATGTTTATAAAACACATTGGATTATATCTTTTAATTATATGATTCACACTTTTTATTTTTAAAGGAAAATCTTGTCAATACAGAGATGTTTGAAAGGCAAAATAAACACACACCAAAACCCACAAAAGTCTTTTGAGTTATTAAAGCCAGATTCATAACATCCTGTTTATTCTCAACCCAATGAAGAGAGAGAGAGTTTTGGACAGATGATCAGAATGAATTGGAAATTAATAAGTAAATGGTCTTTCATTTAATGCACATTTTTCAAGAAGTGTGAGTTAACAGCCTATAAAACAAGCTAGATATTTTTTTTCTGTGCTAGCCCCATCAAGACATCTAATGCTGTCATCTCTGCTGAATCTTTTTAAATGTGGCTGACATGATTTTTTGACATTCTATTTACTACTGGATGAAGGGGTTGTTGAATTCTGTATGAGTCAAACAGTTTGGACAATGCTGGCAATATTTATAATGTTAGGCTGAGCAGATGTTTCAAATTTGCCTTCATTTGCATATATATTTTGTTTGAACATGCCTTTGCCTATGTAAATGAAAAAGACATTTAGCTCTGCTGTTCCTTTAAATTCATTCTTCTTCAGTAATTGGACTGAGTATTCTAAATGGTTATTTGTTCAATAGTATTTCGGGGGCTTTTGACTTCAGTTTTTTTGAGACCCTGTCTGCATCAAAAGTCTCTTATCTAGGCAATTAAGGGCTTTCTCTCTCCTCAGCTTTCCTAAATCAAACATAATGACTTTTGTGCATGTAAGCCTAAATTCCTAGTCATTCAACAGTTTTTATTGCAGCCCTGGACAAAGTGTGGCCTGTGAGCCATTTGTCCCTCAAAGAATTTCTCCTTTCTGACCTGTAGCTGTACTCCTCCTTTAAAAAACAAAATTGTGACAAATTTGTTCGTATTGGTGATCGTTGCTCTACAAATAGTCCCGTCAAGTCCATTGGACCAGCTTTCTTGCATAAGTGGTCAGTAATAAAAGTATGTGATGCACTGTTGCAATTTTAATTGGGAGGTCCAGCAACAGAAAAGATGCTCTTATTGATGCAGAAGCTGTGGCTGTTAAAGACAGATGTGTCTTTGTGCTGCTTTTCCATGTAAAGAAACTTGACTATTCCAGTTCATACCGTTTAAAGTCAGTAGGCAAATTGTGCTTTCAAATAGGCTAACTTTGGTCTTCTGATAGTTGTGTGATGTTCATATTTTTACTTATTTTTCTATATTCCTTTCAGAGCCTCCACAGTTTGTTGTAAAGCCTCGAGATCAGGTAGCTGCACTGGGGAGAACAGTGACTTTCCAGTGTGAAGCAACTGGAAACCCCCAGCCAGCCATCTTTTGGAGGAGAGAGGGAAGTCAGGTAAAACAGCTTTTCTGTCCCTTCTTCCTATCAGGTCCTTGAAGGGATGATGTCACATGAGAGAAAAAAAATAATTACTCTTTTAAAGATGTGGAAAACAGGTCTAGAGCTTAGAGGTGCTGGATATTTCTTCTCTACTTCTGAGTTGCTTGCATACAAGGGAAAGTCATCCTCGCTAGCGAGGATGACGATGTTTTGCTCAATCTCCTGTTTTCTCCATGAATGTGAAAGTAAATCTGTGAAACAACTAGAAACATTCTATTTTTCACTGCTGTGAAAATCTTTTAACCCAACAGGGAGAACCTTTTAAGAGATGAAGAGATGACCAATGCTGAAGTTTGTTTGACCTCCCAAACACTCTCAAGTGTTAAGAAAGTTTGGCTTTAAGCTTATGGTGCAGATATTAGTTTGCCTTGTGTGTGTCTGGCAAACTAAGCCATTTGCTGTATTGATCTACATCACTGCATGGGTAGGACTCTAGTCTGGGGCTGAGGAGATCTACTTTCCCCCTCAGTCAGCTGGCTGACAGGTCATACCTGAATAGGTCACCTTTTCTCCCAGCGTCTTTATTTGAATAGGAGGGGAAAATATTTTCAGCTCCTTTGTAGAGTAAAGCCAGTGGGTGAAATACAATATAGCACAGCAAAAGAATCGCAATTTTCTTTCAGAGTCATCCTTTGAAGGAGGGATGTGACACAAAGTATTCTTTATTGGAAGGAAAGAAGGAATACGGGATTCTGGTTTTCCTGTGAATGCAAGGAATGAATGGTGCAATAGCATATGACAGGGTTCTTTGTCTTACAGAACAATAGGCCAGAGAAATTGAGAACACTTAGAGATTGGCTTCTTTACCCCATTTTCAATGTTTCTGTCTAAATACCTAAGTATAACTAGACTGCTTACCAAATTTAGATTATATTCTTCAATTGTATACCTATACCAGCATATTATGCTTGTATTTTTGTAGGGTCTGGTTTGGGGTTTTTTTGCTGAGTTTTCCCTAGTATGTAATTTTTCTGTCTCACTTTCAACTCTGCTGAGTTGTGACCACTTGTCATGACATGAGGGAACTGTAGGAGGAGGTCAATAAATAAGGTTTGCTAATACTGAAACAGAGAATGTTACATCCCATTCCTTTGGATTATTTTGAAAATGTAATATGTAGTTAGGCAAGACAGAGAGATAAAAAATAACCTCTGTCACCTTGAAGTATTCTCATTCACAAACTGTTCAGCCAGAGGTAGACATTCAGAATCAGTACTTAGTTCAAAGGACTTGTATTATTTTGATATCAGTACTGATTTTTGTCCACTGTTTGTAAATACAGGTATTTCATGCCAAAGGTCTCTAAGTAGAAACTGGCATAGAATTTAACTCTGTATTTTAAGATTCATTATAGAACGCAAACACTATGATCATAGAGACCTAAACAGCATCTCTTTTCTAAAAAAAACCTGCTCCATTCTTAGGAAGGTAAAAGTTAAAATACAAGTAAGTAAACCAACTTCTGAATTTAAATGAAGTAAATAGAATGCCCTGGAGTAAATTCTAAAAATAATGTTAAAGGAAATTAGGTTCACTGCAGTTGCTTGCACCATTATGGTATCTGTGCATGTCATATCTTTGCTAGTTCCTGTTAAACTTTGTGTTAAGTCCAGCTTTGACCACAGAGGGTGTTAGAGCATTGCCAAAAGAATTACACAATATATATTTTACCACAAAAACCCTTTAAAATCTATTGATATTCTAGTATAGACATGCTTACAATACGAAGAGCTGAAAGTTTTACGCATAATGTGAAAAGGTGATTTTTTTTTAAGCTATATTAAAGTTAAGATTATTGAAATTTATTTAACCTTTTTTCCCTCCCCCATTTTCTTTCATGTATATCTTGTAGAATCTACTTTTCTCATACCAGCCCCCTCAGTCATCCAGCCGATTTTCAGTTTCCCAGACAGGAGACCTCACTATCACCAATGTCCAGAGATCTGATGTTGGGTACTATATCTGCCAGACTTTAAATGTTGCAGGAAGTATCATAACAAAAGCCTACTTGGAAGTTACTGATGGTAACGAAACGTTTATTTTATCATTTCCACGTTTTTATTTGTATTTGGATGTTGTGACACTCCTTTGAAGTCTGTTTTGCATTGCATGGATTGCACATCTATTTGAACATTAAACTCCTGGTTTGGCCGTCTCTCTCAGAGGTTTAAAATTTCAAATATTCTGTAACACTACATTGAATCATAGAATAACAGAATGGTTTGGGCTGGAAGGGTCCAAAGATCATCAAGTTCCAACCTCCGTGCCATGGGCAGGGACACCACTCACTAAGTATACCTTTGCTTCCTTACTAAGTGTACCTTAGCTTACAGACTTGTCAGATCTCTCTGACCCTTTTTTAGCTTTCCTCACTAGATTAAGTTTACTTTCAGGTTGTTGCCTGCCTAGTTCTTTATCCCTGTTATTGTGTGTCCATTTCCTTAGTATCTCCATTTGCCTGGTTTTCCCCTGTTTTTTAGTATTGCAGCATAACAAGGAAAATCCTCAACCTGTACAAAGTCAGTAGAATAACACAGAAATGAGTACTTCTGTAAATTCCTTTTTAGGAGCAGTTGGGGAAAGAAAAAACAAAGATGAAACAGCTACGGGGGGTATGATTGCAAGTGGTAATATGTCCTGATGTGAGGGGAATTTGTTAATTATCAAAAATACTTCACTTTTTTTAACAGCAAAGGTACACAGAAAAAATAGTAATTTTAGCACTTACAGAAAAGGAAGGTAAGAGTGGTCTTAGGAGAGACTTTGTGAGGAGGGAAGCTGTTATCTGCAAGAATTTCCGTAAATTAGGCCTTTGCTCTAATAAGAAACACAGACATGATGCAGTATTAGAAACAGGCAGTGCACCTGGAGAATAAAATTGTTTATTTACACCCACTGGATTGAGATTGTTTGCAGGAATAGGGCTGCAAGTCATAAACCACATTTCTTAATCCACTTTTATCTATTTTTCATTGGGACAATGCCCATGACAAGGTGAGAAATAAATTTTGAAAAGAAAATTAAGAAAATTAAGAGTTTTCCAGTTAATGACCTATGCCACCTGAACTTGGAAAAAATAAAATGAAATATATTTCTTTTATCATTACTTTATGTTCTGGATCAATCTGATGGGTGGTTGTTTTTCTGTAATGTCTTGGGAATTTTTTTGTTGGTTTGTTTTTATAAAAGTAAAGACAGGATATGGAGAGCGATACCCTGGTATTCCTAAAAGTAACAGAAGTTGCCATCAACCTCAGTGGCATTGCAGTTGCATTAGATTTCCCCTGTTCAAGATCAGTCAGCCTCTTACCATTGGCAAACTCATGCAAACTTGTCAAAGTCAAGAGCAAGCTAGAAGAGAGTTCATTTTGGCTGTCTCTGCGGAGAAGGATACTAATGGTCTCACAGTATATTGCAACAAGTTGGAACAAGAAGTAAAGGATAAATTATGCAGCTGAAAACACAGTGTCACTTGAACATGCAAATGAAATTACAGGAGTTGGAATTTAGCCCAAAAAAGCAATGCTAACACCCTGTCTGTTGTTATGAAAAGTAATTTAGAAATATCTAGCGTTCACAAATTATCAGAACTTCAGGTTTATATTTTAGCTACCAAACCAGTTTAAGTTGCGTGATCCTGCATGACACTGCTGAACAGATTTATATAGTTAAAGTTGTGGTTATTTTCGAGTCATCAGTCTATGTCATGTTGGATGGTACAGGCAGACAAAGTCACTGAAACACTGTATGATAGCTTTTATCTCTGTTTTTATTTATCCATTATATAACATAAAAAAAAAAACCCAAAACCTCCAATAAACAATCATTCTTTTTTCTGTGAGACTGCTTTACATTTTTCTGTGCACAGTTATTGAACAATCAGTGGATGGCATTTAATTACCATGGTGTAAAAGATGCATTAAAATTGATGCAAACACACCGTGGGATTCTTTCTGTGACTTTGAAATCACATTGGCAGATTAAGTCATCATAGAACTAGAAGTTAGAAACTGCTGGAAAAATATTTCTTAACTGAAATTTTTTTGCATGGTCCCTGTTCATTATCTTTGTTTGCTTTACCCTAATGCTAGACATCTCCCAATTAGGAAACAGCAGCAAGATGAGTTGATAGTCTTTTTTTTTTCAATGAAGTGCATATTTTCCAGGTTATCCCCTCCCTGCCTACAACCTCCTTTTTCTCTGTCTTTGAATGCTGAAAGTATGAATTCTCTAATACAGTCCTGCTACATGGTAGAAGACGGACAAGGTGAAATCTGTGCCTTGACAAGGAATTTGGGAAGCCCATTCTCATTCCATTACCACTTTATGAAGGCACTGGGATTAAAGAATGCCTAATGGATACCACTATGTTATATGTAATGCTGCTTTACTTTCTGAAAATACCATGCCAAGTACCATTTTAAAATTCTGTAGTTGTGCATCATTATAATGTACCCTGCCCTGAATAATGCATTTTAATTACTTGTTTAATTATCTTGAGTTTGTTTCAAAGCCTCAAGCAACTGCTGTTGCTTAGATGATTAGAAATTGCTTCCAGTTGCAGAAATCTCTTTCCTGTTGTTTCGTCTGGCAGTGATTGCAGACCGGCCTCCCCCTGTCATTCGACAGGGTCCTGTGAATCAGACAGTAGCTGTAGATGGTACTTTAGTGCTGAACTGCGTGGCCACAGGCGCTTTAATGCCCACTATCCTCTGGAAAAAAGATGGGATCCTCGTTTCTACTCAGGACTCTCGCATCAAGCAGTTGGAGACAGGAGCATTACAGATCCGATATGCCAAGGTAGCTTGAACTGGCAAAGGGGTTCTCCTGTGTTTGTTTGACTTTGGTTTTCCCCCTCTGGGCACTTTTCATGTAGTAAATCCTACATTTAGAATTAATGAAATGTTAAATAAATGTATTAAAATTTTGATACCTCATGCTCTCAGATAGTTCATTCTCTATGCTTAACACCTTATTCTGCCTGGGGCACATTATTTCAGATTTCATAAGGAAAAATGCTTTTAAGAGGTATTAATTAAAGGACTTAAAACATGAAGGGGAAAGCAAAACTCGTATTTCAGTAAGACAGATCCTTTAAATTACTTGGGCACTAATAAATTAAAATGATCCAATTATTTCAAATCTTTATAAATAAAACCTTTGTTTGGCATGCTGCAGTAATAGAGGCATGTGCACAGCTTTTTCAAAACAGTTTTTAAAGTTTAAGCATATTCACTCAACAGCATAAACATAGCTTAAAATGGTTAACCACTTACCAAATCCCTGGCTTCCTCAGGGAATTACAGCAAGTACCTGGTCAGTATTGCTGGTTATGCCTTGCCCGCTGTAAAATGTTTTAAAATGTTAAATTTTAGCATACTGGCTATTCTCTGCTGTCTTTTCTGTGCTCTAAAATATAGGAGGTTGTGGTGTGGGTTTGGTATTTTTTTGTTTGTTTGTTTAATATAGGGCTGGATACATAACTGTGTTCCCCAGAGTTACCCTGTTAGCAGTTACAAGCTTCTCTGCTTAGATTTTAAACCCCTTGATTTTTGAGCACTTCTATTCGACTCATCTGCTGAGGCTGGAACCTTAGGAGGATAGCATTACTTTTTTTGGGGAAAAAAAGAAGCTCTTCTGAAATGTGATTAAGTCACATATGGACAAATAATCCAGCGTTCAGAACTGGATGAGAATAGCATGTGGAGATTTGTTTTTTAGGTGCGCTGTAGAGTGAAATTTATACTAACACAGGGAACCCTGTATGTACAAGGCCCCTGTGCAATATTTAAGCTTTGTTTTAAGGATGACAAATCACCAGGTATTATTTAGGCAGAAGGTTGACAGTGGCATGGGGTCTGGTCATCTGCATTCCTTCTCAATTTATTTGTCAGGACCTCTGTGGAGTCAAGGGATAAAATGCTACAAGAATCAGCCTTTGTTTTTTTTTTCATTACAGAATAGGTAACATAAAGTTAGAATCTGTATCTTTTCTAATTCTTTATCAAATGTGCAGAAATAAGTATCCATTTCCATTTTGCAGCATGCGAAATCGTAACTTCTAGTGGAAGAAGTTTCTGCTTCTAAGTTTTTGCAGTCTACTACGTTTATCCGTATTCACGGGGGACCACAGTGAGCTGTAATTACCTTTCTAGCCCACTGAGTGCCTGATTGTTTCAAATATTTATTCTTCTCTTTTCCCACTTAGCTGGGTGACACTGGTCGGTACACCTGCATCGCTTCAACCCCAAGCGGCGAAGCTACATGGAGTGCATACATAGAGGTCCAAGGTAAATCAATTAGGCTTTCTCTGCATGGAGAAAATACATGGAGGAAAGTCAGAAATCAAAATGCAGAAGTTCTGTCTCTGTCTCAGTGCAGATGTGAACACCGCTTAGCTTACAGCTGCTTCCTGTCTGTACTCAGCATTTCTCTCTCCTTTGTTAGAATTTGGAGTCCCCGTGCAGCCACCAAGACCCACTGACCCGAACTTGATTCCCAGTGCTCCATCAAAACCCGAGGTGACAGATGTCAGCAGAAATACAGTTACATTGTCATGGCAACCTAATCTGAATTCAGGTGCAACACCGACCTCTTACATAATTGAGGCCTTCAGGTATATGAGTCTAATGTGATCTCACTATATGCACACCTATATGTAGCTTGTTGTTCAAGAAGCACGTGCTGACCCGCTGTTGTGTGTGTTTTATCCTTAGCCATGCATCTGGCAGCAGCTGGCAAACTGTAGCTGAAAACGTGAAAACGGAGAGTTTTGCAGTGAAAGGGCTAAAACCTAACGCAATTTATCTATTCCTTGTGAGGGCGGCTAATGCGTATGGGCTAAGTGACCCAAGCCAAATATCTGATCCAGTGAAAACTCAAGGTAAGCTTTTGATACCAAACATTTTCTGTGTCCACAGTGGCTGTCACAAGTTGACTGAGCAAACCCAGATGCAGGAATTTTGTTAGCTTTCCTATGTCTGTCTGTCCTGGCTCTAATATATGCTAGATAGTAAAATACAATGTTTAAACTTGTGTTTCCCTGTAACAGAGATTCTAAAAGCTGCTTAGACAGCATGTTGCTTTGCCTAAGGGAATCCTAGTATCTCTTCTTCAAGATGTGACTGTCTTTGGATAATGCCGCTTGTTAGCAACAGAAGTAATTCCTGATTTGTTATCACAGAAATGCTCAAATTCCATGAATATATTGTTATGTCCAGTGAATCAAATGAGGCTTAAGACTGACACAGCGAGAAACAGCACATAATCTGACTTGGTTTCTGCTGCATTAGGAAAGAGGGAAATTTAAATTTTGAAGGAATCAGGAATCATATGGTAATAAAGGAGTTTTGCCAATATAATACAAGTATTGTGGTAGTACTACTATTGAAAATAAAACCGTAGGGAAAAGAGACTATGCTTACAGATTGCCAAGTGGAATAAAAGGCTGGGTAGTACTGGATGAAGGAGTCATTCGCTGACTCCAGCTATGACTGAAGTCCAGCTATGGAGTGAATCCAGATATGTAAAATGTAAAATATTTTTGCATTTACTGTAGAAAATAAATGACATTTAAGATGCTTTACAGGGAATGATGCAGTGCAACTTTGCAGCATTCATATTTCCCAGTGGAAACACTTTGATTCTTAAGAAGGGGAAAACCAGGCATATTCTTTTGCAAAGTAAAAGTGATAGAGATCATTTTCTTTTTTTTTTTCTTTTTCCCTGTTTTATTTTTTGTTGTTGCTTGGTTTCCTTCTTTTCCTATTCACTGATGAAATTGACCCATTGGTTTATTAAGACTGTCCCTGTCCTATGTTTGTTTCTTTGTTTTCGTAAGTAAGTACATGTTTGTTTTTGAAAGGAAGTTCCTTAAAGGAAGCAATGCATTTTCCTTTGGTGACTTTTCATCTGTTCTGAAGTTGGCCTGAAAGCAAATCTTTCTCATCTCCCCTGGGGAGTAAGCAATTTCACAGTGCTGTCCTTTGTTATTATGTGTTTCTCCTAATGGGTGACAATTTCAGTGGATATACAGACAGCAGAGCCAAGGCCACGTGGAAAATAGGGATTGTGCAGGTTCACAGGTCTGTTACCAAGAAGAGATTTAGAAATGTTTTTGTGGGTTCTGTACTCCTGAGAGTAGGGGAACATGTGGTATTATGAGGGCAGACTGCCGTGTTCTGCACCAGTCCATTTGTCATACAGTGTTGTTTGAATCCTGGAGATGAGATAGCAGGTCTGGATGTCCCAAATGGACTGATCACTGCCCTAACTGATAAGCAGTGAATGAGGCGGTATGTTCTGTTCACTTACAGAATGGAACGGTTTATAATGGCATGGAAAAGCTTCACTGTCCTCTGGGAATCTAATAGATCTGAAGATCTGAGAACCACACAAATCCTGAGTGAAAGTAACAACCAATATATACAGTTTTCATCAATAGCAAGAAATGTAATCAAAGTCAAAGTTCTATAAAGCAATTCCACTCTTCTTTCAATGCCATTTCAGCTTTGTTTGAATGGTAGTCTAGCTAAATAAGTTCAAAAATTTCCCAGTAGTAGAGCTTTGTCTAGGTGGTGGAATAGTCTTCTCCTAAGTCCAGACCAGGACCCTGACCTACCTTCTGTCTTTGCACTTTACCAACATCAACAACAACGTTTCTCATTGACAGTCCCTGCTCTGGAAGCTTGGAGCTGAAACAAGGAAACATTTGTATTGTGTGTAGGCCAGATGTGCAAATGGCTAAGCCTATTAATAGTTTGATTCATATTGTTGATGATTCATCTTTTATGGCTAGCAAAGATAGAAGTATTCCACTGACTTTCTTGTTAACTTCTAAACAGGGTGATATTCAGGCAACAATCCAAACTGAAGCAGCTATCTTTAATGCTGTCAAACCTTGGAGGGGAGGGAAATACTCTCATCAGTGGACTGTTTAGTGGAACATACTACATGTGGACACAGCAGTGGCTCAGTGGTGGGATTTTGGGTTTTGTTGTTATCAGTGTTCCTTGCTGAGAATCCAGGTTTTCACCCACTGAATACATACTAGCCTCAGCGTGCTGCTTCGACTTTGAAGAAATCCCATCTTCTTGTAAATATGTTGGGGAAATTGTATGATAAAATTTCAAAGCTACATAGGCTTTGTATTCCCAAAGTATATTTCTGGAAAGAAACTTGTCCTCTTACCTTGTCCTAATGTAGTTTTACAATGTTTTTTTCTTTATTATTTAAATAAGACCAAACACTGGCAAACTGAGAATATGAACACCATGCAAAAAGCAGGTTTTCTAACTGTTGCACTTGAATTTAATGTGTCTTCTATATCAGCATCAACTGCACTATCCAAAACTCAGCTTTCAAGATAGTCTGCACACCCGCCGTGACTTATTACAGTAGTTGTATGGCAATATATATGTGCAATTTCTGTGTGCTGTCGCTTTGGCATTTCTTGTAAGCAGATGGGTATGGAAATTTTCAGTCTCTTCAGAGAACAGAACCCTCAAAAATTTCCTGATCTTGCCTAGACTGCAGAGGAGATCAGACAGGGAAAGAGTAGGCTGGAGAAAAGTTTGTGTAATACGTTACTCTCTATCTAGAATTAGATTCATTTAAAAAAAAATCACTGTGAGTACTTTTCATTAATTTCCTAGACTGTGATTTTTTTGCCATAGTCAGTATGGTATTTGTTTAAAATGATCTAAGAGAGACATATGAAATCAATACAATAACTATGTTACTCTGTTGTCCATAGTACATGTATATTTTAGACACCCTAATAGTGATTGCCCTATAAATTTATTCATCTGACAGTCATTCCATTTCAGTTAAATATACTTTTCAAAATCTCTGCATGCAGAAAATATGTTTCCATTGTACCATTGTGTACTTTGAAAGGAATTTATCCCTTCATGCATATGAATAATTCTTTTAGCTATAAGATAGACCAAATGTCAGAAGTCAGACTGCACTCAGCTGTGCTCTGCCTCCAGCTTACAGAAGTCACTTGCCATCAGAGAAGCTGTAGCCACATGACTAATTTTTCTTTCCTTAAGTTGTTACATTTCTTTTGTAATTAAAACCAGGAAGTTTGCTCTTAAATTTAACTGAAGATACAGCTTCAGCTTTTGCCATTCTTTATAGGTTTCCTGGTCTCTTGGAATTTGGAATGGGTAATAGAACATTTTCTACTACCATCAGGAAAGAGTGAAGAGATACAGCTGTAGTCATTTACCAAAGACATCCCTGAGTGTGTTTTTTCTTCTTATGCAGCATTTTCCTCCTCTTTCTCGCAGTCAACAGTGCATTGATTTGGTAGTGATGTGGGAAAGTACTTGTGTAGTTTTTTCTTACATAATTGGGAATTAATTTTGGTAAATTTTATTAGTGATAGCATAATATGCTTTATTACATATTAATTTGTATTACCATGCACTTTTTTCAACAATCATATATACTTCTGAGAAAGGAATCTCAAAATTATTACAGATGTTCCTCCAACAAGTCAAGGTGTGGATCACAAGCAGGTCCAGAGAGAACTAGGTGATGTGGTACTACATCTACACAACCCTACTATCCTTTCTTCATCCTCAATTGAAGTTCATTGGACTGTAAGTATAGATATATATGTATATCATGGAGGTGGCTATATATACTGCTGAAATGGACCTTTTGACTCCAGTGGAATCGCACTTCAAGAAGCTGTGTTGTTTGTATGCCTGCAAATGTTTTTTTCTCTGGAGTGAGTTCTACGTGGGTTTTGCTTGCTTTCTTCATTATGTTTTGTCCTATTTTCACCATTTTATGCCTCCATAGAGAGTGCTGCTTACAATATGGTGAGAGTTTCAGAGTCCTCCTCTGGAAGCTAAAGGACTGACTGATCAAAGCCTTCTTTTGTCATATCATTTGAAGCTTTTGCACTGCTTTCAGTAGGAAGTGTATCAATCCACTAATGAGATAACATGGGCACTTCCCTGTCTGTCAGTGGAGAGAAATACTGCATAATTCTGTTTGAAAGTGTTACCTCCATCCTACATGCATACTGAGAAACACACCCAAACCAATATAGCCTCATCGGAACCCATCCTTTCCCACAGTGCTAGGAAAATGGAGAGAAGAGACAAAATAGGCAGTTTTGAGATGTTGTGTTGATATTGCTCTGACAGGAGGAAGCAAGAATTTGGTCACATAGAGGGTATAGCAGAGGAAGTGAGAGAGTGAGGAAACAATATTGTAGGAGTCCTGAAGCAAGCAGAATGGGAACTTATGTGAAAAACATTCAAGTAGGCTTGCAAGGCTGAGGTCCCAGTGAGAGAAAGGAGTAGAAATGGCTTACTGTGGGATATATCTGGCAATTAAGTGGTAGAAATGAAGAGAAACAACAACATGGGAAGCTGCAAGTGCCAAGCAATGGGATAAGAAAATGTAATTCTAAGAAAAGCAGTTTTAAAACAGAATGCAGAATGAAGTAAAAATGGGGGATAATTAGAGTAGGTGGAGGAATAAATCCAGATGGAGTGAGCTTTAAGGTCTTTTCAGGACATCTGAACATGTCAATATATTGGCAGGGACAGTGATGGAGAGCACAGAGTATAGCCCCTGCCAGGCCATGGCAGAACATTTTGAACAAGAACAAAAGGTGTTTTGGCTTTATAGAAGAGCTGTGGCCCAATGGAGTCCTGGTCCATGACCAGGGCTCCTTGGTGCTGCAAGTGTACAAATAATATCTGCTGTGTTGCATGGTAATTTCAGTGTCCCCTGCAGTACAGCCACCTGCAGCAGGCAATCTCCTGTTTTAACTAATAACGTTAAAACATCTTTGAGTTCCTAGCATGATTTTGGTTGACCTCTACTTACAGAACAACCTTTTCCAGACAGGCAGTTTTTGTCAGTCTCTTGGGTGGCCTGTGGCTTCTCTGCAATTTCAAAAATAAGCATTACCTCAGTTTTAGTTAACACAGGCATTCCTTATGTGATTATGAAGAAGTTAAATGTGTTGCTTTTTGGAGTAAAATTGCAAGCAAACAGTTCTATTTTATCACTGTGTGAGATTTTTTAAAATAGGGAAAATCCAATGCACTTCTAAAAAATCTGTTGTTGTTGTTATTGGACTTCATTTTTCATCAGAAATTGAAACCGGTATTTATAAGACAGCGAGTGCTCCACAAGAGATGACTCCTGTCTGATAGCTTTCTGTTTCAATTACAGACAAAAGCACTGAGTCCCACCCTCATTTACATTAAGATCTTTCTTCATATGTGTGATATTAAATGACCTCAGCCTAAAAAGCACTCAGGACCGCTGAGTTTCCCTAGTCTGTGTTACCATACTGAGTTTTACGAGTCTCTTCAGAGCCCTCTCAAAACAGCCCTTTGCCCCCAGCAGAGGAGCCTCCCACTGAGTGGGTGGATGTGGAGGAAGTGCTTGGACAAACCTGCCCTCTGACAGAGCCCAGCCTAATCACAGCAGTGGAGATAGTGCCAGCTGGCTGCCCTTTCAATTTGCCTTCTCCAGAAGGAAGCAGGCAGGAAGCCGTGCTCATTTCGGGATTTTGGGAGGCTTCCATACCTCAGGAGAGTTGGCAGGCTCTCTCTTTGATCTCCATATTCATCACCAAGAGTTGTGGGGCTGTAGATCCCCTTCCCTCGCCCTCCCCGCTTTTCCCCTGTGGCCCCTGCCCTGCTGGGCAGATCCAGGTGGGTAGAAGTCAGGCCTATGCTGGGCTGCATTGCTGAGCGGATGCAAAGGCTGTTCATTTCATGGAGCTGGGGCACATTACACAGCTCAGTTATCCCCCTTTAATGCTTTCATAAATCCACAGAAACCAGCGCGGTTCTACCAGTGTTGAAAAGATTGGTGCACTTGTGAATCAGGCCTGTAATTTACAGCATTGCAAGGAGCCTTCAGGTGCTTCAGTAGGGTTGTGTACTTTGAATAAAACAGACTGATAGTCCAAGGACAATGGTCACAGACACCATTCTCCTTCATGCTTACTAAAGGACATGTTGTGTGTTCTTCTGTCTTCCCAGGTGGACCAGCAATCCCAGTATATTCAAGGTTATAAAATTCTGTACCGGCCTACGCCAGCATCCTATGGAGAGTCAGAGTGGTTAATCTTTGAAGTGAGGACTCCAACCAAAAACAGCGTTATCATTCCCGAGCTGAAGAAAGGTGTAAACTACGAAATCAAGGCTCGCCCTTTTTTTAATGAGTTTCAGGGAGCAGACAGTGAAGTGAAATTTGCAAAGACCCTGGAAGAAGGCAAGTAGGAGGCAGACTGTCTTCGTCTTTCCTTTTTGAAGTAGTACTTTGGCCTGCTTTCCTCTGATATGTGCGTTATTTGATTTTGTTTGAAGTGTGTGCTGTTTGAGAATGGCAATCTGTGGCAGAGGAGGCCGTGTTGGACTGATCATTATGTGAATTGTTTGGTGACACTGAAGTAAATATTCAGAACCATGGGCGAGAGGCGGAGAGGGAGGGATGTGCAAAAATCCCCTCCAACACACAATGGGAAACATGCTTTTTATCTTCACTGCAGCGTGCACTCCTCCCTGCTGAGTTCATGGTCTGGTCACAAGTGACTTCTGTCAGATTCAAGCACTTACTAATCACTATCTTGAGTAGATAGCAGACACCGCAGAAATCATCAAAGCACTATAGCTGAGGGAATGGAAACCACATTTTTAGGCGGCTTTCATATCTGGATCAATCAGTTAGACAAAATGAAAAGATGAATGGGGGCAACGTATCTAGTGGACTGAATTATGTATTTCCCTCTCATGTATGTGCTTAAAAGAGAAGGTTCATGAAGCTGTTCCTTTTGTTGCTGTTCAGACATAATGAATATGCAAGACGGCCAGCGCCTCTGTATAAGGATTTCAGTGCCTCTGTTGGGATGCGATACCTTTCCACTTCTCTTTTCCCTCCCCAGTATAAATTCTTTGGTTTATCGCTGCAGGTGGTTCAAGAGGTCTGCTTAACTGCATTCACCCTAAGCATCCAGTTTTTAGAAAGAGTATCTAAAATGCAAAACACAAAGCATTATTGTAAATGTGTTAATATTAAGATATTCTGTCCTGATTCCAGTATGTTTTGTATTACTCATTTCTGTTTATGCATTAGAGGAATTGAGTTTTAGCATTGTAATGAACTCAATTTGTAGACTTTATCTTTCAAAACTGTTGATCCTGGATGAAGTCCTTTGAGACCGGTGAGGAATTCAGTACTTGGGACTGTGGCAGTCAGGTAACCTCTGTCCAAGTTTGGAGAGTCTGGTGACCAGTGTGGCTTCTGTCCTGCACAGTGAGTTTGCAGCAGAACTCAGGAGCCTGGCTGCAGGTTCACATCGCTTTCCTTGTGTATAATTTTTGCTTGTGGGCAAGAACTGCCCTTAATGAATGGTAGGGCATACAAGAATGCATTTGTGTAGCCTAGAAACCAGGTTCCTCTGAAAAGAGTTCACCATTGTGTGTGACAAACTTAACCGCTCTTAATCCCTCTCTCCAAACAAACAGCTCCCAGTGCTCCACCTCAGAGCGTTTCAGTCATGAAGAACGATGGGAACGGGACAGCAATTGTGGTCACCTGGCAGCCACCCCCTGAAGACAACCAGAACGGGATGGTTCAAGAATATAAGGTACTGCTGGCGTGCCTGGATCCCCTGGCAGAGGGGATCTTGGCCAGGTAGTAACAGATTAGGTTGTTTGTGGATGCTTGGCTCCATCTACTGGTTAATTGAAGCAAAGCCAGTTCTCCGTATCAAACTCCATGTTTAGTAATTTCTCTAGATGGTAGGAAGCAATTAAAACAGCCTCCATAAATCAAAGCAAAGGGTCAACACTCTTAATTAAAACAACTACCTTCTTGCCTTCATTATAAATGGAGAAATGCACACACGAGTAGAAAGGGAACCATACCTGTTTGAGAACCGTTTTGTTACTCAAAGACATTGGCCGAGGTAATAAATATAAACAGGCTTAATGAGTTGAAAAGCTCAGGGATAATAATTAACAGTGTTAAGATCTGAGTAAATTATGCGTAACTGGGCAGTTAAAACAAATGGAAAACTTTTAAGTAAAGAATGCTTGTATAATACCTGATGCATTTAGCGTATAGAAAATTTTCTTTCATGCAAACACCGGTCTCATCATGCTATTTAATTTTTAACAAATTGTAAATGCATTATATAATATTTATTATTTATGTTCATTTAGCAATATACACTGTATTATTTTTAGTTCAAATTGTTTAGCGATCATTGTCCTGAGCAAGCTACAGACATTTTAAATGTCTAGTGGACATCAAGTAAGCTTTATAGCCACAGAGTGGCAGAATCTTTGGTTCCAGTCCCCTACAAATATGCATTATTGAGAAAATTTTTAACATGAGAATGTCTTGGGTATTTTTTCAGGATAAACATATAGACATATATTCCTAGCTATCAAATACGATTCTGATATTTTGTTTGTCCTCAGTGGGAAAGGAAAAGGCAAGAGATCACCAAGCTTCATGGTCAATTTAGAGTACTAAAATGCTTTTCAGAACTCGGTCAACTGGTAAAAAAAAACCCAAATCATCATGTCTCGGCTTAGTTTCAGTTATACAATATAGTTGGAAAAAATGCTTGCGAAGTTATTTTATTCAATGACACTTTTTGCTGGAGAGATGGAATTATTTCCATGAAGAAAGTGCATTGGAATAATGTTAATGTTGTAAGGACAAAACAATAAAAGTCATGAAATTCACATTTCCAAATGGATGTAATATCTAACGTACCTGCAAGCATTCAGAGATAATAGCCTATCAGGTGAAAGAATAAGTGTCTTGTAGTGCTTGTGTAGCAGTAGATGGCACACTGGTACGTTTCACACCTACATCTATTGTGTGTGTGCCATTATTTTCCTTTGCTTTTCACCATGAATAGAAAACAAACACAATGAATATGTGTGTGTATGTGTGTGTGTCTATATATATAATTGTTATTTAAGTTGCTAGATGTAAATAAAATTGTATTAAAAAAAATACATGCAGAAACAGTGGTTTGAGATTAAGAACTAGTAAGTTCTTTTCCTTGTTATTACAAGGAAAACCAAATATATGTCTTATAAAATCTCTTTTTTTTGTTCACTCTTTGTTCTTTTTCATCCTACATTTTATTGCAGAAAAAAAAGGTACTCATATGTGGCGGAATTCTTTGCTTTCTCAGCAACTCGGATATAAGGCAAGAGTGTATCTACTGTAATTAAAGGACAAAATAGGGAAGATTATACCACTTTAATTTAAGAAGTGTCAGTAGCACACAGAAAAATCAGAAATTCAAATCACAGCAGAAGTCATTCCCTCCTTCCCTAGCAGGAAGTTAGATATTATCTTGTTAAAGTAATTCTTTCTTCAATTATGTGGCTATTGTAGTGTGAATCCCTCCTTCCTTCCTAACACTGTAAATGTTGGTTTCCCCTCTTCTGTTTAGATGTAACAATCAAATACAGTCTTGCAAGTACTGAACAACATGACATTTAATCCAATGTTCTTAATTTGTGAATTTCTCCATGTATTTGAGTGCCTAAGAACAAAACATTTCTATAAATTAGTGCACAGTTCCAAGTACATAAATTTGTTTTATCGTTTGTACATACATCATTGTACAAGGTGGCAGTAACAATTTATGTGAAAATGGATGAATTCTTATTCACAGAAGATGATTTTCATGGGCCATCCTTTAGGAATAGTGCTATAACTAATATTACTAGTAATTATCCTACTACTAACTGAAACAGTCTTTACTTAGTATCAGAGTATAAAAAGGTTCTCCTTTCTTCGTGTGCTCTGACCTGCTCCACAGCAGCAGTTATGTATATACTACTTTGGAATTCTGTTTCAAGGGAGCTTAAAATGCATTTCAGATCCTCAGAGTCCCACTAGCCTTGTTTAAATCCTTGGCATCCATAGAGGAAAAAAGGGTCTTAGAATGTCCTGAGGGGAAATAAAATTTCCAGTGTCCAGGCAGAAAGGGCTCTACAGAAAGGGCCCTAGCAATTGTTGTGCACATGAAGCTATAGCTCACTCACCTGGCAATCACCACAGCAGCAGAATTGCACAAGGGATTAAGAGCAGCTATCTGGGTACTAAATCTTTCAGGAGCTCCATATGTCAAAAGAAAAATCTTCCCTCCTGTGTACAGTCAGCACAGGTTCAAAAATGCTGCTGTACTCAGAAAGTTTGCTTCTTTACAGATAAAGTACTGAATTTAAGTAATTTAACTTTCTGGGTAAATATTCATTGTAGAGCAATAAATTTGAGATAACAGAATAAAAATAAAATAAACACAGCTTCATCATTTTTTTAACAAATTAGATTAGTTCCTACTTTAATAGCAGCTGGGACTTCAACCATTTGCCACATCAATGATGCAGGCCTAAAGAGATAAAATTAGCATATTGTTTCTTCCAATCATTTAATATCACTGATGTGATTTATAAAGTGGCAAATTGAAATTAGACCTGTGTCCTGATGTTAATCAAAAAATAAGATCTAATATTGTGTTGTTGTGTCTCAATGGTAGGTGGTATGGTACTCAATCCTTGCCTCTTGCTGCCATTTTTTAAAACCAAATGTGTGGATTCCAGCATGACATCAGTTCTCTTGTGACATAATGTGATGAAAGACTTGCCCTTGCACTTAAGTGAAGAAAGCCTTGTTTGAGAAATGATTCCTGAACAAGAGAATTGCAAATTCATTTAACTGGATGCTCTTACTTCATTGTTTATGTGAATAATTCTTGGCTGTGGGGCTTCCCTTATTTGTTCCCTGTTACCAATGCTTTTAGTTTCGTTAGGACTGATGTCTCTGGTTGAAATGTGAATAAACAATAAACCCATCAAATCATTTTACTAGTTGGAAGTTGCTCTTTGGAACAAGAAGTATCTTTTCAGCAAGATGGACAGTGATCCGTGACCACAGATGTTAGAGTAGTGACAAATAATGAATGTCTTTATCCAGCAGAAAGGAATGAGTCATCCTCCCTCCTACTTACTCTTTGGTGTTGAATTTTGAATATTTATCCATGCCCTATGCTTACTTCCCTGCAGGTTTGGTGTCTTGGCAATGAAAGTCGATACCACATAAACAAGACTGTAGACGGTTCCACCTTTTCTGTAGTCATCCCCTCCCTAGTTCCTGGTATTCGATATAGCGTGGAAGTGGCAGCAAGTACTGGGGCAGGACCTGGAGTAAAAAGCGATCCCCAGTTTATCCAATTAGGTAAGCCTGCTGGTAATTCTACCTATTGGTTTCAATGATTTTTGTTTGTTTGCTTTTGTCTTTTATGGCACCAGGAATACTTTCAAGACAAGTGAAATAGATAGTGTTACTTGATCTCGGGAATTGCAGGAATTGGCGTTTCTGGTTTTAAACTTGCCTTAACTGCTTTCTAAAAAGGGGATGATAACAACACAGGTTGGGTTGCGGTTTTTTTTAATCACCTCATTCAGTGGTGCTTTTTGATTATTGATTTTTCCAAGTGAATTTTCATACTTAAGACTGGCATAATGAAACATGTTTGGGACTGTGAATCACTAGTGTTGGCTAACTTTAGTTTACGGATGTAATTTGTCTTGATCAGATTTTATCTTTCTTTATTGAAGTAAAAAAAACCCAAGAGCATGCTAAAATTAGGCACAATAAATACCAATTCCTTGTGAAAGCTAGTAAATAACCTGAGTTCAGGAAAAATAACCTGAGTACGGGAAAAAGGGTAACACAGATGATTTACAATAATCTTGACTTCCTGACTTCTTTACACTTAACATCTGTCTGTCACACATGCAGATCAGGAGCATTGCTTCTGGATGTACCTGAGAGAAAGGCATCTTTGCTGTTGGTTAACTGATGTGCATTTAAAGCAGCTTTAGGTGTAGTCATATGCTGCTTTACTAGTATGCTTCTATCAAAATACCTTATGGTTATAGTATGTAATTGTGAAAGCGAACTCAGTATGTTGCTTTGGACTTTATGCCCTGTCTCTGTGTCATGTTCATTGTTATTTCGCTTTTTATATTTAAAAATCTGTAATTACAGCGTGTGAGAACAAGACTGAGCAACTAATATATTCTCTGGAAAATTGCATGTATGTTTCCTTGGCTATTCAAATGGAGTTAATTTTTAACTTATTTAACTTACACAGGCATATGATTTCTATTACATTAATAGAGATTTTTATGACAAAATTATACATAGTTTATATGATATTCCATTAATAGGTGCAAAACCCCATGGTCATATGTTGGATTGTTCTTTCCTTTAGCTAGCTTCCATTCAGAGTTTCCTACAGCCAGCTTTCCAGTCAAAGTCAATTTTGCTCTGTATACCTTAGATTTTGAAAATATTATATTCATGAGGCTTATGACTGTAAAATAATAGGGTAGCTTCTCTGTCCAAAGCCAGACTTCATAAACACCTTTTATTTTCCCCTTTTCTCAGATGACATGTAAATGCTAAATGAAGGTGAATTTTGTAATGGAACTTAATCACTTTGGGGTTTGGGGAAGTGAAAAAAAAAGAAACAAATGAGACTCAGTCAGGGTAAGACTTTTGCCTGCCTCTGGGTTCCTGGCCTTTACTGATGCTATGTTGGAAAGCATGAAGAAATCACACACCTCAGAGGTTGTTTGAATGTGCAAGTCTGGTAGGAGCCATACATCTCCTTATGGTTGGGGTCTGCTCTCATAGACTGTACTCCTTGCTTGTAATTAAACAGCCTGGCCAAATCTACATACACTGTAGTAAAAATCCCATAATTTGGTTGTTACATGGCAAAGACCCATGAGACCAGAGTCTTGTGGAGATCCATGCCGCTAGAAGCAGCACAAAGAAGTGCCTAGAGAGTGTTGCAGTCCTTTTGGCAACTGCAGGAGGCTGCTGAAAATTAGTGCTTCAGTGTAAGAGGAGTACCCTTCAGTAGCACACATCAACCTAAAATCATCAAGGCAGAAGAATGGCTGCAGTTTCCCTAACACTACCCTGCGATACGAACTCTCCTACAGCCCCCGCAAGGAATCACATTCTTACGTTTTGGATGTGCTCCCAGCACGGGGGTGGAGCAGACGCTGGAGTTTTCTGGTAGCTCTTCTGAAGAATAAAAATTAATTTGTTGATGTCATCAGTTGGCACTTTTCACCAGCAATAAATTACATGGTTACAGAGAGAGGGAAAAGAGGCCAGGGAGGGGGAGGACTAAGGATGCTACTTTTAGAAGGTTTGAGAGAGCTCTGACTCCCTGCACCTAACTGTTCTGGCAACTGCATGCTTGCCACTGACAACTTCAAGTTCTGATGTTTCTATCACCGATCCCAACTATCCCTTCAGGAATAGTTACTTTGTCCCTCTTTTTTTAACTATTTAATGATTCTGTGTATGGAAACAGGCTATACTATGTGTTTTAGATATCAGCTTTTTAAAAAATGTATTATTTTTAAGAACTTCTCATTAAAATTAAACATGTCTCCTTATAATGTGTTTTTCTTTCAAAAATGTGAGACTAGGTTGTGGCTGGCTTGGGAGCCTCTGAAAAAAAGGGGTTTTCTTTCAACTCTAGGTATAGTCTACTCTCTTGCACAGCAACCTCATATGTGACTTTGCATGCTGTGTGGGGTGCTCCCAGGTTTCAGACTGCCAGAAATGCCTGGGCAGAGTCTTAGTGGGGTGTATGACAGGAGGAAGCTTCACCTTTGGGAGGCTGCCTTCCAGAACAAGAGGGGAGGACAGGAGAAATTGGATTCTCTGCGAGCTGAGGCGTGCAGTCGCAGTCCCATGCATCAGCTGAGCTGTGATAACTGACCTCGTGCGCGCACTTAACCTGTTACAAAGACAGGTACAAATTGTAAACTCCAAGCTCTTTCATTTTCCCTGTCTCGGCTGACATGAAGCAGCTCACTGATCTGTGGTACCCCAGACTTCCCGTGCCACCTGGGACAAGCCAACAATATACTTGCTTGTTATTCAAAAATCACCTTTCTGTGCTTAAAATCATGAGATCAACTGAAAAATCACGTGTGTCTTCTTAAAAGACTCCCCCTGGGGCTTCTGAATTTTTCTCCTGGTCTTTGAATGACCTTTCAAAGCTTTATGTCGAATTCCAAGGGCTGGGGAAACCTTTCTTTCCCCTCCCCCCCCCTTTTTTTTTCTCCCTGAATTTAAAAGAAAAGTTAATATTTTACACACAGAAAGACTGCAAGAGCTTTGGTGTTAAGGAAAAAAAAATTATTTCGTGAGAGTTAACCACAGCTCACTGTATTGTGAGCTTATAATACTCTGATGTGAAGAAAAAACCAATACTGAATTTGTATAGAACTTTTTACCTTGTCACAACATGTAACTTCATGACATTGATCAGAAAAATACCCTGTATGTAAAAGTGAGAGTTATTACAACAAACAGTTTTCTGCTGATCTGTACCCTAACTTCTGTCCAGTGATAGGACACTATGTATGATAGCTCAGCAATATTAGATATGTTTCTTGGCAAATAATAATAATATTTTTCTTCATGGTACCAAGTTTGGGAAGCCCCGCAACTGCAGTTAATGTCACTCTTATAAACATAATTTATATAAATACATGGTATGCAGTTACTTATTAAAAAATGTCTGCACAGTTATTCTAAACATTGAGTGCATTATCGAACCAGTTAATGTGTCGAGTGTGCAAAACAGAAGAAAGTCTCACTCAAAGTTTATTATTCTGCTTGGTTCATTTAGAAGAGATGATTTGCGTGTTAGCTATCATGCCTTCAGGAATATTGTTCTGCCAGTCCCTCAGATACTTCTAGCATGATAGCTGTAAAGAGCTTTTTTGTTGATGTTTTTGTCTTGTGGCCTGCAAATGACTCACAACAAGCCCTTCAAAACCAGTTCAGTGCTGTCTCCTCACAAACTCTGTGCTGTTAGTTAGGTTGAAGCGCAAAAATGAGATTTTTTCAGTTTGAGAAACGTGCGTAACTAGAAAGGAGACAAAACAACATGTGCTTAACCTGGTAATATTTTACCAAGTAGTTTACAGAGTATTTTTCATATTGCATCATGCACATGTATTTGAGGAAACACTCAGACTTCATGTTGCAGATTCTAGTTGTTTTGCAAGTTCCAAATTGCCAGAATTATTAACAAAGCTGACAGAACTTAGATCTTCCTACTTACTGCTTGTACATTTTGTATACTAAATGACACAAGCATATGGAGAAGTACTGTTCCATAGGCTGTACACATACAGGGCAAAGTTAAGGTTGCTTGCACACCTGTGAACCTGGAATTTCCTGTATTTTGAATCTTTGGCATTCCAATCTTAATTGTATATTAATCATTTAACATTTAACAGCTTAGAATGTTAGGGTTTATTATTCTTATTTATATGAATATTTAACATTTGAGTATTAGAGGTCCTACTTTTTCTTGATGTAAATCTAATTAGTTGTCCTGGAAGTTGAAGACTTGGAGCTTCAAGGCAGTCAGATCAGGTAGCTTGCGAGCAATAGCCATAGCAACATTAGCTGTGATTAAAAAGGCGGCTCTTATCTTGGGGTAGAAGAAGAAGGAGGGATGAGTCACTGTGATAACACGCTGCTTTCAGGGAGTTGTGGGATCAGGCTGTTCCAACAACTCAGAGGCATTTTCAAGTGCGTTAAATGCTGCGGCTGCTGCTCTGGCAGTGAGATGCACTTTGCTGTAGAATGTTTATGTTCGCTTATTATTTTGGCACGTCTCTCTGAGGAGTGCAAGCAGGAACAAGAATGTTGATTATGAAGCGTTTATATCTCAGTTAAAGCTTCCAGAAACTTCCTGGGATGAAAAAAAGTACTTTTTTTAGTTCAAGAGCTTTTTTCCTGGCAGGTCATTCAGGATCTCACAGGAATATTGTGGAGAGGCAAGATATCCTTCCCAAAGCAAGGCTTCCAAGACATTGTTCCTGGAAACTTTTAGTAATAAGGGGTTCACTAGATTTCATTCCCTTTGCTTGATATGTAGCTTACTGTCTATTTTTTAATTACAAGAGGAGCAGGTCATGGGTCAGAAATGCTGTTTATGTGACTCTACATGAACACATACACATGTGTTTTTTTTCCTCGTCGTGTGTAAATATATACCGGCTAATGTAATGTAATGGCTCTAACAGTCCACCCATCTACAGTGTGCCGTAAGCCTAGTTTCATAAAAGCAAATATATTATGTTGCTGTTCTTATGCTTGCAATGATTGGCAAAATAATACCATGAAATTAATGTTAACAAAAAATTAGAACCATAAATGTTCAAAGAGATTCTTCAGTATTTTGTATTGACTGAGAAATGCAAGATGTTTGTGTGTGTATATTTGAATTTTGAGATTGTGATTATTGCCTTCCCCATCCCTGGATTTATTGTTTAAAGTATGTAGATTTAGAGGATTAGAGGAAAAAAAAAAAATTTTTTAGTCTTCAAAATTTATTCAGCACCATAGGTTCCCCAGAAATCTTTTATTCTATTCCATTAAGATGTACTAGGTAGCGTAGCTGTTTGAAGGTACAGAAATGCTAGCCTTACTCATTTTGAAGGGAGACTGATGATGCAGGTTTTCATATCTTAATATGGCCTCAGCTGCAAGGAGATAAAAGATGAGATAGAGAGTGACAGGTTTAATTCATTGGCCACAGTATACTTTATATGTTTAAGCTCATCTAAACACTTGCATGGAACTTCACTTGGCTGTCTCCATAAAATCTGAAGCAACCCATCTTAACCTTGCATAAATAGGCATGAAATCTATAAACCCAGCAGACACAAAGGGTGCATTAGTAAGAAAAGAATGAGTCTGCCTGGCGAACTTTCTGACTAGAAGTGCACTTAGGATCACAGAAGATAAAGCGACCTGAAATATGAAATAAAATTTCCAATAAGGTAGCAAAGGCGGCGGTGGTTCCTCAGCAAAATAGATATTTGACTTCTGTGTCTCAAAATCTGAAATCTGGAATCCTTCACTGAAAGAAGCTGTTATTAATTTAACCATTTCCCATTCATAGAGGTGTCTTTCTCCAGAGAAGGTTTTTTTTTGCTTTGTTTTGTTTTTTTTTTTTAATACAGTTCATTGTGATTCCACCTCCTGTTTGTATTGCAGTTTCTTACATTTATTTGGGCTTAATTTGGAATAATGCAAGACATATCATCATCTTAAAAAAAAATCTATTCAGTTTTTAGTCTGTAGGGAAAACACATTTTGATTTAAGGAAATAGTTTTTCATTTCTTATCTAGCTTGTATTAATAGAATTAATAACAGCACCTTGCTCCTTAAAACATTAATCTCTCATTCTGAATCTGATGTCACTACTCATAGTAAAAAACAACTAACTGTTGGATTTTCACAAGAGTAAAAATCAGTATTTCAAAGACTAAGCTGAGGAATGTGTAAAGCAGTATTGTCTCTGAGTAAAGGTCTCAAATTCTTGCCCTCACCCTGTGCAGTAATGATATTTCCAGTAAGTGCTTTCTGTAGTGGTAGAAAATCAGGAAGGAAGGATTTTTTTTTTTGAGTTGCTTCATTTCAGTTAGAAAGCACTGGTCACTGACTGAAAATTCTTACTACTGTTCCTAGAACTTCCATGTAAAAGTTAAGTACAAAAAGAGCAGAAAAGATGGATTCTTACTAGTGCTTTCTCTATTGAAAAATATTAAAAGTGTGTGGGGAAAAAGTATATTTTCTTTATTTTCATGTGGGATAAACTGTTTTGGAAATGGGTTCCTTGTTCAGTAGTAGTGAGACTGCTTGACTATTTTTACCAGTTCATAACTCCTTTTTTAGTTATTAACTTCTTCATCCACATCAAGAGGACAGAATTGGTTATTTTGGACTTCTTTACATACTTTTAAATATTCAGTCTTTTTTAATTGAGGTCAAAGTAGAAGACTGCAAAGAGTATGTTAGAGTGCAATGCAGGATTTAAGTCATTTGACATGATAATGTATCCCTCAGTATTAATCTCACATGAATGTACAGTTATGGGAGCGGATGTTTGGGGGTGTGACTTCTACCCATTCACAGAGAACAGACTACATGGGTTTCATACTTGAGCTTTCTTTTACTTTTTGTGTTCATTGCTTCCCTTTCAGAAGCTGGTGTTGCTTTGCTAAAGTAAAAATTTGAATTAAAATAGTAGTCCCTAAGTTTGAAATTTATGAGCCTAAATTTTTTATTTGTATCCCAGTAGCCTGATTTTAGCGGATTTCATAAAAAGAAAAAAAGATCAGTGAAGTTGGAAGTACCTGTCTTGAATGGAAAGCAAAGTCTTTCTATAAAGACATATAAAAATAAATATTGAAGAGCAATCTTAAAGATTTTGCCTTGAAAAAGTGGACTACGGTTATGTCAGATCTTTTCATGCTTTCACAGTTGCTCACTCAAATTGAATGGCTATTTTGGGTATCTTTTTTTCAGATTCTCATGGAAACCCCGTGTCTTCTGAAGATCAAGTCAGTTTAGCCCAGCAGATCTCTGACGTAGTAAAGCAGCCTGCCTTTATTGCTGGAATTGGCGCAGCCTGTTGGATTATCCTTATGGTCTTCAGCATCTGGTTGTATCGCCACAGGAAGAAGCGAAATGGACTCACTAGTACTTACGCTGGTATCAGAAAAGGTGCCATATCATATATTTCGGTCCTCTGGCTGCTGAATGCCTGTTCACTGGCTATTTTTACTTGATTATCAGTCTCTTGTTCTTCTAAGACTCGATGCAGGAGTTATCGAATTGCTTCAGTACTTTCAGGAAGTGCGGATCAGGAGCCAGTGCAGGAAGCACAAAACGTGTTAAACCTGGCTTTAAAGGATAAGCCTTTAGAAAAATACCTAGACTAGCTTTTCATAAAGGTACTCCTACGAATGAGAAGTGTAAAGATGGAGGTTCCAGTGTACCGTTGGTATCTGACACTGAACCATCTGAAAAGGAGCCAATTGTTTGGTAGTTCATTGTCCCCCTGTTTGGTCCTTTGCTTGCTGCTATGTATACTAACAGTGGTGTACGTTACAGTAATGCTTCTGGTGTGTGTACTTGGGGGAATGTGGTGAAGTGGCTGTTTGCAAAAGCATAGCAGTCAATAATATTTTCCAAGACACTTTCGTAAATGCTGTTGTAAGACCCTTTGCTGGGACTGAATTCTGGGGCTCTCTCATCTTGCCATCTGCATTTGGTTAGAATGGTAGCAGTGGGACTAACTGAAAGCCCTCTTCATTTTCGTGTTATCAATACCTTTTATATCAGCTTGTTGGTGGATGAGCATTGCTTTACAGTATGCTCTGTGACAAAAGAAATTAGAACCGCTACCTCGAAGATTTTCTGGAATAAAAACTTGATTTGTCCTGATTCAATAGTCTTTTGATTAAAACCCAAAGTTAAAGCTGAATTCAGTAAGCTGCAGTTCATTACATCTCAAAGCAGGACCTCATAGGCACTCACAGAGTGAGAACTGTGAATTCTGGACTGAATCAGGCAATGGGAGATCCTGCTTCTGAAGGAATAGAGGCAAAAGTGATATTTAGCAAGCCAAAGACCCAAGCTTGAAAGGTGCACACATCCCAATGTATGAGCGTATGTTGTTTAGTTACTTCGGGTGTGTATGTGTGATGGGCAAGGCAGATAGGAAAAAATAACGCAAATGTTTCCAAACAGGAGCACCGTGTCACTGTGAAAAAGCAGCGGTGCTAAAAACAGCAATCGAGTGAGTGGAACCACAGAAATAGTTCTGGAGAGTGTTGTGGAGTTGAAGGTGTCCTCTGTGCTGTTTAAGTGTTGACGCTCACCATAGACTTCAGGCACAGTGGCTGTGGCAGAATTGTAACTGCAGAAACCAGGAGCGAATTTCACTCTTGGTTGTGTTCTGCTAGGGATTCCTAGATAAGACAGACCCCAACATGCTGCTGCACTGGCCTGCTCTGTTTTGTTTTACTAATAGCATGCTGCCATGCTGCCTTTCTACAGTTCTATCAAACTAACATCACTATGCTTTCAACAGTACCTATGATTAAGCAAAAGACGTGCAATTTGTCCTTAAAAATGGTTACTTTTGTGACATCAGCTATTGTTCAAAACAGCTGTGTTTTTCAATATCTGTAAAAATATCTTTTGTGCAATTTGGCGGGGATTTTAATGGAAGTCCATGGAAAATGTGTACTTTCCATTGTAAGTGTTCCTTAAGAAAAAAAAAAGCTATCCTTAGTGCAATATAAATTGCAAAGTGGTTTTGTCGCTCTGCAGTGCATCAAGTCATGACTGCAAGCCCAAACTTTCTTGAGTCTTGCATTTACTTATTTATTTTTATATTTAGCTTCAGGCCTGACATCTGTTAAAATACTTCGCTACTCCCACACATACATATTGTACTAGCACTCTTACACACTCAGAAGAGTTTATTAATAGAAGCTCTGAGAATTAAGTTGTTCTTTCATGTGGTAGCGATAAAGATTTCATTTAGTTGAACCTCTGTTCATCTGTTCCTCAGTTCCTTAAGAAACCAAACTAGGTTTAGTACTTAGCTCACAGGAGAGCAATGAGACAGTAGTTTAAGATATTTTTTTTTCGTGTCCTTGTGATTGCAAATTAATTTTGAGACACTTGATTCTCTTTTGAATAGCTCTGGTTTAAATGTGCCTTCTATTTTAATGAAACCCTGTTACTATGGTTCTACATTTTTCAATGTAGCTAAATTAAACTTGACTCTGTGAAAAGGCCTAGCTCAAAGAAAATACAATGGAATTCCCAAGATAAAGAGCTCTGCTACAAATGAAGCCTGAAACAGGCAAATGCTCAGAGGTTTTCCTTTTTTGCTTAGTGTCATATCCCTGGAAATAAATTGGCTTGGTAAAAGGAGAAAAAGAACTGCAGCATGTCCTAAATTATAACAAGATGACACTTATGACTCCCCCCAAACATCAGAGTTACTGTAAAAATTAGATTAAGCCAGGGGTTCTCTTAGCCAGAACCTTTCCTTTCTGTGCCAGGTTTGCTGATCAAATTCTGTCTCAAGGCTACTTTCAGTGAATATTTTATTGTTTCTCTTACGTTTCTCTCTGCAGTTGTTAGATCAAAAAGGGCAATGTTGGCCTTTTTCAGCCCATCAGTGATAGAAAAACTATACTGTCTTGTCAACAGGAGGGGGAGCATGTGCTAATAGGAAGAGCAGATGCTGGTGCTTTGTATTTGGATTAGACACCCTATTGATCCAAAGAGGATTTATAGTAGCTGTGAGAGTGAAGATTGTCAAGCAATGTCGTTGTTCTGCTGTTAACCTTTCCCTCTTAAAGCCAGGGGTTGAAAGGTAGAAAAGTGTAACACCTATGAAGATCTTTTTACCTTTTCTCTAATTATTTAAGAAAAAAAGATAATAACTGTTTAACAGTCTCATCTATGAAAACAAAAATTAATTGCTGCAGTAGATTTTAGTGCCTTGATTGGAGTGAGAGTTGGGGCCGTTCTTGATTCAGAGACAGTAAAACAGCAGTTCTCTTTGTTCCTTTATATGATTATTATTTCCTTACTGAATACTTCAGTGTGCCTATTAGTTCAGCATAATGAGCATTTACTTAGTGAACTGCAGATAAGATTCAACAGGACTTTGATAAGGCCTTGTTAAGGAATCTGTCATTCTGCATTCTAAAATGATTAAGGGGGTGGGGGAGTGTTTCTGCTAGAATTTTCAGAAAAACCTAAAATGCCAAACTGAGGGGTACTTGAAAGGCTTAAACCACAGCCCAGTTCCCTCAGGGGTACAATAGAATATCAAACTTTTTTTTTTTTTGCTTTTTTTTTTTTCCCCCAGAATGGTACCTGCAGAGACAAGCTACTTTCTGAATCACAGATTAGATTTGTTTTCTATATCAATGTGACTGAACTACTGGGTTAGTTATACACATTTGTTTTATGTTCAGCTGTCTGCTAGATTTATACTAATGTGGTATGTTTCCCTTTCTCTCTTCAGCTTAATAACCAGTTTGTATTTTGTTTTGATTTTTCAGTCCCGTCTTTTACCTTCACACCAACAGGTATATATTTGCACTTTTCCCCCCTTCTTTGTTACTTTAGCATGTGTTTGTGATACTGTTTCTCTTTTTTCTGACATAACCAGCCCAGCTGTTCTGAAGGGTTTTTAAACAATTTCATTAATGACAGGTATCATTATTTTGTTCTCTAAGTGGTATGTATTTGTTTTTTAGCTGACACATATTTTTTTTCACTAGTGTGTACCATTTTGTAGCATGATCCCATCAGTGTGTAGAACCTGGGCTCTCTTCCTGCAACGGGCTAAGTAGTATGGCCTTCTTCATCTAGCCATGTGAAGGGTGCTTCTGAGGGAGAAGGAATGACTTTAGCAGAGCCCAGATGTGCTGACTTGAGAAGGAATCAGTGGGATTTTAGTTGGTGAAACATTTGCTTCTTTTCTTTTGAGTCGGTGTTAATCCAGCATCCTAGTAGTTACCTGCTTTGGAAACTACAAAAATATGGAAGTGTTACAGCAGTTAGGTTTCTTTGCTTGCTGCCTTAAACTGTATTTGTGCTACAAAATTTTAAAAGAAGCACCCTGCTCGAAATAAACAGAGGTACATTTCAAATTCAGAGTTTCATTTTGCTTGGAAATGCACAAAATGTGACATAACCTGGGCCGTAGCCCACCAAAGTCCGTGAGAGTCTTCCTCTTCTGTAGAGCTGACCTTCAGTCTGTCCCACAGTCTGGCAGTTCAGTGGCTCTTCCTCTGCAGTAGACACAGTTCAATGCAGCCAGTACTCACCAGTCAACTGCATGCATTGCTTTCAGCTGCAGCCTGACCAAGCAGACAGATTGTCTCTTCCTTCTTTGTTCTAAATCCCTTCTTTTCACAAGAGGTCCATGAGACTCACAGGACGTGTATTTCCAGGCAAGGTAAAAACCACCTACCCCCTCCTCTGCAGTCTCACATTAGCCGGGCATATTAGCTCAAAATTAGCCCTGTACTAATTTGGCCTCTGGGCAGCAGCTGAGTTACATCCTTCCAAGTTGGACTGCAGATGAAGCAATCTCATATCTGTCTGTATTCATCCACATAGACCTAATCAAAATGGGGTTGATCCTTACCCATGTGCTTTTAATCATTCTGAATAGTATCTTGCTTCAAAAGTCATCCTGTTAACATTTGGTGGAGTTGCTTACTGTTTGGAATGCGTCAGAGCAGCCCTGAATGTTTCTGAAGTCCTTTGAGATCCATGGTGGAGACTAATTCAAACTACTATTATTTTGCTGTTATTTTAATTGGCTTAACAGAAGGGTTCTGTTGCAATCGCATTGTAGCATGCTACTGAAATTCTGCAGAGGTTGGTAGGTTAGCTAACATGTATTTTTCTCTGTTGGATTCTTAACATTAAAAGAAAATATCAAGGCTCCGTAAGATATGTCAGCGCTGCAAAATAAATAGCACTGAGATTTTCAAAGAAGAAATTGGAAAAAATCACAAAGTATGTAAAACATTTAAAGGGGAAAAAAAATCCTTTTTCAATCCAGGATCCCAGTCATTAGTTCCGTTGACTTTAAATGAAACCAGCTCTTCTTCTTTAGCATTACCTATAGTAAAAGACTTACCTGTAGCAATGCATCCTACATTTTAATCCTGTTATTGTAATCACTGCCAGCATTTATCTCTCTCTTGCAGACTCCCAGTTTGGAGTTCTTTTAAAGAGCAGGATTTGGCTGCTATTTTCAACACATCCCTAGTTGGAAAATGTAGAATCCATCAACATTTGCAGGGAGGCAATCTCCTTAACCCTTTGCCAAACCCAATGCAAACCTGCAGAATTTATAGCACGTTGTCTTCTTGGATGTTCGCATCCTAAAAACTTAACTTCTCAACTGTGATGCTTCCTGCAAAGGACATGCAATCCATGCCAGCAAATAAATGCATGTGGGCATCCACTCTGTTAATGTACAATGCTTCTGAGATGCTAGAGAAACTATCCCTTCCTGTTCAGGAAGTACTCCTTCTGCCAAACATTCTATGCCAAGATTGATACATTGAAGTTTTTTTGATAGAAAAAGTATCATTGATAAATCCAATTGTAAAACATTCTGTGGACTTCTAGACTGTGCTCGTTCAGTGAGTACCGCGCAGTAATGTTCAGAACGAGCATGTGTTTGTGGGGTGGGTGCAGCTGTAATGAGCCATTGTTTACATTGGAAGCCAGGTCTGCTACAGAATTGTGATACCTCTTTAATCTCACCCAATACGAAGGTAGAGCAGAGCTTTAGCGTCTAGCCATTCATGAAATAAATATATGACCTAAATTCTTCCACGGCGTAACTCCACTGAAGTCAGCAGAGTTATGTTAAGGATAAGTTCAGCCTGATGTATGGCTTCCTGCTTTCCTAAACGATATGTGTGTGTGTGTGTGTGTGGGTGGGTGTGTGTTTTTCAGAGCAGAACCAAAATGTAAAACTTTATTGGACCTAAGGCTAGCAGTGTTGTCCAGCAACACGGGTGTTGTGCATAAGCTTGCGTCTGAAGGACTAGCTTGTAGAATGAGACTCAGAGTTAATGATACACAATGTATTGTCTAAGCTCAAATGAAACAAAGGCAAATTTAATACTGCTATTTACAGAGTCTTTGATGATTTTAAAATTATTTCCTTTCTTCTATCTTTAACTATTTCAGTAACCTATCAGAGAGGAGGAGAGGCCGTAAGCAGTGGAGGCAGGTAATTATGTGCTTTGCTTTTAAAGCTATAAATTCTGTGCGACTAAATGTAAGGATGGTAGGAGTACAGTTGTCCTTATAAGTGATGGCAAAATAATAACTTGCAGAGATATGGTTTAACTTACTGTATTAATTTATAAATTTTGGCCATGTATTTTTTTTTTCTGTGTCGAAGGAGGATATACGATTTGAATGTTTAGTTTGATTTCCAAAGAATGAGTCGTAATGTTTTTAGCTTTGTTAACCTGTAAAAACCGCAACTCAATGAATGAGCAGCAGAGGGAGCACTTTAACTTCAAAATAAAGACCTGGCTTAGCCGCTGATTAAGGGAGTAAAAGTAATTAAGTCGTGGCATTTATGAAGATTAAGAAATATAGCTGGTTCCCAAATACTACAAACAAAACCGCTTATTGGAAAAAATTGCTGAAGATGTAAACGGCTTATAAAGTGACTTTTTAAAGAAAAAATCTTCCTATGAATGCAAAACATTTAAAGCATCTCTTACAAGAGACAGGGCACTGAAGGAGAGGGAAACCTTTTAAATTTAAGGATCTGTGCTTTGAGAACCTAGCCCATTCCAGATCGAGGATTTAGCTGAAGCATGTTTACTGGATTACGTTTTTGCTTATGAATGATAATGGACAAAAAAGGAATTTATATTTCCTGTGTCCAGGTGGAGTTTTCTTCAGGAGGCAAACCGGGGGTTTTAGCAGGAGGGCAGCTCAGAGCAGTGTCATTTTAGTAGCACATTTATCTTTTTTTTACTTTTAGGTCACACTCAAACATGCCTTTTCATAAGCATCTCAATTAAAGATGTGGCATGACGTGGAAATAAACTCTAAAACCTCAGCGAGCAGCTGGGCGATAAATTCCGGTATCAGTTCCTATTTCACAAGTGGCGTCTTGTGATTCCTAATTTGCAAGACCATACAAAAATTCAGTAATGGTAAAGATTAGGCATAAAATTAAATATTCCCAGTCTACTTGAATGCTGCGTGGAGGCGAGGCTGCTGTGCTGCTGCTGCTGAACCTGGCACGTTAAGAGCAATTGCAGACATCTCTGTCCAGCACTATGTGCTTCTGTGATGTCATAGCCGTAAAACCATGGAGAAAAACCTCTAGAACTGTTGCCATGTGATTTTTGAATGGGCAAATCTCTAAATCACTGGGTTGCTGCCTTCACCCCGGGATAGTGAGAAAATAAGAAAGAACAGAGATGAACTCTCCCTTTCCCTGACAAGGTTGTTCAAAAAAAAAAAAACTACGCAGTTAGCATCCTTTGTGTTCTTTGTGCCACTGCGCTGTCTTGCTCTTCCCATAGCACAAGCTAGACAAAGCACACTCATGTAGACTCAGAGGGCAGAAATGAACCCAGAGGTGTCTACATCATATACAGTCATTTTGGTCCTGCTAGGGAAGCAGTATCATTTTTTACTGTCCTGGTTTTAAGGAGCAATGCCACAATCTAGCAGTGGAATTGATTCAAGGTGCTGACATCTACGTGTCTTTTATTCATTTGCATATATAGCATTTACAGAATGCACACAGTTGTACTGTGCATTGTAGAATATGAAACATACTTCTGCAATATAAAAGAATACGTTATTTCTCATATGAAACCATAACTCTGATTGGCAAACTGAAGGTTTTTGCTTCCTTAAATTATATTTGCAATGTTTTGGAGGGCTTTAGCATTTTTGCCAAGTGCAGTTATGTATTAAAGCATTATTCAGAATGCAGCATGTCACAGTGATACATTTCAACATAACCCCACTTCTGTGGTGCTGAAAAAGCACCCTTTTCTGAAGTGATCACTTTTCTAGACAGAATTCAAGTCAGGACAATTATGGTGGGCTGACTCCAGCTGGCAGCCAAGCACCCATAAGGCTGCTTGCTCAGTCTTCTCCAGAGTTTCTGCACCATTTCAAATAGAAAGTTGCCTGGCAAATCCTGTGATGAAAGAGACTGTTCCTTTATTATTATTATTTATTATTATTATTAATAATACGTGTGGCTAACGTTATCTATTTTTAAAAGCACCTTATTTATGAAAAGCAATTGCAGATTCTTAAGGGATGCTACTTATGTGGGATTGGGACATGCTATTGCATTGTTAGTGTGAAAACTGAAGAGGCACAAAAGATTCTACAAAACATTCATCAGAACATCTTTCATGCTCACTAGAAAAAATCAGCAACTTGGAAACCAAGGAATGCAATTTCTTTCTGCCAGTGGCAGGAATACACTGTACTCCAAATGCAACAAGTATGCAGCATTGATAGATGGATGATTTTTAAGATGTTGAGTATTCCCAGCTACTTTTAAACTTGCTTGCAAGCTGCTGCTGTTCCACCCACATAAACACTGAGTGGCTTACTCATTAACAAAGATGCATCTCCCACTCAGTATGAGATCCAAATACTCCTAAGCAACAGAGGTTTCTGTAACCCGCTGTTCCCTTTGATCCACTACAGTAGTACTATCTGAGATGAGGTGAACTTGGATTCATAAATCACCAAGAATTTGAGAGCATTCACATCTAAATTCAGCTCTTATTTCCACGTATCCATCTCGCTTCCATGTGTGAATTTTTTGTTTGTTTGGCTTGCCAATTTCACCCTTTTCACCTCACTTTTTTTAAGAAAGGGAGAAGAGACAGAAAAATAAAAATGCAACCTTCCCAGAAAGTAAAAATAATAAAGAAAATCCCAAACTCAAGTGACAATTAAAGATTGCACACTAATGTATATGTGTAGTTCAGCAAACTGAACTGATGCTGTCTTTGTTCACTTCAGAGCATCTTGGCAAGGAACAAGCTATATAAGAGACCAGAAACCATTAAATAATTGAATCAAGCTGTCTTTTCCAATACCCAAGCCTTTAAATATGTGATATTATTTTGTAATATCTAACCTTTTGGGAAGAATACAGTTACAATATGTAAATGCTTCTAGTTAATATTCGAAATGACATAACTTTGTTTTTAAAGGCCAGGACTCCTAAACATCAGTGAACCAGCCACTCAGCCATGGCTAGCAGATACTTGGCCTAACACAGGAAACAATCACAATGACTGCTCCATCAACTGCTGCACCGCTGGCAATGGGAACAGTGATAGCAACCTTACAACGTACAGTCGACCAGGTTAGATATGTTTCTACCTTGCTAAAGAATCTTCTTTGCAGAGTATATATTTCTAATACCTGAGAGAGTGTACAGGTTTGTTCGGGTTTTTTTTTATTTCCAATACATTTAGATTTAGTAAAGTTACTCCTTTATGTTGTGATTATGCTTTTGATTCCTTTCCAGATCCCCTTTTTTTTTTATTGTCCCCTTTCGTCCCTAGCCAGATGTAGAAAGCTATAGGCTGAAGAATTCCCTGCAGTAATCCATGTTGCCCAAAATCACACTGGATTTACATGTTCTGGCATCCAAAAAAAGAGCAGATAAGGAATTTGTTAGGTTGTCCTGTATGTCTTTGTTGTTTTGCTGGAGAAGGACAAGTACCAAAAGGTAGTGCGATTTTCATTTTGTTTTGGCAATGATGGGAAGCAAAGAATAAAACATTGCTACAGTACTCGCTAGACAGTCTCTTTGGGCACATTCAAAACATCCCTTGAGATGCTGTTTTGTACAATAATGGCATAGCTGGTTTTCTGGATAAAAAACGTTAAATTCACCCTGTAAAAGCAATCTCAAAATGTTAGGTTAAGTGGTAGTTCCCAGGAGCTGGGCCAGGATTAGGAGTGCTCTTCAAGAAAATCTCACAAGTTCCCTTTGAAGACACTTGAGGAAATATATCTGGAAGCTCAGTTGTTGCACGTTTTGTTTTAACAGACCCCATTCTCCTTTTGTTTTAACCTTGTTAGTATGGGTGAATAATGAAAATGAGTCTTTTCCACCACTAGTATCTCTAGCGGATATTTGCTGGCAGCATTTTCCAGCATTTTGGAGAGGAAGTATGATTACCTATAGTGAAGTTGCATAAGTGCAAAACAGCATTACCTGCTGTAATTAATGTGAAACCAGCCATAATGCGATGGTGGTAATTCATCTCCTGCAATATGTTCTCTGACAGTGACCAGTGCCAGGTGCTTCAGAGGAAGGTGAGAGATTTTAACATTAGAGACTTGTCTTTTGCTCTCCCTGAGGATATCACGTCCACAAAAACCTACATAAAAAGATTTCTCATCTAGAGATACTCTATTGTGGCAAGTACAGACATACCAAGTTCTAGCAACTGAAACTTAAGAAATTCAGAAAAGGAAGTGAGTGCATATTTTTGAGGGCTGCAAGCTATTGCAACATCTTGTCTTGAGGTACAATGGATTCTCTGTCAATTTAGCTTTTATGTTAAGCTCAGTTGTGCTGCAAAGCAGTTCCTTGCTTTTGAGTAGAGTCCATGAGCGTGAGGGTCAGGTAAGGGGCTCGTGGTGATCTCTCCTGTCCTGGAATATCTGACAAATATTCTTAATTATATCAGCTTGGGCTTGGCTTAAGTGCTAAAGCAGCAGAGTTGGATGTCACCCTCTATAGCTGTGAATATGCTAAGTAACTCTGCATTTTTAATTTAAGTATAGTATTGTCTTCCAAGTCTACAGAATGAGAACAGGTTGTTCTAAAATTGCATGCTGTAAAAAAAATCTAAAAGAATAAATCTTCTGTTATACAAGCAAAACAGTTTTAAGTATTTTGTGTGAGGAATTCTAATGTGTCTGCAAGAAATGTACCTACTGCATATACTGTATCAACTGTATTGCCCTACACACAAATCAGATGTAGCTGAAAATGGAAGAAAGTAAAAATATGTGTCACAAGTGACTCTACAAGGGTATTATAGCAAAGCATGAGGTATTAGGAATAAAGAAAGTGCTGGATGTATAATTGCCCAATGTAATACAGTAGACTTCGAAAGGAGGAAAGACGTACCATGATTTTAGTAGCTGAAAGAAAAAGGAGAAATGGAAACATTTAAGCAGTAAAACCTTCAAAAAACACAAGCTGGGAGGCATGAAATGTGAAATGATAAGTTGTATGTGCCATGTTCTGATACCGTTCCTTAATCACTGAAAATGGAGATCAGTGGTTTTTTTCCTCAAGTAGATTTTGTATCTCTATTTCAGGAAATATTTCTCAACAAAACCATGTATGCATTAGCAAATAACTTTGAAACTGAACATCCTCTATATTTAGTAGTTATTTCATTTAGTGCAATGGTTACATACTGAATTCTGTACTCAGTTTTACTTGACACCCTCTCCAATAAATTAATTACCACCTCCACACGTAATGAACTTCAGGTTCTGAATCAAACTCATTAGCATACATACTACATTTTTTTAAAGAGGAAAACTATATTCCTGGTGATTTTTATGTAATTATTGATTCATTAATCAACTGGCAAATGATAATTTTTGCTTAATGATCATGGGATGCTAAGCCTTCTAACTGCCAACCCACGGACTGTGTTATTCCATTCAGTGTCTTCCCAGTAGACTGTGGAAGACACTGAATGTGGATGTGGAGAGGAAAAAAAAGTGCATGGAACTGCTGTCCCACAGAAGCAAAAGAATGCTTCTGTGCACAGTAGTGGCCAGAGCATCAGTACATGTCTAATTTACTCTATCCAATAAGTGGTGATCTCATGATGCAGCAACTACCAGAAGATGAATTATCGCTGTCTATGTGATATATATTTAGCATGCAGGACAACAGCATTACTATACTAATATTTATTCTGCAATACCCAAAGCAACTAATGGTTAGCAAGAATTCCAGAGTGCTTTCCTGTCTTTTTGTCTCAAACAAAAATAGAAGATTGTACAAGGAAACAGTGATCAAATAAAGACTTGCTACTGGGTACTGAGTTACCTTTCACATTGTACTGCTTCTCTTTAATTCTATCATGTGCAATCGTGTTTCAGTCTGGTTTATAAAAGTCTGTTGTATATTTGTTTCTTATCACAAGAATGTCTAAATATTGTTGACAACGTGACATGACGGTCACGTTTAGTTACTCCTGTTACTAAGTTTTGGTTGATTTTTTTTTTCCTTTTAATGCAAATTATTTTACTCACAGTTGGATATGTATACTTCTTTGAGAATAATGTCTAAAAATATCACTGCTTCTGTGGCCGCTGTAGAAAAAGCCCAGCAAGGTAAGTCATTGTAGTTACAGTTCAGAAGGTCTGAATTTACAGTGAGCCACAAGGGCAAGCGCTGCTTTTGAAGTCGTAGCTTATAAGGTAAATAATACTCTCTAAATCATTTAGTTGATGACAGTATCTCTGTTTCATGGATGCAAGCCATGTAGTTATGCAGTAAAAGTTTTTTAAAGGGAATTTCATTGAAAGTATAGTGTAAGCGAACAGAATGACCTTTTCTTTTTTCTTTCCTCTGTGGTTAGCCGATTGTATAGCAAATTACAACAATCAGCTGGACAACAAGCAAACAAACCTGATGTTGCCTGAGTCAACTGTGTATGGGGATGTGGACCTCAGCAACAAAATCAATGAGATGAAAACCTTCAATAGTCCAAATCTAAAGGACGGAAGATTTGTCAGCCAGCCTGGGCAGCCCACTCCTTATGCAACCACTCAACTCATCCAGTCAAATATCAGCAATAATGTTAACAATGGCAGCGGGGATACGAATGAGAAACACTGGAAACCCTCTGTTCAGCAAAAGCAAGAGGTTGCACCCATACAGTACAACATTATGGAGCAAAACAAATTAAATAAAGGTGAAGAGCTTTTAGCTTGTTTCTCCTCTTTAGGCATCAGAGGAGTTTTGACCTTCTGGTGCTGGGAGTCTAAAGCTTTCAGGTTCAGCAATTACAGGCTTCTGTGGTGCTTTTAGACTTCTCTCTCTTTAGATTTAGAAATCCAGAGTTAGCAGTGTCAGAAAGTTAATTAGCACCACAATAACCTTCAGATATTGAATTTATTAGAAAAAAATAACACGTTGTATCTTTAGAAAAGAGTGAAATAAAATACATTTCCTATGGATTTGAGATTAATTTAAATTTAATAGTAGGTAAGGGATCGGTTAGGACAGAGGCCAGATATTTTATTCATAAGCCAGATGCATGGTAGTCACATTATACTCTACCTTAAATTTTAAATAGGTCAACCCATTCTTCCCAGTCGTGGATGGAGACTAATTAAATCTACATGTTCGTGTAAACGAATGAAATTTTGCATATCAAACTCTGTAAAATTGTATTGTGTTGTACACTGGGGACACAAACGGAGTGATCCAATTCATTTTAGACTTGTTCCTAGCAAGCCTTCGATTCACATATTGAGAGGCAATGCTACCGCTCACAGTTTTGGAAACTAAATTCCTTTGTTACCCTGACTGAAGTCTGTGGATCCAGAAGCTAAAAATAAATTGATTTCAGTGTTAAAGGGAAACATCAGAATGTACTTTCATGGCCTCGAGGGCATGTTTCTTTAATATAATGTGTGGGAGTTGGAAGAAATAGGTATGTGATTTCTTGCTAGTCCTCCAGGCTACCATGCAACCTCTTTTAATAACCTGATTTGCAAAACAGTATCCCTAGGAACTGGACCCATTCTAACTCGGAACTTTTTGCATGGCTTGTTGTAACTCAGGCGATCGCATAAGTGATAAGTTTTCCAGTAAAAAGATCCGTTTCATTACAGGAATGTTGCTTTCTCAGCCGGACCCATCTACTCACAGAGGAGTTCAAAGGGCAATATAAAATGTGACACCTTCCCTTGACATAAACATGTCAAAAGAAAATTCAATTTTTGTGGCTCCTTACTAGAGGGTGAAAGCTGTATTTTTTTTGTAATTATGTTTTCTTTCATGAACTGTGTGTTACGTATCTGTTCTGGAATTAAAACATGTTTGGTTTTTATGCCCTGGAAGATACGGCATCTTTCAAACTGTGTATATTACAGCTGCATATTCTCTAGCATATTGTAGTGTGGAAAGGCCCCCTTAAAGCATTGTCTGCTGACAGCCATATATACATATTTCAGAGTGTTGATTTACTGTTTATCCTCTGTGTAAACATATGCGGCATGTAGGGCTTCAGCGTGGTCTCTGGAATGCAACTAGGCTGAGAAACTACTACAGAATACACTCTGGTGTGGAATTTATCATTTTGCTCTTTCTCCCATGCTTACATTATGGCAAACATTTCTGCAGCAGATGGGGACTGGATTCTTAGTTTTGTTTATTTTTGTTTTGATTTGCTATTTTATGAGTCAATATTCTGGTCTTGGTTTTCTCATTTCCTAAGTCAAAACCATCTTGCTGATGATTATACCTATAGCTTTTGTGATGGGAAACAACCATTTTGATGAGTTGCATGCTGTGCTTCATTGTCACTACTTTATGTCCAGTGGTTCCGTTTATGACGCAGTTTTATTTGCTGTATGAAGAGTAACTCGGCTCCTTTCTGTTGCCTGTAAATTAGAATTCCTTTTTGGCATCAGAGTACTGTTTTGTTAGATGAGTATTTTACTTCTGCTAAACTTCTACAGATCTGGTTGCCAAATCTAGATTTTAAAAAAACGTGTGTATTTCAAGTGCTTTGGAACTGGAGAAGGAAGTTACGGGAACGGCCATTAGCAGAAAAAGGCCTTGCGGTAGCTAGAACCTGCATGACTCAATGTAAATAGACATCTTCCTGGAGCCAGCAGGCGTTGAACAAAGACCTCTTATGTTGTAAACCGCATTCAGTGGAGCTGCCTGGTTGCTCCAGCAGATCCTTCAGCCCTTGTAATACAGGGCTGATTCCTATGTGGGTTTGTCACCTTTGAAATGCAAAAAGTGGTTGCCATAGTCCATTAGCCACCCTGTGTGCATAAATTAAGCAGAGACCGTGGAAAAATCAATCCAAGGTGACAGTCTGTATACAGAATGCTCACACAGGTCACAGATATCCACTGAGACATAGTTGTTGCAGAGGCATTGTGACCACCTTCAGTTTTGCTGTGGAGCACCTAAGTTCCCCTGATTCTCCTTAAGCTTACAGGATTGCAGGATGATTTTCCTTTCAAAAAAAAAAAAAAATATTTTTTTTATTCCTCCCTGTTTTCAGGAGATCTTATTTTGTGTTATAAGGCAGGTATATAAGAGTAGATGTGTTTCTGAAAGGTAGCATTAACTGTACTGTTAAACTTGCAGATTACCGGGTAAATGACAACATTGCTCCAACTATTCCGTACAACCAGTCATATGACCAGAATACAGGTGGATCCTACAACAGCTCGGACAGAGGCAGTAGTACATCAGGTGAGTATCTACTGTGTTTTCCAAACCTTAGGTCTGTTGTTTGGACGTCTAACGATGCCTATAGCACTAGTTATTGGGCTGACAGAGGGGATGACAGAGAGGAACCCACTGACACTCGCAGGGTTGTTAAACAGTGTAAGAACTGGCCCAATAAGTGCTTGTATTTCTGTGAAATCCTCATAATTAGTGCAACCTAAATGTCAATTAAGTGATTAATTATCCACAATTTTGAAAGTCCTGCTATCAAATAAAAGTTGGATTTCCCACTGTTAATGCCCCACTGGTTAGTACCATGGTCTCAGATGGGCAATTTGTAGAAATTCCTTTACAGCTGTCACCAAAAAAAAAAGATACTTTAATTTATATATTACCTTCCTGGTACTTCACTGATTTCCATTTCTTGGGTCAGCTCACACCAGACAACCTTGTTCATGAATAAGCTTAAGGTACCAGGACATTTGAGTGATACCTAACAGAACTGCTTTAAGAAAATTTTCATGTTTAAAATTAAATCCCTACATTTTATAGAGTTAAAATGCACAAATGCTTACATACGATTTTTATAGATTTCAATGCCTTGGCTATATGTCAAGAACATTCCTGTACATCATTCAAATGTAGACAGTAGATAATTAAAGTTAAATATTGTTTCTCGTTGGCTTCTCCTATGCAAAATATCTTAAGAGCCCTTTGTAAAACTCTTGAAACAAGACAGCTTTTTGTGCTGGAGAATGCTGATCAGGGCACTGAAACTGTGCTCCATGCTTTGGAACCACAGAATATGGTTTAATAAAAAAATTATTGCTTCTCATCTGGATATAACCTGTTCACTTTCAGCTTTGATTTCTGGTAGAGGTGTGTGAAATGTTCAGAGATAAACTGTAAACTGCACACAGGCTTTACTCGAAGTCTGATACTGAGCCTATGTTTATTTTCATCGAGCCACTTATAGAGTGAGTTATGATTGCAGTCACCATCGCCCAGGACTTTACATCTTCTAATCAGGTCTAGAGCTTTTCTTTTCATCTTCCGCCCCGCTGTTGTCCAGTTGCCTTAATCCTAACCTGTGGTCCATTTTAACTGACTATAGCTGCCTCACAGCAGAGGCATAAACTTGTAGATGAGCCTGCTGTGCCTTTGGGTGACCTGTATTCTCCATGGTTGGGATAAGCATGGCTCACAAGTCACCCAGCTGCTCAGGGGTGCTCTTCTCAGAGCCAGCCTTTTGCTTGTTCCCAAGTCTCCAACATCAGGATGTGGTGATGAGCATGTGCTCAATGACATTAAGACCCGAAACTCAGTGTGAAACATCTCAGGGGTATGAATCCATGCAAATTAAATTGAGAAGGTGGTGTTCTCCATGCTGACACCTATTATGGTTATTCATAATGCTAACAATTTATAGTCCTGTAGCAAGGACTCCAGGAGGAATGAAGCAAGGTGACCAGAGCAATAAATTAATCGTGCTGAACCTAGTATATATTATGGTGCTTAGGGTAGGCAGCACAGATGATGGTCGCCTTGGGATAGTTAGGGTCCTGCTTGACATACTGAGATACCAGAAAAATAATTGTACATAGCTAAACATATTTGTATCTGGCAGCTAATGTGGAACAGTAATAAGCAGAACTACTATTCATAAAAATCTGAGATGGCAGAAGCGAGAAAAAGAAGTTTGCTGAATCTCACTGCAATATATTTAATCATGTGTAATATAAAACCATGCCTTAGCTGCTGAAGAGAGAAATATGAAGGAGTCTAAAACATGCTCAAAAATAATGTGACTTTATCTAGAATTAAAGAAGTTACAGTAACAAAGAAGGATAAAAATGTATACCAAGGAACAATAGTAGTCTGTTCTGATCACAACCATGTCCAAAGCTAAAATTCAAGACCACCTAAATAATTGGTCTTATTCAAAGTTATCATAACTGTTAAAGCTGCGTTGTTTTATTATGAGCTATAATTTCCCAGTAATAGTCATTGAAAACATTTGTGCCATACTTCATCGATCTTCTTTCTTATGTTATTTTAGTTCTTCTAGCAATTATTTTCAACTGCACCTGCCATTTAGACTAAAAACAGTAATTTCATTGTGCCTAAAACGTTTCAGTGGACAAGTACAAATTACATATATTCAGTGACTTAATGCAACAGTGAAACTTTAATAGATCATATCTGTATCATATTGTATTTTAGGTTCCAGCAATTAAATAGTATAAAGGCACTTTAGAAAATATGTCTACAGCTCATTTGTTTTAGATGATAATCTATAATGTAATTAATAGAAGTAGGAAGCTCACTCTTAATGACATTGCTTGTAAAATTCATTTATGGTTTTATCGCATTTTGGCTATTTATTAACAGTTTGAGTTTTGGATCCCATGTGCTTTTTCCATGCTATGTAAACTTTCTGGCTACATTCAAGTGCTTGAAAATGTAGAGTTGTTCTACATAGAAGTTAGGATTACACAGATTGGTGTAAAAAAATGAAATACCAGTTTATTCCAACTCAGCGCAACAGCGTATTCCCAGCAAGAGGAAATCATTATGTAGTTTTTCAAAGCACAAGGATGAAGAGATTTTTTAAAGCACTGCAAATAGTTACTTCTTTTTATTCTTAGGGAGTCAAGGGCACAAGAAAGGTGCTCGCACCCCAAAGGCTCCCAAGCAAGCTGGCATGAACTGGGCAGATCTTCTCCCACCCCCTCCAGCACATCCACCTCCCCATAGCAATAGTGAAGATTACAGTCTTTCAGTGGATGAAAGGTAAGAAACGTGAATACGTCATCCATTGCTCGCTTTACTCGCTAGTCAAGTGAACTGTAATTTGCTGGCAGTCACATCTTCCTGTTCTGGTGCTCCTCAACTAGCTGTAGTGTGGCTATTTAGAGAGATCACTGGCTGACAGTGATGTGCATCCTCTCAGTATGTGCTTACTAAGCTGTTTGTAAGAGCACATCTAGCAATATTTTTTTCTGGGCTGTTTGTACGTGTATCAGATATGCTAATTACACAGTAAAAATGTAAGTCCTTATTTTCTTAAAAAATTAATTTTAGCTATGACCAAGAAATTCCTTGTCCTGTCCCACCTGCAAGGATGTATCTGCAGCAGGATGAGCTAGAGGAAGAGGAAGAAGATGAGCGAGGTCCTACTCCACCTGTCCGAGGAGCAGCTTCCTCTCCAGCCGCTGTCTCCTATAGCCATCAGTCAACTGCCACTCTCACCCCCTCTCCCCAGGAAGAACTCCAGCCCATGTTACAGGACTGTCAGGAGGATCTGGGACACATACAACACCAACCTGACCGGAGGTGAATCAATGCAAATGTAGCGAGAGAGATGTAAACATCATCCTGGCCCCACTGAAAATTCCTGCGGAATTCAGTGAGGCCAAGATTTTCCCCATGATATTTATTCAGTTAATATTGAACTTCTAATCCTGGATGATAGAACTATTTGTAACTTAAGAAATACGTAATTAAGTTGCTTTATTATTATACCATGGAAAGAAATGCAGTATATCACGTTACGGTACGTACGATGCTGACACAAGTTAAATTCACAGTCATCAGGATATTAAAGTGATATCGTTAACACAGCTTACCATATAATTACAGTTCCATTGTTTCCAATAGATTTACTGCATTATTACCATAAAATAGCATGCATTATTTCACAGTAACTGTGCAATTAACTTGTCACCAATATGCATGAATATATATAAATATATAATTTATATAACCTATAGATTTTCCTTCTCTCATAAATCCTAATACAGGAAATTATTGCTTGCAAAATTTTCTTAACATTTCCACCTACCCTTATTTAAAGGAATGACCAACATTAATAAAGATAGATATTTCTTACAGGGAAATTTTGTTTCTTCTGAGTTGCTTTTAGTACAAACTGTTTTGCATATACACTCTCACAGCTTCTCTTCCATAAAACAGTGAATCTGGAATGAGGCTTTTTATGTATATGCTTTATTCTATTGTTTTTTGTTAAGAAGGCTCAGCTTTTCTATCCCAAATTATATTTCTTTTATTATTTTTCTCCTCCAGTCGTTTGCACACGTTTTTATTGCCAGAAATATACAAACTTATCTGCAACATTTGAGTCATGCTTTTTATTTTTAGTGAAATACAGGTGTATTATGATGGAATTAATTTGATCTTGCCAAGTAGACTGTAGATCTTTGATTTTATTAATGTATCTTGCTGGACATTATGGATGTATTTTCCAGAAGGTTTTTTATAAAGTTAGTTAATTTTTATGTTTCCCATTTTTAAAGTAAGCAGCAGTTATTAATTTTCTTTATAAAGGCCTGTATCGGCTTTTATTTTTGCTCCCCACTTCTAGTTGGTCTACCTTGCTTTATTCTTTGTGGTAAGATTTCCTGTACTGTCTATCTTTTTCTCTTCCTTTATCTTCCCAGGCCTTTACAATCACTCTTTTTATTGGTGGGTGGCTAATACTATTTTCCTGTAATTTCCATTGGCCCCAGTATGGAAGGGCACAGAAGTGTTCATTTTAATCACTTAAGTTTTCAGGGTTATTTAGAGGTTAAACTAGCTCGACACTAATGGGAAAGAGAAATGCAGAGTGAGTGATGTAATATGAGTGACTTTCCAGAACCTCAGCTGCCATGTTCCGGAGAGTGGGAGATGCATACTGACAAACAGAGCGGATTAGGCATTGGAGCAGATGTATGTAAACGTGCATAACTGGCCAGCAACTGCCTGAAAAGCAGAAAGTTTGCTCAACACAAATACAGACTCGCGGCCAGTCACCATAAATGCCATAAAAAGTACTGGCAGAAGTATCTGGAAGCATGTTCCAGTTTAAGCTCCCAGGGCGTACAGCTTACTCATTGAGTGGACTGAAAAAATAAAATCTATATTTATTTTGTTCTTCCTGTAATGGTTAAGTGTAGATTTGCTGCAAGTGTTAGAATTTGTAGTGACTAAATTTGTCTTTTTTTGCCTCCCATTTTCAAACAACATTTCCTTTCTTTTTGCTGCATCCATCTCAGTTAAAAAAGATTCACATTATTCTACTTACATGGTTTGGAAAGCTTGACTGACTACCTTTTCCATTTAATGGTGTTGATATGTCCCGTGATGTTGCTGCTTTGGAGTTGGATGTACTGTGCTCAACAGCTGTAGCCCCTTCTGGAAAGAGGGTTTCTGTTTGGAGTATGGTGTGGCAATACTTTCCAATTAAGAACACATTCTGAGCTCTATTGGTTTCGGGGCGGGGGGTGGTGGTGGTGAGGGTGGGGATGAGGTGTGTGGCTATAAATGGTGCGTTTATAATGAAAATAATGTCTAAAATACTGTTTGTCATACTTTTCATCAGCTTTACTTGTAGTTCTGCTGAATATTATCTCAATTGCTGATCAGAAACAGACATCTAGAATATAATTCTGGTGGTGCTGGTCTATGTAATATTTCTCTGTCTAGTCCATGTGCAAGGAGTATAGCGATCTGAAACAGAAATCTCTGCTCTGCAGGGGTGGACAAGCAGGCAAAAAACTAAAGATTTAGTGAGATAGCAGACAATATCAGTGGTAAAGTGGGAGCTGAGATCAGAGACGATGTCACTGTTAAAGCAAGAACCACTACATCAGATAAAGTGAATGAAGTATTGTTAATTCCATATGCCCATGAACCAGCTGCTCTCAATTAGCCTACCCTTAAAGGTTGGCAGGCAAGCTGTATTTTCAAGAACCCTAACATATTTTGTAACCAGTTGCCTGTCTCCTAATCCCAAAACATGAAGAGTAGGAAGAGTGGCAAATACATCACAAGGATGGTTGTCACGGGAGCTTTAAATTAAGGTAGTAAAACTTTCTTGAGCAAGGTCTCTAGCCAAAGGCAGGTAGAGATTCCTATGCAACAACGCCTTTGGGGATTTGGGAGAAGGGACTTACTGAATATACATCCCTAACTGACCTTTGTACTTACTATAGCAAGTGGAAAATGGGCACTAGATGTAGTCCAGGGAGGTTTCAGTTTGCTTTTACCACAAAGTATTAGGGTTTTTTTCTTGCTACAGTTTCCTTTCAAATTTAGTATTAGATTTAATTTGTGAGCGTCACTGATTGTCAATGAGATAACAAGAGGGGAAAATTGACAAAGGAAAATTACTGTGGAGATTTTTTGCAAAGGCTGCAGTAGGAATTCCATGCAAGAAATGCCAGCAGTACAACCATTGCTGCAGGAAGTATTTATTCCTATCAAACAGCAATTAAAGAACATGCTGCTGTCCCTGTGAAGAAAAACTGTGGACAATGTTGCTACCAGGGACTTCTGAGCGAGGTATTAACTTAACTGGGCGTTTATTCAATGATACCTAATACTTCACCTCTTTAAGCTGGAGGAGACATCTTTACTGATAATTTAAGCTCAAATTAAGTTATACATTTATATACATTTTATTGTCCTTAAGGCACCAAGAACTAACATTATGGAGAGAATTCTTTCTTAATAATATCCCCTAGACCAATTTAAAAAATAATGAAATAACAATATCTCTTTTCATATCTTTCTGAATCACGGGGGCGGGTGGAGGGAAGATAATGTTAATGGAGCAATGTGTTTGGATATAAGCCTCTGTTGACATTGATAGTCTCAAGCTTCTAGAGAAATATACAGACACTTCTTTTACTTGTGTCCTCAAGGGCTCACAAATAATTTTTTTTTTTAAATGGTTATGTGAACTGTAACCACCACCTCCTTGCCTAGCTGTACAAATCCTGCTTTAGGAAAAATGAGCAGCTTCCTGCAAAATAAGCCTACTTTCATTAAAATCAGTGATAAAGGAACCGGATTTAAAAAAATCGTATTTCTTTGTGGTAGATTATAAACTGCATAGCTGTCAGTCATTACTGATTTACAGCAAAAATGAAAACTAAAAAAAACCCCAGACAGCCATGAACCTTTCAGATATAAATCCTTTTGATTTAAAAAGTCAAGTCAAGCTTGTTGGGAAAGAAAAGCAGTATTTTCATCAATCTGCTATTTTCTTTGACTGTTGCGTGACTTCTTCTTACCCTTGTATTTTTATGCAGACGTCAACCTGTGAGTCCTCCACCCCCTCCAAGGCCTATCTCCCCACCACATACCTATGGATATATCTCAGGGCCCTTGGTCTCTGATATGGATACTGACGCACCAGAAGAGGAGGAAGATGAGGCAGATATAGAGGTTGCCAAGATGCAGAACAGAAGGCTCCTCTTGCGTGGCCTTGAGCAGACACCTGCCTCCAGTGTTGGGGATTTGGAGAGCTCTGTAACAGGGTCCATGATCAATGGCTGGGGTTCAGCCTCTGAAGAAGATAACATCTCAAGCGGGCGGTCTAGCGTTAGCTCTTCGGATGGATCCTTTTTTACCGATGCAGATTTTGCACAGGCTGTTGCAGCAGCTGCAGAATACGCTGGCCTGAAGGTAGCCAGGCGTCAGATGCAGGATGCAGCAGGAGGTGAGTTTGTGCTCTGTTTGGTGAGAGAGGAGAAAAAAATGGCCATTGGGAACTGTATTTATCCACAACTGCTTCCCAAATTATTCTTGTTCTTATGACAGTTAGAAGTTCGGTGTGGGGGGAGCTGTCAATTTACAGTGGAGAATGAGAAAAGAAATTTTGGTGAAGCAGTTTAAAAAATTGCTGGTCTACGCTGCTTTTCATAATTAGTTCCTAATTTTTTGGTGCCATTGATTATTTCCAAACCTTGTCCCTGCTAGTGGGTTTCCACCCAGAAATCAGTAAGGAAAAAAAAAAAATCACAGAATTGTATCCTTTTCCATAGTTTTTTCAGTTTTTTCAGTCGCTCTTTGTGAGAGATTTAATCTGTCTGCATTGAAATGTCCAAATAAATGGTAAACCTTTAGAGTCACATGTCCCCTGGATTTAAAAAAAAAAACAAACATATAATTGTCATGTGTTTGCTTTCAGTTTTCTATTTTGTTGCTGTCTTTTGGAGAATGCTGCTCAAGCTCTTACTGCTGTATTTTTGGGATGAACTGAGTTTGTGTTGGTTTCAGAATTTGACATGTTATATATATATATATATATTTCATAATTTGACATGTTATATAGCTATGGCTTAGATTATAGATTGAATATGCAGCAAGGCCTTATGCATATGTTTTGTGTTTGGGTGGTGGGGCTTTTTTGTGAGTCACCACTGGACATATGAAATATGGTATTTTCAATATTTAGTGTGTCACAACATACTGGTTGGTAGTAAGATTGGGTACAGAAAGGCAATCAGTAGCCTGATCACTAACCAGGCCTAGGATATTGTTATAGTTCAACAAAGAACAAAAATTCCCGAGGATGGGATGCAGGTTTCAAGCAGATCCGTGAATGCGCTCCCTGCCAGTCCTATTAAACTGCCAAACATGGACAAGAGGTACTCTATCACTTCTGTGTCCACCCTGACTCCACAGATTTGCAACTTTCCTCCCATTTCTGATATCCTCTCCCAGTTACCAGTCCTCTGTTTCATTTCAACACAGCTGTTCATCATGAAGAGTGAGAGGGGAGGTAATTTAGTAATTCTGGATGAAATCCTGCCCGATTGAAGTAGGTGGCAAAACTCCCATTCATGTGCACGGGGCCAGGATATTACCCACTTTATACATATAGGTTCATATAAGTGTCTTTCTCTATGTGCTTGTGAATTTACTTATTTAGAAAAGGTCTTTTTACATCCCGTTGCTGCTGCAGGTAAATAATTTTACAATAGTCCAGTTCATGTTAGGCAGTGATTTTGTGTATTGATACTAGCCATACCTGGCTACGCATCCTAAAAATGTGACACTTATCTGCGAACAAGCTGTGACAAAATGCCAGTCATACATCCCTGATGCATTCCTGGTAATTTGCTCAAAGCAACAGAGAGGGCATCTGTACCCAAGGCCTGCTAGTGGTTTGCTCTCCTGGTGGCATGGTTGACCTCATGCTGCTCAATCTGGGGGAGGGGAAACCCTTCTGAATGTGAAATGCTTCGTTGTTTCTGGAAGGTGAGAAACCTCCCTGTGCTTGGCCACCTACAGTCCTCAGCTTCCTGTGGCAGGAGCTTCCATCTACCGATCAGCTGGATAATTTCTGTGCAACTAAGCCAACATGTCTACTGATAGGACAGCAGATGCTTTGATTTCGCTATGGCTCACTCTAAAACAGATTACAAGAAGGATGAGATTTTCTTTTTTGTTCCAGCAGTGTGTTTTCAGGTTTTGTATAGCTAGGGCATTCCAATGTGAAAAAAAAAAAAATAGAAAGCATGACGTGTCTTTTTATAAATGAGGAAACTAATAGCTATTGTTCTTGTAACAATTTCCAGGCCGTAGACATTTTCATGCATCACACTGTCCTAGACCCACCAGCCCCGTGTCTACCGACAGCAACATGAGTGCTGTTGTAATACAGAAGGTCCGACCTGCCAAAAAGCAAAAACACCAGCCAGGACATCTGCGCAGAGAAGTCTACACAGATGGTGAGTCCACTGAAATGGGTGAAAACGCCAGTGAACCTTTCTAAATATGTATTCAGTGCATGTGTGTGAAATTTTTCCACAGAGATGACATTATGTTTCAGAATTCAGTGATTTGTGTTTCCTGTTGCTAAACACATTGAACAGATTAATCATTTTAAATGCCAGAGTTCCTTAATACTGTACATTGATGCTCCCACTCCAGAGCCTTGCACCTGTTTTCTGTAGTGTCCTAATCGGCTAATTACTGTCATTATTTAAGAGCCCAGATAGCATAAATAGTACAGTCATTGAGAATAATGTGTGGTTAGGATTAAAATCTTTGTTCACGTGACTGACTATTAAAACCTTCAGAATGTATCTTTTCCTGAAAAAAACCCAACACATTTACCATTTAAATGGTGGGCAACACAAATCAATGAATTCCAATCCTGACCACAGCATTGTTGCAAGGGGTTACTTTGTGAGTAAAAGCAAAATCTAATCATCTTCTTTCGTGCCTTCACACACAATATCAACTCTTGCTGAAAAGGTAGTGCTTGTATTCTCTTGGGAGTGTAGGAGGATAATGCAAACATTGTGATGTTGTCTAGAGAGAGCCTTTAATGAAAATGCCTCAGGTGGTGCAGCTTTTATTAAAGTACTACCTTCCAGTTTTATAAAACAACCCACGGGCTTTGTTGGAAATTCATGTAAGATAAATTCTCCAAGACTTAACCCATCTTGTCAAGTTTGCTAAATTTGCTAACGGGGGGGAGGGGAAAGAAAAGCATCATTCCCCACCTCCTGGTTCTCCGCAACAACAATCTGATTAGGACTTTCATTACCAGTCTGAAATTTTTCAAAGAGGGGCATCATTTGCCATTATCATATGAAAGCCTAATATTATAGATCCTTATCCAGGGTTACAAGAAGGGAGTTTTGAGACACTTCTCCCTATGATTCCTGCCCCTTGACAAAAAAATTTAATACAAAGCTCACAGCACGATGAGCAGAAGTAATTTAGCAATGAGTGGTTGTCCGTGCTATTATCTGTACTTTATTCCAAGTATTTTCTCTCACTAGCATCTATCTGATATTAGGCTGCATTAAATACTGGCATGACACAGTGCACCTGGGCCTCTTGGCTTATGCCCAGGCCCCTTCTGTCAGAGAAACTGAGCTGTTGGAATATTATCTGGTTTCAAGAGGTTATTGCAGTGGTTTTGTGCATGTTTGCTTCTGTGAAAGGACAACACAAGGTGTAAATCCCAAAACCGCACCAGAAATGTTACGTTTATGAGACCCTTGTAATGGCATTTTGCAAGATTTTATGGACATTTTATCAGCTTTTATTCTCTCGAAGAGAATGCCCTTAACTGAATAATTGGCTGAGCGTCAAACCTCGATACAAACACAACAGCTACAACATCAGAAATAAAAATCTGAACAGGAGTTTTATGTGGCCATTTTCCTCTAACACGGGAATAAATAAGAGGTGGGCCTGTGTGTGATGACAGCTTTTTGTGAAAGCAATTATACACAGTTAAATCAGAGAGCACTGTGGTTAGATATTGCAATAGATTTGACAATCATGATCAATATTTGTTTTGTGTTATATAGCAGCTGCTTACTTCAGCATATTTTCTAATTAGGTAAGAATTTCCGCTAACCTGTTTAGTGTGCAGTGCAGCGTGGTCATTCAGGGAACAGCAAATTATGGCTTTAATTTCTTCAGAACTAATAAAACCCAGTTCAAAGGTTGAAGGGCTTGTTTAGGTTTGATTTTTTTTTTTTAATTATTTTTTCCCTTCCTCAATACATTTTATGTAAGCATATTTGGAACCATACTGAAGAATCTAACCATACATTTTAATAGTCACATTTAATATATTATCCCTTTAGAATTATCCATAAAAATAACATCAACTAATTGTTTTTCTTAAGTGAAGAAAACTGATAGGGAGACATGAATGAAACATTTAATCACAACTGACCTTTCCCAGATATACTTAGATTTTTCTGTTGGCTTGATGTCCCACTGTTACTTATCTTTTTCAAAAAGGAGTGCCTGATAGATTTTTTCTTTTTTCCTTATAGTGGGTGAACACACGTGTGTTTGCAATAAAGCAAAGCAAATATTCTGAATTTAAGCATTTATCAATGGCTAGAAGCATTGCATAAGCACTGAAAAGAGAAAGACACATCACTTCATTATTTTTCAGCCTTTAAAATGAAATTAACTTTCACATATAGAGAATTTTCTACTGTTCAAAAATTGCCTTAATTAGTATTTGCTAGCAGTTTCATGAAATACCAGTGTCATGAAGAATTTATGACTGGTTGACAGAAAAGATAGATAAATAAATTAAGGTTTTGCATGAATGGTTGAAAATGCCAAGAGCATCATCAGCAGCGCAATGCATGTAAGTCTTAAAAAAATTCTGGTTTTCTATGTAGAGCAAGATGTCTGAAAGAGATTGGAATTTCTGAAGGTGTATTTGTTACTAATTTAGCAGTAAAGTTCGTCTACTACCTGTGCTGCCCTTTTTTTAAATAAAGGAGAGTGATTTCTGATCTACTCTGCATTGCATAAGTAGTAACGATTTTATATTTTCTGCTAGCATTGGCTCAAATCAGTTTCTACTTTATGTGGAATGGGATTTCAGCTCGGTTGTTTTGTTCCTTGACAGTCATCCAAGCGGTGAAATGTTCTCCATATTTGTTGCTAAAAATCTTTGCTCAGTAGGTGGTAGGGATTAAAATGTATGAATTTTTAATTGCTCTTCATCTAGCCTTTTAGAGAGTTAACTACTAAGAGTGCATTACAAAAACCAACAAACAGATGTATCCTCCTTCTCAACCTTGACTGACCTACTTACATATTTAATTTAAGGAACCAAATTTTAAAAGAATATTTTTGTCTCTTCTGAATGCTCTTGAATTTATTTATTAGTAGTTACAAGCCTTTGGAATTGTAAGCATTTACATAAAAGGGTAAAAGCATTTTATCACTGCTATGATTCAATAGGTATTTCATTAGGAATTACACCACTAACAGTTCACACGAGATTTTAAATCCCAATTCTTTTCTTAACTTGGTGACTGACAAATATTAAAAAATATTAACATTTTCACAGCTAACTCTTTGATACCATGGCTGAGTTGCTTAGCTGTGTTCTGTGTTACCAGTGTAACGACATTAGGGCAGATGAATTTCTTGCAAAAGACAGTTGAGCATCTGCCAAATATTCCCTTGAATTTTCACTTTGGAATGATAAGCAATTACACATGCTGGTGTGGTTTGTACTTTTGTCTCCCTCTGCATGCGCAATGCAAAGAAACCTGTTCTGCGCAAGTTTCAGCAAGGTGAGAAGTAAGTAGGAATGCATTTCTTACCTCTGCTAGAAACCAGCTGGTTATGGAATGTTAATAATTTTCAGATAGCTGCTCTCTTTGCAGTCCTTACTTCTGGTTCCATTGTGAGATATTTTGCAAATGTTGATTTTGTTACTGAAGGATTTTTTTTTGTAGAGTGAAAATTGTTTTGACAGAGGCGTTATGTAAATCTACGTGTAGGCACAAAACCCCTGCAACCCAACAACTCACTGCTATTATACATCATAGCAAGTTTTGCTGTATCTCTTTATTCATCCAGTTACATACAGTTTAAGCCATGTTTCCTGAAATATAAAGCGTGAAAATAACTTCAGTACGTGAATAATAGTAGCCGAGCTTATTATGTGTCTTAGGAATCTTAAATTATCTTAAAGCTTTTACTAAGTCAGGAACAATCCTGAGGTTTTCATGCCTGCAGAAATGCACAACAGAAAAAAAAGAAATTGAAAAAAAATCAGCCTATACCTTTCCCAATATTGCATCAGATCTATAGCTCTGCTGTTTTCTTCAGGGTATGACTGTAGAAACCGCCAGCCCAATCGGGTTTAAGAGGGAGACTTGCCTCGCAAGGCCTACTTCCTTCATTTGCCGCTACTTACAATTCATCTTTGTGTGCTTAATTGTGCTTTCTCCACTTCAGTGCCAGACTAACTTAGCATATTATTTTTCCCCACTGGTGTTTTGCTTATCCCATGATTCCTGTATATGTTCTCATTTAGAGAATTATCATCACTCCTTTCAAAAGACACGTGTAAGATTTCCCCTGTAGACCGCGCTGTGAAATGGCATCCCTTAATTGTTTTAGCTATGTGGGAAGTAGTATGCCAGTGATACACTGACATGAATGAAACATGTGAGCGCAGCAGCTGACCTTTAACAAATACTTCTGAGTTCTTTATATTGGTCTGATGTTGCTTTGTGATTTATTTTTTATTCCTTACAATGGAACCTTCTGTTTTCCTTTTAATAAGAAGCGTGCCAGTTTGTAGTCGAGGAGGCAGATTGAATCTGGATTTTCTCTGTGATCTGAGCTGTTAAAATAAATACCACAGGGGTGTAATGGTGTTGACCTCTGAAAAGTTGTTGTTTTTTTTTTTTTTTTCCTCTGTAAAGGATTCTTCTCAGCGAGGAGTACCGTGTTATAATGAAGTTTTTTATAGTTTCTCTGCAGGTTGCAAAAATGTTCTTGAAAGAGAATATCACTTTTCTTTAGTTAGCACTGTACCATAAAGCTGTCATTTTATCAAACTTTTCATACCAATGCATCTTTCCTTTCGATAGCCAAAACTTAACACCACTTTGTTCATTGTCCTGTGTAGCTGGATATAATTCTTGAATAAAGTAGTTTGTTGTAAAGTTGTGTTTTATAGGCTACGGGAAAGATGCTGTTCCTTCCTCTTGGTATTCAGCCAGTGCATTGCTGTGTCGCAGCTGCTGGAGGCTGGCTCCAGAGGTGGCTGAAAACACTGGGTGTTAAGTGCCTACACTCCATTTACATCAGCAGGCTCTACAGAAGGGCTATACAGTGCTTTGATAATAGAGGCAGTGACTGGGGAATGTAAGACACAAGTAACTGCATGAACAGCTGTGGTTCCAGAAGCCTACTCTTTCTGAGTTTGGGTATCTTCATCCGCTTCTGATTTGGTGTGTCCTTTTCTGAGACAAGGCATGTGAGAAGGATGCTTTCCCAAGAAAGGAAAATATTGTTTGAATCCCCTTAGGCTAATTAAGTTTATCTTGTTTTTTAAATCTCAACCAAGTTTTATAGTCACTAAAAGTATTCTGCAAAAGGTGGGAACCCTCACCATCTGCTTTTGAACCATTACTGTGCTTGATGAGCTTTGGGCTGGATCTGCCATGATCTGATACACTGGACCTTCAAGAAATATATCACATAGTATTCTGAGGTCTTCACAGGATTTGTCAGCTAGTTGTTGAATTGTATGAAGCTACATACTTCAGCCCAAGGTTTTTTTTGAGCAGATATTGACACTTAAGCTTACATGACTATAGAGCCCTGTGATCCAAATGCCCACACTTGTAGACACATACTGAATTTAAGCATCTACTGGGCCGGGGCAGCACAGTGAAACTGGTTTGGCTAGGTCTTTGGTGGTTAGAACTCACAGGGCATCTTTAGATGCACAGAGGACATAGTCTGGAGGCTGTTCTGATGTGTGAAATTACAGATTTATTGCTGTGATTGTGTATTGGAAAGAGCTTACTACTGTAAACTCGGTTTAAGGCATTATGGATAACAAAAGAATACAACATAGCTGATTCTCTGCTTTCTTGCCAAAGTCTGTGGAATATTTTACAGTTTTAGTTCCCACAGTTATACAAGCCCAGTCCATTGTCCACAGATCAATCCTTGTTCTTACTTTATAGTCTAATAATTCCTGCTCCATAAACGAAATTATTTTGATTCATCAACTTAGTACATCCAGGCTTCCAGCTAATTTGTGCCTTTCCAAGTTTTGGAAATGACTGCTTTTTCTTAAAAGAAAAATTCTGGAAATGCTGAAAATTCAGTAGATGCTTAAGTTTTCAGTATCCAATTGTTTACCTTTAGTTATTCTATAATGATGACATTCCTAAACCTGCCAGACTTTGAAAAACAAACTACCCTACATATTTTGCAAAGAATGTAAGGTCATTAGTCCGACTTTTTCTAAGCTAGGCGGAACAGAAGTGAAGATGTTTCTCTGTTTCTTGTTATATGAATTTGGTCCCAAATTCAAGCCACAAATGAGAACAAGGAGAAACTTTGTTGCTTGCTTGATTGGGGTTTTTATGGGGCCTTTTCTTCTCTTTGGTGGTGGTGGTGTTTTTTACAAAGACAGTGGAATTAATGTAGCAAGAATGATGTTACAGATCTCATTTACCTGCAGTATGTGCAACCTTAGGGAATGAACTTTATGACATCTTTCTACTTCATCATCCCAGTCTAGACAACTGATAACATGTCAAGTCTTATTTAAAGGAGGCCAAAGCCAATTCCAAGCCATACCACCAATTTAACATGGAGAATGATGCCCAGTAGGACTGCGTAGAGTACTGACTTCTGCGTTGCTGCACCATTCCATGAGGCGAGATCAAGTCATACATGCTTCGTGTCACTGGAAAGCCTCTCAAAAATATCTGGCATCTACCATATTTGAATTCATACATATATGTTAGAGGACTATTTTCTTCTTATTCAGGAGTACTACCTTTATTCTTGGCCCAATTTAGTTTCATTTTCGGTTGAAATGTTCTCTTGAATAGAGGGTGAATTAGCTGTATATATAGTGATGGTGTTTGAAAAACACAGCTGCTCCAAGATTTTTCTGGAAGTAGAAAGAATGAATGCACACTATTACAAAATGCTGAAGTAACATTTTTAATAGTGCTGTTGTGGGGCTTTTTTTGCAGCCTCACTTGAGAATATTAACCTCAGTAATGTCTTTCACATCTCACTTTCTTTTAACCTGTTGTTCTCTTATAAGCATGTGGTCTATTCCTACAGTTTTGTTGTGAACCACTTCTGTGTTGTTGCTTCCTTGTTTGACTTCTTTTTCCCCTTGGCATTCTATATTCCACAGAGCCCTATTGTAACCTGATGAAGAGTGTACATATTCTAGTTTTAAGTCTTAATGCAGACGTAGAAAAAATAACTAAGTAAAATATCTGTGTGCTTTATAAAGGCCTTGTAAATATATACAGAATTTTAGAACTCCTTAAGCTGTGCTAACTTAAGGAGACTAATTCAAAAGTCCTGTGTGTCTTTTTTTTCCCTTTTTTTTTATGCTTCCTGAGAGCTTGTTACTTTGTTGATTGAATGAGGATATTTTTTAATATCTCATGAGATACCCACAGACATCAGGGTTGTGCATGTTAGATTAACCTACTATTTTGAAAGAGGAATGTAATAATTAATATAGTCTATCCTTATATGTATCAGCAGTGCATCTGATACACATTCTTACACCCCAGCCAACTTGGTTCAATGCTCAGCACACTGAAGACCTTGAGTAACTATAGCACAAGGTGCTGTTTTGTTGAATTGACTTAGCCAAAATGATAAATATCAGTAACTCTTCTATCCATAGCCAATACATTTATATCCAAGTGTCCAATGTTTATGACAGCTTTTTTGTAATAATTTTAAAGCAAATATTATCATTTCAAAAGGCAGTGAGGGGTCTACACATTTTTAAAGTTCAAGCTTTGGAAAAATACCCATCAGCAGTTGTATCAGTAACATAATACGTTTTGGGGTGGAGAGAAAGGGACAGAGGGAGGGCTGAAAGTAAATAGGGCGTCTGTTTCTTCAGTGGAAGTTAAATATTATTTCTTAATTTCATTAGTGTATGATGTAATTGTAATTATTATTCTTCTTCAACTTTGTAGACTTGCCACCCCCTCCTGTGCCACCTCCGGCTATAAAATCACCGACCGCTCAGTCCAAATCGCAGCTGGAGGTGCGGCCGGTCATGCTGCCAAAACTTGCTTCTGTAGAAGCGAGGACAGACAGGTCTGCAGAGAGGAAAGGAGCGAGCTACAAGGGGAGGGACGGGGTGGACGGGCGACAGCATTCAGACGTGCGGACAAATTCGGGAGAGCGGAGAGAATCGCAGGAGCAGCAAAACGATGGGAAACTGCGAGGAAATAAAGCACCAAAACGAGAAGGCACACCAGCAAAAACTCATCTTCTTCAAGGTTATTTTGCATGCCCTGGATTCAGTGAAGTTTTGTGTGTTGATTGCAGGGAAGAGGCAGCTCTTTCCTGGTCTCTTACAGCAATGGTGTGAGTCAAGTCGGGTCTTGTCACCATTTATTGTTAACAGAGGTGCTAATGCAGGTCATGTTGCAGGTTCTCATTAGGGTAAGATGGAAACAAAATCTTAGGAAAAAACAAAGATTTTCTCTCTTGCTTTCCTAATGCACCCATCATGTGTTAAAGCTCATGCTAAGGAAGCCCAGGCAGAAGTATTCCTTGAGAGAGCTAAGGATCAGTGTCCTTGCCCCTTGCATACATTTATAGTCTAGTTTTGTCTAATCTGTATAATCATAATCTAATTTGGAAGGGAACTGAATAAAGCCAGATAGTAAGTTTTTAAGTCGAGCGTTCAACTTTTCTACCAAAGAATTGACCCTTGGCCCGTTTTTGTCTAATTGTAAACCTGGTCCAGTTAAAAAAAATTAAGAAAGCCCTAGTAGTAAAGCATTAGGTATAAATACTGACATGGCATTATGTGAATCAGACCTGATCAATGTAATCCATTGTTTATGGAAGCTGGCAAGGTTACTAATTTATAGAACACGATTAATAGAATTTGCCAAGTGTTCACTCGGGCTTTCAACACGGAGTCATACAAATGCCTGGCCCTTTCTTCCTGCAGGGTCAATATCAGGGGTGATTGGGCAGTAAGTTGGGGAAATGGGCGAATTAGTAACAGATTGGTACTGATTGCAGTGGATTACTATGGAGAAAACCTTATGAGGCTGGTGCTGAAATTTTAGAATGTGCCCACTAATTTTGTTTAAATCTCACTTTGAGAAATACAGGGACTAATAATTAGATGCTGTGAGCTCCTTGCCAGTTTTATACATGTATTGCTATTTCCTCCTACTCAGTGGTATCAAAAATAGACTACAGGGTGATGTTATTTTTTCCTTCATTTCCCTGTAGACCATAGAGCAGTGATCGTAAATTGAAATGAAGTGGACAGTAATCATGAATTAGTTTTTCTGTGGTGAATGTTACCATGTGAATACTATAACTTTCCTCTAGAAAGCTTCTATAATGCTATTATGGAAACTGTATTTAATTTTCCTCTCAGGCATCACTACTGAGAAGCATAAAAAGTAATACAAATCAAGTACCTGCAGAAATTTTAGGATCATGATGTCTCTAGGAATGTGTTTACATAACCATGTATTTATTTAATTGTACAGAGGACATCCTGCCATATTCTAGACCAACGTTTCCAACATCAAATAATCCTAGAGATCCCAGCTCCTCCAGCTCTATGTCATCAAGAGGATCAGGAGGTCGACAGAGGGCAGATCAAGCAAATATAGCCCGAAGGAATGTTGCAGAAATGCAAGTACTGGGAGCGTATGAACAAGGAGAGGAGGAAGAAGAAGAGATGGAGGTAACTGGAGTTGCATTACTGAAGCTGGCTACAATAGGGCTATTTCATGGGTTTAGGCAGATGCCAAGAAAGATCAATTGTGAACCAGAAATATTTCTTTTTAGAAAAATAAGTACGTGTATCCATCAATTAATAGTATGCACATTCGAAGAAAAGAAAATTTTAGAATGTGTCAAAACCACAAGAAACAAGTAGCACAGCGCATTAAAACCTATGGAACTGAAAATTTAAATGTGCACTTTACATTGTCCAGATTCTTTCAAAAGTGCAAATAAACCATTAGCCCCTCTAAGAACACCTTGGCATTGATTTTCATGTTTTTTGGAAGTTTATTCTAGATTTTTTTAAACATTAAGACATGAACTCTTCTCTTTACCTTTCTGCCTAGCAATATTAGTTCAGTTTCAACCTTGATTATAGAAAAGGTATCCAACATGCAGTCACATTGCTGCACATAATTAAAAAAAGAAATTATGTAAAGGTAACAAATGTCTAATAATTATGTGAAGCACACTTTAAATAATCTAGCATGCAGTCACTTATGTCTCTTTTTTTCTTTAATACAGGAAACAGAAAGCTGAAGACAACATGTACTGTAACAGGCTTTCAAAATCTAATCAGAAAAAAAAAAATCACTTAAGATGCCTCAAGTCTGATGATGTTTGACGCCAGAAATAATGTTCAGTGCAATCAGAGTGTACGATTTTTCATTTTTCTTCATGCCATCAGAATGCTAGTTTTAATTTTGCTCTTTCTTTGTAAATCCTCCTTACTAGGAATGGCCCCAGCCTATTCTGTTACATCGCTGCCCAAGAAGGCGGGTAAGCTGCTCCTGCTGGTACATGGGCCAGCTGCTGCTTCAGGATTAGAGCAGAAAGGCATCCCAGAGAGGATCCTGAGGTTTCTTCCCAGCGAGGCAGTGCTTAGTACACTGCCGATACACCAGTGAGCCAGTCGATAACGTCACAAGTCCTTACAGCATTGATTAAAGAGATCCCCAAAGTGAACATCAAGAGGAAGAGTGTTCTTTTATTCTGGGGATTTCACTGTCATCTGCGGTGAGGACAAGCAGTACCTTGTGATTCCAGTGCAGACGGCGTGTCTTGTTTTCTGCCAGTCTCTCACTAACCTTTTGCGGATGATACAGTTTTACAAATTCAAGTAAAATTAATTTAGGATGAGGTGGCTCATTTGTAAATATGTACTCATTTTAAATCCCCTGTGGTACTTTGATTTGTCTTTCCATTTCCATCATTAAGTACATTCTTATTAAAAATGTCCTTTGGGGTAGGCAGGAAGTAAGCTGGTGTGATTGCTATTTGCCTAATCATGACGTGAGCGAGTTTATCAGAAACTTTTTCTCATTTTCAACTTCAACAGTGCTTATGAAAATAAGCAGGAAAATAGATGGACATTTTTAATAATGATGGGGTGATATCATTTACTGTTACTGGCCCAAATCTCAGACCTCTACTTGTGTCGATTCACCTTAAAGAAGAAGTGCCACTTAAAAGAAGTTTTGTTTGATCTTGGCAATTAATTTTTTTTGTAATGCACTGCTTATCTTTTTTTTTTTTTTGGTTTTAAAAGCACAATCACTAAACTTTGTTTGTAAACCATTGTAACTATTAACCTTTTTTTTTTTTTTCTTTGTCTTATTGAAAATGTTAAGCATTTGTTTGGGATATTTTTCATCTTTTTTGTTAATGCTCTATGTTTGTATTTGGAATATTTGAATGATGACAGACGGTAAAGTAACAAACGTAAGTGTGGGCCATAATCAAAACACTTCTCACTTTTCCTGGATTTACAGAAAATTACCAATTTTTATGGTGGCCTCTCTCAACATTGGATTATCATTAAAGCTGAAATAGAGGCATTAGTTGCGTTGAATTTGCCAAATGATGTCCTCTGTCTGTAGATTTTACGATCTTTTTTGTAATTATAAAATTTCTTTGTCATTGGTGCTAATGGAAAAAAATGTGTGTTTGTTTATTGACAGCTATCAGGACTAGCCCCAATGAAAAAAAAAAAAAAAAAAAAAGAAAAAAAAAGTGTTTTGGTGTTTACCGAGGACTGAAATTTTTCATTTAGCTAATTTTTAAAGAAAGGTTCCATAGAAAGGGTGTGCAGTACTAAAGGAACAATCCATGTGATTAATGTTTTCATTATGTTCATGTAAGAAACCTCATATTTTAGCCATAATTTTGCATACTGAGGATCCAATAATCAGAAAAGTAATTTTTGTCACATTATTTATTAAAAATGTTCTCAAATACATTCTCTTTCTTGTGTAGTTTCTTGTGTTCCCCAAATGTAATTTTAGGGCCTACTCTGCTCTTCTTTCTACTGAGACGAGTCAGAATCTGCCCCTTAGAAATCATTCCATTACAGTAACATGAGCGAAGTGGGAGAGCTGGATGCAGCCTAAGATTTTTACATAATTACAATTGATTGCTTTAAAGATCTGATTTCTGGGTGCTTCATGAACTGTGATAACGAAAATGTCTCTTTGCCTGCCAATTTCCAGAGAGAGCTGACGAAGAAAATCTGTACCAACAAAAGCGTTCACCTCAGGGGTAAGGTACAGTTGTTGCAAAGGAAATAAGATCCAAATATGTGAAGGGAGTGAGTATTCTGAGTTATAGTTTCTTGAGGGTTGCACAAATACAGTTTGTCTTGTCTTATGTGCCAGCTGTGTTCCTACATGTTAGCCATTCTGTGTTCGGCAGAGTCCTGCTGTGAATCACAATCAAGCAGGTGATGGTCCCAGAAAAAGATAGACAGCATGTTCCATCAAAACCCCGATGCTTTTCTTCAACAAAACCTTTTTGTCACTTGTCTTTTTGGCTGCTGTATTTCTCCTTTCCCGAGAGCTTTAAACAGTCTGGACCCAGATCCAAAGGTACTGCAACGTACTAACAGCGTCAAGTGCCTTTCCAGAGAAGGGTCTAGAGCCTCGACAACTTGATTGGGTGTGAGCTTCAATTTATTTTTTTTTTGTAATTGTAGTTTTGAAGCAGATATTAAGATAGTAGAGTAAGTCGAATTTGTTACTTTTCTACACTGCTTAGGAGGATTTTTTGGGGCATCTTCATCTGTCGTGCCGGAGTTCCAACCGGCATGTGATAGAACCGCCAACATAACCCAGTCAAGAGCCCATACACAGGACTGTGCCAGAGGAGACATCCATCTGGCTGCACCTTTCTGTTGGAGGAAGCAGGAGAGGTTGATTTCATGGGCACAGGCTGCTTCAGCAGATGATTGTCTTTCCTGGCACTGGAACAGCCTCATGGTTTAGGACCAAGCCATTGCCATGGCAGGATGTGGGAAACGAGATGGAGCTTGAGGCATGGTCCCTGAGCATGTCAACCACTTGGCGCAAAACCTTAAGCCACTGCCAGAGGTGTAGTGGTGCATCACAATGCTGGGATCCAGTTGCAGCTGTCATGTGTAGACCTCTGTAAGGTGTATCTGTCCAGGAACACTGGTGCTCATGGCCTGAAAGAACAGGCACTTGGTTCATTCTGTACTGGCACGGTGACATACTGGAAAACAGGCATTGGATCCCCAGCTGCTGTCCATATCCATCTGCATAGCTTTTGCACTAGAGGTCAAACTCCAGCTGAATTTCTGACCTCAGACAGAGGTAAGTGGGAAATCTTGCCCAATGTATTTTTTTAGTAAGCGTTACTATAAGTTTGTCTGATGGTTGGTGGGATTCCCTGAGGAGCTACTTGGATTGTTTTGTGATTTAGCAGTAGCTTGAGACACTGTATCACAGAGTTGCCACAGAGTTCATGCGTTCACACTGGGTCCTCAGTTCACCGTGGTCTAACCAAAAGCATCACAGTGAACATAAAATTTACAACAGCTTGCCCTTAAAATTAAAATTGCTGTTAATTGGTATTGACACGCACCTGACCTGGTCTTTGGAGTCTAGGTACAGTAAAACTCAGTCATTCATGCATTATTACTTTACATGTGGAGTTATCCAGTGACTGGAAAGCCAATGCAACAGGAGGTTTGATTATGCTGTGTAGCTGAAGAAAATAAGAGTTTTGCTAGAGAATCTGTACTGTTTGTGTGCTGGATTAATGTCAGGAATGTAGAAGTTTGATTTTTCTTAAAGTGTGCTGCAAAATCCTGTAAGAGGTATTGTTCAATCTGACTTCATTGAAAGTAAAATAGTATTTATTGGGATACTCTGAAAGATGGCTAAAAAGTCAGAATCATAAAATTTTAGAAAATGCATCTCACATGTTTTAGTATTATGTACAAGTTTATTTTCCAAAGAGCATTTATTTTGAAGCATAAGAGACAAAGTGGTTTTATTTTAGGGTGATGCAAATATAGCCAACATCTGTACTTGCAGAAAGTTTATGAGTAGGTTAGCTGTAACAGAAGTGCAATTTTCTTCAACTCCTGAAAATATATTTGAACTATCACACTACTCCCTCTATTCCAGACCCAGCTAGTTGTTAAAATCCCAACCTAGTTGATTGCTTTAGTTGGCCCCATAAATTTTGCATAGTATGTTGCTTTTGATATTTCCTACTTTAGTTTTCTGTAATATATTACCTTCCTTGATTAAACTTATGGAAGAAAAAAACTTCTGTAGGGAAAATATAAGATCTGGCTACCATCACATCTGTTCTGCGGTATGCTTTCTCAAAAGCGCATCTCCAACCTTTGCATTCACAGTTCCTAAAGGATTCTTTTACTGTCAGCAACAGACTCATCTATTAAAAAGTAGAAATGGTACATTCCTTAAATGAAGCATTCGGTTTAATTATCTACATACAGGTGGAGAAAAGTTTCACACATTGTTTTTGCTTATGTTACAGATGAAAATTCTTTTCAAATGAAAGTCCTACAGCTTATCTGTAAGAGAAGCATTATAGTATGTTTAGTGTGTACACAAATGCAGACTGAGATACGCGTGTGGTTTTTGTATTTGATGGGATTAAGGTTGAGAACTGAGAGTCTGTTCCAAACACACGACTGAAAGATGAACATGTTTATGGATGTTTGAGGTGGACATGATGATCCTAATGGGTCCAACTCTGTATATTCTATAATTGTATGAGTATAACATCATCCTCACTGGACATGTCCTTCAACATCTCCTTTTTTGTTTTGAAATAACTGAAATTTTCAGGATGAATCTTTAAAATTAACACCAACTATGGATCTCGATGTGAACAGTTTGCTTGTGTTTGATAACACCGCCCAAGGATTTTTCTGTTGCCTATAAATAGTTCCTCACAAAAAACAGTGCACTACTGTCCTGTGAAATATTTGAAGATTAGGAACATTAGTTCTTAAATTAATTCTTTCTTTTTATCAAGCCACTGAGTTGTGGATCACAGAAACAGTCAAAGGTTTGAAATGACACTGTGGAAATTGGGATCCATATTGAGGATGGGGGAAAAAAACCCACTCCATCTTATTCAGAAAGAGTAAAAGGGATTGATGAAACTGGAATCCAGTCTCTATGAAAGCCGTAAAGCAGGAAGACAGGTTGGAAAGGGGGAATCAAGGGATATAAAGAGAACAAAAGCTTGAACTGAGGAACCCAATTCTCATTGAAGCTAATGGCAAAATTCCTGTTGAGTCGAACTGTCCCAGAAGTCAATTGCCTCCTTACAGGCTGGTAAACAATAGCCATCACAGCGCAATGAACACTGGAAGAAGAGCGAAATCTTTGCCGCATGTTGGTTTTGTTCTGTGTCCTTGCTAAATATACACCTAATAGGCTCGTTTTAAGCTGCCAGAAGAGGAAAGTGGGGTTTTAATTCACCGTGGCATTCAGCTTTCCTGCCGCATGAGATGATGAGGGTGGAACCTACTTAGCTTTAGTCTCTGTATCTGGCCTAAATTGGAGCCAGTTGCTTTGCAGACCTTTTTTGGAGCATGACAGTCCATGATGATAAAGATGGTGTTTATTGGATTTTTTTTTTTTTAGATGTAAGATATTTTTAGCAAAAGTAATACAATGAAATGTAGAATAAAACGATTTAGTATTGACTTCTATTCTGTAGCTTCCCACCAGCCTTTAAGCACAGGTCTGCTTCAAACAGAGCAGCAAGGGATAACAGTAAAGGACCCCTTACAGGATTTGATGCATAGAAGGACAAAAGGAAAACAATTCAAAAAAAACCCCAAGCCTCCACACTCTGCCTCCTTTAACAAAAGATAGCTAATAGGGTATTCCTAAAGCATTTCAATAGCATGAAAATAATGGCCAAGTACCTTTGTTTCTGCAATGTTAATTGTCACAAAATCAAATATGTCATTATAGTCTTGAGCAAGATGTTTGCAAAAGAAATTTGTGCTCTACTGCACTGAGTACGGAGCAATGCAGTTTCTCATACCTAGTAAAATCCCGAAGAAAGTGGAGCGAAGAACTAGGTCGTGCCACAATCACCTCAGCAGTGTGCCAAGACTAGCCTGCTAATCACCTTACTAACACAATGTACAATGGAAACAGCCATCACAAACAGATACTTCAAAGGAAGCAGCACAAAAAACAAACATTGCCTTAGTGTGAAATTCAAAAGACATCATAATGCTCAAGTCTTTATTTCTTGGATACTGGTGCCTGAAATAATTGTACAGGTAGTATAAAAATGCAAGGTACTAATGGGGAAGTCTTGTAGGAAACAGAATTAGTTTAGGCAGATGTAAAGAATATGAGTGCTACATAGTTTTATTTATATGTGGATATATAGACCTATGCATATGCATCTTATGTTACTTGAGCAAATGTCATTCTTATGTGATCCATTTGGGAGGGACATGGATATTATGCTTCTGTTACTGCAGGTTGTGTTCCTCAGAAGAACTTCACAGAAGTCATCATCAGATGATAGTGTGCAAGGTGTAAAGGAAAAAAAAACTGTACACTTGTTCATCAATCTAAAATGTTCCACCTTCCTGTGCTTGCAGTATGACATTCTTTTCACTTGCATTTTACCTTTTTTATTTTTTTTTGCACAAGATGTGTTTCATAGAGTGGAGAGGATGAACACTAACTGCAGTTTGCCACAACCTCTGTGTTTGTTGACCACATCTTTGGCTTTGGTGAATATTTTGCAAATGCTTCTCTTCAGCAGGAATATTTGATTTTCCCATTGACACTGCACAGTGCTATGAAACCAACACCCATCACTGGGAACCTAACCCTTGAGAGTTCACTTCAGCTGGCTATAATAGAGGCCGACAACAAATCCAGAGTTCACACTACTACACTCTATTATCATGCCTGTGTAGCTGTTCATATTACATTTCATGTAGGGACCCTCATTGCACTCCCCTGAGGCAGGTGGCGGTTTGTTCCCGGCTGTACAAAACATGAGTGGAAACTTACCTTCACAGAGCACTTCTGAGATTTTATTAAGATCACAAAGGAACATAGTGCTTTGAACATAGTGCTGATGTTCAGGTTCTGAAGTCCTGCAATGTTTTCCTTCATTGCACATTAAGAAATACCGCCAACTCAAACTCAGCCTACTGATGCTCTGGGGTTACAGTACCTCATACATTGCCTGCTTATATCCATGTCCACATGTACTTCTCTGCCTTTCTCAGGGTTTTGTCCACTGTACTCCAAGGAGGAAGTCAGGGAGGGCAGCAAAATGAAGCCCAGTGTAATGATGCAGGGGCTGAAGAACCTGTTGTTTGCAGAGTATCGGTGTCAGAAATCGAGATATGACACACACACACCCCCCTCCCCAGCATTCAGTCCTCCTGGCACTGTGATCAGTGATGAGGTGATGGAGTGCACAAGTGCTTGAAAGGGAGTTGGTCAGATATGTTGCATGCCTGTGTTGTGGTTCTGCCCCAACTGGGAGCTGAGCACTGCACAGCAGCTTGCTCTCGGGGCGATAGAGGGGAGAAGGGGAAGGGGAAAAGGACAAAAAGCAAAGGCAAACCTTGTAGGTTGGGGTAAGGATAGTTTTCTAGGACAGCAGAGAGAGAAATAACAGTAATAGCAAAAATATATGAAACTGGTGATACACAATGCAGTTTCTCACCAAACAGCACAACTCGGGCTATACAGCTCAGATCCATCCCAGAGCTGGACCATCCCCAGAACCACACATCCTGGAGCCATGCACTCCTCCCCTCGCTGGCCCCCCCTTTATTCTGAGCATGATGTAATTGACATGAAATATCCTCTTTGGCCAGTTTGGGTCACCTGTCCCAGCTGTGTCCCCTCACAGCTTCCTGGGTGCCCCCCACCTTCTCGTTAGCAGGGCAGCATGGACATCTGAAAAGTCCTTGACTGCTTGGCAATGTCTAAAATACCAGTGTGTTATCAGCACTGCTCTCATCCTTACTCCCAAACACAGGCAGCATTACACCAGCTGCTAGAAAGAAAATTAACTCTATCCTTGCTGAACCGAGGACAGTCCCCAAAGAAAAATTCAAAGTTGAAAAAGGGAGGTGAAGAGAGTGGTTGAAAATGTTCTTTAATGGGGTTTTGTGGTTTGTTTGGGGCTTTTTTTTGCCCTGAAAGGAGAACAAGTAAACACTGTTAGGAAGTCTTATGAAAGCAACTAACAGGTGATACTTCCTGTGGAGATTCTTGGCTGTCACAGTAATCGTCATAAAACTTTCAAATGACAAATTTTAGCTACATCCATTTTTTACACTACAGAGAGATTAATAAGGCTGTGCCAGCAAGATACCAACCAGGATGCTTGAGCTCCTTGTTAAAATGTAGGAAAATATCCTTGAAAGCATATCCTCACTAAAGTAACGAACTGGGGCTTAGCTGTATTTCCTGCAGTCGGAAGGTGCTACAGACACTTAACTTTTGCAGCAGATATGCCTCAGAACTGTCTGAATCCCCGTGGCAATTAGAATTAAGATACAGTGGGATTAATTTAATGTCTGTCAAGCACTCTGAATATGAGCGTTTCTGTATGAGCTGTAAGTAGCAGCAGCACTTCTGTCAGTTTTGCTCTGCGATCACAGTCAAGATGGTTTCTCAATAGCTTTTGGAGAGCTTTTATTTAGTTAGTTAACCAGTCCACTGAAGTGCAATAAATCTATACTATACCAAAAAAAAAAAAAAAAAAAAAAAAAAAGGAAGGGGAAGAAGAGAAGAAAAATAGATTTATGTGGATTTTTTTTTTTGTTCCCCATTCACTGCTTGTAGGCTTGCTTTCTTGGATGCATGCACACTGTCACTATGCTTTGACATCAGGCTCACGCTGGGGAAATAGAGATTCCTAGAGCCAGTAAAACACATAATGTACTAATTTCAGTTCCTTTATATTTCTTGTTGAGTGCAAACTATAAAGATATTAGTCCAGCTAAAATATGAATCTTTTGTTAAAGTTCCAGTCAAAGTTAATAGTTTAATATATTCATCAAGTTTTTAAGAAATTAGTTCAAATATCACCATAACTTTACAGAAAGGATCAAAGAAAAATTGAGAGGAAAAATATAAATTGCACTTAGGTATTTTCTGGTTGCAGTATTTCAACAATCAGAAGCAAACAGTTCTTCATTGACTTTGATTGTAGTCACCAAACTGATTTCATATTGGTGAGAGACGATACATTAAAAACAATTCCCAGAACTGCAGAAAGTAATGTTGAGAAATGTTTGGATTAACCGGTTAGGCATCTCATTTGGCAAACCCAGTTCTCTGTGTGATGGAGAATGCCTTGTGTGACAGGATCCTGATTTGTAAAGAACATCAAAGAAAAATCCTATTTCTTCAGGCACTATTATAGCTTGCAAACTATCGTTATCACTATCCGTTTCCTTACCAGCTGCTTAGAAATTTCAGTTTTCTATTAACCTTAGACCGTCATTCTTGTAGTTGAGTAAGTTACAGCAGGATCTCTTTGTGCCCATCCATCCCCAGCCCTCCCCCAATCTTCAAACAGCAGATATCTGAATTTTAAATAGTTAAGTTCTCAGATAATCTTGTTACAGCTGCCATGACATCACCTAGATTATGGCCTCTCAAAACAGTAGAAGACTACTTCTACTCTGTCCTCTCATCCCAGATAGCTGTCTCTTCTGGAGAAGGGCTCTCTCTCCTCCTGTGTACATGTGCAAAGAGCTGCAGGACGGCTGAGCTGAGCATTGCTACCGTAATGTAAATAATACAATATAATTAGCATTTAAACGTAAGGCCTAGTGTTATTCTGAGACTATCAGTGGAGGCCCTTGAGAATCAATTTTGGGACAATCTTATTTAATGTTTTCATTAAAGTACTTGGCACAAAAGCAGGAGTCCGATAATGAAATGTGCTGATCACAAAAGTTGTGAGCAATTGTCAGGATGGCGGAGGAGCGGGTCACCTTGAGGGCTGGAATAACAGATATTGGATGAAATTAAGAAGTTCACTATGCAAGGTCATGCATTTAGGAATTTATATAAATGCCTATTATATGCTGGAAATTCGTCTGTTGTAAACAATTGTGAGGAAGAAAAAGGCCTGAATGCATTTGTTGATCCCAGGACGTTTTATGAACTCCCAGTGAGATGATGCTAAGAAATCCAAAGCAAAACAAATGCAAACCTGAGATATCCAGTAGAAAGAGAGGGACATGCAGGTGTCATTGTCTCAGCACTTGTAACAACACAAATGGCATACTTTGTCCAATTCTAGTTGTTTGTAGAGCTGATGCTGCGGTGAAATTTATAGAAAATGAGAAGCATCTACTTTCTATAGTCAGATATGCTCCTTGAAAACTGAAAGTTTGTGGTAAAGACATTTTAATTCATGTCATAGTGCATCTTTTTGATAGGAACTATTATAGACACATAGAAAAAACATCTGTCTGCCTGTTTATACGTGAAAAATTCAGAATAATTTCATTTGAACTCAGTGTAATTGGTCTAAAATTCTAGTGGAATCTCACTCTTCATTAAGAAACATTAACAGCTGGACTCATCAGTAAAGTCATGAAAGCACAGGATGCAACTTTTTCCCTGACAGCAGCTTCTGACACAGGCTAGAATGCTGGAGTATCATATTCAATTTCAGAGCAAGACGTTAAGGTTAATGTGTTGCTTTTCCATCTAAACCACAGTGTTAAGACAGAGAAGACTAAACACTTCAGTGGTTTGGGGGAAATGGCAGAGTACCAATAGCTGAGGTAGCCTATGGTGGTCAACTTGATTTCACTATTCAGACAATGAAATGGACAGGCAGAAAATAATAAAGTTCATTCTTATAATAACTTATCTTTTGGAGGTAGATCCAAAGTTGAATGTTCCACCCTAAGCTAAATCTGAACTAGGGGTATCTTAATCTGTTTGGAAAGATGACAGTTGAGACCATCTGAATGTGTGCGAGAGTTCAGAGAAAATATGTGAGGAAGTAGAAATGAGAATACAAGAAGGAAGAACATGAGCCCTGCGAAAGTAAAGCTGACCCCCGCCCCCTCCTCAATGGCATGATCCAGAGGATAAAGAGAGGACAAGTCTATAAGATTGTGCAAGTCACCAGGAAGCCAGGGAGAATAAATATCCTGTAATCAGAAGGTAGATGTTATAGGATCTTAGAATGTATGGGGTTAGAAGGGACCTTTAAAGGCCATCTAGTCCAATCCCCATGCTCTGAGGTGCAAAGGAGCAAGAGTGCTGTAAAAGCAGTTCCAGCATGACATCAGTGAAGAAATTTGAGCTGCCAGAATCTAGGAGGATCACAAGGTTGTTCAGCTCACCTCTCCAGGCCAAAGGAAGGCACCTTCTGCTGCACCTGCTGGTAATTCTCTGGTACTATGTTGATGATGAGTAGGACCTCTCCCTCTCTCTTGCTGTACATGAACTTGAGAGTAGAAAACAACTTCCTTTGTATTTAGTTTAATGCAGTTAATTGAGGCAACCCAGCTCCTCCTGCAATTTTATTAGCCTGGTGCATTTTTTTAATAGGGTGTTACATATTGCTTTGATTCATTTCTGCGTGACTGCATGAGTGATTCGGTGTCCTGAGAGCACATCTTTTTCACCCAAGGTGCTAAGTGTGAAAACAAAAGAAATAATTTTCAAATACGCTTAAATGACTTAGAAGCCTAGGATTTAGCCCCTGAGCACATTTTAATACATTCAAATATTTTAAACCCCATCACGCGACGGTTGCACAATTTTTAATATCTCAGTGTAATTAGAGATCACTTCCTTCGCAAATATTTAGGGTAACAATGTTGCTACCTGCATAGCTGAATCTCACAGAGGAAGGAGGATATTTACAATAGTTTATAAAGTTTTTATTGATAGCAAAGTATCTTACAGTGATTTAATTAAATGCCAGTACAATTGTAATCACAGTAGTTTATAGGGCAAGAAATGAATAACTCTAAATTGAATATCTATTCCATGGGAAAAAATTAGTATAGTTTGCATTTAAACATTTTTTTTAAAATTGCATCTTGTATCTATTACCAAAATATCTTCATGTTTTTCCTTGACTCTCACGGTCTCTCCTATGGCTTTTCCAGTGATGTTACACTCCAGTGCACGAAAGCTGCAGCATGGTTTTTCATGCTACAAGCTGTAGCGTGATGATGGAGTCTACCTATGAATACATCCAGACACCCCCCCCCCGCTCCTCCAGTCGACATTACTTCTCTGCATCTACCTTCTGAAATTGCCTTTTTTATCCAGCTTGTACCATTGAAAGGGAATTACACCCCAAAGGCTCTGGAGCAGACCTTTGGAAAAAGTACTTCTAGCAAGTCTTGGAGTAATTGCCTCCCAGCAGCCTGAGCGCGGGGCCTGCTTTGGCAGTCTGACCCTAAACTGTAACCTCTAGGTTCTTATTATCATTATTGTCATATCTGCTCCTCTGTCATTAAGAGACTTTCCCATTTCGCTTTATTCAGCTGGGAGCTTTAAACCCTCTGGCCCACAATTTCCTTCTCTTTTTTTGGCATTTCTTTTTCTCTGTCCTTTCATGAAACTTGTCTGCTGAGTGACATGCCCTCTGTAAAACATAAACCATAATTACTCCAGGATTGCTCATACTTGGCATAAATACTGTACTTGCAACTGCGTAACTTATAGCAACACGTGTCACATTTAATTAAATCGCAAAGCTACGTCTTAAGTTGTCCTTCAGGAGAAAGAAAAAAAGCCAGAGAGAAGGCAAACTTGTCTGAAAGAATCTCTTATTCCAGCCGCAATATTTAGGCAACAGCTTCACGTAAACTGGGCGTGTGCATGCATGGACGTGTCGTGGTTTAACCCCAGCCGGCAACTACACCCCACACAGCCGCTCACTCCCCACCAGCAGGCTGGGGGAGACCGTCGGAAGGGTAAAAGTGAGAAAAGTCATGGGTGAGATAAAGACAGTTTAACAGGGAAAGCAAAAACCACACACACAAGCAAAGCAGAACACAGAATTCATTCCCCACTCCCCATGGGCAGGCAGATGTTCAGCCATCCTCAGCAAAGCAGGTCTCCAGCACACCTAATGGTGACTTGGAAAGACAAATGCCATCATTCCCAATGTTCCCCCTCTTTCTTCTTCTTCCCCAGCTCTATATATTGAACATGGCACCATATGGTATGAAATAGGCCTGTGGACAGTTGGGGTCAGCTGTGCCAGCTGTGTTCCCTCCCAACACCTTGTGTACCCCCAGCTAGTGGGGTGGTGTGAGAAGCAGCAAAGGCCTTGGCTCTATGTGAGCACTGCTCAGCAGCAGCTAAAATATCCCTGTGTTATCAGCTCTGTTTCCAACATAAATCCTAAACATAGACCCATATCTGCTACTATGAAGAAAATTTACTCTATCCCAGCCAAAACCAGCACAGGATGACCCGTACCTTCCTGGTCTTTGTTGTTGTGCCCTGTACTCCACGGTTGAGAGTCTTCTGACCCAAGCATAGCAGTCTACACCTAGGCTGAGACTGTGCCCGGGCTCCTTGTATGGAGAAGGAAATGGCATCTTCCTGATGCGACGCATTTCATCCTAAGATATGTGTCTAAAATAGGTCAGATATATCATGTTCTGACACTGGCTATTTCTCTTGATTGATGGCTTATGCCAGGGGCCCAGGAGGACCAGGTCAGACTTAGGTATCTGCACTGCTGATGCTTAAACTTTAGTGAGACTAATTCCAGTCCTATCATCTTTACTTAAAAAAAAAGTTGCAGTGTTAAGATACAAACCAATGACATAACCATTCCTATTGCACTGCAAAACTCTTACACTTGATCATCTCAAGTAGTTCCTTCAAATGAACTGTCGATTTTTTTTTTTTTTTGAGCTGTTTATTATTGCCTTTATTCTTCTTAGGTTAATATGAATTGCTCTTATAAATAAAAGGCAACAGAGGCACTAGTTTACTGAAAGGTAGAAGTTTTATGGAGCTGTGTTTTTCTAAGGCAATCTTCTCTTAGAAAATGCTGAAATGAGTTATTTTGAGTTTCTCATTTTTATCAATTCTGTTTTGTCACTACATGTTAACATAGCAAAATTGAAACATTATTGATTTGAAAGGTTTCATCATTCTCTGGATTATTAGGTTGTTTTTTTTTAAATCCTGTCAGTGGAAAATATTTGAACCACTAACCTTCGGTTCTTATAGGCAATAAAAACAAACTCAAAAAGAATTCTGTTTTCTGTCTAGCTGTGGATTTCTTTAGACACTGAAGCCTAAAAATGCTGGCTTAAGAAAGCCTAAAATTTCAACCAAACCCTTCTGGCTTTATACAAATGCAAATATAATCGAAATCCTGATCTGGGCTGGGGCCTTTAAGCAGAGTTTTCATTCAAAATCTAGGTCTGCTTAACTTTCAGTCTAATGATATGAAGGCTGCTTGGATGCCTATTGCTGTCTTTCAGGCTACCCCTCAAACTGAACTGAACCGCAATCTGTAGTCATGCAGAAAGGACAACAGGGAGGCAGGCCGTTTTAACAGCAAATCTGTAGAAGTTTGATAGTATTTCTGCAGAAAAGTACAAAGGCATGTAATTTTTATAGTCTCTTTACTTAGAGTTCAGACTTTGACATTTTTATTTTCTCCTAGATATTCTTAATTATGATTTTATTAAAAGTCAGTGTGAACTTAGCAATTATAAGATATATGTTTATCAATAGTACATAGTACTTTGTGATACAGATCATAACTTTTAATCTTTTGTTTTTTTTTTTTTTAATGCTCAGAGTATGTTTTCCTGAAGAGCTGGAAAATGAGATCCTTATGTTACTAAATTTGAATCACGTTCATAAATAATTTTGGCCCAGTTCTTACTGTCACCTCAAACTAATTATGTGAGAGCAGTTCATGAAGAAGTCATCAAAGGTATGCAAAAATTAGAGCAGACTCTTACATATCTCTAGGACAATGTAAATATGGTAGTTCAAGCACAAATTTCTCCCAATTCTTCTCTGAATATAACCAAACCATCCATAATATTTTATTTTTCTGTTCTAAAAAGCATGAACTGAAATTCTATAAAGCCTATAAATTCAAATCAAGTATATAATCCTATAAAATGCTATCTGTAACAGTTTAGCCCTTGCTATTTTTTAAGCAATCCCAATCTTTGTTATAATTCATATTTTTTTCAAGTGTTTTTTTCTTGGTTCTGTTTTCCTGCCTGAGTCCTGTAATTCACATCTCAGTAATTCCTTATCATACCTGACAGTTGAAGGATTAGTGTGTGCTTTTTTCCGTACAGTTTTAATATAGCTAATTTAAAGAGGCATTTGACACAGAATATAGAAAGAACTATTTCATTGTTCAGCAAAACACATTTTCATTACAGCTGCATCTGGCTGTGATAGTTGACCTTTACTTGAATGTAAAAATTAATGCTTTGTCTAAACTAAAACATAGATGATTTCCCTGCAAATTACCAGTAGAGGTCTTTGATAAATAGTCACAGCACTTTAGCACAAAATGACTTTGAACATCATGACAATAGGAAAGCAAGATACTTGTCAATATGTATTTCAGTAGTGCATGGGCATTTAATTTTCATTCCTGTTCACTGTCATGTGTGGATTCTCTGAAATACAGCAGTTCAGTGGTATTTACAGATCTACTGCCATTCATTAAGCCTGTTTACAGGTGGTTTGTTTATTTGTACTTTTAAAAATATATATTCTGACATGAGCATATTTGCAAAAAGCCTTGATATATCTGTAGCTGGAAACTGCACCAGCAAGAAAGCAGCTGACAAAAAAAGACTCTTTCCCTGAATCTTTCTTGCTGTCTATATAATGGTAGTTTATAGCACTTGATGTTCTTTGCTACCTGGAGACTTATTACACCTTTAATTCACATATATTCTGCTCTTCTGTTTTTGAATTATTCTGGGTTTTTTTCTAGCTTTGATTTCTTTTCCCTAGGTTGGTTATTTTATTATTGATATTGCCATTACACACCATTGTGATTGTTCAATTTATTATTTATGTATCACCTAAAGGCTACAGAGATTATGGTTTTTTTTACAGACTGCAGTGAAAATAGCTTTGGTGTTTTCTGCTCTGGGTAAAGAGGTCAATTTTCTCTTTCTCTCATTCTACCCTGTGATCCTTGTGGCACTGGTAAAGGTTCAGTGAGCAGATACCAGTACCCTAGTTCTGTACATTTTGTCTCAATAATTTCCTATATTCAAACCATAAAAACAAGTGGAAAATCTGGGGTAGTGTTTACCAGTAGAACAATTCTGACTAAACATATCTTGCTTTGAGTGCAAGTAACACACAGAAGTACTCCTCCCCTCCCACCTTCACATTGCAGTCACAGCAAGGATTTGCAGTGGTGATTTCTGCTTGACAGAAGCAAGCCATGGAGCTGGCATTAGGAGAGTAAGATATACTCTGTAGTTCCCAATTCCAGTCACAGCATGGCAAACACTCAGCCTGTGCAAGCCAAGTAATATTGATATCAGTATTAAAATAATCCTTTTGAGTTGGATACATAACTAAATCACGAGTAATCTCTTGCTGCTAAGCTTACTCAGAGTCACTTAGATTTATGCCTAGTGACGAATAAATGTTGTGTATTAACCTCAAGCTATTCAAGCGGAACAAGCCTGTAGCTGCTCTGTTTGATCCTTGGCTTTGTTGGTCTTGTATAGCTCTGTCTTTGTCTCCAAAACTCTTGGGGTTGGGGACTCTGCTGTTCAGACATTGACTGACTGACTCAGTATGGGATTACCCTGAGGTTCAAGTTACTGGAGGTAAAAGCAGTATCAGGTAGTTCAGGAAAACTATTTCCCTCCCAATATTAAACAGTTAGACCTGTTATCCTGTGTCCTTTCTCACTTGCATTAGTCACCTAGTATAGATACCAAAACAGTCTTAGAAGACAAACCTCTACTTAGTTTCAGCAGGACTTGTGCTCCTATGGTCCTATGGATTATCATTGATTCTTGGTGATGGTGATTAATCTCATGCTATGGCATTTTTTAATTTTGACCTTTTATATTTAATTTAGTGATTAAGGAAACATTTATTTCTTTCTTAATAAGTGCTTGAAGATTGTTTCCTTTCTAGGCTTACTGCAGTTCTACATCAATAGAGACAAATTTCTATAGCCCATTCACTCTTATGAAACTAAGAATTTAATAACATTAATAAAGCTTGTGTAAAAAGAAATGGATGTGGGCATTTTAAAATACAGGATTAAGTCTAGTTGTTCTGTGAGAGTGTGATATCCTCGATAAATCACAGAAGATAACATGGAAATAAAATGGAACGTAACTATATCTTCTTAAGTCTGTGGAATTTGAGCCAAATTCATCCCTGGTAAGACTGAATAGAAGATTCCAGGTGGAAATGTTGGAGGAGTGTTAGCTGCATAAAATAAAAAAAAAAAGTAGGGACATTATTGGATTTTTTATGAAAATTCTATTTACTGTTCTGTTACATAATTATAAAATGGGCATGCGCCTCTGTGTAATCTGATTGTCTGGAAGCCTTACAAACCATGAGTAATCAACGCCATTCATGGTGCTGAACTCGCTTGCAGTGAATAGGGCTGATTACATTTACAGCCCAGAACGTCATTGCTTAGTTAGCTGTATAAATGTTTCTAGCTAACATTTTCTAATAGCAATAGGGTGCAGTAGTACAAGGCTTGTATATTGTTGACCTATGCCTGGTTGTACTGGTGATACTTGGCTTCTATTCTGAGTTTAACAGCATAGGTATAAATGAATGCAACAGAGCACACATCCCATTGCTTAATTATCATATCAGAAATATGGGCGGTAGCTGTATGGGAGGGATTTTGCTGCATGGGGTTCAATTAATGCCACTGAGCATCATGTGGCTGAATCCCTTTTATATCATTTCACATGAAAAGGATGGGTGGAGAATGGATTTAGAGAAGCCCTGAGGAGAAGGTCTTGAGGGTGTTGGTGGATGAGAAGCTTAACATGAGCTGGCAACGCGTGCTTGCAGCCCCAAGAGGCAAATGCATCCTGGGCTGAAGCAAAAGAAATAGGACCAGCAGGTCAAGGGAGGTGATTCTGCCCCTCTACTCTGCTCCTGTGAGACCCCACCTAGAGTACAGTGTCCAGTTCTGGGGTCCCCAGCAAAAGACAGATGCGGAGCTGTTGGAGCAAGTCCAGAGATGAGCCATGAGGATGATCAGAGGGCTGGAGCACTCCTCCTGCAAAGACGGGCCTAGAGACTTGGGCTTGTTCAGCCTGGAGAGGAGAAGGCCCTTGGGAGACCTTATTAAGGTTTACTAGTACCTGAAGGGGCCTACAGGAAAGCTGGAGAGGGGATGTTTATCAGAGAGAGTAGTGATAGCACAAGTGGAAACGGGTTTAAACTGGAAAAGGAAGAAATTCTCCACTGTGAGGGCGGTGATGCCCTGGCACAGGCTTTCCAGAGAAGCTGTGGCTGCAACCTCCCTCTCACTATCCAAGGCCAGAATGGATGGAGTTTTGGGCAACCTGGTCTCATGGATTGTGACCCTGTCGATGCCAGGGGGGTGAGAACTAGATGGGCTTTGAGGTCCTTTCAAACAGAAACTGTTCTGTGATTCTATGACTCTAAATACTTACTCTACAGCAAGCAATTGAGTCTGATCTGTGGTTTTACTGACTTGTGTTCTCTCAGCCCTTTTGTCTGCTAGGGCAATACTATGTTTTCTGTACCACATTATTATTTTAAGTGGTTGAAATTACTATATTATTAGCAGAACAATGTCACTGTCATAATTTTCATTATGGATTCTGCCTTCCAAGTCTTATGATTCAGCTGTAAAAATTTGCTCCAGATGTAGGTTTGATATACTATACAAAACATGGTCCAGAAATAATGTTGTTTATTTCTATTTGTTCTGCAGAAAAGCCAAGCTGGGCATTTTCCTCAGGTAGGTAAATGTTCCACTTGCAGGTGATGATCAAGAAAGAGGGGGTTTGGATATCTTCTCACTTTTTCCAACTTACCTGCAACTTGTACACAAGTGTGAGAGAAGTCAACATAAGCTATTTTCCAGAAACCTGAATGAACTGGAGGGATCTGCATGACATTTCTGCCATAGGGAGACATCTTCTTAGTTTCTTTTTTGAACTCCTCCCAGGGAAAGATCTGTTAAGGACTACAGCTTGCCCAGTGTTGCTGTGCCCTTGAACATCTTAGCAGCACCATCAAAGAATCTTTTTTCACACACGGCAGCAATTTCTTTTCTGGAGAAAGGATGGCATGTGAATCAATGCCACACCAAGGTAAAAGAAAATAAGAGAAAGGAAGAAAAAGAGCAAGAAAGAGAAAGGGAGAAAGTAATGCAGAAGGGAAAGAGAAAAAGAGCAAGCAAAAGACAGAGAAAGAGCCAGGAGCAAGGGAAAGGGAGAAACTTCTCTATCCATAAATTTTGAAGACATCAGTGCAGTGTAATGGAGAAGGCAAAGTCTGATCCAGTTAGCAGGTACTCTCTCACTTCAGGATTCTTCACCTAGGAGGCAATTATAGAACAGGTCCCAGCAGGACAGTCTGCCTTATGCACCCCCAGGGCCTCATTCCCCTCCAGCCCCACTCTCCCTGGCCCTGCTGCAAGACAAGATTAGAGCAATCCCTGTACTGCAGCAGCAAATTGCATGGATAAACTGAGATGTAGCATCCACTTTCTGATGCTGCTTCTTCTCCTAAGCTAAGATAGGAGCTTGAAAAGCAAAAAAAAAAATGGATTTCTGCCCCTTTTCTTGTATGGAAGAGTTTTCTTTAGCTTCTATGCAGACTAATGCAGGGCATAGCTAATTGATAATTGCTGCAGGCTGAGACTGACAGGTGTACATTTAGCACAGGAACAAGAAAACAGGGTTGGAAATCTGCCTATGACTTTGTTTAAATTAAAGATTCAATCATTTATCCTGGTAATTTAATTTAAAGAAGTATGTGTATTATGAAGGAAATGAGGACAGGTCAGATTGCAAGCTGTGAAACAAGGCTATCAGAAGGGATCAGGTTTTTTTCCTTTAAAGCACCTGTGTGTATTCCTGAACCTTTAAAGGCAGACAAGTTTCCCCTTTATTTCTAGAAGCCACCCATTACTTGGACTATTAATCTGCTATAAGTACATGTATGAGCATATTTTTGTCACACCTTTAAATTTGTTTACTCTCATTTGCTAGAACTTTTCACTGTCTTAATGTCATTTCTGGTAGCATATTAACATTAACTGCCTCATAGCTGAATTTTTCAGCTTCCATGCTGAGCAGAATCAGTTCTGCTTTCAGGCAAAGCTTTTCCACGGTGACTGACAGGAATGGATGGCAAAAAAATTCCAATTCCATGCTGTAGGAGACATTAAGAACTGTCATGCTGATTAGTATTTTGGATTAATAGTAATGCAGAGGTTTGTGTTTCATTGCTGCACTGATGGGTGGCCTTTGGGAAACTATCACAACACTGAAATCCCTTAGTGCTACTGCCCTGCATCTAGAGCTGAAAGATATTTCCTTCCTCTGAGGGACAGACGAGATAAGGGAGTTGAAACTGTTTATGTGACTCATTATCCAAAAGAGGAATTAATGTTTTGTAATAGCTAAAAAAGTCCCCAAAAGACTTGGGAGCTTAGTACAAATTTGTATTGCCAGGAAAATTAAAGGAGTTTTGCCTGTTTGTTTTTTTTAAGACAGAATAGACAGATGCTTTAATTCCCAAATGTTGAGTTCTAGCTGCATTTGCAGTATGTGATGAAGTTCTAAATAACATGAGGGTACAAACACCGACAGATCTCATTAGTACAGCATGAGATCTGCACTGTGGTTCTGAAGTGATGTAGTCATCAAAAGAGATCTCTCTTTCTTCCCAACTGCTTTGGATCAATATCCTCCAAATGAGACATTTGACTGTAGCGCTTAGGAGTGAGATCACAGTGGACGAGACTCCATCACATTTAGACACACCTAAAAAAGAAAAAAAGGAAAAAGAGGTGGTTTAACACAAAAGATCGTTATCTCCAGAAGTTCTTCAGTCGAGGGAAAGCCATGTGCATCTATATTTCTGGTATAGTTGCAGGAACAACATTTCTGGCAGAAGTCATACTTGAACAAAAGGCATCATGAATATGTTGTTAGCCTGCAGGTCAGCCCCGTTGTCCCATCCTTTCTCAGATTCAACCAGGAAATGCATGTGTACACAATGCCATTTGACCAGGATGAAAACATGGGAGATCTGCTTTAGCTATCAAGTTACAGATATTCTATACATTTTTTTTTTACATATGGAAAAACCCCAAAGAATAGATCTGGCAAATGTTAGATGTAACTTTCCTGCAACCTCAGGCATCCTTAAAAATTACAGTCAAACGTTACTGCCCCCATCAGAGAGAGAACATAGATATTGTAGCCTTAATGACCCATAACCATACACTTATTTCACAGATATGTAGCTTCTAGCGCTCTGTTTGGCTGGGGAGAGCTCATCTGAATAATGACTGCACAGTCATTTCTGCCCAACCACAGTGCTTCTGCATCTCCTGTCGTTCCGGCTCTTCCATGCGAGTGTGCTCCCTCTAGTACTGGCTCCTTCCTTACGCGCCCACTGCACCATGGCCACTCTGTGCTCTATCACATCCATCATCATGCCTGTCCACTTCTTCTGCAGATATTTAATTATGGAAGAGTAGCAGTATGCTATAGCTGTGTAATGGAAGAGGAGGGCACTTAACCTGTTCCCACAAAGACAGGTAAAGCCATGTATTGAATAAACAGGCACTGGGAAACTATCAGAGCAGAAATGAGGTTAAAAATCCTGAAACAGAGGTTTGTGGCCAGGATATGGCTGGGGAATTTTGATGGTGGTAAAAAGTCAGAGACACATTAATATTCAATAAGCAATGCAGAGATGAAAGACAGAATAATGTTTTCAGTAGCTGCTTACAAATTTGGCTCTTAGCAAGTTTTCAGTCCAAAATGCAGCACTCCCTGATAAGCAGAGGAGGATGCCAAATAGCAGTTCAAATGCAGCTTGGGGAATAGAAAAGTAAGGAGTGCTGGAGGTTGCCGTCCCTTTTACCAACTCCAGAGCCCCAGGGTCATTCTCCCAGTATTGCCTTTGGGGCACAGAAGCACATTGTTTGTCTCCTAAAGAAACAGAACTCCCTTGTATCAGCCACTCTGCTCACACAGAGCTTACTTACAAAGATGTCCACCTTTTGAAAAGGAGAAGTTGGTTTATATTCTGTCTAGGAAAAATGGCTTACCTGAGCTCTGACACCACTGACAGCCAGCTGTCTTGGTCCTGGTGTTTTAGCTTTACTTCTTCCATTAATCGAGCAACAGCTACCCACAGACTCATTTCACCTTTGGGTCGCACTTTTTTTGTAAGCTATTTATTTCACTGACTTTTCATCCTCCCCCTGCTTTCTATACCCTTTGCACTGCAATTTGCTACTGTGGCTTCTGGGCCAGAGAAATTATCTGTGTCAAAAGAGTAAATTGGTAGTCTTAGCTACTACTCTGAGTCCCACTTAAGAAGATGATGTAGGATTCCTTGGTCCATGAACTGAAAAAAACCTAAAGTAGAGGAGAGATGTTGCCAGAAGAAAAATAAACACATGTAACTGAGGAGAGTAACAATGAAAGGTGAAATCATAGCTGTAAGGCTGGAAATCTAATCAGTCGCCAGAAAAGGTTGAATTTTCAGTCCTTGCTATGTTACTAACAGCAACTTTCAATAGGGGTTGCAAAGAGAAAGGTTTTTGGGATGCTGTGTGAATATGTTGTAACAGGCATAAGGAAGCCCTGCTAGAAGAGATTTTGAAAGGAAACTAGCTTTATTCTTCTCGTTCTGCTCTCTTTACTCCTTTAGGTATTTCACTTTTACAATTTTCTTCTCCGTTATACTATGTTCTTCCTCCTTACTTTTCTTGCCAATCCACCGTTTTGTCTGGTAAATCCTTTTTACACATAAAGTCATGCTCAATACAAATTATTCTGAATTAGAAAAGCAGCTACTGAGCTTTTATAAATCATTTAGATCCCAGCCCTGCCAGGGGCCAATCACTCTTTTCTCTTACTTATTTCAGCAGAGATGAGGATGTTTAACAGCTCACAGATTTAATAATAGCTAAAATTATAGACCAAAAAGCATGCAGGGAGGCAGTTTCACTACAGAGCTAAATGTTTTCTTGTCTTTATCTGATCGTCAACACAATAAGCTATGCAGATGTGCAGGGTATCTATGCTTGTATAAAGAAACAGAAAAAAGCAGCACAAGGACAAGAAGGTAAGCCTTCAGATCAGAACAGTATCCTTGTGAAGTTGTTGAACAGGAATATTCTCCTGCCTGTGAGTGAAAGGAATGATTTGTGACTTGGACCCCATCCCAGTGGATCAGTACACGCATGGTAAATCCTGCTATGTCCTTTGGGGCATTTATAGGATTGTGGACTTTCCCACTGCGCCAAGCTGGCCACTGTTGCATGACAAATCATGAAACTCCAACTGTGAAAATTATGGACTCAGTCAAACTGTCAATCCAGTCCTGAAAAACAACTGCTGGTAGAAGTAACCTTGACAAAAATTTGTTCTACATGTGATAGTATTCGTAATCTGCGCTAGATGGATTTCAGAGGCAAGATATTCAGTAAGCCTCTCCTGCTGACTCAATATACTACTCCTATCAGTGCTTGGAAAACCCCCATACTCAGTTACTAAATACTGTGTGCAGTGTGATGTGATGCTCACGTTTCTTGACAATGCTTGAGTTTGGACTTAAAAAAAAAAGTTGCTGTTTGTGGCAGAATGAACTCTGTTATTATGCTGAACTCAATGTACCATTTTTGTAATTGGAGCTCTACAAAAGTCCATGTTATGTTTGAAATTCAACTTCAATTAACATACAGTTAATTTTCATGCTCTGTGAGGTTCTTATTAGTATTTTTCCTTTCTTACAGCTAAATTTATTTTAAATATATTCCATATTTACCAGGGCTTTGGTTTGAATAAATACATGTTTTTAAGAATGTGTGAGTGCAACTGTATGCATGTGATTTTCTACTAATAGGTATATAGATGAAGAACCAACCTTTACACAAAGAAAAGAAAAATGGAATAGTTATAGGATAACAATGTATAACCTAAACAAATTATCTTCTGGCACTACTAATGCCCATATTCTTCTTTTAATGTATCACCACGAAACACCAGGTTCAGGATTTTACACCCACTATACTTAGCTAGCCAAAATTTTTTTGAACCAACAGTAACTTTTCTTTTTCACAAAAATTTAACAAAGCTTTTAATCTTTTTTTATTATTATTATTTGATGGATTTTGTGTAAGGCTGAGCTAAAAATGTACAATTTAATTTTCTGCTTTATGCTTTCTTCATTTCTCTTTTTAAATCTTTTTTTCTATTTCTTATTCACATCACTTAAAGGAAGTAAGTAAGTGAAAGACAAAGCAATCAAATATATATGTTTCAGTAATATAATGGAAATCTTATACCTATTGAAAGCATTTTCAGAACTACAATGATTTTTTGTGCTTACTTTTGTTCTTTACTCAATTTTCTTCCAGGGTTATGATCTATTTCAATGGTACATTTTTGCCATTTCAGAGATTAACAACAGTGCTTATAGCATGCTGAGATTTTTGGGTTTTCTGTCTTTTCTTTTTCTTGCTAATTTCAAGAGATGTTTATGTATTACTATGATTCCAGCAAATATATGGAAGTCATTAACAGGAATGTAAACTTCATTTGTTCTGAATAGAAAAATGTTCAGTGCAAGCGATGTCATGAAATTAAGATTATAATGTGACATCATGTAAGAGAGAATATAACATGTTGGTGTTTGTAACTACACCTCCCTACTCTGCTCAGGTATGTCAGAGCTGGATGGAAACAGTATATACAGAAGCTACCTTTGAAAGACATAACTTCGGAGTCAGGCAAACTTCAGCCTTCACTCATAATTTCTTTTAGAGTGAAAAAAAGAGCATTAAATTGCATTATTATATGAAATTATTGTCTTAATGTATTGTTACAGCATAACACAAAATATTACGTTAGAGAAACTGTTAGTGGATAACTAGCTGATATTGACTTCAGATTATTTAAGGGTTCAGACCTGGACCGCAAGGAGAAGAGTAAGTCTTGTCACTGATGAGGAGTTTGTAGGAATGGATGAAGGCTACTACTGTATTCTTGTTTGGAAGCAATGTGAAAGTTATAGAAACCTACAGGGAGCTCATAGTAAGTAGCCTTGCTGCTAATCCATTCTGCAGATTTTTGCTTTTGCTTACTTTGGTTTTACTGATAGACCCATGTCAAAATATTATGGCTGAGAAAAAAACCTTCTTAACACCTTTGAAGCAATATTTGTGTAGGAAACTTTCCTAAATTTTTTCAGGCCCTTTACAGGTGGAATGGGACAACTGGGACCATGACTAGTCCATGTTTAATCTGTAATTATTGCCTCCAATCTTTAGTCCATCTGGCAGGCTTTATTTGTTATACATCACATGGCGGTTTGAATTATGAATGCATACATAGTAAAAGGCCAAAGTCTGACAAAATATTTGTGACTGAACTGTGTCTACTGAAGATAATTGCTTGGTTAGATTTTTTTTTTCTCTTTTTGCTATTTAAAATGTGATGATTAGGAAAACATCTCTGTCTTGCAATGTTTTAATTTTACAATGACTATTAAAACATTTTCATTCTCAAAATAGAACTGCTTACAATAGTAGATTAGTACCTGGCTTTGCACTACAAATGAAACTGCCACAGCAGTTGTCATATCAGAAAATATTCCTTGTTAGCAGTTGAGGATGTGAGGGAAAAGGTAAGAAAACAAAGAGCAGACTACAAGCATAGAAGGTCTTAATGTCCCCATAGGTACTATTCTGCACAGACCATGCTCATTTTAACATCGATGCTGACCAGTGTTCATTAGGGCATAAGTTTAATTTAAAGAGAATGGTCTCCAAATTTTGGCCAAGGTTTTCTCTTGCAAGGATTCACCCATTAATAATTGGAGTCTAGCAGTCCTTGTAATCAGGTTTGACTTCAGATTTGTCCCCAAGCTTGGTGCTAGGAGTGTTTCTGCCATAATGCAGCAATGACAGATGTAGATGCAACTGTTTTAAGTAAGCTTGAGTCACTGGGATCTTTAATTCTACTGCCACAATTTTATGAAGCATTTTCTGTCCTTGATTATTTTAACTCATTGATACCTGACAAGGAAATAGTGGAGACGATCCCCTTCAGATATGCCTGTGGTTGTGTGTAACAGCAGGGCACATCGTTTGAACACACATGCAAATCCAGCTTTGGGGTTTATGTTACACTTGACTCTGGGACCAGTTTCAAGCTCCATCATAAAGCTAAGCATCTCCTCCTGCAATTTCTTCAACAATGGGTCACTGCTGGTGGCAGCAGGCGGTGAGCAGTAGTGCTGAATAACACAGATGGCAGTACATCTGACAGTGTGGATTATTCTACAATAAAAAAATGGATGTCACTTTTATGCTTGCTGTTATGAGACCACCTGTATTCAGTCTGCGCTTGGTCAATAGGAAGTGATGGGGAAATTGAGAATGTTGTGCTGAGTGTTGCATACCTATGAACTCTACGTGTATCTGTACAGAGACGTGTCCAGAGACACATGTAAATAGACATGTGTACAGAGGTGTATGGTGAAAATGTGTTTCTGAAATTTGCAGAAACTTTTGATCATATTTACTGGCTCTCAAGAGAGATTAATTTTTAACATCCAGTGCTGTTTTCTAAGAAAAAGACTTCTTTCTCTATGCTGTCAGGGCGTGGGTTGCTTATAATTGTGGTGAAAAAGGGAAGAGTTCAGTATCCCACGGGATAAGAGAGACGCAAAGAAGCTTGCAGCCATCAGCATGTTTGAATTGAATTTCCAAGCTTAGTTATTCTGATAGCCACAGCTCTCCTAGGAAGCAACAATGCCATGGTTGGTATTTTTGTCAGTCCTGTTGCTGATACTGGTCCCCAAGTCTCACCCAGGTCTCTCCACTGTGAGTGGTTCATGGGAACGACATGCTGCTTTCTTAGATAGTTTCTGTCAAGGAAGATCTTGCTCCTGAGGATTTAGATATTTCTGCATCACAGTCATCTGTCAAAAAGAACTGGAGCCGGATGATGGGTGTGATATGATACTATGAGAAAAGTCATGATTCTAAAGAAAAGGCTCTTGTTTGGTCATAAAATAATATTAAGTAGATATTGTTTTCTTAATGAAGGGGAACACATCAAAAGATGAAGGAGCAACAACCAGGGAAGAAAAAACACTACAAATACCCCAATCATTTGGGGTCAGATATTCAGATGCTGCTGTGGCGGGACTACAAATAAAAGGCAAATGCAAGGTAGGTCTGCCAATCCCTCTTCAAGAATATGTATGTACAAGTAATGTGAATTTTCACCATCAAAACCAAAGCTTTTCTGCAGATCAAACTAGAGAGTTTGGATTTTACACAGGATCTGCAGGATCAGACTGCCCTCACACCCATTGTGCCCTTGCAGAGATGGTTGGTTGTCTTTGCTCTCAGTCCAGAAACATTCTCTATTGAAGTACAGAAAACCTCAAGACATTAACACCAGAGTCCTTAGGGGGAGTTTCTTTTCTGTCTTTTGAAGGTCTGGATGTGTACTTGCTGTTGCTTCCTAAACATACAATCATAGAATTGTTTTGGGTGGAAAAAACCTCTACGATCATCAAGTCCAACTGTTAAACTAGCAAGTCTCAATCACAGAGTGGGGTCTCTGTGGGCATTGCTCCTCTTTCCTCCTCCTTGACAGCCTGCTTTGAGGAGGCAGATATCCTCACAGCTGCACAGTCACCACATACACACAGGTAAGGAGCCATCCATGAGCCAGAGTACCTCAAATCACAGCTTGCCTTTTGACCAAACACATGATACCCTCCTGGGAGGTGGAAAAAAGAACCCTTTCAAAATCATTAAGTCTAACCGTTAAGATTTCCTATGATTATGAGGATTTCACTGTGTCATGGTTTGGTCGTTAACCATTTACCTGACTAAGTCTAAAATGGCAACTAAAGGCGTCTCTAATTCATGTGTTTCAGAAAATTCAATAGGAGGAAATCGATAGAGAGAAACACGTGCATGAATTAAGATTCAGCACACAAGCTTTTACTTCTATATTGAACTCAGGAAAGGCGATAGTAACCTGTATGAATTAATAGATCTGAAGGACAATGTGACTGCTTCTTTCACCTTGTACTTCTCAGGAATTATGTGTTGTCCTCTTCACCCCAGTCCCTAGAAGTCCCAAAAAGGGAATGTCTTTCAGAACTTAAAGAAAATCTACCATTAATAATTCAGTTAAATATATATAGAGAGAGAGGGAGTGAAAAGGCATTGACAACTACAACAATCAGAGAAAGATTTATTTTTCTGAAGAAAGTCAAGAGCAAGCAAAGTCCTGGAATAGGATCATGTCTAGAATATTCTTAAGGTAAAGAATTCAAGGAGAGTGGAGGGGGAGGGGGGTGGGGGGAAGCCCAAACTCTCACACTTTGGAAATTTTAATGGGCCTCAAGAGAAAAATGATGCATGTTGTCCTTTGATGGATTAACTTTAGCTAGTGGTTTTCCACGAGGTTAAACAGAATTTACTGAAGGTGACTTTATAACAAGCCTCAAATCAGCTTTTCCTGTATGGATATGACTGTAAAGTCATTTTTTCCTTTTGAAAGGCAATCAGAGGTTCTTTCATATTAATATGTAAAGGGAATGGTTATATTCAGTGAGTTAAGTTTTATCTTTCAAAACATGGTGTGGTGTTAAATCCCTATACATCAGTGAAGTCATAGAATCACAGAATGTTAGGGGTTGGAAGGGATCTCTGGAGATCATGTAGTCCAACCCCCCTGCCAGAGCAGGATCACCTAGATTAAGTCATGCAGTTACATGTCCAGGTGGGTTTTGAATGCCTCCAGAGAAGGAGACTCCACAACCTCTCTAGGCAGCCTGTGCCAGTGCTCCGTCATCCTCATAGGGAAAAGGTTTTTCCTTATGTTCTCATGGAACCTTCTACGCTCCAACTTGCACCCGTTGCCTCTTGTTCTGTCATTGGACATCAGTGAGAAGAGCCTGGCTTCATCCTCCTGACACTCACACTTTACATACTTAAAGATATTAATGAAGTCACCCCTCAGTCTCCTCTTCTGCAGGCTAAAGAGACCCAGCTCCCTCAGCCTTTCCTCATAAGGAAGGTGTTCCACTCCCTTAATCATCTTGGTGGTTCTGCGCTGGACTCTTTCAAGGAGTTCTATGTCCTTCTTGAACTGAGGGGTCCAGAACTGGACACAATATTCCCAGTGTGGTCTCACCAGGGCAGAGTAGAGGGGGAGGAGAACTCCTTCCAATACACCCCAGGATGCCATTGGCCTTCTTAGCCACAAGGGCACGTAGCTGGCTCATGGTCATCCTGCTGTCCACCAGGACCCCCAGGTCCCTTTTCCCTCAGCTGCTCTCCAACATTTCTGTCCCCAACCTATATTGGTACATGGGGGTGTTCTTCCCCAGATGCAAGACTCCACACTTGCTCTTTTATTTTATTAAATTTCTCCCCTCCCACTCTCCAGTCTGTCCAGATCTCACTGAATGGCAGCACAACCTTCTAGTGTCTCAACCACTCCTCTTAATTTTGTGCCATTGGCAAACTTGATGATGGTACCCTCAGTTCTCTCATCCAGGTCATTGATGAATATATTGACTAGTACTGGTCCCAGTACTCATCCTTGAGGGACTCCACTAGATATAGCTCTCCAGCTAGACTCTGTCCCACTGACCACAACTCTTTAATTTTTTTTCCTTCAACCAGTTCACAATCCACCTCATAACCTAATCCTCCAGATCAAGCTTCCTCAGTTTAGCTGCGAGGATGCTGTGGGAAATGTTGTCAAATGCTTTACTGAAATCAAGGTAAACCACAACTACTGCCCTACCATCACCTATCCACCCGGTTATGTCTTCATTAAAGGCTATCAGATTGGTCAAACGTGACTTCCCCTTGCTAAAACCATGCCAACTGCTCCTAATGACCCTCTTATCCTTGATATGCCCAGAGACAGCACTGAGTATAAGTTGTTCCATCACCTTTCCTGGGATGGAAGTGAGGCTGACTGGTCTGTAGTTACCAGGGTCCTCCTTCTTGCCCTGTGTGAAGACTGGAGTGACATTTGCTTTCTTCCAGTCCTCAGACACCCCTCCCATTTCCCATGAATTACCAAAGAAGATGGAGAGTGGCCTAGCAATGACTTTCACCAACTCCCTTAGCACCTGCGGGTGCATCCCATCAGGACCCATGGATTTATGGATGTCCAGAGATTGCTTAATTGATACCTAACCTCATCAACCAAGGTAAACTCCTCATTTATCCTGACTTCTTTTGGGGCCTCAGGGGCCTGTGGCTCCTGAGGACAGTCTCCAGGTGTCCTCAGAGACAGAGACAAAGAAGGCATTTAGTAACTTTGCCTTCTTAATATTCTCTGTCACCAGGGCTCCGAACTCATTCAACAGAGGACCTACATTGCCTCTAGTGTTAGTTTTGTCTGTAATATATTTGAAGAAGCCCTTTTTGTTGTCTTTGACCTACCTTGCAAGGTTTAACTCCAAAGAGGCCTTAGCTTTCCTAGTTGCCTCCCTACATGCTCTGACATCAGTCTTATATTCCCTCCAAGTAGCATCATGTCATTCCATGGACTATAGACTCTCTTCTTTCACTTATATTTGCCCAACAGTCCCCTGTTTAACCATGCGGGTCTTCTGGCTCCCTTTCTTTATTTCCTACCTGTTGGGATGTGATGATCTTGGGCTTGGAAAAAGTGATCTTGGGCTCCTTTTCCTTCTAGTACCCTGTCCCATGGGATTTCCCCTAGCAGTTGTTTGAAAAGGCTAGAGTTGGCCCTGCTGAAGTCCAGGGTTGTGATCGTGTTTGGTACTCTGTTCTTACCATGTAAGATCCTGAACTCCACCACATCATGGTCACTGCAGCGAGAGCTGTCCTCAGTCTTTACCACTTTGGCCAGACCTTCTTTGTTAGTGAGTGTAAGATCCAGCAGCACTCTTCTCCTAGTTGTCTCATCCACCATTTGCATCAAGAAATGCACTGGAGGAACTTCCTGGACTGCAAATGGCTGGCTGTGTAGGCTTTCCAGCAAATATCTGAATAGTTAAAATCCCCCATGAGAACCAGGACCTGTGATTGTGAGGGTGCTATGAGCTGCCTGTACAAGGCCTCATCAACTTTCCCATCCTGATACGGTGGCCTGTAATAGACACCCACAACAGTAAAACCCATGCTAGCCTGTCCCTTAATTCTTACCAAAAAACTCTCAACTCGGTCCTCATTCACCCCTGAACAGAACTCAATACATTCTAGTTGCTCTCTCACATAGAGAGAAACTCCACCACCTCACTTTGTTGGCCTCTCTTTCCTAAAAAGTCACAAGACAAACCCATCCAAGCAGAGTAGGTTTAGTGCTATGTGACTCCAAATGGTACAGTAATCCCATGCAGATCATTTTAAACATTAAATGAAAAACTTAGAGTGACCTGAACATACTTGTAGAGATTAATTGCATAACCAATAAAGATGAGATTGGAACCTTGGGAGAGGTTGAAGAGAATGCCCCATTTTTCCTATTGTAACTTTGGTTGGACTGCTTACAGTTGTGAAATGTGAAACCATTCCTGTATCAAAAGATCAGATTACTTGCAAGATCTATTTGATGATATACCTAGTTAATTGTTCTCTCTATTTTTCCACTTCCTTTTCCTCATGATACACTTTCAAACAACATTTTAGAAAAATCACAGATTCATGGAATTGTAGGGGTTGGAAGGGACCTCCAGAGATCATTGAGTCCAACCCCCATATTCTTGTACATGTTACAGTATTTTACTGACTTTAATGCTAGTATATTCCACACTATTAGAAGGCGGCACAAATATTTTGCCTGCTGCTAGTTATTTTGCCCATACAGTGCCAGCCGGTGCAGTTCTGACTGTCTTTGTTAATTTGACATTTTCTCCTATTCTTGGTTTGTTAGTGTGAGACCAGTAGTTGTGTGTTATTTGCAAACAGTGTTTGAACTGCCATAGCAATGGCCTTTGGGTTCAGATGCAAAACAGCAGAAAGGATAAGCTTCCCACATTAGAAATAACCATGAGCAGTTCATGTCTATGGGGACAGAGGATCATGGACAAGTCACTAAAATATCTAATGACAGGCAGGATAGTCAGAAAGCTCAATCTATTCACTGTAGGTTTTATAAAACTATTTTTACCAGCTTAGGCCGTTAACAGCAGATCTCCATGAGATCATCATTTGAAAGTCTTGTTAAAAGAATCAAAAGAGATAGAGACTGATAGGTATTTGCAGTCATTTTTCTCAGTAGTGATTCTATGTCTAGAAGAGGTTTGAGTAGTCACTGGTAAAATATTTGGAAGCTCCTGGGAGACCTGGCTCAATCTCTGTCAAAAAAGCTAAGAGTCCTTCTTTTACTCTTGCTAAGGCAAGACTTTGATTTGGTTTTATACTGTTCAGCTGGGGTAGAGTTTGATGCATTTGAAATCTTCTGTAGTATATGTGGCCACGACTAAACCTCAACAAAAAGCAATACTGTTTTGATGTAGAGTTTAGATGACTATACAGAATGAGAGTCCTTTACTAAGGTTATTTAACCAGTAAAAGAAAATCCTTGAGAAACATTTAATAGCAAATTACAATTGAATTTAGTATTTTCTTTTCACTGGACCCAGAATCACAGAATAGATTTCTTTCAAAATAATAGGTTAAGTTTTCATGTCTGTGCTGGATTAATTTCTCTGAAGTGAACTTTATTTCCTTTTATTTACATTATTTATCTTACATTTATACTGATATACAATAGATATATAATGGATACTGCAACAATGGGATATAGCTATATGTATGCCGACTACATTGTGGTCATCAGTGTCCCTTCAGCTCACCTGGATATAAAAGTGTCTCCAGCCTTTAAACTGGCCTTTGCTAGTTTGAGCGCCAGTACATTAGCTGGGCTAGATCAGAGAGCGCTATGGGCTACTCTTCTTGTAGTTCATCTGTTCTGTGCACTTAAATCTACACTTTGTATCTGTACCCATACCCAAGCTGATTAACTTCAGATTAATTTGGAGATTGCTGAAGAAATTCCTACTCCATCTTCAATTGTTATGTAGTATTTCTGTTTTTAAATATAAACCCACTAAAAGTCATTAAGTGATCACTGTGTCTTCAGGTATGGACTGGTGTCTCTTTCACCAAATAGACTCAAACCCATTGAGCTAACCCAGTTAAAACTGAACAAGGTTCAGAATTTTGAAAGATATTAATGTTGCAGAGCTGTTTCAAAATACAGGCCTGGCTGGAGAAGAGAAATTCTGTAATATCACCAATTGAAAAAAAATACTGCAGCATGAGCTCATACAGTACCAGACACCAGAGAATCCACAAAGATGTTCATTTAAGCGGTCCCACTCACAGAGGAAGGCTTACATTGGAGTTTACATCATCCTAGATGTGAAAGTCGATAAAACTTAATCCAAGGAAACCAAGCCTCATTAGTTGTACTTTTTTTTTTCCCCAGAACAGCGATCTAGGGTCAAGTTTTCTGGCTACATTATTCTCTGAAAATAATAGTTAATAATATATGAGATGGTACAATAGTAATTGAAGTAGCATTAACACCACAATTACAATAAATTAAAAACAGTATGGTGGGTTTTAAAGATTTTTTTTAGGGTATGTTTGATATAACTGTGCTGTAAGGCCATATCTAGCTTATGTTTAAATTTAAAGCTTTAATCCTGTCTGTGTTTAGCTTTAAAACATCATGGACTGAATCTCCAAATCTTCTTATCTTCAAAATTGTGTCAGCAGCTATGACAAAATGACATCTGTTCTGAAGCTGTAACAAGAATACTGCATTACTTGACACTCGGTTCACTCCCATAACAGCACAATGTCTGCCTCCCACACAACAGATGCAGCGATTCCTCTGCTCAATGTATATGATTCAGCTGATAACTATACTTAGTAACTGGTTAATGATTAGTATTCGCTGCTTTTCTTTCCAGTGAAAAATGTCAGTATTTTCTAGATTTGCATTGGTCAGAGGAATGTGAGGCCTTTTTCCAAAAGCAGGGTGGGGCAACATTTTTATTCCCCCCCCAACCACCAATTTCCAGAACTTGAAGGCTGGAGAACCGCTTACTATCTCTCCTCACCATTCATTGTGCGCATTTAGTCTGTCAGAAACGCTCTGCTGCTGCCGTTAATGCTGAGCAGAGATCGATTGCCGGCTGTTGTTCCACAAGACATGGCTGAGGCAAATTAATAGCTCATTGCTGCTGAAAGGGGGTGGGGGTCCCATTCCCACCTTTCTTATTCCCCTTGGTAATCCTGGCCCTGGGCTCCAGCTTTTTACCTTGTCAGGGGAGTTAACCCTGTGTTTTCCTCAGACTCGCTACGAATCTTTCTTAAGGGGCTAAGGGGAGGGGCTAGCAAACCCCAGAAAAAACTGGATGGGTCTTTGGAGAAGGAGAAGAGAAAAGCAGGATGGGGCCTTCTTCTTGTGGGACCAATATGCTTGTGATGGGCTAAGCTGTCCCTGGAGCTTCCCCCCCGATGTGCTAATGGTACATCTGGCGAATACTCCCTCCAAATCACTGGGTTGGGTAGTTTTTTCTTTATGCAGAGTCTGTCTGCTCACTGCTGTGTAATCTAATGCTCCGCACACCACAGATCCCATGGCTCAGCTCTCCTACAATGACTCTCTGTATGTGCAGCTTCCCACACCTGCCTTTTGCAGCCAAACACATTGATACTAACAAGTAAAAACACAGAGGATGGTGAGATTTCACAGATGCATTCCTCTCTATAAACCAATAACGTTCTTGTAGGCTCCAAAGCTCCATGTGTTGCCACACAGACATACATGTTTCTCCATGGACTCCAATAGTGCTATTTTCCTGGTGTCTCCAAGCCCCAAGGCTAAGCACATCAGTATGTTGTGTCTGACAGCATGGCAGAAGCATTGCCTCTGCTCTTCCTCAGTATCTGCCACAGTGGGAAGGGATATTTGCTTTTTCCAAAAGTGCTGGAGAGACTGGAGCAGAAAACTGAGAACCTCTGTCACTAATTCCCAGGTGCTGCTACTCTCTGTAGCTTTCGGACAATGCACTGTCTTTTTGGGAATTAATGGAAGTTTCCTCATCTCCAAATCACAGTGAGAGTTTTGTCTTGTACATCTAGAAGCCTCCAGTGCCCCTCACATAAGTACAAACATTCTTATTTTCTGATTTCTACCAAACCAGATGTTATCAGCTTGCAACCTATATTTCACTCGTCCCAAACTGTAATCTAGCACTGCTAAGTGTGGAGATAGGTCTGGCTTTAGAGTGTTTTTCCATGTTTCCTATTTAGATTTTCAGCAGATTATGTCAAAACGTGTAATTTGCTGAAAATTGCATAGTCATACCCACTATTGCAGGGATAGTGGGTACCAAAAATAACTGTTGAACTGAAGTATTATCTAGTAAGGCTATCTGAAGGAAGTGACTCTAGGTAGTCTATGACACAAACACACTTTCCTACAACCAATATAAAAATGTCAATGGCTAGCAACTATTTTTTTTCTAACAAAAGGTTCAGGTTTTGTTGAAAAATATATTTTGCATATATAAGATTAAAAAAGAACCCTGGAGCTTTGTCTTCTTTTGTTTCACCCCTAATAGACTTCAGACTTTCTTTTAGTTCTCGTCACTGCCAGTGCCTTACAATCATGCAATTTACCCTCTTCAGGAGAATTCATTGCATTCTGCATGGGCTCATCCTCTGTGCTACCTAGGACATGCCCAGCACTTGAGGTGTCAGGAGAAAAATCAGTATGTTATCTGCTCTTGGCTATTTAGAATTGTATGGTGTGAACAAGTTTTTATATATATATATACACACATATATATACATACACACACATATATACGAATATATTTATACACATACATATTCTATTTTATTTTAAAAAATATTTTTAAAAATATTTTAAAAAATATTTTAATGATCATGGAGGATGCTGAATCTCTTAATCCTTCTCTTTTCTCTCTGTTTCTTGAAGTTTCAAGAACAAGGAGAATTTGCCCATCAACTTTAGTGCTTGTCATTCTTCACATCCATTTAATAATTAGTTGAAATGTTGCCTGCACTTTTTCAATTACTTCTCCAATGGCTTTATGACACCTTGCAAATTCTAGTGTACCAAGGACTGCCATGTTCTTAACCCACAGAGCTATTCTTTCTCCTCTGAGATTATTCTTTCATGTGTTATCTTTTCTCATTTCTGATCAGGAATGTCATGCATACTCTGCTTTAATGGTCATGAACTCTGCCCTTGGTACATTTAACAGATGCTTGCTCTGTTGAAAAAAATCATGGAGGTCTTTCTTCTTGCTAAGGGTGGGATATTGCCTTAGTAAATTCATTTTGCATCAGTGTGTGCAATGTTTTTCAGACTCCAGCTTTGCACAGCATATGAGATTTCTTTTATGAGATGTCTCTTGTAGCATTTTTGATAATGATTTATTTGATTTCTGAACACTTTCTATCAACTGTTCCTGGTTGATTCAGTCAGAACTACTCCTTTCTTTGTCAAGTTGGGATTTTCCATTGGACAAAATCCAGGTTTTGTTCCAGATTCAGTCAGATTTCTTGTACCTCTTTACTATTTCCCAGCTGTGAAATGTTTTTTTCAGGTATTCAAGCACTGATGTGCTTTTAACAGAGCACAACATAGTGGGGGAAAATTCAAAATACAACAGTTTGTTTAATACTTAATAAGTCTCATTTATATGTGTAATAAGTAATTGTTCTCAAACCTTCTATGACTGTAAATAAGCAACTAGGGCAAAGGGGAACCATTGTTCCATCACTAGTAACACCCTGAAAGAACTTCAGATCTTGCTGAGTTGGTGCCTGTGGTAGACTATGGCTGTGAATAGGTAACCAGGTCAAAAGGGGAACCATTGTTTTATCACTAGCAACATCCTGATAGGATTAAATGAGTTAACCAAATAAGATACTGAACACAACGTAGAGGAGGACTACGGGGGACCAGGACGACCCCCACTACCAGCTTACACAGCTACAGAAAAACACCGGAATATGCCACGTGTACCCGGAACTACGGGACTATAAAAAGGGGACTCCAGAAGGGTGAGGTGCGTGCCGTTTGCAGGAGCAAGGGTCTCCTCCGGACGCCCAGCGCTGATATTTGCCTATATCTTGCGGGCTTGCTTAATTAATAAATTGTTGTTTGGCTTTATCAACTGGAGTATGTCTCAAATTCATAACAATTTGGTGCCGTGACTCGGATGCAACTCACGAGATGGGACTCTTGGTCTTATCAGGGAGGCGCCCCGCCTGTTGTTTGGCGGCCTTGGTAGCCCATTTCCCATCTCGATTGCACCGACGAACCCAAATTCCAAGATATTAGGCAAAGGAGGCCGGCAGACCCTATAAACTTTGTGCACAAAGGTCCGGACGAAGACGCAGGACGCGTGAGTATCTGGGGGGGAAATCCGTTCGGTCTGGGTCAGGGATCCTGGAAGCGCGGCGAGTGTGTGTGTGCATGAGAGGGGGACCGGCAGCTCGCATTCCCCAGGCGAGTGCGGACCCTCAGTAGTGCGGTTCTCATTGCCCGCGAGGGCGTGAGCCACGAACCAGGGGAAGCGAGTGAATATATTGTTGACTGAGTGCGCTCCAGACGATGGGACAGAAGAAGAGCAAGCTGTCTGATCCCATGGGTAGCCCAAGGGTAGTGCTACACGGTAAGCCGCCAGACAGTCCTTTGGGGTTAATGATTGCCCACTGAGGGGACTAGCTGTCTAGGCGATGAAAGAATAAAGAGTGTATGATACGGGTAACGTAAACTGTGTAACTACAGTGTGACCTCCTGAGAGTGAACAGGGGAAATTTGGATACTACAGTGTGGCCCTCTCAGGATGTATTGCCCCTGTGAAGTTTGTAGGTAATTATAGGATGGCCGCCTCTAAGGCAGTCAGTATCTCTAATGATGCTTCTTCCCTGGCCTGGGGGATAGATAAGTTTTGCAATCTTGAGATGCACTGATCTTGTCCCTTACCCCAGGGACAGGATTGGGTGAAAAACTGCTGGCTCCATTAAATTATCTGGGCTGGCAGAATCAGTGCAAAAAGGCTGTGTGTATTCAAGCATGTATGAGCCATGGGGGCAGGGCATTCCCCTTGCCACACCTTAAACCACTGATTAGGGGTCTTCCTGATAGCTTGAAAATCTATGTGCAAAGCCTAAAGGAAAAGATTCTGCGAGCAATTGATCACAATACTTGCTACCCCAACTAGCAGAAACAGCCTGTTTTAACATGGGAGATTTAAGAAACCTAATCATAGAAGGTATAAAGGAGGCTGCTCCTAAACTTTACTAAAGCCTTTGAGATTGAGCAGGAAAAAGATGAGACACCCTCAGTGTTTTTACAGCGACTGAGAGATCAAATGAGAAAATATTCGGGTATGAATCCTGAAGATCCTGTAGCACAAGGTCTTCTGAAAGTTTATTTTGTGACTAAAGCATGACCTGATATTAGGCGAAAGGTACAGAAGATAGATGGTTGGAGTGAAAGATCTTTGGAAGATTTACTAAGAGAGGCTCAGAAAGTGTTTGTGAAAAGAGAGTAAGAAAAGCAGAAGCAGAAAGCAAAAATGATGGTATCTGCTGTTGATGAGGTAGTAAAGAAAAGAACAGAGCCAGTCTCACCTAGAGATAGAGGGAAAAGCTGGACAAAAGGAAGTGGGAGGGGTGTGAGAAACATGAATGAAGGAGGAATTGGCCGAGGTAGGGGAAAACTTTGGCAATCCCTATGGGCTGGTTTTCTCTCAGCAGGATGTTACGGGTGTAGCAAACAGGGACATCTTAAGTGAGAATGTCCTGAGCTAAGAAAAGAAGAAAGGGTAATTCCCTTCATGTCCTTTGAACATGAATAGGGAAGTCAGGGGTTTATTAATTTAAGGTCCTACCAAGAACCCTTGATAAAATTGAAGGTGGGACCCCAGGAGGAGGAGGATGTTGTCTCCCTGGTTGAGCTTCTAGGACTTCCTTAAATTTTATACCTCAAGGACTGAAGCTATCAGACCAAAGTATAACTGTATCGGGGTAAAAGGGAAAGGATTCCCAGTCCCCATGTTTGAAAATACCACTTTAAGATTAGGTGATGAGAAAATTTGTGGGCAATTTATATATCCCTGATTCCGGAACTAATTTATTGGGAAGAGATTCGATAATACAATTAGGATTGGAATTGAAAACCCAGGATGACCAAATTGTGGTATCCATGGCTTTACTAACAGAGGAAGATGAAAACCAAATTGATCCAATAGCGTGGGTGCGAGAGGGTAATCGAGGTGGATTAAACATTACCACTTTAAAGATTAAACTTAAAAGGGACAATGACATTATTTGCCAAAAACAGTATGCTATTTCATTGGAAGGCTGTAAAAGTCTCCAACCATTTATAGAGAGTTTAATTAAGGATAAGCTTCTGAAACCATGTATGTCTCCTTTTAATACCCCAATCTTATCAGTAAAAAAAAAAAAACAAAAACCACCCAAAAACAAACAAACAAACAAAACCCCCGATGGGTCATATCCTTTGGTACAGGATTTAAGACAGTTAAACCAAATAGTTCAAGTGCGTCACCCAGTAGTTCCTAAACCTTACACTCTATTGAGTAAAACACCAGATGACCACAGATGGTTTAATATGATTGATTTAAAGGATGCTTTCTGGACCTGTCCACTGGACCCTGATAGTAGAGACATGTTTGCTTTTGAATGGGAAGATCCTTTCACAGGACAAAAGCAACAATTTATTTAGATGGACAGTTTTACCTCAGGGATTCACTGAATCACCAAATTTATTTGGACAAGCATTGAAACAAGTATTAGAAAAGTTTAAAGTCCCAACTGAAGTCACCCTTCTACAATATGTAGATGATCTTTTAATCTCAGGGAAAAATAAGAGAATCGTAAAGGAAACAACAAATGCTTTGCTAAATTTCCTAGGGAAACAGGGACTAAAAGTATCAAAAAAAACCAAACTGCAGTACATGGAAAAGAAAGTTAAATATTTAGGACATCTAATCAGTGAAGGGAGACAGAAAATAAACCCTGAGAAGATAAGAGGAGTAGTTGAGTTACTTCTCTGGAAAACTAAGAAAGAGCTGTGAAAATTTTTGGGATTGACAGACTATTGTCGCCTATGGATTGAATCATTTGTACTAAAAACAAAGGGATTATATTTTAAATTGTTAGAAGAGCCTAATGACTTGGTATGGAGTAATGAAGAAAAAGAATTAATACAAGGATTAAAACAAAACTTGATCACTACTCCTGTGATGGCACTGCCCTCCCTTAACAAACCATTCCACTTGTTTGCTACCATAGATAAGGAAACAGCCCTGGGGGGGGGAGTTACTCAAAAGTGGGGAGGCAAACGACAGCTAATTGCCTATTTATCTAAACTGCTGGACCCAATATCCCGAGGGTGGCCTGAATGTGTACAGGCAGTAGCAGCCACAGCCCTCTTGGTGGTAGAAAGCAGAAGGCTAACTTTTGGAAGAGCACTTATAGTAAGCACTCCACATCAAGTAAGGACAATTCTGACTCAGAAGGCAGGAAGAGGTCTCACTGATTCTAGGATTTTGAAGTATGAAGCAATTTTAATGGAAAAAGATGATTTAGTTATAACTGCTGAATCATGCCTCAATCCTGCCACCTTTTTATCAAAAGGGGAGACTAATAACCAAAAACTTGAGCATAACTGCTTAGACATAATAGAATACCATATTAAAGTGTGACCTGACTTGAGGGACATACCCTTGCCAACAGGTCGCTGTTTATTTATCCACTGGGTAGTACAGGCACTAGTGGACCACTTTGGAACCAAGTATATGTGTATTGGAATTTATAAAATCGCCAAAAGGATGGTGGGAAAGTGCCTGACATGCCAGAAGGTCAATAAACAACAACTCAGAAAAAAAGATACCGGGGGGGGAGGGACCCTTTCTTGTGTTGCTTACCACAGATACTGCGGTTTGAACGGCCGAAAGAGGTTGGACGCACGAGCAGAATAAAGACCAGTTCGAGAATCTCGGTGGGAAACTACAAACAATCCTGACAACTTAAACGCCACCTTTCGAAGAACCAGCGAGTAAAACTGTCTATGAATGACAATTTATTTTGTTCAAATGTTGGATGTATATGTTATACTTTCTTTTGTTTTGAGTGTCGAGTGTGTAAAGACAATTGGTGGGTACATTATAGAGAAAGAGAATATACCCCAGACATTTGTGAAAAATGTTACTGGGCAGAAAGAAAACTAACCAAATTAACCCTTAAATTAGCAGTAAAAATCGGAGAGATTATCCAAGGGTCTGAAGAGTGGTGGAGGATATATACAAAAGGGATAAATCCCAAATTAGGTTGTACATATCCCAATGAATATAAACAAGGTAGCCCAAAAATAATGCGGGTAGTGTGCCGGTCCCAGGTGAAACATTTGGATTGTTCAGCCCTGGAAGTGAAACATAAAAATTGGGAAGCCTATAACACTTGTAAGCTGAGGACAGGAAGAACCCCTGAAGACTATGACTGCTGCCGAGAAGATGGAACACCTTGCTGCTCCAAGCAACGGAGTAGGCAAAGGAGGCAGAGGCATAAGGAAATCGTGGGGTATTAAGCCCTCCAGTCCTATCACGAGATGGCTCCATACACCAAGGCTGAAAAAGGCACCAGATACCCAAGAACCAGAAAATACCAAACAAAAACGATTGAGTCCAAGCGTCACCACTCTAGAATAGTTATTATGAACCCACCAATTGCCTTAAATAAAGGGGGGCTAATAATTGTATTTTTATAGATTTATTTTATTTTGTATTTTGTTATTTGGGGACTGGGACCGCATTAGATCCAAGGCAAAACGTATTGGGTTACATTATCTCAAGCTTTGAATGCTACTACTTTTTGTGCTAGTCTTGCCACACCAAGTACTCCATTTATCACATGTTTGGTAGGAGTGCCACTGAATAGTTCCACCTGGAAAGTTTTTGAGGTTGCAATGAGTAAAATAGCAAGATGTCCTTATATTTATAATACCAGTGAGGGCATGACAAGGTATGATTCTTGGGATGATAGAGTCCCAATTGGTCCAGAACCACAGGAACTGGAATTAATGGATTCTTTGAATACCAGCTATTGTATATACATAGATGCTGCCAAGTACCCATGTAACGAAGGTAATCACGTTAATGTTTCTTGAATGATGACCCAAAACCGATTTAGAAAAAGAAGAGGCATCAATGCTATTATCTCAAAAAGCTGTTAGTCGGTTTGAGAAACAAATTGGTCAAAATTGAAAGGGGGGATTGTAATAAGTAATTGTTCTCAAACCTTCTATGACTGTAAATAAGCAACTAGGGCAAAGGGGAACCATTGTTCCATCACTAGTAACACCCTGAAAGAACTTCAGATCTTGCTGAGTTGGTGCCTGTGGTAGACTATGGCTGTGAATAGGTAACCAGGTCAAAAGGGGAACCATTGTTTTATCACTAGCAACATCCTGATAGGATTAAATGAGTTAACCAAATAAGATACTGAACACAACGTAGAGGAGGACTACGGGGGACCAGGACGACCCCCACTACCAGCTTACACAGCTACAGAAAAACACCGGAATATGCCACGTGTACCCGGAACTACGGGACTATAAAAAGGGGACTCCAGAAGGGTGAGGTGCGTGCCGTTTGCAGGAGCAAGGGTCTCCTCCGGACGCCCAGCGCTGATATTTGCCTATATCTTGCGGGCTTGCTTAATTAATAAATTGTTGTTTGGCTTTATCAACTGGAGTATGTCTCAAATTTATAACAATATGTAATTGATTTTCATAATTAGTCTCCTTTGTCTGCATCAACTAGAAACTTTTGAGGAAATGTGGATACAGTGTGACAGTCATAGCTGTTACAAGACTTAACATCACTCATACCTGAGGTAAGAGCCAGTGCAACTTGAACAAAATCCTGTTAGCAGCAAGGCTGTACAGACTTTTATGGATTGAAGTGTTTTTCAGTAAGATAAAGAATAAGACTAGGGGGATAAAACATAACAAATCATTAAAGAAGATATTTTTGTAGCCAGTTTTCAGGACTTTTTGGAGTCAGCTGTGTCAACCATTGTTGAGGGGAGAAGGAGAAAGATATTTTTAAGGAAAATGTCGCCACAGAGCCTGAGTCTTTACTGCCCTGCAACAAAGCATGAGTCACCCAATCTTCCAAAGTATTACAGCATCATTTTACAAGCTTTATAATTACTCTGTATTACAAAGGGGAAAAAATGCATTAAAATGACTTCTACACATAATGAAAAATGCTAACTTTATAATTTAAAGATATCTGAAACTGCTGGCTTCATGTACAACATGCACTCACTGCTATTGGAGAATTCCAAAATAAAGAAGCCAGTGAATGTCAAGGTATTGTTATGTGAGTAATCAAGTTGCATCACACAGTTGTAACAGCTGAGTTTTAGTGTCCTGCAAATGCAGTGATATTTCTTACTCATTTCATATATGTCAGTAATATACAAGGTTCTATTTGCTCCTGCATGTGGACTGAAGCATATAAATACTTGAAAAACAGCAGTTCAGGAGGAAAAGCTCTGCTTAAATTAAAGGTATAAAGGGAGGACTTCATATAAATAGTTGTTTTTATTGAGGGTATTCTTTTTCTTTGAATAGCCTATTAATTCCGAAGGCCATTTTGGGTTACAATTCTTAATCTGAATTATGCTGTTATTCATGGCCTCATTTTGTGTCTTTTCATCACCATCTTTGTCTGATAGCTATTTTAAATAGGGCTTTTAAGAACAGGGTGGATGACAACAAAAGAATGTGTTTACTTTATCCATTGTTACACCCGATCCCACTGTACTTACCCTCACTGAGGCATGCATTAGATTTCAAGTATCCCATTCATCCCAGTGAAACTAATTGCCCAGCAAAATAGAGAAAATGTGAATGAGGATTCAAAGACTCCAGTTTGCAGTAATTATTAAAGCAAATAAAAACATTTTGTTTTGGTGAATTGCCTTATAGCACATAATGGCTAGATGTGAGTCATGGGGAGGGGTTCACTATACACTTGAATAAGAAGGGTGACCACTGTATACCAGTAAAAGAGGTGATTTGGCTCAAAAGCTGAGTTGATCAGAGTGAGCACTAATGGTACTGGAGTTGAGATTCCTTCAGGTGCTAAATACAGCCTAAAGTGTCTCAATTCAGTAACTGAAAATATTTACACAATGAAAATATTTAAAACTATTTATTTTGCTTCTCATGGAGCTATATATGGAAAAACCTGACAAATTTGAAGTTTCCCTAGAAATTCACCAGGTGCTTAGTTTCTGTCCAACAGTTTTTAGTCAAAACAGGTATCTTCTACTAAAATGTCTAGAACAGTTAACAGAGGACATAAACCTTTTTACACACCTTTCATGTTCAAAATAAAAACCAGCTTTCAAATATAAGCTGAGTTTGAGTAGTTGAATCTCAGATCATGTGACAACAAGCATGAGATCTGTTGGAAGTGTTACTACTGGAGAAGGATGATAAGGTGTAGCAAAATAAAATTACAGTTCCTCCAGAACTTGATCAGTAGGAGTGTAGGTGAACATGAAACTAAGAAAGTTATGAAGCTAACAACTATATGGGAATTTTTTGATATTCAGTATATTTACAAAGTTTAGCTCTCAAGCTTGTGTCTGGAAATGCTTTACACATTTCTCTGGAGATCAGGGCCAATAGATCACTGATACCGTGGTTATTTTGTGTGAATTTCTCTCATGTGAGTCACTAGGGCTTTCAGTCCTTTATGAACCCAGGAGTTCATTTTCATGTGTTACCATCTTGGCTAAGACTTTGGGTTCATTGGACGATGCAGCTGTCAGGCTTCAGGATCTTGATGTCTCTGGGAATATTTATGATGATGATTTTAAAGGTATGTCAGCAAGTTTGCCAAAATGTATGGTCTGGCATTATTCTGCACATGCCAGATTGTGCCGCCCTGCTCCTATACAAAATCGTGGTCAGACACATGAAGACTTTGCAGTCTAAATAGCTGAAGTAGGAAAAAGCCTGCACTAGTACTGCTCAGTTTTCTTCCTCCCTCTTGAGTAAAATACAGCCTGTGCAATGTAAGACCAGGCACAGAAATAAAATCTGGCTCTGAACAAAGTGCCAGGTCAGCATGGCATGCTTCCTGTGTTCTGCAGACACAGAACAGTCACTTCAAAATGTTGTAATTACTCAAGGGTGGCAGTACATGGTACGACTATGCTGCATCCAGAACCTTGGCTAAACAGTCTCTAGTCACAGGGTGTCCCTGAACGGTGCTCCCTGTTCTAAATTTACAGTTGTTGCGCTTATCCTGCACCTGCAAGGGAGCTCTTTGTCTTGGTAGGGCTGATGGCCACTTCTCCATTAAATCCTTGAGCAAAGCAATCTTCTAACAAGAAGTAATCAGTCCAAGAGGAAGTCACATCCACATCTGATGTAAAATGGATCATCTCCATCTGGTTTGGCCTCTCCCCTGGTATTTTATGTCTGACTTCTAGTATTTGTGTCTGATTTAGAGGACAAACACCCTAGGGCAGTGTTTGCACAATGCCATGTGCCATGACAGCAGTCAATAAATCATAGGACAAGGCGATCACACAGGATTGTCCCCAGCTTCACATCCCTGATGCCACTATCCACATCTTCAATCCGGTGTGGAGGAGCTGTGCTTTCTGAGTGGGACACTGTTCTACACTGGAGCAGATTTCTCTTTTAACTGGTATTTTCTTGTTAAGGGGCGTTAAAACACGTAGGTTCATAATTTAATGAAGCTTTTTTTGCTAGTTATTCACTCCGTTAGTAATTCAAGTCTTTTCCAGATGTTAAGACACCCAAGACAGTTGTAGACAGTCAAACAATTAAAACCCCACAATCCGTTCATTCCCCCTACTTCAAATACAAATGACTTCAAAACTACTTTTTCTCTCCCTCTTAATCCTTTTTTTTTTCACTCCACTTATCACCCACCTTTGCTTTTAATACACTCACTTTCCTGTGCTCCTTCCCCCCCAAACCCAGGCTTCTTGTGCAGTTTTTCCTCTTCTTGGAAGTCATAGAAGTATAGCCACAAATATCCATTAGAATATCCTTCAATATTTAAAAATAGTTAGGCATGACTGCAACACAAAAGACATCCTTAATTGGGTAGGATATGCTCCTAATTTTAGCTTATTAAAGTTATCTTGCAGAAGCCTGACTTTTACACTTTCTGTGTTTTTATTGTCCTTCCACAGGCACTAATAAAATGCAAAATACTGTTGGTTTGCAAGGCGGTGTTTACATTTAAAGGACATAATGCACAAGGTCAGTGGAGACTCTATCCTATATCATTATTTTAACCTTTTTTCCAACTCACCCCTTGGGTTTTCTGATATCCTGTGTTGTTTTCTTCCATTTCCCTTATGAGCATAAAATAAATACAGTAAGATAAGCCGATTTTCCTTACCAACCTTCCCCTCCTAGATAGTAAACAATAAAACCTTTCTGTGTGGATGTGTTAAACCCTTACAAATTCTTAGGCATGATGTCTAATGTTCTATGCTTATCTGAAATGTATAGATTACCTTAAATCACAAGTTAAAATCTCAGCATTATTGAAAGGTACATTCCATGGTTTTCAGAGACGGTAGGATTCAGTGCCTTTCTACTTACTCTGCAGTTCCCATTAATGTTAACAGGCATATTTCTTTTTGCTTCCATCAGAGTCGACTTGATATACATGTGGGATCCTTTGATAACCTCTTAAAAAGACACCCTTCTGCTTTACATGCACTTTAAAGCTTTAATGATCTCAGGATGCTTCTTTGTGTCTCGGTGGCCAAAATGTTATCTAATACTTCTTGTAAATAATACAAGATAGCTTTTTACTCTGCAAGTGACCCCTGTAGCATGTGTTAACAGTCTATTTGAATATACCTTGCCCATGGGGTGTTGTGTTGGAGTCAGGGAAAGGCATTAGGAAGCAAAGCAGAGCTGCCATTTCCTTGCTTTTCTGCAGCTCAGACATAACTGCATCTGTTCAGTTACTGGGCAAGACAAAAACCTGAGAGAGGGAAAGGTGAAGGAAGGAGGAGCCAGTAGTGTTATCTCTGCTTTCCAGTTCATCGGTCCAAAGAGATGTAGGAGCAAGCCATTTCTCCTGTGGAGCCTCTGAGCGAGCCCTATTGCGACGGGGAATTATTTTTATATCTGCTTCAAAGGCCACTGTAAACATACCAAGACAAACTGCACTGTGTCTGCGTGCATGTCTCTGCCTACCTCTATTTATAGATAAATCTTCGAGTCCTTAGCATCACGTCATAAACTAACCAGTGTCTTGGGGCAAATTTTCCATACAAAACATGAAATCAGAGCTTTGGTTTCCTCTTTATAGTTGTGGTTTTGGTCCATAGGACGTGTTAAACAGCTGTTGAAGTACAGGCTTATTCAGAGAGCCCTTGGATCTAAAGCTATCCAAAGGAGTGGGCTGCAAGGCTTTAAAGTCCCGGTGTGCTCATGCACATCGTACTCTTTCCCCTGTGAACATTAGGACCTATGCCGTCTCTAAATTGCTTGAGCAGGGCGGCTTTAGCCATGACACATGGGGTGGGCTTGGCTGTTCTTCCTCTGGCTTTTTCCCCCCACCCCATGGCCCCTTGGCAGCACTTGGAGGACAGGAGAGGGCACCCACCCTCCCTCTGTCCGCTTGAGCATCCTCTGGCTCCCACCCCATTCTTGACCAATGGTGATGGTGGTTAAACCACATCTTTGGGATCTGTTGGGTAAATATTGAGTCCTCTGGTCTGTAACATGGAGCTAGTGGCTGTTTTACAACTGTCAGTAACAGAGCAGATTGCTTTTTAAATTCAATAAACCATGAGGGCGACGGTGTTATTCAGATCCCGGGTCTAATGAAGGAGACTAGAAAGGGTGACACCTGCTGTGCATCTCTTTGCACGTGTGTCATGCAAGGGACACTAAACACATGCACATGGCTGCAGATTCCTGCAGTTCTTAAGCTTTGTTAGATGTCAGTAGGAAGTATGAAAATCTGAAGTAACTGATCGTCTGCATGATGATCAAAGCATAGGGGTGAGCTTCCCTTCATTTCTCCAAATATAGATTCTTTTCTGTTCCTTCCTGCTACAGCTGGCCAGATAATCTACATCTATCTTTTCCAATTTCTGTGCTTCTGGTAGTGCTTCCGAAAGAAGAGAGCCAACTGAATACTGGGGCTGCTAGCTCACACTGTCACTCAAAGCTTCTGCTCTCTCTAACCTGTAGACAGTTAACATGACTGTTATTGCATTTGGAACATAAAAAAAAAATGTTATTTAAACTGTGTTCATCATTTCTGATACTTAGAGCAATTCCAGTGATAACTGTTTTAAGACTTGGCAAATTCTGGTTGTTGGATTTTTTTTCATAGATACTTTCATACTTGGAAACCATGTTATGAATATTCATTTTAGTTGCATTGCACTGCCCCATCAATGACAAAGAGAGATTAACTAAAACAATATTTTATTTCCTACTTTAATGGTGAGTACATAGCATTAATTATATTATTAATCCAACTAGAAACTCTTGTACAAAGCTATTTCAAGCCATTAGTTGCCCCATTGTAATTGATGGATTACTGCATTACCATTTAATTTAGTATTGTTTTCAAGGCATTACATTCAGTTTCATTTAAGTTAATTGTATAGCCAAATAAGGAAATAACTTGCTTCATAAGCATGAGTGATGGAAGTGTGGATTCTTCCTGATTTTGGATGTATAATGGGATATGATCCGTATAGCAATTCTGTACAAGGCCCTCCAGTTAGCATTACTTTGCAATTTATGGCAACAAGAAATGAGGGAATGGACCAGAAGATTGCATGACATTTGAATTCAGCGTTGTGATAGTCTTCTCTGCAAATGGAAATTAACATCAATTATTCAAATCTAGTTATGCTTTCAACCCTCTTAATTGCAAAGTGTTTTCCATTCAGTGATCAAGCCCAATTCCCTAAACATAATAGTAATTATAACTGTGCATCCAGAGGAAAATATACTCTCTTTGGCCCAATTTTCAGCTCTGATATGACCTCTTTATGCTGCTTTTTACACAGAGGGGTTGTTAAGATGGAGCAACCGTTCCTTTTACACAGAACATATCTCAGGACTGTCAAGAAACATGGACTATAATATTCTTTACACCTTCAGCATAAAACCAGGAAAAGCATAATGGGTGGGATTCAGCTTCCTAGACATAAATATGTAGAACATTTTAGATAGAAGTCCTTAGGTACCTCAGACACCTTCAGAGGATGTAGGGTTTGGAGAAGATCTGGAGCTGGAGGCAAGGATAGAGGCAATACCCTAGGGTATCTAAAATAGCACAATGGTTAGTTGCCTAAATGAACCTTGTTCTTCCTGGACAGCTCATTTCTGGGCTGTGTAAGGCTAAATGTAATTTGCATTATTCTTGAAGCTGAAAATTGTACTGGATTGCATACGGGTGTAATGACGCTTCTTTCTCCTTAGGGCAATTCCTATTTTTTTACTAAATTTAGGCAACTTCTGTTAATGTTCTCTCTTTTCTGTGTCAGAAGGGATGACTCTGTTGCATTCTTTGAGTGTCTAGTCCATAAGGGTCTCAGAATTTGAAAATACTTCAGCCTTTACTGTAAATAAACAGTAATGCCTAGTGTGTGTCTTGAACTACAGTCAGGACATCAAAGCTTAATATGAAGTCCCAGTCTTCTGGATAACCACAGTAAGATCTTGGTCCAAATGTTCTATGTGTCCTTCCCAGCCACCTTCAAAAAAAAAAAAAAACAAACAAACAAAAAAAAAAACGAAAAATACAGGGAAAAAGTCTCAGTCTTCTGAACTTTTTAGGAATCAAATCTTTATGGAATCATAGACTATCTGGACCTATAAAGATGATCAAGTCCAACTCCTTATCCTTAATATCCTCAGTAACAGTTTGTTATTTTCTAGCAGTATCTAATCCAGCTCTAATCCAGCTCATGCAAGCATACACACATATTCTGTCATAACTCTTTGGTTATATTTCAGCCTGCACTGGCTGGCCTGCATTTGGGCAGTGACTCCTGCTTCAATTTTCTCTGGCAGAGGAATTTGGTTTATTTCTACTGAAACTCGCTTCTGTTACTTTTTCAAACATCTTCAACTAAATTTTAACTTCCTAGCAAAGCAGCGCAGGGATATGAGTAGTCAACGAGAGGAATGAGCTTTCAAGCTGAAAAGGTAGAACTTACATTTTGGAAACTCCTGGATTGGGTGTGTTTAGATAGGAGATTTAGTTGGCTACAGAAGCCTACCCTTCTAAAACAGAAAGGTTGCTTCCTCTGTTTCCTAAATGTGTAGGAGGTCTGAGTAAGGATCAGTCTTATCTCCAGTAGCAATCTGTAGACTGGGGAATTTACCATGGTTGATGCCACTTTTTCCTTGTTTTCAAAGGTAGTCCTTCACTTCCAGAGGATTACCCCAAGATCTATGCAACACCTCCTGCAATGTAAACTTCATTTTGAGGGATTAGGGAGGATTTCACTTTGTGCCCAGAGGATTTCTGTTTTGTTTCTCTCTACAGAGGCATGATTTTCAGGCTTTGAAAGAGCTGGAAATGCTGCTTGACAGAAGGAAGCTTGAATTCCATGCTAGCAGTGATGCAGAATCCAGTTCTTTTAGGAAAGACTGCTGTTCATGCACAGTGCGAGCTTTGGCTTGTATTACTGTTCAGATGCATATGGTAGGTTATTCTGTTTATTATAATCAGAGACTATATGTAATGATGGATATAGTAAGATTATAACTTAACCATAGCACATATACATGTGTATATTTCTAGTGGAGTGTATTACTGGTATCTAGTATCTGGACAGTGATCCACAAGAAGTGAGACACATTAACTGCAATAACTAGACTCTTGTCCCGAAACCCATTCAGTACAGTACGATCTTCTCACTCTAGTAGGTCTCTTTTTATTCATTATTACTATACAACTAATCACTCATTCAGGAAAAAAATAAAAGAACTTCAACACAGAGAAATTATTCCAGTGGTGGTAAAGCATGGAAACATTTGCCATGGGCATTGGTGAGAGTAGTTGTCATATATTTGTGTCATGATATAATGGCATACTGCAGGCTATTCCTGTATGCGTTCTCATTCTGAGCTCGTTTGTCACTTGTCTGTGTAAATTCAACATCTTCCTCATCTGGGGGAGTTTATATATCTCCTTACAGTTGACTGTAAACAAATTGCAAGTGCTGCTTGGCAGGTGACAGATAGATCCAGTTGGTTAGGTAAGGCTGTTGCAGTCTCAGTGCAATATGAAAAATTTACACATTTGAGAAATTCCAGGCTGCTGCTTTCTAGTGTAAACTTTGGGATATGACAGCAGATGTCAGATTTAAAAAAGGAGAAGAATGAAATTCTGGGTAGAATTGTACTAGTTCTTTTTTTCCCTAGGAAGAAAAAGTAAAAAAAAAAACCAAAGTCCAGACACTTATCTGGCTTGCTGCTGTAATGGGTTGCTTTATGAGCATTGTGTGAAACAAGGCCATATGTGGGGACCACTTTGTCACACTCTGCTAAGGTAGAGTTTGTTTTCTGATTTTCAGCATATGGCAGAGTCTGAGCCTTTCCTGGCAGTCAAGCAAAGGCCTCTGCTGTGTACGACTGGGTTAAGGTGCAGCTTCAGGGCAGCTGCGCTCACGGTCTGCCATGTAGCTCACCATAGCCTTGGGGCCTCAGCCTATCTCTGCCTTGAATGATGAAAAACTTTAATAACACGTACAAAATTAATTTGGACCCCTTCCTAACATAAGTCTTTGAAGTCAGTGGGAAGCACTGAGGAATTTTGGCATGCCAGCTCTTCATTTACTTCTGTGTATTCAGCTACTATACCTATTGATTTCAGTCGGTGTGGGTCACTGTTGTTTCCATAAGCACCTCTTTTAACATGTAAAATCTCCACGTATTTGTTACTTCTTGGTGAGCAGCCGGCAGCTCTCAGCTGTGGAGAAAGGTGCTGCAGGAAAAGACTAGGTGTGTAATATGTAACTCTTTGTGCCTTGCTAAGATAAGATGGTAACTATGGGGCCCCAGTGCTGAGCAGGAGAAAGTAGCTGCGAGCTGGGAGGTTCGGGGGTGGGGGAGGGTGTTGGTTTGTTTGGTTTGGTTCTATTAGGCAGTTCTTTTAATTATTTCTTTTAAATGAGAAATAATAACAAGAGCTGAGACCTTGTGGTTCTGTATGTTATTGTGCAGCCTTTATTCAGGAAAAAAATCACATTGTAGTCTACAAGAGTGTAGGGAAGGTTTCTGGGGTCATCAAGGGCAGCTGCAGCCTGCCTTGTGTTATCTAATGACATTCATAGATTTACTGAATTCCCTTTGCAGTTGGTCTCCTTGTGATGCCTACTAGAAATATGCTTAAAAACTTCAAAACTTCACTCTGGAAATCTTTTTTGCTCTGCAAGGTTATTCCTGGCCATGTTTTCCTCCTCTTTGTTCTTAGTCGGTTAGTATAAATAGTTTTTCTTTTAAATGTTTATTCCTCTCTTCCTATAACACATACACACTCACATTATTTGCAAAATATACAATCTACTTACACAAACTGATTTTTTTTTCTCTAAAATGAACAAACAAAGCCTTTTTAGTCCTCATATTAACCTAGACACCCTGCTTTTTTTTTCTGTTCCAGTTTGAAGCTCTCTTCCTTGACTGTACATGACTGGAACTACACAAAGTATCCCTATAGTATTCTACGTCATTTGTCATCAGGATTTTATACGATAGACTTCATATTGCATCTCCCTATGGAAATACTTGGGTTTTGGTGTTGTACAATCATATTAGCTGTTTTAAAATACAATTTAAAAAAAACCCAATATTGTTCATGTTCATCCTGCTTACGTATTTTATCAATTCATCTAATTTATGCACCTAATATACCCATTTAAAACTGCTGATTGTACATATCAAATTATAAAACAAGGTGGCTAGAGTAACAGAAAAAACGTGCAATCCGGCACACAACGTAGAGAATTGGAGGCTCTAGCACCTGGCCCAAGCAATATTTTTTCCCCAAAGACAAAGAATGTAGAAAAGGTCTCTTCCAGCTGCTTTTTGATAATGCAAATTGTTACTCAGGTTAACAGGTTAACCATTTTGAATACCATTTCATAGTTCACATGAACCAACTGAATTCTTACTTCATTCATTGAAAAAAAGAGTTAATAAGTTTATTGTATATAACTATTATCCAGGTCAAAACAAGAGTAGTGATCACTCTGCATCAACATTTCAATACAAATATCCAGGAATCTTTGTGTTATAAGGTGAAAAGGTATTAGGGTCTTACTTATTAAAAAGTGATGTTATTGTATCAGAATCAATTTGTTCTTCCTAATAACATCTATTAAGTCCAACAATGTATGTAATTTTTATTTTTACAAGGCTATCATACAATTTGAATTTACTTTCCATTAATACCTTTACAAATATTTTCCATAAACTTAAAAGTGTACTGTTCATTGACTGAATAGTCAAACCAAATTCTGTATTAATTTTATTCTCTATGCTTATATTAAATCTGTTGAAATATGTTTTCATTATGATTTTGAATTATCGTAAATATTGTTTGAAAGAACCATTATAACCTCCCATATCTGCATATTATTCTAGCAGTGCATTCTTAGCATGAAAAATATATATAGTCAAACAAATTCTAATGTCCTCAATGGCTTGTTTTTTGGGTTTTTTCTCTGCCTGTAAGTTTGAATCAGTATTGTTTAATGTGCTTATCATTTGTTTTGGTGAGAAAGTGCGTATCCATGTGCATATAACTAGATAAATAGGGGTAGCTACCCAAAGGACTGGCTATGGATACATTATTTATTATGAGTTACTGATGATCTTATAGCTCATGAGTGACAGAGCAAAACAGAATGACGAGGTGGTATGAAAGCTCATCAATAACTTGAAGCAATAAATAATGTATTTGTCATCTGCCAATTGAATATATTTTTTATGCATTAGTGCTTTTATCCATGTGTTTAATAATTATTTTGGACTGAGATAGGGAATTGAATCATCTAGATTCAAGGGAGTATTAAAAAAAATCTCATTTTATTCCGTGGCACACCTTTGTTTTTGTTTAAATTATAGAGAGACATACTAGAGATGAACAACTATTCTCAATGAATAATTTATCTGAATTTAACCTCCTTTTCTACTATTGGAATATTCAAACAATGGGCCACAACTTGTTCTGATTCATATGTTATTAAAATTTTATTTGACAGATGTCTTTTTGAGTTTTTATTTTATGCCTTGACAGCGATTATTTGAAAATGGAGCTGTGTACTCTAATTCTGCTGAAATAAATGGGATGCTTTTTATCTGATCCTTGATTATCTGCAATTGGCCTTGTGAATCCCACAGTACTTTGTGCTCTGGCGGCATGATAACACAAGCATTTCTTACGTGAGCATTTTATGTACAGGCATAAAGGTCAGTTTCTGTGAATTCTCACACACAGAACTTCAAGGAAGCTTTCACAGAATATATTGGTCAACTGTAAGATAGTACTTCAAGGATGTCATGAAATAACTTCTAAAATATCAAACATCTTTGCTTACAGGTTTTTAGCTAGGTTCACCATTGCAGCTTCATGCTTCGCATTATTTATCTACTCTCTGTGGTGTGATCTGCCTTTTTCCTAACGTTCATCTGCCTGGTCCTGAGACCATGATCTTCCAGTAGCTGTTTCTTTCACTGAGGAGCGAAGATGAAACCAAATATTATAAGTGAGTCACAAAAAACTTTATGTGCTACAGTACTCCACCTACTGTTACTCCTTTTGTGTTTTTTATAAAGACAAACCATTAAATTAGGTTTTTTGCACGAAAGCATAGTCTGCAAATCCCTGTCAGACAGAAATTTACAGGCCCAGATGCCTTCCACCTAATTCCAGACATGTAACTGAAGATCTTATATGAGACTTAAGAGGTGAGACTCACTCTCAGAGTGGTTAGTTCCTGATAGCCACCAGGAACTCCCTTTTGGCTCCCTTTTCAATCAGTACAGAGAGAGACAGGTAACCACGCAAGAACAATTTGGACAACAAATGCTCTGGATTGCTCTCTGGATCATCTTGATTGCTCTCATTGCTCATCACAGTGAAAGAGCAGAAGGCCAAAGACAGGTTTTACCTAACCAAAATGTAGATACAATGAGTGAAATAGTGTTTGAAAACTGGAGACGGACAGTTTACAAGGGTGCGTAGTGATAGGATGAGGAGTAAAGGCTTTAAACTGAAAGAGCATAGATTTAAATTAGACATTAGGAAGAAATTCTTTCCTGTGAGGATGATGAGGTCCTGGCACAGGCTGCCCAGAGAGACTGGCTGCCCCCTTGCTGGCAGTGTTCAAGGCCAGGTTGAATGGGGCTTTGGGCAACCTGGTCTAGTTGAAGGTGTCCCTAACCATGGTAGGGGGTTGGAAATAGATTATCTCTGAGGTCTCTTCCAACCCAAACCATATGCATCTGTGATTTCTAGACTATGATCAATTTCATTCTAAAGCAGCACAGTAAAATGGCTAGCTCCAGGAGAGATTTCTACATTGAATTTATGTTTAATGAATGCTGTTCTATGTTAGGTGCCTAAATATAGTCACATAATCTACATCGCAGGGGTTATTTTAATGCAGTGGAAAGTGTGACCATGTATTGGAATAAGGACTCAATTCTGTTTCGAGAAGCGAAATTCATGCTGCCTTGCTCAGAGCAGTTCTGCTGCTCACCTCACTTCTGCTTATTAATATTTTCATTACTCATTGCAGGTTAGAGATTTATTCCTGGACCAAAGTCCAGGACAAATTTCTGATTTGACTTTTACTCAAACCCTCAGAACAAGGCTTTGAGGAGAAGTCAAATGACTCCATGCTGACTCCCTGGTCAGGGAGACATCCTCTTGCTGACTGATGGTTCCTAGTCCGTCTTGTCCAGCCCCTTCTGGGCTGAGGCGTATGTTCACAATTAATATGAAGTCACAGAAACAGTGTCATAAAAATGAACTTGGGCATATGCCCCTTTTCACAGATTCCCACAAATGGTTTGAGAAGATATATTTTTGGAAATGTTTGTGACAGGCGGCCTAATAATGACATTTTAGTTTCTGACAGAACAGCTTTTGAGGAATCTCAGAGAGAAATTCCCAGCCAGCACAATTTTCCATCTCTCCCTTGGATTGCCACTGTTTTATTGCAGCTCAAGAATCTGGTTTGTGACTCTTGTTCCACGTCTACTTTTGTGATTCCTGTGTGCCCCATATATCCCTGTTTTATTAAACCAAAATGGGGAGGGATGGTTTTCCTTTGTGCCACTCCAGAAATACAAAACAACTTAATTTGGCAGAGCAGGCAGGTTTACAGCTGCTTTATATTGACAAAAAGGCACAAAGGAGCCAGAGGTACTATTGAAATGAGGTCTGTAGCTGATAGTGATAAGATGTACAAAGGAGTGTATGAATCGTAAATATATTTAGATTTGACAATAAGTCTCATGGCCCTTTCCTAGAGCTGGAATCTATTTCAGTGCTCTTATTCACTGGAAGAGAAAAGGATATTTCTTTGGGGAAAAGTTCATTTCAGAATTGACATTAGGGCTCTGCTCTCTGCTGTGTGATGCAGACTGTTTCCCCCTACATTGCCAAAAGATCTGGGAAGTCAGAGGTTCTGCAGTAAAAGCTTGGTCAGTATATTTTTGAGTTGTAGTAATATGATGGTCAATCCAAACAGTAGTTTGAAGCAGCTGAAAGATGCTGCTTTGAAGAGCCTAAAGCACTTGCTGACACTAAGAGCTCCTACCAGAAGCCCTGCTGTCTTTAAGGGCCTTTACCTTGGAGAAAGCCCTTTTAATTAGGCTTTGCTTCAGTTCTCATATACATCGTCTCCTACATTTCGGAATACTGAAAACAAGTATTCTGAGTATCAGAAGTGCATATGCCACTTTGATATTTTCTTTACTCATAGCACTGCTGAAACCCAGACAATAAAAAAAAAAAATATAGCAGCAAGTGTAACTAGTTGAATTATGGGAAGAACTTTCTGATCAAGCATAATTTATTTTCCATGACACTATTTATCCGATATTGCCTCCCTCCACTCTCCACTGCCTAACCCTCAGAAGGGTGAAGGAGGGAGGATGGGAGAGAATTCACAAGGAAATGATCCTCTGCTTTTTAAAAAGGCTGCACTTACTGAGGTTACAAATCACTTCAGTCCCCAAACAACAAGGAGGATGCATCTGCTGTCAGCAGCAGTGGGGTTAATAAAAACATGTTCTTCTGTATCTAGCTTATTTTATAGATCTCTGAGCTTTTTCAGAATTTCTGTAATGAGCATGTTGTGCCTGTCAGGGGTTGGTTTCCTCAGTGAAACCTTCACAGTCACTTTCATCCCCAAAGTCTCTAACTTCTTGTCAAAACCTATAATTACCTCCCAGAGTCAAATCTGCCATTAATCATCTCAGAAAGACTTTTGCTAAGCCTTATCACTCAGAGTGCTGAAAATGAGTAGAGACCTCCTGTATCTGTGTCACCTCACCGGACTGTTGTCCTGTTCTGGGAAAATTGAGAATTAACTAAGATAAGCTTTGCTGAAATAACAAGGCTTTCAAACAATAATATTGTATTACCTGAAGGTAATCCAGATGTCTTTTTCCTCTTTCACTTCTTCTTTTTCTTTCATCAAAGGTAAGACACTCACCTTCCATCCTTTGCTACAATACAGCTGTAACAATTAGAGGAGGGACAATGTGTGAAATATTTTTCCGACTGTCTATAATTTGCAGAAAAGACCCTGTCAAAAGGTTAAAAAGAGGATTTTTTTTCCCGTTCAGTTATAAAAATCAAGGCAAAAGCTGTTATCACTATTAAATATTCTAAGGAATTTATTTAGAAAAAGAAAAGAAAATCCACCAGAGATTGTTCTTTCTTTTTCTTTTATATTTCTTCCCTGTTTTTTTCCATCTCCATTTTTTCACTTTTTTCACTTAACTAAAAAAATCTGTGTGATAAAGAAGGGAGAACTATAATATTATTTTACAATTTTACAATAAAGTATGCAGAACTCCCAGAAAATTACAAGAAATATAATTATGTTTTTAAGAAAAAAGCTTGTACTTAAAACAAGTAATATATATTTGTTTCATGTATGTATATATAGAATATATATATTCAGATAGCCTGAATATTAACATCAAAATAAACATACAGCTATTTCAATTAATATAAAACCAAAAAACCAATTCCATATTGTTAATCCCAATTTGTATATTGAATTAAAATCACTAGGAAACTGAGACCTTCAAGGACAGTAACACTTTGGTATTATAAGCATTCATCTATTTGAGGTGGATAATTTGCCAGGATAAGTGAAAGAACAATGTAGATGTAAATGTTGTTTTCAGGGCAACTGTGGACTGAGAGCTCCATGGTCATGTCTGCACCATAATTGTCATGTGAACAAAGGCTGTTGTTAAAGAGTCCTGATGATTCTTTCTTACACCTAGCATTTTGATTTAACTAGCATAAATTAAAGGCAGAATTCAGCCTTTTTTCTGTTTTGTTTTATTTCTTCAGTCTGATTTTTTTTTCTTTTTTATGGAAGAAGTGACCAAGCTCCATAGAAGACGTTCATATTTGAGAGAGCTAGCAGTTTTTTATCAGTATATTTGAGACTACTATCAGCATTCTGCTTTGTAAAACCAAAATTAAATGAAAAAAATGTAATGGAGTAACAGTGGTAAACCATGAATGATCAAGCTCTGGAATAGAAAGGAAAAAAAAAAGGCTCCCTATCCAGGTAGCCTCTGGTACTTCTCTCTGGCCACTCTTGTGCACTTGCATGGCATCAAGAGAAGAGCCAAATTCAACATTTAAACACTACACTGGCTTTTATTCCATCATGAAGAAGTTTTGGCTCAAAGAAGCAAGCTAACATGTTTCTGGACCTGCTCTGTTTGCACTGGTGCTGACGTCCTTATAGTTAAGGGCAGCTACGAATCTCAGTTGTGCCTTTACTAAAAGAGATGTCAGGGCCTGGAACAGGCTGCCCAGGGATGTGGTTGAGTCACCTTCCCTGGATGTGTTCAAAGAAAGGGTAGATGAGGTACTTAGGGATATGGTTTAGCATAGGATGGGAATGGTTGGACTTGATGATCTTCAAAGGTCTTTTCCAACCTTGTGATTCTGTGATTCTTGCATAGGTGGACACTGAACTCAGAAGAATATGCTTTAGGCACAAGCTAGTTCCTCAAGGGCCACAATGTTAAATCTTTCCCTAGGTTCTCTGTACTCCAATTTGAGCCAATGCCAAGGACCACAGTGACAACCCAGGTACTCATCCTGTCCTGTGTGGGATTTTCCAGGTATTAGGTTTCCAATGGTGCAATTAATTCCCCAAGTGTGTTTCTAGTCTATTCTTTCCCCATAGAACAAGTGAGAACTTTAAAGCTTTAAAACCTAAAGTGGTGCCATCATTCTGGGACACCTGGATCCTAATGTGAATGATCTGATAGTTCCCTGAAATCCAGAATCCTTCTGCAGCTTTCATTTCCAAATCCATTGCTATTACTGGATTCAAAGAAGATTCTAGTTAGAAAAAAGATGTAAAAAACCTCCTTCACTGTCCAAGTGGCTAAAGGTTTTGTAGCCATTTTTAGTAATGATGGGGGAGCAAGGGGATGCTTGCAGCAAAGGAAGAATAAGAGGGTGTTACAAGTCAAGGTGGACACTGTGGAAGTTCTGCCTCCTATGAATAGAGCTTACTCATTTGTGCTTGGATAACCATTTAAGTAAGAACTGTAAGGCTAATCGGAAAATGATTATTCAGCAGAGGCCAAACACTAGTGAACATAATGAGAAGGTTGATTAGTGAGTTGAGAGAAATTAGAAGGATGAACCTGCTGCAGTTCCTTGTGATTCCTGAAATGAACATCACATGGGAAATACACAACTGAAAATGTTTTAGAAATTCATGTGTAGAATTGCATCTGCAAAAATGAAAAGGAGTATAAATAATTTTCTCTTACAGATGATAGGTGAAGTAATAAAAGAAAAAAACTTTAATTCAGAGAAGAATCATTGATAGGCTCAGGGCTCATGAGTTACGTAATTCCAACTTCTTTATTAGTCACTGAAACATCTCATTCTGAGTTGAACCCTGCACAAAGACCCTTGATTTTGTGCAGGCTTTTCATCCTACCTCTCCAGGTAACTTCCCTGCAATTCCATCTGTCTTTAGACTCTTCCACTGCCTAAGATGGTTCTCAGTTACTGCCTTACCTCAATGACTGGGATATTTTTCTTACTGCATGTATTCCTCTCTTCATATCCCAGCTCCCTCACTAGTGAATTGCTACCACCCTGAGATCTGCACCCCCAGTTTTCAATGACTCTGGGATCTCGAATCTAATCAACCTGCTTTCTGATCTGTTTCTCTGTCTGTCTGATCTATCAAGATCGGTTTTCCATTTGAAAACGTAAACAGATATCCATCTCTACCAACAGCTTCTGTAATGACAGCAAGAGAGAATCATGAGCTTGTGACTTCAAATGCTGTAACGTGACTAGAGAAGTTAGGCAGACTGTAGCATGCCTATCAAATTAAATCTAAAGCAGTTTATTCAAATGAATTTCTGTTGTGTGGATGTTTCCGTTGTGCATCTTGTGAATTTTTTTCTGTCCACTTATATTCTGCTTGTATATTTTATATACAATTCTATAAGTAGGATACTTTGAAAAATAATTTTACAAAGAAATATAAAAAAAATATAGAATATAGAATTTTTAATTTTACAAAGAAATATATGAAGAATATAGAATGTGCCAAAGGCTTAAGTAAATTAAAGCAATAGGTAAGGTGGGACATTGATTTGTGAAATGAAGTATTATGGCTGACATAGAAATCTGTATAGAAATTACAGCCATAAAATTGTAAGTTGATTCTAGGATGCTGCAGAGAGAGTTTACATCTCTAGGGTAGTTAAAATAAAATAACACAGACTCAGCAAATGTTTTTATGCACTGGAGAATCCTATAACAAGGCAGGATATTTGATCCTGGCAGAGTTTTAATTACTCAGATGTTGATTTGGATGCCACTCAATACAAAAATGAAGAGGAGGAACACATTTTGAGAGGTATTTCAGGATTGCTTTCTTCTACACATTACTGAAGCATTCAGATGGTTAGAGGCTATTTTGGATCAAGTCCTAGAAAATATACCAAGTATGATTAATAGGACCGAAGCAAAGAAACACCCAGGACATTACAATGCCATTAGTTAAAAATATTCTTGGGGGCTGGGGGAAGCAAAGTGAGCATTCTAGATGGCAGGAAAGTTGACTTTGAGAAAACACAAAATGCCCTAACAGATTTTGGTTAGTATTTTATTGGTCAAGATTTTATTATGCAGAGGGAATCTAGTGGAGACTCTAAGAAGTGTTTTAGAAACAGTTGGTGATGAAATTAAAATCCATCCTGGTTCAGTCTAAAGGGAAAAAAAGGCAACAGATGCAAGTTTGTTTAAGTGGCAATGTAAAAATAATTATAAACAGAAGGGTTCTTTAAAAATATATACAAAAAGTAGTGAGGAGTGGATTGGGAAATCTCTAAAAATAAGCATAAGCAAGTCAAGAACATAATTATCAGTGCTGAATATTGAATTGTAAAGTGTATTTTAACTGACAAAATATTCTACTGCAGTATTTACAGTAAATGAAAAATAAAACGAGAAAGTTATCTACTTAAAAGGAAGACTAGGGAAGCAAGAAAATGTCTAACAAAAGAAGAGATTTCAAGAAGAGATGGGATATAAAAAGCAGCTCAGGGCAAGGATTACATTTCTTAATTAAACTAATTATCAACACTCAACATTACATTTAGCATTCAGAGCTCTGCACTACCTTGGAAGAGATGCAAAGGAGTCATCTTAGCTCCATTTTACAGATGGGGAAGCAGAGGCAGGGATGAGCTAAGGTTGGTATACTGGTGAAATTAGAGGTCTTTTTGACGTAGAGTTCTCTGTCTCTCTGGTCCCATTATTGGATTGCCAAATTCTGATTAAAGGCAGCAAGAGGTAACAGAATAGCTCAGCAAAGCAAGAAAACAGTAAGGAAATTAGTTCTCCAGTTTTACAAACCTTTCCATGGTGGCAGACACCTTTCACGGCCACAGTGAAGCCAGTCATGGTGCAGCTTTCCACCAGACTGACATAGTTTGAAGTAGGGTGTTTAGGGTTCCTGCAGGAACCAGGAACTTTTGAATAGTTTGGAATATCTGAGGAGAGGACCTGGTACACTCACCAGGGGACAGACCACATGCATTTTCATACCATGCAGACCCCAACCTGTATGCCTAGGCCTCAAGCAGGCTTTCCATTCTTCTTTCCTTCCATCTATCCTTCCATCCTTCCTTTTTTCCTTCTGCTACTGGCTGACTTGTAAAGTCCAAGGGAAGTTTGGTATTAAAATTATAAATGTTTCCAGCAGTTTCAAAAAGACCACTCATGTACTTGAAGTCGAGAACAAGCTTATGCTCTTAAATGATTCACAGCCAAGGTCTTCATGATGTAGACCTGATCATAAAGGAATATTCCTAGTATCTTGAGGAAAGAATGCAAATGATTTATAACTATAAGAGTTCAAGAAAATGAAGACAGAAACAGGTGATGTCTTTGGGAAATTACTTTCCAAGTTCCTTGATGAGAGCACTAGAAACTTGCAAACATAATGTCATTATTCCAAGATATGTCTGTGACATCAATTATAAAAAATATTAGCGAAAATGTGTAGGGTCATTGATGGAGCATGCTGTGGTACTTAATTTATTTAGACAAGTAACATAAATTTAAGAGAGTCTGTTATTGCTTAATCCAATTGCCATTCCCTGCCCCCCCCCCCCCGCCCTCCGCCACTAGTTTTTATTAGTTTTTATTATGTGGTATTGTCAGCATTTGGTATAGAAAGAATTAACATAATTTTATTATCAATGCCATTTTCACCCTTGGCCGTGATGAATTTTATGAAGGACTCATCTTGGTGAAGAAGTTAAAGATATTATCCTTTTCCTTCGAAGACTGAGCCTGTTCCCACCATTTTATGAGGTGATGCTTTTAGATGTATGATTTGTGCTTACCCCTTCTCTTCTGGATGTGGAAGAGGGGTGAGGTCAGCTGCTCTTCCAGCGTGGCCCTCCAAGCTGGCCACAGCTTGTCTTCTTGTGTCAGATGCTGCTTAAACACATTGCTTCTGTCTTTTACAAATTACACATCACTTTTCAGAGCAGGACCGAAGCTTGCAGGTCAAATATTTTTTGTCAAGGTAGTGGCATTTGTGTGATGATTTCATGGTTTTCAAACTCCTCAAATATTTTCTAGAAAATAGTGTATTACAAAAGGTAATACACTGCAGGAGCATGGCCAAATGGAAGTGTCCAAACCAGTATGTAACAATAATTCAGATTTGACACAGATTTTGTTTGTAATCAGTTTTATTATGTATTTATCTTTTCCAGTTCTTTCCTTCTCTTCAGTAAATTTACTAAAAGACTAATGATATGGTTTACACTGGACATGAGGAAGGGGTTTCTCTGTCTATCAGACAGCAGAATGGTACAGAGATTTCAGAAGACTTTTGCCTTTACCAGCAGTCTCACAAGGTTGTAAGTACTGGATATATAGGTGTTTAACAGGTATAGAGTCTTCTTGCTCAAGAACTGCTACTAATGTAATAGACATCTTGGAGCTAAGTGATGGTTTCAGTTAGAAGGCAGATTAATCTGTAATTAGTCACTATAGCATCTGGAAAATCAAACTTATAGTCTATTACAAAGTTATTTGTTATTCATATAAATATCTTACTTTTTATTCATTCTACCTGATATTATGTCCACTTTCTCTTAAATTGTGGCTCTTTTGCATGCAGCACTGGGGTTTGTGGCTGAAGAATCAACATGTTTCAGGAACAGAAATGAAGTATCAGTGTGATTCGGAAAATACAAGGCGATGCGTCAGCCCGTGATTTCACTTGCAAGAGTGATCCGTTAGTGTTGGAACCTGCCTTTGCTGCTGTGGACTTCACTGGACAGTAGCTTACCCATGGAGATGATCAGTCCACTTGCTTTGCGAGTTTTACATCCTGAGCTTTCTCCAGCTGTGTGCATACCTTGACTCCTACTTTCTATAGTATATGGCTCACTGAGGATACAAAAATCTTTTAATGATGATAAATAGCTACCTCACAAAGGCTTTGTGACCTGGTTATGCACCGCACCTCACCCTGTCAAATTACATGTAATGTCAGTCAAGCCTTTTGCTAAAATCCTTAGGTAGTTGTACTTCAGTCATGAGTATGAATTATTGACTGACACAGGCTGAACAAAAAGGATTTTTGAACCTAATTAAAAAAGCAAGTACAGAATATCACTGAGATGTGAAAATGCCTATGGTACTCAGCCAGCTGTATTCCCACGCAGTGTCTCTAGCTTGAACTCCGCCTATTACCATCTTCAGGTTTTTTGAGAAGTGACTGGGGGAACTGGGGTGGTTTAGTCTGGAGAAGAGGACAATGAAGGTTGACTCTATCAGTCTCTACAATTACCTGAAAGGAGGTGGTAGTAAAATGGGTATTGTTCTCTTGTCCCAAGTAACTAGTGACAGGAAGAGAGGCAATGGCTTCAAGTTGTGGCAGGGGACATTTACATTGGATATTAGGAAAAAATTCTTTACTGAAAGAGTGGTCAGGCATTGAAACAGGCTGCCCAGGGAAGTGGTGAAATCACCATCCCTGGAGGTGTTCAAGACATATGTAGACGTGGCACATTCAGGGCATGGTTTCACGTGCATAGTGGTGTTGCATTGACAGTTGAACTTGATGATCTCAGAGGTCTTTTCCAACCATAATGATTCTATGATTCTATAAGTGGATGACAAACAAATAATAACAGCTATAGGAAACTGAAGATGCAAGTGACAAAGAAGCAGTTTTTGTTTTTTAATGGTCTTTGAATTGCTGACTGCATGCAACAGCACTGGAAAAGACAAGCAGACTATAGAGGCATCTCCATAGAGAAACTGGAATTGAAATGCTTATGTTTGCTGTACAAGCTACTGGCCAGATTTCAGCTAGTTCACTGTATTTAGTTTCAGTGACCTTTGCAAACAAAGAGTAGTGCCCAGATGAAGGTAGAGGGCATGACATCAAGGATAATTCAAAGTGATGGGAAGAACATGTTGTTTATGGTATATAATAAATAACCGGACTATCCCTGGGTGGTTATGTTGTGGATAGTTATATTTATGATCCAGCAGAAGTCCCTGACATGTACGTTCATGGGGCACTTTTTTAGGAGGAAGCAATTTTTTTAACAAAATGGAAATTACTCTTACTAAAAAGACTGAAGGAAAAATATAAATGAAGCTTCCCTGGTTAGTCTTCATTAGATAAAGCATCTCGTAGCTTAACACGGCTAACCTGGTTTTCCAAAAAAAGATTCATAGTTTTTAAGCCCCTGACACAGGAAAGTGATCAAACACATTGTTTAACTTGAAGCACATGAACTGCATTTTCAATTCAGTAGATTTAGTTGAAGTTGTATATTTATTTAAGTGCATGGCTGGACTGGGACCAAAGCTCTTTGGGGAAGGATTTATAACTTTCTGTCGTTGATATTACTGTAATGCAAATAGTAAGTAGCAGCAATTATTGTGCTGTTTCACACTTATTATTAAATTAAAACTTTCTGTAGCTTGTTGGCTACTTTGGTTAAAGGTATCCCTCTGGTAATTTGGATTATATAGATTTGCCTTGTTCCTTCGAGGTTCTGTAACAATGTTACTAAGACATTAGCTTGCAGTTTCTTTTTCTTTGGTCTTAAGGAGCACCTTGTACAGTAATTACTTAGGCAACTAAAGGAGTAGAAATCTAGCAGTAAATATTAATGATGGCACAAATAAACTAAGACATTTAGAAATAACTGGCAGTTGCTACCTTAAAAGTTAAGGTTTGATAGGACTGGTTTCCCCCGTTAATGGCATTACTTTGCATCACTTACCTCATGTATACAGAGCTGCATATTGGCATGAGACATCCCACTAAAATTTGATATCTGATACTTGAAATTAAAAATGAAAACATCTATTAAGTGAAAAGCTCTCTGATCTCAGAATTCTCAGATTTCTAACACAGGAGATGTTTATATCATATGTAACATACATAACATATGATATATTAATAGTGTTTCACATGTCCAGGACTTATTAGTTGTGCAGTGCCTGCTCCATACAATTGATCTGACTTACACCAACCTACAAGAAGTGCACTCCAGGACCCCACATCACATCTATTGCTCATATGCAGTCAGCCTGCATCAGTTCTGAACAGCACTCACAGTGGGACTTGTGCCTCTCAGAGTCAGTTCACACATGTACAATGACTTCCTGCCTAGGATTTTGTGTGAGCTACCCTCTTTCAGTGATATTAGCAGAACAAGTGACTAGCCCAAGTGGCTACTGAATGGTAAAATCTACTAGTTAACTATGCCTTGCAATTATTTACCAACACTTCAGTGCTTAAATTGTTTCCCCGAGGAATGGCTTAGTGTAAAAAGCAGCAATACATTTGACAATAACTATTTTTTGTAAATTAATGAAACAATTAGAAATTAAATCAAATATGGCAACAATTTTGCACCTCTGATCCTTCATATGCCAGAGAGATGCAAGTGAGCATTTAATCTTATATGTCCCCATGGTTGAGAGAGACAATTAAAGCAGCAGATGATTCATTGGAAAGGGAGACTTTATTTGATTGTGTGAAAATTTGGAATGTGTACTTATTTAAAGAAGGATCTCCAAGTAGCTTGCAAATGGAAAGGAAGCAAACTTTTGTCAGCATTGTGCACCTGGAAAAAATATTGAGGTGAGAACCATGAGATAAAATTGTGAGCTGTTGACAGCCTTAAAAATTGCCCTAATTGAGAATGAGACCGTGAGGCACATCTAACTGTTGCTAGGACCTTGAAAGGACTGGCACTCAATCTTCTAATTCCATATTATGGAACAAACCTGCAGTGTTTGTGACCTTGCAAAATCAGTTTGAGCCCAGCTGACTTTTAAGCCTTAAATCAAGATCCCGCCAGAATGAGATGATTCTTGTAAGAATGATAACCCACAGATAAGGCAAAATGAAATCTAGCTGGCTCTTGAAATGGCTTGGACAAACTCTGGCAATGGAAATGTCAATCACATGGCCTTCTGCCAAGGTTAAATTTTAACTTCCCTCTGACAGTCTGGGCATCTTGGCAATTGTTTCCAACACAAATACCATAGAAAAGCAAGAGATTTCTACAAACATCTGGTCTGAGATGATTTAAAATAGGTTTTTTGCTTTACTTGGGAAGTAAGTGTTAGAAAAAAAAGACAGTGATTGTTTTGGACAGTAACTGGTCTCCAGACATATGGACCTAAAATATGTCTGTGCTTGTTCATATATTTGAAATGTAGAGCCAAGTCAGAGGGCTGTATCTCCCATCTTAAACTGGGGGATTGGCAAATGCTTTAAAGTGAACCTGTTCATTCAGGATTCCAGGTAAATGTTCTTTTTCAAATCCTTATTATAAATTCCAAAAAACACATTTTCCCTCACAGAAATTTAGCTCCATATTTCTCCATTGTTTTTAAATTAGACAAGCTAATTTTTAAAATCTGAAAACATGAGAACTTCTGCTCATTTATAAGGAGAGTGTATTAATAGACTACCATTACTGCTCATCCCAAGTCTATATAGTATCCTAGTATTTTTATAACAATGACATCTGTCACTTGTTTCTAAATGTGAGACAATGACACGTTTTCCTCCTCATGTTCCCGGACAGAGCTGGAATGCACCTTTCTCTTAAATGAAATTAAATTACAGCACACAAAAAGTTTCTGGCAGGAGTCCAAACTTAATTTCATTGAAGCTTGGCATTGTCTTTCATTACAAGTAAAAGCAGAGAGGAACCTAGCACGTAGATCTTTATGAGGTAAGAAGCGGAGGTAATAGAAACAAGCAATATATTTATTGGGAACTTTTTCCAGAGGTAGATGTTTCCACACTTAGTAGGGAATAAAATTTTCATGGCCAGAAAAATTGTCAACACAGGTGGTCCAGGTTTATGTTATCTTCCCTTGCAGCTCTTTCCACACATACCATAGTATCCTGAAATTCTGTAGCTCAGAGTGGTTCATTAGTTCCTAACAAGAGTTTTTGCTTTCACCAGCCAGGTTCCTCTCGGCACTACAGATCCAGGTTCCTCACCACAACCCACTGGTCTGCCTCTTCCCTGCCACTTCTATCACTTGCCTACCATACACTTTTTAATCTTTTCCATGTTTACACAAATGGGGTGCTTAAATTATGCAGGCTTTTCTTGGATAACAACTGGCCAGTGTGAATCTATATTGTTCCCTCCTGTGCCCCAGCCAGACATGTCACAGATGCAACACCTTCCTAGAAATACGCTCCTCTCCCATTTCCTTCCTCCCCTGTAATTTCATGCGGATTCCATGTAGAGTATATTTTCCAGGGAATGCTTTTAAACCTTTTACTGCTCTGCTTTAACTTCTTTGCTAAACCTGTTCTAAGCAGATCAAATCTGATAGATAACTGATCTCATAGAAGGAGCTCTGCTGGAGTTTTCTGAGATGCATAATGTAGTGCAGATCTGTACGAAAATAGAAAATCTGCAAGGCAGTTTTGCTGGCTTCGAAATAATTTTGTCTGTAATGTCTTTTTAAGTGTCTGTACAAAGAATTCTGTTGAGCCATTTGATCTAGGATGAGAAGTAACTGAGTTGGTATGGATCAGTGAATTTGTTCTCTTTAGAAAGGTTTGATTGAGAAGTCTCCACAAAACACTCTTTATACTTTGTTTTCCCAGGTATCTATATGCTGCTGTGTTTGAAGTTTCCCTGTCATTCACAGCAGAAGGTGAGTCTGTTATTTGTTTTCCAGGATTTGGAATATGTGCTATGTCTTCTGGAATAAAGAACAACTGCAAAAGATTATTGATATATTTCAAATCTGAGCCTTTCAGATATGAGATTAATACTTCTACTGGTATCACAGAATATTAGTGAAATCTGCTTTAGATGGTTCATTCTTTGTTTCATAGTATTTGTGCAAACATTTCTTCCACTTGGGATGTATTTGCAAAAGCCACCAAATGCATAGGAAGTAAAGGATCCCTCCCCACTCCCGATTCAACTGTAAATCATTGATAGGAAAAAACACTTGATTTGCTCAAAAAGTGGGTGAATCCTAGAAAAAAAAAAAGTTAGATAAGTTTTATGAATCAGTTTATCCAACACCCTTCTCGTTCGTCGAAGAGCTATGTACTTTTGTCTTTGCTAGTAAACTGAATGTGAACAGGAGGGGTCCTGGGCATGGATGTCAACTTGCAGAGAACAATAAGTCTTTGCTTTTAAAATGCTTACCAATACCGCTATGGAAGGATTTAGATCCTCATATGTCCCTGAGAATTGCTTGGAAAAAAATCCAAACAAACAGGACAGCATTGACAAAAAAGTCATCTGACTCTTCTAACACTGTATTATTAAACACTATATTCCAGCTCCCAATGAGTGTTTTGTTTTGAGAGAGAGAGAGAGAGAGACATGCCCTCCCTGGCTCAAAATCGCAATGTCACCCACCACTTTTCTTTGCCTGCCACTACATCACTAGAACTTTCCTTGCAGGGAATATTGTCCTTAATAAAACGGGATATTTAGCCTTTGACAAAAGTAATTTTTTGTATCTAATTTAAAGCTGACCATATGTTGTGGTTCATCCCCAGGCAGCATCTGAGCACCCTGCCCTCTCCTGGGGTTGGGGGGGTGGGATAAAGGCTGGTACTGACAAGGCACTGTGACAGGGGAACAACAACAGAGGCGGTGACAGAATACGAATAGACACACGTTGACACAGAGCACTTTATGGACCTGTCGAGGTGATAACACAGACCAGTAACTGACACAACGCCCAACACAACACCCAACCACACTCAGACTGTCCCAGACCATCACTGACCTGCCCCTCCCCAACCAGCCCCGTTTATGGGGGCGTGATGTCAGGTGGTGTGGAAACAGCCCTGGCCAGCTTGGCTCACCTGTGCTGCCTGGGGAAGATCCTGGCTGGAACCAGGATTCCATAAAATGAGGTTGCATTAAAATCTTGCCAGAACTCCTTACAGAAATTATACAAGGTTGGAATGAACCTCCCACAGGTTTTATGAAGAAAAAGCAAGTTTCAAAGCAGTATTTTCAGCGTTTGCTTCCTTATCTGTTATCAGATATTGTATGCAATATGTGTGCTGAATTATACTGGTTATTTTAATTCCTGCTTTGTATGCTGGCACTGAGTTAGATCAGGATGGCCAACTTGCAATTCTTGAGTTGAATACAGCTTATGAAGTTCAAATTCTTCAATTGCTGTTCTTCAGTTAACCCCTTTCAGAGATCATCTCTTTGGTCTCTGAAGTACGTGGCATGTGTTAAATGGCCCCCAATAATAGGGTACTGTTGGTAAGAAGTTCACATAGCTAGAAGGGTTGTCTGTCTCTTGTTGGGTCATAAGATGCCTTAGCAAGGAGAAGAGGTACACAAAATACTTTCTATCTTTCCCCTGCAAGGTAATACAAGACACTGGCATGATGGCTGGCATTGTACATCGTCCCTGCCTCTCTTTTCAGGGAATAAAATATTGAGAACTGGATAGGAGGAGTAAAAAACAGGCATGATCTTCAAAGCATTGCTTAACCTTATTCTAAATATAGGTGTTCTAGATTTTCATATGAGCTAGGTTTTCTGGTTGAAAAAAATACACATTTCAAACATAGAATTAAATTCTTACTATTACATTTGACTGACTGTTTTGTGACCTTTCTGGATTAATTCTGATCTGCTTAGTGAATATAATTGCAACAGTTATTGAAATGTATCATTTTTCAAACACTAGCTATTTTAGTAAATTAAAAATATTGATCACATGTCAGTTTCTAAAAAGAAGAACAAATAATAGGAAAGAACATGACTTCAGTTTCAAACGCTTTGAACTAAAAGAAGAAAATATATTTATTCCTTAGCACTAGTTCTAAATACTCAAAAGCAATGAAACACTTATCAACACCCCTGGGAATATTCTCTGTAGCTGAATCAATCTTATTCTCAAGTGTTTTCCTCAATTTCAGTGTAAATTATCCTTTTCTTAATATCATTCTATACCTCCTACATGTCGTCAATCTGCTTTTGAAGTATTTGTCATGAAGCTTCGGATGCAAACCATTACTAGGTCTCTTTCTGAATGATAAAAATCGTACACCGTGCAAATCCAATCTTGAATTGAAGCCTGGATAACATTGGCTCTGTTGGCTTTGGATTAGACCCTAAAGGGCAAACAGTGGGTTGAGTAAGTGGAGAGCAGGAGTGAAGTTCTGTACAAAATATAATTTCTCATTATTTTGATTCTGAAAATTTGGAGAAATTGTTTTTAAGCTCCTGGGTCAGTGTTCTCAGATATAGTACCAATTCATATTAGATATCATCATGACAAAGAGTCTTCTATCTTGATGTGTCAAGAACACTGTAAAAAAGATTCTCAGTTACAAATTCAGGAAACTGAGGCATAGTGGTTATAGCTCCCAGAATCAATTATGGCTGAAAAAGGCTAATAGGGTTGTTCAGAGAAGAAACCTGGGAAACTGATGAGGTGTATAAATTTTCTGTTACTAAGAATACATTTTTCTGTAATGCTCAAGTTTGGAGTCCACTCATGAAGAAAAGAGTTAAATAGTGAAGAAGGTTCAAATAAGAATAAAGAAGAATGATTAAATAAAATGGATTGTTTTGAGAGATTCCACATAATCTATTTAGTAAGGAACAAATATTTGGTAAAGAACAGTTCAGTCTAACTGAAAAGAACCGAGTAAGTTCCCATGACTGGAAGTTATTAAAAAAACCCCAACAATTGGAGATTCAATTTGAATATGGATGACAATTTTTCACTTGGAATACCCAGTATTGTTTGGGATTTCCTAACAATTTATGTATTGAATTTATAGGACATAATTTTGTTCACGATTGGCTATTTAACTCAAAGTAGAAAACAATGCAGTCCACTGTATCGACTCACAGACAGGTGTGATCCCAGAACTTTAGTTAGAAAACTTCAAAGATCTAATACTGAGAGGAATTTGTGTGGTTGCCAGATTTTAAAATAACAGCAAAATAGAAAATAGAATAGAAAATTGAAACGCAGTGTGCTTCCTTATCCAGCTTTTTCTAATGCGATAGAATCGTGTATCCTGGGCAATTTTCAGGGCAATTTTTTACCTTTCAACTTTTCATATGAGTGGGTTGTGGTATTTTTAAAACTTGATCTCTTTCACTCTTCTCTATCTTCTTTCCTTTTTCTTTTTTTTTTTAAGCCACAAAAATGATCAACTACTTATTTGTGCTCAGCAGTCTCAGCAGAAAAATATGCCTTTAGCATTTTGCAGAATGACTGCAACAAAAGTGTTCAAGGGAATGTGAGTAAATAATGACAGTCCACAGGCATAAGTGATGCTATGTTTAAACTTCAAATACTGGAGGGTGTCATTCTGATCATGAAGACATATAGAAATATTGATCTATATAGAGAGATATACTGTGATACACTTATAGTTTGTTTGTAAATGTACATCAGCTAATTCAGGAAATCAAAACGTAGTGGTTGCTCAATAGAGGAGTGAAAAGTCTCCATACCATTCATATTGCATATGAAGCAAGTGCCATTATGAAAACTTCATTAATATGTAAATTACAACAGTTTGATTAGCACTTGCAGACCCCTTTTGTTAAGAAAAGAGACGGAAGGAGCTAACCAGATTGCAATAATTTGCATAATAACTCAGTGGTGGGAATGCCACCAAGAAGAGAACCTAAGCAAGGCTATTATGTCTTTTTTAGCAGTTTAGCACAGTATTAGAACACTTTGTCCAAAAGGAAGGAAAACATTTTTCTTTAAACTGACAAAGTCTTTCAGGGAGTAGGGGGATATATTAAAGATATGCTGGAGCTTATTTTAAAATAATGGGACATAGAATTGCTTGACAAAGGAATGCAAATATTTTGGGTCATTATACAGTGGTCTGAAGCCAAATGAAAAGTAGTTTTTTAACGTGGGTTTATTATGTGTTTCTCTACAGTGATTTTGCAACATGTCAGATCCTATCCTTTTGGAAAGCAATGAAAATTTGTGTATTGACTTCAATAGCCACAAGATTTATTTCTGTGCTCTTAGTTTTCAAGCTGGAGTATGTTAGTAGGACATATAATTCTCTCACTCAGATGATCAAATCACAGCATCACAACTGTACAAGATGGTATTTGAATTACTAAATTTTGATATATGCATCCAGGTATGCCTTTTTCTGGTGAGACCTATCAGTGAGATTTACAGGTATACTAGATGTTGTGTTCCATGAGCAATATAAGAAAGGTAGGTAGGATATTATAGTTTTGCTTATTACTTATAATTCAAATATTCAGAGTAATAAGTTAATGAAGTGTTTTTTTAAGTATTTTTAAGTATTTAATTTCTTCTATTCCTGGTCATTTGAAAGATGTTTTTCTATTTGGTCACCTTAAAGAGAGCTCACTAGCAGTGTTTGCTTGGGTCTTTGCAACACTGAGTGTCAAGAGACAGTGAAGCACATATAGCTGTCTTACAACAGCATGTTTTTTTCAGTGGTAACCCAGAAGATGGCTAGTAACAGAAGAAAGTGAAAGAAAATAGTGGGGATTCTGAGGACTTTCATATACTCACCAAAGTGCAGAGACCTCAGGGCAAAACTGTAAAAAGAAAGGAAGACATTTGAAAAGCAAAGTTCAACAGTTCTGCTTGGTGCTACTTGAAAGTATATTACAGGTATTTTACTACATTTATCAGAAAAAAATAACAGTGATATTTTAAAACCAATGAGCTAGGTGGCACATCCTGTTTGTTACAATTTCATAGGGATTATTTTTCTCCAGCTGATTTCTATAGAAAGGGCTTCATTATGATGTAACTAAAGCAAATATTGGTCTAAGAGTTAAGAATAACAATACAGCTTTTTGCTATTAAAAGGTTATTCTGTTACTTTGGGAAAAGGGTTTCTGTGAAGCAGTGTGCCCACAGGGAACTTCAGAATAGGAGTGGATGAACCTGCAGAGATTTTTTTTTCTTTTGGCTTTGTTAAATCTTTAAAACATTTATAGAGATTTTTAATGTTTTAGAACCCATTGTAAAAAGCACAAAACTTTTGTAAAACTTTTTAAAGGTATTCAGGATACAGTTAAAAAAAATACCCAAAATAACTGCCCATGCTTACAGGGAAGACTGGGCTTTCAGCTGGTGGTAATCAGCCTTGCTCCATTGAATTCAGTAACCTTACACTGACCGTCTGGTGTTGCAGGCATCTGCAGGAAGGAGCCTATCACAAAAGCATCAGCCTAGCTCCAACTAATGAAATATTTTTTTGAGTTGATGGGATAAGGCTGATTTGCAACAGATAAGTATGTGGCATATCAGATGCATGTGAGTCAGTATGCATGAAGAAAGTGCCTAAAAAATTTCTAAATGGAATTACTAGATATTATCAACTTTTTAAGACTAGCAAATTTTGACTTGCCTGTATATGATCAGTATTTTTGAGATGAACTCCTAAACAGATTAGTGGATTCTGTCAATCCTATCACCTTTATTTTTCAAGTATGTTAACAAGCATGTAGTGTTTTTAGTCACCTTGGCAGTTACGAGCTGCTTCATAATAAACAAGTTATTTGAATCAATGTGTTTACAAAAAACAGCAACATTCCTAAAAAGATGAATGACTGAGCCTGAGCAGCTGGTGGCACTGAGCGCCTGGTACCTTTCCCTCCTAGGGCAGGAGGTGATCAGACCTTTTAGCTGTCTGGCACAGAGTCTCTGGTTTGCCTGAACTGTGCTTCATGGAGGCTCTGAAGGGAAAATGTGACATTTCAGTTATCTTTCTGCTCCTTCTTTCAGGACCTGCCAGATGCCAGTTAAATCTTTGCCATAAAACATTTATCCTCAAGCTTGTCAGTTTTCTGACCGGCACCCCATAGCTGCTGGGGCCATTCCAGTATTGAGAGACTAGGAACTCCAACATTCAGGAGGCCAAACAATATCTTCTTTTCAGCTGTATTCATGTTGGCAAAGTGGATGTTTTAGGAGCTATTGTGTTACTGTATATGCAAAGGGGTAAGACTTTAATGAGGGACCGGGATGAATCAGACTTGCTAATCAGGTCTGCTGTCCACATTGCCAGAGCTGCTGCTTCATGATAGCATAAACAGTTCTGCTAGTCATTATGTGTGTGTAATAGAAGCGTCTGGGATCGTGTTAGCATTTTCTTTGTAAAAGGGCTAGAAATGTCTCAAAGCGAACTGTGCATCATCCTACCTTCCTAGGCAATGGTTTGGTTCACAGGGTTAGTCTGGTGTGTGCAAACTTGAATCCTTATAAAGCAAACTAAGGCAAAAGTCCTCTTCCTGATATGCATCGAATGTGCTCCAGCCCTTGTGGAGGACACAGGGGTGCAGCACTATGATGGCCTCGCAACAGCAGAAGGTCATCCTGCGTGTGCAAGCTGCTAAAGATTTGCAAGCCAATGAGAGTTCTTGCAATGTCCATAACAGCTCCTTTATGGTATGCTCAGATCGGTAAGACATAAACTCCTTCACATTTGCAGTCAGCCACACAGCCTTTTCTTTGTTCAATGGCCTTTCCCTTCTTTAAGAGCTTTATCTTAAGTTGCTGAACTCTTTTTCTTTTCCATCACCATTTTAAAGAATTATAGCTCCTTTCTTCCTGCTTACCGTGGAAGTGGCAACACATCTCCTTTTATTCTCACAGAAGTTCCAGAAATGTGTTCTAGTGACACTGACATCTGCCTGTGCCCTAAAGGGTCAAAACGTTTTCTGATGGCAGGAAAGATTTTCACTATTAGCAGTCCAAGCAATCCACTAACCTCATGACTGCAATCACATGCAGAAGGACCAGACGAGTGATAAGTTAGATTCAAGCTGAAGTCCCATTTGTTGAAGATGAGGGATAGCAATCTCCCTTTGGGAGTGGCAACATAACTGTGTGCCTACTACAGAAATCTTGTATGCATAGTCAGGACCACCTCCACTTCACATTTTGTCCAGAGCAAGAGTTTTATATTCAAGTTTATAGAGGCTTTACTTTTCCACCAAACTGCTTGAACATGGCATTAAGTGACTTTTTTTCAGGTCCTTCCCTTTAGGGATCTTCTGGGGAGACCTGGCTAGTCTCAGAGGATGGCACTTCGGATGAAACCACACTCACATGTATCACCCAGCTTTCTGTTTCTCACCTATATGCCCCTCTGGCCCATTGTACGCACAAAATTTGCCTGCTCCATATTTGTCACATATTCATACTAATTTTCATGATGGACCTTCAAGTGGGGTGCTTTTAGTTTTCCAGTTTTGAGTGGTAGTGCTTTACAATTCTCAGCAACAAGCTGAGCTGGTACATCTTCCTCTTGGCTTCTGAGGTATGAACTTCCTTCTCCCTACACACTCCCAGTTCTGGGGTAGTTTGAGGCAGGAGCCCTCTGGCTTCACCCATCATTCACTGATCCTGAAATATTTTAGCTGTTTTAAGGTATTTTAACGATCAATACTTCTTTGCGATGTGCCAGAGATGACAGGCTTTTGAATATGTGTTCTGATAGCATGACACCTCAGGTTGTGCCTGTGGCTGTGCATGCCAAGAGGATGCGCAAAGATGCAAGACCTGTTACAACCGTAGGACAGGTCTCTACAACAGCAGAAAAACCTGGTGCAATTATCTATGTCGCGAATCTGAGCAGTACCTGGGCTGATCTCGCCATGGCGTCATGCCTGGGTTTTAGCTGGTGAGAGGAACTTGTCTGTTTTCCTCCAGAAGGGATCCTGCAGGGGCATGCAGTGAGGCTGGTTGCAGCAACAAGGCGCTGAAACGAAACAAAGAGTAATCTAAATTGACAGTGTAAATTCAACCAATGTGTCTACTAGCTGTGATCCGGGGGGGGTGAGAAATGCAGATGGTGCAAATGCAGTGAGAATAAACTAAGTTAAATGTGCTTAGCTGGCTTTTAATTTCTAATTTCATGTACCTCAGTATAATTATTTTCTCCAGAAAGTTCATTGTAACTTCAGCAATGAATTTCCTGAATTTCAGCCAGTTTTATTTTCTGTTATTGAAAGATTCCATTAATTCCCTTTCCCCTCCTCACCCCACAATACTGATATGTTTACAGCAAACCAGGTATAATGAGAGCATCTTCATTGTTTCTCTCTCAGCGTAGAAAATTATCCTTGGTCGTCTAGTTTTATTGTGAAACTTGAAAAATAACTACCTATATTAATTGTAGGGTTATTCCATATATATAAATGTAATGCTGACTATGCCATTGAAATAACATTTTCAGCATCTCAAATGGGCATTGTACCATTCAGTCTTTTCACATGAGGAGCCACGCTCATGCGAAAGAAAATTGTGGTGAGCAACACTCAAAAACCGTTAATGTGCGTGCAGTAACTTAAAGCAATATCTGTGGCCTTGGACACACAGGCAATCATTCACTTGGACTACAAAGCAATCATTTTGTCCAAGAAGAGAGAAAAATAGGTTGGAGCAACAATTTGTTCCTAAAAAAATTGGAATCAGTTAATCAATTTGCAGTAACTATCTGATTTATTTGTGTAATAACATGACTGACAATTTACAGCCTTTTCCAATAAATCTCAAAGGCATGATTTGCTGCAGCCATAAGCCATTTATTTTGTAAAGATGACCTTTAATCTCCCTGATGATTGATTAATCAGTATATCATAAATAGAGTCATGAGAGGTGAAGAAACATTTGCTTGATGATGACCAATCTTCTGTTCCTAAAGAGCTCTGCAGGTGTGTCCAGCACACAGACAGCTTCATTAGACAACGGAGTGAAAGTGGTACATGTTGTAGCACTGAGAGAAGATGGAAACGATAGGATTGCTTAATATTTGTTGAGTTAAAGAAGCCATGATAAACAAAATCTATCCTCCAGTTGTAAAGAGCTAGCTTGTTGCATTATGACACGTTCCAAATGAGAGGGACATGGGTGGTTAACCCCTGGGCAGAACAGAGAATAAGCTGTGGCTGTGCTTTCAGCATCCTCTTAACTTTCCCCACGCTGGGGCGCCACATAGATTTCTGTTCCCTAGCCATGCACCAGGAAGAGTGAATAGCAGGTAAGTGTCACTTATGCTCCTGACTGTTCCACTAAGTCTGCAGGATCACCCCTCACTCTCTGGAGATGTGTTTTTGTGACATGGCTTCAGCTGATGCAATTGCATGTCATCTGTGAAAAGGGACATTCCCTTCCCTCACAGCCAGCTCTATCCCATGGAGGCTTGTGCTTCTAATGTTGCTCTTGAGCATGATGTGGCACTCAGGTGAGCTTATGGCAACTGTTCCTAAAATAAAGGGAAGGTAGTACTTGGGGGGATAAGAAAAGTAAATTTGGAGTTTTCTTGCTCAGTTAGCAACACCTTGTGTACCTGGTAATTGGGTGAATGTTAGAACCAGTACAGGGAGGAGTGGGGTAGAGGTCAAGGTGGTAAAAGTTCTTTCCATGGAGTTCCAAGTGGCTAGTTCAAAGTCTTTGTCCTTTTTAAATATGATGGAATTTTTGGTCAACAGTTGGTTCTCACTTCTAAACTTTATATTACATATTTGTTCATAAAGCACTACTAAAAATAGATAGAAATGCCTGTCACTTAGCTTTCAATTATTTGTAGAGTTGCAAATGACTATACCAGAAAAAATATAGTGTGGAAATAGGACCAAGGTGTATTAAAATGCTACTTGTGAGTGGTACCTGAGGAAAACCCGATGATAGCTGGGGAGATGGTCTTATTCTTATTGTGGTGTTATTCCAGGGCACTCCCCTATTCCTGGAGTGCAGTTTCTTTATTTGAGTCATGCAAGTGGCTTGTTTGATAATTCTTCTAACTTTTAGGCACTGTCTGTATATGGATAGTCTCTAGAAACAGTCTTGTAGTAAGCTCTCCTAGAAAGGAGGGAGAAAGAGAGCAAGCTGCTGAGCTGGGCAAGGAGACAGAGTAAGGGCACATGCCTTAAAGCGAAGCAGGGCACAGAGGAGCAATAAAACCTGAACCATGACCTGGCCTGTGCTTTCCTCCCTTTCAAAAACTCCAGCAGGCCCTTTAGACCTCTGCAACATCAGCAGCGAGTCTGTGGGATGCCTGATAATTTTTCATCCCGAGCTTACAATATTTCTGGTGCTCACCTTTCAAATGAGGCAAATTGATTATGATGGCACAATCTCCCCAGATTCTGTTGGCATTACAAGAGGTTTATTCGCTAACATCTGAGTATCTGGTGAATGGCTCTCTGCAGCTTTATTCACTTGTGTCCTAGCAAGCAGTTCTGCTTACTGATTTGCTGGATTGGTTGCTCTTTTAGAGGCTATGTAAAGTGGACTTATCCTTCTTCTACTCATGATTTCCACAGGCATTTCAAATCTGGTTATTTCACTAATATGTATACTGCCCAAGAGAATCATAATTATTTCTCACACAGGGTTTTGGATTAAAAAGGAATGCCAAATTTTGGTTAAAAGTTACAGACAGTTTAGTTGTTATGAACATGATATTGTTATACTTCCTCTCCAAAATCATCCTGTGTACCACTGCGTGATTTATATGAGCTAGAAGGCTGAATTAGATCTGAAAAAAACTGAGCCTCAAGCTTTGGGTTGACAAAGTCCAATATCTGAAATCCAGGAGTGCAAGCAGGGCTGGCCTGAAATACAGTAATTTTTGCAACTCCACCTCCTCTCCAGCAGTGCATATGTTTCCACCATATAATTAAGTCTGGATTTCTCCTCATTTAGCCTGTATTTTTAGTGAAAAGGAATAATATTATTGTCAGTCCCATCAAACAGACACTGCCATAGGCTCAACAATGCAATGGAGCAAAGCATTAAGAGGCGACAGAATTCCTTTATTTTAAGGCTTAGGAGGAGGAGAGAATCATCAAGTCATTGGGATTTTTTAACGCATATATTAAGTTGGCTGGCAGAACATTTCAACAGGGATGCCGAGCCAGCCAAAAGGCCTATCCCATAACCTCTAATCTTACGGAGCTGAACTCTGTTATTTGCCTTTAAAATTAGATGTTACTGAGTTGTAACAGATGTCTTCAGCAGACACATTTTTATTATTGAAGAAATTTAGGTAAATGGAAACTGAGCCCCAAATTTTATTTTGTAGATTATGGGACTGCTGTGCTTTGTGGATGAAACTGGCATTTTAAGCATGAATTATAAAAGATTTTAGAAGCCATGCACTAATTGATGCTTCAGCAGTTCTGCTGAATCACAATAAGAACACAGGATGCCATGAAAGAAAAAAGTTGCAATAACTAGTTACTCAACACACTGGCTCATTTTTTGCACAATGACTGACACTAGTTAGTGGGTCCATGTTGTGCATCTCTGTGGAAGTATTTTAATTAACTATTCTGAAGAAGAAAGGAACGGGGTAAGAGGAAAATCTTCCCCAAGACCTTTAATAAAAGCCGTCTGGAAGATGCATGATGTGATATGAAACATCTCTATGAATATGCACCATGTTGCAGTTTTGTGAGGCTGTGCTGTTGAGACAGTTTCTTTAAGCAGCAGTTAGAGTTTTCTGCCAGCCTAAACTATAAACAACGAGCAATTCAAGGCCAAAGTCGAGAGATAGTCAAGCGCCTCTGAGAATCACATATAGGAGGAAACAGTCCGGAAGTAGCGAGAAGATGTAACGAGCTGTGCAGACACCAAGGCCTGGAAAGGGCGGGGGAGGAGGCGGCCCAGGTGCTGGAGAGAAAGATGCCCCTGCAGCCCATGGAGAAACCCATGGAAAAGGCCGAGACCCCACCTGCAGCCTGTGGAGGGGCTCCACGCTGGATGGAGCAGGTGGAGACATAGAGGAGATGCTGTGACCCTACGTTGGAACAAGCCGCTGCCAACACTTGCAGCCATGAGGAGAAACAGAGACGAGTGAGAGAGATTTGCACCGGAACAGGTTTGCTGGGGGAGGCTGGTGACCCCACAGAGGTCTGGGACTGAGAGACATTGTGATTTATGACTGCCCGCCACAGCAGTGACCCACGCCAGGGCAGCTGGTGAATAGATAAAGCCCTGGGAAAAGGATTCATGTTGGAGAAGTTCGTGGAGGACTGTCTCCTGTGGGTGAGACCCCACGGTGCGGCAGTGGGAGGGTGTGGAACAAAGGCCCACTCCTTGGCCGAGAAGGAAACCAACTTGCAAGGGACTGACCGAAGCCCCCATCTCCCAGTCCCTGCCCCCCCTGTGCTGCGAACAGGGGGGAAGAAGGGAGTGAAATCACGACTAAAGTCTGCTAAGAAGGCATTGGTGGGGGGAAAGTGTTTTAAGAGCTGGTTACGTTTGTTTTAAGATCTGGTCGTGCTCTCAACTCCCGTTTCTTCGCTGTTTTTGTAGTGTAGTGTAATAAAGTAGAGTAGTTTTTCTCTTCTTCACTTTGTGTTGAGTCTGTTTTGCCCACGTCGTTGATGACAGAATGATCTCTCCCTGTCCTTATTTTGACTCCTGAGCCTCTTAATGTATATTTTCTTCCCTGTCCAACTAAGGGGAGTAATAGACTGACTTTGGTGGACGTCTGGCCTCCAGCCAGGGCGAAACCACAACAACCAACACAGGTGTTTGTTTGAATAAAACCAAGAGGAATCAAGACAATCTTTGTATTTGTAACAGCTCAAAAAAAAAGGTCAGAAACCACAGGAAAACTTGTTTTGACAAAGCTATTTACTCTAGGGTATTGCATTAGTGTGAAACTGCCCTCTCCAGCTTGAAATGTCTAATATAAATCTGAATATATTAATCTTCTGCAGCATGTGGATAAGGTACCATGTGCCTCGAGCGCTAGATTAGAGACACTGGCTTCAGGAGTGCAGTGATATTCTTTTTTTTTTTTTTTGAATTTAACAATACTATTCAAAGGCACTAGACAGTAAAATGAACTTAATCATTTCAATAATATTCCTCTCTCCCTGAAGGTACAAGGGGAATAGACACTCAGATATATGGATCATGTTTGCTTTATGAACTTTTCAGGAAAGAGTTTGCTGTTTCTCCCTACTTTGCCTTGAGGCATGCTATTTCAATGACGGTAGATGTAAAAGCATAATTAAAGAAAAGAGGGTCTTTTTGGTGTTCTGCTTTCCGAGTGTGCTTGAGTGTGATAGCAATGGTAGTGAGAAATCTAGACTTTATGAGTCTAGGGAATGTTGCTGAAAAAACCCTTTTTTGTTCTTTTAGGATTGTTATCTTCATAACCATGTTTAAAATGGTGAAACAGATTGTAAAATATGATGTGCATACTTCTCTCAATAATATTTAAAAATAGACTGGAATTTTAAAATTTCCATAAAAGGGAAAAATATCTTGGCTTCGCTTTCAAAAATCTGCTACCTTGGAGGGAAATAAAATAAGTTACTGGGATTATTTGTGAAGCAGAAAGAGATGGGCAACATTGCCCTAGAGAAGGATTTCTATCTTTTCTGTACCATCCTGGGCCAATCAAGGGTGCAGTCATTACATGTGAACCTCTTCTGTTATTCTGGCAGTGTAATTAAAATCATCGTATTGCACCTTGACACAATTAATTGTTGGTTTTAATTGCCATAGTGGATAGAACAGCAAAATTGTGTATTTTCCATCCTCAATTATCTTCGCTAAGCAAGCACTTTATGCTGAAGGATATGCCACTTCTGTACTGCTTTAGAAAAACAGTATCTGCTGTTTTTAAACTGAAAAGCATTTCTGACTTGGAAAAGGTTGTAAAAGATATGTTTGTCAGGGAGCATATTTCAGTGTGCTTAAAATGGCTCTAGGAAACATTTATTCTCTGAACAGTTTGAGCAATGGCTTTGTAAATACATATTAGATATAATCTGCCTTATTTTTCTATCTCATACCTGGTACCATACACTTGCTGCTGTTGTTTTTAAATAGACTTGACCCATAAATCTGTGACCTGAAGAAATCAAGGTATGAAGAATGTATTCCCAAAAGCTTCCACACTTTGTCCAGCTTTATTAGTTAGCCACACACAAGACTTTCTATCCTTATGAAATGTCCCAGTCATTAAAGACTGAGGTTTGATTTAGAGTCACATCTCCTATGGCAGGAAATAACTTTGCAAATCTTAGGAGTACTCTACACATTACATGCATTTTGTGCCTGGGTAGCAAGTGGGACAAGGCGTATGCATCACCTTGGATTTTGGATATAAGAGGATATACAGACTGTGTCCTTCCTTTCCTGCCTGGAGCAGGAAGACAGAAGGGACTTAGGATCAGCACTGCTTTTGAGGAAGGTATCAGTATTTGAAAACTTGCACTCTCAGCTATAAGCTCATTACTTACACTGGGAGCTGCACACTGAAGAGTACCTGACAAGGAAGTTGAAGTTGGCTCACACTGAATGAAGGAGATCTCTGTCAAAGCCTTTGGCTATAATCAATTGACAATTTTGTCTTCTGAAAAATTAGTAGCTAGGGAGGCAAGAAACTGCTTTAGGATGCGTGTTCCTGCTGGTGGATGAAGTCCTTGCCTAGGCTTTGTTCATGGTGTCCAAGAGCAAAAGTGGAGCTGAGATGCATCAGCTGAGCTCTGTCCAGAGGCAGAGCTATCATTTCTTTGCTGTCACATGTCTTACCCAAGAGGAAGGGATGAAGAAAGAGCAATAAACAAAATAAAAAGTAACATAGAGATGTTGGGGTGCTGCTGACCAATGGAGCTGAACTGAGATTGGAGATGGGGGAAAACTGAGGCAGTGAAAGGGAGCAGGTAGGTGACGAAGGGAAGGAGCTAGGGGGTTGGGGGAGGAGGGATGACAAAGTCCTATTTGGACTGTGGGTAGGATACAGAAGGGGTGATGTCTTCCTAAAGTTGAGAAGATGGCAACTATTTCCTTTTACTATGCAGTTCCTTTCCCTTCTTAAACAAACCTTCATAGATTTCTGCTTTGTCCTGTGGTGAAGAAATAAGTGTGTTGCTAGAATACTTCATTGAATTTGGAGATCTTAGGGAATGAGAAGCATGTATGGCTTTTGGCAAGGTTGTCTTTGCTGTGGCCTGAGTGGGTCTAAGAAATGTCAGACTTTTTGCTGTTCTCAGGTTGCTGCTGTGTAACAGACAGCTTGGCTGAAAAAGCTTCATCTTTTCATGGACTGAGTTAGTCATCCAGGTGCTTGTTTCTCAATGGGCCTGGGTATCAAGATGCTTCTTTCCTTCTCAGATTAGTTCTACATCTGATCGTGATCTGCTTTCAGTGGATTTAGGTTAAGGCCTTCGTCATGCTTAAGTCCAGATTCATTGACTAGTTCGGGTTTACAATATGTTGATTGAGGAAAAAAAATGGCTATATCTTTCTGCAGGGGAGGAAACCATTCTGTCATTGTGCAGAAGACCTTATTTGCACTTAAATAGCTTAATTCCTTTAGAATATTTGTAAATATTTTTTGTGGTTTTGGAAAACTAATATTAAATATAATAGTCTTAGTTGTCAGGTTAATCATAAATAACTTAAAACCACTGATGGGCAGGCACTATATTCACCGAGATGTTTTAAACCCCTGTTTTGATTAATGATTTAAAATTAAATAACAGCATTCCTTTTTGCTGTTAGTTGAAATAAAGTCTTTAAATATAATTATTTCTGCAGTCATATAATTAGTAGTTCAACAGTGCGTGTACACAAAGAAGGAGAGTTAAAGTTGCACATACAGCCCTAAATTTGTCATTTTCTGACTTTTCAGTTCTTGACTTAGTAACCTGAATGCGTGTCTTTTAAGGTAAGTTTCATGGGGAACATGCTTAAATTTTATGTTTCATGACCTAGTTCCTTTGTTCTGAAGATTCAGTACTGAGGTAAACTGTCAGAGCCCTGACAGCTGGCACCACAACAGAAATACCATCATTTTAAAAGCTTATCTCCTAGATTAACTCCTCAAAGCACTTGCACACTTGAATGGCAGACCCTTCCAGGTTCAGCTTCATCAGAGTCAACGCTTTGACTTACACTGAGCAGAGATTGCTCAGAATTCATTTGCTCTCCACCATGTTTAGCAATACATAAAGTGGAATTTCTAGCCAATTCTTTCTGGAAATGTGTTTTTCTTGGCTAGAATTTGTAAGAATAGGAGCCCTGGCTGGTGTGGCACCCTGGGTAGGAACTGTAGCAGGACAACTGAAGATTTCAGTAGCTCTGAAGCCTGCTTCTGTGTGTTTAACAGGAATTTAAGAAAACAGATGGTTTTGTTGTTTGTTTTGTTTTTTTTTTTTTCAAACCAAGGCTAAAAGAAAGGAAAGCAAAGTCTTAGCTGTGCGATATTTGTATGTACGTAATTATGAAGTGTGTGCCACATTTTCAACAGTTGTGTGTTGTCACATCCTGTGGAGTCACAAGACCGATGGCAATTTTTGTAGGTAAGCATCTACTCCATGGTCCAAAGTCACTACAGAGGTGGTATGTGTAATATCAAATTAATTTCAGTAAGGGAAAGCTCATATTGTCTGACACGACACTGAAGGTATGAATGCTACACTATTTGTTAAAGGGCTGTTTTCTTTTTTACGTAGTAATGAAGTGGTAATGTTTCCACCTGCCTCCAAAGCCGAGCAGTTTGGGTTTGATCAGGCACAAAGATGCAAGATGTACTCCTAAAATCTGAACAATAGGAGGTCCTACCTCAGCAAAGGTTGGGTACCATGGTTATACCATGGAATTTCAGTGTGACATGCTGTTTGTGTGTCTTGTTTATTTGGGTTTTTTCAACTGTGTAAGTTACCTTATTACAGAACTAGAGAAATAGCTCTTTAATCTTTTTACTTTTTAATTTTCCCTTTGTCCACCAGCTTTTGTCTCACCCTTTCAACCCAGTTAATGTTCTAACCAGGAATGAATACATTACTCTGCTGAAATTTGAACAGAAGGCTAATTCCTAATCAAAATAGGCACTAATTTCTTTCAGTGCAAATTATCATCATTCATTGCAGATTTGTTCTCCTTGAGCTATGCCAGCATGTACGAATTTCAGCACTGGGAGTCAGCTTCTTATATACATCAAATTAAATAGTATATCATTGGTTTTTATATTTCTGCTGCATATTTTCATGAAAATGAAAACATGATAATGTTATGATGAAAAGAAATGCTTAAACTTTTGTTGGATTTTTGAACCAATTGCAGATTGTTCCATTAAAAAAAAGGAAAACTTACCTGTAAATGCAGAGAAACTAAATAACATGGCATGTTGTTTATCTCTTTCTTGCTGAAACAGATTATCCTCAGAGAATACAGAGCTTTCAGGAAAAAGATACTGCTGAAGTAACAGTGGAGATCTTTATTCCTATACCCAATGGATATTATTTTACAAGCATTGCAAAGATGGCATTTGATATTATGAAAAAGACATACCTATCAGCCATCCTGGGAAAGTGGGCCTCCCAGTTGGTGTGCTTATCTATTTTACATAGCTTTTGTGGTCTTCTAGGTGTCATCACATGTACGCCTACACATATACTATGTCTTCAAACACCTCTTCCCAGATACAATTGTGCTTTATAGCACCATCTGTTCAAAGAATGGATTTCATAGATTTATAATAATGCCATCAGGCAAATAGCTTTGCAAATTGCAAATATGGTTAAAATATACACAAAAGATACAAACATTAAGCACAGCAATTATGGGGTTTTTTTTCAGTCTTGTAATGCATTTGTGTCTGGATACAATTACTTTCTCCTGTTGCTGAGGTGTAGTGTATATCTGTATGCAAACAGGATTTGGAATGTTGTTTTAATTACTGGTTTTATTCTTTTGTTTGCTGTTTTCGCTTGTAAGATAGAAATCTCTAGTCCAATAGTGTTCCTTACATGTGGAAAACATTGATTATAGTATAAGTGAAATAACTGAAATTATAAAACACGTGAAATCTAATTACCTGTAGTCAAAGTGTCTGCTCTAAGAAATTTTGCATTAGGGCTGTTTTTGTTAGGAGATTCACTTTTTAGGAGGAAGAAATTGCAAAAATGAGGAACTATGTATGCCAGAAGTGAAACCTACATTCTTGGGGTGAGATACCTAAAACTGAACTTCTGGCCTCCTTCATTTACAGTATGTTAAAATAATAAAATATTTTCCTTGAAGATGTTTGTACAATGCCTTTGATTTGTTTGCTATTCAGCCTTAGTTTGGAAAGCTCCCAAACAAAAATGCATATACTGCGTGTACACAGTTACCTGAAAATCAGGGAAATGATCTTCATTGTAAAAGGAGAGGGTTGTGAGATTTCCTAAATCCAACCATGGATGCCAAATTGCGTAAGAGCAAGGCTGCATTCCACTTGACAGTAACATGATTTTAAATGCTGTAATTAAAAACAAGAGTTACTTTCCTTAAATACTGAACCCCCATCGTGCCGATTATCTTCATAATGTTTTGCATAATGCTTGTGAATCTATAATGGTTAAAGATACAAGAGGAAACACACTGTAAAGACAGTGAGGGACAAAATTCCACCAAGCCCACAAACATGAATTGAGATATTCCTTTTCTTGTGTTCTTTGGTTTCCATCAAGTGAGGCTGAACAGCTGAACGCTTCGTTTCATGTGAATACATATATGACCCCTGATAATTTTGATGACTAGTGAATCTTGGATATCAAACAAGTGAATTCAGTTGCTACACGTAAGAATAAGGTTGCTGTATATAAGGCCTATAACCAGCTGTTGTATCTAACATTTCCTGGATTGAGCACTGAGTGAAGGACCTAGAGTTGGCATGCTATATTTTTTGATGTGGGTACCTGTCAGAGTGGGTAGTAGCAACATGGTTTCTGAAGCTGGCTGTAGTTATTCAAGCTGCAACTGTCTCCTGCAGTTTCTTCTGAACGAGAACCACCTCATGACAGGTGGAGCGCAAGGGCAGAGTAAAAACGCAGTCCCTCACAGACAAGCGATAAAAGGGATACCAGGAAGTTTCATTGGCATCCTATTCTTTTCTGTCAGAATAGCAGCAGCTGAAATATGACTAAGGTGTTCATTGGCATCAGGACACGTGAGGTCTTTCTGGGAGGGGCATCCAAAGAAACGCGGGGTGGCTTTGTTGTGTTCTACAGAGAGTTTCGCTGAAGAATAAGGATCCACATGGCAGAAAGTATAAAGATGTTTGGTGAACTGAAAGCTACTGTCGTAATCTGACTAGAAATGAGGTACATTTTCAATACTAGTAAATAAATACTAGGCAGGGTAGGAATGGACTTGAAAAACCCTGGGTTTTGACCCAATATAAGAGTATCAGTGATGCAATGGATAGACACAGTTATGAGCTTTCACTACCTGTTCACCTATATTAAAGGTGCATATTTATATCTGAGGAAACCAAAAGCTTTTCACAAAATAATTTTGCTATATTACAGTGTCCTGGTTCTGGCCAGGCCAAAGTTCAGCTCCCCAAGCAGCCAGCACAGGTGAGCTGAGTCAGCCCAGGCTGTTTCCACACCACCTGGCATCACTCCCACATAAGAGGTGCTGGTTGGGAGGAGCATGCCTGGTGCCTCCAGGGCAGTCTGAGTGTGGCTGGGGTGTTGGGTTGGCCCTTATATCGTGCAGCAATTGTTGGGTCAGTAAGGTACTCTGTGTTATTGCTGGTTTTGAGTGTAATTTGCCATTACTGTTCTACGTTGTTGATGATTTTGTCAGTAAACTGTCCTTATCCCAACATAGCGGGGTTCTGTCTGCTTCTTCTCCCGGAGTGAGTGAGTGGTATGTGGTGCTCAGCCACTGCCTGAGGCTGAACCACCACAGACAGCTGCAGAAAATACTTGTGTGAAGGAGAGATTAGAGCTATATTGTATTTTTCTGGTTTGATAATGCTTTTCCTTGGTTAATTTTTTTTTGTTTTTGTCTTTTCCCGTCTCTATTTAAGGCTGCTTTGGGCAGAGAGACTGCAGCAGCTCTTTATTATTTTCTTTTTTCAGTTGAATCAAAATACCATGTTAGATTCATAGCTATGCAGGCATCACATATCCAAAAGATCAGGCTTTCTTTGCTGAGGACTTTCTTAATTCATGGACTTGTCTTAATGGCTTTAATTCATTCTTGCATGATGCAAGAATGTGGCCAGGCATAACGGTTTGAGCACAGGACACAAAGCACACAGCTGGGGATGGAAACATCCTCCTGGAATATTAGTGGTTTGACTAAGGGAACCATTTGGATGCAAAGTGAATTCACTTTAGGTTTAAGCTACTCTGCTTTCTGGGGTCAGCAGTGCTTGTGCCACTAAGTCTCCACAGTAGGATGTCGCCAACAATTTCCCTGCTTACCTTCCAGCTTGTGCCAACCAAGCTGCCATAAGAGACCCCACATTTCATGTTTAGAATGTATGAATAGGAAGGTGCTAGCAGATAAAGCGTTCTTTAGGAAAGCATAAGCATAACAGTGCTTAAAGGAGCATAGAGACTGTCTTGTTCAGTGTTTCACTCTATGTCTTGCACAGCCCCAAAGGGTGGAGGAAGGTGACCATAGCTTAACTTGTTCAGAAAACAGTAAGCAAGAAAGGGGAGTCTCAGGGTGATGTAAGAGGAAAAATATTGTGAAACTGAGCAAAAATAATATTTAGGTGATAAAGATGTTTCCAGCAGTGAGCTGGAAGTGACTACTGTAAGAAATGCTGTGCTTGCATCCATCACCATAGCAGCTAGTGAGCTGCAGATTTTGTTCCTGTTACAAATGAGAGGGGGATCAGAGCCCCTGGGTGGGAGAGGGAAAGCTGTAACCTGACTCACAGCTGTCATGTCTGTGACCAGGGCTACCAACATGCTGTCAGCTCTCATGTCAGATAAGATGAGCTCCCTTCCCTTGGCTAGCTCTCCAGTTTCCACTGCTAGTAGGCCCATGGCCGGCTTGTGCTCCAGCAACTTGCAGGGTAAATCTTCCCCTCATCCCTACCATTGCCTTGCGCTCTCCAGTCATTTCTTATTTTTAGGTTTTTGTGCTTTTGGCTAATCCTCACTGCCTAAGGCACCAGTGCTTTGTGGTTTGTTTTTTTTTACTGTAATCTGAAGGAGCCTGAACCCAGAAGATGCCAAAAGACATCAGTTTCCCTCGTATGCTGTGTAAGCTGAGTGTGCTCATTGCCTCCAAAGATACTTACCACACATCTAAGATAGGGCCTGAGCACCTATTTATCCAAGTCCGGTGCTCACAGGGCAAAGGACTGCATTTCATTTTTGTTGATGATTAATACTGTGTTTCACAATAAATCTTCTCCAGCAGCAGTGAATTCTGAGACTGTAAGGAATGCACTTCATTCTAGAATCAGGCTTGCTATCTTGACTAGTTCAGATGAACTCCACAGAATTGCAGGCAGCTTAAACCAGCCTGATCAGCTGAATCCATTAGAATTTAAGGAAGTGGCAGTAGGGGCCTTCCTCTTCAAAACGCATCCCTATTTTTATTATTATTTTTTGGATAGTATCTTCCACACACCCTCTCCCTCTGCTTTTTTTTTCTTTTTACTAGACAAAATGAGCAATGTTAACTCAGAGTTGTCAATGTGTTGTGGAGTTACCAACATTTAATTTACAGGAAAATAAAATGATTTAATGTTTCTACAATAGCGTACGTGTAATTCTGTAAACACTGGTGGCTGTCTGTACACACAGCCATGTGAGTTGACGTGTTTACATGTGTGTGCATCTATATATGTGAACTTGAAGTTCATAAATACTAGCATGCTGACTTCATGTACAGAATATTTTGTATGTGTGTGTCTGTGTGCCTTTCTTGTTGTGATAACAGCACTGCAACTGCCTGCTACTAGAATATGATACTGTGTTGAATTATCTTTGGTGCAAGAATATAAATGCAATGTTGCAGCATGCCAAAGTATCTTCAGCAAGGAACCTCATTTTACTTCACTGAGTATTTAAATAAATTATGAAAAAATATAAAGTAAAATTCATGGAGTGCATAAGAGAAGTGCCTACAAAGCATGGCAGATCTCAAGGAAATGTTGATGTTTTTAGTACTGTCATCCATCACCATAATGAGTGCCAAAACTCCTTTGAAAATTAGCTGTCTGTGATTAGGCAGGTTTCAGAGTGCAGGTTGTTTCTGTATCTGATTCTGAAATATATTAATATGAATGTTATGCTAATTTGTCTACTTTTGACCTAGAGCTTATCTCAAAGATTCAAGAGGATATTGCCTCATTAACTAACTCACTCACAAAGTAAAACTACCTTCACCTTCTCACTTCATTAGATGGAATTGTTGCGTTTCTTCTTTTGGGGAAGAGTGAATAAACAAGAGTCCTTCAAGATGTGTTACTTATTTCAACCTCAAGTATAGTTGTCTCGTGCATACATAATAGAGGTATTAAAATTAGTATTCAGCTCTAATTCTCTCCAGTCTAACTGATAGCGTTTTGATGAGTTTTGGAGTTTCTGTTCTGTCTGGGAATTTTAGTGATGAGGTAAGTCAGACAGACAGCAGCTTGGTTTTCCTAAGCCTAGTTGACCTTGCAGGATACAGAAGCATAAAATGTTTACTGTGAAACTGAATAAATGTTCCTAACAGGCAAGGAGTATGCATAAAGGAAGAGAAAAACACACCTTTATAAATATCCCAGACTGACTGGGAATTTGTATTTATTACATTTCTACAGGACAAAACCACCCATCTTGAAAGGTATGATAAGTGACATTTATTTTTAATAGTGTAATTTTGATTTCTGCATTTTCCTGACATTGAGAAGATGTGTTTCCCCTGCAGTCAATGGAAGAATTTAGCTGGCTTGTGTTAAAGTCCTTCCCCCTATGTTCCCCTACCTGTAGTTTGGGGCATGTTTACTGGAGAGGGCTGAAAAGTGAAACTTGTACCTATACTCTCAACTAAATGTGCTTAAAATTAGGAAGTGTTGAATACAGTGATTTTAGTTTGAACCTTTATTTTATTTTTGAAAACCTAAGATAAATGCTAGAGGAATTCCTTATTGTTTTGGTCCCATTGTAGGTCAGTTCAACTACTGAACAACCAGCCTGGTTCTCTGCTTTGACTTTGGCCTATTGAGTGATCCCTTAGTGTTTCTTAAAGCAGTTCTCTGTAGATGCCTAATTTTGATTTACTTCTGGCACCAGACAGAAATCCAGGCACTCTAAGGGCAGTCCTTCCCCCTAAGCTCCAGAATGATTGCTTATATCATTTGATTTAGCCCAGTGAATAGCCCAGAGAAGATTAAAGTGATTCCTTCTGCCTAGCTGAGATATACTACTTGGCTGATACATTTCCCTGACCCTTTCTGCTGATCTGTAATATGGAGGCTAATAGCCCTTGTAGCTGTTATCCTACCTAGTGTTACTGCAAAGGTAGTACTTCTTCCTACGTTTCAGGTGGTTTGGACCTAGTGGAAACTTCTAGCAGCTCCTTGCAGAAGCCACCACTGCGGTCCTCCTACACCCATCCCCCTTCTTCCCCCCCGCCCCCTGCCCCGAACCTTGCCATGCAAAACGACATTTGCTGTACCTATTTTTACCTTTTACTCTGAGTAAAACACATTCATGCCATCACCTGAAGGTGTTGTCTCACCTCACCACTTCGATTCTGGCAAATGCAGCTTTGTTTTTACCTCCTTACAGCAGTGTGGCTAACACAGGTAGTTTGAGTAGAAATGACCTATAGGAATTCAGTGCCTGCCTCCAGCCAGGGGATGCTCTGGAGTAAGAGGAATGTCTTATGCTACCCAGGGAGAGGCAGGACCTTCCTGCTGGCCAAATTGTCCCTCTCTAGACAGTTAGAGGGAAAGATGCAGGACCAAACCTCTGTGGAAGAGTTCAAAGGCATTTGGATATGCCTGTTTATCCATTTGAACCAACAGATAAAATGCTTGCTGTTTCCAGCCCTGTAGTACCTGGGGATGTTTTGGATGAGAAATGTACCTCATCCCTGCTAGTAACACAAATTTCCAGTCAACATGTTAAAGATTGTATTTTGCCTCCAGATTACCTGCGAATAGTACAGTCACTAGGAGATCTGTGTAGGTGCACCTGAGTGAAAGTGCATCGTTCTGCTTTACGATGAGGGCAAAGGTAGACCTATGTAAAGCCGCTCTATAGAAAGACTAATTATTCTAATTCTGGTAGACTTGGCCTTTATTCTACAGAGGGGTCTTGGTAGTGTAGCAAAGTAAATTGTTGAAGGTCGTTGTATGAATGATGAATATCATGCCATATAGATAGCAGCAAAACCCCCTGATGGAAATGGAGCAGCGCTTATCTATGCTTACTAAAATGTTGTTGTTTATATTTGGGATAAAAACTAAATTACTTGTATATCCTCTTGGCTATCCCTTCCTTCATATGCTCACATATTTCTCATGGCTTTTATGGCACAAAATGACAATGTGAAGAGATAAGAGTATATAAATCTTATTTGGGCCACTGGAGAGAGGAAGTATTTGCATACGTTGCTGTTATTGTTACTGCATGTTAAGATAATGTAAAGCAGAAATATAAATAATTTCATAAATTAATAATAATTTCTTAAGAAAAACAACCAACAAACAAACAAAATCACGGTAAGTAGACAATGTAAAAGCCAAGGCTCAGTCCTGTCTTGGCAGCAGTCAGTTAGTGTTTCAGTCTTGGATATCATGGTGGAATCTGCCAGTGCAGCCAGGGGTGATATTTGCTAAGGAGTCAGTCAGATGTCAGCTTCAGCCTCTTAAAATTGTTGTATGTGCTGCTGAGAATGATGGCACAAATCCGATTCTCTTTCAGTATTTACAGTTCACAAAATTTTTTGCTGTTTTAATGGCCTGTCCACTATATAATATTTGTGTTGTGTTGCCGTATTCTGAAATCCAAATTTTTTAATGATACATCAGTTAATTAGATGTTATTTTCAGGATGTTGGGGGAGGGTGTAAGGTGGGGATTGATGGAGGGAGTCACTAGCATTTCTCTTAGAAAAGTAACAATGCCTGGTACTTGTTATCATCCTATTTCTTCTTGGTGCTTTGCAATATGTTGTAAGGAGCAGACGTTATTTACTATAGAAACTTAAACGCCCTTATTGACAAATAGCAGGAGACAGACCCTCAGGAAGAGTGGCTTCATTAGCATGCAGCTTCTACTATTTTTCACGAATATGTTTGAGTCTTTACACTTTTTTTGGAACACTAAAATGTTGATAGTAAATGACAGTGGGAATAAGTGCAGCTGGCAGGATAAAACTGATGGTTTAAAAAGCCTCAATCTGTTTTCTTGATCTGTTTTCACCATGTGTGATATAGTCTTAAAAGCTATACATTTTAAAAGATGGATGCAGCATTTATAGTAGTGATTTTTATATTTCCTTCTGCCAAGGAAGGGCAAAGAACTTAATTTTATATCACACAGTTTACAAGCAAGGTATCACGAAGTCCCTTTCCAAAAACTGCTACTGGGAGAGGACAGAAGCTGCGTGGACGTGACTGCAGTGGTAACTGCTTCATTTTAAATCCTCAGCCTTGTTTTTAGAACCCTATTTTGTGTAGACTTTTTAATCTGTGGATCATATTGGAGGAGCGAGAGGAAGGGAAGAGTGCCAGAAGGGGTTTTCCTCTGCCTGTGAGGACAGTTACAGCCCCTGTGCTCAGCGAGGAGGAGGCATTGCTTTCCTATTTTCCCTAGGGTAAATCCTGCTTGCCAAGGGCAGCAGCGGCACTCCAAGAGGTGCACTGTTTGGCCCTGCCACGGCACACGCTGCTTTCCTCAGGTGGAATTCACACCCCCCAGCAGAGTGCTGAAGGGGTTTTAGAAGAGGGGATGGGCCCACAAGCCATGGCTGACTGTGACACTGCATTCATGCATCTATCACACCGTTTACTTCCTTTCCTCACTTTATATCATTGAGGGCTCCCTGGCTCCCTCTTCCCTCTCAAGGAGCGCTGAGAAGCATAACTGATTGTTATGGCCCTTTCTGGGGCTGAGAAGTAAGAAAATGTGTTTTGCACTAGGAGCTAATAGTCCCCCCTTAATGGAAACTGTGGACTACTACATATGAGCTGCTGTCTTAGTAACGTCCATGCCAGATCCTTATCGTCTGACAGCCAAATGAAAAAATAAATATCCTTGCACTCTCTTCCAATGGATTTGTATTAAATATGAGAAGGTATTACCCCAGTGCATGGAAACTACTGGCCTTGTCTCTCCTTATTACTTCCTAATATAGTTCCCTCTCTACTTCTCTCTGTAGGCTGACTGGTACCCTCTCACCTTTTCTGTCACACCCTCATAGATGTTTGCCGTGCTCTCCATCAGTCTATTACAACTCCCTGAATCTATAAATTTCCTACATGCACTACAATAAATAACCACTTATGTCAAAATAGGTATCTAATCCTGTGTTAATCTAAGATTAAGCAGCGGAAGGAGATCAAAAATGGGTAAAATTGATGTAATTTGGGAACACTGCTCTTCAAAGAAATATGAGATACGTTTTGTGCCTTTCTTCACTTGGCAGCACAGGTTTTTGGAGTACACTATCAAAAAACCTCAAAATTATTAGTGATTTTGCCCAATATATTACTTTGGAAAAAAGTGATCAAAAGAAGAAAACTACTATTAGGTTCTGTTTTCTGAACATCTTGAGCAAATAACAGTGAAGATGATTAGGGAGGAAGAATGTGAGTATTTGCAAGGACAAACTCTTCACGCTGGCGATGAACTTGTCTAGTAATCTACGGACATTGACCTTCTCACAGTATTGTTTTAACTGATTAACTTAAGGTTTAGCAGTAAACAATGAACAAGTGAAAAAATAAGAGTGTCTCATGCAGACCTGTGAAAGCACCTGGTGAAAAGTCCTGCTTAGTTCTGTACAAAATAAGAAGAACCTGAGTTTCCTTGCAATTGTCATTCAGGCTACTCAAATCTGTGATTATGGAGCTAAACATGAAACCCCTTCTGTGAATTAAGCAATATTTCTATTTTACTTACAGAGGGATAGAAAATACAGTGTACAGCTTCAATTGCATAAAATGCTAAATTAATTTAAATCATTAGGACAGGAAAACATAACATAATTTTCTTTTGGTATCAGGAGGATAATAGTCAAAAAGGTACATTCCTATTTACTTCTTCACAGGTTGTGAGGTAAAATGTTACCGTGCTTAATGTTTGCATCATTGGACATCTGACAATGCTTGTGAAAGTTAGTGCTTGCTAGTTTAGCATTATTGATTAAAATTATATTAAAATGTATAACAAGGCCTGTTATAGATCTACAGTAAAAAACAAATCAAGGCCACTTGGGATGTAGCTTACTACAGAATTAAATAATGCAGTGTAACAACAATAAAATGATACAGATTTTAAAATTTTATTTTATCTGTTTTCTCTGGTTTTCTTAAATCCTGGGAGGGTTGGTAAGTTATGAGAACGTGTCAGCTCGAGTATAGGTTTACAGATAGAAGGATGGGAAGGGTTACACTGATATTTTTTCAATATAATATACAGAAGTAGGGACATAGTCACATTTATTGATATTGTAACATTAAGATGTATCAACTATATGAATGTATTTAAACTAATATACATTTAGTGGTGCTATTTCAGTATAACATAATGACAGAAAAAGTAATTGTGTCTTAATTTTGAATTCTTCAGAGGATAATGATTGTTTGATACTGCATCTTCCTGAGCTTTGAAATGTTTTTTTCATTTTGCATGGAACTTGCTTCCATTTGGGAGAAATGCAAAATTGTACTGAAATGTCACATATTTTTGTCAAGAAAAATAAGTTCCTCAATTTTGGATGAGTTTTTGGGAATATAGTTTGTCTACATCCATATAAACACACTTGCCCTTTCCTTGATAATGACAAAAAATTTGTAACTCCACAGAGTGTTTCCTTAGAAAAACAAGAAGTAATTTTTTGGAAAAAAGATAATGTAAATTTGTGACTGGTTTCAAAGCAACTGCTTTCCTATTTATCTATTAATGGCTAAATACGTTCCTCTACTTGCTCTTCTGCTTTAATTCAACCTAGCAACTGCCCAACAATTTCTGGATCCTTGCATGATAATCATTATAGAAGCAAGTCCTCAAACACTTCAGTGTGCAACTTTCTGTGTAAGGAAGGCATAAAGGGCATTTTTTTTTTTTTTTTTTTAATTTTAAAGTTCTGACAGAGCAAGTAGTTAAATTATAGCATTTTGTTTGACAGCACAGGACAAACAGATATAAATGTTTGGGGTTATTTTTCAGAAGTTACCATCCTCTTTTAGTGATATGTGCTCTCAAAACTGCTAATAATACATTTGTTTACAGGAAGTTTTTCCATTCATTTTTAACCTATTTATTAGTGGGCTTTGAGAATTTTTGGCACGTGGGCCAGAGGTCTTACAGCAACAGCTGGAACAGTGGAGCGTCTGTGCAGCCTAGAGATTATTTCCAGACATTTCATTTATTTCTCATATATTGAAGTGGAAAATATCTTTGTGGCCAGTCATGAAAATATATTTGACATCAACTACTTTGAGGACACAAGGACACAATAATATGTATAATGATGAACATGAAGTGTTTTTCAAGGACTGGCAGCCCGCCTCATCAACACATCTGCCAAGATCAGACTTAATATTAAGAGAAAGTGGACTATTTATAGAGTACAGATATCTCAGGCTTTCTGCAAGCAAATCTTGCCATTTTGAGAGAAATTAACACACATGAATGGAGGGCATTGCAAGCACACACATATCTTAGATGTTCATGGGGGAGTGTAAATGGAAGAAGGCCCTTTTTTGTATGGATAAAGGCCATAACACCACTTTTTCTGCTGCCCTTAGGGTACAAATTCCATATCTTTTCTTTCACTTTTTGACTAAAAAGAATTCCAAGCCTCTTCCACATTCATTTGTCAATGCAGTCCAGATGACTCTGCTATCTCAAAATCTGTCTTTTCGAAATGGAAATCCATAGTTTATTAATCTTAGTTTAAATTGAATTCACTCATGATCACCCCATTCAAGGTTATTTTCTGCAATCAGCTCTTCTTTTCTGTCCTTGCTGCTTACCAAAACCTCATCTAAAAATAGCATAAAATCATCTCTTGCTGACTCAGTAGGTATTTGGTGAATAAATCTGTTTACTATTATATACTGAAATAGCTACACTTTATAATTGTGCTTAGCATTAATTATTCAGTCTATAATAGTTACCCTATATATTTTACTTTCACATTTTACTTTCTAGTACGTATGGCTAGATATTCATTATAGCTAAGCTTCTTAAGTCTAGATTTTGTGTTTTTCTTGAAAATTACATGTTAAAACCGAGGTTTGATTGCTGATGCTTACTAGTAATTGGAATTTCTGGGCAATTGTATCCTTTCTTCCCTGCAACAGCTTTGGAGACTGAGAACTTCCTCTCCAGGAGTCCACAACTATTGCTGTATTTTCCAGAAATTATAACCATGAAACCATTACCGATTCAATGAATTAAAACTTAACCAATTAAAAATAAATCCTACAAAGCTTGATTATACATCTGTTTCTTTAGTATCTGCTGTTCTCTCTTACATTTATATTTCTTTTTGCTGCTTCAATTACACCTAACATTTGTTCACAAACAGGTCAGCTGTTTCTCACCATCTATACCAATTTCGGTTTTCTGAGTCATCAATGCTTCTTTATTCATTGCTAAACCTCTCTTTGTGTTTTATTTTTCTTTTATATACTAAAGTCAGATGGAGATTTGCTTGAATCTTTACTAACCTTCTTCCAATATGATGTTTCTTTCTGTCATTTAAACCTCATTAAACACTATTTAGTTGGATAATTTATTTTTCATTTACTGCTTGGCATTTGTGCAAAGTTGCATTTGTTGCCATTTCAGATGGAGACCTGGACTCTTGAGACATGCATTTTTTAATGAGCATCATGTACAAATATACAGCAAGCACATACTAAAAATAAATCACTTGAGTGCATTTAGAGATCAGTTTTGTTATGAATGTCTCTTTTTTTTTTTTTTTTTTTTTTTTCCCTCTGGGCACCTTCTCTTTGCTTTTACAGTCAGACTAACTTTACACTCATTCTGTCACTCAAAGTATGTAGGGTTAAAATATTGCTTTTTCTTCCTAAAGAGTTAAGGCTAGAGCTCTGTTTGCAGTGTTTGGAACCAATAGTGTCTGGAAGAACATTTCCATGAAGATTTTACTTTTGTACTCAATTTTGACCAGCACAGAGACAAACTAATTGTTACATACCTTCTGCAGCATAAGTCCTCAGAGTCTAATATACAGACACTTTTTTCTTTATACTAATTATCTTAATTAATATAAAGAAAAATAATTTTAAGTTCAAGTGAACATGATTTATTGTACCAGTTATTCACAAATTTCCTTTTTTTTTTTTCTTGCTTTTTGTATTTACACTGAAGACCAATGTCAAATGCAGCACTGAAGGCTGCTTAAGTGTATTAATTCAGTTTGTGCTGGCATATTCTGTTGTACACAGAACAAGCAGACACAAATTACGTGGTTTTTTGCTGTTTTGCTTTGTTGGGGGGGTTTATGAAGAAGTAAAATTATGAAACTAATGGATGTTCTATTTGTAAGATAGTATTGTAAAATATGTGGCATGATGTATTTTTTGGCTATGGCCTCAAATACTAGGGAAAAAAAAAGAACACCTTAAAAGTACTCTCTTTAAAAAAAAATTTCTCTTTATATGACTGCTACCAGTAGTCTCTTCTGTTCCAGTGTGTGGAATACAAAGTCAGTTTTATGAGAAGACGAATGTAAATTTAAGATATTTATGCATATTTGTGTTGGCGTGGCCTAAGGTATGGTATCTGAATGTTTAATGTTGTTAGTCCTGGAGGTAGTCAGAGGTATAAATGTATTTATAATATTATAGATTTCAAAAAATGGACAATGTGAGATTGAGGAAACATAAGCTAAAACATTATGGAGAGCGTGCAGAGCATAGACTACAGTTCCTAAGAGAACAGAGTCCACATGATTCTGTTTTCTGATTTTTTACCTTTTCCATTAGGTTAGACGGTTTTCTAGATTGAGCATTGTTAGAGCAGTAGTAGCCCAAGGCAGTTGGTTCAAGATGAGACATCATAAAATCTGGAAGCTATAAAGAGAAAAATGACTGAGGAATTTAAATCACAGAGGCTTGTTGGTAGTTGTAGCTGAACTTGTTCAAAGTAATATAGTCAGATATAATATGTGAACAGTGTGTCCAGACAGTACAATCAAACAACAAGGCTGAATATTTACTTTTTGCTCTGTGTTAAGGATAAATGAGCTCTCTGCTGTCAGCTTGTCTTGTGTTGTTGTGAAATCAGACCAGTGCCTAGTATTCCCAACATGCCTAAATACAGAAGAATTTTCAAACATACACATTTTATTCTTTACAACTTCTATTTATTAGTTTATTAATCAGACACAGGATATAATGTAAAAGAGATATAAGACAGCACCATGGCATGAAGTTCACAAATACATGAACACAAAAGAGATTAATACCTGCACAGAAATATTCTTCCCTTCCTATTGAATGTAAAAATCTGTCAATCTTTCCATCCGGCCACACATGTCCATGCTTAAAACCCTGTAAATTCATTATACAGTCAATTTTTTAAGCACATTAATACATCAGTGCATGTGTAAATATTCATAACAATAACATACTAATCCAAAATCTATGTATACCCATTTGTGGGTAATAACCTATAGCAATCTTTTGCAGTGTTCCCAGGCTAATTTTGAAAAGTCATCCTTTAATGTACTGACACTATACAAAACCTACAGAAATTAAGAACTGGAAATTAAAGAAAACTAATAGAACATATATCCTTCTAAAAATGACCTTAATCCACAAACAGAGCTTTGTTCTGGAGCTCCTGGTTCAATGTTATTTATATGTGTATATTTTTACTGTAGCAAGCAAGAATCATATGCCTTCATTCTACAATGTTCATATACCTGCAAACACAAATATATTAAAAAAACCCTGCAACAGCTATATGGAATCTTTTCAGTGCTCACTGGCATATGCCTTGCTTCACCATAGCTTTTTGTTTTGAGAGATCATAGTACCACAGAATTGTTGGGGTTGGAAGGGACCTCAAGAGATCATCAGGTCCAACCCCCCTGCCAAAGCATCATACCATGCTTCTAATACTAGGGAACTGGACCCAGGATATTCTATCACCTAACTTGGATAAAAAGGAAGAAAAAACCCACATAGATATAGACTGATTTTCAGAATTGTTACTGTATAAACCTTTTGGCTTTGTTCATCTCAATTTCTGGAGTATCCTTCCAAAACACGTTCTGATAAAGACTGTTGTGGCAGAACATCAGACTTACATTATCAGACACCAGACAGTCTATAGTGGAAGTGCCCCACTGAAAAGAAAAACCTAATAGATTGAAAAAATTCAGAAATAAAGCATAAAGGCAGAGGAAGCTGAGTTTCTTAAGTAGGTTTCTAAGTAGAAAAACTTGTTTTTCTTGCTTCCAAATATAAAGACATATGACTGAGCTGTCAGAGTAACACAGAGGCAACATAATGAACCATGAATTGTGCTGTCTGATTTACTCAAGTATCTGAGCTCTCCAGCCCTTCAAAGCAACCAAAGCTTCCAAAATAAACATGTTGCTTTTGGGTTTTTTTTGGTTTTGGCTTAACTAAGAAGATGGGACTTCAGTTTCAATTGTACTGAACATAATAAAATAAAGGACAGTGCAGCTTTCTGTTTTAAAGCTTCAGAGTATGCCTGTGAAATGAGATTTGCTTATAGAACTAATGTAAAGACATATCTTCTACACCCTTCCTGAAACAGACTGGGGTAGTCCCCATTTCTTAAAAATTTTATAGCATTGATGGATGTGGATGTGTGTAGAAAAAAAAAGAAAATATATGACTGTGGCTGTATTAGGGCAGCGAATGTATATATAGATCACTGGTTTTAGATCTTTTTAGCCAGACTTTTAGAAAATAAAAAAGCAATGCTAATCCCAAACCCTTTAATAACTCTGTACAGATTGTTTCAGTGGTTTGTATTACTTATTTTTTTTGACAATCAGTTAAAATATGAGTGTTTACATGTGTGTTTTATTTCTACCATATTTATTGTCCCTCTTGCTGGCAGCTGCAGTATGGTGCTGCATAGTTTTCACACATCATTTTCACAAGTCTCTTTTGTCCATGGACAGTAGGATGAAGAATCCCAATTGACATTACTCAATGCAGTTTTTCACAGTGTGAATGTTAATAAATAGAAGTCAGAAAGATGATAATACCAATATATTTTAATATGTTTACGTATCTTTTGATATGATAAAGTACAGAAAACCATCAGAAGTTTCATTTAATGATACTTTCTCAAAGTATTTTCCTAGTTTGTGGCAAAAAGGCTTCTAAAACAGGTGGATTTTCATTTTTTTTCCCCTATAGTCCACAGCAGATATTTCTTCTGTTAATTTACTCAGTTGTCATAGAACTGTAGTATATACTTAGTTGGAAGGGACCCATAAGGATCCACTCAGGGATTTCCTTTGAATTCAAGTAAACTTTAAATACCTACAGCATCTTGGAAGAAGATGCTTCAGTGCTTGAATGCACATTGTGTAAACAACTTCCTCCTTTTTACTATTTTGAACCTGTTACCTCCTAAATTCATCTAATGTCTCCCTATAAGACAGTAAGTAATCATTCCTTATTAATCCATTCCAAGGAGCCATTCTGGTAACAGTCTTAAATTTTCTTACTGGCTTTGATGGAAAAAAAACCCCAAAACAAAACAAAACAAAACCCTTCTATTTTGTGACTCTGTTCATGCTAATAGTTTTCATTTTTCTGATTTCTCAACTTCTATGTTAGTCCTGCTCGAGGAAGGTTATATGAGACAAAAAAATGTGTTGGCTTCTAAATTCTTTTGCTGCTATAATTTGAGCAGTTCACTTTTTCTATATGAAAATAGACAAGTATGTTATTGTGAACCAGTATTGTATACATACTTGCATATATGTGTGTGTGTGTGTGTAAAAACATAAATGTTTCTGTAGGCAATATGTCCAGAGCTCACTAAATAGGCTGTATCTACATTAACTTTTTTGTGTTGGAACAACAACAGTGGTTTTGAAGTAAATACACTAATTGTCTCCTTTTATGGCAGGTTGATTCAGATTTCAGGAAGGTTTCATATACTGTTTTATGAGTGTTTATTCAGGTTTTTCATAATTATGTATTTTTAAGCAATATTCTTTTTTTTTTTTTTTTACTGCTCATTTGAAATGGTAGTGAGTTCTTACATAACATTTTTAATCCCATGTACCAGTACAGGTTGGGGACTGACCTGCTGGAGAGCAGTGTAGGTGAGAGGACCTGGAGATCATGGTGGACAGCAGGATGACCATGAACCAGCAATGTGCCCTCTTGGCTAAGGTGGCCAATGGCATCCTGGGGTGTATTTAAATACCTCATTAATGTTCATAAATATGTAAAGCTCTAGAGTCAGGAGGACAGAGCCAGGCTCTTCTCAGTGATGGCCAGCAATAGGACAAGGAGCAATGAGTGTAAGCTGGAGCACAGGAAGTTCCATGTGAATATATGGAGAAACTTTTTCTCTGTGAGAGTGATGGAGCACTGGCACAGACTGCCCAGAGAAGTTGTGGAGTCTCCTTCTCTGGAGACATTCAAAACCCACCTGGATGTGTTCCTGTGTGACCTGATTGAGGTGATCCTGGTCTGGTGGGGGCTTTGGACTAGATGATCTTTCAAGGTCCCTTCCAACTCCTAATATTCTAAGATTCTGTGATTTCATATAGCTGGTTACACTTAAAGTACGTTTGTGGTAAGAGTTTTCCATTGCCTTTTTTGTTTCAAATATTATTTCTCTCAGTTGTAGGACCTTGCATATTTATTGCCTTGATGGCTAGCAGGTACATGTGTAGCAATCTTCTTATTTAGAAAAAGAAAAAAAAATTGCTACAAAAATCTAAATTAACAGGATATAATGTTATCAGTGAAAAAAATATTCATCATGATCTAACTAGAATAGATTGAAATCTTACATGGATGAATGATAACTGATTCCCTTTAATGTATCTTTTTTATTAGTTTTGGAAGTGTAGGTGACCCCTCCAGAAAGTAAAGTAAAGCTTGAGATAGATACTTTGAAGGAAAAAACATATATATGCAAATTCCTTATTTTTATGAATATGTATCTCAATCCAAATGGTGATTTTGCCACTCATACTTCGTTAAAAGATTATTTTGCCAATGAATAGCATCATGGGTCACTGATTTATTTCTACTAGTGATCTTCACCATGATAACATATGATTGCCTGATCTATTTACTGCTCATGATAGGCCTGAAATGTTCTAATGCTGTCAAAGAAATACTGTAGAAGGCAGTTTGTCATTAGTGACCGCTTTAAAGTGGCCACATTCATTCCAGCTGAACTTTGTGTGACATTTGATGGTAATGTTTGTTTGTTTGGCAAAATAATTTTATCTGCCCTTGAGGTTGTTTAAATGTTTTGTGAATTGTTCTCATTTTTGCAAGTATGCTCAAGATACAGTGTAGGTTCAAGGACTATTCATTCATTATCCTCTGTTTAGAGATTTGGGAGATAAATTCATGTGGATTCTTCAAGAACTGATTACAGGTTTCTCTTGATCCTTTTGGAGACAATAATCCTGAGAAGGAAAAAGTTCCAGAAAAGGAAAAAGTTTATTATATTGTAATGTAAACACACACCAAACCCAAAAGACAAACCAAAACTAAACAAACAAAAAGCAATTTTTGAGGTTTTTTGTAACAAAGTCCTATTTCCTACAAGTTTCCAGGATGGTGATTCAGTGTCTCCATATGTTGTGTTAATAATATACATAATACAGTTCACACTACAGGGAAGAACCAGAAAAATTTTACTGCTTTATCTTATTAAACCTTACCCTTTCAGTATCATTTTGCAATTTTGATACTTGCACAGTATCATTTTTTATTTGCTGTTTAATGCTTAATCATTTTAATGTGTTCAACAATCCCTGATTTCTTATAAGCATAACAGAAATCTACCATAAATCAGTGTATTTATATGGAAAATAAATAATACCACTTCATCCTTCATGAAAGGTAAGGACAATACGTAGTAACAATAATTGAAAATGTATGTTCTTTCAATATATACTTCGTTGGGACAAAAAAATAACTGGCTGGTTATTAAAAGAAAAATAGCAGGGACATTTTTATCAAGAGTTTTAACAAAATCCTCAAAAGACTTGCAACAGCAGATGATGAAATTGAAATCTGGCAAGTGAGCATTTGACTTATGAATTAGCTCTTTCAGCTTCCCTTGTCTCCCCTGCCACTTTCAGGCCACCACCTTGTCCATTTGTTGAGTGTTTTTTAAGCAAAATGAATATGAATAGGAAACAGAATGGAGGAAACCTTCAGCTGGAGGAACTGCTGGCTGGCAGCAGCTCAGTAGTCCTCAAGTCAAGAATGGTCTACATCCACACAGTGGCCTTGCAAAGCCATAGCGGTCCCATCACCATGATAGTATTATCTTGGGCTTTCTGGCCCAGGAACTGAAGACTGCTTCTCATGGGCCAGCCAAGAAGTAAGTAGATGTAATACAAGCTTCAGTAAAGACTGGCTCTGCCCTGGGATAAGGTAGAGAATTAAGCTTAAAGTTTAGGATCTGTTAGAACATTTTAAAGTATATGAATGAGTGAGATCAAATCTATAATTAATTCTTTCCACCAGAATAAGGTTTTGCATTTCATTCTCTTGCATCTGAAGGAAGCCCTGAGGGTAAAATTTAGACCTCAGAAATATGTAGGGTTTAATAGTTACAGTAATAGTCCTTTTTCCTAAAATATCTGAAATAGACAGATGAATTTAACTTCCTAGAAAATAATTGCAGAATCCAATTATGTAATAAACACCCCTTTTATTTAGCTTATGCAGTGTTTTTTCTCTACTTTTAAAATATAAACAGCTACATAGAGGAACGGATTTGTAGGAAATGCCATTTGGCTCTGAAAACTTGAGGAATAGCAATTCACCAATTATTATTGGAGCAAATTCTCCTGTGATGAAAAATAGACAGTGTTGGCTTTTTGCAGAATTGTTAAGTTCATCTTAGAACAGGCTTTAGCTGTATTTAATAAATGTCTTTCTTTAAAAAAGATGGAACATTTTATTAAAAGTTTTCTGTCTCTTGTTCTTTTATTTGCAATAAAGTTTTGCTAATGAGCTACAATGTGTTCCATCCAGATCTACTAATAAGTCTTTCCCGGAATTCTTAAATGTGAACTTGTGTAGTGGTGGAAAACAAGTCCTTCAGAGACATATTTCATAAAGTGTTACTTATATCAAGACTATCCCCAAAGGGAAAGTAAATAAGTGTCTGTTTTATCAAAAACCTAGCAATGTAGAAGTATTTTATTATTGTACATGGTAAAAATGAGACTGAGTACCACTAAGTGGATTGCTGTTGTCAATATTAAAACAAAATTATTGTTTCATGAATTGGAGATATTGCTCAGAAGCTAATATTTCTGTAGTGTAGTAGATTGGCTTGCAAAAAAATGGTGAAGGGTAGTTGGGATTACAGTCTTTAATCTCCTGCCTTAGACTAGTTTAGTTTCCTTTCTCTTATTTTTCAGTGCAAGAGTATTCCTAATTTTTAAAAGGAGTATCACCTTTTCTTTTTTTCCTGCCAAAAATGTTTGGGTTTAATTACAGACTAGGTAATTTAACAAACAAAACAGTGTCTACTTTCAATTTTGTTTATGGCCCTATAAACTGTATATGCATTGAATGAGTCAAAAGATCTGCAAATAAACTACAAATTTAAATTAAATGAGCTTTAATTTACTACCTTTTAAAAAATGTCCTGTTACTCAACTGGATGGTGCAGTATGTCCTGTGGTCCTTAAAAAAAGGAGGAGATTAATCAGATTGTTTCCTGTGTTGAATATGTTCTTAACTGGTTGCTATGACAATCCTCTTCCATTTTCTTTCTCCCTTGTAGGCTTATCTCTTTTTGATTCTACAGAGGGAGTTTGCCTAGGTAAGAAGAAGTTTCTCCTTTTTTTTTCCTACTTCAAGGATTTTATATTTTTAAGAAATGCTACAGCCAAAGCCTTAGAGTTACAGTGTGACTGCTCTTATTCTCCCTTTAAAAATTTACAAATGAAATATGTAGGATTTTGTCTTTACAAAAGACAAAAGCAATAATTTTTCACTTAAGAGGAACTGAATGTCCTTGTCACGAATCAAACCCCTGATGACTACAAAAATAATTTCTTTTAAGAACTTACTGGAGAAAATACCACGTATACAGATCCAAGAGTGCCTATGCAGGGCAGTTTAAGCAGCTATTTTACACAGCTGCCCAGCAGGAGCTTTAGTGATGTGATTATGCAGACAATCTCACAGAAATCTATTTTTAAAAAGTGCTTGACAAAAAGAACAATGTAGTTGGAAGGAAGAATAAAGCCTGGCTTTACTTTTTGCTAATCCAGATTTATGTGTTTCTTGTTCTCAAATGTTGAAAGTATTGATACTCTAAATTTTTGAATGAAGCTTCGATTTGGTTTCTTTGAATGTTCTTGAAAATTACTTCATTTTGTTAGCAAAATTGTTTTTACAGGTTTAGGGGTCATCATCTTAATTGTTGCAAGGCTGTGGTTCTGCAAAGAGATTGCTTGAGAGAAGGGGTAAAAGAGGCTTTGTCTATCCTTTCTTGTGTAGGGAAGGTGTTCTGTGAGATTCACAACTCTGAAGAAAGAAAAAAAATATTTTTAACTTTCTGTTTACAAATCTCAACTGCACACTTGTATCATTCTGCCCTTCTTACAATTCATGTGGCCTTTTAAACTCAGAATAGGCTACATTTATTTAGTCTGAAATACTTTGCTGTTTTCTTTAGCTGATCTTCCTTAGAATCTTCACCTTCAGATCCAACTTTTCCCTGCAGAGAGATGAGAAATATTGCAAAAGGAAATAAACCAAACATCATTAACTATCGAATGCAAATGGGATGGAAAGTATGTCTGGTAAACAAAAATATTCTTACCCGCAAATTTATTTTAAATGCTTCTCTTGAGCTCTGTGGCCTCTGATTCCTTTGCTGCCTTTTCTCCAAAGTGTTTTTTTCTTGGACTAATTTTTGTAATGAGAAATTACAAAATGGGAAATGTTTAAGATAAGAGCATAAGGAGAGTCATACTGGACAATTCTTAAATACAACAAGGTAGGATCTGACAGTGGTCGTTTGTAAATGTGGATTGAAGATTGAATAATGACACTGCATACCAAATGTCCTCTGAAGCTTCCAACAGATTGTGCTGTGAGCACTACCTGTGACAGAGATTATTTTTATATAAAGTGTGATTATATTTTTTTCTCCCAAGAACTCAAATCCCAAGAGGCATCTGAATTGTCAGCATTCACATCATCCTGTTTCAGGAAGTTCCACAGGTTAACCGCGAGAGTATCCTTTATTCTGTGTTTTGCACTCAGCACCTACTAACTTTCCTAGTTCCTCTGTGGGAATTTTCTTGCCTGCATCATGCAACTGTCCTGTTTTTCTCTGCTTCAAAGAAAGGCTAGATTTTCCCACAGCTGCTTTCTGTAATTGAAAGGCTGAGATTTTAAAGAACTGTTTTATTTTTTTTTCTGTAGCTAAATTACTTAAATTGACACCTTTCAGATTCTATTTCTCCTATTTTAGAGTCCTCTGTGGTAGTTCTTTGTTTCTTGTGCGAGCATTATCCCAGATTTACTGTAGACATTGTAACAAAGAGTAGGCAGCTGTAACTGTGCTTTTCTAATACCAAACAATCTCTGTCAGCATGCCTGTTCTTCCTGTATAGATTATTTTTGTTTGTGTTTGGTTTCCTATTTGTAGTGGAGCCACAAGGGATATAAAGCTAGCCCACCTGCAATGTCTAAACCCCTACGTAGTTGAGTTTCTCAGCGTGCCTGTGGAAAACCAAAACATGCAAATCCCATATTGGATGGCTAGCACAAATAAGGTTCGTTTCCACAGTGCAGCTTTCAACAATTCTAAGTATTCCTGTCATGTTGCATTTTACATAACATTGCCATTATACATGGAATACATTTAGACATCTCAGAGGTGAACATAATGGATGTCATGATGAGGAATTTGAAACTGTTAGGAATGCTTGCTGGCCCTAGTGAGATCAGAAATACAAAGAATCAATTAATAGCTCTGCCAGTCAGTCTATCACGCTGATCTTGGTAAGGGAGATAAAGTATTTTTGTCAAGGTAACAATCAACATCTTCTCCAGGATGACCCGATAAAAATGCTGTTTACATGTTTCCTCTTAAATGGACTGTGTATCTTGCATGCTTGCTTTTTCATTCCTTTCCTAGCTGAATTACAAAATAAAAAAAAAAATCTAATTTTCTTCTAAAGCAAAGTTTACCCTGTCTGCACCTGGCTCAGCTTCTCCTGAGATCTGAGGGCAAGTGCGGAGAAGGGGCAGGACTTCTGCTTTTCCAAAATTTGTCTTGCTAAATTTGGAGTTCTCATGATTTGTGAATCACAGCTCTTTAAATATATGGAAATTATGCTCACAGGAGAGTTAACAGCTTCCACTCTTGCTGTGCTTGCAGGTGAGTGGGATCACAGAGCTGGGAGCTAACTTCCTCCAGAGCAAAGTCAGCAGCCAGAAGGAACCAAGAGCCCATTTTTCTGGGGAAATTGGGATCTCTGCTCTTGCAGGAGGCACATCATGTTTAGCCGAGTGCTGAGCTCAGCAGGAGCAGAGATACATAAACAGCCACTTTTTACAGAGAGGAAAGACTGCTGTTCAGCAGGCTGGTGACAGCTGGCTCTCAGGAGAGACCCTTCCAAAGCACCAATATGAGGGCAACTTACCCAGTTTTGTACAAATGAGTGGTGGCACTGTGATACCCAAAAACCCCACCCCAATCCAAACCCTTGAAAAGATATCACACTCCTGCTCATGATGGAGCCTACAAACGTAATATCATCCTAGACACATGTTGTGCTCTATTACCCTGCTTCCTATTTCTTGTCCTTTTAAAACATGGCAAGTTATGCAACAAAGTTGAGTGATGTCAGATATATACATTTCCGAAGTAAATTGTGAATTTTATTCACATAGGAACCTCCTCAAAGCACTCAAGACAGATTTATAAAGAAGTTAGGTTTGTATGTGAATATTCATGTGACTCTGCTATCTTCCTTCTCTTCCTTTGGCCATGCATCAATGTTTCCACAGTTGAAAAGCACCTGGAAGTGATTTTCAGAAGCCTACTCACACCTGTGTCACTACCATATTCTGTTTTCTCAGCTGGGCAAGATAGGTGTGTGAGTGTCTTCATGGCATTGAAAGCTGTGAGTACAAAAACTTAAGCTGTGAAGCAGAGACTCTTCATAGGATGGATGGTTTACATTTTTTATGCAATCTAGTACACTGAATTGAGTGGAACCTGAAATAGTGAGTGCCCTGTTGTGGGTTTGCAGGTCATCCCACCACATGCCCTTATGAATCATTCCAAGAATCACAGAACAGTAGAGACTGGAAGGGACCTCAGGAGATCATCTAGTCCAAGCCCCTTTTAAAGCAGGATCTCCTTGAGAAGGTTGCACAGGATCACATCCAGGCAAGATTTCTAGTATCTCCAGAGAAGACTCCATGGCTTCTCTGGGCAGCCTGTCACAGTGCTCCAACTCCTTCACAGTAAAGAAGCTTTTCCTCATGTTGAGATAGAACTTCCTGTGTTCCAGTTTATGCCCATTGCCCCTTCTCCTGTCACTGGGAACCACTGAAGAGAGTCTGGCCACATCTTCTTGACACCCATCCTTCAGATGTTTATAAGTTTTGATGAAATGCCATCTCAGTCTTCTCTTCTCCAGACCAGATCTGTCTGCCTTTCTTCAGACAAGAGATGCCCCAGTCCCCTCATCATCCTTGTAGCCCATTTCTGGACTCTTTCCAGTATTTTCCTGAACTGGGGAGCCCAGAAAGAAAATATGAAGACACTGGTTCATCTAGCTGCTGGCAGGTGTCATATTATGATGGCACAATGGCTGGGTTGGCCATTTCCTGATGCTGCAGAAATTCAGTCCAGTGACTTTCACATCACAGGTGACTAAAATTTATGCAATAGGGTATAATTTTGGAATTAAATTTAGCTTTAAGTTGGGGGGGAAAGGTAGTCCTACTGCCTTGAGTATGTAGATTTTTTTGGGGGACTGGGATTAAAAAGAAGTAGGTGAGTATGCTTTGTAAATAATGGTGTGGTTCCTCTATAGAACCTTTCACAGCAGATTTTAGGTACTTTGTCAACTTTTCCAGATTGTATGTAAATTATCATTATTATAACTTAAAATTATTATGAACACTCTTGGCAATCAATAGGAAAACTCATTTTAATTCACATTCTTTGGCAAAAGCTTAGTTGCTAGTGTAGGAAAGGAAAACATTTATTTTAATCTTGTTTGCTGGCTTTCTAATAATCCCCATGGTAATATTTGAAAATGACTTGCAAACCTTTATGAGATGTGGATTTTGTATGTGCTTTTGGTGGTTACTCTTGTGGATCTATATGAAAGCATCAATAGCTATTCTTCAACCTTTTACTGAAAACTTTTTTCCTCCTCTTTACTGTAGGTAAGAAAGATTGACCTAAATAATTCCTTCATGGGAGACTGTAGAATGTGGGACATGCAGCGCCCATTGCAGCATTTCTTGGGTATTCTGAATTAAGCCATTAAGCCCCTAAACAGCAAAATAATTGAAGATACTCTCAGCCTAAATAACTAAAAAAGCCCACCAGCTCTAATGACATGATCAAATGTGTTGCCAAAACCATCATTGTAATAGATACTTTTGCTTTGAATGATGTGTTTTACTGTAAAACAATTTCACTTGGAGTGTTCCAGTGATGCGTCACCTAGATTCCACCTTAAAGCTTCTATTTTATCTTTCTCTATGTAGGTTATACAGTGAACAGCGCTTGGATCAGAAGTCTCACTGTGCATATTAATCTGAGGGGGATTTTTTTCACTGTTCATACACGGGTTTTGAGACAATGATTTAAAAAAGGCTGATGGGATTTTTCGTATGTCCTCTATGAATAGCTAGTGTAATTGCCATGAATTTGGCCAGGTGTAGCTAAATAATGTTTCAGACAAAGAACTAAGAGCAAAGCAAGCTTTTTACACAATAATTTTCTGGGTAAGGTTCAACAAAATGAAAACTCATCAGAAACCCTGCTGGGATTCTATCAGCAAGCATTTATTTGCAGTTGCTGGTACACCTGCTTACACAGTAATAATACACCAGTGAGTTAAGTCACTATGCCAATGCAAATTAGCTTTATTTTGAATCAAACACTAAATTTTAAAACATATGATGAGTGAAAAAAAAACCACAACCCAAAAACCAGTAATGCCATTACATGCATGCAGGAAACTAACAGGACAAAAAAAATAACTGCACATTTATTCTGGCCTTTTCTATTGTTGCTCTTCTGTATGCTCATATATCCCATAAGAGTACCTAATCTATTTATAGTATGTATCTGGAACATATGCTTTACTCCTCTGCTATAACTAGATTTTCTTTAGCCAGAGCCTTGCCATCTGCAACATTATTATTTTTTTTCTCAAAAATGATCCAGTATTTCAGTCTGAGGAGATATTTCTCTATATTGTCTTACCTGCCTATTTGTTTAGTGTGATCCCCCTTTACCCCCAGATAGACTCTGGTTTTCGTAAGATCAGTTTTTCCTGTATGAGTTTGGTTTCAGTGATGCAATCACTAATCTTAAAAAGGGATTTAGCTTTATATAATCAATTTCTTATTGCCGTGGAATAATTTCTGATGGGGTTTTTTAGGTTGGGGGTTTTTTGTTTGTTTTTTAAGCAGTTTTCAGACAATAAAAACCTTATTTTGTGTTCTGGAATTATCAAGGGAAAATCAGGTGCCCAAAACTCACTGAAATCTGACTGCCCTTATATTCCTTTGAAAATCTCAGTCATTGCAGCCAGGTGATCACAATGATGAGGTGTGGGATTTTGAACCTGAACAGAATAGTAAGAATTTGGATTGTCGAGCCATGTAACAATAATAGAGATCTAAATTTCATCCTGTCTTTCAATCTTCAATGTATTACAAATTTATTCAAACATTCTCTTCCCTTAAGTGCTTTTCCTTTGTTTCCAGAAACGAAGCACAGATCTACCCTGGAATCTGCCAGCACAGCTATTTCAGTCAGGATTGTGAAGGCAAAGCTGTGGTGACAGAAAAGCAAGCAAGACACTTGTTCTGGCACCAAAGCCCCTGGCATCTTCTATGAGCACAGAGGGTAACAAACGCTCAGGAAGCAGCAAGCTTGTGCACAGCTCAGTTCGCCTGAAAGAACCCCTCTTTGCAGAGAGAGGTGGTTGCTGTTGCATTAGCAGGAGCCCTTCATTTTATCTGCATGAGTCTGCATGGTGAAATAATATAATATAGCTCCCGGCATTGCTCCTGGATTCTTGAGCCCATATTGTCTGCCCCACAGATACTAGTTCACTCCATGACTCTTCTTGAAGGAAATGTGAAGGTTCCTTCCAGAGTTATTCTGGTAGGGCATCAAATCGCTTTCTGTGAGTACTTTTTACCAGATAATATGCATGAGAATATATGAACTTTGGCCCTCTATTCTTTTCACAGTTCTCCAATACCATTCTAGCAGACTATACTTTTTTTTTTTTAATGAAACTGTCCTGTATTACTTACTTAAAAAAATAAAAAAAAACCCACAAAACACACACACACAAAACCCAAACAACCCACCACAGAAAACCAAACCATAACAGAAACAGCAACCAAAAATACCAGGCTGACCTTGCTTGATCAGGGGTTTGGACTAGATGATCTCAAGAGGTTCTTTTCAACCTCAGCCATTCTCTGATTCTGTGACATGCTGTAGAAAGCTCTGCATACCAGGACAGTAATGCCAAAGCTGCTGTTCTATCCACTCTGCAATACCTTTGCTACTGATGGAACAACTAGCTTAGGGTTGGGCACAGGATGTACTGGCTGCGGAGTGAAACCAATTCTCTTTGACTTCAGGAGATGAGCAGAGACATTCACCTCATTTTCTGTTGTGATGCTCTTCAAGCTATGACAGCTTGTCACTAGGCGTTTCTATTTTTTAAAGGTAAGGCTTTCAGATACCAAGGATGTTGTTTAACTTGTGTATTGCTCTTTCAGTTGTACTCGGAAAATGCTATTGGCCTCAGTGTGGATTACTCACATGAAAGGATGCCAGATCTGGCTTTTACACCATACTCAAAGTTTGCCCGTAGATAAATAATTTGCCTCTAGCCAAAAAATGGAAGGGTTTGCAGTACGTGCTCAGGCAGACTTTGATGTACCATGGGGCTGCCTGTTTTAGCAGGAAACCAAGTGAATCATGGCAGAATTTGTGTCTTGAACCAGTCTCATTTCACACCCCTCTAGGAGAGTTCTTGTATCCATGGGAAAAACCAGTGTCATCACCACAAGATGACTCTGCACTGAAAGAGATCTGTCTTGCACAAACAGAGCTATGGTATTCCCTTATTTGGCAAACTAATATAATGCTTTCTGCTGCATTGCAAGCTACTGAATGCCAAGCAACTGACCACTGTAGTGTGACTTGGAGTCAGCAAGTTGAATCCTGCATTAAATCTGACAAACTAACAGAAACTGGATATCCTATTGCTGGGTCAAATTCTTCAAAAGAAGTTGCATGTTTGGCTTTCATCTAGCCATTCCCCACAGTGCATTATTCAAGCAACAGCGATATTTTTAGCTTAGGAGATAGGTGATCGTAAACATTTTGACAGTGAGAAACAAACGTTATTCAAATATGTCTTTGACTATACTGGTGGTCTCCAAATTAATATTTCCAGGCTACTTTGTTTCCCATGGAAGGTATGCATGCACCATAGAGCATGTGTCCATAAAAGGTGTGCTCCTGAGGGTGTCTGATTGTGGCTCCATGCTGTTGCAAGCTACCTGCTCAATAATGCCACAATATGATTTATTTCCTCATTCTCATATCTTATTGTACACAGTCTCAATATTCACTAAAACCCTATTGTCATAAATGGTAAACAGCAATTCTCTTTCAAGTAAAACATTTGTATGCAGCTCATTAAAATAGATTAGTTTGACAAAGTTGTAAATTCAGCTGCTTTCATTGTATTCGGGAATGTGAGGTATAGAAATTAATCAGCACTCACACGCTGCTTTTCAACTACTGCATAGCCCTAAGGACATGATAGCTGGTGAGATTGGCAGCTAGATTTGAACTTTTCAGAGGTTGTCACCAACTATTATAAATAGCCAGCTTGGCAAAAAGCAAAAGAAAACCCAACAGATCTCTTTCATCTTCCTTGATCAAATGCAAGCGAAGCAGTTCTTCCTAGCATCATTCCCAAAGAGTGTGAGTGACAGGAAAACTGTTAGCACAGCAGGAAAGCCACAGACAGAATGGACAAAGGTTGAGTGAGTCCCAAGGAAGAAACAAAGAAAACAGGCAAATCAGCAGGGAAGTCTTGCATCTCCACTACTAGAAAAATACTTTGTTGAAGATGTTCAGCTGACCTGATCCTGTCTTACAGTTAAACCCATTTAAACCCTTTACACTAGTCAGGTAATGCTATCAAGGAAATTTACAAGCATGCTCAGGTTAAGGTTGGTTACATTTCCAATAGCCATGTTGATAGCAAACAAGTGTGAGGTCCCTGTCTTGATGTAAAGCACTGGCCTAGAACAAATCCTTGAAATAAAGAAAAAAAAATAGTTTAGGGGAAAAAAAAGAACTTTTTCTTGAGTATATTCATCAAAGTATGAGCCATCTATGGGGTGGGTCGGCTTGTTTTCCTGCAGTGTTACACTGGTGTGGACAGCATTTAAGATGTAGGATAAAATTAAGCCAAGGTCTCTGTCATCTGGATGGATGGCAACAAACCATTCTCTCACCAAACCCCTATTGCTTCCAGGGTGGGGACTTGTCAAGCGTCAGGACTGACAATTCATCAGTTCCAAAAATGAGAACAATGTGAAGGATGAGAGCTCTAGGTTCATGAGCTGAAAGTCTTAAAGTAGTAAATCTGGAACCAATGTAAACTCAAGTGTCTTATCACTTCAGGGAAAATAGAAATGAACTTGGCTAAACTCAAATGGATTTTTCTGTTAGGGTATGTAGGGTTTATAGCCACATTAAAGAGACAGACACAAATTAGGTCTAATCCAAACAGAAGACATGTTTTCATGTTACTGAGCCAGCTCTTGGCAATAATTGTTGAGGAATAGATTTTTCTTTCTAGGTTTGAACTAAAAAGATCTGTATATTTGAAATACTAGGTTTTTCATTAAGGTTTCTCTATTTAGTACACTTTCAAGTAAGTGAAATTGTTGCATCTACACAGCAAATTATTTGTCTGGAAGAGAATTCAACAATATGTGCATCTTAATGTGGTGATGAAGGTACGTAAATGTCTGATGTAACCATCTGAGAAGGAGTATGCCTTGACTATTGTACCTCTGAATGTTTTGATCAGCATATGAGTTACCTGATGCTCTTAGGTCATTCTTAGAGTCTCATAGGCAGTGTAATACTCAAAAAAGCAAACTATCATGCAGGTTTACTGCATGTTTTCTGCTGACAAATGTCCTTTGCATATGCTACTTCCAAATGATTAGGTGAGAATATCCAATTACCTTTTGCCCTTCCAAAAGAGTTGTCCTTTCTCCACAAAAGTTTATTTACCTTACCTCAAATGAAAAGCTTCCACTTGGTTTTGCTTTGTTTTCTTTAGACAAAAAATAAACATTTCCTTTGCTGAAATAATTCTGTTGTGTGTGCAATAGTAAAAGTAGCCAAAATATCACAAGTATGACAGAAAATAGCTGATAGTTAATCTTTTTTTTTTCCTTTTCTCTGAGATTTTGCAGGTTTATTCAAAGCAGAAATATTTGAAACATATTTTTAGAGTGGCTAAATTTAACAACTCAATAGAGAGAAAAGCAGCCCCTAGATGATCTGTTTTTTATAAAATACATAAATAGTTTTTTAGAATTAGTTGTAGAAACAATATGTCTTATTCCTCTGTTTCCTTTATGTAATAACATTGCAGTCCTGAGGGATGACAAGAAAAAATAGTTTCATTTACTAGGGCTTGAATTTTACTGGTTTTAAATCTATAATTTTGTGACAGAATGGCACAACACTATTTTCTATTTGCAATTTATGTCCAAGACAAGAAGAAAAAGTCTAGCAGCATTGGTGAAACTATATATCTTTCCGTGGTTTGTTGTGTTTTGCTGTTCATTCTCAATACTTTCCTCCCATATATAATTGATACAGTAAAATTTACATATTGAACTCTGGACTAATGTTTTCCTGAGTAAGTGATCAAATCTCTGCTCTGGAATAAAAACCTCTGAATCTGTATTTTGATGGTGACCGCAGATACAAATCTCATCATCTCATGCAAACACTAGAAAAAAAAATCCTATATAAAACGCTTATAAGACAAGCACTTTCTGCAAGAAACACAGTGTTTTACTTCTTATTTACTTCAAAAATACAAGCTCATATTCTGTAAAGTAATAATCTGAACATATCGCTAGCATTTCTACATGCACCTATTGTACATCCAAATGCAATGTTTAGGTATTGCAGAACACTGTTAATGGACTAATGTTAATTTTATTTCATAAGCCACAGAAGTATTTACCCTGGAAGGGGGTAGAAGGTGGTCTTAAGATATCAATTCATTAAGCCATGCTTGATGGAAGTTATCTTGTCCTTACCAAATAAACTGCAGCTACAAAGGCAAGTGATACCATGCTTGGCAACTTTGAAAGAGGAATGAGAACAGAGGAGTGGGACGTTCATAAACCAGGAATAAAAATTTGAATAAACTGTTTTGTAACAGCTTAAATTTCTTTCTGTATTTTAGCATTTAGGAGTGCTTTGGTGCTACATGCTATTCAGATGCTGAAAAAATAGGCAGGTAATATTTCACAGGAATTATATGTAGTACATGTTCCATTGCTTTTTGTGTGTGTATGTCAAATACCTAGATACTATTCTTTACGCTTTAGTAACCATTCAACATATGCCTTTATACAGGGTATTGTATTGTTTATAGATATAATGCTATTAGATTTTAGTGAAATATTACCCAGAAGTAAGGGGTGGAGGGAACCTTGTTTGAGATATATATCCCAGGAATCACTTTTTATGGTTTATAAGGAATCCGCGAGAACCTCAGCATAACCTCCACAAAGAAAACTCTTATTGGTATGTTTCATCATTGAGAAATGTTTATGGGTCCCATAAGATTTCACTCAGATGTTTAAATAATTTGTGTAACCTTTTGGTCATGTAATTTATTTGATTTATCTGAAATGATCTTAGACAAGAAATTTCATCAGCTCTGCTTTGTTTGAGAGTTTTCTCATAAAGCGATGGAAAGAAAACAGTTCTTTAGTTATGTTAGACAAAAAATTATTGTAAGCAACCCCCACAAAAGCTAGACAAATTGTGGGTTTTCTCCTAATTTCATCCATAGCATGTGTTTGACCTAGATGCTTGATATAATTTGATCAGAAAAGTCAGAATAAAGATTTGCCGGCAAAAAACCCACATCTTTTCCAAGTGGAGCAAATTTACAACAGGAACCTGTGTGGATGCACAAGGAGATCACAAGGAGACTCCTTTGGGAGACCCCGTGTCAGGGACAGGCACAGGCTCTCTCTGTAAACACATGTTCTCTCTGATCTTTCAACATACCTTTTTTGCATATAAAGTTCACAGGTAAATCTTTTCATTTTATGTTAAAATTAAATGCACCAGAACTAATATCTAGCTGGATTACAGTTTAGGTAATATCAATAGTGTCATGTGTTATGTGCTGACCAAGCATGACTTTACCTAGTAAGCTTTTGTATGCTGTCCTGGAAAAAAACATATTTTGAAATCGTTCCTGTCTCTGGTCTTACACGTGAAAAGTCTGGTTATATTTTGGCTATGGCATCGACTCCTGCAACTCCTATAGGTGTATGCTCTTCTCTGGGCATATGTAGAAAGCATTAAACAGTGAAATTATGCAGGAATAAAACCATGGAGGCTGGCAAGACCTAATCTTTGCTGTCCTCAGCCAGATTCTCAGGTGAGTTTTTAAGGATGCATTGACTTCTAGGGGAGAACAGGAGGCAGTGATTAAAGGACAACTTGGTGCTAATGAGAGGGCTTATATGACTTAGAGGGACATCTTGCAAACAGGAAACCTAAACTGTGCCCCTTCTTGTCAAGCCATTAAGGGTGTTTACACAGCACCTAGCTCACCTTGTCGGTTCAAGGGAGGGCACACAAACCAGGGGTGGTCCTATTTAGTTTCCTAAGAATTTTGAAAAATGTCGAGGAAAAATCAAGACATTGTTGAAATAAGAGAATTTGGGTATGATTATTTTCAAGACCCAGTGCATAGCAGAAGCAGCCCTGGTGAAGTCAGGGGAGTTATTTTGGTATAAATAAGTGTGAAGGAGTGTGGAGGCAGAACTGTCAAATTAACTGTCTTTATTCTCATAATGATAAAAGCTCATGACTGCTCATTATGCCTTAAAGAAAGACATTCCTAGTGAATTTGTTAGTGAAAAGCAGGTGCTTTAGTTTGTGATCTTTCCCATGCAAACATTTTTAACTATAATTCCTGGAGGACTTGCATCAGAGGATTCATTCTGGCAATAACATACTAGTGCATTTGTCAGTAACAATCGCTCTGGACTGTTGAAAGGTTACGTGGATCAACAGCAACAATTCTTCAAAAGATGCAAATATTGTTTAGTTACTGTAAATCAAACTTTTGCTGATTTAAAGATAAATCATTACAAGTAAGAGGAGAATATTCGGTGGTGGTACTGAACTTGGATGCTGCTTTTGGGTTTGTTTCAACATGCAGGCATATTATTGCCTGGGAAACATATCTGACTGGGTGCTTTTGTGCTGTTTCCATTTCCTCCTGACCTTGCTGAAAGACTCTTTAGCACAGTCTTCCTTTGGCGGCTCCACATACAATAGTGGGTTCCTATTTTGATGTAGGACACAGAAAAAGTGAAAACTATCCTGCAGACAGGGCACTTCAATTCTGCAGTGATGCCATAGGAGGGAATAACTCTGGGGGCCATTAACAGTGGGTAAAAATAGAGCAAACCTTGATGTCCCCTCCTTTTGATTGGCCAGTGCAAAATACCATATAGTGTAAATATTTAGGAAAGAAAAGTAAACAAATGACTTCACCTGAACTGTCCTTGGAGCAGGACAGCAGGTTGCTGTCCCCTAGTCAGCTCAGCTTTCTCTTTTCTTATCTTAGTTGTCTGTATAAATCTCATGGAAGTGAACCCTGGTAGCTGAAGTATGAGTTCAAACTTGACTCATCTTTGGTGCATCTGTTTCGTGGTAAGTGTTTTGATGAGTGGGAACGGGAAATGTTAACACCTTGTAAGACAATTTGCTATGTGAGAAAACTGCACTTCACAGCAAGATAAATAGCAACCCATCCAACTCTGCAGCTGCCAAGGAAGTCTCCCAATAGCCGGGGAGCATAGGGTAGGTTGAACTCCAGCCTTCCTAAAAATAATGCAGAATAGCTGACAATTTGTCACGATGCCTATGGATTACTGAAAGTTTCATTCATGGCCAAAAAGCCTTCAAGACTGAAGTGGTTATAGTTATCTCTTGGAAGCACCTGTCAAAGACATTGAAGTCTATTTAGCCCTTGCTACATTTGAAGAACATCTTGAATTGTCATATTCCACCTGTTCTCAAAACCTCAGTGTCTTTTCACTAATCAAAAACCATCAGATTTGTAGCCTCAAGGCACAATCAAGGTGTCAAACAAAATTTTATTTTTACCTCTTGATATTCCTCTGAAGTGCAGATGACTCTAACTTGGCAGTGGTATTCCATAGAAAAGCTGCCAGGGTTCAATAGGTACAATTGAACTCAGGGCTTACAGGTACAATAAATGATCCTCAGCAGAGAGTCTGTGCAATACATCTGGAAGTAACATTAATGAAGAAAGTCAGAAAAATTATACATTGTGATCACAGTGTGTGTTTTATTTGAGAAGGCAAGGAGATACAAAACCTATTTAATATAACAAAGAACAACATTTGAAATAGAAACAACATTTTAAAATGTTATTGAGTTTTGATAATTAAATATATCCTTGTCCAGTTCAAGCTCTTGTTCAGCTCTCTGTAAATTTTATTTTGAAAAGTCAGTGTAGCCTCAGCCTCAATGAAGTCAATAAGTCACTTGACTAAATCAAGAGTTTTTATCAAATCAGGCTGGGGATTTCTTCTGACAGTCTGTAGAAAGTAGCTAGGCTGCAGTCCAAGACACAGTCTTAACTTCTAGAAGCCAAAGGCAAGGTATTATCTCTATATTGTTTGACTACAGTTATTTCAATGTAATTAGACATGCACAACATTTTCTGCTTTTAAGGTTTTTGACAACATTCATTATTAAAGGCAGTTTTGATGAAAATGAGTGTTGTTCAATCTTTTATGCTTTCTACCTACTTCATAGCTCGCATCAAATCTGCATTTTGAAATCTTGAAAATCCCCCGCAGTTCCCTGTCCGTCACTGGTATGTCTGTTAAAAAAATAATTTTTGATAATTATGTATATACTTTACAGTTGATTTTACTACAGCATGCATTTGAATTCATTAATTATACCTTTCCCTTGGCATCTAATTTCTGGAGGCTAAACTTCCATAGGAAGCTTTACTAACAGCATGTTGCTTTTGTTATCTTTGTTCGATATTTATTGGTGCCATTTTCCGCCTCCTTTATGAGAAATACCAGAGGAAGTATTTTGCTGCAGTTATTTGTTCATTTGTGACCACCTAAAAGTTTAGTCTTTACAGAAGCAAAAGAAGTTTCTTCAAATAGCTTAATTGATAGTATAAATGCAGCTTGATGACCCTTTTTTCTGCTCCTCACATTTTCTCTAAACATGTATTTTTGGCTATGTGAAGCAATTGAATTGCCACTTTCCTCAGAGTTTTGCAGTGTGAAATGTCTAGATGTTAATGATAGAGCACTACAGGAATCTTTCTTCCAGAAAGTATATCCCTTGAACAGCTTTGAATCATACATTTTAATCTTTCTGGGTTCAGGTGGTCAGCAGGCTATCTATTTCAGCCCCTACGCTTCATTATCTGAACATTAGAGTAGTTCTGGAAAAAGATAGACCCCCAATGAATCTTATGAAAATAGCGTGGTGTTCAAATGCATTATCTTATTGGTATTAATAAGATGAAAAATTAGACAGTACAAAGCATACTATGACATTTTTCAATTCAGAAAAAGAAGCTTTCTTCAGAATATATCTAAAGGAAAATATGACAGCAGGGAAATAGATCTGAGGAGGGTTTTTTTAAGCTTGTGAACCAAAGAATGATGGTAAAGAACCTACAGTCTGGGTTAAAACACATTAGTGAAATAGCTACATATTTCACATAAACAGAAGAAACGTCTGCATCAAGGTTGCCAAACAATATGTTTTCATACGGAGGTGGTCTGGTAAATGAAAGTCCATCATGTTCCAGAAGTGCAAAAGTATCAAAGAATAATTGAAGTATTTCTATTTATGAAAGCAACTAGCATTTCACTCTTTAGAAAAGGCTGAAGCCCTATTTGCCATGAGGGGTTATGTTGCAACAAAGGGGAAAAATTGACAGAGGACTCAAGTCAGAAAACGGGACTACAGACTACAAAAGGAAATAGCTTCAGTTTAGCATAGCTTCTATAATACAAAGCTGAGGAAAATGTGTACGGTACTTAACAAATTTAATATTAATAATGAGTTCCTGGATACTTGTTTTAAATAGCAGTACTGGGGGAAGACAGTGCACAATTTATTTCTGCCAGTGAAATGGGGTCTGCCCCGCCATGTATTGGGCCACTGCTGAGGCTACGAGACCTTTCCCATCTCAGCTGCAGGAGAGTGGCAAGGGGAACAAGGCAGTTCTTTAGCATGATTTGTCTTTGTAGACAATCAGCTAATCCTGCTGTTAAAGGCAACTGCTGGAACAAGAAGGCAAAATCTTAGCATATTAACAAAGCAACCACTGTTTCAAAGGCAGTAAGCAATAGCACTGCGTCCTGGGTTACCAGTTTTCTTGTATTCACCTAACACAGTCACCTAAATGGCAAAGCATGATGAAAATATTTTCTTGTGTATTGCTTTATGATTAAATTTTTTTCTAATCTGGCTAGATGTGTTTCTTCACAATGCTTCTCTGCTAGTGAAAGCCTTCCAATTGAAGCTGCCCTGGCATACTTTGAGAAACACATGTAAGTAATACTCACAGAAGTTTGGTATTGTCAACAGGAGTTGTAGTTGCAGTATAATGTTTTGTTAGTAGTCCATAACAGTAAACCATACCTTCAAACAATGGGGAGACTTCAACTAACCAACACTCTTTCTTATGCTAAATATATTTGGAAAGTTTTCCAAATCCTTGTACTGAGCTATACAGTTGCTTGTATTTTTAATATCCTTGGGGAGAGTTTTACCAAAATAACTTTATTGAGCTCACTGAGTTACTACAAGACTAGATTAGCACAGTCACCCTGTCCAGATAAGTTATCACAAGTCCTTTGCACTTTACTGGGTACCAGCGAGTACACACACTCACACATCCCAGCAGTTGACTAGGAGAGAAACTGGAAAAAAAGAATCACTATTTTGAGAACTGAAGTCTCTTTTTCTCTCTACTTGGTATTGAATGCCAACGTGATAATCTCAGCTATTCATGTGTAAATACACATGAACAACTACTGACCTCAGTGCAATGCTGAATTGGTAGTAAAACGGGAATGACTCTGATCAACATCAGTAATATTTTGCCATATATTTTGCCATGCTTCATACAATCATAAGGCTTATCCTGCTTGTCTCTTCCATCAGTGACATACCTAAACAAAAATATATACACTAAGCATTCTTTAATAAGAATGCTGTATTATCAGCACAGCAAAACATGTTGCTATTTATCAGTAACTACACCAAACTCTGTTCAAGAACTTGGGTGATAATAAAAGGTAGCATCAAATCTAAAGTTCCAGACCCAGCTGGAATGATGGAAGACCAGTTTGCTGGGGGGTAATGGTCTATGCAGGTCAGCCCATGAACCACAACTAGTGAGTACTCCTTTGGTCATCAGAGTGTAAAGGTAAGGAGCTAAGTGTCCATGTCTTGTCTGTGGCAGGGTCAAATGTCTGGGTTTGCACGGCAGAAGTGATACCCATGTGCTCTCTCCTAGTCACACTTACCATATACTGGCTGCAAACAAAGGAGGTGAGCAGTGCCTGACAGTGACAGTGGACTATTTCAGACAGTCCAGTATATTACCTGGACAGATCAGAGAGCTGGGCAATTACCAACAGCATGAAGTTTTAACACAGGCAAGTGCTGGATTCTGCACCTGGGAAGGGGCAACCCTGGCTGTGCATACAGACTGGCGGATCAGATGCTGGAGGCCAGCCATGCTGAGAGGGATCTGGGGGTCTTGGTTGACAGCAAATTAAACATGAGCCAACAGTGTGCCCAGGCAGCCAGGTGGGCTCCTACATCCTGGGATGCATCAAGCACGGCATTGCCAGCTGGTCCAGGAAGGGGATTGTCCTGTTTTACACTGCACTGGTGCAGCCTCACCTCAAGTACTGGGTGCAGTTTTGGATGCCACAGTACAAGAGGGACATAAAAATACTGGAGAGTGTTCAGAGGAAATAAGGATGGTGAAGGGTCTGGAGGGGAAGACTTACAAGGAGAGGCTGATGTCCCTTGGTTTCTACATCCTGAAGAAAAGGAGACTGAGGGGAGACCACATCATAGTCTGTGGCTTCCTGATGAGGGGGAGCGAAGGGGCAGGCACTGATCTCCTCTCTTTGGTGACCAGTGATAGAACCCAGGGGAAGGGCAGGAAGCTGTCACAGGGAAGGTTTAGCTGCGATGATCCTTATGAGTCCCTTCCACCTCAGGTTATTCTGTTATTCTATGGTTCTAACTAGAGAGTCAGAAGATGGGGAGATAAATCTGCCTTGAGAAAAGAAAATTCTCTTGTAAAAGAGATTGTTGTTTGACAAAGAAGCCTGTTTAACACAAAAGCTGTTAGAGAAACAGACTTGGAAATGGTGAGGAAGGAAACTGTTTTCCTTCTTACCTTCTGGTTCTGGGGAAATAATTCTTCATGTGCATTCTTGTTTAAAATGTGTCTGAAATAAAGGCATTGCACCTAAGAAATAACTAACCGTTTTTATATGTAATTCTCAGCAGTTAAGCTACAATGTCACGAATTAGCGATTTAAAGAACCACTGTCAAATGTACTAGCAGAAGGGGGTTTACTGAAATATGATGTAGTAAAAGTGGAACCTAGCAAAGTTCAATGGCAAGTTTCACAATACTCCTGTACTGCACAATAATTTGAACAATGCAAGTTACCAAGATAAAATCTTCCTGCAGTATAACACAAGGTTATGCACAATATCTGTCACTTACTGAAGGTCTGCACTTGGTGAAAGATCTCTCTTCCAACCTTGAGAGGTGTCCCAGATCAAGGGGAGATCATTGCCATGCAGTCTCACTGCCTAGCAGGGAAGGCTCACTCCCTGTTTATGGTAAATGAATTTTGGAAAAGCCACTCACTATTCTTGTGTTAATCATGTGATTAGTGTTCTAAGATCATATGCCTGGATACTCACTGTGTGGGTTTTCAGACAAAAGATTGAACCTAGAGGAGTTACGGCTTAGGCCTTTAATTCCTTCAGAGCCTGTACCAAACTACTGCTACTTTGGTTAAGAGGCTCAGTGTATCCATCACAGAAGATTATATTTTAATTGACTGAGCTGAATGACAGAAGTATCAGTAGGATGGGACATTGTTTTCCTTCTGGATACCATGTTCAGACCCAAAAGGTACAACATGAAATACTATAAACACAAAGGGAGTTGGTCAAAAGTTAGAACACCTTGGGCTTTCTTACCCCTTCTCAAACATTGTAACAGAAGGAAAGGATAAAAGAGTTGTAACACTGATATTATAGAAAATAACTGCTCTATATGTCAAGTATAAAGTTGTAGCAAAAATGTTTAGGTGACTTGGTAAAAAAAACCCAAAACTTTTATTTTGATTTATCCCCAGATGCTTTGCAAGCCCTCCGTGAACAATGAACATATAGTTATTAACAGGAACTACCCAACGTGCCTTTCTCTTTGTAACAGTCAAAAAGAATACCTAAGTGTTAAAAAAACCCAAAACCAACCAAACAACACAAACACTACCAAAAAAACCCAAAGCACAGAAACCAAAAACAAAACCAGAAACAAAAACGCCCCCTCTACCACCTAGGGTTAAACTTTGAGTGTTTTATCTGGCTTTGCTCCAAAACAAACAGAATATGGGGAGGGCAGTTACTCTACAGTGAATAACTGAAAGGCTTAGAATACTGTATAGTCTTTGTTAACATTTTAGAAGAAAGCGTGGAAAGGGTTTATATAGGGTATATGATATATATGTGTGTTATCTATGCATACACATTGCTGGTTGTTTCAGGAGGACATCAAAAAGAGAGAAAAGCAGAAGGTGGTATCTTGTTTTCCGCTGAATGTTTTCTAAGCTTAGTCAGTATTTTATTTTGAGATGCTGTGATAAAAATTTCTGGTCATATGTTGTTGAAGTCCCCACCTGTTCCAATTATTTCTGCACGGAGTTGGTTGTGAAGCTGTTGCATACAGAAACACGAAGTGACATCTGTGGCTTCTGTGATGGAAGGAGAAGAATTTCTGTCTTAGCACAATGCTCATGTTTACCATATCACTGAAGTTAAAATTCTGATGTTATAGATTCTGAGCCAGAAACAGGCGCTAGCAAACTTTAAATTAAGGTTGTCTGAAGGAGAATGGGTTGTTGCTCATTAGAGTTTTATGCCTCTGACTGCTTTCCATGATATTTCTAGTTAACTGCAGAGATGCTGCTGTTCTGAATTGGACTCTGGTCTTACAATATAATTTTGTGTGGGTTTTTTAATTTTTTTTTGTTGGTTAGTTGGTTGGTTTTGTTGTTCATTTGCCTTGGCTTTGTTGTACAGTGGGTTAATATGCTGCAGTGAGTAAAATGGAGTTGTGGTAGTGTAGCAACCTGTGGGTAATACGTCACTGTTTCTGCTCAATAAAATGTATGTGTTTTGGTCTCTTTTTTTAATGGCTTGTCCATTAAGATGGTCTTAATATTCTTCATGGGTCTGATTTGAGATAGTTTTACAAATCTAAATACTAGAAAGTGTATTCCCTCCTTGATCTGCTTTAATCAAAGTTATGCCTAGGGATGAGAGGACAATAGATCTTCCCATGTCTGAGTAAGATTACTTCTTTGGAGTTTCAGAAAGGTAATTTGTCTTAAAAAATGATGTTGTTTAAAACTGATTTGTTCTTTTTCTTCAATGCAACAAACCAGAGCTGCCAGCTGCATAGAAGTAACTGAATGTTAAGAAAATACTCAGGTACTTGCAAAATATTTCTGTGAATCTTGGAATATGGGATTTGCAGATTTATGGTACATGAAAAAAGAAAATTTTAGAGCTGTAAAGTAAGCCAGGCACACACACAGCTTTTGTCTACTTCCAAGTGTTTATTTCCTGTGTCCTTCTAACATCTGGCAATTCTTAAGACTGAAATGTAGTACCAGGGCTTAATTTTTCAGAGTGAATGTAGCTTAAATGACTTGCTGTAAATGCATTGCAATGAACAGCAAGAAAAACGTACAAATTAAGTAGCTAGTTACTGGGATGGATCTGCTCCCATGCTCTCTCTGCAATAGTATCAAGCTTTGAAGCCATCTTTTAGTGTGGCAACCTCTCTCTCCCTGAGAGGAATTAATGTGGGTTTTTTTAATGTCTGAAAGGTATTCAGAGGCTTGCTTTTTTTGTTATTTACTTTTATATTTGTTTATACTTGACAAAGATTAAGTTTTCATAGGAATGTCTGCTTGCACCCCTGAAAGTGGAACTTTATGTCCCAGCAATACAGCTTCTGATGGGATTAATTGAAAGAGAAAGAAATATCACAAAGGACATCTTAAGATTTCTGAAATACTGATTTGGTTAAAATGCTGGTTCTTCAACTGTCAGTTGTTTCTGCCTACTGCTCTACTGAAGGAAGCAGCCTTTCTTTTTTGATAGACATCCAATTGGGCACAGTGCTCTGTAGCACAGAATGAGGTATGCACCAATAGCTGTCCTGGATAAGACGTGGTGCAGATGCATAAAAGAGTAAGTATTTTACCTATTTTTTTGAATGCAGTGAAAGAATCAGCATATATCAATCTCTGTGTGTGTGTGTATGTGCTTCATTATAAGATAACCTGTGGTAAATGAGTGGTTTATTATCAAGCATGTTTCAAGATAACCCATAAACCAAAAGGGAAAGCTGCTTACTTTGGTCACCCACTTCCAAGAAATCTATTCAGCATAACTGTTTAGTACATTTCTCTCACAATGTAAGATTACTGTAGGGTTTTTCTACCTAAAGTGTTAAATTCCAGTTTCATTTATGTTGGCCTCTCCAATTTTCCATACTTATTTTTTATATTATTGTTATTCTATAACCTGTAGGGTATAGTTAGTGTTATTCCCCAGGTACCTTATCTCTAGTCATTCCTCAGTGTAGACACTCTACATAAACCTTTTTTCAGACCACTTCCCCTGAGAAGTAAAAATATCATTTAAAATGACAGCAGGGGGAGGCCACAAGGTCTATCATTGTATAAATTATTTCAGCCATGACATGGGAAATATTTTCAAAGGGAAGACATATCAATAACTGAATATATTTTGAAAAGATGTTTCTTATAAGAAGCTCTTAAAGACTTAAGTTTGAAGTTGAAGGAGCAAGGTTCCTGGGCTCCCATTTACCAGCTAGTATAAAACAGGTCTCATTTCACAAGCATGAAATCTGCTATTAACTCACCATACAACCATTTTGCTTGGATGGAAAAATCATGAGGCAGATTCCAGCCTCACTAAAATAAGCAGCACAGGGCCCTCTCTGCATAGGAGCATCTTGTCTCCATAAGCCCAAACACTGCCTTTGCATGTATGACTTCTGTAACTATAAACCCGAGACATCAGATAGAAGCTTACGTTTTCCTTATACAGAGCTCTCTGCAGATCCTAAGGCCCATGGTACAGTACTTCCAAAGCAAGTGGCATGTCCCAAAGGTATTTTGGCAGCGTGAAATTACTCAACCAGTAACCAGCCTGCTGGAGGGTTCTAAATGAAAGACAGAGGTATTCTATTTTGGACACCTGTTGCCATGGATTCCTATGGTTTGGGTTTATTCCATTCCATTTTAACTATTTAACAATAAGGTCTCTATCCTTTAAGTAGTTGGTAGGTTTTGAAATAGCAAGTGAAATATTTCCAGTCATCTTAGCACAATTTTTCTATGGAGAAAAAAAATGCTAAGAGAATGATGAATTGCACCTTTTTTCTTCTACCTTACCTCTCTACTAATTTCTTAGTCTCCTCTGAGAACAGCAAGTGATTACTCCATCACCATCTTCTGGGTTTAAATTCACAGTTTCAGAGTGATTCTGCTATCTCTAACGTTTTTCTCCAGCTATAGTTATTTCCAGATCCGTAGGTAGCTCCATTGCTCTGTTTGCTAAATGCAATGCAATTCAATGCAACTTACATTATGCCATACTAAAATAAACTTCTTGTCAGAAGCCTATTTATTAATAGCACTTAACTATGAACTGCATTTGCACCTAAGTGTTGCAGCCATTTCCCATGCAATAACAAAAATTTACTGCCACTTTTTTCATTTGGTAACATTTTATTACCTACAGTAGAAGAAATACAAATCCAGACACTTAAATCCTAAACCATATTTTTTCCAACCTAATACTGGTATCCTTTCACCTGGAGGATACATAATAGCTTTAATTACGCCCATTGTTTACTAAAGAAACAGCAGCATGACACTTAAAAAACCCCTTTGCCTTATAGTTAAGGGACAAAGTTCACAGAGTTGAGGAAGGAGTCTCTGCATGCAGGTGTGAAACTTCAGAGCAGCTATTGTTCTGTTTTTACAGCTGTTGATCTTTCACACCCCTCAGCAGACCATGCTGTGCAAGAATTAGTAGGTAGAAAATGACTGGGCACAGTGATCAGATATCTGCAGCCTCCTAATTCTTCAGTAGTTCAGAACAGAGTTTACGTTTTCTTTCTACTTATTGTAAACAACATACAAAAAGAAAGTTGCCGGGTTCTTTCAGTTGAAAATAAGTCTTGACCCCTGCTTTATATGCAGTTGTGGTAGGGTTTGGGGTTTTTTTGGTTTTTTTGCTTATTATTATTCCAGTTGTCTATGAAGATGAAATTCAGACAATAATCTGAGAATACTTTACTAGATTCTTCATGAGGACACTTGGAAATTTAAAAAAAAGACACCCCTCTGGAATAATTAATTCTCATTCTTTACATACCCCTGATGAATGTTATTATGACAGTACAAAGAATGAGATATTAGCAGCTTAGTTGCCAGGTTGATAGAGACTTTTCTCATTAAAATAGTTCATTACATCGTTTGGTGGTAGTGTTAAGGCCAAATATAGAGTTTTCAAGTCACCAAAGGACATTTTCAGCAGAAACATTGATGTTGGCTAAGTTAAAAAGGACTGGAAAAAATCAAGTGTGGAACTAGATAACTTTTATATGCCATTGTATGAATGGAAGCAAACTTTGGAAGCAGGGTTTCAAAACTGACTGAAAATGCAACTGAAGGAAAAGGAGGATGGCCCTTCACAGTGGTCACGAATGTTACAGCTACTGCCTTGTAGCTCCTCTCTTTGGGAGAGCGGATCCACAATCAGCACAGACCCTGTAGGTTTGAGTAGGTGCTGAACTGAATCTTAGTCTGGGAATTGAAGCTGTTTCTCCAGAAACTGAGACTCCCTTCTACTGGGTCTAGTCATACAAAAGTCATTGCAGATTTATTTTATTTTTCCTGTAATATATTACTACTAATAAACTGCAGTTGATAAGAAAGCATAGTAGCGTCTGTGGTGTAAATGATTATCAGGCAACTGGGTGCATTCTAAAATTAAACCCTAATGCTGCCAGATCTGATATCTCTCTCTCCAGTTTGAGGATGTTACAAACATAATTCATAGTTGTAATATTCACAGAGGGAAACAGTACGCAGATGTACATTATCACTCTGAACTATTTAAGCATGTAGATCCCATAAAAAATACATTTTTCAGTGAATCACAAGGAAAATGTTCCCTGAATCCATCTTCCTCTTCTAAAATTGAATGAAATTAATAATTTATATAGTTCAATTTTTATGTTATTCTTTGTCCGTTTTATTTTAAAGCAAGAATTAATTTTTCTTAGGATATCCTTAAAGAAAAAACATAAAGGAACTAAACCATAGAAAGGATGGAATTTGCCTACCATTTCCAACAAAGAAAAGTCTGGGTTTGATGCTTTTACTGTTATTCATGCCATAATAATTTATGTGACTTTCTAAACTATCCAATCTTGCATATGGAAGCATCTCTACCCTAGGGGTGGTGGGCTGGTAGCTGAGGTTGAAATAAAATTAAAATCTTTTTCTCTTTCCATAATGCACACTATTCATGCTTCATAAAACTGTGCTGTCTGACACTTCTCTAGATAGATGCAGCCTCCTGATGATGTTTCATGCTTCATTATGTTAGAAAGTTCTGTTCTTTAGTGTTAATCAAATGGCCGGTGGAATTTTCTCACATGTTTTTCATGTGTGCCTTATGCAAGTTTCTTTGCTGAAGGAAGGCATTTTATATGTCTCTGAAATGGCTTTTAAGAGGAATTATATAAATGATGAAGAGCCTGGTAAGGTCAAAAGTGTGGGACATGCCAAGAAGGTGGTCCAGTCTTCCAGTTATTTAGACAGGATCTCTGCCAGTGCCATCCTGTTGTTGCCTCTGGGGAATTTGTTTCTGCCTTGGGACTAGGCTGGTGTTCAGTTATGCCACCTAACAAGAAGTCCATATCTGGTCTCTGCCACTGTGGCCCATTGCAAAAATATAGGTCCAGAGCAGTAATAACACGGTAGAAAAAAAGACAAAGAATTAGCAGAATTATGCATGTGCTTGTAAAGGAATAGCTCTAGGTTGATAGCAATGCATTTGAACACTAGCATGAGTGTTATTTCAGTGCTTTAGAATGCAAGTTCCCAATGGGAATAGTTGGGGGTTTATGTGTCCCTGATGTTTATGCATGTACTTCTCCTGTTCTGTATTTGCAATGCATAGTCTTAATGCTGTAACCAAAACCCAGCTTGAACCAGACCTAAAATATCTACTGACATGTTTTTATGTACAGAAGGTCAGCTTCTGTTCCTCTGAAGGTTAAGAGGTTCTTCACTCAGTATGAGTCAGACTTCTGTTCTCTCTTGAATTTTTACTAAAAGATGTGTGACACTTTTTCGGGAGTAATGAGTTCATCCTGTACTCTAACATCACTCTTCCCACCTTCCTCTTCACACAAGAACTGCCAACAGATGTACCGTTGCCGGGTGAGAGGAGACATCCTTCTATGTAGCACTTGTAGTTGCTGTGTAGGACATGAAACACTTTGCACCAAAGCATGCCAGATATCCACATATCTCAAACACATTGGTATTTTCCTGTGAATCTGGTGAGTACAAATACCCTCTCATGAGCACACTAGTTTGTTTATGTGAAATCTCATCTTTTTTAGATAGAAGTCTTTTTTCTTTTACACTTGCTGAACACATGAGCTAAATCCCCAATTCTACTTGGCTAATAAGCATAGCTGAGGTCTGATCAGCTTAGAGCGAGACAGAAAATCCTAATAGCAACAAGTATTTGGAGAGAATTTGCCAGTATCTGTACTGTTGCAAGCCACTCGGTCTCACAGCCTTGCCCAGTCACTGACCAGGTGCTGACTGTTGCAAGATGCCTTCAAGTTCAGCGAGCATTAGAAATTAGTTTTCTATCACTCTCAAATGTACTTTTCCACTAAAAGGGAGCTAAAATGCATTTCAGATTTTTTCCTTTTTTTTTTTCCCCACTTGTTTAATAAGAGAAAAAAAATCACATAGAAAAGCACCATGAAAATCAAAGCTTGTTCCTTCTGCTTCATCATCGCAGAATTATGCCAAAAAGCAAAGTTCTGGGTCTAGCTTTTGTCAGCTACCTGCTGCTCCAGAGCCAGCAGAGGGAGCACAAAACACTCTTTGTTTCTTTTAATTTCTCGGCAATGGCGTGGTTGACTTAAAATAAGACAAACACAAATCCTAGAGGTTGTTAGAAGCCATAGGACATCACCAACTTATGTATTTTTCTCACTGTCTGCTTAGAAACGTTGCTAATGGTATCTCATGCAACTCTCTACATGCAACTTGCAGGGACAGCTTGTTTTCTTCAGAAAGTCTAATTGGTTTGTGGCGAGTTTGACTTTACACTCATTTTTCAGCTGACCTTTAGTTGTCATGTCTTTTGATCACCACCTAAAGGTCCAAAGAAGTGACCGAAGAGTTAAGAATATGCACAATTTTCCACTTCAAAATAGACTACCTTGGCTGATGTAATTCTGGAGCAAGTTAGCATCGTGATCTTGTCAATTCAGTTTTTGTATCTTTTCTGTGTTGTACAGCTCTGTGTGTGTTCTGCAGTTCTTGAAATATCTTCTCCCAGCTTCACTGCCTGAGGCCACAAGTGTGCAGCGCAGTTCTGCCTCCTGAAGAATGTCAAACATAATGAAAAAATGAACTTGCAAAAGAGCTGATTTTTGTATGCCTTCCTGCTTGATTCTCCTGTCTGCTCTTTTTGCTTTCCCTCGTTCTCCTAGGTTTTATTTTCTGCTTTTGGAACTGTATCCAAAGCTCCCTCAGAATGAATTGCTTTTAAAAAGCTTCCTCATAATGAGGCTTGTCACACAAATGAATGGAGCATTGCTGAACTCTCACAATGTGGCGCAGGCTGACTCAACCTTTCAAGGCTCGCTCGCAGAATTAGCATTCTTGTCTAACAATGGTTTTTGCCCCTTCTCTTTCTGCCACTGAAGCTTGTGACCTGATATATTCAAGAAACCGCACTCACAAAAATGAATGAAAAGTATAAGGATTAAAGTGAAGGTTAACCTTACAGAATAGGAGAACTTTAGAATTGGGTTGTCTTCCTTATCCATTGGACCCAAGTATTGTAGTAGAATCAGAAGAGTGAGTGATCTTGCATTCAGTGCCAAAGGTGAAGGCAGCTTTCTTCACAAAAGGGCAAAGCCAGTGTGCTTTAAGAGTAACTTCAATGAAACTACTCTCACGGCTGAGGCAAGCAGCGTCGGGCTACAGATACATGCATACTCTTCTGCTTTACCAAGGAGGACAGAAGAAGCGTTCAACATCTGTTGTACACCTTGCGCCCCTTTAGAGTTCTGAACAGCCTAACTGCAAAGGAGAAAAGATGCCAGGTACCTGTTTTGAACTGGTGGATGCTGGAAGAGTATAAGCTGTAAGCTATAGTTCTACTTGTGGCTGCCCTAGACTGTAGTTAATTTTACAACATTTTGAGGACACTTCTTCGCAAAGGGGACTTGATGCAGAAGAAAAAAGTGGGAGAATTTAGCTGAAATTGTGAAGGGAGGAAAAAGAGACAAAGAGGAAGAGACAAGAGGGAATGGAAAGGAAAAAAAGAGAAGGAAAGGGAAAGTAAAAGAGAGAGAGCATCAAGACTCTAGCTCAGCATTTACTCCTGTAATGTCCAGTAGAATGGAAACACAAATAACTTAGTTTCTTTCTTTTTTTTTAATAATCACAATATCTTTTCATTGTGAGCTTTAGAAATGATGTGTGACTCCCCATGCTGATCTGTCAAACTTTCATTTCGGCTTTCATCCAGCTTTCTTGAGAGCTGGAAAAGCCTGGTAGTCCCAGCTCAACTGAGAGTGTCCCTGATGCATTATACTGTATGCATGGCATCCCGTGCAATCACAGTGCAGAAATCTGATGACTACAGAAGTTCTTTTCATGTCTTGGCTTCTTATGCTTAATATTTTTGCAAAAGCAAGTAGTCTAGAAGCATTGTCTATGGTGGACAGCATAACATTTCTTCCATGAAGTTTTAATCCCAGTTTGCACTGGTGACCTTGCACAACCTTTGAAAACCTCCATAGCTTCACTGATTAAGCTGATGGACTGACAGTTTTCTGCTTTCTATGCAAAAGATGCATAACACCTTGCTTGATTACAGATACAATTGCACAGAATTATTAGCATTATGCAGTAGAAATGATGAAAGTGCAATTTATGATCGTCTGGCTCCCAGCCTACTGTACTCTATTAAAGCAAGAGAATATTTTGGGGAAGAAAAATAGGAAGCAGGAGCGGGGTAGCTGATGATCCCATATTCAAATCCACTCGAGGCAGAAATGAGGCATGCAGAATTTAGCCCAGAATGATTAATGTTCCTGGGGTTATAAATACGGAAAACTGAAAGCTATAAAGGAAATTATTAGACAACCTTAATTAAAAACATCTCTACCAGCTCTCCACATAATAAACACACTTGATCTGAGCAAAAGAAAATGAAGTTAATGGTGAATAAACATTTGAAACAAAAGGAAGATTATACAACTTAGTGCTGGGGAGGCCCTGTGGGCAAGGTCTTCCCTCCCACCCTCCCTCCCCAGGGTCCCCACAGCCCTATTTCAGCCAGTGGTGGTGGATAATCATGCACCCGATGAATTTACGGAGGATGTACATACCCACTCTGTTGCACGGATGAAAGATGAAAGCAGAGTCCCTGTTACCCCTAAGTGTGTGCTAGATGAGGTAACTCCCTGCTAGCCGAAGGAGGCAGATGAGAGGCCAAGAAGGGAGGGGAGCTGACCTGACACCCCTCTTTGGGAGAGAGCCAAGCCTGGATGCATAGGTGAGCAGGACCCCGACAGGGAGCACCCGACAGGTACAGATTTAGACAGGTCCAGGGTAGCTTAAAGCAGAGGTCAGGCTGAACAAATCTAATTAACTTCTCCTTGGAAGTGACAATGACAGCTGACAGGAGTGCCACCGTAGACATAATCTCCTTGGACTTGAAGAAGCCTTTTGCTGTGGTATGGCTTCAGAGGGCAGGTTTTAAAACTGGTGTTGCTGGCAGGATTTTACTAGCTAAATCAGCAACAGAGTGAAGAAGGCAGGTTAAAAGCTCATTTGGATTTGGTGCTAATCACCTTGGCAGTGACCCTTTAAAATAAAAAGCATTTTTAAAATAGACTTTACGCTGCTTGCAGCTGTAAGTACTGCCTGCACTTTCTCAAGCAAAGAAGGCTGACTTCAGCCAGAGAGATGAGCTTGATAGCTTTCTTTAATTAATTCTTAATAAAAGAAAAACAAAGAAAATGAAAAAAAGCCAGCTCAACTTAGAAGTAGTAAGCCAAGAATTTCATCCTTATGGTTTGGGTCTTGTAAGTACAAGCACCAGAGTAAATTTATTTCCATGTGTGAAAATCAATGGTCTTTGTCAATGTAATTAAATCTGTACTTAAAAGTTTAACTATTTTTATTAGGAGATGTTTTTCCTGCTTGTTTCAGTAAGAGTTATATCACTACTGGAAAGCAGAGAGAGTCTCAGGCTGCACATAAGTTACAAAGCACAATGGTGTTACTTCCTTTCTTGCCAGGCTGTAAGTTGCCCAAGCACATGCTGACATCAGGACAGTCTCTTCACAGAATCATCAAATCACTGAAACACCTGTGCAAAGGGACAACTGAAGGTCTTTTAGGTGGAACTCCAGCTCTAAATAGGACTGTCACCACTGCCAGATCAGGTCTGCTCTGGCTTGGTCTAACTGGGTTGTGAAAACCAGATCTACAGATTTGACAGCCTCCCTGGGCAACCTGCTCCAGTGCTGTGCTACCCACCCAGCTTTGCTGCTGTGGCTTCATTTTTGGTTTGGGTCTTGTTTGGTTTGTTTGGTTTATTTGGTTTTGGCTTAGTGCTTTAGCTATAGTGCTTGATGAACAGTAGCTCAAAGGGCGGAGAACCTTTACAAAGAAACACCCTTCTTTTTCATTTTCTCCTACCTCAGGAGCATGTTAAGGCTGGGTAGTCAATGGGTGTACAATGTCTTGCCTTTTGCTGATTTCATTCAGTCTATTAATGTTGTTTAAACATTTTTTTTTTGGTACTTAATTAGTGCAGTGCATTGTCTTGGGGCTATTTGAGGTTGAAAAACAAGACTTTAATGATAAACTACAGAAACAAAGACAGGCTACTCTTGTCAGTGTCAGCAAATAAATAGCATTAATCCGTCTTCATTACTGCCATGCATGGTGTAATACAAGAGTCTACCAGGTGGGAAGAAGTATAGTATCTTTTCACCACTCTACAAGTGCTAAGAATTCAGCTGAAACTTAAACTGCAAACTTTCCTTTGATCAGCAGAGAATAGTGACAGTCATTTTGTCTTCAGAAGCTTTTTGACATCTTTCCACTTGGATACTGAGAGAGTGCAGAATTGTCTGACCTGACCTGTCATCGCAAGTTCTCGACGGGAGGTACCTTGCTGCCATTTGTGCCTTTGGAAACTGTGTGCTCTAGTGGGTTGTTTATTCCAGCTGGAGTTACATTCCTTTCCTGCTTTAAAAGTATGAAGTTTTAATTAATACATGGTTATGTTTTAGAGTGCTTTGGTATACGTCGTATCTTTAAAGGCTTTCAGCAAATGGATGCTTAGTTCCCCTTCCCCACCTTGAAAATAAGTTATCCAAGCAATCTGTGCTAAATGTTTTTGAGAATAAGGGTTGAACACACACAACTAGATTATGTAGCAGCGTAAATCAGAACTGTGCAGTTCACATCAGTGACTTACGTTATCTGAAGATCTGGACTATTAATTATTGGAAGCCTACCTTTTTAAAAGCAATTTTTTAGTCACTCTGACATCTAACCATCTGGCTTCAGTTTCCCATGCATTTTCAGGCATAAATACTAGGAAGCTTTGTTTAAGTATGCAGATTACCTAGGTAGTGTGTAGGAGATGGGGAAAAATACTGCTTTGATTGCATGGTTTACGTCTATGCAAAGTTGTCTTAGTTGGACTTCACATACAGACAGTAATGGATTTGAATTGCTGGTATTTTTACTGTGGGTTTGTACTACTGTTCAAGAGTTTAACTGATGGGGAAAAAAACCCGAATACCCTGCATGGTCTGAGCATTTGCCACAGCAGCTGGTTCCCCTGCGGTGGCAACAGGAGATGCTGTGTAAGAAATGCCTGTGAGAGCAGGCACTTTTGGCAGTCTGTTCCTCTGGCGTACCTCTGTACACCATAGGGGTGATGTGTTTTGGGGAGAATTGCAGCACTATCCACACAATCACAGCCTGTTTGCATGTCTTCTTTTGAGGAGGTTTTTGCACCCATTTTCCCCAGCTTTCTGTGCTTTCCTAGATGAGCACACATTGGGGCTGTTTCTCTCTCTCTGGCTGTGCTCACACAGCACAGCTCTGGCACCACTGAGTCTCTCATTCCCAGCCCAGAGGCTTAGCCCTCTCTGGTTGCCACTGCTTGGTCTGACAAGGAGTCTGGATCAGCATTGTCACCCTGCAGAGCTGCTAGTCTAGAGTGTTGTCGCCAAGTTTAACAGGCAGAAGTGGTAGACTGGGCTGTGAACCCACAGAGATATAGCCTACCTTTAACAAGCTGCTCGCCAGGAGCAGCAGAGCTCCTCAGCCCCAGCCTGAGATTCATAGCATGATCTTTCATATAGCTTCTACAACAGGACTGTAATTTCCTTTGCCATCAGAGAACAGTCTCATCTATAAACTAAGATCAAGTGTTTGAACGCAGAGCTCTGTTCCCCCAAGGGATTTGATTTTACCCAGCTCAATATTTCCTGAGGCGGCAGAGTTATTGACTGCAATACCTTATGTTGCTGCAGACTGGAAGCATCTGTAAAATAGCCTTTAATTGTCATCTCATATTGTCATTATTGTAGGTTCAGGTGTGAATTTAGAACGGGGATACAGGATACAGAAGAACTTCAAAGAGCTTTGGACCAGTCCACTACTTTTGCCTGCAGTCCTTCTGACAAATTTAGCTCGTTCATCAGATATGGAGACAACAGGTGGTGCTGGGCAGGGGTGTGTGCTCCTGCACCTTTACAGTCCCAAGTCATCATGACCCCCTGTCTCACTCCACCCCTAAAGCAGGAGTATACTCTTGGCATCATATGCCCCCTAGCATTTCTCTGCTACTCCAGCTGTGAAGCTGCCACTACTATTTCATAAGAATTACTTCTATTTCAGAAGTAGTAATTGCATATAAATGGTTAATTTTAAGTTCCTTAAGACCTTTCTTAGAATATTAATTTCCTATTATCACTATTTTTTTCATTCTCTGCAGTTTAATATAACTATTGAGTTTCAGTATCTTAGAGTCGTATATATGTGCCATTGATTCAGCAAGAGAGACATATATTTGTATGAAGAAAAACAGCTTAGATACCATTAAGACCCTCTTTGCCCCAAAATCTGTGGCAGTGTTGAGAATTCTCTGGTCCTCACATGTGCATCTGAATTTCCCAGCTCAGTGTATGCATCTAACAAAACCATCATCAGACAATTGGAAGTCTGATTTTTGAGGACCATTGAACACTGAACATTCCCAGTGAGCTGCAATTACAGAAACAATTGTGCTAAATAACTTTGGACTGATGGTGTGTGAACATCAGCCATCCCAACTTCCCCTTTCTTATTTTTGTTGGAGTCTGGCACTGCACAGGGTTACAGTAAGAATACTTTAGGGAGTGTCGATGTGCTTCAGAAATTCTGGGGTTTTTTGTCTGCTTGTGAATTATGCCTGTGTTTTATGACTACATAGGCTGAATAGCCTCATATTTGCAGTTGCATTAGGTGTTGAGAAGAGAAAGGGCAGGGTATGTTTTACTGAAGGTGAAGCATCTTTAACTCCCCTCAAATAATTCCAATTCCACTTTCAGTCATAGCAGCATAAGTCAGGAGGGGATTGCATGTTTCATATGTTTTCACAGTGCTGGACATATGTCAAATGTACAAGACGGTTTATGGAAGACAATAAGCGGTATCAAAAAATTTACCTTTGTTTAATAACCTTGTGAATGTTAATTTGGCATTTTTATTTGGCACAGTGGAAAGTGTTAATACAAATATTACAGTGAGACTGGAGGGTTCAGCCTCCCCCTTATTGGAATCCTACAAAGCATGTAAACAACATTAACTTTTCAGTCTGAGACTAGCGAATTGATGCCTGATGCCAACACACAGTGTGTGGACTCATGTGTCACACTGACCACCAATGTCAGCAGAGGGCTTGAGTTCACTGAGCACTGTTATTAGGAGTCAACAGGGTCCCTCTACACATTTTACACAGGTCTTGTTCTCCTCTGCTAGCTCCCTGAATCAAATGCCACACTCTGATCATGACAAAAAGTTTATCACATATAATGACTCTTTTCAAATGCATGTGAAATGAGTTAGTGGTCTGAATTAGATTTGCAGATGAGGCTGTGAATAGTACAGTGTGTCTGTCCTGGCTGGCTGCACCTGAGCGAGGTCACAAAGTTGCGTAGTTGGGCTAGATGCTTGGTTGACTTGCCACACTTACAGCTAACCCGTCTCAGGGTGGCTACCTGAGGGAAAATACACCCCAACCATCACCCAAACTCTGCAGGCAGCCCAATGGTCTCTGGTTTAGAAATGCAAACTTGTTACCTGCAGTGAGGATAGAACAGACTTTAAATATTTGCCGTGTAATATGAATATTAAATATAATAATTAAACCCAGCTGTATAAGCATAAGGCAGTTCAGTTGCTCTAACAGGTACTTCTCCAATCCTACTTAAGCACAGGAGGAAGTAGCGACTAAATTGTGTAAACCAAACCTCCACAAAGTAATACACAAATGGTGATGTATTGTGACAAGGTAGTTAACAAAGTGGAAGGATGAACATCTGTCTCCTGCATATGGGTTGGCATATACAATGAAGGCTTGAAGTACATGAAAGCTTGTAGAGAAACTTATGGCACACTGCCTGTGTAAAACCTCTTCTGAGTCCTATTTCTAAAACTGGACTTTTTCCATTGTTATTCTAAAAGGATGAACTGACTGAGAGGGGAAAGGTAGTTTCTTATATGCCTGTCTGTCAGTTCAAGGTATTTATAGTCTGATCACAGAATGGAAATGAGTATGATTTAAAGTTAAGATGCCTGGAAGAAAGGATTCGAAGGCCCACAGGGAAAAGAGTGAAGGAATGTAAAAAAGGAAGCTGTCATTCTAATAAGAAATATTTAGTTAATAAATAAATGTATTGCATTTGGATGTGTTCTATAGTCAATTACTGGAAGATCTAAAATCGATATATGATAAAAAGGTGTTCTATGTTATTTGTTTTATTTTTCCACCTCTGAGATTACAGAAACAAATGCTTATTAAAAAAAAAAAAAAACAAAAACACCCCCCCCCCCCAAAAAAAAAAAAAAAAAAGAGAGATAGAGTTATTTTAAGGAACTGCTCTCAAATTTGCCTGGAATTATGACCAAACATTTCAGTGGTAAACAAAAAAATAACATCTTCCTGGTTTTTTAACATTAATATTTGCAGTGACTCTGACTTTCCTATGGATAGAGTAGAAGCAAGGATTATATTTAAAATTAAGAGTAAGACTTATGAGGCCTCTGAGGAAGGAGATGGTAAACTTAAGAGAATGGTAATTTACTTTGTTGGGCTAAGTTTTTGTTCTTATGCTTGAAAGTTACTGCATCCTTTAAAAAACATAAGAAACATTTACAATTAGAGGCCTTCTAAACTCAGAACAAATAGTTGAAGTAGTGTCCTCAAATACTAGATGTTTTTACTGTACATTGTAACTTGGTACCCTTTGTCACACTTTTGTTGTTCCTTTCTCTTAAGTTCTCAGATGTAACATGGGAGAAGCAAGGAGATTTTCTTAACATGAACATTGGAAAAGTCTCTCTGGCAATACGGTATTCAGCACTTTAGCTCATCTTTAGTCTATTTTCAGCTCACACTAGAACAACAGAAAGGTGAACTTTGGGAAAAAAAATCTCAATGTCTGTTCACTCTAAATATGGTTTCAAAAGTTTATTGTTCTTAAAAGGATGGGCTGAGTGTAGATTGTGGTAAAAAAAAATAAAACTCTTCTAAACAGAAGGAAGTAGCTTAGCCTGTGAAATGCAACAGCTTTTTAAAAATCTTCCTTTCCTCTCCCCTTATACAGAATTATGGCCACATAGAGCCCCATATCACCAAGCACAGGATTTCCATTGCTATGCTATAGGTCAAGCCATAGAGCATGCATATTGCTGTTTGGTAAATCCACTGGAATTTTTCCACCATAGGATTATCCCAACAGTCTGATTCTGAGCGATAATAGATAGATGCGTGCAAAGAACAATGGGAGCTTGAGCAGTACAAACCTATTTGTTTTCAAGTGGGTCATAGACAGATTTTATTTATTTATTTATTTATGTAATGGTAAAAGAGCACAGGAATATGGACCATCTAGGTGCTAGTTGCTACGGTAACCATAGAATCACATCCTCCAAACCTTTCTATTTAATTATATACATCACTGACTATTGAGTGGAGTAAATTTCATTTTTTCTTTAAAACTCCGGAGTGCAAAGCAAAAAAAAAAAGTGTTCATTGCAGGCTTCCTTTGTCACTGATATTCTTAGGAAGAGATTTTTTTCCTTTTTACTGGCATTTTTTGCTGATGTTCCATCCAGTTTTATTGACATAATAAATTATTGTATTGGGCTGTAGTGGTACACAGTTAAGGGTTAGAGGTTTGTCATTGTTTCTGTGTATTTATAGCCTAATTCTCTGGACTTCTCCTTGATATACATGATTTGTTCCCAACCTGCATGCTACTGGGGTTGCATTTCACCTTTGTAAATACGGGCATTGTGCTGAAACCATTGTCTTCTTGAAGACTACATGAAAAACGCTACCTGTATACAGAAAACTTTATGTATTGCCCTTGAAAACAAAGCCAGGATAGTAGAAATCAAACCTAAGATTGTACAGTGGCTTAGGTGTACTTTCTGAGGGTGCACCAGGGTGAGTTAGGTGAATAGTTCTTAATAGCCAGACCAGTCTATACCCAGATAATTCAGATAACTCTTCTGTTCCTAAGCTACCTTTTTTGTAGAATGGCAATAGTTATAGATAACCTTAATATCTAGGGAGAAAAAGTGGAGGATATTATTATAACTTATTTCCCGGTTTCCATAAGCTTTATGACACATCCCTTTTCTGTTAGTAAAAGAGATACATATGTGATTGCCTTGGATACAAAAATACTACAAAATTTTCAATATGTATTTTTATTTTTAATTTTCCCTTTAAAAATATTTTTATTTTAAAAAAGAAGGAATGAGAAGTGGTCACCACATAAGTATTATATACTCATGTTCAATTCTTATACATTTTTCTTCATTCGTTGTTCTGATACTGCTGTATCACACCTTACCAAAAGGAGTATTTTCAGATAAAAATGAATATTTTCATATTAAAAAAAAAATCAAGTCACATACAAGTTTGTAGTATGAAGTGAAACTGCGCATAATAATGGAGGTTTTCCAGACAGGAGTTCAAATTCATATATTTATTAGTTACAGGAGTATTACCAGTGCAATCAAAACCTCAAATCATTATTACTGTTTTGGAAAGCGTGTAATAGAACTGAGAGAAATTTTAAGACAGGTCATAATGGCAGTCTCTCTGAAATCAATATGCATAATCCCAAAATATCAGGCATCTTTAGCTTGGAAATAAATAAATATAGTATTTAATCTTTACAGTGTGAGTTACACCTAACATGAATAATTTTTTTAAGCCTATTTCATAATATACTTTGTATTGGAAAAAATAATTCTGTATAAATGTAATAAAAAATTTTTAAAACAGTTATAATGTTAGCAATGTGACAACTTTTTTCAAAATTAGTGCCAATTAATTTATTTTTGCCAGAAATTAGCCTATTTCTGTGCTTAATAGGTTTTCTTTCTAATGAAAAGTATTTTATATTAAGAAAACAGTAAGTGCTCTGAAATGTACAATTATATTATTTCCTAAGCTTTTTAAATCCTAACAGAACTCAAAAACTCAAATTACTATCATATCTTTGAGTATTGAGCACCAATATTTTTTGCATGTGTAAAGAAGTAATTCCTCCAAGAGAAGAAAAAACACAGAAATGCCCTACTGTCTGCCTGAGTAAAGAGCTTAGCTGTCCTGAAAAAAAAAAAGTCCTAATGGACTGATAGAAGGGTGAATTCCAATCTTTGGTTTGGGTTTATGAATTCTTGACAGACAGATGGTTCTAAGCAGTCCTCAGTCCAGTATCATGCTTTGTGCCACTGATGCCAATGATGGCACGTTCACAGCTATTATGAAATTGGGACAATCCTCAATTTTAATTTTCTTTATTATCCCACTTGCAGACCAGGGGATTCATGACTAATATGGAAAGATGTTTTATCTGGGCTTTGTATTATTATCTCCTCAAACAGCTCAGTGTCTTGGTGGTTATATATCTTCTTACCTTTCTGAAACACCAGAAAAATTCAGTGGGGTATTGTGCATCCAGCAAGTGCCACTGATTTTTGTGCCCAGGTTACAGAGTAAATTGCTTGTATTCCCACCTATTTTCTACACTCAAAATGTTGTAACAAGGAAAATAAGTCTGTATCATACAGACAGGGGTTTTATTGTTATTCTAATTGAATGTCTGCCTTAATTTTATAAGTTTTGTGATGTGATCTATGCCCTACTGTGTCTTCGCTGGTTCACCTTTCCACATTACTGCGTATAGGGTATTTACCTTATGTTAGATACCTGGTTATTGTTCTATCTGTTATCCATAAAACTGTCTTTACTGTCCTTCTTTTAATGACCATTGACTGACCACTGATGAAATGTTTATAGCCCTGGGGCCCCTAGTGGTGTCATCCCGTTGAGTCATCACCCCTGCTATCCCACCATGCCAGTAGTCCTCTGCACTTCATTTTATTCTAGTGTCATAAGTAGTTTATTCTGCACTAAGAGACTGCTTGCTACTACTCTGTACAGTCGTTCACAAACTAAAGCAAAGCAGGTAATAGTGAACATTAGAACATTAGGTGATTGTTGTATGGCTGAAGAAGACTAAATATGGCTCTGAGTAGGCCAAAATAAGTTCAGGAAGAGCCTGAGAGGTACTGAGGTCTGTGGTGCTAGTTTAGATCTAATCCTGTTACTTGCAACACCAGTACTTATTGGGCAACAAGGCTACAGACAAGCGTAATCCCAAAGGCCTCACGTTAAGGATCCATGCAAGCATGAATGAAGAACCTACTTGTTCGTTGGCAGTGAAACATCAATAACATAGGACACAGAACCAAATATTGTGTCTACTTAAAGTTTTGTAACAATCATGAAATAGAGTTACAAATAGAATAACAAAAGACATTGCTAAAACCATACTCCACAAGAATCATCTTAAATATTCCAGTTTCTCAGGCTGCCTGGTTGGTTTCTGTGAGCTATCCCTGGGCTGGCACACTAGAGAGAGCTCTTAGATCTGAATGTTTTCAACTTGAACTATTAATGTTGGTTAGAGAAGCCTTTTGGAACAGCTTCTTCTTTGGCCCAGAATCAAAGGACCTGTTTTTTTTCCCCCTCTTACTTGTTTACCTACCCATCATTTTCCCGTTTGAGAGCACTGAGACATTGTACAGTGCCAAAAGAATTATGTAATCACTCTCCCCCATCCTCCTTAAGTTTGCTTCATTAACATTTTTATTGCCTATCTTAATTAGTAGATTCTTAGCTTTAGGCTTCAGGCTGCTTTCTGCTCCTCACAGCCTTCCTAGAATGCACTGATTTCATTTTCAAAAATTCCCTACCATAAGAAATTGTAATGGTTCGAAATATTTGGCCTGCTACAGCTTTGTGTGTGGAGTACCATCATTTTTGTTTGCTGCAACTTTGTGTAAAGAATGCTCTTAAAAGTGATTTAAGAATTTGACTCTAGGAAGGAAGAGCTTCTTTCTTTATATTCCATTAGATTTATGGAATCTCATTTATATGGGCAAAAATTAAAAACAAAAAATGGATGTCCTTAATGTGAAGGATTTAGAAACAGCTTTTGTCATTGGAAGAACATAGAGACATATTCTTACAAATAAAAGGGAAAACAGAGGGTAGTATCCATCCCTTTCTGGCTTAAGAATTGGAAACTAGGTAGGTCATCTGAGGAACTGATCCAGAAAGCAGTGTCAAGCCAATTCCAAATCTGCAGAAAGCACAGCTGCGGAGAGTGTACTTTCTTCTTTTTATCCAATAGTTCAGTGTTTTAGAACTTATGTGTGCAATAATTTTTATCTGTAAAATTATATGATAGAACTAATCTGTAAAAATGATACCTGTAAAATGATGTAATTACTTCATTACATTTCACTACACTAGATGAAGTTTGCCAGTCACCATATTGCAGCATATTCTGATTCAGGGTTCTTGTAATCTCTCTTGCTGAATCTTTTCTGCATTTTGTAAAGAATTTAATTACTATTTATGGAGCAGAGACCTGAATCCTACCCTCCCAACAGTGCTATCAGTACGTTAGTCGTCAATCCTGCATTGTCTGTTTCTTCTTCCCCCAAAATATTTCACAATTTGGAGAACAAGGAACAGCTTCAAAACAATGCCTCAGGATATTTGAGGTGGCTGGAAAAGGTTGGCTCCTTCCACCTGGTGACTCCTGGACTCTGTCCTCAGTGGGATTCCCTGTGGTGGGGAGAGATACTTCATGCCTAATACACCATTACAAACTCCATCAGGTAGCAAGCTGACTACAAGTTGTCAAGTTCTTCTGGATCGAGTCTAATGCTAGCAGCAGCTTGTTAATGCTGTGAGCAGCTGTAGTTCCTGTTCCCTGTTTTGTTTTTCTCCCTTTTTTTTTTTCCTTTTTTTTTCCTGGGGGCTGGGGGGAGAGGGTGGGGATTTATATAATGTGCTGAAAATAGACAGGATAGCTTGCACTGTTTAGTGCACTGAAAAGGTCTGTTTCATTTGTTTTCCCTATCTAGATATAAAAGCTAAGAAGCATCATTTGGTTCCTATGGAGGTATGCAGCAAAATTATGCACTGGGATCCGTAGCTGTGTATGAAAGGTGCCCCTTGTCTCTCTTGTTTCTTTGTGGACTGCAAATCAGGCAGTAACAAACACAATTTATCCCCTAACCACATTAAGAGTAACTTCTCATATCATTATGTCTCTAAAGGAATTCTGGGCTTGGCACATATCTGGGACTCTACACGTCTCTTATTCCTAGGAACAATTTCTTCTTTACTAAACTTTCTGGCTTGTTTTACATGAAAATGATCCCATAGGATGGAATGAGGCCAAACATTGCATTGGCCAAAATACAAGGTGATGAGTATAATTTGGTTTTTATTTATTATGTGACTTGACATTATGATATCTGAATTATCTACACAGGCCTACACAAGCCATATAAGAAAATGAGCCTCATAGCTGGATTTTGTGCCTGGAATTAATCATCCAGATGTTCCTTCCTCCTCTCCTCTCCTCTCCTCTCCTCTCCTCTCCTCTCCTCTCCTCTCCTCTCCTCTCCTCTCCTCTCCTCTCCTCTCCTCTCCTCTCCTCTCCTCTCCTCTCCTCTCCTCTCCTCTCCTCTCCCTCTCCCTCTCCCTCTCCCTCTCCCTCTCCCTCTCCCTCTCCCTCTCCCTCTCCCTCTCCCTCTCCCTCTCCCTCTCCCTCTCCCTCTCCCTCTCCCTCTCCCTCTCCCTCTCCCTCTCCCTCTCCCTCTCCCTCTCCCTCTCCCTCTCCCTCTCCTCTCTCCTCTCCTTTCTTCCATTCCTTGGATTAATAGTACCATATATTAGTTCTATATTAATAAAACTCCCTGTATTTAATTATTCACTGAAATCTCTCTTCTTTCCACGTAGTTTGTGAGAACACTGTGACTTACAGAAACTCTTTGGCTACCCAGAGTAAATCTGGCTCTTCAGACTACTTAAATATTAACTATTCGCATTGTATCACTAATTTTCCTGAATTCTTTGGCTTAACAAAGGTCATTTATGAAACTGCTTTGTAAATAATATTGTACACACTGATATAATTATACTGGTAAAATTAGTGATGTGGCTACAGTCCTTTTAAAATACACCATACTAAGAGCATTAATCCCTTTCTCCTCAGAGGAAGAGTATTGCTGGTAACACTGAGTATCAACACATTTATAAGTGAAAAATATTTCTCGGTCTACAAGATCATCCTGTCTGAATTCTGATGTGAATATTGAGGTTTCTAAGATGGTTCCAAATTCCAGAAATATAATTGGTCATTACAGTGTTGTTATATAATATCTGTTCTGAGCAAGGAAACTTGGAAAAGTATTTCAATGTACAGACATTATTTCCAGATTTTTTTTTCACTTGATCTTCCTATAAAATAGAAATTAATGAAACCACAAGAAATCTGTTTCTTCTTCTCTACTCTGATATTTTTATTGCTTTTAGCTGAGTCTTCTCAGCTCCATTGGAAATACATGGTACTACTTAGAAGCCTGCGTGTTTTCTTTTCTTTTGTTTTGTTAACAATTTGTTCAGTGATTTAATGTAATTTACATAATTGTGCAATGAATAACCAGTGACTTCATGACATTATCTTAGTAAGTAATGAAAATAACCATCGAACAAAGAAAGAAAATTAAACTATTTATAAAAGATGTTACTGAGGCTGTGGGAGACACACTGAATATGCAGTAAACCTGTATTGTTCTTGACAATTTCCAGTCTTTCTGAAAGAAAGCTCTCCTTCTTATATAAACAGAGAAAATAATGTTATTTGTATTTACCAAATGTCCGCTAGTGAAGTATTTTTTATGTCAGTTATCACAAGGTAATTGCTTTCCACTTGATAATGGCTTTGCCTCAAGTCTTTTGGCCTCACATCTTGTAGTCATCAGTTTTGGAAGTGGAAGAAAGAAATATGGAATTTGACAATTCAAAAAACTAACTGAGAAAATACATGTATACAGATATTTGTGTGTGTGTCTGTAGGCACATATAAAAATACATATATTTTATAGGTTCTTTGCACATTGCTCTTGAAGGCTTATCAAGTGGACATTGTTTATGTGATAGTTAGGTGGTTTAAGTATAAAATAACAGCCAACATCAATGAAAGCAAAGAAAACAAACAATTTATTACCATTCTCCTGTTCTGTAGCATTTTATATTGGGTGGGTGGGGGTGGGGGGAGGGACACTGGGTTCCAATAATATTATGTGCTCTAAGAAAGTATTCCTCTCATGAAATCCCAGGGTTTAATTATCATTATTCAGAATGCAAGGTCATAATCAATGGGAGCAAGTGTAGCAGAATTTTTCTTAAATTAAATAAAAAATAGCAGTCCAGTTTTCCAGGACCATTCTTCATTGCCTTCAATGAAGAATTCTTTTTTTTTTTTTTTTTTAAATGGCACCCTCTGGCCCTATGCAGTTTCTCTCATACAGCACAACTTGACAAACTGATTAAAGTCCAGTGTGTCTGTGTGCCTTATCACTAATTTAAGCCAGCTTTTTTCTATTAACTCATGAACCAGATATTAAAATGTAATGGATCTCTTAGTTTATCAAATTAAAAAGGAAGCCACTGGGAATGTAGCTGGTAACAACTTAAACACAGCTTATACTACAGCCTCTGCAGACACTCACAGCACTCGAGGCTGAAAGAAGTTTTCCTATGCACTGCAAAATTTTAGTCCCAACAGATAAGCTAAAAATAAAACTGTTGAAATATCTTACTACCTCCCACAACGTGTTGCAGACATTTCAGTAGCAGGGCTCTGGGGAAAGGCATTCAGGCCTGATCCCTAACCCAGTAATGGCAGTGAGATTTTGCATACGACTTTGATTACACTTTATGCTTGAAAATATGAGGAAATACAAGTTCAACTTATCAGCATTGTTACTGGGAAAGGACAAGGGAGACAAAGAAGGGAGGGAGAGAGGGAGAAGTACGATTATTAACTTTGAACACAGAATTCTGAAACTGGCTATAAAAATCATTACTGGAAGACTAGAAAGCAGAGAACAATGACTGCATATCTTTTACCTTCTCTTATTTCAGAAAAAATATATAGTAGACATACATTTAAAGTCATGTGAAATTGACCAACCTTTTCTATTATTAAAAGTGTATGGAAATACCCACAGGTTAACAGTATCACAAACTCCAAGGAATACAGATAAATCATTTTTGGGCACTGATTTGTGTGGAAAAAACCTGAATGTAACAGATATTCCAGACTAATAAAACAAATATTTAGTGCACAAATTCATGAAGTGCACTGTAAGTGGGGTCTGAGCATCTAATTTCTATTTGGTCAGAATTAGATCCAAGAAAGAGTGTATGTACCCATAAGTTAGTTTCTGCAGGAAGGAAGGAAGGAAGAACACTTCCTCATCTTTATTTCAAATTTCTTCTTACATAAGTGAAAAAAAAAATAATTAAGGGAATGAAGAGAAAATAACTCTAAGTTTACTAGAGCAAGGAAGGAGGAACCTTGTGTGTTTAATTTCACATCATTTGTCAGGAAGAAGATCTTTCCTGTTTGTCCTCTTCCCCAGCGGGCTTGTCCCTTGGCAGTCTTTGCTCCCCAGTACCACTGCAGCTTTAAGAACACTTCAGTGAACTTATTCGGGCAAGTTTAGAGAATAAAATAAATAACCAACAAGATTAATTATGTTAATTCTTGGTATTTTGAGTAGTACATTTGAAAGCAAATTGTCTTAACTATTGTTTGATAACAATGGTAGAGTGTTAGTATATTTTACATATGATCAAGAGCATCACAATATGTCTCCAGTCCTTAGTGAACTGCATTAGAAAAATAGGCATGGTAATGGTTTCAGAAATTAAGACGTCTCTCTCTGCAAACGTAATTTTCCTTAGGCCAGAGTAGCAAACTTCTCTGATTCACTAATCTTACTAGTTAAAAAAATTAATAGCAATAGACCAATTTTCTGGATCCCACTTTTTAAACTTGTTATTTAATTACATTTTCCCAAGCATCCTGAAGAAAAACTCCACATAAATTCCATGACGTGGACACTGTCTTCTAATATTCAGACTTTGCTGTGATATTTCCCTGAAAAGGGTTGTCACCTAAACTGTAAATCCTTTTTATTCCAAATCACTAAGTTCACTGAATGCACATAACTCCAATTAACTGCAGCCTGCTGGCTCAAAAGCAATTTGGTCTTTCATTAATTACTCAGGTAAACACAGGAAAAGCTCTTTTAGTTTGCCTGAATTCACAGAACAAACAAACTCCCCCAGTCTTTGATGATCCAAGACAATCTTGTCTTTTGATGCTTATCACTTAGTTGTTCAATAAAATGTAATTAAAAACAAAGACAACAACATCGCCCTATCACCAACCCTGAGTTACAGTTAATTGTCAGGCTTTCAAACTTGCTCTCACAGTGCAAAGCTTATTGCACTTTAGGACACAAGACTATTTATTCAATCTCTTTCCTTGTGGATTGACTCTCCTGAGCCTCTCAATGGGATTTCTGGAGGTGAAATTCAGTTATAGCTGCCTAGAGGTTTTTCTCACTTGTTTTTGTATAAGTATGCAAAATTGAAAAGATTTTGCATGTTTTTATTCAAAGGTATAAATTGGTTCTTCTAGAAATCCGGAATTATTTATGATCTTTAGCAAGCAATTTAATCAATTCCTTCTACCTTTGAAGAAGAAAAAGAAAAATAAAAAGACTATACTGTTGGTATTTATCCTAATTTAGGGTTAATTCAGATTTTACATAGAATAAGAAAAATGTTAGAAGTGTATAAATACAGAACCCCTAGTAAATCCAGTCTAGTAAATGGAAAAACTGTGGAAGGTAACTGAAGTTTCCAGTATGATCGTGCCCAGGACTCTATCTGGAGCTACTGAGGGCTTCAGAAACTAAATTGAGCAGTGATATGGGCATTCAAGAAGTAATTATAGAAATTAATGTACTGTTATTCATTGAGGGCTTTTTTTTTATGTTAATGAACAAATTAGTCTTGCATGTGAGTGTACCACATCTGTTTGTGCATAGATACATAGAGAAACACATCCACATGTCACGCAAGCTGGCTTGATTGCACTTTGCAGGACATATTTGTATACATTTTATCACCGTTTCTGTAAACAGCAGTTTCTTTCAGTATGTTCCATGCTCTCTGCCTGGGTCTTAATGGAAGTGTTAATTAGAAGCGCAGTAGGAAAACAATTTCTGCTTCTAAACATGTCTTCTAAACATGGAGTTTGAATAATGAGAAAATCCAGGCCAGAACATTTGTATGAGCAGGTACTAATTACTGTTTCTGAGTCTAACATGCTCGCTGTTATTGCCAGGAGTACAGCACAGAACTATGAAAAAGACAGACAATCAGCGATTTTAAATAATTGGGGGAAAGAAGGTCAAAGTCTTCAATTTCCATAAAAGTAATTTTACATGTTTAGTTGAAGGTAGAAAGATGGTTTGCTTTCATAGACCCTTAATCTGCATCATCTGTGATTTGCTACATGTTCAGTATCCACCAAAGTCTCTGTACCCTTACCCGGATTAAATATTTAGAAATCTGTGGTAGGATTTTATTTGGTCATAACTATTCTGCCTCAAATGTAGTTTACATGTACCCAAGTGCGTCCTTCTGCTGCCAGAAATCAGGTTTAGAAGTGCTCAGAAAAAATCTTCTGCCCTGCCCCATATTCCTGGAATTAACTGAGAATTTATCAGGAAAGAGGGGGTGATAACAGGATAGATTTACATTGTCATGTTTATAGTGATGTGTAATTAACTTTATAAAACAAAGAGAGTTTAAACCCAGTAGTAAATTTGGAGACAAACAATATCACAATCCCAGAAGGGCAACAAAGAAGTAACAGTAAGGAAAATGTAGAAGGGAAATAATGATAATATAAATGTTAAAAAATAAAGGACAGTAGGAAATAAAAGGCACTAACACTGCATGTGGCTTCATATTGCTTGCAAAATGGTAGAATAAATACCAAGGCTAATGAAGAGTATAGTTTGATTGTTTACCACCTGGTTTCATTTATTTTTTTTACTGGAGTTCATTGTACTTCATATGTCACACACAATTGGAGTGGAACAGTAAGTATATAATTTTCTGCTGCTTAAGTGCACTATTCACTATAAATTGAAAACTTTCAGCTTGCTTTAACTTTCCATACAGCCAGACAAAGTGATTAGCAGTTCAGTCATCCAGGAGTATGGTCAGTTCCTTGGAATTATATTTTCTGTTTATTTGTCTGCAAACTGCTTTTATGGAGTGGATTGATTACAGGCATTGCTCTCTTTCCTCAGAGGTGTCATCAGATCCCTGATTTTTTTACAGCCAGAAGTAATACAGATTGCCCTTATTTTTTGTTGTGATCCTTATTGTATTTCTGTAGGGTATGGTAGACATCATCAGAAAACTCTAGCTAAAAATGAAATTAAATTTAAGAGACAGATGCCATGTTTGTGTGTGTGTGTGTGTGTGTGTGTGTGTGTGCATGCGTGTGTGTGTGTGTGTATGCACATATGCATGTGCATTGGCAATTATTGGCCAGGTTTGGACCAACTGGAAGTCTTCTAAGGCCCCACTTTGAACTTCTTGTCTTGCAAGAAAACTACATGTATGTAAAAATTGGAATATTTCGTGTGGAATTCAACAGTAGGTACTTGAATGCTGGGACAAAAAAAAAAACTAATTGAGGTTAGGGTTCCTGAAATACTTATTTCATAACAAAACGTCAAAATGAGGTCTGAGTCTAGAGAACATTGAAAAATGGAAGGTAATGAAGGTGGCTTTTCAAAAACTAGAGTCAAAAAATGATGCATTCCTTGCTTGTAGCTACATCTAATGTCATTTCCTGTTGACAGTGGTACAGCTTCCCAGTTTGGGAGAATTCTCATAACCCACTATGCATAAGTTCTCACAGTTTTTAAAGTGTCCTCTGTTGTTTACCAATGGTGATGAAAGATAGCAAGCAGATGACAGAAGCAGGTGTACACTGTCAACAGTAGCTTCTAAAAAACAGCAATCAAGCTGTGTGGTTTGAAGAAAGAAAGACAGAAGATGGTAGGGAGAAAAAAAAGGAAGATGAGTGGGTTAGATGGAAGAAAAGGTAGGAATAAGTAGGGCATGAAATGTTAAATGCCAGAGTCATCAACGAGTTTATGTTCTCTCCATTGGCCAGTGCTTCATTTCTGGTCCCCTGTTTTCAATCTTTTAGATCAAAATTTAAAGTTTTTAGTGAACTATTAAAATGCAGATATTCATCCCACCGCACTGTGGGCATTGAGAAAGCAATAGGCTACACCAGCACTGGTCACCTGTTTCCCTTCAAGCCAAGGAAGAGAAATGGGCATTTTAAGGTAGGATTCATCAGATCTATTTTAAACATTTACATTAGCATGAAACCAATTGTGGCATGGAAGTGCTTGTTTTTCTGAGATTATTACTTCATGTACAAGAAGATACAATAGCTTGGATTACTTAGCTCTTTTGTACCTTTGTATTTAAATTTCCTGGTGGCTTGCAACAGTTGATTGCTCAGGGTTTGGCTTACTGTCCCAAGTTATTTTTTATTCTTCTGTTTTCTTGGCAAAACGAAGCACTAAAAATAAAGATATCTTTCTGGTATAGCAAAGTGGTTTAGACATTCTAAAGCAAACTTTTTTGGTTTAACTTTTATTGACTCTTAAAAATATATTTATGACACCTCTAAAGTATATTAAAAATCAAATATTTTTGAAATTGAAGAGACAATACATTGTCTTTTGCAATTTTGCCTTTGCTCTCAGAAACTCTTTGGCAAATTTGACCTAATTTTGGCTGGGCCTGAAAAGCATGTTTGGCCAGCAAAAGATTTGGGAGAAAAAAAAAAAAAAGAATTGAAAAACTCACATTTAACCAGCTCTAATGGCCAGATTAATTATGCTTTCTTTTTCCAAGCTTGATCCTTTTTTGAAAACACCCCTCTATGTTGTAAGTCTGTGAAAGGATTGCTTGCCCTTGCTGTGAGTCAGGGCCAAGTACCGTGCATCTATTCTCCTGTGCAATAGCTGGCAGCCAGGCAGTCAGCTACAGAACGCGTCTGCCTTCTGTGCGGAGTCCAGAGGCCTGCTAGGAGAGCTGCTAATTGCTCATTGGCAGTCATGGTAGAGGACCAGAGAACTGTGCAGAGGACTGGGTTGTTCAGTGTTTGGAAGAAGCTGCATGACTCAATGCGTTAATATCTGAAGTAGCAATGAACCTCTCCACCCAACTGTCTTCTACACAGTGAAGTATGGTTTGGATTGTTGGTGGGGTGTGTAACACCTCTAGCTAAGAGTCAGCCTATAAATCCTTCCCTTAGATGACAGCAAATGCCGTGCCAGCAGGATTACAGGTAGTGAGGCAATGGATATGGTTTGGGGATCAGGGGTGAACCATGGGACCGCAGTGGGAATCCCCACTTACAGGGTGAGTCCACAGTAAGGAGAAAACACATTCGATGTTAAACCAGGCAGAAAGAGGCACTAGCAAATAGCCCCATGACACACTTTAGGCAAAGATAAATACATGTAAGTGTGTGCGTTCCCCTGCAACAGCTGGCTGCTTGGAACAAACTAATTGTCCCTATTTCCCACATGCCAGTGTGCCAGCGTGGGGTGCTTCTTATTTTTTTCCTAATCTTTACGTGATTTGAGGAATCACCGCTGTTTCTGCTCATATCTTTGCAAACAGGAGCAGGAAGTCATTTTTTTGCCTATAACTGTATCTGCCAGGTAAATACCGTAATGACTCATTCTTTGTGTGAAGGCTTGGGGTTTCCCAGTGTTGCTGGCACTCAAGTGTTATTAGCATAATGTATTTTTAGTGAACTCTGTCAGCAGAGCACTGTATGGCTAATCAAGCACTCATTGGGGATAAATGGTGGACTTAATATTCTTGTCAGACTACCGGAGCTTAGAAGTTACCGACCCTTGTTCCACTTATATCAAAGCCACTTACAATGCTACTAGCTTGTAGCAAATTCATTTTCTGTTCATGTCTGATTGCCTATGATGGTGCCTAGAAACAGAAAACAGAAAATGGGAAATGGGAAGGAACAAGGGCCCCTGTTGCCTGAGGCCTTAATGCGATTGCAAGATATTGATCATGTTGGATACTTCAACCTAATCCTCAAAGTTTCACAGGCTTTGCAAAAAACATTTCTCATAAGCACATTTTCAATTATATTTGAACTTTAAGTGATTCAGCAACACTATTCTTCAGGAAGATCTATTTAGTATTGGTAGTAGGTAGTTAAACTAGGGATTTTATTAATTTTCTCTAGTATTTAATCTTGTCTTCTGTCCCTGTGAAATGTGGACAGTCTAGGTCAAGGTAATGCCACAGGTCAAACCTAGGAGCTCTTTCCCTCTAGTGCTCTGCCTTTTCCCTAGAAAAGATCAGGACTGATTGCAGGGGAGTGATGTCTGCCCAAGGATCAAAACTCCTCTGGTGGAGCCTGCTGCGTCCTGCCACTTTTGCCTGTTTCTGCCAGTTTCCCCATTCCTGGACCAGTTTTCCCATTTCTGTCCTTTCTGCTGCACCTCCAGACTCATGGGCTTCTTCAGCCCCTCCATGTCAGTTTCATTGGCAGCATCACTACACATTTATTGATCTATGTGCTGGGCAGTAGATTTGGCATGAGATTCAGTTTTCCACTGAGAAGAGAAGTTACAGCCAAAGGCAAAGCAATTTTTTTTTTAAAAAAAAAATTATTTTATTTTATTTTATTTTATTTTATTTTATTTTATTTTATTTTATTTTATTTTATTTTATTTTATTTTTTTAATACTAAGGAGAAGAATACTAAATGAAGGAACTGTGCATACAGATGCATACACTGAGATCCTTAAAAAAAACCCCAAACATTGGGATAGCCAATAGAATAGTACAGAAATTGGAAGAACAAGCAATTATATTTTTATATTTGGAACAAAATAAACCATGGTTTTCTACTGTTCAGAGATCTCTGGCCAACTGTATTTTGTTCAGGATTCTGCTGCTGTAGGTCCAGAAAGTCTGCTGCTTTCCAGGACTGCATTTGTGTGTGTGCGTGTCTGTGCATTTTTGGTCATACACGTGTGTGTGTGCCAGCATACGTGTCCATGTGCATCTATGACTGCGTGTCTGCACGTGTGTGTTCATACAAGTGTGTGTTTTCTGAAAACTTGGGGTCTGTCCCTACAGCTACTCGTGCTGCGCAACAGCAGCTTAAATTGAAATTCTGATAATCTCTGCTCATGTCTTGTTGCCTACCCTCTACAATATGATTCAGCTGTGTTTCAAAGCAATTATTTAAGGTTTTCTAAGCTTCAGTGAGATTTAAACCTACACATTTTTTAGGGGAAAAGGTTCTATAAGCAAATAGTTTCAAAAGGTAACATGAAGAGGATTTTTTCATGAGACATTTCTATTATCAGTTAATTGGTCATCAAGTGACAAGGTAGTTATTCTTTTTACAGGCTAGACAAGCACTTCTGCTACAGACTTCAGGTTTTTCCTTCTTTGCCATAAGAAAATCCAATATTAAAAGACTGGTAAATTTTCCTATTTTAATTTGTTGCTGGTGGATGTAAGTTTGACTCCTTTACAGTAAAGTCATTCCTTTGAAAGATGGAAGAGGCATAGAGTTTATTATTCTGCTAGCTTTTATCTGGCATTATTGGCTGCCACTAGTTATCCAGTAATCAAATAAATGTCCTACTGCAGTGTAGGTGAACCTACTTTGGGAGAAGCCTTAAAGGCTTCTGAGATTAAATAAGAATTAAAAGGTGAGTCTTGGAGACAAAATGACCTAGCTGCAAAGTGTTTTGTCTCAGAGTTGCTCTTTCATCTGATATTTGTCTCACTTTAGGTAAGCAAAACAATTTTTATACAGTGTTACATCTGTTGTTACCTTGGAAGTGAACTAAACTAAATGAAGATCAGTTTAATTTTAAATGAATATTTTAATTTCACAAAGACTGCTTCAAGTTTAATGGGATTTTTAAAAAGCCATGATAAATATATATAGTTTTTTTAGATCAACCTTTTTGAGTGACCTCGAGCAGACAAGGTAGCAAATCTGTTCCAAAACACACTGTGTTACAGGTGTTTCTACATGAACAAATCACGACAGGAAAAGAAAGTTACAGATTCCATTACTTTGAAATAACTGTGTGCATGCTGCTTCCAAAGCAAGTATGATAACACACTCCTCACATTTGCTGTAGGGTAAAAATTTGCAAACTGAAAATTTGAGACATTTCAATGGAGTAGCGAACACACTGTGCATCTCTCATCTAGCCTGCTGCACAGTGCTTAATATCTGTAGCTTTACACTGGTACCTGAAGCACCACTCAGGAGTCAATGAAGATCATAAATTTCTCATCAGAAAAATACATTTTTTTTCTTTTAACATCAGTTGGTTTTCCAGTTATTGAAGACAGTGTAAAATAGTCTGTTTAGATACAAAGAAAAACCTTCCCTTCCCTTCCCTTCCCTTCCCTTCCCTTCCCTTCCCTTCCCTTCCCTTCCCTTCCCTTCCCTTCCCTTCCCTTCCCTTCCCTTCCCTTCCCTTCCCTTCCCTTCCCTTCCCTTCCCTTCCCTTCCCTTCCCTTCCCTTCCCTTCCCTTCCCTTCCCTTCCCTTCCCTTCCCTTCCCTTCCCTTCCCTTCCCTTCCCTTCCCTTCCCTTCCCTTCCCTTCCCTTCCCTTCCCTTCCCTTCCCTTCCCTTCCCTTCCCTTCCTTTCCTTTCCCTTATAAACAATGTTTCCTATCACTGATTATATGACAATTGAGGAACAAAGATAATATTTTCTTACGAGTGTACCATTCCTTCCATCCAAATGATTCCTTGGCTTTTCACCAGTTATATACTGCTTGGCGCTACAAACATCTACAAAAACAGATGCCTACAGTGAAGGACAGAAATAAACTTGGAGGTTTATATCTCCTTTTCAAAAGATCACAGCTTTGTATGTGTTGTCTAAGCATCTGTGACTCTTGTTGACTGGTATGGGAACAGCTGTCATCCTTGGGAAAGGAGTGGAGTTTTACATACATGTAAAAAACCATTGCTCTACAGTCTGGACTGAAATCTAATTCTTGCTTAAAAAAATCACAAAACAGTCATTAAATAAATTGTTAAAATTAAAAAAAAATTAAAAAGACCCTTCATATGCTGGATTTAGTAGCGTGATTTCCTAGAAGTGGGTGTTGGCTGACAGTTGCCCTCACAGTCTATGCCTGTGGAGGGAAATTCCTGCCCAGAGCCTGGTACCAGCAGGACCAGCCTCCACCATCTCTACACACTTTGGCAGGAGACACTATTCCCCCTCCACATATTAGGCTGAGTTCCCCCCAGCAATCAACTGTACCTGGAGCTATGTTGGAATTTCTTATCTTCAGAGCACTGCAACAACCTAAATTTATTTTTAGATGCAAACCCTTTCACTTAGTCACATCTTCCCTAGCATATATGCCAGAAGTTTATTGTTCCCTTTTATGGTAGCTGAAGCATTCAGAACTTAATTAGAAGTAGTTATCTTTCCTCTTTAAAGCATTCATTATAAGTCTGTTTTCAAGTGGGTTGCATTACTTTTTTTTTACCCACTCTTTCCTTTCCAGATGGCACTAAAAACAATTAGAAGTATTTTTTGAAATTTCTTTCAAACACAAAGCAACTGGGTTTAGTTTATCATTTTTGGTATATGACAAGGTTTTTGTAAACACTGCCTATGGTGATCTAACAATACAGTTGGTAGATTTGGTAACTATCTGCTTGGGCTAAGGAGCCTTTCTTCATTTTAAAGGACTTCCATTTCCTTCTCATTAGTATGTATCACTTCTGCATAAATATTTAGGGGATGATATCCTGCAATTCCCATGCAAGGAGAACTTTGTTATTTCATCGTAAGTATGTAAAAACAGGCCAACCAAGCCACCTGAACAGAGACATTAATTATTTCCCTGTTTTCATTTAACCAGTAGTGTTCTCTTCAGTAAAACAATGTTTATAGGTTGTATACAGAGAAATATCTTTCAAAATGGTTGTCATCTACCATTGTCAATGACACAGCTGAATTTACCAGCTTGCTTTCAGGAGGTTCTTTCAGAAGGAATCCATTTCTGCTATTTTCCTTAGATCACTGGGAGATAGATAACCTTTGTGGCTCTTTCCTGGAGAAGAGGCTATGCAGACACCTCTGCTGATAGGTGAACGGGCAGCTTTTAAAATGATGTCAAAATATATTATTTCAAGAACAGTCATATTTGAGGCAGATAAATTAATTTGGGCTGGAATAGTTTGAGGTGAGGTAATGTGGCCACAGAAAGCAGAAGGACATTGCTATTTGGGCATATGTATGCTCATAACTGCACACTTGTGCATACGGAACATAGACAAAGCAACCAGAAATGTTGCAGGTGTACAAGAGGAGGTAAAAAGGTCAAGATTCGGGAATGTACATTTGTTCATGCCCTCCATAGACAAAGGTATTTAAAATTTTAAACAGGGCCACTCTAAGAAATTTAGCAAGATATGTTTTTAATGCTAAATAATAATTTTTAAAAATGACCATTACAAGCTTGCTATGCAATTTGACCAGTGAGAGATCTCTGGTGCAGAGTATGACACGATTTAGAGACTAGATTCTAATAAACACATTTACCTGTAAATCCTCAGAAAATTAATTCTTCTTTCAAAATGAGTGTAAATTTTGGTAGGAGAGGCAGGCTGTATGTCTTGTGTATGATAAAGGGATTGAAATCCAGCTTTAACTTACATATAAAGCTTCAGCTGGCACTTCCACAATGTGTGTCCTGAATTCTGTTTGATGTGTATATCAATGTCCTTCAAACACCACAAGCTAAAAAAAAAATCCACTGTTAACTGCCAGTTTTTGAAATTGTCTAATGCTGGCTGGCTGATTAAAGGAAGCTTGTCTATATGCTGCTCTCATTTATGCTATTTAAAACTTCGCCCCTTTTTCACTCCCTGCTTTCAATGCTATTATCCACCCACCCTGTTTGACTGTGAAAGGATCAACATGAGAAATTCTTTTCATGGCAGATGGGTGGGGTTTTTGTTTCAAATATTGCTATGAATATCAAGAAGATCTGGCAGTAGTGGATTTTATTTATGCTCCTAATGATGATGGATATGGCTCATTTCATATATTCAGTATATGTTAATTCTTGATGTTGTTTGTCAGGCTTTATGTTCTGTAACTGAAAAATTTAAACAGCTACAAAGCATTTAACCACAAAACAAAGAATTATAAAGAACTGAGTTATAATCAAATGGAATATTAGGCAGAATTAAAGGCCACCACAACTGCAACTGTATTTTTGTACTGTGTCTCACCAAAAAGACAAAGCCAGCAAGAACATATGCCCCAAACACCAGCCTGATTATTTTTTTAAAGTCTGAGTTAATGAAAATAATTATATCTTCTGAATCTCTACAATAGGGCTGATCTCAGATGGGAAGCTTTGTTATGAGGTGGAGGATACTTTTATACATATGGAGAGAAACGCTGAAAATCAACATTTAATTTTTTTTTTTTTTAAGTAGAAGAGAGGGTGATATTACAGACAGGTTTTGGCACTTTTCAAGATGTGGGAAGTTGAAATATGCATTTGTTGCAAATATTGCCCACTTCTCAAACATACGGTTTTGTTTCAACTGCTGCTATGTCTTGTGCTTTCTAGGACCCATACCTCCAAATACAACCTTGCTAACTGTGTAAAGCAAAGGACAAAAAGGCATGTTGATTAACATATTCTAAATATTATCACAGTGTTCTATTCAAGTAATCAAAGAGAAACATTCTTATATAAAGTATCTTTTAGGGGTAAATGGGTAGGAGAGCCCAACTCTTTAACAGCTGTCTAGTAATGCTGAAATTGTATTCTGGAGTATTTTTGAGAGATCAAGTAACTGAACTGCTTAAAATTCAAGATTCACATCTGGTATTTTACTGATATTTTAAAATAAAAAATACTTTAGCCCAGTATGTATTTACAACTCCCATGTCTAGCAGTACTCAGCACAATCAATGTGGTTGTATATCCTCTTACCACGGGGTTTGTTTTTTTTGTTTTTTCCCAAAGTCATCATCAGTAATATGTCAACCACACACTCCAGATATTTGGCATGTAGAATGCATATGACTTTTCTACCTCAATGACATAAAGAGTACTTGGAGAAAGCTACAGATCAAAACAAATTCTGAGGAATATTATGAAATAACAGTGGGTCTCCAAAGATTCAAGCCTGCATGAAATTCATCACAACCTCCACTACAGCCCTTCACTGAAGGAAGTTCCTTTTAATATTACATTCTGTGAACTTTTCATGTACTCAAACAGATGAACTTCCGACGGAAAAGGTGTGAGATGAGGTTAACGAGAGAGGGAGTGAAAGTGGTCCATGAATGGGTCTGTATGTTAGGCTAGTCACAATACGGGAAATGTTAAAAAGCTGTTTAAAGTCCAAAGAGATGTTTCTTTTGCTCTGTGCAACTGATGAAAACCACACTAAAGCTGCAAACTTGATATGCAGCAACAGTAGAATGCATCTCTAAACATATAAAAGGCACTGGGCTGAAACTGGACAAAGCCTTTCACAAGTCTCACCTTTCAATTTATTCTCAAGGGGATTGCTGTTTCAGAAACTGAAAGATACTTTTCTATGTAAAAAGGCCTTTTTTAACTATCGCCTTAGTTTATTGTTGACTCATTCAAGTGGCACCCAATAGAGAAACTGAATTTTATTTGGAAACCCAGTTAGGGCTTAACAGTTTTGGCAGTATAACTTTCCTCTGGCTTTGGGAGATTTTTCTACAGCTTTTTACCATGTAAATGTGCCCATTGAGTGATTCAGTTAGAAATTTCCATGAGAATACACCCTGACAGCGAGAGCCATAGCTATGTCCCCGCATACACTCTCACACAGGATGGGCTGAAAAGTTTTCTGGGAATCACTAAGCACGCAAAATGATTATTTAAATCTTTTCCTTTCTGCATGAAAATTTCAAGGTGAGACATGTTTTCTAAGTACACCTTGATCTTTTAGCCACTGATGGTTTGAAGCCTTTTTCCCACTTTTATTTTCTTGATTGATACACACTTAGAGCTTTTCCCACATAGAACTTTTGTGACATTTTCTCTGCTGCTCATGCTTGTCATACTTTGTTCTTAAACTGTAGGAAGTCTATGGTTTTATTTCCTCCAAGATGCCACCCTTTTTATAATTTCAGTGCAGGTCTGAAAAGTTTCTTTTATGCTGTCTAGTATTTTAATAGAGACCTGTGTCTTCTAGTTGATTAATTTTGACATGCTTTCAAGATGCTAAATGCTACTTAAATTGTATGTAGTTTGACAGTATATACATATTTTAAAGGTGGTTGCAGTTCCACTTTACTTCTTGACATCTGGTATCCTACTTTTCTCTTCCTGCACAGAACTACTTACATGAGCAAAGTTTACATAGATGAGAAATTTGGAGACCAACCCCTTTGGGAACTGGCAGCTGTGGATACAATTATGTGAGGAGGGAAGGGGAGCTGGAAGAGCAGACAGACTGAACTGGCCAAGCACTGCTGAATACAGGGGACAAAACCGAACATTTTAATTGGTGTCAGAATAGATTATCTGAAAAGGGATACAGAAACCAACTGATTAAGAAAAGGAGCAGTTTTGTTAAGGGTCTTTTAGCTAATAAATTTGGGGGTTAGGGTAGTAGAAGCTCTTATGGGGGAGACTGACGGCTTTACTTAACATTTTGTGATTAGGAGAAAATAATTGACATTGGCTAGGCAGCAATTGATCTGCTATGGTATATTAACTAAGAGAGAAGCATTTTTGGGGGGTTTTGGGGGTCTTTTTTGGCTTTGCATGGAAATGATGTACCAATTGAAAAGAATCAACATAAACTTGAGACCCTAGTATTTTAGGTAGTGTTCAGGTGAATCTAAATAAGACAAACAAATATATCTATTTTGTGACTGCAGATTAGATCATTTTCCTATTTTTCTTTTAGAAAGATGTATTTTGTCTGCCACTGTTGATGGTTTTCCTGCTGTTTTATTTCTTGCCTCCACTACTTAGCTGAATCGAGGAGTGGTCTGTATTGTACATCGCTTGGCTATGTATGCAATTCTGTGCATGTGCACATATCCTCAAAAAGTACATTGGAAGCTGTTCCCTAACTTACATATGAAGCTGAGAGATAAATGGTAACAGTCTATAATGTCTAGAACACCAAAGACCTACACATGATGAGAAAGAGGGGACCTACTAAAGTATATTGCTGTCATTATCATTCAAGCATGACCCAAAGGTGTCTGGCTATTCTCAGAAGATCAGCAGTTAGATACTTTTAGTTTAAGTGTTTCCCTTCTCTGCCATTTTTCCACATCATTCATGTAGATCTTAAAACGTTTTCAGCCATGCATGAATATTCTGTTACTGTTGCTGAAATCACTTGCAGCAATGTTCAACAAGATAATGCTTTGTGGAAAGTAGCTTCAAGGATTTTGATTTAACCTTGTAGGACTCACAGTTCAAATCCTATATGCATGAATTTCAGATTTTAACTCCAAGGTCTGAGTATATTCAGCCCGAATGCTTCTTCAGTCCTTTACAGAACAGAAATTAGTATTTGGATACAAGTAAAGAAATTCAACTACACCTGCAGTTCAGATGTGTTTAGATCCTTTTGGTTTGGTTTGGTTTGGTTTGGTTTGGTTTGGTTTAATGTGCACCTCTTATCACATCAACTTCCAGTTCCCATTTGCTACTTAACTTGTCTTTAATAAATTGTTTCTACAGAAATAGATAACAAGTATATGAGTGAGACATTCATATTGACAAGATATCTGTTGAAACGTGTTGTTATGGATACAGTAAGGCCAGAGAACTTTGTGAGACAAGATCAGATATTTTATAGAGTTTCTGAGAGTGGTCACAGTTGCAACCCATGGTATTGTATATTTGCTTTGTTGGTTTTTTTGGGTTTTTGTTTGTTTGTTTGGTTGGTTTTTTTTTTTGTTTGTTTGTTTGTTTGTTTAATGAGGGCAAAAAACCTTGTGCTTCCAAGCATAAATCACAAAACACGGATTGGAGGAAGCTTTGTCTAAGGTAAGTGATTCTGCTGCTGAGCTCAGCCTCAGGATCTGGCCAGTGCTAGAGAGGGGTTCCCTGGGAGTCAGTCCAAGAAGGATGACTGACGGTTAATTTGTCATGTTGAAAATTAGTCGTACAGTTAAGGAGAAAGACCCTCATTCGTGTTTTCTTCTGATGCTGAAAAGAATAAGGAAATACTATTTTTTCTGGAAAACTATTTTACATTAGTTGCTGCCAAACCACACAACTAATAAATAAGCAAAGGAAACAACACATCTTGCTAATGAAAAGCTATTCTACAAAATGTCATCAAAATGATATTTCAGTAATGATGAATATTGTAGTAATATGTCCAAAGTCATAAATTGTGCTTTCAACATCTATGCATTACTAAGAAATTCTATTTCCGTTGTGTGTTTAGTATCATGACTGCTGTCACTTCCATTTGATGGTTGTTGTTTTGTTTAAAAAAAAAAAAAAAAAAGGAAGTCTTTAAAATGGATTTTACCACTAAGTCATTAAGAAAAATATCATCTGACTCGTAAATGAAACAGTCTTCTCTAATGGTCATACTTAAAATGAACCTTTTTTTTTTTTCTTTTTTAATATCAGAAGCTAGCTTTCTGTGCATTGACTCCAATAGGATATTAACAGTATTGCTATGACAGTATAGATTCAAAAGAAATTAAAGAAACCTTAAAAGGAAAAGAATTTTACCAGTTGGGTTCTGAAGTTTTGTGCTCCTACCCTTCATGAATTTTCCAATCAATGTCTTTGCAACATTTTTGTTTGTTTGTTTGTTTATTACTGTCCATAGGTGGTCAATCAGTTCTTCCTGCCTTCTACATTGTCTTCCAGTGAACATTTGGCCCAAATCAAGCTTCATCTCTAGTAGTAAATAACCCAATTCTGTGTAACTGCCAGGGGTTGCCTTTTTTTTTCCCTTCTTCTATCTGAAGTACCTCACAGAAAAAAAAATATCCTGAGTTAGGTGGATTTGACATGGGTAAATGGCAATGGTAAGTGTGCGGTGAATTTGTCACTCACTATACCAGAGTGTGGAAGAGGAAGAAGGTTTGAGTAGTTCAATATGTAAACGAAAGTACTTGGTTGCAGTTAAGGATCATATACGCAAAAGAGGGGAAGAAAGCAAAGAGAACATTTTGAAGAGAACAAAGTTATATTCACATCCCTCAGACCATATTCCTCTTTGTGGGAAGTGGCAGGTGGATCTGCTTTTCGTATGCCCTTTTCTTCCTTCACGTCATTTCTACTTCAGTAGTATCTGGACACCTTCAGATTAAATTGCAGCCTCATTCTGCTAGCTCCAGACAAGCTGATGAACAGCCTTCTCTTGCAAATCCTGATCCTGCAAAGCAGCGTGTTTGCCCAGGCTGCTTAGAGACACAAACCCTAGTGATTGTAATGGAGATTGTAGCCTAGTGAAATAGGTCTCTACCACTGTACCTGAGATCTAAAAAGGTGAAAGGACTGGGGATGAAGAACAGAAAAAGGGAGGTAATGTAGCTTGCGTCTATTGTTCAGTCTATGTCTTCATCACTATTTAAAAACAACAGCAGAAGTAAACGCAACTCCTACAGACAAACATGAACAATACTCAAGCTACTGAGCTTGAAGAGGGATACCTTTGTTTCTCTCATATTCCTTTAAGAACAAAGCAAATCATCTTGGCTTTTCATAGTAAGTTTAGTACAATCTGATGGCTACTACTTGATTCAAGCAATATTTGTCTGGAACAGCGATTATAAGAGATCATCTTCCAGTATAACTTTATCTGACCTCAAGCAGCTTCCCACAAAAGCAGCAGAATCTGTAAAGACAGATTCCACACCAGAAAGAGAGTAAACAAACAGAAAAGTACCAGAACACACTGGTTCGTATAACCAGTGATATCTTATGTTTCCATCAAAACTAAAAGAGATAAAAAGGAAAAACAGCAAGGAAAGACAACTCTTGTGAAAAATAAGAGGAGTAATAAGAAAGCAGGCTGATAAAATGAAGCATTTTTTAAAATAAAATACAACACACATACAGAGGCCGGAAGAGATGTGACACACAGGCTTTTAAGAAACAGACAAGGAATTACAAATGTGCAGTGCTTTGCCCTGAAAATATTAATTTCTCAGGAGCTTGAAGAGTTCTCAGGTTTGGTGTTCAGGGTTTTTGTTTTTTTGGAAAGAAGATTGTTTTCAGAGAATGCACTCTGTGTGTGTTAACAAGTCATCTAAATCAATGTTGTACATTGTCTTTGGGCAATTATTTTCTCCACTATTTGTCAAAGGTAAGAAGACAATAAAAGCAGTTTTGAAACATTATTTTGTTGTAATTATCCTTCTCTTAAAAAGATACTATGATTTATGATACAAAATAAGTGCTTCAGGGCTACTTTCTGGTATTCATTATGTCAAAGAGAGAAACAATTAAAACCCAGGTACATAAGAGACTGGTAGATGCAAGAGTGTGCAGCACAGCCTGAAATTAATTCGAAGGCTGAAGATTTATAAACACACCTTGTGTATTTCATGGTAGTGTTAGAGCTATCGACCGCTGTCTGAGTACAATGTACACCTACACAAAAAATTAATTTTAACCTTTGCCAACGTTGTAGGAACAGTGTTGTAACAGAGTGGGGTTGCGTGTGTGTCTGTGTGAGCAAGTACACGTGTGTTTGCTCAGCACTCCACCGGGGAGCAAGGTATCAAATTCATAGTCTACAAGAAGGTTAATGGTGCACTACAATGTGTGGCTCAGGGGGAACAACATTAATATCATTGTCCAGAGATGTGAAAAAATGCACCGCAATAAGAGATAGCTTAAAAGTAGTAATTGAATCTGCTCTTAGGGTTATGTTTTCTGAGTCTCTGTTTGGAAGGAACTCGCTGTGTGATTTCCATTAGAATCCCTCAAGAATTTTTACAGCTTCTGGATTACAGCTACCGTAAATCCCACTGGAAATGCTGTAACCATACCTGTCATCAACATCCTAGCCTATAATATCCATACCAGTTTGCTTTTCCCACTTGACCAACCTTCCCTGTCATTCCTGGTACATGACACCACTGCCCAGGTGGTGTCTTATAAAATAAGGGATGCTTCCTTTCATTGCCTTTACTTGAATGATTATTCTCCAATTTGGTGCTTAAGGGCATGAAATTAACGGTATGACAGAAATCTTTATAAAAAATAAAACATGTCATCTTTCAGAAAGAGAAAAACAGAATATTTTGGACAGATGTAAGAACTAGAACTAGTTTGGAATTTTCTTTTTCTGAAGTACTTGACAGATTATGAATGTGAGGTCATGTTCGCAAAGATAAATTTTAGTCATTGAGAGGCTAAACTCTCTAATTTGCAAAGGACCTTTGAGAGACTGGTCAAAATAAATAAAAGAAAGCCCTGTTTTGACTCCTCATTCTCCCTCGCACTCTCTTTTTTTTTCTTGCCATTGAATACAAAGCTATCTTAGGGACTTCTTGTCTCTGTAGCTGTTATTAATTTGTTTTTTAAAATGACCTTGCTTCAACTGGTGAAGTAGGATCCAGTGACTTCTGAATCTGAAACTTGCTGCCTGAATTATTCTATTTAGATCTAACTTCACTGACAGTATGGATTGTGTTGTTATTAATGGTGCCCTCTCTTCTGTTCAGAAGGAAGTTTTTGCATTGTATCTTAGCCTTATATACTTACGCTATACAGGAGAGAAAATTATTGTTTAGATATGCCGGCCAGAAATAAACATATTTTTTTTCCTCTGTCAAGTATCTGAAGATGTTTTGTATAAATTGCAGAGCAGTAAAAAGATACTACATGTACATTTCAGACATCATCATGATTCCCCTCTTCATAAAAGTCACCAACAAAATAGTTTTTCACACTTATGCACATCTTATTATTGATTTTTGCTTGCTACAGTTGTCCTCCTGCAACTTTCTGTACAGTTGAATCCATTGCTAATCAGTATATGATCAGTGATTATGCAAGCTGCTTTTCATAAACTCTGGGACAGCTTTGAGAGCTGATGATCCATAAATGTTTTGGTTCATTATTATGTCAGTTGTCCTGCTGTAGCTTGCTGGATCGGAGTGCTCTGTGCTTGTCTAACTGGGATCCTTATTGCCCAAGTTTTGATGTTCTCTGTTTTTCTTTATTTAGAAAAGCATCAACAGTGCAGTGACCACAGAAGTCATATTGGTCCATAATGCACTCTGTAATTTAAACTCAAAGAAGGATATTATTTTACTAACATTAATAATTTTTGGGTAGGATTTCGTCTAAGTTTTCTGGCATGTTGGATACAAAGTAAGTGTGCTGAATCGAATTATATCACTCTTGAACAATGATCATATATTATTTGAATCTGCAATTTAAAGCACTGAGGGCAGGAAAAACAACTCATGTCCTTCTTATTTAATATTTGATTGATTTCCTTATTCTGATCATTGGTTAAGAGATCCTTTGGTTAATATACATGGAATTGTACAGTAAAGAAATTACTTGATTTATAATTAAGGTTTGTAATATGTTGGATTTTTTTCTGCATTATGTGACAAAGAATTTGATGAGACTAGACTGTCATTCATAAGGTAACACAGCTTTTCTTTCTATTGTTGGAATTTGTCACATGCACTTTATGCATTTGGAATAATGTTTGTGCTAGACCTCAACCAGGAGGTATAAGGCAATATACCAATAAAAGGCAGTAACATTTGACATTACTTCAGATCTAAAACTTCCTTTCTTATGCTATTTAAGCATAAATGACCAGGCTCAGTTTACAAATATTTTATTGATCACATTCTGTATTATTAGACATACAGCTGAATGACATACAGATGGTTAGTGAACCCTATTACCCCATTCTTTACTCAGCATTGAAGCTGTAATTTTAAAAGGTTTTTGGTTGTTTTTTTTTTTTTTTTTTTAAATTGCCATTCTTTCAATCCGTATGAAAATGTGGCCAGGTGGGTGTACTAATTGTATTTTTGTTCGTGTTCCTCTCTTGCCCAGTGGCCTGTTTTGAGCAATAGTTAATGAGTTTACAAATACGTTCTTTAGTCAAGAACCAATGTATTGGTGTTTATTTCCTTTTCTGCACCACTTCATCTTTGTGTGTTTCTGTCTGGAACTCAGTTGACACTTCACAAATCATTTACCTTGCCATATTCTTTTCCAACTGAAGATAGGGTTTGTGTGTTCCACCATGCTCTTTTTGTAGCCTGTTTCTCTTAGAATTTGGCTTGAGGCTTTCTTTTTCTTTCTCCTAAGATCTTGCCTTGTGCCATGGATCATAAACATCCATCTCAATGTGGACACTAGCACCTGATTGAGAATGGTTTCCTACAGATTCAAATCTCATTCTTTAATGTATGGTTCAAGAAAACAAGTGGTAAAGAATTCTAACTAGTACTCTTAGTTCCATTTTCTTCAGTTAAGAAATGCATCTCTTTCATGCACATAATTGAATTCTAAACTATACCTTCTTACACCACTAAAAAATTTCAGAGGAAGATAGTCCCTTGAGTCCCTCCTAATAAAAATTTCTTTCAAATAAAGACTTATTAATCAAAGCTCAGAGAGTATGAAACTGTGGAAGACCCTAGCACTGAAAAACAGAGGTTGGTTTTAATTATTTGGAAAAAAAATTAATTTTTTCATGGGTGGAGATACAGATGTTAATTCAAGTAGAAAATGAAAGTTGAAATTCAGACATGTTTATGCAACAACATAAACTGAGATTGGGTGCTCTTTTACAATCCAAGAATGTATATCAATACACACGTGTTTACACAAATGAGATTTCTCTCTCAGTTTCTGTGTGTGCATGAGTCCTACGTGTGCATCTTTCTCTCACTTTTCTTAGCATATAAGCAGTTCCAGTTGAGGCTGGTAGTTCTATTGCGTATCACAAATGGAAGCTGGGGCCGGGAGTGAATGTGCTATTCACTGAAATAATATTTACTTTGTCAGTTTGAATAACATCTGTACTTGCTGTTTCAGTCTTTCTACCAGCGTTTGACCTCCATTTTCTCTTCTATCTCTACTGATTATGAGTTATTATTTAAGCTCTAAACACAAAAGTCTATTATGGTTTTTGACCTTGGTCATTCATGTATCTTCTACATCAAGGTCTCTCACTTACTTGTCCTCCCATAAATTAAACTGGATTTCATATTTATCAGGTAGTCAGAAATATACCTAAAGCACAACTGGCTGTTGACTTTTGGCATACATGAAATAATCCATAACGAAAAAGGCAAACTACTTATACAAGACACTATAAACCATGTTGAAATTCTAGAAGGTCTGTGTTTTTCTATCTTTCTCTTTTGGATAACTTCTTATGAATTTGTTGCACATTCTCTTGTACCAACAAAATGTGGCACTTCCACAGAAGAAACATTCAAATAAAAATATACAATAACCAGGTAATCCTCAAAAATTCACCATCAGGTCTATGCCATAGGAAGTAAATTTTGGTGCTGTTATTATTTCTGGACTTGAATGTACATCGTCACAGAGCAGACATCAGCCTTATAGTTATGTCAAAAACTAGCTATTGTAGCAGCTGGAATAGTCTAGATCATCATAGAGCTATATAGCCCAAGGGCAAATGGAAAGAGAGAATGGGTCAGGGAAGTTTTCTAAATTTTTATTTGAGAATGAAGTGTATGAGCATTCCCAAATGTCCATACCCTTATCCTCAAAGAGAAAATGAAGTTTTCTTGAGAAAAACTGGGGAAATGGCTGCTGCTGTGGCAGAGGCTTCACAACAAAGGCTGGGTTTACAAAGGAAACCAGGGATCTAAAGGCAAATATTTTCACACAGGCCTGTACTCAATGTGTCTGTACTCTCCCCTCCAGGTAGCTAGTGGTCTGCACATTAGGATACAAACCTGGTCACTGATTTGAGCGTGTCCAGACAAAGGACACTGGGAGTCTAAATCTTCTCCCATTCTGTAATAGGGGGCCCATGAACAAAGCTGATTCACCTCCCTCTCCTCCCTGCCTTCCAGCCCCTGAAGTGGGAGAGAAATATCTAGTTAATATCAGGTTATAAGATTTGGAAATTGGCTTTAGTCCCTAACAAAATTTTTGTATCACATTTATATTAGTTTCAGTCTTTCGTCCATGAAGGAAGTTTGTATAGTTGATGGTTTCTCAGGACAGCAGATAACTGTTCTGCTCTACTTGCAATGTGTAAGTAATGTACTCATAAAGGTTTATCTCTGAAAAATCACCTATCCTCTTTTTGAGCTTCCATAGGACAGGTCTATAATGTTCATGTGAATGATTGAAAGCCATCTTTTGAGCATGCTAATGTGATTTCATACATCAAATTGTCTCTTAATAGCGGTAAAATTGTGTTTTCTGTCAGCCAGGGTTTATACATTTGCTTTAATAATTATAAGAGCAGGCCATTTTCTAGGTAATTGCAAACATTGGCAATTCACATTTAAGTTTATGCGTAAGGATATTATAGGTACTGTAAATTTTATGTTTTATGAAAGATGCAGGATTAGTCTTATACATATCTTTTATGCATAGCCATTGATTGATGTGCCAGAGACTAATAAATTTTGTCTAAAGAGTTTCACTGCAATCTGATTCCCGTTCATTTGCATATGACTTCATTTTCTGAGCAGTGTAAGAGTGTAACTATTTCCCACTAACATTAAACTGACCTAAATCTGACATGGATATATTAATTCTAAGAGGTGACAGAGGAGAGGTACATAAGCACCACTGGTGGTACTGAGAAGACTCAGGCATATCTGTGCACAGAGAAATTGATTTTGTAGACAATACAATACCATCCAAAGAATAAGGCATAATTTGGGAATTCTAAATTTAGGGCATATTTTTAATTTTAGTCTCTGAATGCTGATGTAAAAAGACGTTATGGAGTGGTTGCGATTCTGATGCGATAGTAGTGATCAAATCAGAATAATACACAATCCAATTAATACTTGTGATTTCAGTGACGAGTTGGACGAAGTGTAGCAAATAAATCATAGAGACATGTATTGGGCCATAATGATAAAGGAGATCTTAAATAGTTGCTTGTTATGTGAACACTAGCAAACAGAACCCAGGGAAAAAAAGACAGATGTTAACATGCAATTAAGAGTCTGTCAAATAATTTATGCCAAAATACCTGAAATTTTCATGAGAAGTTTTAATATTATTATTTTCTATTTTTTAAATATTTCATCCTAGAACCTTTAATGGTTTTAGATGTTTTATTATTGTAAGTTTTTCATGGTTTAGGGGAAAACCCCACTTAGGGGAAAAAACATCTTTCAGACACCTAGTTTTATGTAAATTTGACTAGGCCGTCTCCTGTACTCAACAGAGACAAAAAGATAATGGACCACTGAATCACCCAGAAGACAATTCAGGGCATTTATACTAGGTTTAGGGTATTCTAGCAACTAAAACCTCATGCATCTTTACTGGGTGTCTTCAAGATATACATTCAAAGGATTAATTTTTAGCAGATGTTTTCTTCACTGGAAACAGCTCAGTAATTGACACAAAGGAGTGTAATTGATTAACAGGCATGAGGACCAAGGTTATGAAGTCCACTTCTAAAGTCACAATGTACAGAATTTACATAAAGGATCACAGAATCACACAATCACAGAATCACAGGGGTTGGAAGGGACCTCGAGAGATCATCAGGTCCAAGCCCCCTGCCAAAGCAGCTCCCTAGCTCATATTGAACAGGTAGGCGTCCAGACGGGTCTTGAAGAGGAGGAGACTCCACCACCTCCCTGGGCAGCCTGTCCCAGTGCTCTGTCACCCTCACTGGGAAAAAGTTCTTCCACATGTTGGTGCGGAACTTCTTGTGCTCCAACTTGCAGCCATTGCCCTTTGTCCTATCTCATTGTTCATTTGACTGAAGGAAATGGCTATATATCCTAAATATCCATATCTGGATCACATTTTCAGAGGTGAATATCCTGCCACATATTTCTATTCGTCCCTACTGTAAAGAGACTGCATGCTAATACGAGAAACTGTAGGCTCTGTTGTGTCAGACAATAAGTTTGCCACTGCACTGTTACCCTCCCATCTCCTTATTTAACTGCAGTGACTTTTCAAGGCATCTCATTTAACTCTGGTGTGATTTGAGACTGAGCTGACTATCTACATACAGGGAAACAAATGCTTTCCCTACTTTCATTTGTTGCGGTTTTCTTTTTTTTTTTCTTTTTTGTCCCAGTCCTTACATATAGAATTCTTAAGATTTGGATAATTCAGTTGTCAAATTTAAGTATGGAAGTCTAAAAAATAAGGTCTCTGTTCAGGCTATGATGGGGCAGGGTTTTGGCAACTACTGTAACTTCAATTGAAGGATCAATTCACCTTTTTCCATTGTCATGATGACCAGGAAGTTAGTTCATTTGTAAGGAAGCTAACTTAAATTATCTGAACTAACCATTCATGCTCATCCCACTGCACTTCCATTTGTAACAACATTTGCTTCTGTTCAGACAGCTGCTGAATGTGTAGCTAATGCTCTTTACTAGCTTAATTTTGATCTTTAACAAAAAGATACCCCTCACCTTGCTAGGCAGTGCACTGATTTACATATATTCATCACTCTCCAGTTCTGAATGAGAAATAACAATCATTATTAGCAAATACCATTTCCCAGCCTTGGACTTCCTAAAAAAGATGTGGCCAGTTTTTTTGGTTTTTGGGGTTTTTTTTCATATTCAACCATTTTTCCCCCACATACAACCCTTTCCAGCATAGCAAGATAGACCAGATAACTTCTCTATATTTCCAGTTCTCCATGCTTATTACCTAGATCTTTAGCACCAATAAATAAGCCATTAATTTTCTTATTCTTTCCCACCTCTATACAAATCTTAAGTATCACCTTGAGCCTCACATATATTTTCTATCCCTCCCACCGGAATTGTTAGTAGTTGATGTTTAAGAAGAAAACCAAGAATTTTAAGAGAGAAACCATCAAGTACAAAGCATAAATTATGGCAAGAATGGACTTTGTGATTACTGTAACAAATCTGAAGGACAAACTTCTGGGAATAAATCCTCTTGTGTTTTTTTTTTTTTTTTTTTTCCCAGGCCCACGTTTTTCTTGCAGCTGAAGAACAGAAAAGAAATATGGTGGTTGTCTACTTACCAGGTTCACGAGAGGAGCTACTACAACTCAAGTTCCTTAGGTTCCTAGTTGCCTGGTGTATCAGTGCTACATCTTTAGCAACACTGTGGCCACTATAAATGTACTGCACAGAGCTACTCACACAGTAAAATCTGGCCCGAGGTTCAGAAACCATTGAGCCTTTTTTTTTTTCTTTTTCTTTTTCCTTGTTGGAAGAATTTCTTACAGGCAGGATTTCATGTAATTTAGACTATACCCCTGCTTGTTGCCCAGGTAGTTTTCCTGCACTGAAAACAATCATGACTACAGCAAAGGAATAGGCAAGGGGCCAACACCTCCTCTAGTGCCCAGTGAGAAAGGGCTTGAAGATGTAATAAAACATCAGAAATGCAGAGGAACTCAGAAAGTCAAGTGGGGGCAGGAAAAATCCAGTATCATTTTCCTGGCCGGAAAAAGCTTAATTTAACACACTGCTTTATAAGCAGGACATTACTTTTCTACAGAGATATATACTTGAAAGGTGAATAGAAAAGTCTCCAATTTATACCCAGGGCAGAGAAAGGTGCCACTAGTGGGCAGAGATCACACAGTGTGTGTGACAGGAAAAGGAGTCTTGCTTTTCTTGGATAGGCTATCCTGAACTGTTAAGAAAAGTGAATCCTGAGAATTCGGTCATCTGATGGAAGAGTATACCAGAAATCCTTACTTTAGATAACACAGCTCAAATGTCACACATTGGAGACTGGCAGTGAAGTGCTCTGAAATGAGATGTGAACCAGAACTGTTAATAGGAATTATTCAGCCAATGTATTTATGAGAATCATAAATAACTCACAAATAGGGAGGAGGGACTAAAATTAACCAAATCAGCAATTCATTATGAATTATTTGCTCACTCTTAAAGGAGAATAACAAGGACTAGGGTGTCCTTCTGTCTCAATAGTACGGTGAAGTGCAATCAATCAGTGCAGACAGCCTGTGGGGCAAGAGTTGTAACAAGAGCAGACCTTGTCAGAGAGCTATTCCAGCTGGGCTTCCTGGTGTGGGACATAGATAAATACCCAGAAAAGTAGAGGATGAAGGAAGGAAGCATAAAAGGGAAAGGTGAAAATAAGCAAACAAACATATAAAAATCAGGCTAGCCCCCGCCATGGAATTATTTTCAAAGATTAAGGAGTTTTCTATCAAGAATTCTTTCCCTGACATTCTAGCTCAGTGTTTTTTCATTTCGTGAATTCCAGAAGCACAAAGACGATTTTAATAGCAAAAAAGGCTCTTACTCTTTAGACATACGGGGCCAAATTCCTTCAAACTAAATGTTGGGGAAGGAAATGGTGTTTGCCGTATAGCTTCTGGCAAGTCCTAAATTTTGATGGCAAACTATTTCTAATATTCAATCTATGTCCATAATGTTTGCATAATAGTTCTCAGCCTGTCTGTAAAAAAAATCACTGCCTTGTCCATTTTTTCCTGCAGACTTAAATTCATGTCTCTAGCCAGCTGATTTGGAGATTAACCTTGTACCTTCTGCATTGTCCCATGCACTGGACACCTATAATCAGAGGCTCAAAAGAGCTACCAAATAATACAGCAGTCTGCTGCCCATGCCTTGTTGATTTAAAAAAAAAATAAAAATTGGAAGTTGATGGGGATGAATTGTTTTTTATTTTATTTTATTTTCCCCTTACATTAATTGCATAAAAATATTTTCTTCAGTTACAGCCAACTTGACCTAAAGTCAGCTAAAGGTGTAGGTGCTAATTTCATAAATTTTTACATTTCCAGCTAGAAATACAGACCACGTTTTTAATTTGAAGTTTTAGGTTTTAGTCATCAATTCTTTCTATACTTCTTTTTTTTTCCACAGTAGATTAAAGAATCCTTTGTTCCCTAGTGTTTTTCTCTATGCATGTGGTTATAAACCATTATCAAATCACCTTTCAATCTCCTTTTTTATAAGCTTAACAAAATGAGTGCTTTAAATTTCTCACTGTAAGTCATTAAGTCTCCAGCCATTAAATCATTTTTATGACTCTTTTTAGTACCCTTACCAACATCCTTTAAAAATATGGAGACCAGAAGAGCTCAGATTATTGCAATAACAACCACACAGAGGTAAGCTCACCTCCCTCTACTCCTGTGTTTATATACCCATGGATGACATTAACCCCTTTTCCACAGCACCACATAAAGGACTTTGGAATCATATATATACTGTGACCCCTAAATTCCTTTCAGAGTCACTGCTTTCCAAGGCAAACTGTTCCATTCTCTAGGCTTGACTTGGTTCCTTATTTCTCGGTCTGTTATTGGCATTTGGTGAGACAGAACGAAGCACATTTTGATTGAAGGGTACCCATTTGCCAAGTAGAGTAGCTCCTGCAATCATCTTTTTTTTTTTTCCCCATGCCATCACTTCCCATCTCTTCTGCAAGCTTATCAGAAGTGATTTTATATTCCCTTCCATACAGTTGATGGAAATGTTTTCAAAGTTTGCTGCTAAAAGCTTTCTCAGATCCCAGGCAATACAAGCAGGGAGAGATTGGCACCATGGGATGAAAGTGGGCTTGCTTTCATTTATATGCAAGGTATCTTGTTATGAATGCCTTCAAACGCACACCCCAAACATGTCTCTGCTTTCCACAAATCTAAATCAAAAAAGACAGAACAATACTACTGCAGGAAAAGAGGTATAGAGAAATCAGTGAGCTTCCTCACAGTCATGCTCAAGTGAGGAATGGGATTCCCATTTCCATGGTAATATTTATATGCCTTGCCTAACCAGCTATAGTCTGTCTAGAATTTTTGCCTCTTTCTCCATATATTTTCCCTTCTCCTCAAACAAAACAAAACAAAACAAAACAAACAAACAAACAAAAACCCCAAAAAAACCAAGAGAAAAAATAAAACAAGACAAAAAATTATTGTTGGTTTGTTCATCTAAACGTCTTTCAAAAAAGGGGTGCACTACCTGAATCAGAACTAAGGATCAGTAGGAGTCGTATGGTGAGAGTCTATAAGCTACTTTAGTTGCATTATCTAACAAACTGAGTTTGACTGAGTTCAAGAAGCACCTGGATGATGCACTCAGTCACATATTTTGATTTGTATGTGACTCAGTCACATACTTTGACTGTGTGGATCCAGGAGTTGGACTTGATGATCCTTATGGGTCCTTTTTAACTCAGGATAATCTATAATTCTATGATTCTATGAAAGCAACTACAGTGGCTCCTTCCAACTTTAAAAGAATATTTTTTTTACCTTGTCTTTAAGAATTTGTGTGCGTTCGCTAGTGATCACTTCCTGATAGTTGTGGAGTTATTTTGTGCACTAGTCAACAGAAAAATACACAGGTTTAGATATAAGGCTGTCATAAGGTGGGTGACTGTTCAAGTATTGCCTGTGCCAGCATTAGTGGGGTCTTCACAGATAAAGAGAACAAGTGTAAAGATTCTGAGAAGAAAGAGACATCTGACTTGGAGACAGGTCTGCTGGGAGATTTATGGACAAAAAGGAGAAAAATTCCTAGGAAGGATGAATCATTCAAGGCCAGGAAAAGATAGGCTAACCTCTGAGGGGAGGTCCTGGGGGAAGAAAGGCAGAACTGTCTAAATGATGGGGCACATATCCCAATGGGATTAGAATGCCAGGCTCAGAAACAAAGAGGCTAAGGTTAGAGTTGGTTCTTAAGGTTTTCCCCTCCAGTCTAGACTTCATTAAAACTGCACAAACTGGTTCAGTGCATGGAAGTTACATGACCTTGAGGTCAGACAATAAGTTTGTTTCATAAGATGTATGCAGTTTCTACTTCTGCTTCCTCATTCAGCTTCTCTCTTGCTCTCCTTTTCCACACACACTTTGTAGCCTCCGGTAGTAGAGTTTTCCTTCGAGACTTTTATCACATCTCACCATTCCCATCACTCAGATTTCTTGTCCCACCGTCATCAATCTTGTAGGCCCACATTCTTCTCCCATTACACCCTAAGAACCAGAGTCCTCTCCACTGAAGGCTGCCATTCCAATTCTGTCTTTTCATGCTTTGCTTTGGGATCTTTCCTCTCATACCACTACTAGGTATTATCCCCCCTGTATTAGAATCTGGGAGGTTTTTTGCTACATTCCCCTGGAGTCCTTTGTAGGAAGTTACTGAGAGCACTACAGACAGATTCAAGTTTTGGTGCAACTGCTGGACCAAGCATGGCCTGTAGGATTTTATAAGACAGTTGCAAAGGAAACCATTCTCAGCCCTGGCTGGAGCACTGCCAGTGCAGATGATATCCTTTGGGAATATATGACTGTTAAAAAATTTAACACATCACTACCAAGCATGTGCAAACTGATTTCCCAAAGGTGTAGCAAGTCTGAGTAGATTTTTATACAGGGATGGCAAAAGGCAGCTCTCTGACAAAAGCCACTTAATGTATTTAACTTCAAATTCCAGTTCCAAATCATGACAATAAGATACTACATATATTTTTTTAAAAAACAAACACAAAAGAAGGCTTTAGAAAATCATTGCTTTATCTTATGCCAAAAAGGTAAGAAAAGGTTTCTTTACATAATGAGAAAATATTTATCTAGGTTGATCTGACTTTCCAGTAACAATTTTGAAACAAGGCAGAAAAAAGCTACCATTTCAGGATAAAACAAGTTATATCATCTACTCTACATAGCCTTCAATATAAGTAGCTATTTGAAATTATCCAGAGGACCAGAATTAACACACCTGGCTGCTGAGGAAAAAAATAGAGATCAATGGTATTTTTAATAGTATCCTGGAATGCTGACAAATCACAGCTCCACAGCATCCTTCATAACCAAGGGTGCAATATTGTTCCAGTACTAACTCAAAGAGCTGTTGATTCAAAAAATGTCCTGTAGCAATTAGGCTCTTCTCAGAGCTCTTCTACTGAAGCACTGACAACTCCAAAGCCTGTTTAGTTTTTGATATGATTTTAACTTTCAAATCTTTAAAATCTTTATCTACATCATATAACACTTCCCCTTTTAAGGACACTGGGTTATGTTCTCCTGGATTTATCATTGGTCTGTAGCTGTTTAAACTGCATTTCTAATCCATTAAATCATATCTTCTACAAACACAATCTATATTGAATTAGAACTCAATTTTTCTTAATTTGATTTCTGATAGTATTGTATGAAATGCTTTAAACATGCAATTTAGTATGTCTTATGAAAGGGTGAGCTTGAGCTATCAAGTCTGATATTTCTTTTGCTGAGTAGATGATGTCTCATTTCCTTCTCTTAAATTATCCTAATTATAAACTAAATCTGTGTTACAAACTAGCATTAAAGAATTAGTTTTGGACACAATTATTTCTGCAGTTATTCCATCGTTTCCCTCTCACTCTGTTGAGGTAGAACATTTACTGATAGCTTTCATTTTAAATATTTAGAAGGTTTATACACCAGTTCTGATTTTTCGTCTCAATCTTTACGAAGTAACATCTAAACTGCATTGTATGGCAAGTGATACAACATATAAACTCTAAGAAATCACAAGCTTAGATCTTTCCATCAGGCTAACCATGGTAAAAGCAGTAAATACAGGATAAATGTGTTGATTTCAAGGGCTGTATTCTGAGCTGGCAGACTTACATCAGAAAACAGTGTTTGGCCTATTGACTTCTATTAACTATTTGGATTTGCCTATGTGATTATTATACCATGCTTTTAGTTTGAAATAGTTTCTCAGGGTTGAGTCTACAGCAAATGATGAAACATTAGAGCTTAGGAAGTCACCCAAGTACTAAGTGTACATTAACATCACCATTTAAGAAATACTAGACAGGGAAATGGAAGAAATCAGGTGCATTTTCTAATTTGAAATCAACTTAGATAAGCAAACAGCTTGAATGGAAAAAATGGTAAATGGAAAAATCAAAGGTGTCTAATAGCCTATGTCATGGTCTGTCAAAGATATATGACAGACCACTAACCTGAATTTTTAAAAGTAAGTTGTGGCCACAGATGTGGAAATAGAGATTGCCAAGGCAGTTTCTAAGCTGATTCACATATTGTGGTGGTTTTTTAAAGGAACTTTAAATCAAATGTAGCTTTAACAATACCAAAATGCTTAGGTCTTCCCCTATAACTTGTAAGTTGTTAAACTGATATATTTTCTGTAACTACACATTAATTCAACAGAGACAGCAGAGTATATGCAGACTACATAGAAGTCTTTTTTCAAAATTATGTGATAAAGTTGTGCTGAGTGTCAAACTTCTCAGTATTCAGTTGCAATTTTGATTTTCTTTGAACTGCAGTATACACGCAACATAATCCCCCATCATTTAATTTTCTTAAAATCGCAGAATCACAGAAAGGTTATGGTTGGAAGGGACTTCAAAGATGATCTAGTTCCACTCCCCCTTGCCGTGGACAGGGACATCTTCAACTAGACCAGCTTGTGCAAAGCCCCATCCAACCTGGCCTTCAACACTTCCAGGCAGGGGAAGTGAGGCACAAACCCTGTGGCAATTTGTATGATCGCAAGAGATTCTGAAGTTTGTTTCTCCTGAGATTTAGCTGCATCACATTTCCTCGATGGTGGAAGTCCAGCTGATTTTTCCCCTCTTTGGCAATTCTGAGAAGCAAAGTCTATCGACGTTTGTGATTCAACACCTTCTATCAGTATTTTCTGCCGTGTTCTAAGATGCATCTGGCTGTCCTTGGACCATGGGACCATTCCAGCTTTTAGGGATCATTGGAACACCTTTCCTTGGGCTCATACTGTTTTACTGGTAACAGGGTGGGTTTTTTTAATATTTAAGGGCCAACAGTTTCACAGTCTCTATGACAACTTAGGATTCCCCTATTGACAAAGTTAACTCACAGGTTTCCTGTCAAATTTGACTCTCCACCAACTCTGTGCAGCTGGGGGAGTCAGAAGTTGCCAGATTGCAGGAAATAATTACAGTAAAATTTCACAAAAAAAGCACTTTTAGAGAAAAAAAATACCACCCCAAAACACCCTCCTCCCCCCAACAAAACAAAACAAACCAATTTTGCAAAACATTGTTAATTAAAAGAAAAGAAAATATCATAGCAATTGACCCTTACATAACTCATATAGTTATGGTCTCTAAATGGGAAAATAAGTACATCCATGTGAAGGTGATGGCACAGTAAGTATAATTCCATGGAAATTCTCAATTTTTTTTCATGTTATTTAATTCTGCTCAACAGAGGACAGACTTCAGAAGGCCTTATACAGAATTACAGCCCAAGAACCTAGCTGTAAATGACCTATGGTTTTGGTTGTTTGGTTTTTTTTAATAGCATATTAAGGAGAAAAAGAACACCTCAATTTTTTCACAAAGAGTTTTTAAAGATCCTGAGCCAATCCCAACTTGTTTCAACTCCAGTTTCTTCTTTCACCTATCAAATAAATTCAATAAAAAACCTCTGCTCTTCTCCAGGTCATTGTGCTTCCTTCCTTGCTGAAGCTTTGTACACATAGCTGAGTCCTTGCCTGAAATTTTGGAGTGTCATATGTTGTGAAGGTCTCTTGGACTAATGTAATGTAGTTCAGGAGTCTTAAGGAACATTTCTGTGGTTCTGGTAGGATTCATGGGTCTTTATTTAAAGTCATAATCAGGTGCATTCCTTCCAAAATATCAGTTTGTGGTGTCTTGGCTTTTATACAAAGAAACCCTCCATTACTTAAGAGACACCATCTCTATTTTTCCCCTCCTTGCTTAAAGAATTAAACCAATAGAAAGTTTATCTTCTTCTAAGTAGTCATCAAAGCACTACAAGTTTCTGCAACATGATTTGTGACATGCAAGTATCAGGAATTCGTATTTAATTGCAGTGGAAATCGGATTTTTTTCATTTTTCTTGAGGAAAGCAAGAACCAACACAGAAAGTCAATATTCTCTTAATTTGATAAGAGATCTTGTACTGCAATTTTTAAATTTATTCTCATGGGTCTTTTTGAGCTTTCCCAGATCTACCTTGTACCACATAACTGCCTGATGTTCTTCATCAGCTTTTAAAACCAGAATTGCTACAAATGAGACCTTACAGTGACAGCCCTGGTTTATTTTATGCAATGCCGCCACATAATAATTGTATTACTTAAGTTTGGCAGCATTTCACAGCTGCACTAAGTCATACTAATGGGTGGTATCCAGTTGCTAATGTTGAAAACTGCTTTTACACAGACACTGATTGAATAGGTTTGCTCACTAGCAAAGTTTCACTCATTTCTTTCATTTTTTAAAGAGAGGTCTCACATTATCCAATTTGTATGTCTGATGAAAAGTTTCAATAAGGAGTGGATAAAGGACTATGGAATGAGATCTGAGCACTCACCAAAAAAAAAAAATAAAAAATTCCATGTATTATTTTTTCCTAACCAACGAAGAAAGAAGAATCTTCTTAAGTTTCAAATTTAAAGTAGTTTCATGTTTATTTGATACCACTGAGCCTCTAGCATTTTTTTAAAATCTTACAATCCTATCTCCCATTCAACTATGTAAAGCTTAGCTGGAGCCAAAGTGGTTAAGGAGAGGTTTAATGAAGAGCACGGGCGTTTCAGGAAATGGACATCCCTGCAAGTGCCTCTTCTCCTGTCTTTTCCTAGAAGGATATCACAACCTTCCCTTGCACTCAGAAACCAACACACTTCCCTGCCCATGTGGTGCAATCAAAGACCTTCTCCTCTTGGCCAGCTGCACACCTTCAAACATCTGTCCAAGTGGATGATCCACCTCCCGGCACAGTGGTAGCAACCTGCTTCACTCCTCTTTTTCATCAGTAGCTATCTGTTTTGCTTGTCCTTGTGCCAGCAGGTGCTCGTGCTTCCCAGCTGCACCCAGCGTGGTGTCTAGCTGCTTATGCTGGGGTGAGCACAAGAGGAGCTCTGCAACTGTTCTTCTTCCTGTCTCAGAAAAGGCAATGGCCAGGTGGAGCAACTTGTCTACCACTTTTGATCTATGGGTGTCCTCCCACAACCTTCAGTAACAGGTAGTTGGGTGACACCATCATCATTTCAAACCCTGTGTGTGTGTCTTAGTGGTAGCATGCTGAGCTGGCTCTGGGTGTGAACCTGTCATTGACTCCTCAGGAAACGCAAATGGCACTGTTAGATTCTGTCTCTGAATGGAGATACGGGCTTACTAAGTAGACACTGAGAGAGTTTCAAGCTTATAGACACCACAATCTATGCATTTGGATGGCTCTGGAAGAAAGTGGCAGTCACAGAATAATTAAGCTTTTGGCTAAACATACTATGTGCAAGACTCATTTTGATGGCAGAGCTAGTTTTATGGGACAAGATTACCTGATATTAACACAAGAAAAAATGAGACTTGAGCAAACCTGAAATATTTTAAAACAATAATTAAAAAAATCACATCCAAGGTTATATAGTCTATAATAAGACTAATAGTGTAAGTGTTTGCTTGCTGTTTGCATTTTTCCAAAGCTGTCCCCTTCCAAACTCAGAGTTAGGAAGCCTTCATTGAATTTCCAGATCTGGAACCCACATGGCCAATACTTTTCAGACCATCCTTCATGGTAGGCTATAGGCAAGTTCTGAGAGAATTTAACTTGCCACCTTTAATGGCTTTGTGTCAAACACAGCTTATTTAATGTGGGACAAGCAGGGGGAGAACAGTGAGCATAGTATTGCTTCTTGAAAGAGCCTCCTAAATTGCTTCTTGTCGCTTCTTAAGGAGTGGGAGTCTTCAATCAAGGGATTAAAGCTCTGAAAGATGAAAAATGGGGTACAGTCTTTGTCTCAAGCAGTAGCTGTGACTGCTATTGGACAAAATACAACCTTGGAATAGGAATGGAAATCAAATTCATCTCTCTTTCCATGAGATATTTAAGTCTTCATGATGGGTAGGAATTAAAAATCCTCCTTGGACTCAGTAGCCAGTTCCCAGTGTATCCCACATTAGCATAGCTTCTATTTTGAGAAGAAAAGTAATTTGCCTGAGAATTACCTTTAAAATACTTAGGTTCATGTTGCAATAACCTCTTTCTAAAACTACCTGTAGTATTAACAAGACTATCATTCAGTCTTACAGAATTTTATTGATAGTGCAGGAGAGACACAAGAGTAATTTTAAAAGGCATTTACTGTTTTAATAAAGCAAAATATCCAAATACAATAAGTGTTATGCAAAGCAGACAACATCTTACAGCTACACAGTAAAATGAAAAGGAAATATATATGACTATGATCAAAGAGAAATTGTCGTTCATTTCCAATTATGAAGTAAAACGAATGAAAATGACTTCTTAGGCTCTGCTCTGCAGATCAGAACCAGGCTGAGAAAGTAAAGCTTGTATGTCAAAGACTTTTAGTTAAGAAATAACAAAGACTACTCAAAAATAGGAACTTTTAACACAACAGAATATTCTCAAGATTGAATTAAAATATAGTTCACCTTTCAGCATTGTACAAAAGACACTGTTAAAATAAATGGTGCTAATTTAGTGTGAGGGTAAAATGGTCTGATTGACAGCTGTGGGAAATTTTATTCAGAAAACAGTGCTAGAGAGGAAAATTTCCCTACATTGTCATCACCAATTTACCTTACCTAGAAAGAGCTATCATAGGGGTAATTACTGTGTCAAACCAACTTGCATTTTTTTATCTTTTTTTGGTCTCATAGCTTCTGTCTCACTTGGTTTTAGATCAATACTGTCGAACTCATCACACGCAGCTCAGCAAGCAGAGGGCTTATCACACAGGTCACAGTACTTTGAGGTATATGACAAACCCTGGACCGAATACTGGTGTGTTTGTCACTCCGTGAGTGCACCTCTCTGTGCCCTAGATGGGCAGCAGAGCAGTGGGTGACAAGTCACGTAGGTGCCCACGAACACGCACGCCTGTGTGTGTTGGTTCACAGACTAGCCCAACCCTGCTCCAGAGCAGTGCCTGGGGCTAGTATGGGCTAGGGGTGCCGTGGGGCCTCCTTTGAGGGTAAGGCAATGCCTCAAGGAACCTGGTTTGTGCACTCTGAGGCTGCACCACAGAGAGAACTGCAGCACAATAAATTGGGGCAATCACAACATTTGCTTCCAAAAAAGCACACTCCTATTTGAAGCTAGAAGGCTGATTGCATTGGCTGCTCCGTACCAGTTTTATTGGCTGAAATAGGTAAGAAGAGGAGGAGGAGAAGGTGCTCCGTAGCAGCACAAGAGACATCCACTACAGCCTGTAGAGGAACCCATGCCATAGCACATAACTTTTCCAAAGGGAGCTGCTACAGTGTAGGGCTCACACTGGAGCATAGGAAAGATGTGAGAAGTAGGGAGAAGCAGAGAGAAACTGCTGCATGCCGACTATGAACCCCTCAGTCTCCCCTGGACTGCTCAGGTTGTAGGCAGAGTCTGGAGAGAAGGAATGAAGTTGACCCTGGGGAAAGAAGGAGGTGAAGTGGTGTTGGGTTTTGTTTGCTTGTTTGTTTACTAATACCAAAATTAGTAATTAAATACTTTAATTGATGAATTATTTTAATTTTCCCTAGTTTGGGTCTGTTTTGCCCACAAAGGTAATCGATAAGTAATTTCCTTGTCTTTACCTCAACATGGGATCCTTCACATTCTTCTTGTTCCTATATTCTCTCACATCTTACAATAAGGTGAGTAAAAGAGTAACTGAGTGGACTTTTTGCTGTTGGACAAGGCTAACCCACCACAGGGTAGAGGTTATGAAAATTGCTTTTAAATACCTATTTTTCTTTTTTGTTATTACTTTTGCTTTTGGACATATGCAAAAATTGAGATAATTTCAGTTGCAAGAAGACTACTCTTAGTTTGGGATATATTGCATCTGAATAAAAGAATTACCAAAAAATTGAACCTGAAGGATGAAAGAGAAGGTTCTTCAAAGACATCAAGAGAAATTAAGTCACTGAGAATGTTTTGTTAAGCTTTGGATGAGCCCCTTGGGGAAATTTCTAAGCAGAGCTTGTGATCCCTCCATGTTCTTTACAGGTTAAAAGAAAATTTAGAATTGAAGTTAATACTCTTTGAACCTAAAATCAATAAAAACTAGGAATAACACATAGTGAAAAAGCGATTTTAATTCAAAACAGAAAGCAGAATGCATCCCTGGTCATTTTAGGTTCAGAAAAATTAATTAACTTTGACACAACTACAAGTGAGCTGGCTCATTGCATGTCTTTCAAAGTCCGAGACAATCATCTTAACAATCATGCTTAGTATAATTGGAGTAAATTGAGAAATACATTTGAAAATGTCAGAATTACAATCAATATAATTGACCAGAAAGCTTTGTTACTCCCTTATGCAACCAATGAAACACTCTATTTTCATGAGACTATCCCAGAGAGAATTAAATTTAAAATTATAAAGAATATGTTCAGCGGCCTGGAGGAAATGAGATGGAATCCCATTCAATTCCTAGAGTTCTCACTGCAGATAGAAGTTTTGATGATAGACTTTAAAAAAAATAAGGTTCTTGTCCCAGAGAGACATTGACTGGTCTCAATTACCTTAAAGCTAATCAGCGTTAAGGATGCTGAAAGTTAATAGTTTCTGATGGAGTGCCATGACTTACCGATATTTCCATGCTACTTGAAAATAGTGCTCTTGCAAGTTCTTTGTACTCAAAATTAATCCTATAATGATTCATCCTAGGCTGAGGAACGGAAATACGGGATGAAGACACATGAAGAGCTATGACAGTCACGTAGTAAGCTTGAATCTAGATCAGAAGAAAAATATTTCAAAAGAAAAACTAAAAACAAAAAATCATTGTTTTTCTCAACATATCACCAAACTCATTTAGAGATCTTACCTGTTTGTTCCTATACAAAGCACACTTCTATCATCATTTTATTAATCAGTTTTTGCTTTTGTTTTGAATAGCTCTCATTAATCACTTTTGTTTTGGGGACAATCCTTGTGATCAAAATAAAGTTACTGATGTTGACTCCTGAGATGGACTCTTTAACATTATTTTTTGTCATCCAAATGTACTGGTTTCCCATGTGCTACATTTTGGTACTGAATGAACCAAAAGCTCAAAATGAAAATCAAAAGTGACCAATGGCATAAAAACAAAACACTGTAATATGAATATCCTTTTATTCTTTCATATGAGCTGTTCATCGCTATTTTGAGTCTTTCTACTTCATTGTGCTTCTATTTGAAGGAAACACGAACTGCAGTAACCACATTTCTTTGAAACAAATACCGTTTTACAAAAATTTTCTGAAACACAATCTTTTCTGAACACACCAGAAAAATCACACCAATTCACTTGTTTTATCTTTGTTTTGTTTTGTTTGTCTTGTTTTGGTTTGTTTTTCAGGGTCTTCACTAACACAATGTCAGAAAGACCTTTTTTCTTTCCTTGGGTTTATTCTGCAAGTGATCCTCTAAGTGTGTGTAGCTGTCTGTGCACACAGAAACACATACTGAAAAGATAATTGCTTCTTATGTTTATCATGGCTGAAGCGCAGCCTGCGTGTCCCCAAACTCCGTGATGTTTTCTCCAACTGTCAGACCAACAGGAAAAACAGAGAATTGAAACAAAAATCATCGCAGTTTAAAAACACGCTGGGGTGACTGGACAGTGAACTCAGGCACATGGCAATTTAGTGAGAAAGGGAGAAACCTGGAATTCGGCAATATTGATTTCTAGTGCATCCCAAGGAAAAGGGTGAAAAAGCCATTACTTGGGTCATTGATTTCAAAGGCTCTTTTGTGTGTATGGAGAACATGAATAGGCACAAACATAAGTTTCCCCAAAATTCTAGCCATTAATAAAATTAGGACAAAGTTTATGAACAGAGACATTGAAATAGATACAGTGATAAGAAACTCAGGCATTTGAGTCTTTTCTATCTGTACTGGATAAAGGATAAATTCTGAGGACTATATTCAGTGCTTAGCTGAACCAGGGAAATTTTTGAACTGCTCTGTAGAATCATAGACCAGTTTGCAGTAGAAAGGCCTTCCCTTCCCTTCCCTTCCCTTCCCTTCCCTTCCCTTCCCTTCCCTTCCCTTCCCTTCCCTTCCCTTCCCTTCCCTTCCCTTCCCTTCCCTTCCCTTCCCTTCCCTTCCCTTCCCTTCCCTTCCCTTCCCTTCCCTTCCCTTCCCTTCCCTTCCCTTCCCTTCCCTTCCCTTCCCTTCCCTTCCCTTCCCTTCCCTTCCCTTCCCTTCCCTTCCCTTCCCTTCCCTTCCCTTCCCTTCCCTTCCCTTCCCTTCCCTTCCCTTCCCTTCCCTTCCCTTCCCTTCCCTTCCCTTCCCTTCCCTTCCCTTCCCTTCCCTTCCCTTCCCTTCCCTTCCCTTCCCTTCCCTTCCCTTCCCCAAAAATCTTACTTGATCCCACAATATTATTTGATCATCCACTCTCACTGTTTAATCCTTCTACCCAGGTATGCAGTGGTATCACAGACTTTCTTGAACTTTTAGAAATTCAGAAACCACATTAAAGACTAGAAAAACTATAAAGGTATGGGTACGAGGAGCTAAATGTTAAAATAGAGTATCTGAGGTGGAAGTCTGTTAAATTAGTGGTCTTTCCAGTGCTATTAACCTCAGTCCACAAATACAATTTATAAAGAATTGAAAAACTGAGCACAAGAGATAAATTCCTAAATTATACTCAGCTGGTGAAACTATTCAAAGCATAATCCACAGAGTAATTCAGTACATTCCCAATGTCCCTAAAGGTAGCAATGACATTTTAATCTTTGGCTAAATTCAAGAAGTACACAGGAAAACTCTTGTGATATTTGACTGCCCGACAGCTATTAAACTAACATTTCACAATGCCAACTTGAAATTGAATGAAGTAATGCCACTTTTTTTTTTTTCCCTCTCAGAAAATACTATAGAGACTGACCTAAATAAAATAACAGCAAACAACCACTAAGAATCTTAACATTTACATTGCAAAATCTCTTTACATACAGCCTGACATTCTGCGGAAAAGGTACCTTAACACCACTTCTCATCTGACGAGCTTAGGTGGAGCCTCCTTATTGCAAGCCAGGAAAATCACCAAGGTGTGATTTCCTTTCTTAAATCTGTCTCCTCACTGACCTTACCCCACGGCTGAACCTGTTAGAGATTTCCATTCATGATCACTTGTGCATTTTACCAGACTTTTTCCCACTGACTACAGGACATAAATTACTGTCTGCTTCCTGGTTCAGTCTAAGTAAAATATCATGTGTGAACAGTGATGGTTAATGATGACCAGATGTCTGGATTTCAAACTATGGCATCTTTCTTAAGACAGTGTTTGAATACTGACTGTCTGTTACATCATCTCCTCTGTAACTTTGGACAAGTTAGTTGTGGCAAAAAAGCCCCCCAGAAAACCCCCCAAAAAACAACCAACCAATAAAAAAACCAACCCGCTACATTCATCTTGTCTGTTTTGAGTCCATCTTAGGCTATCTGGAGTTTGAATTTTCATAACTTCTTAAGCCCTCAGAGAAGCTAGAGGGAAAAGTAAATCTTTAGTATGTTTTAAAATCAGGCCATGAATACTTGAAGTTGAAGGTCAACCATTTTTGCTCTAAAACAAAATTGCTGAACAGCAACACAGGAAGAAATCCAGGATGTACACAAAGAACTTTCTGCTCAGGTGCTCAAACAATCCAGCTACACGTTGCACTGATTCTGTAACCTTCCCACAGAAAATAAAAAAAGGAAACTGAGCATATGAATAAAGAGTAGCTCATACATCCCTATGATCTGTGCTGTTCGACTGTGACATGAGATATATGGGATATACATGGGACCCTACAGAAGTGTTCATTTTAGGAGGCAAACATGGAGTTGCTCACCTGAAGGAATCAGGCAGACTCAAAAGTTAATGCCTTTCTATAACCTGTATGAAGTGATTCTCACTGAAAATAGTTCCCAAGAAAAGAAAACAGTTCATACATATGGAGAAAATTACAGCTTTTCCCCCAAAGAAGGGACAAACCCCCTGTTTCCAAGTAAAAGGTGTGTTTGTGCTGCACAGAAACAGCTACGTAAGCAAGTCTTACCACTGTTACCTCTGCCAGCTTTAAGACAGACATTTCAAAATAGAAAGCTTGCCCTGCTCAGATCTGAATTAAAGGTCATCCTAATTATAGAGGTAACTAGGTGTGGCAAGATGTGCACTTGTATGCTAGCTTTTTATGATGGACAGATAGTGTGTGCCACTAAAACAAATATGGAACTCCCATGGCTTTTTTCCCTTTGCTTTTGGCCCCCACTTTTTAAAATGAACACCAATGTCTGAATGAGATCTAGTTGAACTTAAGAACTGTTTGCCATAGAACAAAAAGCTATGAAAACCCCATAGCCCACAACTCTTTGTCTTCCTTCCAAGAAATAAGTGGTATCATTATACATTCCATTTTATTAAGAAAGAGTAACAAAATCTGATACTGTCACCTGTAATAACCTGTGAGAACTCTATTAACTGAAAATAGAAGCCTGTCATTTGTGCATACTGAAGGACCACCAGTATTGCCTGCCTGGTTTGTCTTGATTTACACATATAAAGCGATTCTATACTCCTTAATGAAACTAAATGTTTCCTATTTAGATAGTTCTAATCATGGGACTGCAATGTTAGCAGTTCAGTTCCTTCTTAATGATTATACTAGATACTATTCCATAACTGGTTTGAGGTTTTAATTTTTGTGTGAAATCCTAATTTGATCCCTCTCAATATATGCATTGACAATATTATTTATAGTTAAATTACAATTCTTAATAGTAGAAAGCCAGTGACCATAGCACATCTTGCTCTTAATAGTTTCACAGCCTGCTAGAATGATGGTCTATTATGTATGTTCATCATGCAAAGGAAAAATGCCATCATCAGGAAGCTCTTTCACAGATAATTAATTAATTACTATCAGATCATTATTGAACACCTTTTATAGTGCCACGTGCTACAGAAACAGGCTATTATTAATATAATTTAATTTTAGAAGTAATCTCACACTGAAACTAATCATATAAGAGGACTTAGTAAATATAACATAACCAGGAAGAAGTCCACTGAGAGTTACTCTGGTTTGACTATTTCCCCCCAAAATTGAGTCTCATTGAGAAGAACTTACGTGTTTCTCTCCAGACAGTGAAATCCATAATAAAGAAGAAAAAAAGAATCACAAATCAACAGGATAGGAATGTAAACACAAATAAATCATCCCTTTTCAAGTCACAGCAAGATTCGGAAAGCTGAGCTGGTATCTTCTCAAGTGTCTGCAACTTGCTATTTTTTTGTGAGGTATTAAATATCCCCTGTATCGAAAGCCAAGGACTATAAAGGATGTTCAAAACTGTAAGGAAGGGTGCTCAAACCACCATTATAAAAGGAGTGAAAATTTGAAGGACCAGCAGTTCCAGAATAACATTCATGGAGCATCTTTCCTCTGATGAAAGAAGCAATTTCTAATGGAAGAAAACAATGAATTTATCTATCAATCATGTAAAGCAGTATAGAAATTACCAAAATGTACGCTAAAACACCTAAAAAGGGAGGTGACCATTAGAATACAAAGAACTCAGCCAGGGTCCAGTGTTGCACCTTTGTACTCCTCCTGATCCCACAGATTTTACATATGCATTGTGAATGACCATACCCTAACAGAAATGGCATGACTTGCAGTTTACCATGGACTTGAGGCCAAACAATCCACAACCTCCTTAACACTGCTGTTAAGAAAGTTAAATTCCTTCAATTTCTCATCTTTCAGATTTTTATTCCAATATCTTGTTCATACAGAAAAGATGCATAAATGGGGAGAAACATAATACAACTACACTCATGCCAAACATCGTGACAGAGACTTAATGTACTACTTTGGGTCAAGACTTGAAAGTAGTTACTGAAAAAACATTGTCTGATTGAGTCTACATATAGAATTGTAGCCATGACCTTTAGATGTGAATTTCTAAGTTTTTGTTGTAGACTTAACAGTCTTTCACATAGAACATGCTGGGTGTGTTTCATGGCTCAAAACTAGGCAAAAAGTTGGTGGCTGACAGTCACAGAAAGAAGCAAATAAACCCAAGCAAAAGTTAAATAACATTGACTAGATAGTTCACAGGTTTATAGCTAAAGTATGTGCATCTCTCCTGCACGAGGTGATCCCCTGTACGTTGCCCAGGACAACGGGTTCCTATCCTGCCAGCAAATTACTTTCAGACTAAATGAAGTTTCCATACAATTCTGATGTAAGTTTTGTTCCACCTGGTTTACGAGGTTCTCCTGGGTAAAACTATGCTCTATGGAGCAGGAATAAAGAACTGATAATCATTGCTTACTACGACTCTTACCACGCAGGTGTTTTTTCTTAAGAAGAAGCAGCTAATGGTAAGGTTATTCATATGATGTCATATGCCTCAGTAAAGGCAAGATAAAACAGCTTTTACTTCCACTGGTAGCCAGTATCTCAAATTGGAAATCTGTCTCGATACAGGACTTATAATAATAACTTATGGACAACAAAGTCCAGTTGCATGGGAAACAGGACAATTGTAAATAACTTTTTTTTTTTTTTTAAGAGCTTTTACTAATCAGCTGAGTGAAAAACATTGCAACAAATAGTCAAGCGATATTTCCCAGTGTGTTTTCTGTTATGGCGTGCACAAGCAATTTTTAACCTTTTTTAACAAACAATTTTTAACAATTTTTATCAATTACAGAGGAACTCACCACAGAGCTGCTCTTTTGTAAATGGCTCTATGCACAGAAGTGAATGTGCAGATGACCAATTACCACATGTACAAATTAATTTGAGTTACAGAACTGAGTAAAAAAGGTATTCTCATATCCTTTCAGATGCCTCTTCTCTCACTCTTTTAAAAGAAAAGTTTATATAGGGTTACAAGAACTATTTCCATGAAGCCAAATAAAGAACTGTTCAGGAATTCATCCAGTGTGGAGATGTCATTAACATGAACATAAGTAATACAACACTGGTAGTTTTCAATATACCTAGTGATTACTTGTTTTAGTAGAATTTTATAGACTTTGCAAAGGATGCAGACTTGCTCTTGTGCCAGCTTTTTTTTTCAGAGTCAAGAAATTTCCACCCAATCTCTTAATATAGAAACTGTCTAGAAATTGCTTCATATCAGTTATGTTCCCCTTGTCTGTTGAGTGCAAACAAATACCCAGATCTGCTAGTCTCCTGTGATTTCTGTTGTGTTCTTTGAAATGACGTGCCAACACTGAGAGTGACATATACACCCTCTGGTAATTTGTCATTGATAGATTATTCTTTAATTAAAGTTTCAGGATGTATTTTCTTGTACTCAGGAAAAGCTGGCTTTACAGTTTTTATCTGGAGGCATAAGGTAACAGTGCAGGAGATGTCATTTATCAGAAAGATAAGTAATTTTTTTTTATATTTCATTTATATAGATATTTGTTATAAATTTATCTATGTTATACAGAGAGAGAGACATTCTAACACAAAAATTTAAACACCTTTCTAGACTAAAAATACTGCCGCAATCAATATACATTTCAGTAGACTTGTGTTGATGTACGTCTGTTCAACATACTGCTATCTGATCCCATGACTTGTAATGTTAATAACAAAATCAATCAAGCACCACAAAAGTGAATGGGAAGACTACAGTGGCCACATTTGAAAACAGAATTAAGAACACAAAACTGATTAACACTGCATAACCTTGAGACCAATTGGACTCCACAATGGCTGTAGTTTTTTATTTAGCAAGACACTCATGAAAGTATTTTTTAGAGTATGACAGGGTCAAATGAGATGGCAGATGGACTTGTTTAAAAGATGGGTACAGCAGGAGATGTAAGACCATGATTTACATCTCCCTAGCATACAGGAATTCAAACTCATCTCTCAAAATACTGCACTTACCACCAGGTTATCAGCAATTTATATTTTTATTCATGCATTTTGAAATCATGCCACTGTAGGAAAGAATTCAAAGCAAAGCCTTTCCAAAGGCAAACAAGCAAAATGCATCACAAGTCTGTAGCTCCCAGTTTACCTCACAGAAATGTCACGCTGGAAATCTGTGCAGGGCTATGTGCACAAGCCATGAAGTCTTTGAGTGACTCTCATAAGCTTAACAAGGTCTACGTTAAAGGTCATTAGAAGCAATGGGAGGAAAAATCCTGTAATTTTGATGGGATCAAGAAGCTTTTAGCTAGTCCCAGTGAATTCTGATTGTTCATGGAATACTGAGTCACTGGCGCCCAGAACTAGTACTTTTTAATTCCAGCAGCAAGTGGGTCTGTCTCAAAAATAACCTATTGGCTGGGGTATCTTGTGCTGTCCCTGCCATTTCTTGGACTAAAGGCTTTGTCAATATAAGAAATTGAAACTGTGTATATACAGCATCTTGATACTGGATATATAATCTGAGTATGTCAGACTACTGATCTAAAGTACTTTTTGGGGTTTATTTTCCATAAAACTAACCTTCAATGGATGATTTACAAAAGCAGGCAAACAAAAAAAACCCACCAAAACCAACACCAACCAAAGAAAGATAAAAAGAAACAAACAAAATCCCCACCACAAAAGAGGTGATACAGACTTTTTTTTCCAAATTAAGGGCTAGGTGACCTAAGAGAGAAGAACACTGACTCTTTGAGATCTGCATTTCTCTAGCCATCCCAGCCAAGCACTTCTTAACAAAGGAACATTTTTCCAGTGAATTAATTTCAAAGCAGCAGTCAGTTTGTTTTTTGGCTTTTTTTTTTCCCTTTTGCCTGATGCAAGGTGAAGAGTTGGGAGTGAAAGAGCTGATAGATTTTCCTTTGTAGACAGGTGTGATTTAGGGGATATTATTTCTGGTTTAAGTATACTGTGAATCACACAGATTTGAGTGCAAGGGTTGCACAAAATGTAACGAGTCAAATCCTTAATAAATATTTACATCGCTAGTGCAAAACTAAATAAACTATAGGTCCATAGTACTGTAACCTTTCATAAAAAAATGTAAACTAGCCCCCACAGGACATGTCAGCTTCTCATACATCATATGAAATCCAAGACAAACATTCAGGAGCAGCAGCATGCTTTGCAGCATTTATTAAGCTTGCTCCTTCATCCTATCTCCTTATGATTCTTCTAATAATGTATTATGTGGCAAAAGATTATTGGGTATTGTTGGCCTTTTTAATTAAAAAGTCACAAAATATGTGCCATGGAGAGATGAGAAAATTACATAGTTAGTAGAAGAGTGTATGGAACCTATAATGCACCACAGTATAATTGCTCTGCAAGGTACCTTCCCTTACTGATTTCTGTCAAAATCCTAATTCATATCTTGTTTCTTTCCAGCTTCCTTCTGCAATTTTATAACTGCATAGAAAAGGTTCCATTTGCCAATGGTTAATAAATAACTATAGCATGCTTGTAGTTATCAATAAGAGATTATTAACAGCTTACTGATATTTAGATTCCATAATAATGAACTATTTATTAAAACATGCATTCATCTTTCCTTGACCTTTTAATTAAAGTCTGATTTATAAATAATCCCCAAGAAATTACCTATTCCTATTTTATGAGGTACTCTTAATTCTCAAAGGTGTTTGTGATTTCCAAACACTGCAACCATGCTCACTCTATGTTGGGTATCAGTAATATATTAAATCCATAATCTTTTGCATTTGGTCACACTTCTGTTTTCCACCATCCTTTTCTGAGTATTCACTGTGTTTCCCTTCAGCCAAGGGCCCTGCTATAATTTATACTAGCTACCTCATCTAGAAGTCATTCCATTCAGGTGAGACAATCTCTTTTCTGGAGACTGAAGGAGAGAAATCTGCATGAAAACATATTTATATTCATAAAACATAGATGATTGTGCTTAAGATGTATTAAATCTTTTGCCTTAACCAGTGAGCAGCAGTGCCTAAGTTATCCTTTTCTTCATGAAATGTATAATAGTGCTCTTTTAAGACATGCTGCATTGTAATTACTGCTTTGCTACTGCAGTGTACTTCAGGGAATTGTAACTCACAGAACAAAGGTATCTTGCTTTTAGTTGCTGAACAGGCAATTAGCTTGCCCAAAAATGGCATGTTCATATCCCAGCAGCCCCATGAAGCAAGGAAAAAAGTCTATACATCATATCCTGAGCTCTCTGCTGTTTCACAGTCTAAGGTTCCTTTCACACATACTGCTGATCCGCGTTTGTCAGTGAAAAATCAGAATAACAAAGCAACATTCCACTCCCGCTTGTCACTTGTCATATCTTTTCCTCCAAAGGGTATTTGCGCTGGTCAGCTGTAGCACTTTGGAAATAGTCAGCATAGAGGCTGCCTCCTCTTGTCTACCTTTTGCAAGGAAGGGGCTTGGTAGCATATGCTGAAGAAGAATTTATCCCAAGCCCTGGCAGACCTTGTAGGTCCCCAAACTTTTCTCCATGGGCTGTGTTCTTGCAAGGGTTCCCTGAAAAACAGCACTTTTGTTGAATGTTAAGTCCAAGAAAAAAAGAACATTACAGATTTGTCAGCCATGCTGAAATTTAGGATTATTCTGGCAACAGAAACTGTTAAATTTAGGTGGAAAAAAAGTTACAAAAATAGTAAGAGCACCAAAAGACCCACAAAGTGAAGCCAGGCACCAATCACCTTTCCTTGCTGTCTCCTAAGATTTCTTGACGGTGTGTCTTGGTCAGGAAAAAAATTCTGCCACACGTAACTCCTACCTTTTAGAACTGACCTCCAGAACTAACATGAGAAGGTGGTAGCACAGCCTTCTTTACCTTGCCTGTGTTGCCTCAGGGAACATCTGCATATTCTTTTTCCTTTTGCCTATGGTAAAACTTCCCTTCCTATCTTTCATCTCATCCTTTTCTTCACCTTTTCATGAGATACAAGTTTTAGATTTATATTAAATATGTCAGTTTCTAACGACCCTTCTGTGTTCTTCAGAATCGGTACAGAACTTATAATACTGTTGCCGTGAATGTGATCCTTCATCTTTGTTTAGGGTTTATAATCTCATGGCATTCCTTAGTTTCACAGTCTTCATAGTTTAAATGACCTTCCTACTGAGCTCGTTGTTTTCAGAACTCTTACTATGGAAGCAATAGCATAGTCCCCTATGTAAGATTGTTCCCCACAACAATCCTGAGAATTGTTCCTTGATTGAAGAACAAGGATTCCTTTGAATGAGGGTCACCATTGGCTCATTGACCTTAAGCAGAGCCTAAACCACAGCTGTATCCATACAGACTTTAAATTAAAAAAAACCAAAACGTATTCAGCTTGATATAAGAAGACATTTTTTTACTGTGAGAAAGGTCAGTCGCTAGAATGACCTCCCCAAGGGTGTGGTAGAGTTTTTTAAGATGTGATTGGACAGGGTGCTGATCTCATTTAGGCTCCCTTGCCTATGAAAGGCTGGACCAGATCAGCTTTCAAGGTCTTTACAACTTGGGCTGTTATATAGATTTATATTATACATTCTGTAAATCTGCAAATAGCAGGTCTCTGTGATGTTGCAAAGGGAAAGGAGTTAATGGTCTTGTTTTCCATTTTGGTATGTCTACAGCTGTGCACTAGAAGACAACATATATAGCTAATATATTAGAAACAGTGGCCAAACAGAATACTGCAGTGCTCATTCTCACAGAACAGACATCTTGACCATGTTTACATTTACTATAAAAATTTAAAAATTAGTCCTTCAGCTAACCTCTTTTAGTTTAACAGATTAGTAGTTACTCCCCTTCTATTATACTGATGCCAGTTAACTATTTCATTTTTATTTTTTTCTCCTTTTGGTGTTTAATATTTTCCCTGGGAAATTCTTGCACATATACCTGTATTTTAAGGCCAGTTTTAACCATTGCATCTCATCTTTACTCAATTATTCTATCATACGTTACATCAGAATACCTGCTATTCTCACTCTCTACAAAGCCAGGGCTGTATCACACATCGTTCCCCAACAGTGATAAAGATCTAACTGGAGCAATTCCTAGAATTGCCCTGTGTATGCAAAATGGCATAATTACTCAACACAAATGGGCAATTCTTGAAATCAGCTTGCTGAATTAACAGAAAAGATTTATTTTCAATGAGTTATTCAAGGGATTTTTTTCAGGAGAAGTTTGTGATTCTTTCTAACAAAAGTAATTATGTCATATTGACAGAAATTTACTCTGTGTGGTTATTTAAGGGTGATGCCACAGATTTCTAGGAGGCTCAGATGACAGCAGGCAGTTGCAACTGCCATCAAGAAAGCAGCAACTCCTTTTACTCTCTGCAAAGTGCTGATGTGTCCACAGATTCAGTGAACAAACAACTTGCTCTCAGTACAGATGAAGCAAGCTGTGTCAACAAGACAGAATTTGAATTATTACATGCTGCTGTACATCTATAGAAGCAGAAGAAGGGAGTACATGATTATGGCCTACAGCCTGTGGTTAGGGAGGGAGTAATAGCTCTTCAGCATTAGTTGTTGATAGAAAACATCTGCTTCCTTTCCCATACCCAAACTGGTACTTGGGAAATGTCCCCTGATGGTATCTCTCCAAACTGGGTCATTCCTCTCCTTAGAATTCTTATGCAACTTTTGGATCCACTGGGAAATCATTAAACAAACCAGAATAAAATCAGACAAGAAACTTGTGAAGCCCGCATTTCTACATCACCTCTGAATTGTGGCACATACATAGCCTCTCACAGTATGAAAAGTGATGCCAGACCCTGTTGCTACAACTGAGGGCACAAAGAGTTTATTCTTCCCTGGGGAAGTAGTTAGGGTGTGCTGGTTTTGGCTGGAATCAAGTTAATGTCCTTCATAGTTGCTCGTATGGGGCTGTGTTTGGGATTTCTGCTGAAAACAGTGCTGATAATACAGGGATATTGTCTACTGCTGAGTGGTACTTGTACAGCACCAAGGCCTGTGGTAATTCCCACACCACCCCATCAGCCAGTGGGCTGGGGGTGCACAAGGAGTTGGGAGGGGACCCAGCTGGGACAGCTGACCCCAACTGACCAAAGGGATATTCCATGCCATATGACGCCATGATCATCATATAAAGCTGGGGAAAAAAGAAGAAGGGGGAGGACTTCTGAGATTATGGTATTTGTCTTCCCCAGTAACCATCAGGTGTGACGGAGCCCTGCTTTCTTGGGGGCGCTGAACACCTGCCTGGGGAGTGGAGAATGAATTCCTTGTCTTGCTTTGCTTTGCTTTGCTTGCATGCAAGGCTTTTGTTTTACATATTAAGCTGTCTCTCTTTCAACCACAAGTTTTCTCACTTTTCCTCTTCCCATTCTCTTCCCCATCCTGATACAGGGGAAGTGAGTGAGTGGTGATTTTGCTTAGCCACCATATTTTCAAACTTTGTTACCAGCACATTCGTTCTATGATATAAAAAATTATCCAGGTTGTGGAATGGTGATTGAAAGAGAATAAGCATATTAGAGGAGAGACAATTTTTCATTTTGAATCCAAATTTAGCCAAAAGGGTTGCAGGATTGATTTCACGGTCTCATGAAGCAGCTCTCATGAAGGAAGAAATGCAAGTCTTCCATTTAAGGAATATCTGCTTTCAGAAAGTGTGAATACAGGAATGGTTCCCCAGCCTGTGTTTTAATCCTTCAGAGTCTGTAGGGAGATATATTTGTATATATAAATTATATATGAATATACACATATATAGAGTATATATTCTTACAGATAGGAAAATTACTGAGCCTCACAGATAAGCATGCAAAAAGATAAGCTTTTCTTTTATGTTCCTTAATGATATACATACAGGAATCTTTTTTGTGTATTGTGTGAGTTTATATGTAATTAGTAGATAAGTGAGGTGAGGGAGATAGGAGTTTTATTTCAAGGTGCCTTTATTTTAGGTGTGTAAAATGTATCAGTGTTAAAATGCCTGTATATAATAGAGCATTTTATTCACATTGTGTGTATGTCAGATTGGTTACTATAATTGCATTCATGTCTCAAAGCAACTTGGTTTAAAACCTTTAAGGACTGTAGTAAAATAAAGCAGGGAAGCAAGTCTTAAAGTTTCCCCACATAATGGTGGACAATATGATAAAGCATCTCTTCACAGCTAAAGCATCCAGCCATTATGCTTCATAAATCCAAATCTGTATTACTCACATTTATTTACAATATTTTGGGAGAAATCTGGCACTGGACCAGAAATACAGTTTAAAAAGCAATAAATGTCAGAGAAAAAAATCCCCTCTGTCATCAAATGATAAAAGAAGGAGTTTGCTAAATATGTAGTGATGAATTAAAATATTGCGGCTAAAACAGACCTTATACATAATCTTGGAAGAGAAATCCTGGAGATGTAGAGATATTGTAGTAAAAGCTAGCTGCTCTGTAAATAAAAAAAATAACACACTACAATGAGCCATCTGCTTGCTCTTAATGTAGACAATTGGAAATTCTTATACAGCATGCATTTATTTACTTTAAGAAATACATTATTTCATTCATCTTTAAGTGTTTAGGAATATTAATTAAAATGTCTAAGAGGAAGGATTTGAAGTAGTAGGTTCTTACTGTTGTTCCATTACTTGCTCTACGACAAATCCATTTAAAGACACAGATCTGGCTTTCCTGATATGCAGAATGCAATAGCAAAGCCAAGAAATTACTCCTCTAAATGCACACTCATGTCTCTTGATTCAGTGGGACGGTTGTTCACTACTGTTGTTCGCTAAAGTCCAAATCCATGATAGTGTTTTGGGGGCAAAATTGCAGAAAAACTGACAAAGATCAAAGCTGAGATTCTGAAAATTCCTAATGCTAGTTCCTGAAGTATTGCTGGTCCAAAAGTAACTAAGAACAAAACTGAACAGGCTGCTTGCATCCCAGCCTAAAAAGGATTGGTGAAGTGTGGCAGTGTGTGGGGGTTTAACCCCAGCCAGTAACTGAGCACCACAGAGCTGCTCACCCACTCCTTCCCTCCAATGGGATCAGGAGGAGAATGGAAAAGAACTCGTGGGTTGAGATAAAGCCAGTTTATTAGGATAACAAATGAAGATTGTAATGATAATAATAACAATTACAATAATTATAGTAATAATAATTTAAAAAATAAAAACAAATCAAAACCACCAACAAGTGATGCGCAAATGCAATTGTTCACCACGTGAAAAGAAGTCTATCCCAATGGTCACTTTGTTTCTGAGCAATGATCCTGCCTCCCATCTTGTTTCACCAGTTATATCTGGAACCTGACATACTATAGCAAGAGGAGGTAAGTATCCAAGCAATCTCTGCTTTTCTTCAGTAATGTTTTTGGTAACCTGCATATTATCACCCCACTCAACTACTTATTTGTCTCTACTTGGAGTTTGGGAATAATTTTCTTTACCTTGACTGTATCTGTAGCAGCAGATGGTCTCTCATCCATGGACAGATGAAGCTAAGGTAACACAACTAAGTGATAGCAGAGCTTCCCTGGCTCACTACAAGCAGAGTATATTAACCCACCATTTTAGCCTACAAAGTCAGACCCCATGCCCTCTTTCCGAAAGCTAAGGGGAAGGAACAGAAAAATGTGGATAATACACACTCAGTAGCTAGTTACAGGACCTTCTCCTGAACATGCTATGCAACCTCAAGTTGTCAGATTTTACAAGCCCTATTTTCTGACATGGACTGGTACAAGATATTGTATGTGAGGCAGTTCCCCTGCTGAAGTTGTTTTAGTGTGCATAAAATAATTGAATCTTCACAGTACACAATAAGAGTTCATTAGAAAAGTGTAATGTAGTGGTGAAGAAGTAGCCAAGAGTTCTAAAATAGAGTAGCAAACACGTGAAGGAATGCTTTATGACTCAATAGGTCAAACACACATTTGATGATAGTATAACACGTCTTCTCTTATTTCCCCTGACAGGGAAAACCTTTGCTTCTGTCTGTGTTTTATCAGGAAGGGCTTGATTCAGACACCTACTTCCAGTGGATGGATCACGAAGCAGAGTCCTGACCATGCAATGAAACTCCAAAACCCCAAAGAAGGAGCAAGTACAGAGCATAACCTTCTCTGCTACACTTCCCATTTGCAGACTTATTAGGATGTCTGATGTGAGTCACATCCTTTTCTGCCTGATTTGCCACATGCATATTTCATGACTGCAATGCCAGGCTAGGAACAGAAGTCAGAACTGTGAATTCCTCTGTATTAGCAAAACTGCTCAACACTGATGCCGTATTACTGGACATTTTAGTGCCTAAGCTTTTGTGCAGCCTCAGCCCTGTGCTGTGCACAAGGAAAATGATGGAATTATGCAGGACACAAAAATCATTAGATCTCTAGCCTGTTATAAATTGGCAGGAGTATAAATACTTACTTACAGGTGCACGCTTAATATGATTGCATCATACAAATAAAAGCACTTACTGCCTAAGTACCTACAAAGTCATGAATATTTTCCAATTATTTTCTTATGTAAACAGTTTCTCCCACTGCCACAAGGATATTATTGGTGGACAAAAGGGGGAAAAAAATCAGTGCAGCAATGAATGTTGATCTGGCATTCATAAGCTATCACACCCCATTAAGATGAAGGCTACACTGAAAAAATGTACGCCCCCACAAGATAATACAACTGCCCATAGCCAACGGGATCAAAAATCTGACAGCTTTTACACTGCCATTTCTGATACCACAGACGATGCTACTTTGACAGGCATTGTCAAATCCCTGTCCCATGGTAAGGGCAATAGGACAAGGAACTGGTACTTTGAATGCTCAGACATGAAAAAGCCATTTCATTTCCCTGGAGATATTGTAGAAAGTCATTAAAGAACATTGGTTACTTTAGCAAAATGAAGCCCTTAAGGATAATCCAAAAAGCAGACATGGGTTTGGAGAAAAATATCCTGGATTTCATAACTTTTTTCAAGATAAAAGTCATAAGGGTACTTGAAAAGTCAAAGAGGCAAATGATGACTTTTAACATATGAAGTGATTTAACACCTCTAGTGTTGATGGGAATAGGGTTAGGTGGACAAAGGAAATTACAAAAGTCAAGCCTAAAGTATAAATATAAATCTTGTAAATAAAATATGTGGGTGTAAAAATATTACTATTATAGAATTGTTCCCAGAACCTAAATGCCAAAAGGAAGTAAAGGAAGTGAGGAAGTAAGATTCAAACAGCAGGAAAAAAAAACTTTGTTATTTATGACTGTTGATGTTTATTCTTTTTTTGGCAGATTATTATCTTACAATACAACAGATTTCTGAAGCTGCCTTGGTCTATACAGATACGAAGCCCATGGGAATATATGAAAAGAGATCTTTCAAACTGTAGCAGGCATTTTTTTCTTTCTTCATTTCCTTAAATCCACCAAAAAACTGTGGCAGATGCCATTTTTCGCCCACTTTTCCAACAATGTAATAGAAAGTCCAATCATGAGTGAATGTGAGGGAAATGGCTAGTGACACCAAGTTCAATGAGTTGTTACACCTCCAAATGAAAGCACTGCACAGCTGGAAATCAGACCAAGCTGTATATTAAAATAGCACCACTGAAAGACAATTATGCGTTGCTAGTGATGTCTCTAAAGTGAAAAACTCTTTTTTTTTATCCTTCCTGTATAGCAAAAGTTTCCTCCATTAGGAAAAAGTCTATCATTTTATCCAACTTTACTATGCAATATTCAATTAAAGTTTCGATGGATTTATCAAAAATCTTCAGGATACAAATCTTCAGGATTCCAAACCAACAAACAAAAAAATCTTCACCTGTCTTTAAAAGCATATAAATATCTACACATACAGATACCTCTGTCTACTGAAAGCTTTCTAGTCATAGAAGTGTAGCTGAGATGATTATTCTTTAACTCCATTTACCTGGTATCAGTTATGTATACTTTCAGTGCTGTCTTCATAGAGGAAGGTTTGGGTTTGTTTGTTTCTTTAAATTGAAAAATCCATATCTATTTTCCTCCTGGGAAAGATTGCTGGAATGCATTAATCTTCCAGCAGAGAAAAATTATAGGAGAAGTAATAAAAACAAACAAAATAGTAAATGGTACAGAGTATATATCAAGCACTTCAGCTTTTCTCCTTAGACATAGAGAAGGGGCAGCTAATGAAAATAAAATTGAATTGAAACAGTGAAATTATTGGTATGGTTAGAAAAGATGACTAGACCTTTTCCCATACAGCTGCTTATTGCAGATATTCTTGCCCCATTCTCTGAAGCAATTGGTTCTAGGCACTTTTCCGTACAGGACTTCAGGCTCTAGAAACAGTGGTTTGTATCCGCTTCTGCTTTTTCAATCTGCTTTAAACCCATTGATACAAGGTTTGTTCCAATGAAATTAGACATGCAAACTCTTTTCATACATATACCTTACTATTTCCTCTGCTGCCCTGAGTAGACCTATGTTCTTTTAGGCAGCTCCTACGGCACAGTAAATGTAATACATTGAGATCTCTTAAAGTGTTGGGATAAACTCACACTTAGCTATTATCAGAGTCTCAATACATTTTGTCAGCTCTTGGCAGAACTTGAAAAAATATTAAATTACTATGAGAAAGCTCTTACTTTATGTGGTATGAAGATCAATGGCAAATAAAAAAAGACATAGAATATGCCTGTGCTGGAGTTATAATTTAATGTATTGCTAACATCTGTTTTCCTTGTACGACTAGGGATACTCATGCTTTTGTTTGTTCTTTATTACCAAAATTTTCAGTCTTTTTATATTAACTATGTGTTACTGTCACATAAAGAAATTCTACATAAAACAGTTCTCACACATGTAAGTTTAATGCTCCCAGCTTCGGTTTCTTTCTCTGAAGGGCTATGAACCCTTTTCTCTCACCTTCCAGGTGAAGGTTTGAATCAGTATACTACATGCTTCTGTGAGAGCAGATGCTCTCATGTCATTCTATTGTGATTGTTCCACTTTAATATTAAATATAATATTATCATTCTGTGTTCAGTAGACCAGAAAGAGAGGGTGAACAAACATAAACATGACTGTATAGGTTACCTGTTAAGATACTTACCTAGAAAAAAAAAAACAAACACACTTTCCATTACTCTCTATGCTACAATGCATCCTTAAATGAAAAATGTTTACATTTTTACTAGCATTTCAAAAAGAACCTAGACTTCTTAGGTGATACTTGTATAACAAAAAATGGGAATCCTGCTCTCTGATCCACACCATATGGAACTATTTCAACAGGAAGGAAGAAGACTGAAAAGTATCATGAATATCAGGGATATGAAGTAGAGGAACTAATTAAAAATGTCTCTAAGACCACCAAGAAGAAGGAAGAGTTTCAAATCTCTAAACATCTTAATACTGAAAGTGTAGGCTAAAAAGAAAGAGATGTCAAGAGTAGGAGGACATTACTTTTTCTTTTCCTTTGCACAAGTACAATCGAGAAGCACCTTCTAAGGATGAGTCTCAACAGGAATGAAATGTGAGGACTGCTCAGTCTCTCAATTTCATCAAGCTTTCAGTAAGTTAAGCACAGTCTCAGAGTAGTCAGACAGTTTAGTATCTCAGGGTTGCTATTGTAGAAACCTGAGAGACCTAGTGACCTTTTGAAGTTAAGGATGCAGATGTGTTGGGGGGATTTGACTAAATTTTATATTAGGGATGGCTACTGATAAATCTGAGCATTTAAGATGAGCAAGGGCATGCTGACGAAGATATACAAAACCGTGCTTTTGTCACTGTGTTTCAGCAGAATGCTCTGGACCTCCAGATGCAGCACCCAGCCCGACTACCCAAATAGTATGTTAAGGCCAGGTATGTTGCAATGGCATAGTTGCACAGATCCCAGCTTGGTGTCAGCTCAAGCTCCATCACAGCGGATATCAAAAGGCTTGGAGAGGTTTTGTGGATTCAGCCCAAGTCACAGGAACTTGGTCATAATATTTCATGTAGAAGTTGTCGATGAGATAAAATGCAGCCCTGACCACCTCTGCCATCCTAAAAGCTTAAAAGCAGCTGAAAAGCTGAATAGAAACCCTAATTATGAATTCAGATCACAAGGAATGATTGCATAAAATGCAAAAAAAAATGATCCTTCTGTTCTCTTCCAGTTGGTCTGTTTGCTTCTCCACAAAGTGCCTTGTATTATGTCATTCAACTTGCGACTAAGCTCTCCAGCATCAATCAAATGCAGACTGTTTTGTTGATTTGAGTCAATGTGGAAAAGAAGATTGACAGACATCAGCCTTTCAAAGACTTCTTTTCTAACCTCTTTAGCCTGTGTACAGCCTTAATTTGTGTACAAAACAAGTGATCAGCATAGGAACAAATTCCTAAAGCAATGGAGAAATAGTACTGTACATTTAATATAGGTCTAGACAATAGTGATAGTGTTAGTTTCTGAATTAGAGCATAACAAACAGGGGCATATACAGGTTAATTAGTAATAAAGTTGAACTATTAAAGTGGATCTCAGTTAATTCATAGGTTTTCAAACTATTTTAGGCTAGATGGATTCTAGCCAAGGCTCCAAGCTTATGAAACAGTGATTCATGGCTAATAAGGGCAAATGCCCTAGAGATACGAATATTTGTTACCCCAACATGCTGACCTTTTCCCAAAGAGGCAGAAATTTAATTATCTCCTTTGAGAAGCACAATTATAGAAAAAGTCAAAACCTGATTTATATTCACTTTCTGCATTTTTCACAGATAAATAAGTAAGGAGAAAGAGAAACTGAAGGAACATTTCCAATAACCAGAAACAAAATTAGTACATGTGAGTGCATATATTTTGAGGGTCCAGAGACATTTTTTTTTCCTGCTAATCATCTAAATTTTGTCAGCTCTTTAGATTTTGTCTCACTTAGGTTCATAAGCCATAAAGCACAATACTCTCTTTACAGTGAAGTCAAAACTCAGAAAGCTGACTTCCTCTCTTTCTCTCTGTGTGTCTGCTGTGGTTGGCATTATTCTCTTCACTGGCAAGGTAACGGGACAGAAGGGTCAGTGACATGTCTCAGGTGACAGAGCCAAGCATGTAGCTGTCAGCCCCAGATTCACCACCAGCATATTACCACCACATTGCCACACTGGCAGGTTTTGCAGGGAATGTTGCTTTAAGTCGGAGTGCAAATGCCAAATAGTAAGTGGGTTTTGGTCAGGGATCAAAAAATTCAATTTTGTGAAAATTCATTCTAAGACATATTTTTCATTTGTTTATCTATATGTGGAATTATCTGTATTAATTTTGTTTCTTGTATTAAGAGCCCTCCAAGATCTAAAATCATGACACTGTGAAAATGTGCTGATTAAGTCAGTAATTGTCCATGGTTAAGGCATTTACATTAAAAAATAATAAAAAAACCTTCTTAATTATAAATGGAAAACAAGCTGAATGCAGATTAGCTGACACACTTTCATCAAGTGCACTTCTTTAAGAGTGATCTGAGCTCTGATCTGCTATACTCACAGAGGATCTCTTGGGAATATATCTCCTGTAAGAACATATCTTAATTTGCTTGGGTAGTATTTTTAGCATTTTGATGTCTTCCTCCCCCCTTTCCCACCAATGAAATAAATCATATTGTGGTCATTAGGTAAACCCATTCATCCAGTTCCATTTGCTATAATTCTGCCTGCTACTGTGTAGCCTAGGGCTATTGATCAAGCATAGCATTCCCATCCAAGATTGTGTATGTGAGCATGTGTTTAATTAGAAACTTAATTTATCGCAATGACAGCCTGGAAACTTTTAAACACAGGAATTCTTATTCCTATTTCTAGCTCTTAAAACCATAGATGCCCTCTTTCATTTCAGACAGCTTATTTGCTTTATACAAAAACTATTTCCATTATTAAAATTAAGTATGAAATACAAAAGACATTTTCATTCAGCTCTTTTTCAGAAATTTTATCTAAGAACATGAGCCTCACAAAGACAGAAACAAAAATTATTTAAACTAATATATGTTTCTACTATGTTACAGAAGCATAGGTCCACAGAGACATAAAGGCACCTTCCATCTCCTGCTCAGTGCAGAGTCACTTACAGGAGGCTGCTTAGGACCATGCCCAGATGACTTCTTAATATCTCCAAGGACGGAGACCCCACAGCATCTGTGGACAATTTGTGACAATAGTAAAGTGCTTTCTTATGCTTAAAATGAATTTCCTGTATTTCAGTTTGTGCCCATTGCCTCTTGACATGTTGCTGGGCACCACTGAGAAGAGTCTGACCATGCCTTCCTACATATATACACCTAACACATGTAATACATCCCTCAGGTATTTACATACGCTGGTAAGTGTCAAAAGCCTTGCTGAGGTCAAGATAAATAACATCCACCACTTTTCCTTATTTACCAAGCCCATCATTTCATCATAAAAGGCTCTCAGGTCAGTCAGGCATGATTTGCCCTTCATAAATCCATGCTGCCTACTCCCAGCACCTTCCTCTACTTCATGTTTGGAAACAGTTTTCCAGAGACCAAAGTGAGGCTGAGTGGCCTCTAGATCCCTGGATCCTTCAGCTCTCTGAATACCTCATTGCTGCATCCCATCAGGTCCCAGGGAATTATCTATGTCCAGGTTGTTTGAATGTTCCTTCACTAGGTCCTCCTCCACAGACAGTTACTCCAGACTTCCCTTTGGGTCTCAGGGTCCTGGGATTCTAAAGGACAAGTCTTACACAGGTGGTGAAGAAGACACTGAGAACCTCAGAGTTTTCCATGTCTCCTGTCAGCAGGTCCTTTGCTCCGTTTTAGCAGAAAGTCTACATTTTGCCTGGAGTTCCTTTTGATGTATCTATAGACAGACATTTTGTTGCCTTTCACACTCACTAGGTCACACCCCTAGAGTGTTTTGGTGATCCTAACCCCATTTCTGCACACCCAGACAGTGTCTCTATATTTGTCCTAGGTAACCTCCCCTTGATTTCATGACTTATACACTATTTATGTTTGAGTTTAGTCAGGAGCTCCTCATTTACCTATTGAGGACTCCCACCACTTTTGTGAGACATGAAGGGGTCCAAAAGGACAGCATGCCTAGCTGGCATCTTGATTTCAGAGCATGCACAAGTTGTCATTTTCCACCTGGAGCGGTGAAGACTGTCAAAATAATTTGTTCTGGGCACTCCAAGCACAAAACTATTATTTTTCACCACAGGAAACCACCTCCTCGAGACTGTGAAGCCCTACACAGCATGCCTGTTTCAGGGGTGTCTCCTCTGAAGACACACAGCAGCAAGATCCCAGGTTTCTGATGGTGGTTGCCATCCCTCCCTCATGGGCACAGCCTTGTTGGACACAGGCTGAGCTGCAGGGAACAGCTGTGTGAGCAAGGGTCCCCCCTCTCCTGCCTGCATCAGAGAGACACAGGTCCAGAGCATGATCTTGGGTCCCTGCTGATCAGGTGAAATGCAGATATAAGCTGAATGAAATAGTGAGTAGAAGTCTAAGTGAAGCAAACAAGTTAAAATACGCTCTAAGGGAGACTTGAATGATTCTGAGAAGAGAACTGGTTTGTCATCGGGGTACTAAAACCTTAAAAAATTCACATTCAAGGAACGCTATATTTTTGCCCCTTCATTTCTGGTCATAACATGGCAATGTAATGCACAGCTAAAACTTGGATTGTAGGAGGCAAATTAAGTTTCTGTAATTTTCATCTGGTATGATAAACCATCTCCCCTGCTCTCCTTCAAACAAGATCTTTCCCGTATTCTTCCCACATTCCCAAATAATGCTGACTTTACTCATTACCTGTATTTCCTAGTCGTTTCCTCCTAAAATTACCTTTTTTTTTTTTCCTTAATACTTGTGTACAGAAGAAAAACAACTCACTCCTCTCTTGCAAGGCTTCAGCTGATGTGTTTCTCCTAAGATTAAGGGAAAATTTGTGGTAGGTATGCTTTGATTTGTGCGTTATGAAGACTTCTCAGTCAAGATGCATGCACAATTACACAATATAAAACACCCTTCTAATTTATTACTGATTATGGATGAGGAGGATAGTACTCACTAATATTTTTTCTTGGCCTTTCCGATTGTTTCTTTTCCAGTGTGAATACCTTTCATAGCCTCTTCGCGTTCACTGAAAGGCTGCTTCTTCTAAACCTATTGTTAACAAATTGATTATTAGGCTTATAATACTATTCTAGCTAATCTCACCATTGTTGAAGTATTTCATTGTCCTGAAATGGGTGGGTTGGTGTCGGCTTTTTGGAGTTTTTGCTTTAGCTATGTAATAAAATTTTCAAGGCACTTCCCATACTGGTTGCTTGTGATGAACCCTGCAGTTCATGTTCGACCACAGTCAACCCACTGAAACACTTTGTTCTGTATTATTTCTTTCCAACATAAACCGTGTTTCAGTAGTAAATACTTGATTTCCAGCAAACATAATGTGCTGTCCAAGAAGCTGGCAAAGAAAAAAGCACATATAACCTCAGGATTCGTCCTCTTCCCAAGGAGTACACCCCTGGCCACAGTTTCTAGAGAAGATGGAGGAAGAGTTTGTGCTCCTGTTGGGACATCCTTCAACTTAATGTTTTACCCTATTTTGAAATTAATTTGGCACTGTACCAATTCATCCATGTCCTAAGTTTTGCCTATGAAACTGCATCTTATTATATTGTGTGATGATTCAATGAATAAAAACAAAACAAAAAGTGGTAAAAAGGAGTTTAACTTAAAGAATTTCTGTTGTGTAGCACATTATGTCCAGCACTAATAAAGCGACGTAGATGTGGCAAAGAAATTAGAAATGCATGTGTTCTCTGCAATAATTTGACAACACTATTTATCATCTCAGAAACCTTCTTTTTTTTTGGTCTTATCACAGGTAAAGAAAAACATCACTCGTGCAAATCTTTGCCATCCACTGAAATGTGAAGATGTTCTTCTTTAGGCACAGAAAGGCAGTTTTCTACTAGTAAACCGATTATGTCTGACATCTTTCCAGTAGTTTGAGGGTCAGTATTTCCCTAAGTTAATTGCAACTGCTGAGTTGGATATGTTTTTTAAAATAAAATCTATCTTTACCACATGAACCACCGCTTTGTGGTTTTCATCTCCAGTTGCCCTAGCACCTCTGTGCAAAGAGGTGCAGGGAGGTCTATATCCCCTCACTGAGATAGACACAGTAGAGTGATGCTCCATGAGTACTGTGAAACTTTAAAGAATCAGACCCTCTTTTTAGTAGTTTATAGTATTATACAGAAGATAGTAAGTCAAAAGTAATGTCTTAAAGAAGGGGTTGTCGGTAACAAGGTTCTTTGTTCTTGCAAAGGAAAAGGTTAAATTTCTCTTGGATTCCTGTTCTCTTACTCATTTTACTTATTTCTCTTGCCTCATCCTCCACCCACAGGGTAGAGCTCCATCACAGTGATATTTTTCCTCCTAGTTGTCCTTGTGGGGCAGGCAACAGTGACTCATTTATTCTATTTCACTCTTCAAATGCTCTTTTTTATATTTCCTCTGTTCTAATGATGTTGTATCCATGCCAAAGCTTTTGACTCCATGAGATGTCAGACTTCTCTGTTGTTACTCGTAATTAACTTAACAACTTATCACTCATCAACAGAGCCTTTAAATAATCTAAATTTCGGCTTTTACTTTGCAGTATACCCTCCAATCTTTTTGCCAATTTATTTTTTTTTGTCCTGAGTTCTCTGCTCATAAACACTGCCAATCTACTTTACTTAATACATTTCTGATTGTATTAAATTGGACCATTTACATGTTAATACACCTGTATTTGTATCCAAAATCTATCCCTAATGATCGTGGTACTTACCATATCCATTTTATTTAATAAAATTCAGTCTGAAGTTTTTCCTTGCTGAGTTGCCTATAACACACACTGATATAAAAATGAGTTCTACATAAAGCGTTAGGCCTCCTTATTAATGAGTGAATAAATTATACAAATTAAAATTCCCTAGATATTACTGTAGTCACTAATCTAATGCTCTCAGCTATCTCTGAGTGTGCTTCCCTACCCTGAACCACAGGTAGTAACTACTTTTTCCTTCCCCCTCAATACTTCAATTTAAACTGACTCCATATTTCCACATTCCCCTTCATTTTTAATAATCCTCAACACAAGTTGACTTGTGATGAGGATTATTAACTCACAGTGCCACCTCCCCCTACTTTCCCTTACCAAATATTCTGAGGCAGAGTGCCCTCCAAATTTCTAATCTTATCACAGAAACTACACACTACACAAATAAGAATTGGCATGGGTTTACCCAAAGTTTTTTAAATAGTATTAATAAAATGGAAAAAAAGGAAGTCTTACAACCACCGTCAATAGAAAGACTATTGAGACCTTGTGTAGACTTTATGTGCCAACATGCTGCTATTTGTAGAGCCTAGGAACCTCTGTATTCAACCTGTAGCAAATAGCGTTAAGCACTTCTGAAAATGTTAAATTGCTCAGACAGCAACTCTGTAAAGCTGTTGCAACAGCATTATTAGTGTTGTGTTTCAATATCTACTTTTTGTTTTCTGTGAAAAGCCATGCATCTGCCTGACACCATTCTGATGCAAGACTAAAGAAGAGAGAACTTCCATGAAAAAATAGTTGTTTTTTCTGAGTTCTGTATAATGGAAATTGTACCCTCCCCAATATATTTCTGTGTACTTAAGATCAGCATTTTAAAGTTGTCACTTCAATAAAAAAGAGTATGACCAGCCTTGTTTTCTTCCCAGAACATCATCAAAAAACAGTTCCAGAACCAACAGAGCAAAGATTTTGGGCTTCAAAGGGGAGCTTTTCTTTCTTGTAAGACTCTAAAACCTCCAATCTCTGTGGCAGATTCACTGCTTTATGCATAATAAAAGGAATATAAAACTTAATAAAAATATCAGCAAGCTGCAGCAGTGTTGGAGACTGATTTCATTTAGATTTGTACTCTGTCATCAAAACTGCTTTTGCTGCTTCCCCTCTCGGTGCCACATAACCACATTGCCCCACTACTTTTCCTTGGATCTTTGGCAGGATGGACTAGGTCAATGTGGTGCAACGGACTGCTGATCACTTGTTCATACATAGCTATAGACAGACAGGCAAGTTATTCAGACTTTTCCTCAGCTAGAGGGACTAGTTGAGTCATTCCTCCAACAGTTTTCAGTTGTTGTGATGCTTGCACGATTGAAATAGTCTTGGAAAAATCTCTGTCTTTCCATCCCATTTAGTTAAAAGTGATCAATGGGTTCAAATGCTAACAGAAGTCAGAAAGAGCACAGACACGAGGGACAGCATGCAAACACAAGCTTCCTTTGTTTTTCTTTTAGAATGCCAGGCTAAAAAGTAGTAAAGTGACTTATTCCTGTGCAATCTACACTTCATTGTGCATCTCAGAGGGAATACCATGCCCACGAATTCAATTTTTCACATTCCTTCACTAAATCTGTGTGTGTCAAAGAAAATCATGGGTATGCTCTTATTACTTGTCTGCCAGTGAGAGTGCTTCCTTACTGCTTCCCTTCTATGTGATAGGACAGAAATGTCTATTCCTTAGTACTAAATACTTAACTACATGACCAATACTAATGACCTTAAACTATGGATAACACAAAATGAATATCTAAAAGAGGCATTTCTTCTCATTCATAGAAAATGTATTTTATTTTTCTGTCAATAAGGAGAACACTGTTCTGGACTGTGGATTTTAAAAAGAAACTAGATTTCTGCCTGTCCAAGGCTGACTGAACTTCAGGATGCACAAATGAAAAAGTACTATCTGGAGAAGAGCAATTCTGAGGCTTATGCAAGCGCATGGTCTGCTTTGAAGTAACACAACCTACCCAGCTGCACTCTGGGAAACTAGAAATACAGATAGCTATACTAAAAAAAAATTACGCAGATAAACGCATGTACAGAATAGCTCATAGTCTGCTACAGAGTTTTCTGCCTCTGTTAAATCTATACATCAGTGAAATTTATCTATGGCATATACGCTCAGCTACACAGCTGAGCAGCAGCAATGAATCAAGAACACCAGATAAACTAATGTGAGAAAATACCTTTTCTCATCTGTTTTTCCAGTCCTGCAGTATTCAGAGGACCAAACATTTGTACAGCTATAAAACAGTGTATATCTGCAAGTCAGCACCCCCTCTTCACACAGGATTTTCAAACTCACCCCAACAGCTGCCCTTCCATGCTACCCACTGAGCTACATGACTGGTTTAGGAAGCAAGTGGTCTCACAGCAAAGCTTGATTGCCTTGATTTATCAGTGGGAGGCAGAAGAGCTGTACATCTTGCTCTAGGTGAATATATATACAAGTTTACATTTCATATCAGCAAGAAAGGCATTTGAAAGCCTGTATTTAAAAAAAAAAAAAAAAAGAGAGAAGTATTCATCAGTCTAATATTGGCCTGACTAGCGTAAGAATACGATTCTTCCTCTCAGCCTACCCTCTCTTAAAGTATTAAAGGAAAATATGCATTGAGTAAACATACCTTGCATTTCTTCCAGAACAATTTTAAACCTTTTTTTCTATATTTTTTTCCTGTGGCAGACTACTTACTTAACCAAAAGCCTCTCAAATGTCATTTTTATCTTTCCCTCATGCTACCTCACCATTTCTTTCAAGGCTCAGTTTGGGAAGCTATTTATTTATATATTTGTGTGTTTTGGTATTTATTTATTTATTTTAACCATCTTAACATCTAGATATATGATCAAAGTAATGGTCTGTGACAAAAATATAAAAACACTTGCTGTACCCTACATTCATTATCAATCTCTGTCTGCCATTCATTTTTTCCATGTCCTCACCACTTCTTTAGCATCTTTTCTGATTTTTTTTCTCCTGGTTCTTTTTCTCTTCTTTTGGCAGACTTACAATACACCAGTGTTTTAAAATCTTTTAAATGCCTTTTGTTCTCTTTACCCCTCTAAAATTCATCTGACTGATGTACATGCATGACTTTATAAAGATGTCTGAACTACATTTTCTTTGCTCTGATCCATTCTAAAGATAGAAGGACCTTATTTCAAAGTGCTTTCCGCAGCCACAAGACTTCGAATAGTTTTTTCTCCCTAAAATAAATGCTGACATCATATCAGACTCACGGTCCTTTCACTCATTAGAACTTTAAAAGAAACAAAACTGTTGCAAAAACTCATAGTGAAATAAAGTAAGTAGCACAATTGTTCCTCTGATACCACTTCAGTGTGCTAAAAGGGAGGCAAGAGAAGGGAAACAACCACAACAGAAAAGCACAGCTTGAAGAAATGGGCCAAAATAAGTCCCATTCTCTTGTACTGATGTGTTAGAAGCATCCCTCCTGTGAAAAACCTGTCTAGCATGCACATGGTCCTTGGCTGACAGCATATTTTCCTGCAAGAAGACAATCGATTTCGATTAATATATCAATTGTGCATTTTGTGTCAGTGCTCAGAACAAGTGTACACCCACATATTTATGTACTATCATTTTTCCACTGTGTGAAAAGCATATTGTTTGTATTTGCTCAAATTAACAAGTGTTAATAAATCATATCATGAAATACATTTGATACATCACTTCTGTCAGTAAGCCATAGGGGGGTAAGGAAAAGAAATATTGCTTCATGCATATGTTTTAGGGACATTTTGTTCTTGCTCTTCATTGTCTCACTTTTCCAGACTCCAGTCAGAAACTCAGCAAATGAGGGCTGACTTGTTTAGCACTCGGCAAATGTGCTGAAATGAGTTTAGTCACAGCCCACACAGAATGCTATTTCTATTTACTGAAGTCCAAATCTTCTCCACAAGTGAGGATCATGGGTCAAAGATCAGCCAGTTTTATTTCCAAACCTTGCTTGTGGAAGAATACAAAAAAAATTGTCACTTAGCCAGCTTTATATGAAATAAACGAAAGCACCACGCAAGCGGCTTTTACATGAAACAAATATAAGGTACATAAAATACATTTAATTAAACATTAGGATATATTATCATAAATGTGTAACAACAAATGTTGACAGCAATGTGACTGTCCAGCTATGAAAAGGCTTGTTTTGTGAAATATTGGTTTGATTCAGGTCCACATTCAGTGTTTGCTTTTAGACTATGCTACTAAAAATAGTGCATCTAAAATGCTTTTAAGACATGTTTATGACATATCTGATGATATAATAATTTTGCTTAGTTCCTATTGACATTAAAGGGATATTTTCTGCAGGATTTTCTGTTTCCACCCCAGGTCACATGCTGATATATGATGCCATTAGTAAGCCATCTTTAGTCCAGTTTCTCCACCAGATGCATATGTTTTTAATGATTTTTTTCTTTGACAGGATGAGTGAGTTTTTACTGGTTGCTATACTGAAAGTGGCAGGCAACTGATAACGTGCTGCATGGATCTGTCCTTCCATTCATTTATTTCTTGCAGATGTACAATTTTGGTTTTAGACATAAGAGTTCTGTGTCAGATCAGATGCACATAGGCTTAGGGGGTCTATTCAATAAGCCATAAATTCTGTAGGTGGCTCTTGATACTACTATAAAGTTGTGGTGCCTTCACTCTTTTCAGCTCAACATGCTGCTTTACTTTTTCACACTCCTGCAGAAGCTCAGAGTCACAACGAAGGGAAAAAAACCAAAAACAAACCCCCAAACTAAACAAAACCAGAAGGACAGGATCTTTTTTCTCTGCAATAAAGTGTGTGGTGTTCTCACATGCACAGTGTGCAACCCCCTAATTAAGGTCACAGCCTTTGTTCCCCACTTGCTTTCTCTCTCTTTATCCTAATGCGATCAGAGTAAATGCTGTATTCCGCTGTGACTGACAGAGAGGAGAACATTTTTCAGGAAAGAAAAGAAGAAAAGGGAAAGGGGAATGAAGAAAACATAGAGACCAGATGGAGATTTCCCAGATCCTAGGGGACTTGCCCAATTTGAGAACAGCAGATTTAAAAGCAACTTTAAATTTATCCTAAAAGAAAGTGTGAACTCAGCATCAAGCACTAGTTAAGATATTTCTGTAATCGCCCTATATGCATACTTACTCTTATAAGCAATGATAAGGACAGGACTTGCTGAAAGGTGCTATGGATTATCATTTTGAAAAAGAAAAAATTCACACACCCATTTAAACCTCAGTTCCCTATCTTGACAGATGGCTCTATATATTTAGTCTTCTCATGTGTCTTCAGGCTGGATTGTTCCTCAAACATACAGCTATGACTTAGAATCATAGAATCATAGTATCATTAAGGTTGGAAAAGACCTCCAAGTTCATCTAGTCCAACCGTCCCCCTACTGTGTATATTACTAACTAAACTGTGTCCCTAAGAACTGTCATCCAACTTGTCCTTGAATAGCCTGAGGGATGGTGACTCCACCACCTCCCTGGTGGACTTATAACTAATTGCATTACTGGTTTGAATTTGTTTCTATATCATCCCATACCCTTGTGAAACAAGCTGTCACAGAAGCAGTATAGCTATGTTACTGCAGAGCTCTGCTAAGGTGACCGCTTTTCAGCCAAGTACACATTTTATTAAAGACTAGCATGAAAACATGAGAAATGTAAAAATCTATTACTTATGCATGTGGTTTACTACACTTGTTAATCACCTTTGAATCAAAACTGTTATTTCTCGTGTGATTTCATGCAGCTACAGTATGCACACACTAGCTCTGTTTTTTCTGCATTATATTAAAGAGTAGTTAGTACCTAGACATTTTTCCACTGGGAGAGATTATCAATTTAATCAAAGTTATTTCTCAACCTACTTTTTCACACATTAAACAAGTTGTGTTCTATATATGCCTCTTAAAATACGATTGTTTAACTTTATTTTCTTTTATATATCTTCTCTAGCTTTTCACTATCTTGTTTTTGTTGGACAAAACCTGTGGTAGGGTTCTTCAGCTAAGGGGGGATAAAACTCAGTCCTTTGCTATGCTTATCATCACTTGTGCAACTTAATCACTTCTTGCCACTGCCTGGATTTGGGAGCTCATGTGAGCTCCACTGCAAATCCTGACCCTTCTGAATTGTTGGCCACTAAGCACCAGTTCTGAAATGAGGAATCTGTACTGTGAGCCAATGTTTTAGAACTATCAAACACTTCTCAAACAACTTCGAGGTGAAGTGAAAACCTCTTCTTGCTTGATAGAATGCACTTAATTTATCATAGGCAAACTTCCTATGTCAGTAAAACATGTTAATGCAACAAATGGACACTTAAAGTGGCAAGACAGATTGAAAAAAAAAAGAGAATAGGCTAGAAGATCTCTACACACTGAGTGGTTTATAGACCCAGATATTTTTCAATAATGCCACTGCTAAAATGATTGTAGTGCAGGAGCTGGATTTTACACCAACACAGGTTTAGCAAATGTATCTTCCAGTACTGAACTAAAATACCTAAACTAGGAATGCCCTTGTTCTGCTCATGGAGAAATAGGCTGCTCAGAAATTCAGCCCATCTAAAATCTCAGTTTGTACCTGGCCTCTACTGTGGTTAAACTTATTGAAAACATCTATTCCACTGCAAAATTCTTGATCCTTATATGCACTGGGAGAGGGAGTCCCATGCTTGTCCCATAGTGCACCATATGTATCTCAGGTAAAAGGTCTCTGTCCACACTGAAAAGGACTTGTAATCCTTGTAGGATTTAATTAAAATATTTTGGGTGCAACATGAGGGTATAAAAGAGTAGGTAAGGATGTAAAGACTACAGAGCTCACATTGAAGGTGTGCAGTGAGCTGAGGCAGTCCAACCTGCTGTAGTTGCACCCATATGGCACGAGGTGGTTCTAAGACCATTTCCCAGAAGTGCATCATATTTTCCTCTTAAAAGGAATTAGCTAATTTGCTGTAAAAGACAGCTCAGAATCACAGAAACCTTACATTGTGCATAATAAGGACACAAGGAGCCAAGACTGAATCAGGGTCTAAGATACCTGACAGTGTAAGTTTAAAGGATTAATCTTCTAGGGATTCGTCTTCTCTTCATCCTAGAGAGCATATACTGTGCTTAAAAAAAACCCCAAACACCAAAAGAGAAAAAAAATAAAGAAAAGGAAAAAAAATAATAATAAAAAAGAAGACGATTAAAGAGCAAATCTGAACACTGGTTCCCTGATCTCTACATGTTTAATCACTATCTTATTCCCTCAGTTTGCTTTGGCACAAACCAACAAACTGCCTAGATCAAGACTGCCAAAGTCTTGATGATTTTAAACTTTCAGTGCCTCTTGTTTTCAGACACTGGAGTTGGTCTCCGGTCTTTTTTAAATTTCAGCAGAACAGGAATATTTCAATTAGTCTGGATGAATTCAAGACTATGTATTTTACAGTGAAAATAAAATTACTTTATTTCTTACAATGATACTTCGCATGGACCATAGCCACATGAAAAATATTCTGGTTTATTGTACAGATTTTTGCAATGAAGCAAAATGAAATAATACAATAATAACGATAATAACAAGAATAGGAAGAATAACAATAACAATAATAGTACCCACACTAAAGCAACCGCCTTGCCCTCCTAAATTACTTGATAAAGCAAATTTTTGCATTTACAGCCACAGTATATGATCATATTCTTTGTAAACTTTCTCAGTGGATATTATGTCTCAGAGGAAATGTGAAATTTTATAAGCCTACAATTAGCTCATATATGGGTAAAAGTATAAATACACTTTTTCTTTGGTATAATGATTCATAAAGGTCATTTTGCTGCAGAAACTAGTTTATTGTAGCATGTGAGTAAAAATACTTTAATCAAATTTTTATCAGTGAAGATCCTGCTTCTTTTAGCTAAGTCCTGAAATATCAGCTATCATACTGGAAGAGACAGAAAAATATAACATATGTATGTTTAAACTCAGATAAATTTCCACTTCCTTTTTCCCTTGAATAACCACAACTGGGTCTGGTAGAAACATAAAACCTGTATAGACTGGTCTCTCCATTTGCTTTCAGATATCAATTAGATTAAAACGGTATCGAGTTAAACAGAAATAAAACACTTTTTTCAGACAGACAACCAAGTTTAAGTGAAAGCCACTAACATTCAAGTTTCTAAGAGCCAAATGCACTTTTGAAATATTACCTTAATTTCTTAAAGATTACCTAGGTACTTTTGGAATTTACAGCCAGAAGAAACAGTCACATGTTCTAGAATGACTCTTCAGAAACTGCAGCAGGAGAACCAGCATACTTTTGTCTGATATATCACAAAATAAGAAGAATTAGCAAATTAAAGAAATGAGCCATAGCTGTATCTGTTGCAATGCACATAAAGTGTGAAAAATATATACAATATAGTGAGATGATTGGATTATCTATTTAATTGTTGAGCACAATACATAGCACTCATTAAATACAGAAATTGTGTAATAATAATCCAGTAGGGAGAGCTAGAGCGTAATGCTTTTGCCAAGCACTTAATGGCAAACTTTCAGGCTGCATAATCAATTAGAGAAGACGCTGCTATTATGATATGCATTTCTGAAGGACCTCTCCAAAATGCCTAAGATACCTTAGTTACATTTTTGTTTGCATTTATTGCTTTGAGAAACCAAACTTTCCTCCCTTTAACATGAATCTGCTCTCTTTCAAGCCATCTACTCTGCAGTTGCCTTCAGAGACACATAACCATGCCCTTCCACAGCCAGTTTTCATCATGTATCAGAACCCCAGTATAATGACACTCTGGATTCGATACTATCTCCAGCAGAGTGACAGTATGCTGTCAGCTAAGTCAGTACCGTTAGGGATGTAGTACTGGTAACATTTTTTCTAACTTCGAAATTTGCAATAACATTTTAATTTGGTCCAATCACTGTGCATCAAATGTTTGGATATAGTTATAAATCAGTCTTAGTTATTAAGTACCTAGAGGTTTCATGTTAGCAGACTATGCAGATTTGCAGCTTCCAATAAATGGAATTATATTTGAAATTTGATGAAACCAAGATAGATTGCATAAAAACATTCTAGTTTGTTATTTAACTTTATTTGCATGGTCCCTCTGCATTTTACATAGCAGTAATGATTACAATGCTACACACAAGATAGAAAGACAGATAGACAGACAGATGGAAATATAGATATCTGTACAATGGTTTAGACTGTACAGGCCAGGACTGTCTAACCCAGGGCAGTGCCTGCAGGTGCTTGCTTGATGCTAGTACTCCCCTACCTGCTTTCATCCCTCCCTGTGTGACTGAAAATCGTCTGCAATGTGTTAACAGATCTTCCAAATCTTTTCAGTTCTTTTTGCATAGCCATCTAAGAAATATCATCTGGATATAGCTATAGGACCTGCTTTATGGAGAAATATATTTCCTGGAGTTCTTGCAACTGCCAGTTGGAACGAGTGACACCGTAGAGCAGATATTCATGTGCAGAACTGCATTATGGAGCGCTGAGAGGCAGAACACAAACACTACACAAAGGAAATCTCCGACAAACGCCTTGGCTCCAAGTGATTGCTGAGCAGCCCGCGCTAATAACAGCAGGAAAATTACTGAGTAGAGAATGAAGCAATTAAAAGCCGTATTGGGTTTGGCACATTCCTGAGACACAGAGGGCAACTGAAGAAATTTAATAATGCTGCACTCTATATTTGTCAACACTAAAAATATCCCCTCACAAATTCTTTTTTCTGTCTAATAATAGACAGTTCTAAGGCTATCAGACTTTTTGTGTAGGAGAATGTAGCATAGACATTCGGACAGTGATGGTCATTGAATAACATCCAGAAGGTACTGTGATGTTTATCCAGAAAGTGTATTTAGCTAGGAACTATCCGGAAAGTAGAGAGAATACAGTGGTCTGCTAACACTTGAAAAAAAATCATCAGTGGTCAGAGAGGTTGAACACACTGAGTTGTGTTTGATATGTTGTGATGTGATAGAAGGTAAATATTAAAGCTGAATTTGAGAAGTGTAGGTCTAATTAAACATACCCTCTAACTGAAATATTTTGACAGTAATAAAAAGTACAGTGTCTATGGGTACCTTGGTCTTTCTACTACACTATTGGCTTTCTACACAAACTATAGTCAAATCATCTGATAATAATAATAATAAAAAAGAATATTGAACATGCTAAATAAAAGCACAGTATGAAAATAGCACTGGCATATTAAAGATGCAATTTTTCTTGGCAGAAATATATACAATATGCAGTGACGTACAGATGCATCTGAACTCTATTACTTTTGATGGGAGGTTGGAAATGGTGTTCAAGTAACGAAGCACTTGCCAAATAGGAGCACGAAAGTGGATGCTGATTCATATTTTTCACAATAAAATAACACAAAAAAAGAGGCAGTGTAGCAGGAGCTGTCCCCTGCTAACCTTTCATTTGGGAGAAAGCTGAAACAAGCCCATCTGCGCCATTAGAAACTGATGTCAGAGTCATTTGGGGCTAAATAACAACACAAGAGATGAAACACTCACTGTAATTTGTGATTCCGAGAGCTGCTATTACTTTGGGAAGGCTGCGCTATCGTGTGCGATGGGGAGAGATGGCAACTGCAGCTGTGCTGTCATAACAAGGTTAACCCCGCAGTCACGGGAAGTTGTCAATCTAAATGGAGACGTATTGTGGAGGACCGGGCTTGAATTTCCCTACCTCTCCCCGGGGAGGGAAACTGGGGTAGCTGAGTCACTTGTCTGGCCCAAGGAGGTCTCTGTGAGACAATTGCCACCATGGGCTGAGCCAGGCTGTGGAGCTCGTGTCCATTTGGGTTGATAAAATTGCAGCTAATGGATTTATCACTTCACAGCAGCGGCTCTGCTGACATTTTAGAGGAGAGCGACAGATTAACACAAGAGGATTATGCTTGTTAATTGATACTACCGGTACATCTGACTGGAAAATGAAGGTGTCAGGATCTAGATGTTAGTGTCAGGATCTGCAAAGAGGCTGTTGAAACTAGGGGTGGTGCAATGGCACAGCAGCTCAGGGGTGAGAAGTTTCTTAGTACAGTATAAGACAGACTTCTTGGGACTGAAGAACACCAAAACAGCCAAGGCTCCTTGTCACACAGATGACTGTGGCAGTGATGGTGCATGGCAAAACCCCACCTGCCTTCTGGCCTTTTCTCCACACCTCCTTCCTTGCTGGTAACATTCAAGTGCAAGTGAAGCTGATGAATAGTTCCCCCCTGCCCTCCCTCTCTGATATTTGTCTTAGCACCTTTCATCCGAAATGAAAAATATACCTTTGTTGATGTTTCTTTGGAAATTATGCAGCTTCAAGAGATCACATAGGAAATCAGACCAGCTTTAAGTTGTAATGAAAACTGGTTAAAATTTATGCTGTTCTTCATTTTTATTATTTATTACAGTCCCTGCCCGAGTATATTGATTTTGTGCCAACCTCTGTTCTTGTCACAGTTTTTGTCACACAAATGAGGTTCCAGAAATGTAACACCTATGTTTTATGAAATACAGTCCTATGCCATTTCAGGATGACCTTTTCAGTATTCTGCATTCTGATGGGTTGTCCATTTCTGAGGCAGGGGCCTATTTCCATGTACACCTTACCCCCTCAACAGTTATTTTTTTAAAAGTAATTTAAACAGAGGTTGATTGATCAATTCTTTTTGTTTGTATTGGCGTGCAGAGTTTATAATCTCCTTTCTGGAAAATCGGTGAACTCTGGACATCTCACTCTTCACTGTATATGCCTCCATGCAGTCTCCATGTGGCATGAAGCTTTGATCATCATATTAATTTTAGTATTAGAGTATGCTAAACTGATTGGAGTGTTCTGCTTTCATTTCCAAGGAATTCCAAATGCATGTTTGAAACAGCACTATGAAACATATTGATAAAACAAGTTTACCCAAATAAGTAGTCCACAGCTATAGGTATCTGCACAAGAAGGAGCAGAAGCTACAAAACCAGACTTACAGAGTTGTCATAGGTCAGCACTGGGTGGTTGAACATACATGAGGTAGAGAGGAAGACTTAACTAACTAGATCCTACAGTGGCAGGCTGAGTCCTTACAATGTCTTCTGTACATCAGGCATCTTCTGTAGACAGTATCAGACTTGAAGAATATAAATGCCATGAACAACACTTTCTGGTAATTCCTTATTAACTTTTCCAGCAATAGCATAGGAAAAAGGTGCAGGGAAAATTTCTTTAAAAAGCATACCTGATTCTCTGGGTTTCTTCCCTTCATGCTAAGCATGGTAAGAGTCCCTTGCAGACTTTGTGAAAGCTTCTCTTTCACTTAATCACCCCCTTTCACACAGATCACAGGAAATGCTGGCTCTTGATTTCTCTTATGACAACTTAGTATGTGGCATTTCTCCCAGTTCACATTCATTAAATTTGAATTTTTTAGACTACACAACAAACAACTGTGAAATTATGTCTTCTGACAAGAAAATCCAATGGGTAGAATATTTAACAAGACTTCAGTAAGCTGAGAATTTTTGTTGGTCTCTCCTATGGCTCTGGTAATCCTCTGAGCCCATGCTCTGAGCTTCTGCTCCCGTGGCGGCACTGTCTATCCATCTATTTAGACCAGTGGTTCCCAGAAGCATGAGCTCAGAGGGACCTGACAGCTCGCCAGATCTCAACACTGCAGTGCATGTGCAGTGGCTATGACTCATCTGTGACAGATCATCCCATTTTTGTGTGCACTGTGAAGACAGTTTGAGCATGCACAGTAAATCGGGTACATCCAAAATGTATCTGACTTGCTACACACGCTTTTGTCACCTGTGTAGCTTGTGAAGAAGTTCTGACACATTGTGAACACAACAGATTCATAGTGCATGCACACTTTTTATGTGCATTTATTTCTGCTTAGAAAATATATGAGCTGTGAGAGTCTCAAGGATGTGTAATGAAAAGGAATCATGAGAGTTTTTTAATAGCTGAAGTCCAGCAATTCTCTACTACACATAGATGGGGTAGGCAGTCTGTACATAGTAGCATATTTATTGCTGCAAAATGTAGGGAACCTTGACATTTTCAAGAGAAACCTTTTATCTGGGAGAAGAGTGAGAAATGAATAGAGCAGTCATTTTCCCAGCCTCTTTCCAAAGCAGGGCTGAGCAGTGCTAGCAGAGCACCTGGGGGCTCTATCATCCAACGGCAAGTGGGAATCAGCATAGTGCTCATCATTGGTTAGGTGGGTGCCCTTTGTGCAGCAGCGTGCCCTGCTGCTGCTTCGTCTTGAACATCAGCATCCTGCTGCTTCTTCTGGGGAGTCGCTGCCTCACACCCAGATAGCATTGAAACAAGCAGGGACAACCCCTAGAAATCTTCCAGGCACTGAAAAGCACAGGCCAGCTGGAGCTTATCTGCACTCTCTTCCCAGAACTGGAAGTGTCTGCTGAGCCTAAAGTCACCCTGGCCTACCTTCCTTTTACAGCACAGGGTGTTACAAATAGCTTATTCATTCTTTATAGAAAAATTACTTTGAATAACATATTTTGTGGGTAAAAAACCAGAGAGAACTGTCAAACTGAGGGGGCATTTACACCTCATACATTCTCATGCTGAAATAATAAAACAGCCAAAACTGCAGTTCAGGCAGCAAAAAGGCCTTCCTGCCCTGCCTGCATTGCTTCTTGGAAGAATTAATTAAGTCAGAGGGAAAAAAAATGCTCTCATCTCCAGTAAACAAGCAAACTTTTAAGTAACAGGTACTTTAGCCCCTGAGAATGTAGTTAGAACTCTGAGCAGTTATCTTCACACATTTCAAAGCTATTACTGTCAAAATTGCAAGAAAACATGAGGAGAAATGAAAGCAGAGATATGTGTGATGCAAAACCTTTCCTGCAGAGAATGGGAACCCAGAAAATATTCTAGATCAAACAGTTTAAATATATGCATTACAATTCTGGATTCATAAGGGTTTCCTTAGGAGGATTAAAAAACTCCTTTAGAAAAAGTTCATCTTAAAAGCTGTCACTTGTCATCCACAATGCTCTGGAGGTTTAGCAGAGGTCTAGACAGCATTGCAAGTCAGAATTCTCTTCAACATTTACATTGGTCTCATAAAATTTAGGCCAGCCTAAATGAATGTTTGGGAAAGAGAGATTTGTTGAAAAAAAATAGGTATATAAATGACAGCAAATCATCAGGAGCAGGGTGTGGGAAGGGGAAAGGCTATAACAAATGCAAGCAAGCAACTTTGTGAGCAACAAGGCACAGATATTTTGTTATCGTCAATGTGGGTAAGAAAAATAGTGAGCATCTTCAGAAAGGGTTATTTTGCAACTATGGTAAAGCAGTAACACTTGGTTGATGTAAGCACATCAATAATGGTCTGTCCCAGCTGAGTACCTGGCTCTCGAGCCCTCTTCAAATCTGCTGGTGCAGGAAAAATAACAGTCAGCCAGAGCTGGACATCATACCAGTCAAAAACAAATACAAATTACTCTCTGTAAATTGCACAACATGCTTTCACTGAATGAGCCAATATGAATACAAATGCTTTCCCTGTGAGGACATCAAGGCGTAGCTTGTAAACCTACACAAGCACGTAGTCTGAGCTCAGCTGTAACAGTGCAGGGTCCTGTTGGCCTCTTCAGCTTGGAATGTAGAGGCTGTGGTAGTGGCCAGAGGATGAGGGGGTCCGGGCCAGGCAGAGCTCACCAAAGCTACGAGGTAAGTGCATGAAACAAAAGGTGCCACACAGCCAAGATTTCCAAGCCCTGGCATGCAGTGAGTTGGCTGATGGCACTTTGTCTGATTTGTTGTTCTTATGCCCAGCTGCCAAATCACATAAAAAAGATCTAAAATGCATTAAACATCTCCTAATATGAAGTTGCCTTGAAACAATAGCTGGAGTTGTCCCAGAGATGCTGTATGAATATGGGAACTGTTCCATGTGATCCTGATGCATCCACAAAAAATTTTCCCTTTGCCCTGCTCAAGGCCAGCTGTGGGAAAGGCAAAATAGGCAGATGCTTAGGTCAGTAAAACTACTCTCACAAAGTATAAAGAATACTCCCCCTACTTGCAGGGAAGCAGCTAGATCACCACCTCCAGGTTCCTCCCTGGTTCCACAGCAGCCATAGCATCAGCAAGATTCAGTTTCTGAGACCCTGTTTCCTACATCTTCCTCCCTTTACACCTTTTTCTGTACTTTCCTCCAGCAGCCCAGTGTTTATCTTTGACCTATAAGAAAAATCAGTTTCTATCTGTTCTCAAGAATTCGGGAGCCAGAATTGTTCTCTACACATTGATGATGCTTACTGGATGGGAAGAGGCAAAGCAAAGACTTGTTACCAGTACCATATTACTCATCTGTTCTGTTTGTGTTTAAGCTAAAACAAGCTAACCTGGCATATCTCCCCCTAGGCTGTTGGTTTTTGTTCCTGTGAATCAAGGATGTTAAAGTCTAGCCCCAGTTCCCCATATTTATAAAGGGAAAATAAGTGCCTACCTTGCTGGGGGCAGAAGTGAAATGGAGCCATTTGAAGATGGAAGCATTAAAGATTATGAGGCAACAGGAGTTGTATCAGTGGGGTTCCTGTAAGTAGCAGAGATCAAAAGGAAGATTTGCATATTCCAAACACACCTAGGTGGTTTTGGAGTAAAAATGAATGGCATAAAAATATTTCCAGTGTTATATTCTCCCTGTCTAGACATTAAATACAACAGGGAAGCACAATGTGTTCATTTACCTAAACACTTCCTCATGAAACCAGTCCCACTCACTCACTTCTTCTAGCCAGACATTATCAGAGAGTACTTTCCTGATCCATATGGCTTAAAATGTTTATTTTATTGCCTGGATTCTTCAGAAAAGGGATTCAAGCAAATAATTTCAGTTAATATCTAAACACTTCTGTCAAAAAGGAGTTTTGTCAGAATTTTACAGAAACAAAATATGCAATTTTGAATCGGTGGCAGGTCTAAAATAGAAAAATAGAGTATTTTTACATACTTTAAAATATTTGGAAAAGCAAAATGTTCCTCTTTTTTCTTTTTATGCACATTGGCAAGATTGTCCCTTTACCTGACATTCCATTGGCCTAGATTTCAGACAGAAGATGTGAAGACAGCATAGAATTACTCACCCTATAAGAACCGCTTTTTAGATGTGAATAAAAGTAAAATACAGTTCCCTGAGTTCTTGCAGGAACTTTCTGCTGAGGCAACTGAAAATCACGCACAAATGGTCCCTCAAGTTCCCTACTCCTCTTCTGTGCTTCTGGCCACATCTGTAAACAGAAGTGGCATGATAACCCTTTTGCTTATAGTACTGATGATTATCATCATCGTGAAATCTTCTATGGTTCAGCCATTCATGGTAGAGATGCCAGGTTTTAAACATTTTAAGATATTCATACCATCATATAGAAAGATAACAAATAGCAAACAGGTTTAATGTCTATTGAGACAGAATTTAGGACTCAAATTATAGTTTTGGTTTAAGGTAATATTTTTAAAACTGCAAATATTGGGTTCTACTGCTGGGAGATTAAAATGTCACTGTTTAGAAGCTTTTTAGAGCAATCTGGGAGAGCTGTACGGTTACTAAAAAAAAAAAAAGAACAAATGGAAAAAGAAAAAAGGTTTTTGAGTGTTTCACACAATAACCTGTCTTCAGAAGCTGAGATTTAAGGGGAAAACGAGCAACACAGGACAACTTATGATAAAGAACATAATAACATAAAGAACATAAATCCAGTCCAGAAAGAGCTATAAATGAGTACTGAGTATGGGACTGGAACACTGAGATAACAGTGATTAAAAATAAGTATAAAAACAAAGATGTAAAGCTAAATATCTCATTTCTCTTCTTTCTTCCAAACCTTTTGTTCTCCCAAGCAACGTGGTTTCCAGAATAAAAAGGCTGACTATGATGATGTTCCCTCAGTTTTGAAAGTGATTATCCTAGAGGGATCAGTACTTTACTCTTCCTTATATTTTTAAAACTTTTTCTGTCTGCATATGGGTTTCAAATGAAGCATATTAGAATTGCTAATAACAAGCCTTACTCAGCTAAGAATATGTCAGGTCAACTCAGCAACAGAATGAATCCAAGAACAGCAGAGCTGAAACAGAAATAGATGTAATCATTCTTTTTTCAGTAGAAAGTATATTTGCAAGATACTGCAAAGAAATGAATATTCAAAACAAACACATTGTCAGGAAAAAACCTCATCCTTATTAGGTAAAGAAAGAAAATAAAAAGCTAGCAATCTCAGCAAACAACAAATTTCATGCCTGACATCCAGGAAGAGTGTAAGGAAATATCTACTTTTGACAATTGAATGGTGAATGTGGCGACTAGAGAATTTGATGAATGATGTGAACTGTGTTTCATGGCAGCTTACTCCACCCAAATCCAGTACAGAATAGCAGTAAACCAGTCTCATGACTGTTTGGTGGAGTGTGTGAAACAGCTTTAGGGATTTCTGTCCGGAACGTATACCCATGAATTCCTGTTACCAAAAGTAGGCTCTAAACAATTTGGTTTAGAGTAAATATTTTTGGCCCAAAGTCATCTGATATAAACGAATTGATGACCTATGGTTTTGGTGTACTGTATGCAGATATATATTAAAAACACATTGACAGCCACTGTGTGAAATTCTTGTTCATTTTACGTTATAACTTTACACGTACTTGCTGTCTCTCTGATGGTATTAGACACCACACTGCATCCAACCTGGCACTGACTGAGAGGGTGCCTTTCCTATCTCATTTTAGCAGCTTTTCCTTTATTAATCAGCAACAGACAGCATTCATCACCAAATTAGATGCACTTAGTTTTATTAAATAGGGCAATACTCTAACCTTATACACGGTCTTGGAACTGTGTTAGAGGAATGTTATATCTTATTCTGTGGGTCTGAGTATATCTGTAGCATTCCTTAGCTGCAATATGGCTGATTATGATCTGTCAAACAAGGTGAATTTGAGAAAAGGTGTAATACATCACAGCTGTTGAAAGGGATCCTAGTCTCACATTAAATTAAAATAAATCCGAGTCTCACAGGATGACAGGAAGGGATCCTAGTCTCTCCTAAAGAACCTAGTCTAACAGCAGAATTAAAAAAATATTACACTCTATGTGTAATTTTTACTCAAGCTCTAGCAAAAAAGAAATCAGTGACAATTTCATGATACTGTTGATTTGATAACCTGTATGGAGCCCCAGAGAACAGCACTTCCTTTGACAAGGAAGAAAGTAAATTTTCAGGTAAATATGCTGGCACTTAGCGTTAACAGGATGTGCAGGTGATTCCTTGCACTTTGTGCCAAAGCTTCACCATGCAGGTTTGACTACCTCGTAGCCCTCAGGTTCATCCCACAAAAAAACAGACTTTAAGGTGGTTTATGGTCAAGCCTTTACAAGACAGATCTAAACTTAAATCACTTCTGATGGCAGGGCAGCTCCTTGTGGTGTCTCCCAAAAGGAACAGCTGAAAGTTGTCAGTTCCAAAAGAGCGCTGTGAGCATATTTTGAAATTGAAATTCCAAGTAAGCTTTACCAAATGCAGAGAAAATTCATTTTACTTTGAAACACTAGAAAGGATATTTCATTGTTCTCTGATTCAATGGTGCCATTAAAACTTGTCAGTTAATTATCAAAGAGATTATATGAGCATCTTTGATTGTTTCACTAACTATAACAACAAAGCTTGCTTAAATTTATTTTTACACACAATTTCCATGACAAGACTATGAAAAACAACACGCTTCTATCATTAAACTGCAGTTTCATTATTCCTTTGTTCAGTCATTTCAGATATGCCCTGAACATCAAGAGGCAATCTGAAGTGTAACTTGGATATCAAGCCTAGAGTGTCCTTGCTAGAAGTAAAAATCCATGCCTTAATACCCAAATCTTTCAGTGCTCTTTGTAGTTTAGCTCTTGGATCCTTGTAAGCAACTTAACTGATATAAACTTGAAGCTTAATTTAAATTGGAAAAATGCCTTTAAGGCCTTGAAAAAATTTGAAGGGTAAAAGAGTATTTGTCAAGTCTACCCTCAGAGAGATGACAAAGTGAGGAGTGGGGTGTGAAGCCTAGGAAGGCAGCTGGATGTCCTGTTGTTAACTTAAGCAAGCCCTCATCTCAGCCTGCAGAATTCAGATTATGGGTTTGGCAGAGGACAGGAATACACTTAAGTACTTAATTTGCTCATAAAGGTGCCTGGGGTTAACCTCAGGGAAACAGATGTTTGTAGCCCACCCATACCCTAACTCAAGTTTAAAGTGAAAGACCAGAGATGTCATAAAGTTCCAGATGGAAGAGATACTCAGCATTACTGAAGAGTGAAAATTTGACCTAATCATCTCCTTTGTTTCCAGTCACCCTAGTTGGAGAAGATACACTGCTGAGATTTTGGGGTCTAGTTTCAGTTTAGAGTTAGATTTAAGAATTAACTTTAGATGCCAAAAATTACTTGGTTTGAGGGCATAGTTGCAGGTTTTAATAATTTGTAGCTTTTAAAATTAAAACCAGGAGCCTCACTTGGATCTTACTTTATCTGAATAGGAAGAAGAGCTTGCCTGTAACAGTATATTGGACTCAACACCTATACAACATTATTTTATGGTTTACTGGACATTTATTTTAATGAAGTCTGCATCTGCATTGCATTAGAGTCAAAAGGAAAGCCACAAATGAAACTCAAATTCAGATCCAAACAACAGTCGAGTCAGCTATGGAGCTGCTAACTGCATTTGTATTGATTAAATTTACATTCTGGAAATAATGAAACTACTTCTGTTGTATTTTCCTTATCATGATCCCAAGCAAGGCAGAAATATTATGTAAAAGGAAGCAGTAATGCAAAATAGCAGGTTCAAGGAGAGGAAAAATAAACCCAAACCCCTCACACACACACACACACACACACACACACACACACACACACACACACACACACACACACACACACACACATCCCCTCACTCTTTTCCTCTCTCATCACCCAGAGCTACATAATTTACTCCCAGTCTATGAAATCCTTAGTTCCAGTGATTGGGATGATGGATGGCTCTACTTCAGCTGCAGCAAGAGAAGATACAGCAATGTATCACTCTGCAGGAAAAAACAATGGAGCAAACAAAGCAGTAGGACAATGTAGTGGGAAGAAGAGCCAGGGGAATTCTTTGCTGGTGGAGAAGTAGACAGCTCTACCCTGGAGTTGTGTAAAATGCAGCATGCTGCTGTTGAATTCATTGTGGCCATGCTTATGTGAAACCTGATAAAGAGGGGTTATCCAACAAATGAAGAAGGAAGAGCTTTTCTTCTTGAGTACTGGTGCTTTTACAAAAGCAGAGGCTACAGTAGATGTGCCATAACCTTGTTTCTGGTGATGTACTTTATTGTAAGTGTTTGAGAGTTGGGTCAGTTCATGGTTAATCTCTGTGAAACACAGGTGACTCTGCAGTTTACCTGTGAAAATTAATGTTGCCTAAATCACTCTACGGCAATCGATTAAAACGTTTATGCTTTAATGTAAGTCAGTGTTCAAACTCAAACCCAATAAATCAACAATTGCTCTGCTAAAACTATCAGAGTTCCTACCACAGAACTCAGCAACAAATGTTCTAAAAAAGGGAATATTCCTATTAAATATTACACTCTTTTCCACAAGAAGCAAAAGCATTGTTCCTTGGTAAAGACAAGTGATGCCCTGAGGAAATTCTGAAGGCTTAGGTGAAATGTTTAAAACAAATAAAACACATACAAAGTATATTCATTATTTAAGTATGCTTTTTGGCACATAATGTGGTAATAGTGTAGTAATTACAATTTGTAATTTAGATGATGATTTAGACAGAAAATAAGGAGAAAAAATAATAATCACAAACAAATAAATTTCCATAATTCACACCACAAAATTTCAAGGGCACTTTATAATGCCTACAGGGAGTAGAAAATTTTGAAGCTCTTTGTTTTGAATTAAATCCCGCAATAGGATACATTTTCCACTTTTTACAGGAAAATGGGTTCATCATCCAGAGAAAGTAGCATGATGCTCTAATGATTTGTCATTGTTAAGCATCTTAATACTGCTAACTACTCAATCTTTCCCTTTCCATTGTAAAACCTATTTGAGTAGCATGTAATTTTGCTGAACTTTTAACAATTAAGCTCCAGTCTAGTTGAATTATTTTAGAAAAAATACTCTTCCATTACTGCAATAGGGCCAAGGAAACATAATATTTCACCCACCTGAGAAACTCTGTGACTAATCTCTGAACAGCAACAATGTCAACAATGTTTTAGAGCAGTTTTACAAATCTGGATAGGAGGGGCACTGATTATTTGGTTTATCTTTTGCAACTCAACAACAATTTACACATATCAAAAACTTTTGTAAATGCAAACATGATTCCAGTTAACTAAAATATCTGGCAAGTGGGGCCTTGCAGAACAGGGACAAAGGTATCAGACTAGAGGACCATATATGTTCTGGGAATGCATCAAAAGCCTTTCTGTAAGCCCTTTTCAGGGGAGTGTCAATTCCAGGTGGGGAGGAATTCCCAGCCCAGGATGTGGATGCCCTGCCTGTGCCTACTTCCCAGATGCTCTGCGCACTAGGCAAACAGTTAAACTGGACATTTTTTCTTGGAGGTGGTAATGACTGATAAAAAGTTTGAGCCCTATATTTGCCCTATATTTGCAACTGAATAAATGCTTTTTCTTGCTTTAACATCCGAAATAGCAGTCAGAACTGAAAAGGCAGCTGCACATCTGAAGTTGAGACCCAAAGTACGTCTACACTTTTAACTTTTATCTCTGTGAGCTGGCTCCCAACAACCCTGAATCACTGCAGAGAGAAGATGCATTCATTAATGTCCCTAAAGCACTAAAACACTAGAATAGTAATATCAGAGAAAACCCAAGCAAGAATTATTAAGCTTGGCTTTGGAGCAGAGTTTTAGCAGACTGAGTTTAAGTAAAGCTTAATAACCTTGTACTGACCATAGAAGATGAAACAAAATGCTGAACTGGTAAGGGAGTGCTCTTAATTCTGCACACTGAATGAAGAAAGGATACTATACACATACTCTACATGTTATGTAATTAAAAATGTGTATATTACCAAATATGTAGAAGAGTGAACAAGACACTAACTTGTTTTTTATGTTTCCTGACTTCTAAGTATTGGATTTTACAAGTCTATTAATAGCTTTTTCTCTTATGCTTTTGTGTATGTTCAGAATAAGTGTTCATATTCAACAAGTGAATTTTCTGCAAAATTGAAATCTGTCTTCCAGTTGGAACCCACTCATCTTGCACTTTCTTTAACCTCCAAATCAAAATATTTGCTTTTGTTGAATTGATCTGAAACAGTGTTTTTAAATAAGATTCTAAAACCTTTTATTACGCTTCTCTTCTAGTGAGCAGTAAAAAAAGCCATGATCACCTCTGATAAGTACGAAAAAATATGCTAGAAAAATATTATTAAAGTTGTAAACTCGAGCACTCAAAACAGAAAACTGAACAACTTGCCTTCAACTGATGTCTCATCCCCTCCTGCTACCATCTATTTGCCATATTCAAATTAGTAGTCTGAAAAGTTGTTCTCAACAATGGATTGGGCTCCCTATGAGACTACATTGCTAAACAATGATTTGACTGCCATGTACAAAGCTGGTCGTGCCATTTCAAAGTTCACATTTTAGTAAGAGACAAGGTACAGGGAAGAGGCAGAAATGATGATCCTCATGCTTTCTTTTCTGTGGAGAAATTTAAATCAACTATAACTACAGTTGAGAAATGAGAGAAATGAAAGAGCATGCATAATATAATGAAATAATACAATAATAAAATATAATCAAATAATGGATACAAAATCATGCATGGAATGGAGAAAGTAAAGAACAAAACATTCAATGTTTGTAATACAAGATTGAAAGGGCACTCAGTGAAAGAAAGTACTCCTTGCTATAATTAAATGATGGAACTCACTGCAGTGGCGTTTTTAAAATCTGTTCACTATAAAAATAAGTAAAGAAGAGATGAGATAAAATCATAAAGAAAGAGTCCATGAACATCTATGAAACCACGGTGATGTAATTTAAACTTCTGTTTCATCAAATACCAAACTGCAGCTTCCTTGGAGGCTAATGGCAGATTACATAATTTGGAGACTATACTGGAGAAAGATTACCAGATACTGGGATGGAGGTATTTTAGGTCTACTCCAGCTGCTGTATTTCCTACGGCATAATCCTGGAAAAAAACCCAAGCAACAAACACTTTAATTTCAATGTGCTGTCAGCTGAGCTGGTTTCTGAATGAGACAAAGAATACATTCACTTGAATGGTATGGCAACATTTCCTTGTCTGAGAATAAAGCAACCTGCTGGATTCATGAATATATCAGGTTATTTTTGTTGGTTGCTTAGTTGCAGATTTTTTTGCGATATGCAGTATTTGCATTTCATACATGAAAAACTATAGATTTTTCTGCATTGCCAAAAACCTCACTTTCCTTGTGATGTGAAAGGTTTAGCAGCTGGAAGGTTAAGCATTAAACCCCTTTGAACACAAGTAACATTTACTTTGCTATGTTATTGGAGGAGGTCAGCTTGGCTCCAGCCTGCCATTTTATTTCCCAATTTTTTTTACAAATTTTCAAAAAACAGTTTTGATCACATTTGTTGTGGAGCCAAGTGAATCAGTGTCCCCTGAAATGTCCTTGGAGTCAGAAGACCTGACTCTGGTAAGTGTTGCTGTCAGGCAGCTGCCATCTTCAACAACTGTATGCAGACACATAGGTGGTAAAATCCCCAGGAAGAAACTGGCCAGGTTCTTGCTCTCTTTTTCTAGGTTTTATTTTTATGCCACCAAACAGTTAATGTAAGGGTTTAATTCCAGCAGCTCCTCTTCTAAAAAGCTTTGGCATTGGGCAGCACTCTACATGCTCTCAAATCCCACATTAGACTTAATGCACTCTGAGAGGTGGTGCGCATCTGACATGACTCCAGAAGAAGAGGGGGGAAGAAAAGAGCTAATCGAAGTCATTAATGGGATTCTGAATCTAGCAGAAGCGAAAGTCTCACACACTCCAACTGTTCTCTGCTGTCACCGTGATTATTAACTTCATGATAACAGTAAGGTTGTAAGCAAATTTGTAGCTCAGCTGGGGAAAAGATTGGAATAGACTATATTTTTTCCCTCTCATTAAACATTTCAAATACAACTGGGAGGAATTTTAATATTTAAAAACAGAGGTTCAAAAGCTATTTACTTCTGAGCAGCTTATTCTAACACCACCTCAGCTTGTTTTTCTCCCATGCATCTCTAATAAGTAAATACATGCTCCGAGTTAACTCCACAGATCTTTGCTCTCTAATGAATATGTAATTAATTTAAGTCTTTAAAGCATTTCCTTTTAAATTTTTTCTTCTCTCCTTCACCCTGGCATCATTTTTCTTTTCATTCCAGAATTGCTAAGATAGATGGACAAAGTCCTTTATAGGTAGTCATCACAAAAATATAGGATTTCCCTCTTTTCAGTAGACATGCCACTACTTATTTGGCTGAAAACCATCACCATGTGTCAGGCTATTCAACTCTATAGAAACCCAGTGTGGCTGAAGGTCATGCTGTTCTTTTACTGTATGCCACTGCTGTTTAAGCTGTACCACAGAAATCCTCCATTTCTTTCAGCAAGAGCAAGCAGTTTTGTGAGGTGAGAGACAATAAGGCAGTAGGAACCAGCACTTTGAGTAGGGACCAGTTCCCTGGTCAGTGAAAGCATACTGGATGAGTGATACTAGTGAGATTGAAAGGCTGATTGTAAGCAAGAAGGAAGAATTCAATAAGATCTGTTAGATTTAGCAAAGCCACTCATTATCTTGAACCAAAACAGATAATGAACTGGTGGAAGGAAATACATACATAACAAACACAAAATTATTAGTTTTAAATCTATTGCTAATTATTGACTGTTTTGAAATTGACAAATATTTCCATTATTTTATTTATTAAGTATAGAACTACTTCCAATAAAGCCTCATTGCCCTTAAAAAGCATAATAATAGTTTATTTTATTTTGTTTCTTTCAAAACAATAGTAAGTGAAGGAAGAGAAGAAACATTTCCATTGCTTTTCATAAACCCAGGATTATATTCAGAATACTCCCTTAATTACCATTGATAATATGATCACTGTTTCAAAATTCCACTCCATAGTTTAGGAAGAAATGTCATTAAACCTACTAATCAAACACTAATAGCAGTTAAGGTTTACTAGAGGAGTATAGCATTGCTTTCAAACATATTTCTTCCTTGTATATCATACATATTTTCCTCAACATTTGGCTAGGCAGGTGGCCAGCAGGCACTGTCAAGATAATTTATGTCTCTTGTTTATTTGAATAATTAAAGTAACAACAACACAGGAACCCTGCAATTTTTGCACACCCCCAGCTTACACAACACTTCCTTGTTTCTTCTACTTTTGTTCTCTGGCAGGAGAAATCCCATGCATAAGAAAGAGGCTCCTGATGCATCACAGAGGCCCGAGGAAGTAGGTCTTTGTGAAAGCAATGATTTTCTGTGCTGTTAACCGAGAAGGGAGGAAAACTCCCGTGTCAGTATTACCCTGACTATCAAAAGCGCTCACATACACCTCAGCCCTGCCTCCTTCTCCAGGGAGCTCCGTTGGTGACCAGCTTCACCCAGCTCTGCTGCTCTTCTGCTGCAGGCAGCATTTGGCAACCGACTGTGACTGCGTATGTGGTGTGTGCAAACAGTTCTAAATCTCCTATTTCTGGTGGACAAAGGATCCAACCCAAAAGCTGAAATCTTGAATTTTAACTAAGAGGAAAGCAATTGAAAACAATGGGTTCTGAGTCTCACTTCAGCTCTCATCCTGTCATGGCTTCTCTGAGATGCCCATGTATACTGGTTTTGGCTGGGATAGGGTTAATTTTCTTCATGGTAATTAGTACAGGGCTGTGGGTTTTTTTGTGCAGGAGACAGTGCTGATAGCACAGGGATGCCGTGTTACTGCTGAGCGGTGCTCACACAGAGCCAAGGCCTTTGCTGGTGCTCACACCACCCCACCAGCAAGTGGGCTGGGGATGCACAAGAAGCTGGGAGAGGCCACAGCTGGGACAGCTGACCCCAACTGACCAAACGGAAATTCCATATTGTATGACATCATGCTTAACTGACAAAGCCAGGGAAAGAAGAAGTAAAAGGGAGATATTCAAAGGACAGCGTTTGTCTTCCCAAGTCACCGTTACACATGTTGGAGCCCTGCTTTCCTGGGGATGGCTGAACACCTTCCTGCCCATAGGGAGTGGGGAATGAATTCCTCATTCTTCATTGCTTGTGTGTGCTGCCTTTGCTTTCCCTCTTAAACTACCTTTATCTCCCCCACCGGTTTTCTCACTTTTACTTTTCCGATTGTCTCGCCCATCCCACAGGATATCTCCCCACAGTATCGCAATGTTGCTGGCCTTTCAATGCAACATAACTGCATTTAATGGGTCTTTTTTTCTATCCCTCCTGCATGTTTTCAAAAATTACCAGGTTATCTTAAAAAATGAGAAAATAAATTGATCTAATGCAAGGCGCTTTTTTTTTTCCTTTTTTTTTCTTTTATTTAATGTCTGTAAAATAATTAGGAGCTGCAGCTCCTCTACTCACAAGACGGGGCGAAGTCCGCAGCAATATAAATTGCTTTGCTGATGAGCACATTAGTTAAAAGAGGTCTGCTTTCCTGCTAGGAAGAATTAGTTTGTGCTGGTATGGGGGAACCAAACCATTGCCATATTAATCCTTAACACTGGTGGGTGGCATATTAATCCTGGTACTATTTTTTTATGTTCTCAACCGAATAATGTCCAGGACTCTGAGTTGTAAGGTAGCAAATTCCTTTGGTTAGTAAAAGACTTTAGATTATTATATTCACTGAGTTCCTTCTGGAATGTTTTTTACTCAATATACATATCTTGCTATGAATATAAAAAAAAAACCCAAACCAAATCAATAAATAATAGTCAATGTGACACATGTAACATGCCAGTTGCTCCCTGTCTTCCAATAAAAAATAAAGGACATTCCAAGCAGGGTTAGAGTTAACAGAGTAATACCAGGCACTCAATTTGAAGAGTCAGAATATTCTATGTTATCTGCTGATTCATCATATAAATGAATGGGTTGTTTTGGAGTTTTTTTAAAGGCAATATTTTGAAAATATACATATATTTCTCTGGGGAAGTCCAGAGCAAAATCATATGTCAGACATACATAAATGAGATGCTAAAATATGATAAGCGTATTTGACACTTCAAAATACATTATTTCTTCACTGTCTGTCTCAGTGAACTTCTGAGAGAGAAAATAATATTACCTGCTTTACTGTAAATTGTATTGCGAGACAGAAGACTTTTTGTTCTATACTCCTAGTAATCTTCTTGTATTTCTACTACTAGAAACATTGTCTTTAGCCTGGACATTTTTTTTTACTTGAATTCTACTTCTTTGAACATATCAATTCAGCAACAAAAAGCTTTCATTTTGTGAGACTTCTCTGTTTTCAGAAGAATGTGTGCCTTCATGTTGGAAACCCTGATACCACTTCTCTAAGTTTACAACTGAGTGTAACAATTTGATGCTAAAATGACCTTGCTTTAAGAAAACACATTTTTTAAACTTCTCAGCTAGATTCACCTTCTGAAAAAAAAAAAAACAAAACACAACAACCAAAAAAACCCCAACCCAAAAACTGGAAGGAGGGTTGAGAAGCACTTGGTTCGGGTAGATGGAAAGTACTTCGATTTGTTGCATTCTGCCAATAGTTCTGGAAAACCTATCCTTTTCAAAGTGCTATTCAACATTAACTGTTACAGCTATTATTTTAAAATGATCACAAGCCCACTTATCCCCATAGAAAGCTGTTACAATTCAAAGTTATATACAAACATCTGAACGCACGTATTCATATCTATTGACCAATATATACAAATCCCTAAAGGGAAAATGCCTCCAATTTCAGTATAAATACACTTCAAAGTGTACGAGAGGAATTTAAAAATACATATATTTTTTAAAAGCCACTTAAAAATTATCATTTAAAGGAAATTAATGATTTTAAAACTCAGATGGTGCCACACTACCCTATTTGATTTGAACAAAGAATTCATCGCAAACACAGGCAACCTTACAGTTTTGCCAGAAGCAGCCCAGACACACTGCATCAGTTCAGGACCTGAACTAACCCTGTTTGGTTATTTCCTTTTACTAAGGCAATTACAAGGATTAGAGGCTAAGGCATAGCTCACTGGAGATGATAGGTATTTAGCCATTTCCCTGGCGTGGCTTTAGGGCACACAGCCGGGTTCCCACGGGCCCCAGAGCCTTTTCCAGCGGCAGGCACCGGAGCAGGTGCGTTCTGCTGATGCTGTGGCTCCGAATGGAGCATACCGCAGGTGATGCTCACTCATTACGGAAGCTGTGGGGATGGGTATAAAGGAGAGCACGGGTTATTGCTGATGGTGGAGTGCCAAAGGTTAGTGAAAAGCTGGATTGTCTGCTGGACCGGGGTAGATAAGAACACAAAAGGGCACAGAAATGGATTTGAATACAGCCACTTATCAGTGTGCCTTTTAAACTACATTATGCTGCATATAATGGTGTGCTGTTAGCACTAAAATTGTGAGTCTCCTTTTATGAGTGTACTAATTTATTGACATTAATTTGTGTCACCATTTTAGCAGCTCCTCTACTTCCCTAAGCCAAGAAGTAAGACACCAAGTCAGCTAAATTCAGACTGAATTCAAGTGGCTCTAGTTCTTTTCAAACAACTATTGCAATCTGCTGATGTAGCTCTCTGTTGGCCACTGCATTGTTTTCTCCACAATAAAAGCAAAGAAACACATATAAACCAAAGATGTTTATGATTTGGAATAAATTGTAGCTTTATTATTCTTTATTACTGGAAACCAGCCAATTATTATGCAAAAGAATGAAAAAGGATCATTTATATAACATACTGTTAAATTTTATATCGAGTGATATGATAAAATAGCCAACTGGGACAGTGGGTGGGGAATGGGAGGAATACTAGATTTTATTTGTGTCATGTTTATAGTTAGCTATGTTTATCCTTTTTTGTCAGTTAAAGGAACATTAAATAGAATTATCTTGGATTTATGGTAAGTAATAAAGCAGGGTTGTTTTTTTTTTCATGAATGCTCAATTAGATTAAACCATACAGTTGCAAGTCCAAAATATGCACCTCTTTATGATTTCTTTCCTGAGGCCATCTTTGTGTTTCCCCCCCCCGAGACTGCAAGAATTTGGACAAAACAGTGCATGTGTTTACCGTAACATGTGAGCGACTATATTCCAGGACTCGTATAGCTGAAACATGGGGCTTGGGGATCATGAAAAAGAATTGAAAAGTGCAAATAATCACAGAATCACAGAATTGTAAGAGTTGGAAGGGACCTCAAGAGATCATCGAGTCCAACCCCCAAAATGTTAGCATCAGACCTAAAAAAAGCCCACGAAGTGGGGATTTCTGGCAAGAAGTAATGTAAATACTTCATTGCAGCCTTCCAGTACCTGAAGGGAGCATACAAACAGGAGGGGAATCAACTTTTTAAAAGGGTAGACAATGGCAAGACAAGGGGGAATGGATTAAAGCTAAAGGAAGGAAGGTTTAAATTAGATATTAGGGGGAAGTTTTTTACAGAAAGAGTGGTGAGGTGCTGGAACAGGCTGCCCAGAGAGGTGGTGGATGCCCTGTCCCTGTTCAAGGCCAGGTTGGATGGGGCCCTGGGCAACCTTGTGTAGATCCAGGCCTGGAGTTTGGTGGCCCTGCCTGTGGCAGGGAGGTTGGAACTCTATGATCCTTGGGGTCCCTTCCAACCCATGCCATTCTATGATCCCATGATTCTATGATTCTATTTCAAAATGGCATTAGCACTGCATGGTATTTGTAGAAGAAGACTCAAAAAGGCTTTGTTTAACCTTCCACGGTTCTATTATTCTATTGTTTAACCTACCATGATTCTATTGTGCCTAAAGGAAGAGAGAACCTAGGAATCCTTTGTGGAAGGCATCAGATGTGTGGCTGTGTATCACTCTTGTATAGATTCCAGCATTCTGCTCAGACAGGGATCTGTCATCTAAAGCCAGGGGACAGATTCGCATCTCTTTTCCAAGCACAATATATCTTTCAAAACCCTTTTAAAACATGAACCATTTGAAACCACACCTAGTGTCCTTTTTTCTTATTTTACAGCTGTGTCCTTTTTAAGAGAACATCCTTGTGAAACAAGGGAAAGACAAGCAGTATGAAGTTTTATGTTTTTCAATAAGGTTATACCTGCAGGTCAGGGTTTGGGGATTTAGTCTTTGCTGTTGTGTATGCTCATATGCAAGATATAGGGAAAGAAAACCACAAAACAGCAGTTTGAATCAGTTAATCACAGAATCACAGAATATTAGGGGTTAGAAGGGAATCTCTGGAGATCATCCACTCCAACATCCCTGCCAGAACAGGATCACCTAGATTACGTCAGACAAGAACATGTCCAGGCGAGTTTTGAATATCTCCAGAGAAGGAGACTCCACACCTCTCTGGGCAGCCTGTGCCAGTGCTCTGTCACCCTCACAGTCAAAAAATTTTTCCTTATGTTAACATGGAACCTCCTCAAAATATTCTGTAAGTCTTATACACAGATACTAGTTCAGTTGCCTGAATGCCATTTTTGCATTAGCTGATAAAAACTCTAGCCAGTGCTGTCAGAAAAAAACCCTGAGGTCCAGATTTATTAAGATCTGCCTCCAGCCAGGGTCAAACCACCACAGGAACACGCTTCTCTGTGCTGTTATTCCTTAATTTTCTGTGTCTTTTGTCCTTCATACGTGTCTTTCTTGCAGGTAGATGCAATCAAGTAGCTATTGTTCAAAATTTTAACAATCATACCCTAAATAACCTAAACATTAGGGCAAGTTTTAAAAATCATCTTGCTTGCTTCCATTATGGAAAGTTCTCTGTAAATCCCAATTGCTGCAGATTTTCCTAGTTCATGTTCATTACAGAGAGTGAAATCTGTTCTTTTATTATGGCCCAGGATGTAAGAGATTATAAAATAATCATTTCAGGTTGAATTTCTTTACCTAGTATGGGAAGGTAATCTTTGTTGCACAAGCAAAGGCTACACATTTGTATTATTCATTAGCTATGAATTACTCAGTGGTCTAGCCCTATGTGCTTTCACTTTTTAGCAGTGTAGAAATATCTTTGAAGCTTGTGAGAAAATAGGAGTTGTGGTCTTCACGAATCATTCAGAACCAAGGTGTCTGACAGAAGTCTGTATACGCGCTGGGACAAGTGCAAACTGCTCAGATACATCATAAACTGCTCTGCAGATTACACAACAATAACTTTTGCATATCGAAGGTAGAACTTTTGCATATTGAAGGTACATAATCCTCCACAGCGTCTTTCTCCAACAGGACATAAAAAGTAATGAAAAAGTAATGAAAAAGAGAAAATTAGATCTGTAACTAACTACTATCCATTTGTGTCTGAAGTACATACCCATCCTCTTGGTCTCCTCTCCATAAACAGCACCATGGCTGTCAATACCAACAGATTCTTCAGTTCCACCTCCTGCCCTACCAGGATGCAGGGGCTGGGCCATTCAGGGTACTCGTGCTGAAGCAGCCAATGTTTTTACAGAACTGGTGCATGGTTCAGCACACCCTTCTTTGGTTTCTTGCAGGGTCCTTCACTATTCTCTGCTGCTCCTCAGCACCAGCAGTTATGATAATTGGGGATTATAATGGTAGAGACACTATCTGTATCATTTGGCTGAGACACAACTGTAAAGAAAACACAGAGGAAATAAATAGGAAAGGTAGTTTCCTAACACTGATGATTCCTGTGATTCATGTAAACCAATAGCTTTACACTGCTGGTGCAAAAGGCACCCCTTCCCCAGAGTGATAGTGTCTGCTGGCTTCCCAGAAGATCTCAGTCATTTTGCCATTGAGAGAATAAAAAGGTATGCAGTATAAAAAATACAGGAAAAGGTTAGTCAGCAAGTGGTGTAAGGGCCACTCAATAAACAAGCCCCCTCTCTCTCAGCAGTGATTAGCCTGTCTGTTAGCAAAGACTTGTAATAACAATGCATTTGCCAAAGAACAATAACCTGCATAAAACTTATTTGTAGTTCAGGCATTTTAACTAGAAATCTAAGCCGTTGGCAAATCCTCTTTTAAGTTTTAATTTAATTTAATCTGCTCCTCAGGGCATGGACTATGCACAGGAAACGATTGTTGTTATATTTTGCATGGGAGAGAAAAAAAAAGAAAAATTTGTGGTGAGACTGATGGGGATGTAGAGCAGTGCAGCAGTGGGGGCTGGGAGGGAGCTCAGTAGTGCAGACGCCTTCAGGTGAACCCTTGAGAGAAACTGACTTTTCGGCTGATGGCACCAGAGATTGTGGATGGATGAAGACAGATCATGAAAGCCAGATATCAAAAGAGAGATCACAGCAAGCTATTAAAATGTACATTTATATTGCTAAATATTTTTAGGGTTGCTGAATTGAGACAGCTAGCAAACAGCACATCATGGAGAACATTGATTGAAAAGCTCACTGGGTTGGGAAAGAGTTTTTCATTTCATAAGTCATTTGCTGTAACAATTCCAAAAAGTCAGCAGATTTTTTAAATTAATGAGAGTTGTTCTGTGATGAAGTCTGGCTTGATGGCCACTTCCTTCCCTGGGTTTTCTCTGGAGAACTGAACCTCATCCCTTTGTGTCTTTAGAATTTTTCGGTCAGTAATGCTAATTCATTTGGCATGTTTACAGCATAAGAAATTATCTTATTGTTTTTATAAAAGCCCATAAAGCTACATTGCTTTTAAGTCCAACCCCAAAGAGCTTTTTCTAGGGAGCTGACACTTGGTGTTGAATAAAAAGTATAGCAGGAGGATTATCATTAGAAGAGGCTATAAACAGCAATAGCTACATTTTTTTTCCACTTGTGGAGATCTGAAAGTGCTATTCTTTGGAGTAATACAGTGCTTTTTTTATTTATGTATTTATTTGCTTAATTATTTATTTCCTGATATCTATTTAACTTTTCAGAAATACTGCTAAAAAAATCAACATCTGTCACTCAAAATTGGTGTTTTCATTGTTTTCCACTTATCACTCTCCAGTACTGGTTTTAACTTGACAGTAAGATACTGCAATGTATGCACAAGTCAAGCCAAAGTTACTTCAATAAATACCTGCCATGTTTTTGACCTTGTATGGATGGTTTTTTTAGTATACTACCAATAATTAATTGGTTTTAGCAAATTTTACAAATCTAGACATGCTTTTTCTTGCATATAATATCAATTTTTTTTCAAAGTGACAGCTAACAGGACTTAATCTCACCAGTGACTTGCTCATTGCAGATAAGAAATGCTGCACAAGCATAGGCCTTCTGCTTGTTATAAGTTTTCCTCATAGTAAGATCCTGAAAAACCTCCAGGACATAACATATGAAGGTGTGAAAGTCTAGCAAATAATAATTAACACCTAACATTTGTCAGGTTGTTGGAAATCACCTAGTTACTCATATTCTACTGAGAACCAGCAAGGGTTTTAAGATCCAACCTGCCATCTGCGACCTGAATCATTGTGCTGTAAGAGCGATTTTCTCTCTGTTGCATGTAAGAGTAGTCCAGATGACAACACTGTAGATAATGTAAATCAGATGGAATAAATGCCATCCCTTTTCTCGTGTGCATCAAATGCAATCTCAGTTATACTGCATTGTCACTGAAATTACTGCTGTCCATAGCCTCACGAGTGCTAAAAATTTCATTTTCCTCATGCTCAGTATTACATCCCATTAACAACAATAATAATGTATATTCTGACATCCTGCTACTGTTGGTCTTGCCTTTTCCTTCTTTTACTTAAAGCACCAGGAAAAAATAATGTAGTGATTTGATCAACTAATTTGCATATGCATTTTGCTTTGCAAATTATCTCACTCTTCCAGAGCTTTAACCAGTCTGGACCACAATCCTATAACAGTTAGAGCAACTGTTTTGTTTTGTCAAACGAATGAGCTTTTTTTCAATTTCTATTTTTGTTTCTCTTACTGAAACAAATGTAATTATGAAGAAAATAAATTTCCATCACAATCATTCAGAGTTGTAGTTAAATTCCTAATGGTTTAAAATAAGTTTTTATTTCTAAAATTTATTCCAAGGGAAATTTAAATGTAAACAGAAATAGTAGCTTTTAAGACAATTTGATTCACAAATTGTTCCGTTCACAAAAAAAAATTCTTTCCAATCCTCTTTGTCAACTGTCTCTTTCACATTTACACATTGTCACAATCAGGAATCTGAAACCTAAAAGGTTTTCTTTAGAAAGCAAGCTTACAAGAGGGCAATTGACCTTGGCAAAAACCAGCAAGCCTTTTCTGTGTATTTCTATTTACTTCTCTCTCCTACAGTCTTCTTCTTGAAGAACCAGAAAAGAATAAATGCCCAGGAGAACCAGAAGAACATGGTAATGGAGATCCAAGGAGAGAAAGATGACAGCAGGGCAGAAGGTCATGTCCGTCAGGCAGAAGCTGGTAGGCACAGAAAAATAGATTTGATTTGCAGATTTGGGCCAAACGGGATCCTCAGAGGCTATGCACAAGAAACAGTTGTATATGGCCTTTTATAGGTTTCCTGGCAGCTGTATTTTTCTGGGTTATCTCATCAGAGTGTATGTATTCTTCTTACCTCAGTTCAGACCCTTCATTCATGGTTCCTCTGTGTGCCGCCCCAGTGCTCAGGCTATTCTTGCTCCTTAGCAGTGAATGGGATGGAGGACAGGCAAAGTTAGAGAGAACAAACCCCAAAACCTGCATGAAAGGCAGGAAAAAAAGCTACTGCAATGTATGGAGAGGCCTATATCTGTCTTTGTGTTCAGGACTCCTCTGGTCTCAAAGCAAGCCCTTTTCCTTCCACAAGTGCCTGAATGCTGTTCCCAAGTGCCAGGCTCAGACCCCAATACCTTTCTTCCCCTACACTTTCTCTGCTACACCACGGTTCCTATGGCTCATGCTCACTCTCGGTCATCATACCTTCCACTGCCTTTTCAACACTTTTTGATGCTGTAACTGCCATCTTTAATTGAGAAATTCCCCCTCCCCAGTACTGACACAGGTCTGGTTATCACAAATCTCACCACAAAATGGTGCGGATGGGCACACATCAGATTTCTGTAGAGCTGCAAACACATGAGCTGTTCTGACCAAAACCTGGTTCTTTCGGGTTTCATGGACTACTTGCAGTTTCCTCTTCTGTCTATACGGGACCCTGAGTGCACACAACCTTCTTCTGCTGCCTCTGCTTCAGGTTCTTGGGAGCAGCTGGCATGCCCTTAAAAACCCATATCGTCTCTTGGGGCTGTCTTTTCAATGTAAAGCAGCTTCTCACAGCCTTAGCCCAAAGTCGCTGCTCTCATTCTTCCCCCTAACAGTCTGTCTCCACCCTGTCTCCAGACAAAGTCTAATCCCCTACGCTTTGTCTGGGGATAGACTGTAAACTCTTCATATATGATGATGTTGCTGTCACGTGTTTGCTCAGTTCTATATGCCGTTGCTTTATAAAGGACCAAAATCATCACTTTGGCTTCAGAACCATTAATCTATTCAGGTACCAATTCAAACCCTATTTAAATGACAATTGGGTTCACAGAATATGGCTTCCAAGTATTTTAATTTCATTAGGAATCAATCCTTCTTAATTACTTTCACAAATAATTCTTATTTTCCAGCTGGAAATAGAGATAAGGTTGTGTGTATGTATATATATTTTGCACTGAGACTGGGGGAAAAAAAGGTTCGATAATTGGGTATCTGATAAATTGGACAATAGAGAGATGACAACTTTTAAAGAATTTGAAAGCAAATCTGATTCTGGTATTAATCCCTATATAAATGCAATAATCACATTAGCAGAAAATAAGAGTAAAGTGAATCAAGTGCATATCAGAGCAAGGAAGAAGTTTTAAAATTTGGGGGATGGATAAGTGACTAACCCAGTGAGATGCATTAAAACATCACATCAGGAGTCAAAACCCAAAGTTTTGCTATTTCACAATAAAGATATACACATAGTCAACTAAAAGGTATTGGTGAGACAGTCCATGCTAAAACCAGGAAATAAATATTGATTTTATTTTAAAATATTTATGTCTACACTATTTAAAAGCCAGACATTTGAAAAATTATAGGGAACACTAAAGCATTGCAGTGTATGTTCAAATTATTTTACCCTGCACACTCCCAATTTGTGATATTAAATAACTGGAAGGAACTATATAAGAAATAACAGATACAAGTGTATTAATTTTTTACCACCTGCAAAAGGTAAGCCAACTATTGCTGTTTTTTCCAGGTCTGTAGTTTTTCCAGGCCTATATTGCTCTATAGCAGGAGCGGCAACGGTGTCACACAAGGAACAGCTGTGGGGCATGTAGCAGAAGAAAGAACAGGACAGGGAGTGGCTGCAACCAAATGTATCATTAAAAAATGCTACCTTGAAGGTCCCTTTTCCTATGGACTGAAAAAATTACTCTTCAAAGGAATAAAAAACTATGATAAAGCTACATAAGATTGATGTTTCTTTCAGCTTTGTTCACTCCAAAATATAAACAGATGAAATCTTGTAGATGTGTATGGAGACACGGAAAGGAATGAAGGCAACTTGTGCTCATTTCTTGCTTTTCATGAGCAAATCTGTTGAAATTACTCCTGGAATTAGAGAAAAATGGTTCCTACCCATCCTGCACAACAACCTGCTACAGCTTGGAACAGAAGCGATGCCTAGTGCTCACCTGACACTAAGGTGGAGATCCTTTTCCCTGGCTAATAAAGCACACGGGTATATCGTCTACATACTAAATTATGCCCCTGTTGCAATAATCTGTGCATATGCAGCACAAATATAGCTCCAAAAAGGAGACATAGGTTATGACCTTGTCCTGACTATAGCAATAGGAAGAAGAAATAGCATGTACTCCTTGGCTGCTTCCACACCTTCCATCCTCTACAAATCAAGAGTGCCATCTTTCTCTGGTTCCCTGAACATAGTCATAGCCTAATGCAGTCCCAGTGTTATCCCTTCCTTCCTTACTGTCACACCAAGTCAGACTTTTGAGATGTTTGCTTCACCTTTACTTCTGCTGGGATTAGAAATTGACTTAAAGTAACTTTTGCCAGGATTTGAATTAAATTCATCAACTTCAAATGGGGCAGCTAAAATAAGAAAAATCAGAATAAATAACATTTAACATTTGTATTGCCAATGCAAATACACATTATCTTTTTCACAGTTCAACCATGCAGCCTGTTCAGCAGAGCACTCGCTTCCTAAGCCTTGTTGAAAAGAACAGGAGTTCAGTATATGTACCAAAGTTAGGTATTTGTTGGCTAATATTTACCTAGGCTCAGGGAATTATTGCCCACTAGCTCAGCGTATAACACACACACTAAATGAATCTTGAATTCTCTAATAATTAAGCATCTAGTCAAGGTGTTTATGTCAAAACATTTCCAGATGTATATGCTAGCTGTTTCCAGAGGCAGTTAGGATAAGATCCAGGTGTGCTTCAACACCCCTTTGCATACTAGTTTTGGCTGGTAGTCGCATACCCTGGGGAAAGCAGGAGGCACATTCTGCAGTCAGGGCAGCAAAACTGCAAGGCTCACCTCGTAGCCCAACCCACCCTAGAGCATCTGCCCCTCAAATTATATTCGGTTGTAGACACCTATTGTACATACATGCCCCGTCTCTCTCTACTGCTGACAGATAACAACTTAAATCACAATGGTTGTGTATGATGTGTCTCGTTCACTGTGTGAGTGAGTAGAATTTTAGGGCTGGTTTAAGGAATGAAAGACTTGGAAATCTTCTCATACAGTTTAGGAGTAGGGATACTGTTATTTTAAAATTGGAAACTGCTTTTTGTTGAACTAGAATGCCTCTGCATTGTTGCTGTTTAAATGAAGAGCCAAATTTGGACTGGTTTTGGTTTGTGGGGTTTTTTTCCTTTTTATAAACAAGTCCTGACACTGTGTGCATATTCAAATTAAGGCAGATGACCATACCCATATGCCTACAGCTAGAACTTTTTCTATTTAATATAGAAAGATATATTCAGACAGATTTACCTTTCAGTTATTTTGCTGTATGGTAGATACGACTGTTTACAGAATCTGCCCTAGTCAGTAAAGCAACAAAAGCAAAACTTAATTCATCAAGTTAGGCACTGAATGAAAGTGTGAGCTTATAATTTCTTTTTTTTCTCTTCTCTCCAACTGGTTTCTGCACACTGACACAGCTTCACGTGTTCTTTGGCCTCCTAAAATGGCTTCAATATAACCTGACACAGACAATTTCCGTCTAACAATAAAGGAAATCAAAATCCATAATGCGGAATCATTCAGAGCTGCTGGGATTTTAAAATCCCATGCCCTTTAAGGAACTTTCAAAATAAATGAAATGTTTTATTAATTCTAACAGCTTAATGTACAGAACTAATAGAGGTGTAGTCCATCCATCATAAAAATCTTTGTCTTCCCCCCTAATGCATTAATTTCTTTATACAGACAGATTGTGTGGCTATGTTTGTACGACACTTTTTTTTCCACTCAGATCAATTCTAAGACCTCTGAACTAAAGAAAATCATCTTTCTAAATGGAATACTAATTTTAGCTAAGCTGCTTTTGAAGACTACGCTCTTTAAAAAAAAAAGCCAAAGCTCCATACAAAAGGTAGGGAGAAGAGGGAGAGTGTAGCTGATGAAATGCAAATGAGGCTTTTCTCAGACAGCTGGCTGCTTTGGGATGACATGTGTGATGAATGGCTCTTAAAACATGAGCAGGCATCAAGCTCCAATTCAGTGTCAGACTGGCAACAACAGCAGCATTACTGGATGCTTCCTTTAATTAATGCAGCACTTCTGCATTAGTCCGGACACTGCCGATAAATGGGAAAGAACTGATATCAGTGGTAATATCAGAAATCTTTCAACCTTGAAGCTGGGATGCATTAGCCAAAAGCTGTGGTATCGTAAAAGGTTTAATTGTATTTGTAATGTACCAGTGCACCATGACAAAAATGGGAGATAGTGTAGGCAGGACAGAGTAAGCCAGTGATAAATGAGTGTGAGTGAGCGATTATAAAGCAAGGAGGAGTGTGAAAACAGACAATAAATGGGGAAGGGGAAGGGGGCAGGGAAGGAGGGAGGTGGTTATGATAGCAACAGCTACTCTAATGTGAGAAGTAGGTGACAAGAGAAACCCAGTTATAGTTTTGAGTGGGGCTACAAGCACAAGGAGTTTAACATAAATCTTTCCTCCTAAATAGGTTTCATTGATGAAAGTGAGATTTACCACTGCACCTACTCCTAGCAGGACTTTACAGGGAGGGCTTTGCCAGCCAGTTATCTACTGCAGAGCATTACAACTCACTAAATCAAACACACAGCACAAGGTTTTCTATTAATTGCATGCTGAAGTAATAGGATACACATACTGCTCATCCATTGTGCTCAGAAATTATGCTTTCTGACACAACATACCATAAAACTCCCATGCGATTTTTATACTGTCACATAGTCACCAAGTACCAGTATGGAATAGCAATAACAGCTTTCTTGACATAATTTGAAAATAAAAACAAATCTCCCACTGAAGGTACAAGAGCATATCACACTGAAAGGCTACAAAACAGTTGTATGCCAAGTATTTTTTGTTTTGTGATTGCAACTATCTCTGAAGAATCCATCTTCCTAGCATATAGGCTAAGGCACATAATTAAGATTAACAAGTTCTGGTGAGGCTCTTGAAAATGGCCTATTCTTGGTGTTTCTGAGAAAGCTGAAGCATTCCCGTAATGTACGTAAAGTGATTTGCCGTTTCTTGATGACACCTTCATTCATGTGGTGGCCTTTTGGAACCACTCTAGTTGTTCCTCTCCTTTTTTCATGAACACATGAAAAATATTTACTGCGTGCACCAAGTCTCCTTTTATTCAAACTTTTTCTATGAAGCCAAAAAACCCTCCAAACTGTTACTTTTTAAGATGAATATACAGATGATTTACTGTCAATGGTTATTTTCATACCTGGGGAGAGAGCAGAGGAAGAGTGAGACATTGGAGAAAGACTAACACATTTTCAAGCATCAAAACCAGATGGTGGAGATAGATATTGTGATAAACAGAGCACTTTGTTGACCCCAGCATTGGAAAAAAAATGGGGTTTAGTATTTACATGTATCTTTTCCCTATTTTATTAGAACACAGCTGACAGTTTATCAGCTAGGAAAGTACCTACAGTTAAATGCGCATATATATATATGCTTCCCTGAACTGAGGCTGAAGACTTTAAAACATCCTTTTATACCATTTTTTCTAGTATAGCACACTTTCTTAAGCATAAAGGGCTGTAGAAAAATATCAAACACCAAAAGCCCAACCAACCATACCCAAAAATCCACAGACCACATAAATTGCCAGATTTTAGAGATGTTCCTTACGAGCCATGTTTTTAGACTAACAACTCGGCAAAGAACTGACAACACTGGCACAACGTTTACCTTGTGCCAGTTTATTCCTAAGGCCTGGTACCTATCCCCACAAGTTTACAAGCCTTGATGCAAAGTGTCCTATTACATCAGATTTCCTAGTGAGGTAGGCAGAGAATCAGTCTACTTGGCTTCACAATTTTGCAGGACAAAAATCTACTACAATACAATGAATGAATTCCAGTGTTTCTGGAATTTGAAACAGGAGAAATATAAAGGCAGTCATGACCTAGTTAATCACAAAGTTAGAAGCCAGTAGTTACTACAATGTACATCTTTTAAGATGGCCTGTTTTCATTCTTAACTCCCCATGTTCTTGTAATGTAGTTTAGCTCCTATATCATTTACAAAGTGCTTTACCACATGATAAAGAGGTTATGTTCCAACGATTCTCTTCAGCCTAAGTCAGGGAAGCCTTTTACTGCCCCTTTCCTCCCTCACTCGTCTAATATTTAATGTACAGGACAAAGCATTCATTTCCACTAAATGAGAGTTGCCATTAGATGTGAAGGCTTGATGCTCAACCAGGATCGGATAATGATATGCTTACTCATGCTTACTACATTAGGAAGTTTTAATAGGACTACGTGAGGATCAGGTGCTAATCGTTGGAACAGCAGTCCACAATTTGGCACACTCCTCCTGCAGAGCAGCTCTGCAGTGCTGATGAGTGAACTCCAGCCATCTCTGAAAATTCAGGAAGACAAGATAAGAATGGGAACAGAATTTAAATGGGATGTAACTGGCTGGTGGCATGACCAGAAGAAAGCCATTAAGTAATTGTCCCTGCTTGCAGTGGTGGCTGGGACACTAGCTGTGTAGATAGGTCCTAACAATTCCCCATTGTGCTCCTCTCATGGGATTTTACTTGGACAACATTTTCCACTAATGGATGCTGGTCATGAATAAACAGCTATAAATCACTTTGGCCGAGTTAACTCCAAGATACGTGCCAAATTCCAGTGTCAAACCATCTAACACACATTTCCTAATAAATAGAAATGTTTTTTAGCAGAAAAACAAACAACCAGAAACATGGGTTAGATTGAAATCATCCAACTGCAAGGACAGGCCCAGATGGCTCTGGATTTCCTGGTAAAGTCCAGAGCTCCAAAGATCTGTCCAAGTGAACCCTGCTCCAAGGAGTATGGAGGGATGCACACCCTCATTGTTCTGCTGAAAAGGACTAGGAGCATGATCAAATACAAAAAGCTCCGATGAAAGAGCAATGTCCTAAAGATGAAGTGTTTATAGCAAAGATTTTGATGTAAATTCCACGCAGAAACAATATTTTATATATATATATATATATATATATATATATATATATATATTAGTACATGGTTTATGTAGAACATATTTTTAGGACTCTGCTTTCATCATTGACCAATACCCCTAACTCCCTCATGGGATCTCTCAAGATGAAAAGATGATCTTTATATGACTGATAATATTCAATACTGACAAGAGGCCAGGAGAACAGCTTAAGTAAATTTCTAAGAATGTAGAATTTGATAATTGTGGATTGAAATAATTTTGGGACAGGAGAAGTTTTGAAGAAAATTTTCCAAGATTATTACAATAGTGGATGCTTTAACACATAGAGTTTTCCATATTTTTAAGAATTACAAATCCAAGTGCCCAGTCAAAGAGCTGGCCCTGTGCTCCCTGCACCACTGACTAGCACAAAATAAAAAGCGAAAGGAATGTGATATTTTTTTTTACTCACAACAGGTTTTGATTTGTATATATTTTATGTGTCAGACAGAACAGGGTTTGGAATCATTATAGATAGATTCTGTGGTTGAGTGGGTAATGACATATACAGCCACATTCTTTTGAGCTGGAGCTTCATTATGGAAGTTTTTCATGAAGTAACAGACATACTTAAAATGTTTCCAGCAAAAAGGAAGCAGAGGGAAATATAACTGAATACCAAAAATTCCTTTAAGCGGAATGTAGTAATTGATAAATCCTTTGGAGCAGATGGTCTTCTAGCTGATTTAAGAGATATGAGGTCCCTGGGAGCAATTGCTACTGGAACATCAACCACTAATTCCCATTCTTCACATGTTCCAAATTCTGCATTCTCTGGAATGCTGCTAATCATTTTACTTTGGCTCTGTCCTCAATCATGTTTTGCTACCAACATTACCAAAGTTTATTCATGCTCATTGGAATAACTGAATTTTGTATCAGAAACTACATTTTCTATGTTCTACTTACTGATCATTTTACATGCTTGGGTAATCCCATCAAAATTATTTTGAAGGAAATCAGAGAAATACGTCATGGTTGAATCACTTGCGCAGTACACAGATGACTTCAGACTACCCCTGTCTCCCCAGATGAAATTAGTCAGAGTATATATGAGGTGTGTGCTGCAAAAGGTAATGTGAGTCAGAGGACAGAAATGGAAACCAAAAAACCTGGTGCTTGGCCTAAAAGTAGTCAATTCACTTCTTTATAGACATTTTTATTTACATCATAAGCTCTTTCTGGACAAGGTCTGTCTTGTGCCATGTGTTCATACGCTGCTTTCCACAGTGCTGTCCTTAAATAGATCTCTGGATGCTATTGAAATACAAATAAAACAGATGATGAAACACAACATCAGTGATAATGTTATCATAGTTCATCATTGTTTTCTCTTTCCACATGGCCTGAAAAAGTCCTACATTAAGACTTGGACATAAAACCCCTCTGCACTTTTATGAAAGGACAGCATTAAAAAAATAAACCCTTTTTACTACAGGAATAGATTAAACAAATGCAAAGAGCTATGGGAGTCAAGATTCAAATAGATGTTTCTTTTGTTTCAAGCAGTTACCCTAATCCCTCCTGAGAAAAGAAAAGGCATGAACCACCAGGCAATTAAATTGTATATCAAGAGTTTACTTGGCTCCATTAGAAAATACCTTTAGACTTCTAAAAGAATTCTTATTACCAAGATTGCTGCTGTTGTTGCTATTTTTCTTTTAAAACCTGTTTTGACAAGACATTACCTGACTGGCAAGATTTGCAAAAAAATACCCCAAATTTAGAAATTATGTTTAACATGATAGCTTCATACCTTGCTTGTCGTAAAAACAGTGTTATTATAGTACTACTCCATCCATTTTAAGATTAATCCATCTGCATTGCACATCACTGCATTGTATGCATCTTTACACTGGAACTGTAAAAAGGATATTTAAGGTGTGATAAGACCTAAACATCTTTATAAAAATTTCAAGTTTGTGGATATGTAAGATGCAATTGTCAATTACATCAAACATTGAGTTTAAATAATAGCCCATGTTAGGAAAGCCGCGCTGATTGCGTCTGCTTTCCAATTTTTCTTTTGCTTTTGCCTTCTGTTTCAGCTAAGTCTCTATTCCAGTGACAGCTGATTGAAACTAATTGAAAAAAAAAAAAATCAGCGTGTTTATGCAGCTTTTTATCCCAAGATTTTTGGTATCCTAAAATTTCAGGGTCAAAGAAATGAAAAAACTCAAAGAGAAAATTGGTTACTTAGTTGAGATGGTCTGCCAATACAGTCACTTATTTAAAGAACAGAATGGTTAAAACCTAGTCAACTTTTAGCAAATGCCTTATTCATAGTAAGACCGACTTAATTTTTTTTTCATCAGTGAAGAGAGAAGCTCTACCCCAAAGACAAATCTATTTCCTTGGATTCATTATCCAAAAAATTAATAATTCTGGAGAAGTTTGGCCACTGATATTTTCTATGGTATAATACCTGACAGCTGGCTGAGATTGAGAAAATCCTGGTAAAAAACTTACTCAGTCTTGAAGTAACCTCCAAGGGCTCCAAAACTTTCAGCAGGCTTCAACCCTTCTTGCCTTTGCTCAGAGTTGAAGCTGTAGTGGTCGCAGTAGGTGTGCTGCTGGGGTACACCTGCCATAATTAACTCCTTAGCACAGCTATTCTGACCATCTAGTAAGATGGATGAATGTTATACATCACCTCACCACCATCAATTGTTCACCCCATTAGAGCAGAGCAGAAAAATATAGACAAATGATTTATTCATCAGAAAAGAACAGGTTCAGCTGACCTGAAAAATAGTTGCAAAACTGGGTCAAATCCATCAAAAGGTTACTGCTGGGTTTCTCACATGCATGCACTCACACACACGCACGCATGCGCTTGCTCACACACACACTCACAAATTGCCCACAAAAACCCGAAGGCCTGGGACTCACCTTTTGTTAGTGCTGTGACTGGGACAATCATGCAGGAAATGAAAGGGACTAAAGTTCATTTTGCTCTTCAACTTGGACCTACTTCTGCTGATCCTGGCAGGACCAAGCCATCGGATTTCATGGGGTCTCATGATACCTCTGGCTACAGCTGTCCTACAAGTTCTGAGGTAATAACATACTTACTGGGGCCTGGAGGAATGAAAATAAGTAGCTCAGAAATGACGAGTGACCCCGGTGATAGAGTTTCTGAAATGTCAGTGCCCCAAACCTGGAGTCAATCAACTTGTGTCTCCCACTTCTTAACTACCTCAGCTCCAGGCTGACAAAGCCTCCTAAACTTTGTCACAGCAGTTGTATCAAACTCTTTACCTCTGCTGGTTAGAATTTATTAAAGATTCCTCAAAAGAGGACAGTAATATTTGCTCTGATTCAACAGAAACGGCTTAATTGATCCAGAAATTTTAAGGAAGAGAGACGGAAGAAAAAAGTTCACATCAACAAGAAAAAAAAACAACAGCATTGTTTCAAAATGTTCACATCACATGTAAGCAGACAGAACAGTATATCACCGTTCTCCCCTGCCCCTTACTGACTTGTTCTAGTAAGTAAGAGGGCAGCTGGCCCCCTTGCAGAATCATGCTGAGAACACTTTCCATACACACTTATTCCCTTGAATGCCAGGTAGATTGGATTCTGATTCAAACTAATTTGTTCACTGGTAATGAGCTGTGATACCATCACCTAAATATAGAAATAAGTATTCAGTGAAGGCTTTAATAAATGCAAGAGTGGAAAAGAGTGTCTTACCTAGCCACAGCCTTTTTGAAAAACTTGAGATCTAATAATGGAAGTTGTTTCTTCTAATGCATCTAATGAGATAATATTAATAGCTTTCAATCAATTTAACTGCCTGATGCTAAATATTCACTAACATGGTTCCCATGCTCTTTTTTTTCCCACCAGAACGACACTTGGTGCTTCAAGACTTTAAGGACTGTTTTCCTGAAATAAAGCTAACAAATCCTAACTGTATTGTCATTGCTAAAAACCACTAAATTCTTGGAGTGAGAAAGGACTTCAGTCAAAACAGACAAAGTCTACAAAATGCTATCCTATTGGAAGGTTGTAATAGATTCTTCCAGTCATTTCCCAAAAGTAAGGAAATTATTCTCTGTGTTATAAAAATGACTAAAAAACGTTCCCCACCTTTCTGTTCCTGTGAACTTTCTTACAAAATATTCTTAAGTTGTACAGTACCATTTAGAAATGGACACAAGTTTGGGCAAGTCTGACTGTGTAGGCTGTAAAAGACTGGAAGTAAAACTTGAGAAATTATGTCAATGGTGGTAGACCATTGATGCTAAAGAATGACAAAAGTAAAGATAAATGAATTATGATTTGTGGCTCATCTTTTTCTTCAGCTGAGTCACAGATCAGAAGTTGATCCTGGACTGATGTATTTGAAGCATATGGGGTTCACAGCACTATGAAAATGACAAAAAATTTACCAGGTATTTTTGTGCTTCTCTAAGTAGGAAAGGACAAAAGCATGTAATCTACTGTTTAGAAACACTGTGTGAACTTGTGGTCTAAATCTTTAAACTGGCGTGTCATTCTGTTTCTCCCAGTTCTGCAAGTCAATAACCTGACAAAACAATTTATTTCTTTTCTTCATCTGTCCAAAGAAGTTTGCCCTATAATACCGTCCAACAATTTTTATTCACACTTTCACCATTTCGTTTTGATGATGGGTACTAACTTAAAAAGAACCGTAAATCAAGTAATTTCTTGTGTGCTTTTACTCAGCCATTCTAAATCAGGATCAGCGTCTTATGATAGTCACTTGCACAAAGATGGGACAGCTACAAGACTTGCTCTCCCTACACTTCATTCATTTCTGATATGTTTGAGAGAAAGCAAGGTGAACTGAAGGAGTACAACTGTAGTAGCAATGTTGACTATGCAGTTGCCTCAGCCAGTTAGTCCCAGTTTGATCAGCTTAGTTTACCCCCTCTGTAATTCACCAGTTCCTACTCCCTCCACTCTTCAAATACTTCAGAACATTTATTTCTTGATCCCTCTTTTACAGAAGGAAAACAAACAAACAAACAAACAAACAAAAACCCCACGACCAAACATCTGGATACTCTGCCGTATAGATTTAAAAAACTAGGTCATTTCTAATTCACTAATGAAGCTGGGAAACCCATACTCAGCAAAACTTGATTTTCTCTGTGAATAATAGCTTCCTTGATCAAAACAAAAAGGTGGTAACAAAAAAGACCCAAACAAACAAATAAAAAATACTTATGGCTTTCTATCATTTCCACTCAAGAGACTGAAGTCTAGTATGTATGAGTCTGAAAAACAATGGTATTAATTTTTACTTCCGTTAATAATCTCAAGATAAACTTACATTCTTCCTAACTTAGAGCCTTAATTTTGACAGTCAACTGCTAATATATTTCAGCTGATTTTGAGAAAATTCCTTAGCAAGACCTCTTCCCTAATTTATAGCTCACAATAAGACTTTTCCCTGATTGAAGAGACTTTCTATTGGAACAAAAACTAGTTTTGCACAGTCTTCAAGTCATTCACACCATTACCTAGATTGTGGCAACTGCATTCTCTTCCTACATTCCCTGTGTATCAACAGACCCTGTTGTGTAATATTGTACAAGTTTGTATTTCCATATATATAGGCCCTGATTCTGCAATCAGATCCATTTGGACAAAAGCCCTTTGTCTGTGGAGAATACTCATGATTTCGAAGTATGGCCATCTGTTCTGAGATTTTAAAACTAAGGCTGCATGACAATAATTGGGTTTTCTCACAATAGGAATGCTATACAATGCTTATTGCTTATTGTATGTTTCTACTGTAGATGTAGTGGCTGAGTTGCATTTTTATTTTGTAAAAAATGTATGGAGACTTGCTACACTGTGAGTGTAAAAACAAATGTTGTGGATAGTTGAGAAGTGCAGACTTTCCATACCAAGAAACCACTGATCCTATCTCATTGTGTTGTACTTACCTACCCAGCAGAAGCAGACATAGATGCCAACAGGTTTACATTATTTCTTGTTGAAGCAATTAATCAGAGAAATTAAGTGTGGGGTTGATTTCTGAGTAAATCGTAATCTGTACAGAAAATGTTTCGTCCAAAAACAATTGGCAATTCTTAATTTATTTTTTTTAAATGAACTGAGAAACTGAATGACAATGAAGAAAAAGAATATTGTCTAGCTTCATCACCAAATATTTCTTTTCTGGTCAAGAAGGCGGCCTTTATCAGTCAAGCTCTGCAAAGCTCCAGTTTGCATCTGTCTGCACATTGTGCATAGCACTAAAAGGGAAGAGGAAGCTCGCATGTGTAAGTCTATTTCTCATTATCCTCCTAAGAGCATTTTAGCTTTCTTTTGTAGCTGTGCTAAATGAGCAAGGGCTGAAAGAGGAACATAACTTACTGCTTAAAGCAAAAATGTCTCTAATTTTGCATCCACAAGAACCTCCTTTTCATAACCAAGCAAAATAAGGATGTAGCTCATCATTTGTAGAATCTACTCTTATAGGCAAGGATTCAGACTTGCTGTAAGCAAATGAATGAGGGTTTTTTCCACATTACTTTCAGCTGACTGAGCAGCAGTGTCTCTTGGTTTAGCACATAGACAGAGAAATCATTTTGAAATGTAGCATGGGAATTTTCACAAATAATGTAAATAACAGAAGCAAAGATGAGAAGAATTATTCTGTTTCATTTTTTTCAGTGCTGCCATTCAGCAGAAAAGATCTTAGCAAATTACAACAATGATGGAATAATCAATTAATTCCATCTTTTTTAGGTTTGAAAACACGTATTGGAAAAACAGCCACTGATTCACAAGGGTGTGTCAGTGGATTCAGTTTTTGTCATCTGATTTAGCCCATTCTAATCAACAAAACACTTCAGCATATGGCTGATTTGAAGGCTTTGCTCAAGTCAGCCAGAACCAACAGAACACACCTCGTGTGTAAGGATACCAGTGAGGGGACATAGATTTAGGCATGCACTTAAATGGCCTTACTGAATCAGACAATCTGATCCGCATAGGTGGGTCTCAGTAAGCATGAAACCTCACTGACATCAACAAGGATTACCATGAGTAGGCTGCAAAATTAGAGCTCCATTTAGTAGGTGGACAAAAAAAAAATGTGTAGCTTTATGCAGCTTTTAGACAACAAAGAAAAAAACAATAGAGCAGAACGCACATAAAAACTCTATGCTTTATGCAGTTATATATATTTTTTTAAAAAAAATTGCATATAAATGTAAGCAGCGCTACATCTGCTGGCAGAAATGTGGTTATTAAAGACATCCACCAATAGGACTTAAGGAAAGTTAGGTGATGAATTGCAAGCAGCTGCATCTTTACTGCACAGTCAGGATTTTATAATAAGCCTGAAGGTAATGTTTCCCTGCATAATTTTCTTTCTCGGCTAAAAAAGAAGTTATTTCTTGAGAAAACCTCAAGAATATGAACTAAAGACTAGGTCCTTGGGGGAATTAAAAGAGATCTGGGGATCTAAAGATCAATTAGATGCCTAATTTAGGTCCTAAAAAAACACACATAGCCCTAATAGCACTGCTAAAACCAAGCAACCCAAACTTTCTGACAGAAGAACCCCCTAAATGCCTTAACATGAGACAGCAAGCTGCCAATTTAAATATTTGGCCCAATGGTCGGGACATGTACACACACTTAAACATAAATTCTGTAAACATAAAATCTGACAGCATCAGAGATGCTCCAACAATAGGTAATGAGTGTGCAAAACCTCAGCCTACTCTGGCTACCCGGCAGAGTGCTAATTACGGCACTCTCCTGGGAGGTTTGGGTTCAAATCCTCTTAGATAAAGGATGCTGAACAGCATCCTCAGTGTCCTTATCAGGCAGCAAATGCACAAAGAGAGTACCCACCTCAGTGTTTTACAATATGGTCCTAATCCCTCACTGTTTTTTAAAAGAAGAGACTTTCACCCAATCTCTAGGGATGTTCCAAGAGTATGAAGGGATAAAAAGGCTGCCTATTAATTATGTCCTATACAAGAGCAGTATTCTCCATTAACTTCTGTTGCTTCTGCATTTAGACAGCACCAAAAGCTCCTCATGAACCATATAAGGAGCCGATGCACTGCTTTGATACTCTGCAAGACTCATCCATATTTAACTGTGATAACACTCAAATTTTCTTTGTATAGCTGAATTTTTCCCAACATATTTCTAAATTGCTCCTCTGGCCATATTTCAGGCAAACTAAATGCATCCAGAGAGCCATCGAAGTATAACAGTGTTTCAGCCTGTTTAAATATTTTAAAATGTACATTATAAAATAATTGTTCAGGGCCATATTAACACCAAAATTATTATGGGGAGAGAGAGCTCTTATTTTCTAAGAGGAATTTATGTGAAAATTTTAAGTGTCAGAGAGAAAATAAAAAAAAGAAGATAGATTCAACAAGTGAAACATATTAAGATATTCACTATCCCAGGCTGTCTTTTGGCAGGTCAACCTATGCAACTCCAAGAAAGGCACAAATGCTCTCTGTCCACACCATGATGTAGGTCTTGCTCCATGGTAAACCCTGCAGTCCTCATTCCTGGATGAGGATCTGATGGCCAGATCCTGGTTGCATGTCCGAAAGAAATCTGCAACTGCAGCTGCCCCCCTTCATGTCCAGATGTGTTTCAGAAGGAAAGGTTTGTTCATCCCAAGAGCTAACATTGCCCATTTAAACAGAGTCAAGATAAAGGCACAGATCAGACATGCTCCTTCCTCTTTCTTCTAGACATACAGCCCCACTGAGCATCCTTTCATCACTCAGTTACTAATTTCCTCTAGGTTTATATGTCTATTTGCACACATAGCTGTGCAGTCTCATCTAAATGGAGACTAGTAACAGAAATCCATTTTCTCATGTAGCCATAGGGGAAATTATTGCTATGCAAGTAGTATCCAGAGCAGTCCATTAGTCTTCTGAGGTATACCAGAAACCCAATTAAGGGTACAACAAGAACAGGTTGTTAAGAAAGTGTTCTAGGAGGTTTCTGCAGTATTACAATTGCTCTATATGTTGGCGACAGAGTTTGCTTGCCTATTAATCCTAAATGCTATAAGAGTATTTTAAAAATACACACAAAGGAACTGCTAAGTGTTTTTAAATTGTGCTTTGCCCAGGTGATAAAGGATGCTGTCTCCGGGTTTGAACTTAAAATGCTTTGGCTAGTAAAATAAAGAAGAGATACAAGTATCACAGAGGCAAGTAGATTCATTACCGAGTTAATTGGTCATTAGTCACAAATTCTGACAGCATTTGAGCTCCTCTTTCTGAAAGTGACTCGAAACAGAATGTCTTTTATTCCATTTATCAGCATTGCAGACAGGTGTCACGTCTCACTGGACTCTGGGTCTGCCCATCTCTCTGCCCCACTTCTGGCCAGTACCTTTGAGCAGGCCTGCAGGGCTTTGTGCCAGAGGTGAGGTGCTCAGAAGTGACCCCCAGATGCCTTGAGGCAGTCTCTGCCCATTTCTTAAATGTGAGCCTCCTGTTTAAAATACCTTTGGGTCCCAGGAAGGACACCGCTCTCTTAAGCTGTCTCTGCAGCTGCAGCCCTCTCAACTCGTCCTGTAACTGAAATTACCATGTCCTCTTCCAGGAGGGGCAGCAAGCACTGGAGCAGGCAGAGCAGTGCTTCATACGTGCCCAGCCTGGAGAGATGTCTTCTCCGGGAAGTCACGTGGGCCTGCTTCATTGCTCTGATGGTCAAGAAAATGCTCAACATGCTCAACATGCTCAAAATGCTCAACATGCTGTCTAGCAAGAGACACATTTGACCATCAGGTTTTGCAGGGGCAATATCCTTTCAGCAAATATTCAGGCCTGGGTTTAATATAACAAGCAACTAATTTGTTTAATCTTGTGTTTTCTCAGAGTTGTTTGTTGGTATGAATAGCACCAATCCCATCTTGCCTCCTGCTACACCACGGCATTTTACCCTTGCGTGAACTCAGTTCAGTATCACATACCTGATGGGGTAGGCACAGCAATTTCCTCCAGCTTTATGTTCCAGCATCCTCCTCCAGCAGATATCAGCACAAAGACTCTACGGTGCTGTCATTACAAAGGAACATGTGGTATATGCTAAGGCATGGGTATGGTTGGACTCTTACACTGCCATTCATTGCTCTTATATTAATCAAGCTGTATAAGGGTAAATTCCAGTTGCCAGTAAGTCAGCAAAAATTAGATCAGATGCAAAAGACCAGAAGAAATACACTGCATATTTTCAGACTTTTAAGACAGTTGCATATTCTATTTTTTTTTTGCTTTCCTGTCATTCCTTATCTCTGCGGTCAAACTAAAGAAGAGCATTTTGTTGACAAAATGGTTTCAAAGTCTGCGTTAATAGCCTAAGCTCTTCTCTCCTTCTCTTCCAGGTGGTTGCTCCAGTTTCATGTGGTGCAGTGTGCTGCTGTTGTATTTGTCTAACAGGGCAGCTTCGAATGCCTAATGCTTCCAGTGTGTTAGTCAATTCTTTCTTTGTTTCGCCATACACACAGACACATTCACAAGGAAATGGAAATTTAAACAAGTCACAGAATTTCTGAAATATAGATGCCATAAAAGCCACTTGCTAAAGTAAATCATATCCTGGCAATTTAATGTCTTGCAGTAATGAGAAAATTCGAAGTTTTTCCGAGCGACAATTGATCATACTACTACAGCGTTCATGAGAAACACGAGATAAAACAGAAGACTGTGTCACACCCAGTAGTAAAGCAAACAACTCTGAAAGCAAATACAGCAGAAGATACCCTAAATAAATTAACAGAGCCTTTTAATGGGATAAATCCAAGTAAGATTTGATCTTAAAATTAGATTGGTTGGATACTTGGGACTTCTGAAAACATTTAACTTAAAACATCCAGTCTGCTTCCCTCCTTTGCTTGTGAGCAGATTTGTTCTGCTTGGATATACCAACGTGAAATAAAAATGGTGTAGGACGCAGTGACAAACAAAAGAGAAACTTTACATTCCATGGTGTACTCGCTGTTGAAGTCCAAAAAAAGGGTGTCATGAATAAAGGAAGGACTCACCAGCTTAATTATGTTCTGTGTATGCTTTTCATGCAACATACACTTTTCATCTGAAAGCCCTATGCTGTCTTTAATAGTGTTACTAGCATTGTCCTTTCAATAAGATTTTTCAGATTTGCATAGCTCTTTCCTAAAGTGCAGCAACTGAGGTAGATGAGCAGCTTGAGAGGAACCAAAATAGAACTATTTTGAGGACTCATTAATTCCTACCGGCAAGGAAAAGTGAGTGTAGAGATGTAATGCCTGTTTGACGTCAAACAAGACATCTTTCTCCCTTGCTGAATAAGGTCACTTGTGACTGGGTCATGTGACATCTGACACCATCCTTACTGGCAGGATGTCAGAGCACTAAAACAGGAAGGAACAGCTTTGATCATGGAAATGGGTTAAGCGTACATGTGGTGAACATACACAGATTGTCAGGACCATGCTTCAAGCTCATGTCATATAGCCAGCATTATACATAGATAACATTATTTAATGCTTCCACTACTTTGAGGATAGGATAGGATAGGATAGGATAGGATAGGATAGGATAGGATAGGATAGGATAGGATAGGATAGGATAGGATAGGATAGGATAGGATAGGATACAAAGGGTGAGCAGAGATACTTTAAAATTTCATCTGAACTACGGGTAAATCCCACCCTGGTTATTTGGTGAAAATCAATAAACATTGCACTTGATGTTGAAGGGCAGGAGAGGAGACAACAAAAACACATGGCTCAGACAGTGTGCCAGAAACAGGTCTCCAGTTAGGAGTAACTGGAACCCCACCAGCAAACAAGCCCCACAGAGGTAGCATCGTTGCCAGACACTTGTACCCCTCTCCTCAGCTATGGCCCACCCTGTGCCTGGGCTCCTTTGGCTATTGCAAAGACTTTAGTTTCTACTTCCGGCAGCCCTAGTTGTTGCATTCCCATTGTAGTGCTACAGCAGGGATAAAGATGAACAAAAGGCTTCATGGGGAATTAAATGCCTAGCTGACATTTATTAGTTACCATATTTTCCTATGACAGTCACCAGTCAGGGCCTGGGGCAGTGTGATATAAGCTGAATCGGCATTAAAGAAAAGTTAGCCAGAGACCCTCTGTTGAATTTAGTACTTAAATCGTATTTAAATTTAATACTTACATCTTATTTAGAGGCAGGAGAATTAGGCTTAAAACTGAAAATCTTGCACATGCTCATGCAAACTTAAAAACTGAGAGTTCCCACTGCAAAATGTTTCAGTAAGGCCAAGTGCCATGTCCTGAACTTGTGTCACAGGAAGCCCATGCAGCACTACAGGCTTGGGGAGGACTGACTGGAAAGCTGACTGAAGGAAGAGGACCTAGGAGTGCTTTCACAGAAACAGTGTGGCCAGCAGAACCAAGGAACTGATCGTCCCCCTGTACTCAGCACTGGTGAGGCCGCACTCTGAGTCCTGTGTTCAGTTTTGGACCTCTCACTACAAGACATTGAGGTGCTGGAGCATGTCCAAAGAAGGGCAACAAAGCAGGTGAAGGGTTTGAAGAACAGGTCTTGTGAGGAACAGCTGATGGAACTGGGGTTGTTTAGTCTAGAGTAAAGGAGGTTGAGGGGAGACTTCATTGCTCTCTACAACTAACTCCCTGAAAGGAGGTTGTAGCAAAGTGTTGGTCTTTTCTCCCACCTAATAAGCAATAGGACAAGAGGAAATGGCTACAAGTGGCACCAGGGGAGGTTTAGATTGGCTTTAGGAAAAATTTCTTAACTGAAAGGTTTCTCAAGCACTGGACCAGGCTGACCAGGGAAGTGATTGAAACATCATCCTTGGAGGTTTTTAAAACAGAGTAGCTGTGGTGTTTAGGGACATGGTTTAGTGGTTGGACTTGGCATTGCTAGGTTAGCAGTTGGACTTGACGATATTAAAGGTCTTTTACAACCAAAATGATTCTGTGATTCTATAATTCTATGATTCTAAAATTGGAATCTCCTCATATGACATGAATATCACACCACAAGACAGCAAAATGAAACACACAGTTGAAATTACTTTGTAAAAAGTGTTTTCATGAAATATCATGTAAGAAGCAAACCCAAAGACCTGTAATGATTTATTTTATCTGTAGGATTCTTAATGCAGAACCTTAGACCCCTTGATTCAGTAAATTATACATATAAATTTAACCTCTTTCAGTATTTTCATGAATAGTGCAGTATGTATGTTGTGTGAGTGTTGTGTTGTGTGTATGTGGTGGCAGGGAGCTAACCAAATCACAAAAGATAGAGAAATTACGGTTTTGGAGAAAAAGAATCCAGGCTGCTTCTATGGGCCTCAGCATGCATTGTGAACATTCAGCAGGGTCATTCGGTCATGCTTGGATGGTTAGCCCATGCTGAAGGCCATCCCATTGTTTTCATCTCCATTATGGGTAGCATGCCTGCCCTTCTGATTACAGACCTTACAGTAACTCTTCCGTCTGGTAAGCCACAAAAATAGAGTCTGTTTTTTTTAAGCTCTGATTCACTGGAGCAATTTTCACTCTTGCGGATCTTCCTAGTGAAACCATCAGATCTAGTCTCATGACTGAAGGTCACACTAAAAGATTGAGGGAACTGGATTCTTTTAATAGCTGACCTTTTAGAAATCAGTCAGAATGTTGCGAGATCACTGCTAAAATAATGTTTGCAAGAGAACTACTGTGAAGGAGATAAACATACGGAAGAGAAGACAGAAGTGTCTCCTAAGGCACAATTAGAACTACACAAAGGCAGATGACAGTTCCTTGAACTTGTGTCCTTGCTAATCAAGTGCATTCTAAGTGATATAATTGGCTGGCTGCAAATCAGAAAACAGTAGATGGTAGCTGCCAAGGTTTGTTGTTTTAATGGGAAAACACCGTAAAGAGATTTCAAATGGTGGCACACTGCACAATCTCCTTTTGTAAAGAGTTGCTTTGTGAACATCTTGCAAAAGATAGCAACACATTTCAACTTTGAGTCAGAACACTGGGAGAAACGCCAGGCTAGCCCAAAGTGGTTTGGTTGCCTACATCACTTCCAGCAGATGTCTTAGCACTGTAGATGCTGCTAAAATGTATATAAAGAGTGGAACGTGATTAGAATATAAATTAGTCACCAGGAAAATGGCCCATTCCATAAATACACACACAAAACTACATAAAAAAAAAAGATGTGTTCGAAGGATGTTACTACAACTGCTAACTGTGTGTATCACTAAACTGATAGCTCTCCTCTTAATATTGAGTTCAGTGCACCCTTCCAAACATCTCCAATACATCATATGCTTTTTCTCCCCTGCGTCTGCCCAGTGGCGTCCAAAACCCAGAACTGATGCCAGCACCTACTACTGAACCACAGTTTCAGTAAGTCCTTTCTTCTGGTGCTTGCCCCACTCTCTACTTTCCTCCTTCCACCTCTCTGCCCGCTCATGGATGTCTCAGTCCCGTATTCCTTTCTTCTGCCTAGTGTATCCACTGGTTCCTTCCTGTGGAAAACTAAGCACTCAGTACTTCTTCAGAAACTTGTTTAGCTTGTCCACCCTGGCAGCAGCTGGGGCAGCCAACACACCCCATCCACTGAGGGAAACCAAGCAGGTGAGGTTGGTCCTTCTGCTCCTGCTAGCCTCTGTGGTAGTCAGCATTTAACTACGTACTGTTTCTATGGTGTTCTCTTAAAGGACCTGAAAGAAGACCAGGTGTGCCTACTGTGGGCAGTATTTTCAAACTTTTTAGAAGACATATGCAGGCAAAACTTTCAAGAAAAAAAAACAAAAAGATGCTTTTTGAGCAGTCTAAATAAAAGAAGAATTGATGACAAAAATGTCACCCTCAGTTGGCATTCACACTGTTGAAGGTACAGGTGGCCAGGTTTAACTTTTTTTGTAGTGGAAAGCAACACCTTTTTCTTCTATACTCCCCATCATCCATCGCCACTGGCATTTTACTATGAACTCGCAGCATACCTGTACTCCGGCATTAACTGCCTTAGCTGGCAAAGCAGCCCGTAAAAAACACATACATGAACCACTGAGTATAGCTGTGAGGACCCAGATGTGGTTACATTTAGCTGCAATTGTTCCTCACATCCAGAAGACTGTGGCAGTTCTTTCAGGGAGAGTCTGGCAAAGAGCTGTGGGGGAAGCTGTGCAGTTGGAAAGGTCCTGTCCTTCCCCACTGCCCCTGTGGTGACTTTGCTACCTCCCAGGGGTGAGCAAGGCTGCTGCAGGTCTCCTGGTGAGGGAGCAGGGCCCGCTCTCTAGGTGGCTTCTTCTCAGTTATTTGACAGGTTGCCAAAATTTCCCTGAGGAATCCAAGCAAAATAAGTTGAAATGAAGTGCTATAAATGTATAACAGCACAGAGTTGTATCAGGTAAAGGCCAGGCATTTTGTATAGCCAAGGGCCTTTCTTCCTCCCCTATTTCAAAGGTCTCCTGTGAACAAAAGCAGTAGCAAGCTGCTTAAAAAAAAAGGTTAGACACATTTAAAGTGTAGGCTTAGGGAACTTTGCTATAGGAGTCACTGCTGCCTCCCACTAAGAGTCTAAATATATCATTCTTTGTGTGTGGATTTTACATATGTTTTTGTTAGAAGAAAGGTCATACTGTGCGTTTGTTGGATTTTTACATTTCTGGATGTAGTGGATTCCAGAGATGTAAATTCTTCTTTCAAAATGCTACCAACTATCACAATTTTTTTTGCCTGAAGGATCAGCATCCATGGCTGTTTCCAGCTGATAGCTACAGATCAGTGCTGTTTGAACATCATTTGATCTACTGAGATGGTACTAAGTGAACACAGTCGATGGTTTTGTGGAGTTCTACTTGCCTGCTCCAGTTGAAAGCTATTTGTCTGCTTCACCAGAGATATAAGCTGAAACAGCTGATCAAGAACGAGATCTTATTTGAATAGTTAAACACTGTCTTCATCTGAGCATTAACTAATTTGCATGGCAAAATTCCAATTTACCATCTATCACTGAAATGACAGCTTGTGAAACAGTAGTTCAGCATTCTTCACTTGCAGTGTTAGATTTCTATTCAAATCGGGAGAGGAAACATATGTGGAGTGTGTGCGTTGAGGACAGGCATTGTAAAACACACACAGAATGCATACTTAGCACCAAAAACACTGGATATAAAATACAGAAGATAAACATGGGAATTACTTTGTTCCATTAAAAAAAACCCCAACAAACCAACAACCCACACCAGAAAATAACTAACTGCTTGAACTGAACAGAAACAATAAGCAATATCTTAAAATCTTCTCTTAATCCACAGGGCCAGAGGCATTTGGAAAATCTGAATTCATTTCCTTCAGCATAATGGCAGCATCTCACTGAGAGGTTCCTTAGAAACTATGAATGTGACACAACAAAAAAAAAAAAAAAAAAAAAAAAAAAAAAAAAAAAAAAAAGACATCCACCAATTTTCCTGGAATGCAAAAAGACTTGTGCTTGTTGTTTGGCATGGGGTAGCTGAAGCTCTCAGTTGCAAAGAAACTATTTCCAGGTAACACCCAGATTTAGATCTCATCTGAAATCTGCTGTTACATGTTGCCCGGTCGATGTTGCCCAGGTGCAGAGAGCCCAGAAACTTGATGAGATCTCCTATCTGCAAGATTTATCCATTGGGGAGCATCTGTATCCTTTACAAAGTCAGCATGTCTCAAGCCTGGAAATTGATGGCTTAAAATAGGAGCAATTTTGGGAAGCGGGAGCGACTGCGATTGAAGCACCATAGTGTTCAGACTATTAATGCAGAGCTGCTGGACGCTCCTTTGAGGCCTGCTCACAGCCAGAAGGTTAATGCAGCATCTTGTCTGCTAACACAAGTTTAGAAAAAGACATGTTTCGACCTCAGACTGGTTTTAAATTGCTATTTTTGCTGTAGGGATAATCTAAATATATTGCTACTGTGTTCTATTTCAAGGTTAAGCAATACAAACAAAATTCCCTCTGAAACAAATCCACATCCTCATCACTGTCCCAAGTACTTCTGCTCCCTCGTACATCCCACAGCTTATTTATGCTAGAAAGATGGTCTCACTTCGTTTCAGACATCTTATACCCAAGAAGTGCCAGCCTGCAGAAGATAATTGGGTTTCTGCATTGTGGGGATACCACGGGAAAGCAAGTGGTGGTGGGAACGGTGTGGTGGGGTGGTCAACAGCAGGAGGCTGGAACTGAGCAGCGACGCAGGAACAAATGCTTGACCCCAAGGGCAGGGCATTGCTGGTCCTGGATGCAGTTACCAGTACTGACGTGCCCGGTCCATATCCCCAGTACAAGCCTCTGGCACACTTTAAACGCCAAGGCAGCATATCCCCTTGTGTAGGCAAGTCACAAGCCTGTGCCTCCCAAGAGGCCTGTTTTTAAGAAAGAAATGCAGCGTTCCCCAAAGCAGATCCTAGGAAGACCTCTTTGGGTACTCAGGTGATCCTGCAGCACTAGCAGGTGCTCAGCATCCTGCAGGAGGTGGAAACAAACCCAATTTTTTTTTTTAAAGCCAGAGTTTGAGAACTCTGGCTCACACTTTCACAGAGGGAACCAGACCACTCACTTCTATACCCCAGCACCCACTCTGCAACAAACTGTAGGTTTCCACTATCACACTCTGCCACATGCTGCCATTGACATGGGGGTCTTTTCCCCCCAGACTCGGTCCTGGCCTGAGCTCAGTGACCCAGTGGTTCTTGCCCCAAGATGATGGCTTATCTGTGCAATACTAAACCAGCTCCTCCTGCTGCCTTCGCAGCCCTCAGACATGGTGAAGCAAGCTCCTCCTTGCTGCTGCTGCTAGTTTGGCCTGGCCCAATGGTCTAACGTGGAATGACACATGTAGCTATCAAAACCGCGTGTGCAACACTTTTAAAAAGGGGAATGAAACAGCCTTTTAGCTTTTTCTCATAAAGAATTAAATACATGATCTTATGAAACTCAGCTCTGAATAAAAACCTCACCTGCAACTACGGATACAAGTCATGATTCAAGTGATGTTTTGCCAAACAAGGAGGAACGATCAACCTTTTTCCATTTCTTATCACAAAATTATGGATTTGTCATTTCAGTTTTTCTGATGTGTGAACTCTCCCTTCCCCATTCAAGCAGGTAGGTCATTGTGGGGAGCCATGCAAGTACCTCACGCCAGCACTACTGCAGTAGGAAAAGTCTGCTGCGTGTGCGTGTGTGTTGGAATGTGCCTGCTTACAGCAAGATATATATTAAAAAAAATTAAAAACATGTGTGAGAAAAATCAGTTCTTAAAGTCTGTGGTCACATTTCAGTCTTCTCATTCTTGCAAGACACATTTGGGGAGGAAATTAAAAAACCAAAACTATGTACACACAGATGAGGGGAAAATCCTTTTAGATGTAAACATATGACCCTCGAAGAGCAGATGGAAAAAAACCCCTACCATCCCTGTGTTTGCCTCTGTGAATTTAACCATCACGATTAAACAAGTAATCACAAAAACACACAGAAAGTGTGCCCTGTTGAGATGCTCTTAATGCACCGGGAAGACGTCTGTGTTCCGTAGGCTGTTTGCTTACAAAGAGGAACTGCAGGCTCTTCGGGCTTTTCCCAGGGGAGATGGGCGTTTTGCCAGTGTTTCATTTTCAAGTGGCATTGTTCACCTAGAGCTTTAGCAAAAAAGCTTTTGCTTATTTATTACTAATCCTGGCCTAAGTAATGATAATTTTTAATCCTTTTACATTTTAAAATGAATTTATCAGACAATGACACCAAACACAATGTCCCCCAAAGCTCTGACATTTATTTTTTCAGTTAATAGGTAATTCTATAATTCACACACCCACAGAATTACTTTATTGGTTCATGAAACCTGCTTCTGTGAGCATTCCTTTGACAAAATATGTGTGATGCAGGTTGCATGCTTTTGTTAGTTATAGTCTTGACCACATGGCAACAGAGAGGAAAAGCATTTAATGCTAACTTTATCCATCTGCCTGTGAATCTTAGTAAAATGCTGGTGTATTCATAAATTATATTATTCAGACTTTATTACAGAATCACAGACAGGTTTGGGTTGGGAGGGACCTCAAAGATCATCTAGTTCCAACCCCCCTGCCATGGGCAGGGACACTTTCATTAGGCCATATTAGTTTTAATATCTTTTTTATGAGCAATACAACTATTTTAGTAATGTAAAATAATGTGACATCTTCCTTTATCTTCATGATTTGGTATAAATTTTTTGCTACAATCTTGACTGAAATCAGAGACACCTGGTATAACCCTCAGCACCAGTGAAGCTTGGTATAACTGTCTGTGTTTGGTCATGAGATGCTCAAAACCAAACAAGCATGGATGCCAAAGGTCGTTTTATACACTGTAATAAACCCCTGATGCCTCCATTTCGATGATTAATGCTCCATGATTGGTAAGCGATACTGTGACTTTCAGCTGGCTACTTCTTTAACTTTGCGAGCCTTGCATACCACGCTGCCAGTCTGTAATCTACACGATGAAACAATTTACCTGTCATTTCACTAGTTTGATGTCAACAGAAAACACTTGCCAAGCAATTTGCAGCACACACATATGAAGAGTTGTTTGGACTTTTCGGAAGGGTTGAAGTGAGAGAATTGGTGTTACAACTAACACCAGCAACAAATCATCTCATCCTCAACTTCAGCTGGTGAAGCTCTCTAAGAAACAGAGAATCCCTCTACCTACTTATACATAAAGTTTCAGTAGATTATTTAAATACTCCATGGAAATGTAGGTTCCCTCGTGACATCTCTACGTTCCTAGCTAGCAGTGCCAGGCAACAAGAGCACCCAGAGACTGTCAGCGCAATCTTGTGGTTCCAGTCAATGCAGAAACCATAATCTCATGCTTGAGAAGGGAAAGCGAGAGTGTAGCAATGCTACACCACGATTTATTTTGTTAATCTTCGCACCGAGAAGGAGGCTTACCTTTCAGCATCCAACTGATAAAATTCACAAGATGAAACATTCCCATAACTTACAGAAATCATCACAAAACCCCACCAAATCAGGAAGGGGAGGTGTGTGTGGGGAGAAGTATCTGGCACATGGGACAGAAGGGAGATAGAAACATTTTCCCTGATTCCAGACAGCTGACTGCCTCACAGATCCCCAACAGCCAGTACTACCTTCCCTTCCTCATTCCACAGGTTTACAACAGCTGCCTCTGTACCAGCAATGTGAGGGAAAGGAGAAGTTCCTTTGAGTTACTTCCACCAAATCCAGCCTTATAGATAGAGGCAAAAAAACACCAGGGAAGTTGATAGGGACCTTCAGGGGCTGCTGCTTTTCCAAACAAACCACAGCAACCCTCCAAATCCTTATCAGGGTGCAGCACCACAGCAAAGAAAACCGAAATCTGACATTTGGTTTCTGTGTCAGAGATGCCACAGAGAAGCTCAGATTGCTTCCCCTCCTCCCCAAGAGGGGCAAGTGAGCAGTCAGTATATAGGAGCACGCTCAAAGCCCTGTAGGTTCCCTCCATAACACCTTGGCTCCCTGCATGGCCCTGCCTGTAGTCATGGTACTATCATGGACCTGACTATCACATGGTCCTCAGCCAAAATAAAGCTGTACCACAAAATGAGGATTATTTGCCTTTTTATTACCCCCCCAACAAAAATAACAAAACAAAAAAGAAAAAACAAACCCCAAACCAAACCCAAAAAGCCCAAAATGAAGTCAGGAGAGGAACACTTTTAGCTGTACTTAAAATCACCTGGATTAAATCTTAATCTGCTCTTCTTTACAGTTAAACCAGTAGACTAAAACATACTGGTAAGTTCTATTATCTTGTAAAAAATTCACTTCCTTTACAATTACATTTAATTTCCAGTTCATCTTTCCCTTATATTTACTTCACAAACAAGCCATTGTGTTATTAATGATTCAGAGCTCCCCAAATCCATATGTTTTATGGATTTTACGTCAAAGTGGACTCATAATACTTTAATGAGGAAAAAGAACAATATTTTACTGTACTCACATCTTACACTGCCCAGCCAATAGGCCCGTAAGCAGTTCTAAATCTTTCTGTAACAGCACCATGGAGATTACGAAAAAAGAAACAGGCATTGCCAGCTTCCTCTGCCCCCCACCTCTCAGAAGGACTGATGTTTCCCTGCAAGATCTTCTTAAAGAGCTAGCATGTTTGTAGCAAATCACTGATTCCTTTCCAAGGGTTATACCCCTATGTGGAAATGTAGGAACTCCTTTAACATTTTGTAACAAGCAGAAATTGGGTATGTGTTAAACCAGGACCACCAGTCACTTTTTACCAGTTGAGTGAACTTGATTCTACTCATTTTTCTAGAGACATCTAGTTTGCCATATGCGTGCTCAGAGACTTAGCTATTCATCGATTAGAATGACATATTTAAAGTAGTGAATTTCACATTAGCAATGCAGATGGGGGAAAGAATGAGCTTGGAAAATTAGAGGCGGAAAGACTGGTGTTGGAGAGTAGCATGAAAGTTGGAAATCCTAGACAAAGCAGAGAAAAAGGGTACTTGAGAAGAAGCAGAATGGGAAAAGCAGAAAGACCTAAGTTAGAAAAAAAAAAGGAAAGAAAAACTGAGATGGAAGAAAAGACTGGAAGATGAAGAAAAGAATATGAGGAAAAGATGAAGTGAAAAGACAGAGATTAGCAGCCAATAGAAACATTAAAATGCTCACATAGCAGCACTCCATTGATGATAATTGATAGAAATCTGTTATTGCTTAAAAAAAAGTGTCATTTCTTTCACAGAATAACTTACTGTGGCCATCGTCCCCCTGTTCTTCCAGTTGTGCCACTTGCTGGTAGAGTAAGATACCGAAATGATCATTTACACCGTTCAGTTTAAGCCCTATTATACACACGCAGGCACACGTGAGAAAAGTGCTTTGGCCACTGCTTATGAGATAAGGAATTTATATAATGGACAGGGTATGGATGGGGAGGGGGAGAGGAGGGATGAGGGGAAAATCTCAGAGAAGAAAGGAGACATATTCAAGAGACATCAGTCTTGAAATTAGAAGCTCATTAATTCTCAGCCTATTTCAGTCTCTGTGGAGATTCACCATATGTGACAGCTACTCAGCCTTGGAGTCCGATTAGAACTGTTTTCCAACTACTAGTCTAAATTGCCACTGGAAAGCCTCATCATTTTCAGCAAAGTTTGATGAACTGGTTACCCTTTAACAGCGACGTTTTGTGCACTAAATTGCAACTGCCTTGCTATTTTTCTCATATCACTGCTGACAGATGAGCCTGATTATCACTCTAGATCCACCTTGCCCGTGCTCATTTGGACAACGAAGATAGCAACTGAACTGAAAGAAAATTCCGGGAAAACTAATTGAAGACAAATTAAAAATTTCAATAGGTTTTCCTGGAAATTTGCCCACAAAGCATATTGTTCGCATATCCACCTCCATCCAGAAGTTTGAAAAGCGTATCCTGGGATGCCTGCTGCTAATGTTTCAGCCCGAGCCTGGCCGGGCTTCTCACAAAGCTCCCGGATGCTCTAGGCCAAGACCAATTTGTCAATGCCAGGTTGTACGATGATTTATGACCACAGCCGAGTGGGGATGCCGGCTACGTCCTGTCTCTCCCTAACTAGCTCCATTGAACTGAAGCCATTCCAAATCACTGGCTGGCTACGTGGGTGCAGGCTCAGAGAGGCTTAAGCTGTTCACTGAATTTCCAGATGCGATCAGCAGCAACAACTTCTGTGGTTGAAGGAAAATTTTTGGAAGAGAAAGTAAGAAACTGTTCAAAGCCGCATCACACTTCGGTAAATATAGCGCAGTGAAGGGGGAGCTAGGCCTGCCTAGGAGATGTGAAAAACCTCCACATTGAGATTGTGTTTTTCCAGGTTTCTTCATGTCACACAAGGTACCAAAGGATAGAACAGCTGAGCACAAAATTGCTGCAGAAGCAGCAACACCTACGTTGACATGGGCACAAGTGTGGGCAACCTGTAAATGATTCTGTTCATGTAGGGAGAACACACAGGCTCTGATTTCTCTTATCCATACAATCTGTAGAAGGGGCTCAAGGAACAAAATCACATCTTCAGAAAAAAAGAAAAAAAAACAAAGAATACTGAGGGGAAGAAAATTAAAAACAGTGAAGCTAGTACTAAAATACATCACAAATTTAAGAGTCCAGACTTGCGGGATGTAAGAAATATAAGAGTAGCTGTGTGGAAAATGAGTGATGTGAATAAGTGGCTTGTATAAGCAGTATGGGATAGATGTTGTACTCTGAGTACCATCACTTCTTGTCTGGGATGGTTGTAAGATAAATGGTGCTTAAAGTGTATGCAAGGATAAGGGCCAGGTCCTGTCTGGCTGTGAATTAAGGCTTCCATCAAACTGCTTTGTTGAAGGAAAACGAAAGCTGTTTTTTTGAATAAGAAGGTGGGTTTTTTTGGAGACCTGTGAATATTGACAGACGTTTTATAAAGAGAAAAGGGAAATATAGCTGCTTTCAGCAGCATTGGCCAATTATTTTTGTAGTGGATGTTTTTTGTGGGTTGTTTTTGGTTTGGTTTGGTTTGGTGGTTGGTTTTGGTTGTATTTTTTCCAATGCAGCCATCTGAGAGTGTTTTATCAGCAGGGCTACGCTGATAATTGGTTACACCTCAAGTAAGATGAAACTAAGTCTATTGCAGGGGGTGAGAGAGTAGGGGTGAGGAGGTAGAAGATTAGAAAAAATAAAATAAAATGAGAGGAACAGAGACAAAAGAAAATGTTATTAGTGTTTCCTCAATATCACAGAATCCACTAGCAGGTCAAAGTTGCAAAAATTTCATTTGAGAATAATAAAATCAATGCTGAAGAATGATGAAACAACAGCTGCCATGGCTGCTTCAGGTGTTATGATACCATTATAGCACAATAGCCTTATTATTCACTATAGTTCTTCCTAGCATGTCTTGACCACCTGTGACAAGTGTTTCTGAATCTGTGTGCAGTCAAAACCTCAAATTAAATCTGACAAACACGAAAGTGTTTTGAGCTAACTTGTCCTCCCTTCCCAGTTGCTCATTATGGAGTGACCGACTCTTTCGTGTCCTACACGACTCACATCCCTGTAGATTGTGTTTATTGAAAGCTGATAGTTACAGGGATTGACATTCACCAGCTTTTATATACCAGGGAATTAAAATAAGAAGAATCTGACAAAGACATTGTAAATAACATGAGAGACCCTTACTAAGCCTGTATAAATGCAGAGGAAAATTAGGTTACTCTACTTTGTAGTGCTCAATTCCCTTTGTACAAGTGCTATTAGAAGTGCAAAGCACATAACTGAAGATATAATGTCAAAGTCATTCACATTATAACAAGGTTTCCAATGCTCCATAATGAAGACTTCATCAGAGAGTGAAAATTATTGGCTCCCCTGTTGATGACTTCTACAAAAATCTTAGAAGTACAAAGATTGCCAGCTGGATTAATCTTCCTGTGTACAGTCATTTATGAAGCTTTGAAATTTTAACCATTGGCAACAATGCTATAGTTGAAAAAACTCCAAGAATATCAGTGCGATGACAAACAATGGTCTGCTAAATAGAGACATGCTGTCCTGACAGCTCTGCTTCAGCTATATGGCATGATATGTGCCAGCAAAAGCAGAGAAGACATTTTGTAGCATCATAAAACTGCTTCCAAAAATGAGCACCCTGCAGCTATTAGAAACTGCGTGAGAATCACCAAATGTCAGCCTCATGCTCAACAACATTCAATTTAATAAATGGATTTAGGAAAGTGAGGAGCATAAGATGCCTCAGAACACCCTTAAGTCTACCATGGTACTAGTGAATGCTTGAGAAAAAAAGAAAAAAAAAATACCAACAAAAAACCCACAGCAAAACCCAAACTGTTCACTATAAAAAAGGGGAGAATTTCCTGTCTGTCTCATTTTTGTTCCCTGGGACCAATTAAGAGCATTCTGTCATTATTATTGTCAGCACTAGGCACAGTGTACGAGCGATAATCAATTTACTGACACATCCTAATATTGATGGTCAGAGGCCTGCCTTGAGAGGCCTGCCCCACACTGTTCTGCCAGTTATTATTGGGTTTTTTCCCAAAATTTCCTTTTCTGAGACAGCAGTTTACATTTATCCAAATCCAAAGTAAAAAATGGACAGTGGGGAAAAGGAGTATCTCTGTGTACCTGGGGGTCAAGGGCTGGAAGAAAATTGTAAGAATTCTTTGTTGTCATGAAAACTGTTGCTGATATACTGTATGTCTTCTTAGTCTTCCCTCCAAAAATTTTCTCCTCCTTGCACTCAGCTTTTGGGGCCACTCCTGCTCTGAGTGTGACCGGTGAGGTGAGAGGCACCAGGGATGTCAGCAGGCACAAACACATCCCTGCACCAAGTATTTCCTGGGTAATGCCAAGCAGAGACCAAAGCACCGGAAACCCCCAAGTGCTCGCTAAAATACCCTGAGTTTACCTGGCTAAGTTTGCTTTTTTGTGTTTTGTGTTTTTTTAACAGTGCTGCTACTGCTAGAAAGGCACGTAAGTTTTACTTGTCCCAGAAAAGTCCATGTATTGGTCCAAACAGGAGCTTCTGATCGGAGCAACTCAGCTTCAAAGTGAAGGTTCTTCACCCAGGCAGCTTTACCGGGAGTATTACAAAACACACTCTAACTCTGATCCAAGCCATTAAAAAAAATATAGCTGCACAAGTACTAAAAGGTTTTGCCCTCAGCCAAAGTGCAAAGGTACTTACCAGATGTCAGATGTCTAGTACTTTTACCATTAGTTTCTAATTAACTAATTGACATGAAAACCATGTCTCTGAAATCCCTCAGTGAAATCGGAGGTGTAGCAGAACAGCAACCAAAAGCTGAAATTGGTAGCTGTTCTCATTCATAGGCATGCACAAGACAGTAAAGAATATGAAATTATGGAAAGGGTTCTTTGAATATTCTTAATTAGCGATGAGTGCTTGCAGAAACACTTGGGATTTGGGTAACTCCCAGGAGATCAAAGCACACATGGGCCACGGTGGAAGGAAATTCAAAGCCACATGCCTGGAAACAGGCTTTTGTGTACTCAAGCATTCATGTGCAGAAAATCAGCAAGTGTTTCAATGTCTCATGGTGGTAAGGTACCCTGAGCAGAGAGGCAGCCTTTTGATGGGCGAAAATCTGCTGCCACACTGCAGAGATTACCCAGGAAACCATAATATTTCATTTTTATGAAAGAAAAGGCAAATGCCTTACCACAGCTTTCACCAGACCCCAGATTTACTCTCAGCTTGTCACTGTTTCAAGTTATTGTTTCAGATGTTTTTAAGGTTACATTTTGCTGCTGCTATTAACACAAACACACCGAATCGGAGAATCATGTGTGGCGTGATAGGCACAGGCTGCGACACCCTGCCTGAGTCCTTCTGCAACCACAATCGTTCACCCCGAGTCTCTCAGGACCTGCCAACAGGGCTGTGACACTCAGACCGAGACCCATCAATGGCTCTCCCTTACTCACAAATGCTCTGAAGGCACCCAGTGACCCATTTTAAACTTAAACCTCATAGTCTCCGTGGATGAAGCATAAAAGCGAAGCTGTATATATCTCAAAGCGTGATGCGTTTAAGACAGCTTTCTGGGTATAGAAGGACAAAAATAGAAAAGCCTCATTATATGCCTAACAACAGGGTAGAAAACATGTAGATGAAGCGTGTGCCTGATGGAGAAAAGGAGGAGCAGGAAGAAGGGGGTGGGTAGGCTGAAGCCAGTTTGAGGGCTGTGCCACCAGAATAAGCGCACAAGCTCTATCAGTATCTGCAATTCAGTGAGAGATTTGAGGGACCAGGGTAGGAATAGTAGAGAGAGACTTATTTTGCATACAGACTGGATTGGGTGCCTGTCATTTTAAGATGGGGAGGGGGGGAGACAGCTCTGCAGTAGCTCAGGAGAAGAAAGTGTTTCGGGCAATTGGTGATTAATTGTGCTCTGCTATGCCACATCTCTTTCTATTAAACCTCAGATAGCCAAATCTGTTTCCTAATTGTTTTAGTGTTTCTTGGGCTTCCTTTTGTCTTGCATAGAAGTAGGCAATTTCTATGCCATCAATATCTCATTAAGGGGCCTGGGATGTGAAATGCCTTGTTTTGCTTTTAATTTTGTTTTTCAAGGGGTTTTTGCTACATTTTATGACACGGCATTTTTTGTTTGCTTGCTGCGGTCCATTTATTCTCTGGCATTCCCTTTCCCCGGGTTATAGCTTTATTTGTTTCTTTGCCCATTGGTACTGGAGGTATATGGATATTATTGTTACATGCTTCACCATCGCTGCCTATTGCTCTTCATTTCCCCCAACGACGTTCTCATCTGAATGCTGCCGCCTGCTCAGGCTGTGCACGTGTGGAAAGCAACTTCAGCTCCTCTGTGAGATCCTTTTTTTCCTTTTTATTTTCTCTCTGTCTTTCTTATTTCTTATTTTCCTCAGACCTATATCCATGAGGTAAGGCATACAGCTGCATGCTTTCCGCCTCGGGCAGATCCTGCTGCCGTCAGTTCGAGTGGCAGCTTAGAGGAAAAAGGAAGGGCATTCACACAAATAGCTAATCAAAGGATTTTTAATGATACTCATTAGGAAAGAAATTCATTAACAAGCCAGCACAAGAACATTTCCCTGAAGGGATAGTGATGCTATTGGTCACATCAAAGTTCGCACCTGACTAACACCTTTATTGCTGTTCATAGTAAGGCCAAGTTAGCAGCAAAACCAGCTGCGTTCAGCTCCTGCCAAGGAAAAAGTCAGCAACCCACCAGCGTTGAGAGCAGATCCATTTGGGTTTATTGATAAAAATGGCTTTTCAGCTTCTCGCAGTGACCTGTAGTTTAACCCCCACCACCGACACTTTTGAATTCATGCAGCTATGCATTCCTTAACCTACATTCCTCCCCCCCCTCTCTCTCTCTCCCCTTTTATTTTGAAACATCTGGCTACTTCCAAATCGGCGGCCGTGGTAGCGGTGCACAGACACTCTCTGCACCCCAGCCCCATGAACCTCACGTGGATGGATCCCAGCGCCCCTTTTTCAAGCAGAGGTTTGCAGAAGGCAACCTCATTGCGAGGTGCCATGGGGAGCCGTGCTATGTGGGAGGCAGATCGCTCCCCCAGCCCAGGCGCCAATGTGGGCGAGAGGAGGGCACACCAGAGCTGACACCTGCTGCTGAGGACAGCCACAGCCTCTGAGCACCGTCACCATTCCCAGCTCCCAGGTCTACAACTGCCTTTTATTTTCCTTCGTTTATTTTTTTTTTTCCCTTCTTTGTTTTTATGCCCACACCAGTACTTACCTATAAAAGAGGCACTGTGTTTTTCTGCCAACTCATTTCTAGAGATTAGCATGGGTATCTTGGGATGCTCATTTGCTCTGTGAAAGTTAGGGCTTTAACCAGACTGAACTGGAAACCTCACTTTGAGTGCACTGCCCTGGTACAGGAGATCTGAGCCTTTACAGCAGATTGGAGGGAGCGGTTTCCTGGCCCTCACAGTCACATAATTGCTACAGGCTGAGGCATGAAGCCCTGCTCTGCTCTTAGCTTGGAGGCGAGATCTCCATTTTGCAAGGACAGAGCAAGTTCTATTACGCTTGTTACTGCCAAAGGAGGTCAATTAAGTTTAATTGGTTCTAATTAGCACTTGCTCAAGCTGTTATATTCTTTACCTGCATCCGAGTGGCTCTCCAAGTGCTGCACAATGGATTCCTGCTTTTGAACGCCAAGGAGAATTACTAATGGCATCCTTGAAGGCAAAAGATGTGCTGATCAGCATAAATGGGGAGCAAATACCGGCACCAACAGTAGCAGGCCTTTTTAGGAAAAAAAAAACCCCAAACAACCAAACTGCCAAGCATTTCATCCCCATCTGGCTTTGAGGAATTGAACAGAATGTAACTGCGCACCTTGTTGAAAGTTGTGATGCAGGAAGTACACAAATGTAATTATTCTCTACCATAACTTCTTTACAGCTGAAAGATAAGGGCTGGAGAACAGAAGGGGCAGAGGGGGAGTGTGACAGCTCTGAAAAAAAAACATGAATAGATCATTTCAATGCTAGCTAAGACAAAATACCAGGAAACGGGGAAAAAAATAATCCCCAAATAAGTAAATCTGAAATACTTTCTTTTCTAGGATTTTAGAGGTTTGTTTTAAAAGGTTTGTACTTAAAGGGCAGGTTTGGGGTTTCTTTGTTGTTTGGTTTTTGGCGGGAGGGGTGTGTGTTCCATGCTTTGTCAGAGAGAGGAATGACCTCATTTCCCTAAATGCCAACAAAAGCGGTTCCAGTCCTCAGGATGTGGTGAGCAGCCAGTATCAAACTCATGATGGTCTGTGACAGACCAAATGAGGAGTCACATGCCAGAGGAAAGGCTGCAATGCTGAGCTGCACTCTAGGAACTTGTTTTCTGCTGGGGTCTTCCTGGATGTAGCTATGCAGCTGTGCAGGCTACAGAGCAATCTCATCCTCACAGCAACACTATTGCCCAGAGCTAGGTCTCCCCAAGTCCCCAGTCCACATAAACAGCATGTAGGCATGGCCTTACATCTCCTCTGGGTCCCATGAGATGTCTCTAAGTCACCCCTGTTATTTTAGGTGGTGGAGCAGTTTAGCAGACCAAGAGGTCAATCTGAAACAGAACAAGGGAATGAGCAGAGCAGATGTTTGGGACCACTGCTCCCTGGTACCCTCTCAACTGATAGGGAATGTATCCAGCCACTCAATGCATGCAGTGGCCCCCCTGCCCCCAGCAACACTGTGCTTTTTCTCTCGTGCCCTGACATGCCAGGCACCCAGATTCAGGGCACAGCAGCAGCACCAAGTACACAGAGGACAGCACCAAGACAAGGACTGGGGAGGGTGGTCCCAAAACGTGAAACATGCCTAATATGAACTGCCAAAGTGCCTAACTCATCGAAGACCTTCCCTGCCTTGAAAAACACCATCCCTGGTGAAGTACCCTGCCTCTATGTAGGTGATGCCTGACAAGGTGCCTAGCAAAGGGATCAACTGAAACCCACTGAGCCTGAAGCCATGTGTGCATCCTGGCTGGAGACTGCAGGGGTGCCAGCAGCCAGGGTGGGGGGCTTGTACATCTGGAGCATACTCCAGTCCCACCAGATTGGGTTAAACACAGATTTAAAATAAAGAAACAGATCTGGTGTCCTGAGGATCTAGGCCTCCTAGGGACATTGAGCACTTCATTTGGGTATGGAAACCAAAGGCAATGAAGCATATACGTATTATCAATGGTTCAGAATGACACAGTAAACTGTGGTGGACTTGGCTGATGCTAGGGGCAAGTGGCTGATGCTAATGTGTTCTATTTTTAATATTACTCTTTGCCATCTTTCCTGCTATTTCAACATACCTCCTAAATGAATTGTCCGTTGCCCACGTGGTTTTCAAAAATAATTTATTTTAGCTAATGTGTTCCAGATAGATGGAACACAAAACATGACTTAAAAATATAAAAATGAAATTTAAAAAAAATCTCCCTCTCCCAGCAAACAAGTCCCCCCCAATCTTTACAAAAGAAGGCCAACTTTTTTCCTTCCCCTACTAAGTTTCAAAAAGACCATTAATCATTAAAAAACCCCAACTACATAAACCATAGAAAAGCCAATGCTGTCTGAATTTCTTTTTTTTTTTTTTAATAAAAAGTTCCTGCCAGAATCTCCCCCAACCCAATTACCTTTCCTCTGTCAATTGTGAGGACTCTTTCTCAGCCTTAGTACACACCTTTTCTCCTGACTGGCAATGTATGAGCTGAGGCAAGCATAAACCAGTATATCACTCTTTCAAACAGCCATGTTTTCCTTTTCCGACGGTTTACAGTTAAATAAACATACTTAAAACACATGTTCCTTTTGTACTTTTCCCAAGGAATGGCTCTTTGGTTGTACTGCAGGTGACAACTAAATGCCATTTGAAATGTTTACTTACTTGGATAAGGGCTTGAGAAACAGTAAGTAACATAGAAATAAATGTCTGTTTTTTGCATCACTGGAATGGCTGCCCATACAGCAATACACCACTGAAGCACATGTAACAACTTATCGTTTGGTCTTTATCCCTCCTGCATTTAAATTTGAGCATGTATTCAATGCAAAGATTGAGAAAAATGGACTTAGCATCTATCTGTAGGTTCTGAGGATATTCTGTACAGGGCTGGCAGTAGCTCCACCAGTACAAAACCCGAGTCTGAGGGTTCAGACCCAGTCAACACAGGTTTTACGTGTCCACTACTTTATGGGCTTTACACAAAGTAAGCTGGCACTTGCGGTCCTTACTGGGCATTGAGATAGTATGCCTACAAAGGGAGGATGTACCGCCAGAATAGCTGTAGCAGTGCAATTGCATTGGTACAGCTATTCCCAATATAGACAGAAATCCCGACGACGGGCGATGTTTGCTACTGGAATATTTATAAGACAGCTCTTGGCTCCCTTCAAAAACCAGTGCACAAAATGTTCCTTGCTACCTGTAAGTGGACAGTGATGATTATAGCTCAGTCTATGTTATTATTGCCTGTTTTTCCCAGTTCGGGTTTTCACATATTGACTCCTTACTCAAGGTCTTTTAACATAGATTTGAAATGTGAATATGTTTTATTTTTTCCCCAGTAAATATACAATACACACTTCAACAGTACTATTAACCAACTTTTTATGCCAATTAAACTTTGCTGCACTAACAATACCAATGAAACACATTAAGAGGTCATACTTTTTCGTGAACAAACTGTAGCCAATAAACATGTTTTTTTTAAAAAAACAAATTAAAAAACAATTCTAAGTGCTGCCACAACATCCCTTTTCTTTAAACACATTATTCACAATAAATGTTTTCAATTTTTTTTTTTTAAAAAAAAGAAGAATACTTCTTTTAAAATAGTAAATTAAATGGCATTTTAAAAAATATGTACTGTGGTTCATTGGAAGTACACTGTATAGAAAAGAGAGAGAGAAAAAAGAAGAAGAGACATCACCTGTAAGATAATGGAGACACTTCGTGATACACAACAACATCTTATGTAATATTGTAAGCAAATTATTAATGAACAAAAATGTACAGAAGCAGATGGACAAGTTAGTGAATATCATGGTACTGCACAGCTTTAATACTGACACACATTTACTTTCCAGTGGAAGAGATAAAACACGTATTTGAAAGGAATTGGGATGGCTTTGTCAACGTCTAATGATACTGAATTTCAATTAGCATACAGCGAGTAAGGTGTTCCACCAAAGCTCAGCACAAGCTTTTGCATTAAAAGGGAAAGAAAATCTACTGGTGACTGACTTAAACACTTTCCAGAGAATTAAATTGGAATTGTACTCTGAATAGTCTTCTCTTTGTATGGTAATACTAAAATATAAAACATCCATATGTAAATACGACACCTTCTTTATCTTGCTTCAACATTTTTGCACATTTTTAAGTAGTGGTTTTGACTATAATGGTTTAACAAGCAGGAAAATGACATATATTCATTGGTCACATATATCAATAAACGTATACAGGTTTTTTTAACTTTTTTGGTTTGCAACCTGCTAAATAACAGTCTTGACTTTAAGGAAGATAACTAGCTTTTTTTTTTTTTGCTTTTTTTTTTTTAAATATTCAATAGTGCTGAGTTAGAATTGATGGCTGTAGTGTTTTATCTTATCATGGAACAAGTTAATGAAATGAAAAGCAACACATATTTAGCATTGTAATTTACTTCTCTAAAATTCTGCCATTACTAAAAGTGTTTTTAATACTGGTGAGCTCCAAGGCAATATATAAAACAACATAGACTGGTTATACGAAAAGGGTATTCAAATGGAAACTTGTGTTCATGGTCAGATAGCTAACAGAAAGAAGCTGTAGGATGCAATATTTAAATTAAGCATCAAATGAGTGGGCTATCCACATACAGTATTCTAAGAAAAGTTTGACAATTTACTCACTGAGATTTGAGAGGTACAGAAGATTTGAACAAAGTCATGAAAACTAATGAAGAGACAGGATGCTGTCATTAATGTCCACTTACAGAGTTTGGTTTATTCAAGAAGTGTATAAACATGCGTTATTTCCTTATCATAGTAAGGTTTGAAGCCACTCACTAAAACACAGGTCAAAGATTTTCTTTGCTTATATCCAACTTTTTGGATGTATCGTATTGCCAGGAAAGTACTTAATGCAAGCTGAAAATAATTTGACCATTGCTTTCCTTCCAAACACTAAACATTTTACTACAAATTTAGTGGATTCAGCTTCAACTCTCGCAGACTTCAGGTAGGAGAACACAAAGGTTTGTTTAGACTGCATCAAAACAATTAACGTCATGAATTTCAGTGGTGCAGCTCTATCTACTGTTCTGTACATGTATTGGAAAGATGAAATAAAGTACTCTGACATTTCAAAATTTTGGAAGCAGCCTGAATATGTCTTAATAACAAATCGCATCCTTAACTACTTACTAAGTATTCCTTGAGTTTATACTGTTTGTTTCTCCAGGGAAGTCTCCATCTGATATTTTTCGGTTGGAGAAATTAATGGTAATAATTCTTTTAAAACTGCAATATAAAAACAGCTTTAGTGAAACACCTTAAGTTCTTTTGTTTGTAGCAAGGTTTGTTTTTCTTCCCCTTTACTTAGTGGCATGGGATGGCTAAAAACAGATACTAAGGGCATCACTCTAGTGAAAGGGTCTAGGCCATCTCATGCTACCATTAATTTTCATATTCACTCTTTAATCTCACACTTCCAACTTCTGACCCCTTCTTAAATAGGAAGAGCAACTATGTTGCTTGGTTTTAAAAGATCTAAATCTGTCTCTAATGTCTTCACTGACATCAGTTTTGCCTGTCACTTTCTCATTTCTACACCCCAATGGAAAACCACCTAACATACTCCTTTACATCCAGCATGATCCAAAGTAGCTTACAGTACGTAAACCTTCTTCACACATTCAGTTTCTTTTTTTCTTCATGTCATGAGGAGTAGAGTTTTGTGCTTATCACCAAATAAAATTGCAGTGCAAACTTTAAACATAAAAGTTACACAATTAAAAGTTAATATATGGCACCACAGCCTATTAATTCACATATAGTACAACAGACCAATAAAAACAGACATGAATATGAACATAGCTAAAAAGAAGGTGAGCTTGCATAGCAATGCAACAAAAGAAATTATATACAGAAGGAAATCCTTTTCATTCTGGAGGGTGATTTTTTTTCTTTCTTTTCTATATACTCCTGACAAGGAATAGTTTAAGGTGGATGGTGTATTAAAGAGAAGAACACAAGTAAAGTATCTGTGGGATATGTGTGGCTGTGTGTCTTTACATTGCATTTACAGTTCTTTTAATAGTACATAAATAAAGAAAATGTTCATTGCACTGTTTAGTGTCATCACTTCCATGAGTTCAGACCTGATGGTCCATCAGAGCAGCTTGCAATGTGTCTTCTCAACTACTCTATAGAGAGAAACAAAGAGAGAGAAAGAGGTTGTAATAAGGAGGAAAAAAAAAAAAAACCCACAAAACAAAGCCTATGGCAATACTAACGCAGCACAGGAAGAACATTCAATATCTTAGGAGAAGAGAGTTAATTGTTTCTAAGTTGAAAAGCAACGGATGCTAAAATTCAGCACTTACCAACACCATAACTGAGATAGCACATATCAGGGCTTGTGTGTCACCATTCTGTCTCCTACAAGCTGAGGGTTTGACCGCAGCAAATAGGAGGCAGACGTGCCAACAGCCACATTGCTTGTACAAGCAAACATACCGGTATGCCCAAGCTAGCTGGGGTATTGATGTATGACTATCAAACAACAGAGTCAAGCCTTTTGGCATCCAGTACTACCCTCACATACATATCAGTAACATGAGTTTATGCAAGGTTTAACAGATTCTGAGTGATAATAGAAAAAAGTTTGGAAAATAATTCCACCAGGACTGGGAAGCTGAGGAAAGAATTGGGATATATAACTCAAAAACTAGGCTATAAATTTGAAAAAAAGAGGAACTCCATCTAAGGTCAAAAAGGGCAAAATACTTCTCATCAAGCAACAGAAAGCAAAGGAGAAGCTATCACAAGCTTGCCACCATGTCCAACAAATTCAGCTCCCTTTTCATTCACTCCTCTGAGAGAAACTGCCAGTGGCATTTCCAAGATGCTCATGCTGCAGTTTGCTAAGAAAATTCTAAATCAATAGAATTTCTTTTCAATTTTCCAGTGTTTCACTAGCATTGCACACTGAAAGATGCATTATGTAGAAAATGTTGGTGTGGCTTACACAGATTTGAAGTGGTCCAAACCAAACAACAGAAGAATTTCATTTGTTTGTCATTGCAGGGAAAACACCTTAGAAGGCAAAAGGATCAGGGTAAAATTTTATCTGATTCTCGTACTTAATTTCCTCCTCTCTTCACAACACATTTATTTTTTTTTTCTCTTTTTGTCTACTTGAGAGTTTGAACTGTAACTAGAGATAAACTTACATAATTCACCAGTAAACTGTCCTTGACTGTTTGATCCCACATAGCCTACATCGAGAAGGTCACTGGCATTGCGTTGGTGACCTCCTCGCAAGACTTCACCTTTTCTAGGTCCAGTCGATCCTTTAGAAGAAGCTGTTCCTGAAGAGCTGTGGCCACCAGGGGATGGGAAGTTGGGTTTACTATATGGTACAAGTGCCTCTTCTAGAAAAGCAAAGCAAAACAAAACAAAATTAATACAAAATACTTTTTTTTTTATAATATGGAGTTAACAAGGTGTTGTGACATGGATGCCATATTCATTCCTGCCCCCAGATATTTGTCTTTTGTCTTGCTTTATAGCACGGCAGTTTAACCTAGGAAAATACACAACTCAGTGTTGTACCCTACAGACAAAGAAACCTCCGTGAATTTACTCTGGGTTTGTAAAGTCATACATTAGTTCGTAATAGATTATGAATTACAGATACTTTAATAAAAATAGATGCACATGCAATTTCCAAAACAATGCAGCTATGATTAAACTTTTTGCTTCAAGGCTACATGAATGTGCTTCTTCCTTTTCTTTAGTTTAAATTATGGCAACATTACCTCAATCAATTTAGATAAAGAACTAGAATATTGGTTAATTTAATTATCTTCCAGCAGCTCAGAAATTTGTAATGACACAAAGTACACTGAAGATTTTTTTTAAACTGGTTGTGACTCACTTTGGAAAATATTTTATTATAAACAATAATAGTAGTTCTAATATTTGGGGTGAGTAAATCTTCCCGCAGCTTGTTTCATGCTCCATTATTGGCCTCTTCCTTTGTGAAAACCAGTAATAATGAACTGCTTGCTAGAGCAGGATTAATACTTAATAAAGCATAGGACTGCATGTCTTCACATAGCATGAAGTAAAACAAGACATCACATCTGATTAGAGCTTGCAGGAGATATCATTGTAATAATCCTAAAACTAAGAAGCAAAAAAGCAGCACTGATTTAACACTGAAATATAAGCAATATTTTCTTTGCTGTGTATGATCCCCTTTTGCTGTCTTAGAAGCCGAAGAAAGAGACTCTGCTAAATATAGTTTGATTCAAGAAAGAATGTGAGTGTATGTGCTTAACCTCAAACACAGGCATTGCCCCTTCTGAAATCAGTGGGGTATCTCCTGCTTGAATCTTTTGGTTTTTAAAGTGAATCTGGGCTGAAAGGGTTTGGGGTTGGTTTGTTGGGGTTTTTTTAATTTTCCTTTTTCTGTTGTCTTCACTTGTAAGCAATGTAATGAGGCGAAACAGACTTTCTTTGACAAAGGGCAGGTACTCAGAAGGAAAAAAAGGTGGGGATGGTTAGAAAGAGAGAGGAGATAAAAATGCTTTTATTCACAATCTTGAAGCCTTAGCAAAGGCTGAAGCAGAGGCACAACTAGGGAAATGCTAAATGAGAACAAATTTGTGGAAGAAACCCAGGATTCCATTCTTTGTACCTACTGCCACAAGTGAGTAGGGCACAGGAATTCCCTGTGTGATCTGCTTTTGGACAGAACCTGTTTAAGGTGAATCTGTTGCAGAAAAGGGCAGGAAGCTGACTTCTTTCTCTGCCAAAGTATCTCCCTCTGGCCCTACCCAAGGGACCAGAATACTTGCGCTGCGGCATGTAAAGACATAGTGCTTTGTGCTATGACCACGTGCTGTCCTTGCTGAAGTATAAAGAAATGCTTAAAAGACGTAGCAAAATGGCATTTAACAGCCTTAGCCTCCTAAATTATTTTACCTGTCCTTTATATATCAAGCTCTAACAATAGAATCAGATGCAAACCCGGTTTCCAAAGGCTGGCTAAAATATGGAACAGCTTGCATTAAGGCAGCAATAAAGCAGGCAGCATAAATCAGTTTAGCAGAAAGCTGGATACATTTTTAAGGGATGGAAAGAAAAGTCACTAGCATTGCAAAAGAGTTTGAAGATGACATATATGGTCAATTGATTTGTTTTTCTAGTTTGTGGACTAAGGATAAGGCCTCCTTCATGTTCAATGAAATATTGAGAAAAAACAACCATGAATAAATATAAAGTGCATTATCATTATAGAGCATATGGTGTGTTAAATTATCTGTTGTGCTCTCCGAAATAAATGCAATCCATAAAATAAGCAATTGTGACATAAAATAAGGGCTAAGATTTTCACAACACTCCAGCACATGAAAGGTAGTTGTTTCAAGTCCCTAGTATGAGATCACATTTATTAAACACTCAAAACAGTGCCCCATGTCCCAGGCCTGCAAAGAATATGGGGAGGCTGTGTCAGGGTCTTTTGCTTTGAAACACCAAGCCTTTAATTTGAAGACACAGTTCTAGCCCCTGTGAAGTCTGGACCTATGTGTGCAACGATGTTTCTATACCTGGTAAGATAACCAAACGGCTTTCAATATTATCAAAACTATTGTGACTTCATCTAGCACTACTTTCTTTGGAGGGGTAGCTGAGAATGTCGTATTTGATGTGCTGTAACTGCAGCTCCACTGTGAAGCCCTTGGCAGGAACTCTGTGATCTTGTTTATACTGAAAGCAACCAGTGGAAACACAGTTCCTAGAATCAGGTATTTTTCTTCTATGCAACTTCAAACTAAAGGTCTTGCTTTCAGATTTCACTCACAGCTTGGTAATGTTGAATGGAGCCCCCTAAGCTGCAAAACAGCTATTTTCTGGAAGCTAACAGCTAATAATAACTACTCCTTCTGGAACTATATTGAAAAATAGGACAGAGTAGACTTCCAGATATCTTTGTCATAAATGAAGGAAAAGGGAAGAAACACAATTAATATTAAACTCCCAAAATTTACTAATATAAACAAGCATCGCATACAAGAGTAGCCTTTTTTCAATCTACAAGAGAAAAGAATACAGAGCAAGAAAGCTGTAGTGCGAGAAGCTGGGACAAGAAGACAGACAGAGAGAAATGAAGCTCTGGGTCACCTTGTCCACAAACTTTATTTTTTTTTTTTTATATTTTTATATATATATATTTTTATATTTATTTTTTACCCTCACACCAGGGTAAAACCATAACATCTAGAGGAATCCTTGGTCATGCGTAAAGGATATATGCAGGTTTTCTGTTGAATTTGACAAGAACAAGATGTCTGTAATCACTCCAGCCCTAAATTCAATGCTCAGGTTAGTGTCAAGATACTAGAAGTGTCAATATCAAGTTCTTTTCATTTAAGAACAAACACAAGGATGTAAAATTTACTACAGTATACCCTTTGTATCACAGAATAACAACTTCTATCTGTACACTTACGAAATGAGGAAAAGGAGGGAAGTTCTCACTAACCTGGTCAGAGAAGCATCCTTAATCATTTACGAAGAACTAAGATGCATATTGGATATTTCCTATGTGTTTGTACCTCTTGTATGTTGCAATTAAAATTGCCATTTCATCAAGTAGCATGAGTTTCACACATTATTTTTAAACTGAGACTTCACATCAGCGTTTCACAACATGAACAACCACTCATTTATGCAGCTGAAAGATTAGGGATTTTTAAGGGTACCGTTATTGGTATATTTCATATATGTTGTATTTAAAACATTGAAATATGTGTAGCACTATTTACTAGGAGACTTTATTCAGGAAATTCTGGCCTCATGACAGGTTTGCCTGCATACTACTTTTTTTTATTCTGAACACCATTGATATTAGTGTGTTATATTAGCAAGGAGCATTAGCAGTTGAATAAAATCAAGAAAAAGACAGATGAGTACCTCTAGTGTTACTGTGGGAGCTGCATACATACTTGAAGAAGTGTAGCCCTACAGAAAGCTCCATGAACAGTATAATTTGGTTTTTTTTTAAATCTTCTTAATTGTCCTCTTTTATCACTGTAATTGGGAGTAGGATAATACATGATTAGATGTTAAAGAAAATACCCTAAGTAAGGCAACCTGAAACAGCAGCTTTTGCTTGAGGTCAGGGTGACAGAAGGAATCTGCAAGTGTTGTAGAACTACAAGTCCAGCTCAACACCACCTCTTGCACACATTTTTGCAGACTTGAAATCCATTCAGGAGGTTAAGTCAGCACTCAGCAATGAGCAGATCCCATATAAAGGTGAAAACCTGCACTGTCACCTTGCTGGGCCTAAGAGATGAATGATGCTTTGTCATATCCTGAATAAGGGGGAGAAAGTGTTTTAAATACAGCTGGAAGGAACGTCAGTAGCTCAGAAGGATCAGCCTTCTTGCAGACATGCAAAAACAACTGCTTACAATATCAAAGGTTGAAGAACTAGAAAATATGTCTCTATATGTATAAATAAACACACCTAACAGAAAATACTCTAAAAATCTGATTCTCCTTCTCTGCCTGCCTCAACTGCTCCTGTTCTTTTCCACCTCTCTGCTTGATCACATTATTAATTGCCAAAAACACTGTAAAGAATGCGTTGAGTCAGGTGCTAATGAGATCTCCTTATTGCAGGAGGGAAAAAACTCGGATCACAAGCTCTCATTTTGCTTTGCCTTCTCCTACTGTCCAGCCCGAGCCTCACCAGTGCTGGTATAGAGGGGCGTGCGGTGATCCTAGATTCCTGCTAGGAGCAGAAGCCCTCAGCTGAGGAGCGGCAAGGAGCCGCCTGCATTGCCTCGGCTGGTGCAGCGCACACACACCTGATCCGAAGGCTTGTTTGTGTTGGGCTTTCCTGAAATCCTCTTGGCGGTCTGTAGAGCTTATCCACTCCTGGGTTTGCCGCTGCCACTCTAGTGACGTCCTAGCTTGACGGTCCAGGGAGCTCTTTGTGTCATCTACGTTCGGTGCATGCTGCCTCTCAAGAGAGCTTCCTTTCCTCTCTGCCGAGCCTCCACGCTGGCCGGGGACTATTTGCTGCCTTAAACCCTGACCAGGGGGCGGGTCGGGTGGTGGTGGAAGATCTAAAAAACGTGAATAAGATTTAGATGAACTAATTTTTTTTTTAAACTGAAACAGAAGGTCTATTTGATGCTGAAAAGAAAAGTCCCTTGCAAATGGCACGAATCATTTTGCCAATTTTAAAAGGAGGAAATTTCATGTAAATGAGAAATGCGTTTTTTACTTCCTCTAACTTTTTACTCAGGCTACTGTGTTGCTCGTTCTTTCTTCCATAAAACCCAATATACTCTGAGCCCTGACTTACATTTTTAAGGCTGAGATCTTTTTGTGGGGGGTATACTCCAGCTGGCTTCTTTTATGAAAGGCTATGAAAAACTCATCCGTGCCAGTTGATCATTTCCCCCCATCATACTGGGGCTTGCTTCATCACCCCCTTTTTTGGTTTACACTTTCAGCTTGAGGTTTAAACTCAAAATCTAAATATACAACTTTATCCAAATAAATAAAAATCCACAAAAAAAAAAAAATTGGCAAATTCATTCACAAAACCTACTGTTACTGAAAAAGCATGAACACATCTATGAAAACAGGATGTTTAAATGGAACCACCAAACAATGGGTGAGCATTTTCTTCAAGTACTGTTTGAAAGTTCACCCAAGAGGTAGCATCTTCATAGACAAGAGGATGAACAGCCTGAAGTTTATCAGTCTCTCCAATATAAACAATCAAAATACAGTTTCAGCTGAATACTGAAAGATGGTTGCCTGGTCTCTAATACCTTGTGTCCATTTCAACTTTATCAATTAGACTACTAAGATGCTTATAGAATTGAAGATCAAACTTCTAATCACATTTATTATAGAAACTGGATAATTATAATTCTAAATGTAAGATTTTCATGTAAACTATATGACAGACTTAAAACAGTCCAGAAAAGCCTCAGATTATTAAAAGAAACAATCACACAAAAATGGAAAAGGGAATCACCTTTAGTATTATAATGATAGCTATCCCACATCAGATATGAGTTTTATATGTATAACAATTGTTGATAGTCCTGGATTTGGGCTATGCATAACTCAAATCTGTGCAGTCTCACCAACTAATGTAAACATGTCAGTTTACACTAAATCTGGGTGATGTGAAGTTTTTTCAAGGAACTGAACTTAGCTCAATAGCAGGCATGGAAAAGTAAACCTCTGCTTTGCCTATGGGAAAGTCTGATGCTTATAACTCGTGAAATTGAAATGATTTTATAAATTGGTGAGGAGGCCTTTGGAGGCAATTTACAGCCAAGTCTGTTATCCGGCTTTATATAATGCCACACAGACTTTTTCTCATGTTTTTGCTGTTAGAAGTGATATCTATACCTCATATATGGGGAAGAAATTCTTCCAAAGTTGCTGAAATGTCATTCCAGTCAACATTGTCTTTTTGTAGATAAATGAGGATGTGTGGGTTATTTGTGTCTACAAGGGAAAGAAGTTGTATCTGATGTTGCTCCTGTACCTTGTTCACAGCTGAAGTGCTATACCCCAGATTAAGATACCTATCTTCTGGCTAGAAAGGCCTTATAATAATCTGTCAGTGAGCTTGTCGTTTGCTTTATGTTCAGCACTAATTTATTTGAAAATTTTTTAGTTATGAATATAGATGTGACCTTTCATGACAATGGCTATACTTGAGTTACTGTAGGTGGAAGCAGGAGGGTATGGGAGCTTGCCAATGTTAAAATTGCTTTATAGTGTTGGCTTCCAAAATGGCATTTCTTATAATTGATTTTATTGCGATCATAACCAGTTAATGTACAGAACCACAGCTCTGGCATCTGCTTATGCAATCTGAAATAGAGATTACTGAAGCTGTGATTTACAAGTACTTTATGGAGATGCACTGAATCCAATAAACACAGTTATAACATGACAACTGACAATGCAATTTTCCAAGATAAGATATTTACCGTTCAATATAAATAAATTTTTAAGTAGTATCGGACAGAAAAAAAAAAGCGTTATTAAACTTAACACACAGCACCCTTCTTCAGAAATTGCTGTCTAACAATTGTTATTAATTAGATACTGAGAAGGAAAGGTTTGTCCTTAAACCATTCTGCATGTTCTATAGCTGGCTGCAACTCCTGGAACTACTGTAGACATGCTGCTGATGTACTGTTAACCTGATTCTAGCTTTTATCCATCTGCAAAATGGGCATTATGATTGCCTTATGCATAGAAGTGAAATGCAAAACAATGTTTGTGAAGTTCTTTGGGTGTCTTAGACCTGTGGAGGAGTTGAAATGAAAAATAAAATTTCTCTTCTAATGACGCTTCACACAATTCTAGAAGAATTACTGGTCTTATGGAGTTAATACAAGCTGGCTCCAGCCTGAGAACAGACGTACTGAACTGTGTTAGACACGTCTGAGAAGATCTGTAAGAACAGTTACTAGTTCTAGCCAACCATCACCTGACTGAACTGTTTGCTTTTTCACCTTTTTCCTCAGGTTGATTATCACAGTAACACCTACCTTTCCTTTTTAATAAAAAAAAAGCTGGAAGAAAGCTTCACTTGGCAATGTGTCTTTTTATTTGCTCTACAACTTAAATCCTTCAGTGCAAATGTTCTGCCTTAGGTAAAATAAGAAATATGCTCTGTTACCTTGCATGAGCATATATATATATATATAAGCATTTATATATATATATATAAAGACCCCATGTATCTGAAGTCATTAGTTTCATCCTCCAGTGCCACAGAGAACAGTCTTGTGTCTCCTCTCCCTTCCCATCCTAAACATGTCCATATGTGACTGTGCACGTCTTTGCACACTTGAAAATATGCATGCATATGATGGCTAATAGTTGGCATTTCAACTGCTAGTAAAAGGGAAACACGAGTAAGTAGTCTCAGTCCCTAACAGGCAGACTTATTACCACACAGATGCAAGTCAAGTCATTCCATCAATTCAATCACTTCAGAGAATCTAGAAATTTAGGGACTTAGGAGGATTTTCAGTGAGGATCCCCAGAGAGTTGTCACTGATTATCACCATACTTCCATCCAAATGGAAGTACATATATATATACATATTATATATATATATATATATACACAAAGCTCTTATCACAGTATTAATAATCATTCTTCCAGGTGCCAGGTAAAAAACCTGGAAAACCACACTGAGCTAATCCAGTGGAATGTTATCCAGACTATCATTTGCAGCTTCTAATGGAAGGATTATTAAATCTGCAAGGCAATTCAGAAGTGCATTGGTGATGGCCTTACTGATTTAATAATGGAGGGACTGTGATTGAGGAGCTGTAGGACATCAGGGTGCCCAATAAGAGACAGATGGATGTTCCACCTGGGATTACCCCAGCCTTCCTTTAGAAGGCAGAGCAATGGCCAAATGATTCAGGAACCAGTCAAGTTTTGGCACAGGCTCTCATTATTAAATGGTGTAAGCAGGAAGTTGCAGAACCTGGAAGTATAAGGACATCTCTATCTACCCATGCCAGTGATTTAGTTTGCTAAGAGTGATAATTACTGTGACATTTATTAAGCTTCTGAACCATTTTCTAGCATCAGATGGTAAGCATCGTATCTAGAGTGATCTACATTAGCAAATATTGATTTGTAATACACAATAGCAAATAGAAGTCTTAAATTCCAGTCCTCCTTTTTAATCCCTAACCATGTTTCCCTTCTCTCTCCTCTTTGGTTTGTTTTTGTTTTTTTTTAAACATCATGCTTAGCTAAGGAAGAGATTTTAACTTCAGTCACACAGTTACTATGCCACCACCTATATGACAGATTCCACTGTTTTGCAATTCGTGAAAACATTGTTTCTAGGTAAACAAATTACTCATTGAGAATAAACCTAAACTAGGGCTAGAAGCCTCCTGTTTGCTTTTTATTGTGGACTGTGAGCTCAAAATGAAGATTTTCATCATCTGCGGGATTCATAAATTATCCTTCTTCTATGGAGCTGCTCGTCTCTCCATGATTTTTTAGCATATGGAAGTTAAAAACCAACTTGTGCAGCAAGACAAATATGAATACTCAATCTGCAGTTAGTATCTAGAGGATTCTGACCTGTGACCAAAGAAAATGAAGAAGCAGGCTTGTAGAGGATTTGTGTGGATTGCTGTCAAAAGTAATCGTGAAGTTGTACCCTCATATGCTTACATACTCTGGGATCTGTGTGCTATGCATTAGATATTGCAGTTTCTTAGGCCTTTTGCAATGTCCCATGTGGTTAGAGTCAACAAGGAGGAAGTGCTCAGGATGTGTATGGGAAAGGGCAGAGAAAGGGCATGGCTGGAGCTTTCTTGGTCAACGAAAATTTAAAATGACAGATACCCAGTATGTGATGGGACTTAAACACAGGATGCTAGAACTCATCCAACTTGGGAATTTGAAGATGACTGACTAACGAAGTAGGTTCTCATGTGACAAATCCAAGAGGAGCAGTTGTAAGGGAATGGATTTGAGACATCTCAAAACCATGAGAAAATGCACAGTGATGCTTCCCACTGAAATCAGGGTGGCCCAGGGCCGGATGCACTGGCCTGGACTAGGGTTTAAAATTGCTGGATCTATCCCAGGTTGTCCTACTTGCTCTTTCTAACCGTAGCTTAAGCATAGTGTTATTGTCTCTCTCTGTAAAGACCATTACAACTTTCCATACAAAGCATCCAGTTACCAGTTGTTGCCCAGAGAAGCTGTGGCTGTTCCCTCCCTGGCAGTGTCCAAGGCCAGAATGGATGGGGCTTTCGGCAACCTGGGCTAGTGGAGGGTGTCTCTGCCCATGGCTGGGGGTTGGAACTTGATGGGCTTTGAGGTCCCTTCCAACCCAAACCAGTGTTCGGTTCCATGATTCTATGACTTCTAATTTCTCTATGTCAGAGGTTCCTATATCCTGTTTGTTTACATACACCCAGGTGGCAGCAGCGATCTTTAGCTTCCTTAATTGACAAATGTTCTTTTGCAAATTTAGCTATGACTCAGACTTGCTGTTACTTTTTAATGACTCATATGCAGCAAGAGTCAAAGTGGAAAAATTGTACCATTTGTGTGTGTTTCTTCCTGTGGTAAGAGAGGATAGGAAAGGATCTTATAGGTTTTTGGAATATATAGTAAGTAATTTAACCAGGTTTATAACAGACAACTGTTAAGATAATGGTGTCTGAAAGCTGTTATGTTTACTGCCTGCATCCGAGTGGCGGACTGTTGAAGGAAATATTGCATCATTGATATTCTGATTCAAATATATGGAAGAAACTCCAATAAGATTAGCATTTTATAAAGAATAAATAAAAGACAATAGGAGATTCCTCCTCTAAAATCTTAAAATCTTCTCTCTCACTAACTAAAAATAAAAAAAAAAAAAGGTCAGAATTTATGATGGAGTCACTCCTTAAGGAGACACACTTCATCTGTCTCAAGCCCTGAACTGGATTCCCAATAAATTTCTGGTACTGAAGTGATTGTTAAACATTTCCATAGCAATGGTACTCCAAAGCAGAAGGATTATTACATTCTACTGAGTACATTAGAAACTCACATGTACACAGAATTTGTCGCCCAAAAGGCTCACAGTTCAGGGTGACAGGATATGCCATACAGAAGGGGTGACAACATATTTACAGAAAGAGTACTGCCAGCACCAGAAGGAACACCCACAATTTCCAGTTACTATTCTCACAGACACATCTATGTAATGGATCTGTGTAGCAAGGAGGCCTGTGGAATATGTCCAGAAGGGGAGGGCATTAAAGTTTAAACCAATTCATGAGACAGGAGTCTAAACTACGTTAAGCTGTTTCCCCAAATATTATGGTAGTGAGGATGACCGATAGAGCATGAGATGCAATGATAACCCCTTTGGTGAAGACTTTCACTTCTGGAATCTGTTCTCTACCTTTATGGTGTGACAAACAAAGAATGTGTCAGAGCATACAGCAAAATTCTACCTGCACACCTGAAAACATGACAGAGAGAAGAGCTCTAGTGGTTTACGTGGCCACAGACTACCTTGTAAATGGTTAATATATTTAACGCATATACATACAATAGTAAATAGCACATTATAAATAAACCAAGATAAATATACTCTCTATCAAATCTATTATGTTACCTGCCCAAAGAAGATAATGAAGGGAGTTGGAATTGATGATCCTTATGGGTCCTTATGATTCTTAAGTGATTTTTACTATAATAAGAGGGATATTTATACTAAAATTCAAAGGTTTGGGCTTTTTTTAATTTTTACCCTCTCCATACACAGGAAAATTTGTCAAAAAGTACATAAGATTAGGAGATAGACTCACTGGCATGACACTCACTGCCATGGTACAGAGAGTGTTATGAGAGCCACTGCGGCAGATGGGACAGTCTAGCTCTCAGAAGTGCCCTGCTTTGAACACTGGAAGAGAGGTCAGCATGAGGAAACTGTTTGCATTCTCCATCTGCCCGACACTGCAGATATCCTTAGTGGTTCCTTTAATGCTGTTTTTCCATTTGCCCACTTCTCCCTCCCCCCGATCATTTCAACGTCTTCAGTGGCCAGGCCAGAGATCAGAAGAAAAGAAGGAGAAGTATTCAGTCCTCCTCAAAGAGTAATAGGCTGCAATTGTGCCTTTCGCCAAACTCAAGAGGGGGTACACAGAGATAATGGAAGACTGAGCTGATCTTAGTTATCAGAAGAGCAGAACAGACATGCCTGATGGGAAGCAGTGGTCAGAGAGAAGTGGAGATGTCAGAGAGGGAAACAAAGTCACTGAGATCAGTGGAAGTCAGGAATGAAGCAGCATGGACAAGACATGAGGCAGGATCATGAGAGAAGCATGGTACATGTTGCTGTAGCTATTGGATGGCTGTCAAAAGCAGCACAAACCAGTGTTGTGGGCCTTGCTCTATGATTCTCCATTGGAATTCATGGCATACTGCTACTGCCAGTGGTGGCTGCTTTCATTTAATGTAAAATTACTCACAGTGCATTTTTTAATGTCAACTCAGTCTGCAATGCAGTCATTACACTGAGACCTGAGAAAACCTAAGAGATGTTCTGAGCTGAATCTAAGAAAGTCTGCTTGAAGGGTCACTTAGCCAAGTCCCGAGCTGCTCACATTGCAATATTGCTCACACGGAAACCTGGGGATCTGACTTTACCAACCAAATAATTCAGCATCATGTATATTCCATAAAAAATTGCTCTATGTTCTCCCACTCTGCACACCTGCTTCTTGCAAGTTATCATCAGGGATGGCACCATAACACTTACCGTCTGTTATTCCCTCTCTGCGATGAGGCAAGGGGGGTTGGTCCAACCGTCCTCCCTTGTGTTTTTTAGTGGGCCTCGGCCTCTGACTCTGATTGACAGCTGCACTGGTGTTGCTGTCAGTAGAAAAAGGACTGCTTGGCCGAGGTCTCTGAGAGGAAGGATATGCTTTGCCTAAAAAAAAAAGGAGAAACCAGATGAAAAAATGTTATTGTCTTGAAATGGGCTGTCCTATTACTGTCTGTTCCAAAACATTAAATCTGGTCTAAATCTCAGAGGCAAGAAAGTGTCCCCTCGAGGTACCCACTGATGACAACTGCTTTAAGACACGCCACAACAAGCGAAGTGAGAAACTTGGCATTCTTTTGTCTTTAACTTTTATAATTAAAATCCTTCCATCTGTTGTGATAAAACTACTGTATGACATGTAACTCCTACCTGCTCTGTGTGCTGAACAGATGTGTCATAACAACTCCTCAGCCTTGAGCAGGGAAGGAAAACAGTTCTGCAATCATATCAAATTTATTTCCTCCTGCCTTCCATCTTCGTGTTTGCCGAGCCAGACTCTCATTTTAGGGGCTCCCATATGCACTGTATATCTGGAGTAACTCCACTGAGATAAACATAACTGATTTTGCAAGCTATGTAGCAGTGTAGGTTTGTATACTTAAGGACTCTCTTTTCTCCAGAAATAAAAATGAGGTTATAGTTAAATGCTAAAATTTTCCTGTTCATTTTCAGTGCTTTTACATCTTTAAAAAATGAATTCTGACTGAATTTATTACTCAGGTGTATAAATATATATACACACACACTAATCAAGCTACATGATTTTTATTTAAAAAAAATACCTTTGATGCTGTTCTATGGAGCAAATCACTAAAAGCATCATGGCAGGAACTGTAGAAGCATGGTTCATTTGCTATATTTGCTTCCTCTTACTTTGATATTCAGTTAACTTAACTGGGCTTATTGTTCAATAATAACTGATGAAAAGTAAAGATCACCCTTGTTTACTTTCTTTCTTCACTCTGTATGTTATTCTTACCAAGTATCTTGGGGTTGTTAACATTTTAATTTGTTTAGAACTGGTACTTAAAAATCTTATTTGTTTTAATCCTATCTGCAGTGGAAAACTTATAAGACGGTCAGAATTTCTTCCCTTTCAGTGCTGCTGTAGACTAAAATGGTGTAAGAGTTGATGGAAAGTGGCAAAATTGATCTTTGTTATTTTTCTGGTTGACTGAAGCCAAGCTAGCGAGGAGCTAATTTTATGTCCTGGTTAACTCAGACCAGGGTCTACCCTGCTGTGAGTTACGTTTTCTAGTAAAACCTTTCAACAGATGTGCTTACTTCCAACATGCTGTCACATATAACCTGATCTAGACAAGCCTGCTCAGCAGTAATATGCTCCCCGCTACACTATTTGAAATATTCTCAGTGCGAAGAGGGCAATCTTTGTGCATGAAAGTACCCATGATCTCCCTAAACATGCTGTTTCACATTAACGCACGCATGGTAGAGTAACATCTCAGTATTTAACTTGAGATTTCCTGACTGTCTCAATCTTGATCTTCTACCTTCTGGCTGATGTGCACCATGAGGAGGACATGGATCTTAGGCAAGCTTGTGTCCCATGTCACTGCCAGCCATTGGAAGTTACATTTGAGACCTTCATGTAGACATTCCCTAACTCTACCAAAATAAGCCCGATTGAACTTAAACAGTATGAACAGTATGCCTTGGCTAACCTGCCCCATTTTAACTGAAATGGGTTGCAGAACACCTACCCAAGCAGCTAATTCTGGAGCTGGGAGAAAGCAGCAATAATGAAAACATAAACCTCTGTAGCTTGCTCAGCTGCTGCCAGACAAAGACAAGAGACCAAGCCCTTGTTTCACAGTTAGGGATAAACCAGCAGATGAACATAGGCAAAATATTAAAACTTCATTGAAAAATTTAAAAATATCACTAATTCAAAGAAATTCAGATATGAGCCTGTATTTCCCCCCCTAGCTCACAGCACATTGCACAATGCCAACATGAACTCAAGACATGCAAGTGCAACTAGCGAGTGCAGGACGAAGAGTCTTCACACTTCATTCTTAACTAAGGAAATGTGATTGTTCATTCAGACTGTTGGATTGAAAAAGTAATAGTCACCAAACATTCTGGGGTTTACGCTTCCATGAAAACAAGGGGAAATAAATACTACTGACCTAAATCTGACATGGGGCAAACCCAAATGATGTGCAGGCTTCCAAAACACATCTCTCGGTGTGCCTAACAACTGATTAGAACATTTTGCATTTGTATGCAGCCCTTCCAGTAAGAACTGCTGAGCAGTGTCAGACTCTCTGTAGCAGATTTATTGTGTGTAAGTGGAGATGAGGAGGAATCCACTAATTCTTGATTTAATTTCCCACGGGTGTTAAAAAGGAAAACTGTCTGAACTTCATAGCAAATCACATGATGGCTTCTGGAAACTGGAATCAAAGTGCCTGGCAGGAGAGACTCCTTGTGCCTGGATTTACCAGTGCCTCTCAGGCTTGGCAATCAAACACACCCACGTGAGGCTATCACTGTGGACTTCTTTCCTACCCACGAGAATATTTCATAACTCTTCTGGATGGGTGTAAATAACTCTCCAGATGGCAAAGGAACAGAGTCAGGACCTTCAAACTCCCTCCCGAGCAATCAACAGAAATAATACTGCTGCTTCTCCACTACAAGACACCATTTTGCACAATATGGGTTTTGCTGTCGTGCAGCAGATCATTAATAGGCCTGATCGATCCCCGCTACCCTGGGAGGTATCATATTGTAATGAAACTGCAGTAAGTGTGGCAGAGTTACTCCCATTTGCTGAGGGTTTTGTGAGAAAAAGATGGGAGGGCTGTTTGTTTACATGTGGGTTTTTTTGGTTTCTGTTTTGCCTGATGGATCATTAAGAGAGTAAAGATCATCATAAAGTCTCTACCACAACCTTTTGCTGTGTTTTGATACCCTAAACTCTAATAGTCCATCTGAGGAATTACATGCAAGTCCTCAGTTTAAATGCATTTGTGACCTAATTAAGCTAGGAAAATATAACTGACAAGGACTCTCATCCTTTCCTTGTACTTTCCATTTACATAGCTACAATAAGGAACTCTATTTAAGTCTGTCTATGTGTTTGTGGGTCTATTTATATTTGTTATGTGCGTCTTTGTGGCAGAAACTACTTCTTGATGACCTTATACAAGAGACTTAACCAAAGTTAAGTCACTTTGGGTGAATCTTTGCATGAGCTTTAACTGAGGCCAAGAACACCACCAAAAAAAAAAAAAAGGGAAGAATTTCCTCCTTTCATTCAAGACTGTTTAGAGGACATTTCAAGCAAAATAGGATATTTAAAATTACAATTTGGCCAAATGTGCCCATAGTTGATGAGTGAAGGTCTACATCAATTTTTGTTTTGTTTTGCTTTGCTTTTGTCAGATGATGAAACAGATTTATTCAGTCAATTTCCCATTAGTGTTAGGAGGAAGCAAGGGTTTTAACTACTTTTAATGTTGAAATAAATATCTTTTAATAATGATTATGTCTGACTTAAGTCCTAGTGGCAAAAGTCCCACTGGCTTGAGAAAATCGGTATCTATCTGTTCACCCTGTAGCTTACTGGCAATACAGGACTTTGCCATCAATTCTTTTCTTCATTCCTAACATTTCTAAAAGACAGTGTTTGCCATGAAGTCATTGCATGCAGAAAGCCTGTGGTTATCAACATGTGGAGACACCTCTCATGAATGCACACATTTTACTGAAGGATAGACCTGATACCAGACTAACAGTAAAAAATTGTAAATGAATTGGCTGAGAAAAGCACAAAAAAAATATGACCCAAGTTCATATTTTGCTATTAGATGTGTGGATTTAAACAATTAGTTATTTCTGCTATTTTGACTAGACTGAGCAAATGCAAGCACATTCTTTTTTTTCCAGAATATTTAAAAAAAAAACATTTTTGCTTATCATTTTGCTAGAAATAAAACATATGGAGTTTTAAAATCATCATCTAATTTATGTTTACTTTTCATTAATTCATTTTAGAAGACTGGCTGTTTTCAAAAGCAATAGTCACTTTGCCTGTATTGCATTTAACTTGGCAGATTCAAGTGGCATAATTAAAATTCAATTGAGGTAAAATATATTCATTTATTTTTTAAATCAACTATTAATAAGGATTTAATCAGTTTGCATTATTAACAATAAGAACACAACAATTCACCCCATGCTTAGGTAGACGTCACAGAAGAATATACTTTTGCAAGAAGAGATGCAACAGAAGAGCAGGGATGGAGATAATAGTTTAAACATCACTGGAAATGTGAATGATTGTGGGAAGATTTTGCAAAAAAGTGAAATCAACGAAGACAGAACTGTAGAATTAGTGATCTCTTCACCAAAATATTAAACAGAACATACGTCAGTAAATCTACAGCAAAGTCAGCACAGAGGGAAACCGCCGCAGACTGAAGGTGCAGATTAAAAGCTATTCACTACTTCAAATCACTAAAATTGAGACATAATGCAAGGAAGGTTTCATTTAACATAGATCCATACAAATATCTCCATCCACTTTATTCCATGCATGTTAGACAAGTGTGAGACGCAAGTTCACTGAAAGTAGGAGAATAGGTAGAGACACCCTTCATGCAGAAAGCATCAACTTTGAGTCTACAAACCTGTTCTTGTCAGGCTGGTTCCATCCAGCCTAAACCCAGCTTTATCTGCTGCTGCAACCAGTGCTTGTGCAAAACTGCCGCTGGTAAAGATCGAGTCATCTGAGGAGCTACCTACACTAGATCTATGACTAGAAAAGTTACGGTCCTCATCAGACGCAGAACCCCATCCATTTACCATTGAACCTAAAAACAAATGTAGGGGTCTAGTGAGTTGTGCACATTTGATATTTTTTGATCATCTAAAGCTTAAAGATCCACTTAATATGTCCTTTCTCAACAGGAAACCCAAAATTCATTTGACAGAGAGTGGTACAATAGAGCAATATTCATCCAAAGCTTAAAACCACATTTAATATTACAACAGGAAATTCAAAGTTTGTCTGACAGAGCTTGGTATGAAAGAACACTCTCAAAGCTAAGTGTGATCTCATTCATAGCTTGCTCCATGTTACTTTCATCCTGTAAACAAAATGATACATATTATCTACAAATGTGAAGGCTCCCAAATAAATTATTTTGAAACTTAATAGATTGTCCCTGGGATTGAAATGAATGTGAGATTTTTTTTCCTTATTATAAATCAGTATCTTTTGATATTTGCAAAACAAAGTCTTAATTTAGGACAGCTCACATGTAAGTCTCAGTAGATATGGTTGAAGTCAGACATGGGCTTCAAGAGCTATCCTGAACAAGACTGGCATTATGTTGTTCTCCTAACACAAAACCTTAAAATAGATGAGCAGTTTCAATGGCCTGAAGAAAGCTGACCTGAAGTAGTTCATTCTACTGGATTAAAGTTACTTTTTTAAAAGGTTAGAAATAATTAATGTTCAAAAGCAGAGCAAATATATACTCAAATTTAATAGTGAGTCAGTCACTAAGCCAATGCTGGCCTCATGGTACTGTCTAGCTACGGAGTACCACCACTGCAGGAGAGGAACATGATAATAACATCATAAAAATGCAGTCGGAAAACCAGATACCTGAAAAAGCACATGAAAGACCTATAGAAATCTTGAATTAACTAAAATGTAAAGAGCAAAACAGTAAAAGAAGGGTTCATCTTATTTGCTCTTCATTTATTTTTCTTTCATTTATTTTCTCCAATGCACGAAGGATTGAACAGCTTCCCAATGTGATAATACAATAGACTTCCAAAAGCTATCTCTCAGTTCAGATTTTTTTCAAAGTACTGAAATTCTGTTTCTTTTGTGGTGTCAGATGGAGTTGATGGTGTTCTGTACTTCTAAAAATAACGGGTAAATGTCACAGGGTAATTCTACTCTGCGCAGTGAAGCAGGAGGCAAAGCAAACTTGGCTAGCACTAAGTACCTAGCTTTGCTCCGGGAACAGGGCAGCCATGCTCATTAGTTGCCAAATTGAGCTAAGGTGCAAAGTTTTCAGCCTGCTTGTGGGACCTGAGCTGTTGTGTGGCATTGGATGATTCTGTGTAGCACAGCATATGGTTCTGAGATAGCACAGGCACCTATCTTGAAATTTCTGGAATCTGCTTTTTAAAAACAGTGGCATGCATATGTTGAAGAAAAAGGCCAGTGAACCCAAGAGAATATGCAGAGAACTGGCTTTGAACGGTATGAAGACACATGTGGAGAGATACAGCATGACCCTGACTTAGTATTCAGTTAGCACAGCTGAATTTATGTAAATGTACCTAAGAAGTGTAGCAATGTAAGTCATGTTCTTCAAAGCCTGTTTGTAATCCATGTCCAATAAAGTATTAATTGTGTTCAAAACTATTAACTGGTAAATCAATAATGACCTGTTTATTAGTACCAAATTGATAGGTTAATTAACTAACGGTGGTGTCAAATAATAAAAATATCCTGCAAAAATAAGTCATGAGAACAATAAATGAGTACTGGAATTTAGTCCACAGCACACTACACCACAAAGCCCAAGAACAATGGGTTATTTTGTGATGCTGCAGTGACCAAACCTTTTAATGTCAGCAAAGTGGCAGGCTAGAATAACAAAAGTCCATGCACTCCTAAGATACAAGAAAAGAAACTGAAGAGGTCTACAGAGGTCTGACAGGCAGAAAGTGTGTTAAGTGCAACCGAGAGTGACAGAGTTTGATTTTCCTTGCCAAGAGCACACATAAAATTGTTATTTTCCAAACAGAGTCAAGCTGATGCAGAAAGATGTAAGGAAACCTGGATAACAGCAAGGGAAGGCTAAAACTGAATTTCCTCTGAACTAACAATCAAAGTGTGATAGGACATCATAGAGAATAGCGAGTCAAAAGGCTTAGCACTGTTATTGATGATGTATGAAAAGATACTACAGATAAAACACTTCATGAAGATGTAAGAAAATGAAATGCTATAGCTGAGGACATTTTCAAACAATCCCTTATCGACATATTCTGCGAAATATGTAAGAAAAAGCTGAAGCATAAAAATATAACTAGACCTATAGACAGCAAGGGATGATACTCGAGTGCTAAAAATTTTACACGTAACTTGTTAGTTTCAGGACTCAAGGGTTTTATACAATGCATTCCACTCTCTACAGAGAGATATATAAAATAATACTGTACAGGATAGGGCTAATTTTCAGTATCATAGGCACAAAACTATAGATGTTTTAAAAGGAAGTTAGGTTTGAATTTCCATTTGCTCACATTGCTCTGTCCATTTGGTAACCAATCACTCAGCTGTCACACATCATAGAATTTGGATGAGACACTTTCAGAGCATGACTAGGAACAGTTGCTATTTTTCATCTAGTTTTTGAAGGGCTGGACTGAAGTTCATGCAGTCCATAAAATACAATGCTGGTTTAAGCACAAAAAACGCTAAAAATCTGCAAAAGCCCATAATGCTCTTTATGCAGTGCCTACACCTGTAATTCTACACACATGCTAGATTCCCCTAAAAATATCAAATTTTAATTATCATAGAGACCTGTTTTCAGACTGCCAATTTTTCAGGCTAACTCTACAGGAAAGGACTGTTCCAGAACTCTGCATACCCATGGACAGCTAGCATTAGCAAGGATAGGAATAGTGCAGTCTGTCTGCGATTGCTTCCCCTTTCCCCTCTGCTCCAGCAGCTGTCTTAGAAGGAACTGCCTGTCAGGCTGGAAGCATAGCTCAGTTCTTGTAGGGATGTGAGCTTTACTGGGATATCAAGAGAGCTGACCACACCTGGAGTATTGCAACCAGTTCTGGGGTCCCCAGTACAAGAGAGACAAGAAGCTGTCTAAGCAAGTCCAGAGTGGTCCACAAAGATGACCAGAGGGCTGGAGCACTGCTCCTCTGAAGACAGGCTGAGAGAATTGGGCTCGTTCTGCCTGGAGAATGCTCCCAGGGAGATCTTACTGTGGCTTTTCAATAGATAAAGAGGGCTTTCAAGAAAGATGAAAAAAGATTTTTTTACAAAGGCCTGAAGTGACAGAACAAGGGGCAACCATTTTAAACTGAAATAGGGTGGATTTAGAATAGATATAAGGAAGAATTCTTTTTTACAGTAAGGGCTGTGAGGCGCTGACACAGGTTACCCAGGGAAGTTGTGCCAGTGCCATCATTGGAAGTGTTCCAAGTGAGGCTAGATGGGGTTTTGAGCAACCTGGTCTAGTGAAAGATGTCCCTGTCTATGGAAGGGTGGTTGAAACTAGGTGACCTTTAAAAATCCCTTCCAACCAAAACTGATTCAATGATTCCATGATACTTCTTGTTGTTGGAAGCAAAGGCAACATTCTTTACAACTGCTGAAGTCAGCAAACTACCATGAGACATTTACAGCACCCACAGCTGTATGCAACCAGGTAGCTAAGGGTGAAATCTTACATTATTTCTACTGGTTCCTGAGCTATTTGGTTTTTCTGAGAAAACAATTTTTTTCCCCACCAAAACTTGCAGTAGTAAAACTGTGGCTTGCTTTGCCCTCCAGATGTGTGGACTTTGCCCAGAAGGCACGGGAGTGCTTGGCACCCAGCCTGGGCACCTCAGGCCACCGCACAGCTGCATTAATGTAGCACACATGGTGACCGCTTGTTTAAAGGCATCCACTGGCCTCTTGTTTTCCAAATCAAACACACATTTGTTTCTCTGTGAATAAAGGCAGAATAAGAGATGCTGACGTCCCTTTCAGATCAACTGTGCATTTTGAAATGGAATGAAACAGGCTTTTAGTGTCTCCTTTACATGCAGCTCACTATGTGTTTTCCAAAAGCACATTTTAGTTTTTACGCTTTCTGGCAACTGTAAATTTTACTCTTGCTGACAGCAGCGGTAAATGCTTTATGCAGAGCAAAATCAACTCTGTGAAAAGTTGAACTCTGTTTTCTTGCTCCATAAACTATCTCTTGGTGCTAATGCAAACAGAAAGCTGCTTTGCTCTCAGGGAAAGGTGAGGGGAATAGAGGTGCTAGCTTCTTGTGGACCGCATGCTACTGCTTTTAGTAGCAGTTTGCAGGCAATGAAAATGCTATTTTTCTCTGCAAAGTCTACTCTTGCTTTAATTTTAAAAAAAAGTCTAATGTACTTGTCAAGTAAAAGCTGCTTGCAACAAACCCAACACTTCTGAAAACTCCATTAGATACTTTTCTGTATGTACCAATCTCTATGTGGATGCTTGAAGTTAACAAATGTCACTTAGACTTGTATGCGTAAGCTCATGTGCTTTCCTTCATAAGACCATTAAGCACATGTTAATATTAAACCTCTGCTTCTCTGCAGGTTTTTGGTGGAACTGGGCTACACTGTTTAGGTTTGTGAAGTATGGATGAAATTCTTGGGGACTGATGGTACTTCAGCTGAAATCAGTTGTGGAATTCCTTTAGCCTTTGTACAGGAGAAAGATGTTACCATCTTTTGGACCTATCTGACTACTCCCATGATTACAAAGAAATAATGTCCGCTGATTTTGGTGAAAGTCATGAAATAAAAGTGGCAATAGACACTGTACCATTAAAATAAGAAAGAATAATAGAGGAGACTGACCACGAAATACAAAAATTAGATCTGCTCTTTACATTATACTTCGCCATAAATGCCCAAATATGTAAATGTATACATCTGAAATAAAACCTTGAGTTTTAATATTTTTATTTTGGGGCAGGAAACACTAAACAAAAAGAGGTAAATGTCATACATACATATTTGGCACTTTACAGGTCTATCTGTAATTAATGTCCTTCATAAGCATTTAATGAAAAATGAATTTGTGCCACTTAGCCAAATTTATTTGTGTTTGCATTTTCAATCTTTCTACATTTTTTGGTTTCCATATTGCTGAAAGGCACAAAAAATTCTAAAATTTATTCAAGCTGTTTGAAAAGAAATGCACACAGAACATTAAGTAGTTGCTCAAATGTTGCTGAGCAGTAAAATACTATGATAAAGTGGCATCTTGCTGTGTCTCTATTACTTCTTCAGCACTAAAATTAATTTATGATCAGTCATCAATTCATTTACATGTCGTTTTATGCTAAATCCATCCTTGCTGATGAATGCATATCCCTAGATCCATTAAGCTAGAGTAAAGTCTGTGCTTTATAATATGACCCTGCTAATTGTTGCATTACCATTTTTATGAGATACAAAAAGTAGCAGTTTCCTATTTTCTGAGCACATATTTAATCCATGAAACACATTCTTCCTACTAAATGCAATCTGTCTAACTGCTTATAGAATAGAATCTTATGCGATAGGTATTGCTAAGCAAATCAATATAAATATTGAATTGATATAAATATTAAACTCTGCCATGGCAAAATATGGTTCATGAAAATGTTTTTGTGTAATTTTTAAAAAGTCGTGCTCACACACAATGAATGAACAGCTTTTACAGCACAGACAGTGATCAGTGATTCTTTTAATAAAGACCAAATTATGCCAGGCAAGGGATTTTCTTCCTTGCTGACCTATACAACCTATGGAGATCTTTATAATTTCAGATCTATATAATTCTAATGAAACAAAATATAATTCTGTTATTGACTTGCAGTGGTAATGTTTACAATAAAATCTCTCTGCATATATCAGTTCATGTCAATCAGGTAGAAAAGGGCTTGTTCTAATTTCCATGCTAGTTAATGGGTGTCTCTCCCCCTCAGTCAAAATGCACCAGGACTGGAGATGTAACAGGTCTCTGACTACCAACTTCACTGGTGGTGCTGTGGGAAGAGAAGATAAGGAGATGGCAAAGAAAACCCCGAAACCAAAATATTTTGATCTAACAAAGCCTAGTGTTGTTCTTAGTGATTTTAGTGAGAAGCAAATTAATTTCTTATACAGTCATCATATGCAATTAATTAAGTCTATTAAAGTAGAATAACATGAGTGACTCTTCATGACTGTTCATGCCATAACTCTGCACAGAAATTCATTATAAAGAAACATGTTAAGCAAGCAAAAGAAAAAAACATAATTCACTGTGTCTCTGAAAACAAAAGTAATCCTAAACAATTAATTAAAAGTAAAAATGCAAATGAGCAGTTTTATGGCTCCTTTTTCATTTATTTATTCTTTTTCTTTTTTTTCCTTTCTTTTGTTTTTTTTTGTTTTAAATCAGAATCAGTAACTCAGTATTTTAACAAACCATGCTGGAAATGAAGCAAAACTTTGTCTCTAATGTCATACTTCAACCCACAAAGGTTCTAATCTAAACCTCCCTCCTTGAGTATCTGCAGTATCTGGAAAACATTAAGTTACAGTTACTGTGCACTCCTCCTTTCTTTTTACATTATTACACATGTCATCATTATGCCTCTACTGCCTGCAAAGAGAAAAGCTTAACAGCACAGATTAAATCCTTGTCTGAATCTCCAGTTAGCTGTAACTAAAACTCATGGGCCTGCAAGACAACCTGACTTTTAAACAGTTTAAAGGAGGAACACTGTGATTTCAGAGGAATTTAGCAGTTTGAGCTCAGCTCAGACATCAGTGTCTCTCCTTAGAGAATGCCGTTATTTGGCACTGGATGAAAACCTCAGTCTCAGCTCAGCCATAAAGAACAAAGCACCGTTTCACTCTGAGAGTGGGTATCCTCAAGCATCACTGAGGCATGCTAACAGCAGAGGGTGAGGAAACTCCCCCTGCTCACTATACAGCAACTCTATCTGGAGGAAGTCTGGAGCAAGAGGTGTCAATTTAGATTTCTCACAAACACTGAACTCACAGGACACGCTTCAAAATGAGTAGAAGTGTTACTTCATCTGGGTCAACTGTTCTCATTTGCCACCAATTTTTTAATATCATGTTTGAAGGACAGAAAACATGATATAGGGAACATTACTAGGGAAATGCTGCCTTAAGTCATCAGAAACCCTGTGAAAAGAAGTAGCTTATATATTTGCAGTGCAAGAAAGAACAATTTAATTGTTCTACAGTATTCTAAATACAATCAAATTAAAGAATAAGAAACAACTCAGAAACAACAAATGCACTTTGTTATATACCCTCCTTAACACCAGTAAATGCAGCCTGACAAAGTTAACAGAAACAGACACACAAAAATGAAAACTCTCCTTTGAGACAGTTCACTGAAATGTAAGCAATTTTCTTCCACCCCTAGGAAAAAAAAAAAAAAACAAGGCCAAAACAGGCCCTCAGAAAATTGAGGTTTTACTCATAGAGGAAAACAGCAGCAGTTTTGTTATTCAGAGGGCTTGCCATTTGCTCATTTGGACTATCACTGTTTTTGTAAGGCTATAGTTCCGCCATTGTTTTGAGCCAGCCTAAGTGTTGGCTGTGTGCTGTAGGGGCTGTCTGTCATTCTACTTCCCTTCCAGCTGCACATTCCCTTCCAGAGTGCTGGCAAACCTCTGGCCATGTGGTGACACAGACCCAGGAACAGATCCACGTAGCAATTAAACAAGAGAAAGTGAAGAAAACCCTTCCTTTTCAGCCGAGTGAGGCCATGTCAAGGCCATGGTGGAAGTGAATGGGAGTGCACTTAGATTACCTAAAGTACACTCCCAGTCTACACTGCCAGCTCCTGCCCAATTTCTTCCCCAAAAGTACACCAGGAAGTTTTTAATACTCCAGTAATAAAACATTTAATGCTCCAATAATTTTAAAAAGGTTTATAACCATTAGAACAAGCTTGGATGCTATTCATAAAAGGTTAAATTGTAACAGGCACAGAAGTTTACGAGTCAGAGTGGAAATGCAGCTCTTCCTTACTTTGCACTAGGTAGGGTGGTCCAAAATACTAGGCGAAAATGCAAATGTGAAAAACATTCATTTTCTGATTTAGAGATATTTCAACATTGACATATTAATACATACCAAGCAGAAAATATATATAGCCACCTGGGTTTTTTTATTTATTTCTGTAATACCAGCACAAACCCCTTACTGCATTCCTAATGGAAAGGCTTCTGAGCCATTAGCGAGATATGCAAAAATATGCAGAATTATAGCCTGAAGGAGATTAGACTAGAAATTCAAGCGAAGTGACTTAACATACTCATGCACTAATAAGTTAACCTTCTCAATTCAGGGATTTAAACTTTAACTCTGTGGCCTTCAGTTGGATCTGGATTTCAAATCACAGCAGCAGAGATACAATTCTTAAATCTTAATTAGATTGGCAAGCAGTCTGGCCCTAGGGTAAAGGAAAAGCGGGAAAGTGGGATTAAGCTACACACTACTTAATTCAACAAGGAAAAAAGAAGAAAATTACGGGTATTGATGCTCCATCACTGTCATATTCCTGCAGTGTTTTCAGAATAGCAATGTGTAAGTAAGGGTGAAAAATCCATGGAATTTTGATGGTCCAGACCAATGAGATGAAATTCAGCACTGCTATGGTACTAAGTTGTACCGAGCATGTCTCCTTTAAAGTACAATGAACAATCACCGTTCCTCTGCAGTGATTTGACTGAAGAAGCTCCCACTATGAACTATGGGGGATGCGTACATTTGGGTCTCTATGTTATGTGTACAGTATAGTATATAGACGCCCAGGTTTAACCTAAAGGGAAATACACAGGTGTCTACAGAAAGTTCTTTATGTCCATATAAAAAATGTATTTTTCAAAAAATAGCTTTCACTGCTTCCTGTTCACCAATAGGAATTTTGTTCACTCAGAAGCTGTGCCTTAGTTTAGCATGCCTTTCTAGGTCCCCTTTGATGAGCCCTGTTGTAACTTTCCAAGGCATGTGAAGGGCAAGAAGCAGTGAAGAAAGGACTGTCAGAATAATTAAATGCCTTCACTGAAAAGGAACAATTACTAAATTCAGCTATACAAAATAGGTTCAAAATACACATTTTCCTACATAAACTACAAATAAATGTTGTGCTGATCTAACTGCACTTATTCTGAAGTCTTTTAACTTCCCTGTGTACATCTGTGAAAGCATTTACCCAGCAAAACATCTAAAAGTGCTGTAAGATAACATTTTTATGCTGCTCCTGATTTCTGAACTATATATTCCTAAGACGAGGTCTTCTCCCTCCTTTTAATGTAACTGGCTTGCTTCTCCAGTAGACTGAACTTTTCATGAAAGCCAGGATATAATTGAGTTTTCTTTCAAGTCTTTAAAGCTTTTTAAAATTCATGAATTTCCTTATCATTTTGCAGCAAAGCAAAGTATTTTCAAATCCTTCTTTAACTTTAGTGTTTAATATTAACACATTTTAAATGTTACAGAAATAGAGTGGAATAAATTTTCACTTAGAAAGTGTTTGATTGATGATGTATTTTACTGTTAGGAACAAGTTGTTGTCACTGTTAACTGTGTTTGGTTACCTGTCACAGAGCTGTCTAGATTGTCCATACTGGAGCCTGGAGTATGCTCTAGACCTCTTAGCGGCCTACTGATTTCTACAGTTTCTTCTTCAATATCATCCTCATCATCATCATCATCTGGAACATCTGTTTCCAAATCTGAAATAAGGTTTCCAGATACGTATCCTAGGGGTGGAACTGGAGCCTGAGGAGGTTGTGTATTGCTTTGGATATGCCTATACAAAGAAATAGGAAAATGTCATCAGAATGGATGAGACTTTGTACCCCATGGTCAATAGAAGATAAAACTTTTGATAAGCCCTGAAGTAGATTTACAAAAGCTGCTTTTTAGGTCAAACTCAAGAAAAGCCAGTTCAGTTTTTCATTATAGCTTCTAATACCAGAGTAACTGTGCACGTTGCAGTCTCAAATATACTTTCCCTCCTGTAAGATGGGGAAGGTCAAGACTGTCCTTTTTACAGATAAGGAACATTGTGCATAGAAGCTACATACATCACGTAGGAAGCACATGGAAAAGCACAAATCTGAATCCCAACCGACCACATAAAAGTGTCTCATCCAATATTCCACCTTGCAAATCACATGATGAGCCAAAATTCAATTTCACTCCTGCTTAAAGAGACTCAGTGCCCTTAAGCAGAGCTCACGCTATAGAGGAGGAAATGACTAGTAGGACAGAAGAAATTTTCAAGTCCAACGAAACTCTTATCAGTGAGGCCTTTTTATTTTGCTTTATTCCAAGCAGTTTAATTCTTTGAATTGCAGCAGAAGGCATGCACGTGAGAAATTACTGCATGCAGCATTCACAGTTAAAAAAAAAAGAACTATAAAGATAAAAAAAGCACCCACAGGATAGCTAAATGACCAAAGGCAAGTACAGGTCTTGGAGTTTCGTTTGCATGGTGTCTGAGAGGCCATGAAAGGAAAAGAACAATCACCAGCTCTCAATGCAACACTGCAGGTACACAGCGAGCTGTGCCAAGGGACTCAGGCATGGCCAGCCTAGGCATAAGGGCATCTACCATGCTTGAAATGGCTGACTTAGGCATGTGGGTGGCTGTTCATGAGGTGCCGTGACCTGATTCAAATCGGCAGCACTCTGGACAGGGTCCAGGATTCTGCTGGTCTCTTGCTTGGACATCAGTGGAACAGAAAAAATTACAACTGTCACCTGTTTGGTTTCCTAGCTCTAATATATTCTTGATGAAAAGTTTGTCCTGTATTTATTGCCTACACTAGGGAAGCGTAATAATTCTCTTTATTCAAACAGCTTTTCTTTTTTTCATAATGTAAATCTATTGGATCTGAGAATGCCACAGCAAATGTTATGTACTTCTGGAAACTCCCCACCTTGGTGTAGGTTTTAAATTATTGCTTATTCTGAAGCTTATTTGCAGAGCAAATGCTTCCCTTCTGATATACAACCCCCCTCTGATTAGCAGTTCTGGAATAGTTTTTTCTCTGGACCCCAGGTTCTTAGCTATGCAGTGTTCAAAACACTGCGCTAAAGGGCACTGCCATCTTACTAACCCTCAATGAACAGTGTGATTAGCTCCAAATCAAACATAATACTTAAGTATATGCTTAATGTTAAGCATGTGATAGAACAATTGAAGTCAATTTCTCATGTGCTTGTAGTTAAGCATATACTTAAGTGATTTGCTGGATCAAGGCCATAATGATTATGTACTTTTCCAGTAATCTCTAATGTGCTCCTCCTTAAATTTCTAGTTGCCTGGGCTCTATATTTCTCTTCTATTACTCCTACAGTAACCTGTCCTACCGTGTTGTTGTTTTGTTCCCCACCCCCCTCGGTCCCCTACAGACAGGCTGTATTTGTGCAGAGAAAACTAAGAACTCTTCCTTCCCACTTAGGACAATGGAGGATTTTCCACTGACTTTGAACAGTATTTGCGGAACCGCGTGACATGTGTCCAGCCAAACATTATCAAAGCATGAAACAATTCCCGGTCTGGTTACTGCAAAACAAATTTGCATTTGCAACCCTCCACATTTACCTCAATACCAGCTATAAGATCCTAGTATGAAAATACAGTTTCTCTCTTGTATGTTTTTCAGTTGCATGCTCTGTTATTACTGTGACCTTACACATGAGCGACGTACAAGTCTGCATATTCTTAGGCACATTTTGAAGGTTCCCAATCAATTTTCACTTCTGCAAAAAGGGAGCAAGACCTTTCCTGACAGCTGCAAGAGGCTTTGCTACAGAGTCCTACCACATTATCTGCTCCCGGAGTGGCACCCCCGGTTTGTAGGGCATAGGAAGGGTAACAGCTGCAAAATGCAGCAGCGATTGACTGTACAGATCAGGTTATGCATCTGTGAGCTGGCTCAGAAGTCAGCTACCTTCAATAGGCCAGGTCTAGCTGCTGCCTGGGATTTGGGTCTGTCCCACGGGCAGGCCGGGGTCGGTGCCTGGCAGCATGGCACTGCAGAGGAACCAAAGGACCCCGTTGATTGAGTGCAGATTGCAGACAAGCCTTGAGGCTTCAACAGTGTCCAGGGAAAACAGCTGGCTTTGATTTGGCGCCGTCTGCCTACCTGCCTGATCTGTTTATGGTAGCTCAAGCTGAATAACTTTGTGGCTTTATTTACCAGCAAAGAAAGGCTGCTCTTCTGCTGGCAGCACGCCACTCAGTAACTAGCTCTGCTCCTCTCCTCTGAGATTCGTGGGCTTTGTCTGGATAGAAAAGTTGTAAAAGGACAACTGCCGCTTAGGGAACATCCAGAAAGCAACTGACCTTCACCGTATCCCCAGCCTGGTGCAGTTGACAAGTTCTTTTTCTGTCCCTGAAGAGATTGTTTCTGTTTGTTTTGCAGGGGAAATGTTACTGTGGTATTTGCTTGCTCTTCCTTTAAACAGGCACAGAGCACTCTAAAATGCTAGATCCATTTTGTAAATTCTAACAACTTCCTTCCTGCTATTTCTGGGTTTTTCCCTCTGAATCAGAAATTGTCATGGTATGTTGAACTACAATTGGAGATACTGCAAATTCTTCATTCTCATATGACACGGGGTAAAAGCTGCTACATTGCTATATCAGGTGACTAGTGGGTTTTTTTAATCAGGAATTTAGAACTTCAATATTTTTTAAAATCCTAAAAAATTCACCTTTTCTGATAGCCTGAAAAGAGAGTGCTCTGAACTGTATAAAATTTGTCAGTAGGTGAATGTTAACTATTTAGTTTAATATATGTAAAACTCCAGAGGAATATTATTTTTACACGTTGTTAGACAAACCAAGCATTATGGTTTAAAAAGCACCTACTATTTTTCAAAGCCTTCACTCTGTAGATACAGTTTTGCTATTTCTTCTTCCATTTTACCACTTTGGAAACATCACTGAAATGTTGTGGAACACAGTTGGTATTTATCTCATCAAGAAATAAACAATTATTACGCTTTCATTTCCCAGCCCACAGGTGCCCCCTTTAAGCATTTACCATGTCTGCTTTGCTATATCAAACTGGTAAGCCCTAGTTAATTCATCAAGGTGGGCTTGAAGCATTGGCTGCATCTCCTCTCGTGGAGAAGGCGTGAGGGTTGCAGTTGATTGTTGACCAAAGGAGATCGCAGGTGACGAAGCTACTCCTCGGACAGGAGGTGTGGGAACGCGATCATCATCCTCTTCAAGCTCATCCTCCATGCCTTGATGTAGGTAGGTCTGAACTGGCAAAGGTGGACACCAACCATCACTGTCATATCTAAAACAAATAACAAGTAAACTTAGTATATACCAAATCTCGGCAGAGGGTATACAGGATTTCCACTACAGTTTGAACCCTCGCATGCAGTGAGAGCTTTAACATTTATTGAAAATAAAGTCATAATCGCTTAAGTTCTCCTTGCTGAGTCTGTTTATTTTTTCCCACAACAGCTAAGCAACTTCAACAAGCTGTGCAACACAAAAAATTACTGACCCATTATCTCATTTGTTAACGGTGATTAGATAATGTTACCCCACAATCAACAACAAAAATGAACTAACTTCCTGGATCATTAACCTAAAAGAACGCCTTGAAGATTGACCCAGACATGAAAATAGCAGCGTTCTTAAGAGTGAGCTTTACACAGCTGCACTTACGCACTTCCTTACTCCCATTCTGCTCTTTATTTGCTATTATCTTACTATTTGCTTTTACTTTGTGGCTTAAAAAGCTACATTTTCCCCATAAACTCTGGTCTTCCCACTCTGCATATATGTATCTACTATGATCTGTAATACATTCATTTTGCAGAAGCACTGACCCTAAGCATATGCTGTGTCACAGCGCCAGCTGATAAGATATATTAGCATGCATGTTGGCAGCTCTGCCAGCACCCCACCTCCTAACCAACCTTTACCCGGACTTAGGTAGACAGTGTTACATCTCTGGACACTTTAAACACACCTGCCTAAAGTAAATTAAAAGAGTAACAGCTATCTAAATCCTTGAATAGCAAATTCTTCTGTCTTCACATATACGGGACGTTCTGGCAGGCTTTTGTGGTTCAGTTTTTACTCTTACATCAAAGGTGTAAGAGGTGATGATACATCTGCTCAGGGTTAGAAACAGTTTTATGTTCTGTTACCATTTCTTCTGTAAACTTTGCCAACAATCCAATACTTTTCTGTCTGTATCTTCATCACAGGGCATCATGCAATACAGTGCTGTATCACAGTATCATTGCAGGATCCTGACCTCAGAGACACCAGCAACACCAAGACACGCAGGCCCTAGTGACTGTGGTCATTCCTCCGTGCATTATCTCCCCTGAGTAACTCCCTCATTTGAACACAACTTCAGTTGTGCACAGCTCTGCTGATGATCACATCACTCAAATCTCAACACTGCCTACTCTTCCCACCTTCAAAACTTCCAGTCAGTTTGCAGTCTCTTGAGCATCTGCAGACATTTCTTAACTCCCAGTGCATTCCAAAATAACCTCAGGTTAGACAGCTTGTTTCAAAAGGCAACCAGACAACCAAAAGCTCTCACAGCTCCTTCACTGTCAAACCATCTCACACTATAAAGGCCATTCCCCAAGCATCATCTAAGTCACTTTATCTTCTTCCCACCTTGAAGGAGTGCTGACAAGGTACACCCCTCATGTCAGCAATGCAGGCAGGCAAAGCATTGTATTCTACAATTAATTTCTCAAACCAGTTTAAAAATACTCCTTTAAGGCTCTTGATTTGGAAGGAAGGAATCAATAATTTCCAAGAGAATAATGAATCACTGCCAATTTTCTCAAATTTGAAGCTGGGTTACAAAAAGGCTGGGAACACTGACACAGAGAGTTTCAAAACCTGAGTTATGAACAGAACATTTACTTGTAGCAAAATCCAAAGATTTCAAAAATTATCTAAACTACTTCTTACTTATTCAGAGGCCTGCGTTTAGAAGTACAGATTCTGGACAGCAAAACCAACCTGACTTCGTCTTTCAAAAGTCTGTGGAATACTTCTAATTCGGGCAGGTATAATTTTTTAATCTATATCTGTATAATTTTTTAATCTATATGTAGATATAACCATAGATTCACAAACATACATTCATGTACAGAGGTGCAAAGAAAAGCTGCATCTTAACACTCGGAATTTAGGAGCTTTTGAGTGCATGATCATTACCATTTTCATAACACAGAGATTTAAGACATTTTATATGATACATATTCAATTCCTTAGGAGACAATTAAGACATGCTTAGCTTTAATTTGTCTTTCCTTGCAACATTCACTCATGACATTGCCACCCAAGGGTGAAGGGACCATCCTAACTCATGCTGCTAAAAATGTACAGTGTGACAGCTCTGTCACTTGCTTTTACTCTCTCAACCTCATGCTTTGGTATAATGGCTTCTTCTTTAAAAGGGACAGGGCAGAAAGATACTCCTTAGTGACTTTTCAGTAATGCATAAATGAGCTTTGGATGTGCTCGCCTTTTGACCCTACTTGCTTCAAATCCCCAAATGTTCAGTTTGATAGTAAAAAGATTCCTTAGTAAAAAGAATTCTCAGTAAAAAGATTCTGCACAAGTACTGTATCTTTACCTAGATTTTGTTTGAAATGGAAAGGAGCCTAAGCCTGAAGTTCAGAACATTGAGATTCAATATTTCAGGTACAAGAACCTTTGTCTTCAGAAGGCAAGATGTCTGAAAAGCCACTAGTTCTAACCTGCCTTGTACCTAACACACACCCACCCCCCAGAATTCTTTGCAAGAAAATTCTAGCAATCCTAAGAGACTACATAGTAACTACAGCTCATATAAATGATAGTCATCAAAACTTTTAGAACCAGCATAGGGAATATTGACCCCATCCATGTTCTTTGTTTTTCTGAGAAAACACAACTTGGTAAAAATGCATGCAACCTTTTCCATGTATTTTCTTTTAAGATCCAAACACCTTGACTTCACTGGGGACCTCTGATTGTAATTTAATGATAATTAAAACCCTAAATAAGTTCTGGTTAACAAACATGACTGTCTATGCTTCTAATAAGTTTTAATCTATTCTCAGCACTTTTATTCTATAGAATAAAAGGCTACTAAAACGTTTGGTTCATTACATTGATAGATTTTTTTCCACCAAAATACAAAATAGAGGTAATACATTATGGGCACGTTCTATAACAATTCTGTTTCATTCCATGCATTGTTGCAACTATAAAGGTTCCCTCTCTAGGCCTTGCCAGAAAGGATTTTTTCATGTAAAAGATACTACCTTCTTTACTTCTACTAAAACCAGAAAATTACTACCACATATTTTGATATTCAGTAGCTAATATTCTATTTTAAGGTGGAATCAATAGTAAGAAATAAAATTAACCAATGATAACAATAAGAAGACTGCTTTTATTGAGGTTAGCTCAATATCTTGCATAATATTGGTGAAAAAATATAAGATGATATATACGAATATTAAGCAGTAAGCATTTCTTTACTGTTGAGTTCATTAGATAAAACCAAGCAAAAATATATTTTCTGAAAAGAGTGAGAAAACGAACATAGAATCATAGGATAACAGACTGATTTGGGTTGGAAGGGACTTTAAAGACCATCTACTGGGCAGGGACACCCTCCACTAGCCCATGTTGCCCAAAACCCCATCCAACCTGGCCTTGAAGAGAGGGGGCAGCCACAACTTCTCTGGGCAGCCTGTGCCAGGGCCTCACCGCCCTCACAGGGAAGAATTTTTTTCTGACCACATGATCTAAATTTCTTTCAGTTTAAACCAATTACCCCTTGTCCTATCTTTACTCCCCTGATAATCAGCCCCTCTCCAGCTTTCTTTCAGGTCCCTTTAAATACTGGAATCATAGAATCAGAGAACATTAGCAGCTGGAAGAGACCTTGAAAGATTATCTAGTCCAAACCCCCTGCCAGGGCAGGATCACCTAGACTAAATCACACAGGAAACACATCCAGGTGGGGTTTGAATGTCTCCAGAGAAGGAGACTCCACAACCTCTCTGGGCAGCCTGTTCCACTGCTCCGTCACCCTCACAGTGAAAATGTTCTTCCTTATATTCGCATGGAACTTCCCGTGCTCCAGCTTGCACCTGTTACCTTTTGTCCTATTGCTGGACATCGCTGAGAAGAGCCTGGCCCCATCCTCCTGACTCTCACCCTTTACATATTTATAAAAATTGATAAGATCACCCCTCCATCTCCTCCAAGCAAAAGAGGTCCAGTTCCCTCAACCCTTCCTCATACGGAAGGTTTTCCACTCCCTTAATCATCTTGGTGGCCCTGTGCTGGACTCTTTCAAGGAGTTCTATGTCCTTCTTGTACTGAGGAGCCCTGGAAGGCTGCTAGAAAGTTTCCCCCAAGCTTTCTCTTCACCAAAATGAACAAGCCCAACTCTTTCAGCCTCGTCCACAGGAGAGGTGCTCCAGCCCTCTGGCCATCTTTGTGTCCCTCCTCTGGACTTGCTCCAAGAAGTCCATGTCCTTCTTCTACTGGGGACACCAGAACTGGACACAGTACTCCAGGTGGGGTCTCACAAGCGCAGAGAAGAGAATTATATCCCTTGACCTGCTGGTCATGCTGGTTTTAATGCAGCCCAGGATATGGTTGGCTTTTTCTGGGTTGTAAGTGTGCATCACTGGCTTAAGTTGAGCTTTTCATGAACCAAGACTCCCAAGTCCTTCTCCTCAGGGCTGCTCTCAAACATACCTGATTGTGAGCTACTACATTAAAAAAAAAAAAAACCAAAACACTTCAAAGACTGAAATATATACAAGAGAAAATTAAGGAGGACAGCAAGGAACAAGCACAGAGTTTGTAGAAGACCACAAAAAGGGTAAAGTTTCACAGGAAAGAGCTTGCTAGGGAAGCAACTATGGAAGCAGACTTTCTGCCAGGTTTAAATAGGAATATAAGATATCCTAAAAACTACCACATTATATAAAATAGTTATTTGGGTTACCATGTTCACCTTTCTTTATGTTTGTTGCAGTTTATGGAAAAATGCTGGTGAAAGCAAAACTCAGTTCTTCAAGGGAGAAGATGGTAGAGAGAATGAATAGTTGTTTGGTTTTTTTCATCCTTCCTACAATTAAGTTAGTTTGTTTCTTTCTTTTACTTGCTGCTATTGTGGACTTTCTTTTACAATTTATAAGCTGATAGTCTACTAGTTTAAATTTCTAGTAAGAAAGGCGTCAAAATTGTTTCACTTATTTGGGATACTCATGCAAAAGGAGCTCACACTTGAATCAAGTAATTGGAAGACATGCAGAGAAAAACAAATCTTTGTTTAGAAGTCAGCTTCCTCATTTCATTGCTCTAAATATTCACCTTCCATATCACATTGTGAGAACTTTATTCAAGTCTTCAATATTTTTTCTGACTGGAAGTGCATTTTTCAATTGTAATTCACATTATACCTGCATGTAATCAATTTGAAAATTAAAACGCATTGAACTTGTCATACATAGTATGCAGCAAAGCAAATGAAGAAAAAGAACATTTAAAAAAATTTCTTGCTTTTTTTTCTGTATTAAATATTAAATTACTCTGGCTCACAACTGATCTTGTAAGGCTAATCTTTAAAACTTTTTGTGTGCTTGGTAAAATTAACAATGTCTTGTTACAACCACTATTAGTAAGATATTAAAAAAAAAAAAACCCAAAAAACAATAATTCAGAAGACAATCAGTGGGAAAACTAAGTCTGAATTATTTGGAACTTGTAAGGCTGGTGAATATTTTATCCTTAAATAACCAGTGTTGTCTTGGTGACCAGCATCATTCCTTCCAGCTCAGTAACAGATACTTTAGCAAGTGAGGAGTCACACCCTGTGTCACAAGGGATTTCTCTAAAAGGTGTTTCCATTTACCTTTTAGGCTATTTCATTGTCCTGAAAGAAAATACTTTTTTTCTTTCTATATCATAATTATTTTAGTGAAATAACTGCTTGTGTGTTTTATGGATATAAACTGATAAAGGCAAATATTACATGGTTAAACCATCTTAAATTTATTTTAGCTTTTTATAACAGAATACAGAATATAAGTATTATATGCTTTTTTTGCATTGAATTTTAAACACCATTTCCAGTCAGTAAGGTTACTCATTGTCCTTGGCATTTGCTTTGAGATTCTAGCTCCAACATAGCCTGAATGGACTTCCATCTTAAAACACTGTCACTGACTTACACGGTTCATTATTATACATGTTAAGGGTTGAAGGACTTGGTATGAACCCAAATATTAGTATTTATTTTTTCTAATTTTCATTATAAAAGTAATAAGTCATGCTTAAAAAAAGACATAACACTTGAAATAATTTTATTCAGTAAAGCTATTACAATGATTTTTAAAACATATATTTCATCCTTAGTTAATACTGAAGAATCCATGTATTTTAACAGGCAGAAATTCATCCCTAACAGAGCAGTAGTTCTCAAAGGCTCCAGCAGAGCTGACCACAGTAAACTATGTTTCTGTATATACTTATCTTCCTCCAGAATTTGATAAATTGGTATTTCATATAGTTTCACGTTTTACAAAGCATTACACAATTGCTTTTTGTGCAGGAAATGTCTCTTTCAACCCAGTTAGTGCTTTTTGTGTGATTTTGTGTCCTTGAGAACAAGTTTAAGCTATCCAAAAATAAGTGTAAGGTTCCAGAAATTCAAGAGTTGCTTAAGTAATTTTAAAAAGACAAATAAATACCATGCCTTCCTCAACTGTGAATTTTTTTCTAAAAGCCAATGAGAAGATTATTATCCACTGGTTGATCCTCTAAAATTAATCCAATTTGGTGTGAGGTTTTCAGTTTTTGTTCTCTTGGCTCCAATATTTTTAAACATCAAAGCAGTGAAAAAAATACAAGGAGCCAGATTATGTCATCCTCACTCACTCTGAGTCCCATCATTTGCAGGCAGTCCCAACCAAATTAAATTAATCTACCTATGAAGTAAGATACTTCTCAGCATGAGTAAACAGAGAAGCCCCACATGATGATGAATCAAGGTCACTTTTATCTCCATCTGCAGTCAATATCAAGAGAAGCTATTCAAACATTCCTCCTCTGTAGCCTTGAATAACTCTATAGGATAAAGTTTTTTGTTTAAAGAAAACAGAGTAATATTATCACTTAGCTTTTTTTTCTTTTTTTTTTTTTTTAAAAAAAAAACAACAACAAAAAAAAGCTGTGTCTCTGCAAACCACAGATTTTTCTTCAAGAGAAAAAGAAAAAAATTACCCTGCTTCTTGCTGATCCACCCCATAGTGTTCCAGCTCTGTGCCTGGAAGTGGCTGCACAGGAGGGGGTGGGAGAGGAACACTGGCCCAGTTTGAACCATTATTTTTCTGCGGCTTGGCAGTATTTTTGTTTTTCTTCTTTTTCCCTCCTTTGCCACCTGCAAATCCCAAAAGAAAAAATGTTAGAGATATAATGTGGGGAAAAAAGATCGCTATTTACATTTCTTTGAAAGAATTCTGATTCCAGATGGCATGCCCCAAAAAAGAAGATGTATTTATATCGCAGCAGAATCAGCATCAACGTGCTAATGCTGTTACAAGGTTATAAATAATAATAGAAGAGAATGGAAAAATATTCGGAATAATTGCTGAAAAATCACTTCTTTTTAAAACTCCATATATTCGCACCACAGGATTGCACAACCAAGGAAAGACATGTCTTGCTCAATCAGAAATATATTTACTGATTTATTCATGTCTGCTTATGACTTCTTGAATTCACTGTTAGATAAAAATATAATAGACCATAGCAAATTATTTCAAACGTCAGAATCCAATGTGTTTATGACACTGTTTTGCATAATCTCTTCCTGTGGAAAACATGAAGGTTAAGGATACAGTCTAAAAAAATCATCATTAGACTCAATACCTTTCAAACAGAATGACAAGTGTGAGTTGTCAAAGCAAAAAGAAACTGATAGGAATCTACTAAGTTATATATTTTTAAAACATCAGGAAGTCTTCTGCAATGTCTTGTGCCACTATAGAGAAAAGGGTCTATTTCTGTTGTACAGCTCTAATGGAGGGTACTAGTTGAAATGAAGTAAGAAATGCACTTTGCTTAAGGCCCACTTTTTTATTGTCCTTGTACCCACTACTCCAGTTTGAGGCACTTCCATTGGTGAGAAGGTGATCTTACAGGAAAAACTCTCTTTCCACTTGTTTAGCATCTTTTATTTTGCTATGACTCCTTTTTCTTGCCAGGAATTTATAAAGAGGAAGAATTCAAATCCTTTGACTTCTTGGAGACACATTTATTTCTTGCCATTTTGTTGTGTCTTTTGTTGTTGGGTGGAAGAATGGTTTGTCATACACTTTTTCAGTGGGGTACCCAGACCACAGTCACTCATCCCTTGCCTGCTGCAGAAAGCACAGTCTCATCCATTTTATCCACTGACATCTCTCACTGCTTTATAAGGATCAGCAAAATAAAAACCCAAACAAAAACATGTTATAAGTTCTCATCATTAACAAATCAAAAAAATCACATCTGACATCTGGCACAGTGTGCAGTAGCAGTCAGCACCCTTTTTGCCATGGCTGTAGCTTCAGGCATAGAGACATCCAGAAGGATGTGCAATTCTGGTAATAGAGACAAGCATGTGTCACAGGACTTTTCATCTGAGAGACAGTGGCTTTCTCCTGTTATCTCCAAATGTCAGTGGGACCAAAATAGGAACAAATAGAGAGGAAAGGAACAAGGTGATTCTGTGATTCACAAGTAGCCAAGACTTCTCTTTTCACCTCCTGTTGTGACTGTTACATACAGGCAACAAGTCCAGCAAGGTTTCTAATCAGTCTGGCTGGCAGCATGTTGCAAACAAGACTTTGCTTTCCACTACTCAATTCCAAGCCAGAGGTCTTCCTTCTTTGTCTTGGAGAATTTATAGTAAGTCCAGCCAAGAACCTGTCATTCACTGTGTGTGAACTGAGCTGATACTCCATCTATTAGGATGCAAGACTGGTTCTTCCCTCCTTTTGTAGCCTGGCACAGAGAGAAGCTTTCTTGAAAAGGAAAAGAAAATTTTGATCAACAGAAGAGAAACCCCAGTGACAGTGGCAATGGAGTAACAAATACATGAACTTTCTGGAGGAAAATTGAAGCTCTTGAAGAACAGGCACAGCAGAAAGCAGAGTTAGAAATAGGGTCACAGAACATTACAAAGGAAGGATAAATTCTAATTTGTGGGAGATGGGGCAATTTTTGAGAAGTCAGAAGGAGTAGGAGCCAAAAGGATTTTAAGGCAGGAGGGAATGCTTTGGAAGGAAAACACATGCATGAGAGTGAGTGAGCATCTGTGTGTCTTGCGGGGGGGGATTTAAAATAGGAATATTCAGAGAAAAGAAATGCGTGGAACTTCAGCGTAGAGACTGAGGTGGAGAGGAAGGCTTGGGAAGTGTAGCATCTTGGTAATCTTAGAAGACTGGTAAAATGGAGGTTGGATGTGTAGGGTGTTAGTAGGAAGCCACTTGGATTTAGGGGCATTTGGAGAGAAAGGTGAATGATGACAGAGCTATTGGAAAGAGTGAAGCAGAAACGTGAGGAACTGTTTAGATAAAGAAATAAATGAAAAAAACTCTAAGGCATCACTGATAGGGAAAGCAACCTACACCATACAGTTGGGCAGGAGATTTCTGTTCTGTCCCCATGGGCACAGTTACTTCACTCTCAGAGTAGTGGAACAGACACTTAATACATAATGCCTGATGTGTGCTTGAAAACTGTTGCACCGAAGCTTTGTTTCCCCATAGCAACGAAGCATGATGTTTCAAAGTCTCCCCGCACTGGAATTCTATTATATTGTTTAAATCTCTAGATGAATCAGGTCCTGGAAAAGGAATTTGCTAGTCCAGCTGATGAACATAGCACTGACATAAACTGGGAGCCGCGCAAAGTACAGCCACAAAATTTCCCTGCCTCACAAAGCAGTTGAGTGTTTAGCTATTTTCTGTTCCACAGTGGGATAGGATTTCTCATGATATTCATTTGAGAGAGACAGAAACTTAGCCAGAATAACAAGTAGTATTTAAAGTACTAACCAACGAAGTGAGAGAACAAGTCCCTGTTCACCCTGATGGGGACTATGGAATGAAAGCTGGTCTCTGACTCCAGTGATGCTCTACTTCTCTGACTATTTGAAGATCTCCCTTAATCTCTCATTATTACAGACATAATTAGCCTGTATTCAAGATATAATTACTGGGCAAAGAAGAGAAAAATACTGATTCTGCAGTCCAACAGTGTGACACTCATCTGAGCACTGGGTCATCCAGGTATGAGCTGCTTTGATCACAGCAGGAGTGCCTTGGCCATAGGAAGATTGGCTAACCCAAAGTTTGTATGTGTCGTGAGAAAACTTATGCCAAGCTGAGAAACACTACACAAAATATCTTCCACTTGAAATATTTGTCCAAAGTCCAGCTTTTGATAACTGGCATTTCCCAATGAAACTTTGCATTTTCTGAGAAAAATCTTAGGCAGCTGTAGCTGTCAACACATTTCAAGTGTGATACTGCCCTCTGATAACTGGCACATATGTACCTCGGCGTATCAATTTCTGCATTTTCATACAGCCAGAGGAGCAAGCCTATTTCCTAAGCTACTTGCCAATACATCTCACATACAAGGAACAAGAACCTTGCTTGAAGTATCATATGAACTTAGCTCTCAGATACTCCTCTGTCAATACCATAAGCCTGTTTTTTCCATCTTACTCAGATCAGCTAATAAATACTCCCCAGGAAAACATAAGACTTGCAAACACATTTGGCTATTTGAGTTATGGGCCAATGATTATAGGCTTCTAATATTAACATTCAATTCGAAGAGTAATTTAAATTGACATAAAAAAACATTTCTAGGGTTGATCTGTTACTGTTATGATTGCTCCAACTTACAGTGGAAATTCAAAAAGCTACGGATATGGTATAAATTTGAAATTTAAGTCCTCTAGGCTCTCTCATACTTTGGTTAAGTGAAATAGCAGGCTTTCATTTTAATTGTTGGCTTTTCTGGTTCTGTCTTGGAAAAAAATGACATAGTTCTACATGACATAAGCAACAAGTAAGCATAATTTAAATAATCAAGGAAAAGGTGTGTTTAAATATAATACACAACCACATGTACTATAAACATTTTCATCTAATGAAAATGCGTCATATTTCCAATATAACATGCAGCACACACATAAAATTTACATTCTGTTTGTATGCAGACTTGGCACATTTTTGAAACCCCAGTCATCTTTGCAGGGCCCTACATTTATTTCTGAACTGCTTCACTGGAAGACAGCCTTTCGCAACAGCTCGTGGGAGTGGGGAATCTGTTAACAACTCAAAAAAATATTAATTGCCTCATGAAGTTCAGTGTTGGGAGACCTATAAAGTGAGGATTGACGCCTAAATATATTTGCTCTGTGAACTGTGCTGTCAGGGAAAGGATGTGACAAGGCAAGGCTTGCAATTGTGCTGACAAGTGCTGGTTGGGAGTATCCTCGAGTTGTAGAATCCTAGAACCACAGAATGGTTTGGGCTGGAAGGAACCTCAAAGGCCATCTAGTTCAAACCCCCCTGCCATGGGCAGGGACACGCTCCACTGGACCAGATGGTGTCTAGTGGACACCATGTCTAGGCATTGTGTCCAAATATGTTTTACACAAGGCACTTTTTTCATTAGAGGCTAACGTGATGCTGTTCACTAGCTTTCCAGTGAGCAGGCAGTCATCCTCATATCTACCTGCAAAGTGCCCTGGGAGGTTCTCTGCCTCCCCAGCAAGCTGCTCACCAACACCCCTCCGTCCCTCACCCACCCACAGCAGTGGAACCAACCTGAGAGGCTGCCACTCCTTTCGGAGCTGTTGTGGGAGCTGGTGGTGCTGAAATCCTGTGACTGGTTGTGTGGCAATCTATTAGCCAATCCCTCAGCCACGCGGTAGTCAGGGATGTAAAGCAAGGCTAAGGGTTAAAGGGCAAAGGTCACAGTGGCATCGTGTGATTAGTTGACAGCACAAGCACATGCAACACATGCAGTTAGCAAGTCAACAGCGGATGTCGTGGGGTGGCGAGTCTTATTTTTTTTAAATGTATACCTATCCTAGCCTGATGGAAGGCAGATGGCTTGGTGATTAGTACAGGACAAAGAGGACTAAAAGCGCAGAACAACATATTTTGTGATTGTGTGAGGTTCACCACGCATGCAAGGTATGTAAGCATTAGTTAGGGTAAGCATCAACAGTCTCGCATACTAAAAAGATTTTTCTAATTCATGCATTTATGATAAAGTATAAAGCTGAGGGCTCTGGAAAATAAGAGCCATAATTACCGTTGTTGCCTTTGCCTTGATCTGGGAGAGAGTAACCGAATCCCATCAGGTCATTTTTTTGCTGAATTGAGCTTTTCCACTGAGGATCAGGTAAGTCGACAGCCAACTCATGGATGCTGTTGGAATGCAGTATCTGGGTGGTGGCATATGGCGTGGCTTGTGTTATTTGGCTGGAACTGTTGTAACTAGTTTTTGTGGTGAAGTCAATGCTGCTGTAAATGGCTCCATCAGAAAGCATAGTGGCGGTTTTATCTCCTTGCCCTGGCACTGGTGGCAGCACATCTGTGGTGAACATAGGGGAATGAAACAAGTCATTGATGCACAGGAAGTCTGAAAGTATCAAGGTTTAAGATGAAAAATAAATGTGTCATTTTGCACGTTTGCATTTCAGCTGAGACAGGTCCATGAGCCAACGGAGGGAAGATGATGTACAACCATCGCCAAACTATCAGCATCTGTGACAGGCCTACCACTTGTCCTTCACGTTTCACTGCCTAAAACCATTTTTTTTTTTCCTCCATACCTTCAACTGTGAAAGTGAAGTTTGGAATATTTCTCTACTGAAGTACTGTTCACTCTATGTCAGAACCAATGAAAATGTCTGGGATTCAGGGAAATGATGAAAGGAGAGAACCTAAAAATCACAGAAAAAAATTTCCAAGCAAATGTGCAGCCAAACTCTTATGTGGATGCCAAAGCTCTCAAAGTAATTTTTTAAGGGCATCACCTTGAGTTCCTTGAAGTTTTATATGTCAGCTTATCTAATCCTCTTTTTGACATTAGCTAGTACACTTCTCTCTTTCAACAAAAGAAAAACCTGAGAAAACCAAGTTGTTCCTGATATGTGAAAGAAAATCTGTTATTCTGAAGGGATTTAAGTGATCAATCCATTAAAATGGCAAAGCAGTTTTGGTAATAGGGAACAACTTGTTCAAATACTCTGTACATTTACCTGAAAAACAGTACAGCATATTTAGCTAAATATCTGTCAACTTTTCTACATCTTTTGAATCCTATCACACACTGCAATTTGTACCTTTAATCAGTTAGATTGGCAATCTCTCTTCTTACTAAACATTGTAGTGACCTTTGCTGGTGGAATACTAGATTTAGAAGCTGTGAGTACTGAAGTGTGAAGAATCTAATGATGACTGGCATGATGTCCCAAGGAGAACCACAGCTCAGCAGATAACCCTCTTCCTATTCTTTCAAAGGTCAATATATCAAATGGTACTATTTTTACAATTTGTTTAGACTCTGAAGTTGAATCCATCTTGGAATTTACTTGTTAGAAAAATGCATCATTTGTATGCCATTTGCTTTACATAGCTGGATGGCTGAAACGAATTCCAACTGCTAGACCTTATCACATAGTTGTTAATGTGTAACCCTACAGTGAGGCTGTTTAGAACCCATTTTAGGTATTGCATTTTTATATTCCTTAAGCCCAAAGAGAAAATATTCTTCTTGAGCTTAGACAAGGGTTTAGGCTAGGTTCCAGAGTCAGACATGGGTTTTGTGTGACTTCAAGGAATACAGTTGTTCTCTCCCTCCCTCAAGACATTTCCAGCAATGATATATCATGGCCTCCTCCCACTGTTTTGTTTTGGTTTGTTTTCCCCTTGGATGATCATTTAGACTACAGAACTATTTTCTATTTCATTCATGTGTGCAACAGGGAACATTTTAATATGGACCTTAATAACATCTGAGTCTCAGGGCAACAATATACTCTTAACAATAAATATAGCAATAACAAGTGCTCAGTAGAGTCTGCAGAAAATAAAGATCAAATTTAGGTCTATCGGTATGATCTATTTTTGCAGACAGCAACACCAACAGGGATATAGGCAAAAACAAGTACTTAAAATGCCTTAATTGTATTAACTTATATCTGCAGATAAATTGTAAGTGAAAAAAAATATTTTCAACTAATGAAAAATACAGGTCATATTTAAAATCTGGTTATCTGTCTGTACATATCCAACGTGTGTTGTAGGGTCAGTACCCATGTGCAAAACCAGCAGGAGATGAATTGAAGTTTAGTAAATAAATTCTGTTATTGATATATAAAATTAAGTCCATCTATCTTTTAGAACACATTTCTGGCAAGTGAAGTGGTATCATCTCTACATGGTCATTTTGAAATGGAGAATGATGAACACACTTGAAAGGGAAGTTGCATGGCTTCCCATGAGCCAAGAATTTCTAGCTGTTCTTACTAATAAACTGAGGTTGTCCAGACATTCTGGTAATTTTCAGTACAACCACAGATTACTTATTTGACCTCAATTAGGTGTATATGCTAAGCACCCAAAGAGCTACTCCAGTGCCATTTTACAAAGTGCCATAATCACATAGTAAAAATCAAGGGTGATTTTCCCACCAAGCTGTCATAGCATAAAACCAACACTATACATTTTAGACCAAAGATGAACACACAATTCTTGCTGGATGCTTTTCCAAAATTAAGCTTGGTTTGTAATTCTTGAGATAAATGAAATACTGCTGAAGTCCTTCCTGAGATAGGATCTTTATTTCTGCCTCAGGAGATGCAGTACCATTTTGTGGCCTTACGTGACTCTACACCTAAGCTGTGTTTGCCACTCACAGCATTGCTCCCAAACGCCTATCTAGAACATCACATGGATTTCATTCTTAAAGGCAATTTTAGAACTGCCTGCCTCAGCTTCTGAGTTTCCAGAATGATATATTGCCACATTATTGTTTTAAAAATTGTTACAGACTCTTTATATTGTCACAGACCTTTTAACCAGTAAGAGAGGCCCAAGTTCTATTTATACAGTTAACTCATATTAAAAAACATCTGACTTTGAATTAATCTTTAATGCATAAGCATCCAAACTCAGCTGCTGAAACAGACAGGGATAAATTTTCCCAACACAGCCAGAAAAAAAATAAAAAGTGAGCTCAACTGTAAAGATCATGGTTGGAATTAAGCTGCTGAAATTCCAAATATAACTGTTGCATCTCTTGGACAATTTTGGACCTATGCCTCATCCGCACCGAAGCCAAAAGCTTTAAAACATGATTCCAATTTCAATGGTATAGAGCCAAATGTTAAAAGAAAATGGTAATTTTTCTGTATTATGTGAGCTTGTGGAAAGATGGAAAAAACCTGAAGGGTTTTATTTTCAAGATATTCATAACAAAGCAGCTGGCAGATATTCTAAATATTATCAAAAGTTTGCTTACTTTATAATATTTTTGTAAGACAAGAGCTTTACAATATTTTTATATGGGAAATAAAACTAGAGTATTTTGTTGTAATTTAAAGTCACAGTAGTCAAACCACAGGCAAGTAGTTTTGCATGGGAACGTGTAACTGCTGTTGAAGAATGGTTTTCAGATTCTCTCATGGTTCAAAACCGAATACTTTTCACATTTTTTTAGTATGATGGTTTTACAGATTTTTTGCATTTTAGGTATTTTTTATATACAAAGTTATCTTGATTTTTACTTACTTACTTACGTCTTTAAAATACATACTCACTAGTGTTAGGAAGTCTTTTTCTGAACACCACTATGCAGAAGTAGCTATGTTATAACATCACAGAAACCAAGAAAGTAACAGAGAGATGCAGATATTGCTATGACTTTTAAAAATCCCAATCATACATCTTGAAATTCCCATTTGAATAAAGCGTTTGAAAGAAAATAACCCCTTTAAAGATTTTCCACCATAATCATAAATCATTACCTCATGTCCCCAAAGGGCCTTCTTCAATTCAAAATGGAAATAAATCCCTAAAAATATTTAAATAGTTCCCTTTTACGTATTCCTTCCTCCAATAACAAAGGAACTTTCTTAAGACCTCTGAGGTCTTCTTCACGGGTTATGATTGAGACTGAAAGCAGTTCCTCAGCAGAAAGGGGATGGATAAGGTGACATCAACAATGCTTTTCTGTCCTTCCTCTGCTTCTTCTACTTCCTATATCCCCCAAGTTCATCTCTGCTGTTACGGACAACCTCTATCTCTGGTTACATTGCCCAGCACAGAACATTGCTCTTCTCTACACAAAATGGAATAAGTTTGAGCAATAAATACATTTCTCTTGGGATGATAAGAAAACCCTGTCTCACCACTGTGGGGTAAATTGGTAAATTACAAACTAGATATTTTAAGGAAGTAGAAAGAGACAAAGCAAAATGAACATTTTAGAGTCAATTTGAAATCAAATCTTGAGGCAATTATAGAAAGAACCACAACAATAAAAATATTATGCAGTGTTTATCGTGTTAACTATCAGAAGGTGATTGTATACTATGCAGTGACTAAATAAAATGAAACCTACCTCCACGACCAAAATTGCCAAGATCATTTGGTCCACTAGTGCTGTTATTTACTGGCAGACTTGTGGCAGGCCAAGAGTCTGCAAGCCAAGGATAACTGGGGTCACTTGCGTTCAGCAGACCTGGTCGACTGAAGCAGAATAAGAAAAAAAAGATTTACATACAAATATATAAATATACATTTTTATAAAATTAAAATATCTATAAGACAACTAGTGATTGAAGAGATCATCTCACTGTTCTACTAACAGCATAGGTAACAAACAGTTTAGGAGACTTTAATTTATTTCAAATTAAAATTGTGTAGCCTTTGATGATTTAAAGACCTTGAGCAGTTAATTAAAGATATATACAAATCAACTTTGTCAGTAGAAGTGGGACTAGGCATCCGTTGTGATTCTGCCAGAATCCAAATGAACTCTGTTGTCTGTGTGAAACAGGGGTTAGGCAGCACCATCACAGGATCCTACACCAGGGCTGCATGATAAATTACCACCTCAAGGGAGCCATCACTCAAACTGATTGCTCTGTATCAGCCATTTCCAGGACTTTGGGCTACTATTTCTTCCTTCCCTTGCATCTGAAAGGCACGCCTGTCATCTACAGGCTGGTAACTCTTTCTCTGAGCACTCCTGGATGGTTTAGAGGCAAACAGGTTTGAGTAGGGTTAGTGGAAAGTCCACAGCTATCTTTATCTGCCACTACTGCATGGCTTTTATATACCTGTAATTCCCAGCTTTGATAGCAGTGTTAAACAGTGAGTATGTTGAAAACGAAAATACATTTGGGCCAGAGGACACCATGTCATGTCTCTTGTACCCCAGGAAAACAGCCAGAAATTTGGGAAGGCAGGGGGATTGTTTACATCTGTATTTAACAGGAAAAACAAATCATTTCCTGCAGACGGCCCCTTCCCCCAAACAAAACCAAAAAAACATGCAGAGTTCTGCAGCATTCCTAGGTTATTAATGCACTTGTGAAGTTGAAGCAACATCTCCGATCGTTGTACACCATAGACCCCTGCCTGGTATAATCCCTAAGAGAAACATCGGTTTCTATGACAACGGCAATAAGAAGACTCAGCCGCTTTCTTGCCACATCTACTCGCTCTCATTAGGCCTAATCTCTTTTTGCTAAAATATTGATTAAATGGGAGATTGGAAGTTATTACCAGGGCCTAATTACAATCTCCATATTGGCAAAGGGAAAATAGATGAGGATATATGGTCCCGTTATCAGCTTTTATCAATTTCAATTGAGTAGCCAAAGTTGTGGAATCCAGTCCTATCAATCTACAGCCTATTCATCATCCATGAATCATTTATTTTGTGATCGATTAAGTGTAATTGTTCACTCACAGCAATTTAGGGGGAGCCAATAAGGAGTCTTAAACAACAGCAACTTCATTTGCTAATGTCTAATTAATGCAATAAACATCCCTGTAACAAATGAACACATTCCTTGTGATATTTACTACTCATTTCTTCCAGGGCATCTGGGAGAAATGAAACATCTGGGCTTGATTCCTCTGAAGTGCACAACAGATAGGTCATTAAACCTTGTGGTAAGGTACTTAACTCCTCCTAGCATTGTCAGTCTTCCAAATGATCGGTTATTACCCAAGTGCATTACCTATAACATTTTTCAGATTCCAAAATTTAAAAATAAACATGATAGAAAGACCTTCACACAAAGAAACATACCTTCCATTGCTCATTAGTCCTCCATCTCCTCTTTGGAAAGTGACTGGGTTTTGGTTGGAAAAGCAAAACAAAACAAAACAAAACAAAACAAAACAAACACACACACACACAGAGGCACACACATATAAGACAGGGAAAAATCAATCAGTAATAATTAAAGGTAGCAATTCAAATTGCTTAGTGTCCAAGATCAGAGGCCTCTTGGCATCATCACATAATAAAGTACAGAAACGATAAGAAAAGAATCAAACACATTAGGGTTACAAGTTGTTTAGGATTTCACTGCACATTATAGATTAAAATCAATTTATTCTGTAGCTTGCAAGGCAAACCAGCCGTCTGGGCAAGAGGCCTGAATTTACCACAAGGCCCCTTCGTATGACTTTGCGTTGCAAGACTGTGCCATGTGATGAAATTGTTTTCTTGGCATGCTTTTGCTTCAGAACATAATGACATTGCACCAGTGAGTTAATAACATCATGTCGTAATGCAGTAATATAATGTCACCACACAAATATGCCATTTCCCAGGACAAATACAAAGAGGTGGCAGCTCTATTAGAGCTGAAGGGCTGAAATAAAAGCATACAGCTGCAGCGTCTCCATCAGAAGTACAGTATAAGAACCAGCTCCCATAGGTAAATACATACATGCCAGTATCACTGGGAAGGAAAAACATTTCCAGTCTTACTGTGAGGCATGTTAAGGATACATTCAGAGGGAGACAATTGGTTTTAAAGCTCCATTCATGGGTGTTTAACAAAAAATAGCCTATCCCTTATCTATTTTCTTAACAAGATTACATTTCAGGGCAATATAGGTAAACCCACACTGCTGGTGAGATACTAATTGACAACATTTGATGCTCCTTTTTGAAGCACTGGCAAATATTTTGAATCAAGGCCAGCAGACTACTCTGGTTCTCAGCAGCAATATCCCATCATTTATTGTCAGGGATAGATAAGACAGACTATTAAATTATATCAATGTCCTGGACACCTGCATCCTTACAGGCCCTGACAAGACAAGGGTTCAAGTTTCAGAGAGGAACGGAAGAGTCTGTGGCTAGTTTTATTTAAGATAGGCCCTGGTTTGGAAATATTATTTACCTTTGTAAGGCAGAGTATCCCATCATTAAATAATAGCTCTTAGAGTATTTGAAAGATCTTCCAAATATTAGTCCAAACAACACTAATTCAAGATGAGGCATTTTATTATACCCCATTCTAACCAGACAACACTACTACACCCAACAGAAGTGCTGTGACCATTTAAAAAATTGGCAATGATGTAAATCCATGGGGAAAATGCTTCTGGTACTGTATAGAATTCTTGTCACTTTATTAACTCCTAGGATAATTTCACAGACTACAATCAGCAAAGGGGACAATACTGTCCCTCTGGAAGCTCTGCTGGAAGAGTGCTTGGGTAGGGTGATTAATTACCCTTCACTGCAGAACAGACTGATATCAATATCAGAAAATCATTGCAGTCATATGTCACATCAAAATGGTTAATAGCTGAATTTTGAAAGGATGTAATCAAACCAATTAATGAAAAGAAAATCAAAATGCAAGTATGTGAAGTATTAAATAAAAGTCTGCTTTGAAAAACAAGACATGGTAAAACATTGCAGCTAATTAATTTTAGAGCTGATGTTACTTTTATTCACATTGCTTCTAACAGGCTGTCAAATGACTGTATGACTCGTTGCTTAAAAATGAATAATATGAAGTGCTGTGAATACCATGCAAATATGTTTCAAGGTATGTAGGTCAAAAGTAGAATAGAAGCTGCTTCCCTTCTCCCACTCTCCTTCAAACGTTATACTCCATTCCTCTAACTTTCAAAGTGACAAGAAATCAGGAAAATAAGAAACAAAGGTGCATTCGGTAATGAACCTTATCAATAGTTTACAGATTTAAGGGAACTTCATTAAAACGTATTTTATGAAGAATTCTTGGGATTGATACTCTTGTTTAGACTATTATCTGCCTGAAATAATTGTACAGTAATGTCGATAATTGTATAACACATACAGGTGCGTGAGATTTCAACTAGGCATGTCATATGAGGGAAGCATCAATACTTGTGGTCTTCAAATATTTATATCCCTTGTGTAACTTTATAATGAAAGCTAAAATGGGGGAGGTAGTGGGAGATTGCAGCAATGTTTGCCAGACACATTTTATTGTCCATGTAGTGAGGTATGGACATGAGTGAGGAAAAAACTCCAAGGCATGCTGTGAGAAACATCAAGAAGACATGACATTGAAACCTCTTCACTAGAGCCATAATTGCTGCAAGATTGGCTGTGGCACATGAGCCTGTTGAGAAGATGGGTATCACAGTGTTTGCTCTTTCTTCTTAAAGCCATGTGTCCTGGTTGTAGTAACTACTTCCTGCATTTTTCCTATATCAAATATTCCTACATCCTCCCAAGATGAACACCAGTTTTAGAAGAAAATTTATTAAAGAAAGAACTTGTCTTGCACTGACATTGTTTTTTCCTGGGGAAGACTGTGCCTGGCTTATGTGATGTGTATGGAACCGGGAAGAAATACAAGTTCTTCCATTTACCCTCCACCCTGTATACCAATGCATGGATGCTTGTAACCTTCATGACAACATAAACAAGAAAGTATTTTAGTTACTATTCTTGGTGGAAAAGGCTCCAGGATATCAATTAAGCTAGCCAAAATTCCTCTGTAAGTGAGCACATGTCATCAGAATGTTATAGAAAAAAAAAGCAGCATATTCCTGATGCCATGTATAAGTGGGCTACCTGAGGCTGGATAGAGAAGGTGCCTTTCTTTTAGCATCAATATTGTGAAAGGAAAGACAGCTAACAACAGAAGATACGGTCAGGCTGCCAACACAAGCACTATGTTTATCATTCCTGCCGTACGTTTTGTCAGCATTTTTGCCTGCAGTTTGATTTCTGCAATTACAAAACAAGTCTAAACGCCTGAATAGGAGCGTTACTTAATGCAATGCAGGCTTGTAGATGTCACTGTAAAAATAAAACACACAGACAGCTGGCTTTATTCATCCTGTCTCCACTTTAAAAAGAAGCAGAGCAATTTCAAGGGGCAATGTAAGAGGAGGAAGGGAAGGATGTCCCTATCACTGACCCACCCACCTCCCTTGGTTTTTATCACCAAGGAAGCGAAAAAGCTCTTTCAGCACTCTTTGCATCTGATATATGTTCTTAGAAAGGCTGAAGACCTGCAGGGATGAGATTGGTTTTCAAAAGAAGATGAAAAAATAACCTCTGCACACAGAGATTTTGAAGGAATCCCCACCAGCTTATACTTCAATGACTGTAAAAAATGTAGAAATATAATCCAAAGAGCATTTTAAATGCATAAATATTTAAGGAAATTATATTGTATATATTTGTATGAAGAACAGCATACGTTAAGGAGCTTTTCACATGCTGCTTATTAAATATATAAGGAGGCACCCATACAATTTATTAATATTATCTGACAAGGTTAAACTTACTCGTCATGCCTGCTAGAATTGGAAAAATACAAATGTATGGTAAGTTGACATTCTGGGGCAAGAAAGCTTTAGAAAGCTTTAGAAAGCTTTCTGTATGCCTATCTCTAGTAGGCCACATTTTCCTACTGCAAATGAAAACTTTAATGTTGCCAGCCAAGTCTCATTCCCTTTTCTGATAAGCTGTTCCTCAAATATGAATGTAGATTAATCCTCTTTTAATAAGCATTAACTCAGAACAGATAATCAGCATATAAAAATTCCATCAAATCTTCTGTCTACCTTTGGATGATTCTGTCAAATAATTTATGCTCATTTAACAGTTTCAGGAGTTGTGCATAAAACGTGTAGCATTCCATAATTCTCTATCTATTTTTAATTTGTTTTTGTTTACTCAGTTTCATAAAATCTTTAATCCCAAGGACCACTAGTCACTAAATAAGCTTACCTATTCATAAGTGAAAATACATATTTACTTTCTTCACATGACTGACGGCCTAGGCACTTGAAGCACCTGAGCATTCAAGTGAGTGGGTACTGGCACAAGAAGGAGTTTGAGGGCATGGGAAAGATAAGCAGATAAATGAAATTTCTCTTATTTCTGCAAATGGATTCCATGACTGTGTTGTACAAGTCCTTATACCAAAATGTGAAAAGAGAGTTTGCAAATTCCAGTACAAAATCAAAACACAGTCAGTTCTGCCATGGTAATGGGGGAACTAAACAATACATATGTTACATGGGAAGTGGTCAGATCTCTCTCCTGTGCCATTTATCTTTTCTTGTATTATGTAGAAACCCAACGTGTCTGTTTGTATCTGAGCTACCTCAGTAAAGGGTAACCATAAAAATAGGAAAAACCTGGGCAGCAGTAACTTAGCTTCTGCAGAAACTCACAAAAGTAAGACCAATACATTCTTTATATCACAGAACAAATCACAGAAAAGGAGTAATATTTGTATTTAGCGTCTCTGACAGATTTTGTTCTGCTGACAGTATGTCAAGGTCCCAAAAATGTATATTTGTACAACTGCAGATGATGACACTACTACTTACCAGTAGTAATCTAACAACATTGCCTAGGATCATGTTTTCTAATACTGATATTACCCAGAATCTATGTCTGGTGAATCATGGTGGGGGAAAGAGAAGTCTAGTGATGTACAGTGTAGTGGCTCAGTAACTACTGGAGCCAGTTGAACTGAAACTATCTGTGATTTTCAGTGTCACATTTTATTTGTGACTATCCGAGCAATTGATCAGTGCTTATGAAAATGTTCACAAAGACAGAAAGCTTAATGAATTTGACTTAATCATTCTTCTCTACTACCAATCTTTACCAGCAGCTTATTTGATGTTTGCTCTTCTACACCGAATATTACAGTAGTTTAGTCACACATAGCAATTACACCTCTTAGGAGCCTAATAACAGAAAACAAATAACAAATAGTCCCAGAGAATGACCCATAATCTGAAAATGACCTGAAGGAAGATCTTTAGCAAGTAACTATGTAACTGCAGAATCCAGTCTTTCAAAGAAATGGTTTGTGTTTAAAGTTCTACTCATATGCAAATAAAAGTGTAGCCCTCCCTGCCCCCCCAAAAAAAAACCCAAATCCAAACCCAAAAACCCAAACACCCAAAGCAAAACAAAACCAAGCAAACAAACAAACCAATCAACCCCTCACCACCTTCCACACTTACACCAGAGGTAACTGAAAAATAGAGATTTGACTTGTGTCTGAAATAGAGGAAGTATACAAATGTTCCACTAATACATTCAAATCTTTTTATTACATGGTTGAAATAGTCCATTTTCTGAAGGAAGAATTTAAAGCAGATGTTGGACCAAAAAATGTGTACCTTCTAAAATCTGAGCATATTAGAATAAATTAATCTTTAGCAAAACTTTCTTGACAGCTGCTTCTGATGAGATTCTGAAAGCTACATTCCACAGTTGGCATAGTTAGATCTGAAACCAAACCATTTATGGATTATAAATTTGAAGGGACCTACAAATAGTTGTGAGTGTCAACAAACCTCCACAGGCATAGATAGGTTTGTCTAAATGATTCCATCAATGGCAAATTCAAATATTACAGAAATAAAGATGGTTTTTAGGGAAACCTGGATATAAAGATAAAAAATATGGACTATGTTCAGCCATATTTTTTTTAATTTTTTTTTCTTAACTACTGGATGACTTAGGTTCTCAACGCCTCCAGAAATTACTAGAGCCCAAGCAGCAGGACTATGTATGAGATGTCAAAACTATTTTTATAAAAGCAAATTTTTGATAACACCTCTGACATGTCCTAGTTGCCCAGCACACATGGATGAATTGCACTGAAACATGCAGAGTCACTGTGGCTCCAGCACAACCCTGTGTCATGCTGATTATGCTTCAAACAAAATGGAGACAACTTACCACAGTTACAGACAGCTGACAGTGGCATAATCATAGGAACCAAATGAGTGGATGTACTCTTGCATTTTGGAAAAGAAAACAAAAAATCCAATATTGTATCTCAAAGAAAAGCATGTAAGGCATTTAGGGTAGGAAGACCTGTGCCACAACTTAGGCTAACTTGAAGAAACATGCCTGGAAGCTACAACACCCATTCCTGAGCCCCCAGAACTTGTCCACAAGAATATTTTTCCCTTGCCATGTAACAGACCCCTGGGGCAGCCACCTCTGCCTGCGTTCACCTGCCTGAAATGTCGTCTGCTCTGTCCTGCTAAGCTGAACACTCAAGCTGCGGCTGAAGATAAACAGGAGTGAGAAAGCAGCTCACTGAGCATGAGGATCAGTCTGGCAGTGCAGTAGGAAGACTGGCCTCTATCACATGGATGGCGGAGGGGACAGAAGGAGAGACAGCTTTGGTAAAATGCTGATAGTTATCAGGCTGTTACACTGTAACACTGAGGTATAATTATTTTTGAGTTTTTGAATCTCAAGCTTAGGTATGGGAGCAAAAGCTAATTATGTGTATTAATTATTACTATTAATTGTATACACTATTTTTCCTGGCTATCCATATGTTGATTAAGCTGTTTGCAACCTGCTGTTTCAGCCACACTTTGTTTATTCTTCACATATCTTTAATCATGCTTATGATAATGGTTTACCGTATGCCATGTTTATTAAAGCTATGAAAATGAGGATATCAGCATTGAATTGGCTAGGCAGAAAAAAAAAAGCAGCAAATGCTTCAATTTCAAGCACACTGCAAAGGCAATGAATGCCTAGGTTAATCACTAGATCACCTGCAGGTCTGAACACCTCACAGTCAGGCCATTAGTAAACACAACTAACAGCTAAAGTGGAAGAAAGTTCCATTTCTCCAGCTAGAGCTTCAAAAATGCTTGTGAAACCTTTTTGAACTTGCAAATTAAAATTCAGTTATATATGACTAATGCTTGTTTACATTAAGTTAGTTCAAGCATCTTGTCCTGCAAATTACTTTCAGAGCTGCATTCTTTCAAGGACTTAGATGAGTAAGAAGTATGCAGAATTATACTGACAGAGACATTAATGGTGGTAGAGTTTATGTTTCCCTGGAATCACTAGGAGAACAAATGCTACATTTTTATCAGAGACAGGCAGCAGAAGTGCCTCTCCTTGTAGCAGGTTTTAATTCTGCATACCTCACATGTTAGAAACACTTAGAAAGGTAATGTTTGCAATGATGTGTTGGTGAGGTAAGAGACAGACTAATGGACAGTACCTGCAGGGGTGAAGGTGAAGGACTGAACTGCAAAACAAGAAAGCAAACACATAGTGAGTTACACACCCTGATAACAAGCGCTAACTGCAGGGCACGAGCTTCCTCTGGAATTTACTCAGTTGTGTTTGAATATCATAAGCAGGACATAACAGTTGAGCTTAAAGCACTAACCAGCCAGCAGCCAATGAGAAATGGTAGTTGAAAAGGTGAGTAGTGAATTTTGACAGTTACATACGAAGACTTTTGGTGTGGACATGCTGCTCTCCAAACTGTAAACATTAGGATGGATTTTGAAGCATGATTTGTAACAAACTTTCCTTGCTGAAAGCATACGCTATTTAATAATTCACATCACACTTAGATGCAGCAAACATCATGAGGAGGAATGAGTTGCAGGAGACACACTATAATGACTATTATACTTACAGCTGTGCATTTTAAAGTATATAAAACTTTGCTCTTAGTCTCTCCCCCAATCCCCCCAACATGCCAACTCTCATACAGGGCTAATAATTCTGCTTTTTTAAAAAATAATAGTCTTAGGTTGTGTCCAAGGTTTATGTATAGGACTGTTTTGTAAGAGGAATAACAGTACAGCATCTCTTAATATGAAAGATACTGGGATCTAGACTGATATATAAACAAACTTGTGAGTTTTTGTGATATATATATTAGTTTCTCAATTAATACCACCCCACCTCTCAGAGAGTAAAGGTCGCTGCTGTTAATGGAAAGAAAAAAACACCTTGGCAAAAAGCATAACCTATGAGTGACACAGGCCACATGGCGACGGCAAGGTGAGGTTCCACAGAAACCGAGTCAGTCCAAGAGCCACTGAAAGGGTCACTCCTCCCTCTGCTACCACTGTGCTGGCTGTGGTGCTCCTCTGGTTTCTTCTCGGGCTACTTTATTTCACTAAACCAGCAGAAAACTAACCCAGCAGGCAATATTGAAAAACAACGCAGAATAATTTTCTTCTGGTTTAGTGAGCCCAGGAAGGGCTTTGAGGAGTCTGATGATGGCTCGCGCCAAGGTGAGAAGGCATAGGACTGTTTGGCTGGGAGCAGGGAACGAACACTGGTTTTTGGCAAGTAGTTAAACATGCTCAGCAACTTAGGAAACCTGTATCTTTGGGTCTGCATGTGATAACTTGTATATAGAAGAGTACTAGTGCTACTATAGTGTCATATAATGCCAACATTAAATATGCTGTGTCCTCAACTGTGCAAAGCTTGCTCAAAAAGGAAATATTTTCCCTTTTTAAATGCATTATATAACAAGAACTGTGAGAGGGCCTACCCCAATATTTGAAGAACAGCTCTTTTTTGTGTTAAATTAGGTTCATATTCTAGTAATTCACCTGACTTCCTAAAAATACGTAAGAATCCTGAAGTACAGATTAATACACAAAGCAAACAGGTTGGGAGGAGGAAGAAAATATTTCTGTTTTGCAAATGTAGTTATTTTTCCAAATGTAGTTTTCAAAACCTGTAACTGGAGCAATACATTTGGTGCAAGTGGAATCACACTGCAAGGAAAGGTGTTCTACCTCCAACACAAAACTTTTTATGGCTTCTGCCACAGGTAAATTTTGACAGCACTGCTCTAATATATCACTCTCTTCTCCTCCAGATGCAGGTATGAAGTCACCTCCATTCATGTCCCATGCACATGGCTTCAAAGATAAGGAAACGCATGGGAATGAAGAAGACAGCCAAACACTCTTTCTAAGCTTCCTTGTACAGGTCTAGTCCAATTCACATTTGAGCACATAAATGGAGCTGAACCACTAACAGAGTGCCTTCTGAGCAAGGAGCAAGAGGTACAGTTAATCCTCCGTACTTTTTTATGCTAGATGTGCTGAAGATGCAAAAATAAAGACTGTCTTATGATAATGATGAAATGTGGTACCGAGCAATGCTTCGAAGCTTCTCATACACCAGCACTTTCACCATATACATTTATATCAAGCACACAGAATTCACCCAGGCCACCTCTTCTGTAAGTTCCACATGTTTTTAAAGTAGCTTTAGCAGCACCTGTTCTCTTCACGATAGAAAATGATGAGACAGTTGTAGTTACTGTTCTTACCAGCATAATTGCTGAGCCCCTTCCTCTTCTTTCTGCGCCAGTACAGCCAGATGCTGAAACCCATTAGAATTACCCAACAAGCACCACCGATGCCAGCTATAAAGGCAGGCTGTTTGACAACATCAGTGATTTGCTCAGTTATGCTGTTGTTATTTTCAGTGATGACAACTTCATTACGGCCTCCTGCACAAAAGAAATTTGACAGAATGTTGTTACCATGGATTGGATAATACAAACAGGAATCAAGTACTGTAAATGAAAATTTAAAAACAGCAACAGGGAAGCACTTCAGAAGAATTATCCAGGGTACGAGAGCTTTGAGGAGTACCAATGAGCACCTGAAAACCAGTGTTTTGGGAAAGTAAATCCATAATGTTTTTGCAAGCATCTATATATGTTCTCTACAGCCCTCCCAAATAACCTAACAGATGACAGTCTGGGGCCTTTTTGTAAAGAACACAAGTTTTATGAGGTTTTTTTACATAATTATAGACAGAACACGATGATGAGAAAATGGAAGCCAATAAAAAAAATAAATCAAGTCATCAATAGCCATTTCCAAATGAGAAATCTAAATACAAAATATGCTACACCATCAAAAGACAGTTCCTTCTTTCATAGTTGTCAGCATGACAAAAATTCTTACTTAAATCTTTTTTTTTTCTGCATGCTAGAGTTTCTAATTCAAAATAAAAAAATAAAAAATACATCTTTTCAAAGGCCAAAGATGCATTTTACAGCAGTTATTATATGTGGAAAACAATCCATACACATCCTAAGTCTACTGACTTTGACACAGAACAGAAAAATTTAACTGCAAACTTTAAACAATCACAGCAAAAAATGCTATTTTTTCACCTAGAATAGGCATGAAAAAATATTAACATCAACCTGTAAGAAATAATTATGATGTAGAATACCAATTAATGTCACATGTATGGAAAATTGCTTTATAGGATCTTAAATAGTGTATATTACATTAGAAAACTGTAACTTTCAGTAGATGGTCCCCTTGGTGGATTTTTCCCCCTTTCCTCTAAAAGGCAACTTTTCCAAAAGGAAAAGTTTGGTGTCTCACTTAAAAACAAATGCTCATAAAAATGTGAATAGGAAATCAGGAAATGCTAACGCATATAGTTCTAGGGCCAGCACTTTTCCACTTCAAACCTTCCCTTGTCAAAAATGGTTAGTTTTAAAATTAGGAAATGCAGAAAATATTTTTCTCAAGAAAAGATATTAATATTGATTATATTTGACATAAACTGCCCACATCTGCAGTTTTGAAATTCGTGAAAGAATTATCCAGCATTTTAGTAAAAGCATTTATATAGCTCAATCCTTGAAATGTTTATGCAATATTATCATATGGCAGTATGCATGGTGGAGAAAGATTTCAAGCTGCGAGTGTAGCTACTCTACTGAGACAAAAAAAGATGCAAATACTATGATTCTCAATTATGAGCCTACAATATGCGCGCGAAGGTAGTAGAATATGGCAATAAAACACTGAAATGGTTGTTCGGAGGAAATTATTAAAAGTATTGTGGCATTATGCCTTGCTGTGAAAATGTCTTTATTCCTCTTCTATAACTCAGCAACGCTTAAATTTACCATTCACTTCTTTCAACAGCACAGCCCCTGTGTCAGCACGCTGGCTTCAACCTAAAGCAAGCACGAGAGGTTCTTGGCTAAAGCTGATGCAAGAAGTGTGACACTTCCAGGTTTATCTCCACGCACACCTCTCTGCAGGAGACCCAGAGTTGATATCAATCGAGTTGCAAATGCAGATGCAGGCCAGAGGGACGGTTGGGCTAAGCATGCCTCCTCCACCCCTTCCCGCAGCCCTGTCACAGGGGCTGGCCCTGCCCCAGCACCACCCCATCCAAGACTCAGCTTCAGGTGCTAAGTTGTGTTCAGAGCCGGACTGGAGTTGCTGGGGAAGAAATGCACTGCATTATATCGCTCTCACACTGGTAATGATCTCATTAAGTGTTCCCTCTTTCAGCACCATGTCAATATTTAGTAATGATGACCGTCTGCTTTTGCAAACAGACTGCTGAAGCTGTGCTAGACCCTGGCTTGTTTTCAGTAGTTGTGTGCAAGGAGGTAAGCAGGCTTTCCACAAAAAAAATAGGTCTCAGAGAGGGATGCTGACAGACCACCCCTGCTAATGCATCAAAAGGCAGTGCTCCAGTACTGGTACTATGTACCGGTCCATACTGGTCATGATGGTAAGCTTTATTAGCATCAGGACTCAGTAGCTGCAGCTTGCCTTTCCCATACTTTCCTATTTTGTCTCACCACTGCCAAAGGCCGGAGGGTTTCCAGTCCTGATGCACTGAGTGTGAATGAAACTCAGTGAGCACCTGTGGCAAGGAAAGGAAGGGAGGCAGCGGTGGCTCCTTTATTGGATTTTCCTCTTTTTTTCTGCCTGTAGAATCAATCCATAGGTGCACCCCAGTGCTGAAAGAGGAACTGCTGAGAGCAAAACGAATAGAAAGAGGCACTCTGCGGCATGCTCTTCTAAGCACACAATTGATTTGCTAGTAGACATCAGCATGGGAGTTGATGTAGCTCTAATTGCCATTAACTTTCAGTTAATTTCTGTGCCCTTTGAAGGAGAGGTAAAAGCAGTTGGGATGGTGAGGAAACAGGTAATGTCAGTGCTGCTCCAGAGGCAGCTGTGCTGCCATGGAGAAGAGGGCAGGAAAGTATGTCAGAGGCACCAGCTTCAGGAGTGGATGCTCCAGGACTCAAGAGGCAAACAACTGCTTCCCACTAACTCATCCAAAAAGTCTGAAAAACCCATTTTCTTCTCTAAGGTCAGAAAACAGCCTTCTGAGAATGGAGGATGTGAGAACAAACTGCAGGGAGCCTGAGAAGAGTTCAGTGGGCTTCACGCTGTCCCTTTCTTCTAGGGGAAGGTGCAATCTGTCTCCAGACTACCTTCTAAAGTTGGCACTCTGGCTGTTTGCTCAACCCTTCAGTGCCTAGCAATTATGACTGCAAAGGTAATAATTCATTTATATGTCAAAATAACATATGCTTTGTGAATTCAGTGACTGAAAAATAAATGGATACAGACGAATGTTACACATCGATGTTTGATAAAATTAATATAATCATTGGGGTTTTGGGAAACAAATGGCATTAACTTTGTATTTCTTTATATAATATTTAGGCAGAAGTAATAAATATATCATCCAAGGTACTAGAGTACTATTTCATATACTGCAGGTGTTTCTGTAACAATGCTGTCAGTTCAACTAATTAGAACATAGACAAGGGAAGTGTGCGACCTGTAACGCTCCATTGTTCCTGAAGACAAAAACATAATGAAATATAATGTCTTCCTCCCATTGGAGAGTAATGAAGAACAAAACTAATTTGTTGGACCAAAAATTAATTAGACACATCAGATTCAATCGTACCTATTACTGTGAAAGTTTGCAGCTGTTCCTCATATTATTATGTCAATGATGGAATGTAAAAATGAACAGGCCAACTGATGAAGAGTAATAACAGCTATACCATTTACCAACATTGCTGTTATCTCCAATTTTATTTCTGGTTTTCCAAGTGAAAAATTTTTAGCATATCAGTAGTAATCATAATTTTTTTATTCTTGACTCTCTTTGAGTCTCCCATAATTTTTTTCAATGTCCTACTTGAAGCATGGGCACAGGATTCCTGTAATAGTGGCACAATTTCTAACTAAGGCAACAGTCTACTTCCTACTGCTCTGTATTCTCCTGGCTTTACTTTCTGGATTGTTAAGGGTTTGTTTTTCTGAATTGGTCTGTGAAGTTAGCAATTGATTATCTACTACAAAAATCAGTTATTGTCAGGCAAACCCCCTCCTTAGAAAGGAGAAGAAAACCCTACATTGAAGAATAACATCTTTTGGTTTTTTATGCACTGGACTCTGCATGTCATCACAACAAAAGCTGTACTGTTTATCAACATGGCTTAATTCTTCTGCATGACTGACCTGCCCTCTCCAGAATTCAGCATTTCTGCAGTTGTTCATTCTGTTTGCAAGCTGTTAAATAGGGGGCTAGGTGCTAAGCACCCAGACATACAGGGGTCCACTACAATGCAATCACTCAATGTTTTTCCCATTTATGATGAAGTTTGGGGTTTCTTCATTTGCTCATTTTTGATCAGCAAAATTATTTTTTAAAATTTACGTTAAAAAATTCATTTTCTTTATTAATGTTCTTGACTCTAAGTCAAACATCAAGTGAAACCAACTCAAATTTTTCATAAATGGTATCACTAAAACACTGTTACCTTTATCAAGCAAAATCATAGTTTGAGAAATAACTCATAGCAATCCATAAGCATTAGAAAAATGGGGCCTAAAGAAAATAGAGATATAGATCATGCAAGCAATAACCACATCCAGCTTTGAGCTCCCGTAAAGGAAAACAGGAATTTAGAACAGAAACACAACACAAATCAGAAAAGACTCTCCTTTACTTTTCATGCAATGGACTCTTAAATGTGCAAAGATGCAACCAGACAGACGTGCTGAAGTAGACATTCTGGAATCATTTAAGGAACAAATAAATATGACTGTAAGTTTAGCAGTGCAAAACAAAGTCTCTAAATGCCTTTTTTTTTTTTTCCTTTATTCCATACTTCTTTTGCATCCTACCATCCCTTTCCTGCAACAATACAGATCTCTCAGCACATAGCTCTTGATTTGACCATATCAGTTATTTGTTGTACAGAAAAAGTCAGGGTGAAGGGCTGTACCCAGATGTGGGGCTGATCATTCTGGGAATCATCCAGCAAAGCACTTCAGTGCAAGTTTAACTCACAGCATGTTAAGTGACACGAGGCTATTCATGTACTTAAAAAGCAACACACTTAAGTGCTTTTGCAGGAACAGGCCCAGTGTATTTAATGCCTGGCCAGATGGACTCCCTAGTGAAATAAGAAGTCCCGCCCAAAGCAAATGCAGTGACAGACCAGTCTCACTACATCAATTATTTACACAGAGGCCCAAAATTCAGGCCTATTAGATGATATGTTTCTTGCATTTTCAAAAATCAATTGCTTGCTTTCAGTTCTAGAAAACCAATTTCCCCTTTTCTTTGGTGCTTCTGTGGCTGCCTTTTTCTAAAAACAGTGCTACCTTCACCTCCACTCTCATATTTCCTTCTCCAGCGAGATTATATTCAAAGCTGATGTACCCCAATTTCAGTTTTAATGCATAGGGAACCTGATTATCTTCAAACTTCTAAGCAATGCTAAGGGCATGGTCTTTTCTAAAGGTCTACGTGTAGAAGAACATTCCCTGTTTGGGATGTTGTGATGACAACATTTTCTAGAATGAAAATATTTAATAACAACAGAAGATGCAGAAACAAACAAACAAGCCAATTTTAAGTAAAATATAAGCTAGATCACAGTTAAAAGCATCAACATTCCTGTGCTATGCACTCAAAAGAGGTGCTGCGCTGCACAGCTCAATTCAGCTTTGGCAAATACAGTTTCTTTTCCTGTTCCCATATTGTTCCTGCCTCTGTATTTTATACTTGAGATTAATTTCAGAAGAAACAGAATCTGTGTTTCCCTCGGGTTAGGAAATTAATTCAGCATGGAAACCGCTACCAAGAAACAGACATTTCTAAGGCAGGGATGATAATACTACCTTTGCTCTCTATTTGGACTAGAGGCCACTTATTCTTTGACAGAGGAAGCTCATCTGCTTGGGATACCTGAGAAGCACTTCAAATGTTCAGAAAAGCAACTGTAAATACTGCCTTAGGCCCCAATGGTACAAGTAAGGCAATATTACAGTCATGTGAACTGGAGGAAAAGGGACCTGAAGTTAGTTCCATAAATCCATCAACCTGTAGAAGTGGTAAATTAATAAAAAAAACCAACCAAACAAACAAAAAAAACCAGTTTCACTAGATAATCTGCATTTTCTCATGTCTCAGGAACATATTTCCCTCCATTGGCTGCGAGAACTCTGCACGAGAATACACAATGTCAGCACGCAGCAGGATGTTAAAAGCTAACTAGGTCTATTTAAACCTCATCTCCTGCTCCATGGATTTTTATGCTTCCAGAAGCGAAAGCATTTCTGAAAGTCAAAACAGGCAAAGCAAAACAACAGAACGGGCAATCACTTACCGATTATTATGGGTTGTGGCTCACTTTTTACTCCCACACCTGCACTGGTGCTTGCAGCAACTTCCACGCGGTACTGAATACCTGGATATAGGCCACCTATTACTACAGACCGAATGGCTGCATCTACTGTTTTGTTGATATGAAATCGAGTCTCATTACCTAGGCACCAGATCTGGGACAAAAGTTGATGTGTTAAAAAATAAGAAATTCTTCATACTCATAAACACAATCACACATAGATACAACAGAACAATCCCTTATTTTGGACTTCTTAACAGTGTTACTGTCCAGGAGTAGCTGGCACTGGGCTGATTTAGCACAGCAAGCTATCCCAGATTAGTATAGGATCAAGCCAGCAACAAAGGCTGCTTGCAAATACAACTCAGGAGTCTCAATGGAGTATAATTTTTTGTGGTTACACTTCTTAGAAGCACAGACCAGAATCATCCAAGGGAAAAAAGAGGTATTATTCATTAATTGAAATCTTAGTAATACGATTACCACCAAACCTTTCCTAAAAAAAAAGAAAATAATCTTTTTTTTATTTTTAATTTCCCACTGAATAGCAAAAGAACACCAAATAATACAAGCACAGGTTGAAACATTTCTTAAATTACTAATGACAAACAATTTGCAAAATTCTTTTCAACTTCCTTTCACTGCACAACAGGGATATGTGAAATTTCTGAAATAGCATAAGTACAAACTCGCCTTTTACTGCTGCTTTTGTGATAACTTACATTGTTTAGGAATACAGATATCAGTTCCTGACTCGATTACTCTCTAATTAAATAGAAAAACACTATAATCTCAACTGGCATTTTGTGATGAGAATGGTCTATGGTTTCAGAGTGTTATTTCTCTCTCTTGCATTTTTCCATAGACTTGGCCAAGAAGTTTCAAAACTATGACCTTTTAGGGATTCATCTTCAGTTACTGTTATCTGCATATACTGCTTCTGTATTATTACAGAAAGCATTTACTACCATCAAAGAAAATACATGCATAAAGATACTGTGATACCTTCCATTATAATAGCAGAAGAGCACTGTTGGAACAACTACTAGAACCAATTGATGCGCCCAAGCAACAGCAATGCTCTGTTTGCCTGTACCTTTGACCTAGTAAGTGTTTATCACACCTTTTCTTTTTTCCATGAAACACCAAAAAGATTCAGAGCGCTAAACCCACACCCCCTCCCACCCTTCTCAGCTCCAGTTCTCCTAAGCTCTGGTAGATCTCATTTGCAGGCCAGAACACATCAGGGTGAGCACCTATCATGTTCATTCTTCCACTTCAGGTCTGTCCTGATCTTAGATTAAAGCAGCTGTGAGAAGCCCCTAATTAAAGGCATGTAATTCATAAATGAATTTACAGGCACTCTGATGCTCAAAGTAGAATCAACAGATCTACACTCAATTTGTTAGAAAGTATACTGTGAAACCTCAGTGACCATTTAATACTCAAGGAGCTATGAGAGTTTTTGCCCTGCATGCACTGTAGCCAGCTCACTGAGCAGGCAGCCACCTAACCCAACACAGAAGGGATGTAATAGGTAGTGACTCCAGCTGTTTTTATAAACAGCCAAGAGGTCTGAGCACTCACCTGGAACACGGCTTTTATTAGCCATCACCCCACTTTGCTTCATATCTACATATTCTGTGGTTTAGGAGTGTGCTTTACTTGTTTGCCTATAAGACCTTGATGGTTAATATTGAATTATACTGGAGTCAGTATCAAGATTAATTAAGGCAAAAGATAATAATTAATTGATATGTAAATGAGATCAATAAAGTACTGGGATTAATAAATCTTGATATTGACTAAAAGCAAAACAAAAGAAGTGCTATGCTAAACATAAATATTGTGAGCATTTACTGCATCCCTCTGACCAAGCGATAAACTGGAAGAGGCTGAGCATCTCCCTTCTTGATGCTGTGTTCCCTTAAGATATGGCAGAGAAAATAACTACATCTTTTTGTGTAAAACAAGCTTCATCCACCACTTATGTCCTTTGTGGGATTGTCAAGAAAGCTGCCCTGCTCTATTTCAATTAAAACCTTCCCACCAGGTAACACAAGCCAGCCAGAGCAATATTATTTAACAAACAGTATGTTCCATTGTCACAAGCTTGTGACAATGCTGAACCTTGCCCCATCATCTTCTCCACAGTCCTACACCCCAATAACACACTGCACTTTTCCCATGTTGTGAAAATGTACTCGCACGAAAGTGACCTTGGTGTGAAATTATAGACTATGACAAAATTTAAGAAGATCCTTAAATCAGTGGAAAGTAGATACTTCGTGCCATCATAGCAACAAAGCAGGACAAAATACAATCAGTGCAGGCAACTCTCATATAACAAACTGTTCAACCTGTTCCTCAGAGCAAACAACCTAGCACTTTCAGTCGTGAATCTTGACAGAGGTAGTATACTTTGAAGAAGTCTTGTATTCTCCCAGAGCCACAGTCCTTGACTTTGACCTTGAAGTGTTCGGATTAGCATTTTTTCAGGGGAAAGAAAAGGTATCTTTCCTGCCAGGTTTTCTGTCAGATTTGAGGGACTCTGAGACAGGGACTTCACCACCTGTCTTGAGAGTGCAGAAGAGCTTAACAAAAAAACCCTGTCTTTTCATTCCAGAGCAGGGAAAAGCAAGAAAGAGAAGCACTGTAAACTAGCTGGCAATTACAGCTCTCTTCCAGATCTAGCTCATGGAATTTTTTCTTATAATATAACAGTAGTACTGCTTAAAAAAATAAATCCATAAGCAGTCAGTCCTCTTTCTCTATATAATTATATGGGCGGCTGTAAATTCTGTCAGAATCTAAATCCATAAATAGTGCTATTGTTCTGTAATTCAAGCAGGCTGTTTCTTTAAACACACAACCCTCCCATTACTCATCCTTTCTACCTTATATTCCTGGATGACTCCATTTTGGTGATCTGGAGGAGGAGGATCCCAGGAGATGCTGATGCTTGTGCTGTTGTGGTTTCCAACTGTCAGGACAGTAACAGACTGAGGAGGGGCACTTGGAGCTACACCAAGGAGAGAGAACAAACGGAAGCAAGACATTAATCCATTTGCTAGAGCACGAATTTTGCTGAAACAGTGTACGAGCAAGCAGACAGCATACAAAGTTCACACTCCCAGCAGGCCTAGGTATGCACATTTTGTTAGGCACTGACAATTTTGAAAAATGCCTTTCTGAAGAGAAGCATAGCACTGAATGACAATGTGGAATTAGTGGCAATGGAGAATCAATACAAATCACTCCTCGTTTATTTATATGTAGCGTTTCTTACATTTGATTTGGAATTATTCTCATGCTTGCATTTGTTTTCCATATTATGCATGGATAGATGTGGATATATCAACTAAGTCATAATGTGAGGGCGCTTCACTTGGCCTGAAAAATCTTTTGATTCGTCTTTCCCCACATGGTCTAGATGTTTAAGGATCTTTTTTTGTTACCTATTTATTCTCCAGAAAGGCATTAAAGTAACAGGTTTAAACATAAAGCCTTGCAACTCATAGGCAGAAAACAGTTCAAATGTTCAAGCCTTTTGCATCGAATGACAGTGAACAGAGGGGGTTCTAAGTTAGGTCAGATATATACTCGCATCCTCTTTTCTTCAGGCAAATAGATTTCTCTTCAGAAACCTGTTCAGTTCAACCACTCACAGCAGTTTGGCTGGTCACTGCCTATCAAGGCCGTATCTACAAGACAATTGCTTGCCAGCCCTACTTTGTGAGCTAGAAGTGTGAAAAACACCCCAACCCAAATCATAGCTGTTAGTATTCAGAGCTGTGCCGGCAAAGCCCCTCTCGCAGCTACATCATCAGCAGGGTGCTTTTGTTGGCTCAGGGCATGTTGTTTGGGAAGGGGCACAGCAGCTCTGCTACGGAAAAGTCCCCTCTGTGAGCATCTGCCGCATCTCCACGCGGTGGCTCCCCCATCATAGCTATAGCTGCCACGGCAGAGGGCTGCGTATGTCCCTCCTCAGACTCTTACTTCCTCAGCTGCCTTACTTCTAGGCAAGAGTTAAAACTCCATGGAAGTGGCAAGCTAAGTCACTACAGCTGAGCACATTATACTAAGGTATACCCTCTGGGAAAAAAAAAAAATACTGGTAACAGCTTCACTGAACTGGTCCTTGGATCTGCCTAGTCCATCCATGCAAGTCCATCTACTCAGTGTCCAACAAAACTAATAGAAAGAGACTGAGAAAGTGTGGACTAATAAAGTGAGCACATAGTGATACCTCTCCAGGACAGTTTTCCAATTCACACAAGCCTGTTGCTCAGAGACTTTTTGTTCCTTTGTCTTTAATTACTCCTCATGGAATTGTTCTTCCACATATTTGTCATCAGCCTTAATATGATCTTAAACATTTAATATGAAATTTGGAAGATTATTTTGAAGAATGACAGTAGACTTCCTAACAGAACTTAGAATATTTATCACAGCCCAAATTTCAAATCTGAATAGCCCTCTACTTTTAGTCATCTTACATCTTGTGTCATGGCTCCCTGATTCCAGTCCCCTGCTCTAGAGTATTTCTATCCAGACACAATTCCTTCACCGCTAAGATCTATGGTAAAAGGACTCCAGTCTTGCCTTTAACAGTTATTCATGACTCCATGAACATCCCTGGACCACACTTCTTGTAAAAGCAAAGAGCCACTGGAATCTTTGTGTTAAAGTCTGGCAGGTTTAACAGAACTAAACACAGCCACAGGTATCAGGAGTATTCGAGTTTCCTGAGTCAATCCAAATTTCCTTCTTTTTCCTCGTGGCCTCTTTGAGACTGACTATGCTCCCGTTTTGGACGCTCCTCAGTACTTGACCTGGCACAGGCTAGCAAGAAACTGAGCTCAAATCCTTACCCTGATAACCCTGAAGAGTGGAAGGAAACTGCTGCAGGAATCATACAACTTAAAAGTAGGGCATCAGAGGTGGGGACAAGGGACCATACAAGATTACTTTATAAAAAATATTTTAGAGGAAAAATGACACATATATGACCGTCCTGTGAGGCTGAACATTTTGACAACTACATTTTCAGATGCTGGTCGAGCTGCAAAGCCAGCAGTGCTAGGTATAGTCCTTGTGACCTTGAATGACACGAAAAAACAGTGTACTGGAGGGGAGAAATGGAGCTGTGTTGTGGACAATTTGACTCAGACTGCTGAAGTGTAACATGGAAAGGTGGCCTTGGGTTACTTGCAACTGTGCTAAACATAAAACTGGCAAAGATAATAGTTGCTTTGTGTATTTTATGGCAACTGAAATAATTTGTCACACAGCTGAAAAACAAAGATTAGCATTTTTAAAGTTTTCCAGTTATTCCATAACAAAACCATGAATAAAAGCATCTGTGCGATATTAATTAAAACAACATTTTATATGAAAATAATAATCATAAAAATGACAAAGTTAACAGTGTATAACCTCTTTTTTGTTTTGTACAATGGAACAACTTGCAGAAATCCAGTTACTTTAATCCTCAAACACAATGGCTATTCAGAAATATAATTTCTTATATACATATACCTGGAAACAGAGAGAGAGGAGAGTAGATGCTAACAAAATGTAAAATGAACATTGTACAATAACTAAGGAAAACTTACCTATTCATTTGTCTTTGCATTTAAATTGCACGAATGTTCTAGTTAATATTCTACCAGCGTCTGTCTTTTTCTTATTAGAAGATATATGGTAACTTTGAATGAAAATTAAAATTGCAGCTGATGAAAGCAGCCAAAAGTATCACTTTAAGGGCTGCACTAACGGCTGCACTAACGTAAGAAGGAATTGACAGATGGCAGCTGATAAAACCACTCCACAAAGTTATTCCAAAAGAGATTTAAAACAGTGGATGCAATTGAAAAAGAAATCACCTATCTTTAGAGCAAGTGTGAAAGAAATAGTGAAAAGTATATTAAAAAATACTTTATTTTGCTCCTTTTCATATGTGTATACACACATATGTATATAACAGTTCTGCTTCCTCTGTCTGATAGTATCACTGTAAGCTGGCACCATGATATAAATTAAGCCACTCGTCTGACACTGCTGCAGTTATTAAAGAGACCACATTGAGAAATAACATTTTTAAAACCGTTTTCTCATTTCCCTTGCTACTGGCTTGTGGAGAACACCTTGCCTGCTTCTTGACAGGTCAATTATTCCAGTGCTCAGTTTCTTCTTACAGATATGAAAGAACCCAAATCGCTGCTCATCTTTTCCAGACGCAGCCAAACAGAATTCCATTTGTTAGCTTCACAAGGCCAAAGAGGCAGGAGATGGATGGATACTGAACTGTGACAAATGTCTGATCTAGACGAAAAGTCTAACTGCAGCAAAATTGATTTTTGGAGGTAGGTCTCAGAAGTAACATTGCATGTAAAATTCAGTCCAGCAGAAAGCTGCCACTACCTTTCGGCTGTACTTTCCCTTTACCAGGACTATTAGTTTTGATATCACAAAAATCTTCCAACACTCTTATCACTCTTCCAAATTATTTTCTAAAAATAGTATACCTGACATTTTTTAAAAGTCAAGTCTAAAAAAGCTCATTTTCTAAATGGAATCACAGGTGACACAGCAAGTGGGATACCTTTAAATAGATTGCCATCTTCATCCGGTGAGAAGCAAAGCACTGTCATTAAACATTTAGTTAATGTTATTTTTTAAATATATGAACTCCAATATAATTACAAAGATAATGCAAGGAATTAAAGGAAATATCTGAGAACTGCATGTAACAATTTTCTCATGGAAGTCCTTAACTTTATCACCCAAGCGAGAGGAAGAATTATTTACAAGGGCTGACATTTCTCTGGTGATAATACGAAGTGTTATGGGCTGATGTTTTTTTGAGAGAGACACTTGTAAACAGACTCCTTGAAGGTTATATTAATCCACAAAGCAGATCATAGGCTGCGAGTTATATATGTCTGTAGGCAAGAAAAGTTTTTTAAAACTTCACTATGTGGAAAGTTATTTCACATGAACGAAGTGGCTTTTAAAGTAGGAATTACCTGGCAGGCTCTGCTGGAGGATGAGGTTTATAAAAGAAATTTTATTCCTTGAGTATTTTATAGAAATAGACAGGAGGTACAAAATCTCTCTTTTTTAGTAGTTCTTAATTTACCTTTAGCAAAAGACAGTTAAACTAACTAAACAACAAAAATAAATTTAAATTGGTCAAGAATATAATCTGCAAATGTACGGGGGAAAATCCTACATTTTGACTCTAGAAAAGCAATTTCAACTGTAGAAAGCTTTTTTTCAATTTTCTCTTTTTTTTTTTCTTTTTTTAAAGCTTTGTTCAGATTGCTGCAGAAATGTTCTTTACTGACTAATTTAGTCCTTAGAGACTGAACAAAGAAATGGGAACAATCAAGTCCTAAACTCTAAACCAGACTTGAACAATGCCTTCCTACACAGTCTTCTATGTGTTTCAGGACACAGAATTTCCTTATCTATACGGTAAGGATGGCAAGCAGGTTATCTTCAAATTTACTTACTTGTTGGGCAATATTCATAAGAAATCAAAGAGAAAAGTAAGTAATAAGCAAGTCTGTTCTAGAATTAAAAAGTGCTTGGCAATCAGCTCTAAATAAAACCTCATGAGACTACAGTAAATGTTTATGATGCATCTTCAATAGGAAGGAAAGAGTGCACTCAAAACCCACCGAAACCATAAGAGCATTTTGAAACTTCACCAGTATATCTTTCCCTTGCTTTGAAAGAAATCAATGAAACAGAAAGAAGATGAACCATCATTGTTATGATCATCCTTCTACTTTTACAGTCCAGATTCTCCGGGCAAAGGTTACATTAGATAGATAGAACGATAGGTCTCTAGTACACTTCTAAGGGAAAAAGATAAAAACTACTTGGATCTCACCTCACTATCTTTACTTCTTTACTTTTCAACAAAACTGCAGTCCTGGAGCAGCTATTGTCTATATATATTGTCTATTATACCAAACTACATGCCATAGCTATAAATGCTTCAACATTTCAATAGTGTAAACTGTTTACTATGGCTTCATCTTGCATGTTTCACATAGGTTTAAAATATACTGAAGGGCTGAAGGGCTAAATAGGGCAGTTTAATGAGTGTTGTGCTAACACAAACAATAGTGGCATGCCCTTGAGACTGGAGTTTCTTCAGACTAGTTAAATATCTGCCCTTTGCTAGTCCCCATTCCCCAAACAAACTGTTCATCTAAATTATTACCCATTCAGAAAGATGTGCTTAACATCACTCATCTGCAAAAGGTTTAATTTGTTACTTTCATTCTCAAAGTGCAGGCCAATGTCTTTTATTGCAGCAAGGCTGGTTACAAAGGAACGGCTGCTGTGCATACTTTTTGGAAGACTCAAAGCTATTTACACATTAGAAGGACGTATCACCCAAAAGAATATAGGACTAGCCCGGTGCTTTTTCCTGGAATACCTACTGAATATTATGTTGAATTCCAGTGCCAACCCTATATCTAACAAACAGAAACCATGTGGAAGAAATAAAGCGGAACGTATGCATTCAGACAGTAATGAAAATGATAATTCTTGATTTCATTTCCAGTGCCAGGTATGGAAGCTTGTTGCATTTCTGACCATTTTACTGACCTTCCTCTGTGGTACGAGCAGACTTGGATTCGCTGTCCATTCCTTGGAATTCATTGAAATAAGGTCGAACTTTAATTTCATAAGTGACTCCCTTTTTCAAGCTGACGAGGACAGCACTGCGCTCAGTTGGGACTTTGACCTCCAAATTCTGCCACACAGCTGGAGAAGGTAGGCCAGATGTTTGGCGATACATTACTCGGTAGCCCTGAATAAACTGGGATTGGCGGTCGACCTAGAAATGGCATTAAATAACACATCAATACACATATTAAAGAAACAGAACTGTGTAAAAAAAAACCCGAAACATTGTCCTCAGGAAAAAGAAAATGAACAATCGTTAAAACTACTGAAATTAAAAATCAAGCTGCATTCTTGTAAGTCACCGTTGATTAATTGTCTATAAACAACATTTTTCTCACATTACTTGTTATAGAACATTTCTTTCTATTTTACTTCCTTCAGCTCTATGTATCATGACAAATACCATCTTAAACCATACACCAAGGCCCCACCCCTGCAACAAATCATGAAAAGAGAACTTTGGCGCAATGCTTACTGTATGTAAACTTCTTAAGCCCATCTTGGCTACTGATGTGCTGAAATACGGGAAGAAAAGAAAAACAAATTCTTTACAGAAAAGGACAAGCCTTTGAAGATACCCTGTATGCTTTCAGTTAGTCCATTACTTGGCTCACAGCTCATCTTTTCATCAGATGCTCAGGGAAGTAAAATAAACAGAAGGCAGATGCAGAGAACACAACTTCCAAGGACATGTGCTGTTTCTTGCCTTCACAGCCTGAGCAGCCTCTTTGCATCCTGGGGTTGTGATGCTCTCAGGCCATCAGATGGAGACAGAATGTTGGTTTCAGCTGATATTTTATATGTTGCTAGGCAAGCACAGTTCAAGATTGCCTATACATAAAAATTTAACAGTTCTAACTTGTCATAGCTACAAATAGGGTTTTTATCTGAAGGAAAAACATAAAATGTGTTTTATCTTGGAGAGGTTGCACGCATTTTTTTCCTCTCAGGGTGGGGTGGTCGGGGGGGAGGTATAAAACAATGATTCAAGTTCATGTCACGTTTGTATCAATTTTGCCTGAAAACAAGAGTCAAAACAATTTGATGGATAAAACCAAACTGAACCCAACAAATTCTGCAACCATCAAAAAAAACGAGCAAAAAGTGCAGCACAAATAACAAGACTAGCTGTTCAATAAATTTGGTTATAACTGAGTTTCAACAAGTAGGATTTCTTTTCTATTCGTTACAATTTGCTAGCTCAAAGATATTTCAGAATTAGATACATTTGTTTGACTTCTCTTAAGAATAAATGAATTTAAGGCTGAAAACGCAAACCAGGGGCTATATTATGCTTCTATAATCTTGTTACAGTTTATCGAGGCATTCAGAGGGGACACAGATTCTTAAGACATTAAAAAGCAGGGCAAGCAAGAAGAAAGCTTTATTTATGAGAGCAAAGCAGAAATGTCTTTCATCAAAACTGTCACTGTTAAAAACCTTGCAACATATGTTACAACAACATTAAGCTTGCATTTTATAAACTTCTCTACATTCACTTTAAGTGAATTTATGCACTGAAAGAGGGATATAACTCACAATAATAGCTTGTTAATACCGAAAGAATCAAGCTGTGTTTTTAAGAAGAACATTAAGCAGCTGTTTCCAGATGAAGGGAGTCTGTAAATCAGAGTAAATTGTTTTTATCCATGTTTGACTTTCATTAATTAAATGTTTTACGGACATAAAGACTTTATGAACCTCATGTTTACTACAAAATTCAGCAAGAATAAAGCTTTCATGCACTTTGTGATACAGAGTCTCAACCTAAATAACAATATAAAGCTCTGATGTTTAATAATCAAATGCCAAGTTTGATTCCTGCCTGACTTCTGAGTTACAAGCTATGCTGAAAGACAGCATAACTTTGTTAGAACTTTCCATTTTGTCTCTGCTGTACTTTTAAGCTCTACTGTCTGCTGCCTAGTGGAGAACATCTGAAAAATCAGGATTGACTTGGCTGAGCTGTCACCATGTGCTTCTACGAAACACTATGGAAACTGCTTTGTATGGCATGGTACAAATGCACCCACCAAGTCCCTGAGAAGAATGGGGCCATTAGAGTATACATATAGTATACTAACTTTGAGTCTTATCACTATGCCATATCTACTTGCATATAGGCAATACAAAAATCATTCATGCACTTCTTTTCCTCCTAGACTTCTAAGTTCTTAACCTGAAAGACTGAAGAGTACAAGGAATATGAAAACAGAATGCAGTAGTACAACCAGGCTATCATGTAAATAGGTGCTATAAACTGCCCTGATTTGGGGCTCACACAAGTTTCACAGCACTTTCAATTAGAAGTTTTATTACAACAAGGCTGAGTGATCTGCCCAGATTTCAGATTATTGATGATGATTCCATTGTTCAGGGTCTGGGAGGGTGCCTTTAGAAGAAAATACTATGCATTATTAATATCTTTTATAAGCCTTCAGTTGCATTCACTATCGAGGAGATGACATGAAGCTATTCTTCATGCCCACTTAATGTTTTAATGAACAGGGACTTTCATGTGGTCAAAATACTGGGAAGGTATTCAGATGCCACTTCACTTATTGAGAAAGGTGGAATCTGGGAGGGGGGTGGAGTTTTCTGGTTAGTAAAAATTTACTCTTGGGTAATTAATTCCGCAGACTGAATATGAGCCAGCAGTGTGCCCAGGCAGTCAGGAAGGCCAATAGCATCCTGGCTTGTATCAAAAATAGTGTGGCCAGTAGGTCTAGGGAGGTAATTGTGCATTGGTGAGGCGACACCTCGAGTACTGTGTTCAGTTCTGGGCTCCCCACCGTAAGAAGGACATTGAGGTCCTCGAGCGAGTCCAGAGAAGGGCAACCAGGCTGGTGAAGGGGCTGGAGGGCAAATCCTCTGAGAAGCAGCTGAGGGAGCTGGGGCTGTTTAGTCTGGAGAAGAGAAGACTAAGGGGAGACCTTATCACCACCTACAACTACCTGAAGGGAGGTTGTAGAGAGGTGGGCGATGGTCTGTTTAGCCCGGTGACAGGAGATAGGACAAGGGGAAATGGCATGAAGCTGTGCCAGGGCAGGTTCAATTTAGATGTTAGGAAAAAAATTTTTACTGAAAGAGTTGTCAGGGCGTGGAACAGGCTGCCCAGGGAGGGGGCTGAGTCACCTTCCCTGGATGTGTTTAAAAAAAAGGGTAGATGAGGTACTTAGGGATATGGTTTATCTTAGGATGGGATTGGTTGGACTAGATGATCTTAAAGGTCTTGTCCAGCCTTGTGATTCTGTGGTTCTGTGGTTCTGTAATTACATGGATTAACCAGAGATATTTGTAAGGTACAGGACAGGTTTATTTCACATATAAATACACACACATTTATGTGTGTACATGTATATATATATAGGTACACATATACATACGTATGTGTGTATGTCTATATATGCACACATGGTCTTCTGTATAATACAAAGCCTGTCACTTCAGCATTTCCTCTGCTTCTTACGTGGTAGTTATGTGCCACTCCAACAGCAGGTCACTAAAAATATGCTGAGTATTAAAGAATTGCATTCAGCTGTGCTAAACATCAAGCTCTGTAGGTCTCAGAAACATGCATCATGATTTGATAAAAGAGTGCAATTGTTTCTAGGTGTTCTTTTTTTTATATGGTGGCTGCCACTTCCTCACACAGAGAACCTGTTGTTACAGAGATTGCAGGAATTCTCTGCTCTGAATACCAAGAACAGAGAACATTTCCTAGACTTCCTGTGACACTCTTCACTGTTGAATTCAGGCAAGCAGCAGTGACATCTACTCAAGAGAGCTACAACAGTTGCTGGTCTAAAGATACGCTTTCTCCCTCAAAAGACATGCTGCAGAAAATGCAGACACCCCTCTGAAACAGAGAGCAATTACTTGGGCAGGTTCTGCTTAGAGCTGACTCAATGCTTTAAGGTGACCTGCAAATATAAGGGGTCTTGCATGCTCCTCCTCACACTTTTTTAGGATGAATACCCAGTGCAGGAGCTATCTACATAACTGACAACAGCTCTCCATTTCTGCAAACAGGAAATTCATTTTCCCTGTATGTTCGAACCCACCCATGCTGCAGCTGAGTATGAGGTAGGTTCAATGGCTATTAGATCCCTCAGTTAGGCTTTCAGGCTGTTGAAAAGACAGCAAAAATCCCACAAAGCAGCTTATGCTCGAAAATAAAGCCTTCAGATAAAACTGCTGATCTGCACCCTGAAGACATTTTTGTAATATGCTCTTTATTATGAAAATTTCTACCCCAAAACATCCTAAGAAATGCCATGCTCCCACAGCGGTACCCGCAGCAGTTCTCCATCTGGGCAGAAAACCTTGCACACCATGCTAAACTCACTGGTGACAGACTCACAGTAATCTCTGGAGTTTCAAACAGCACTAGCACTCATCTGTCCTACAGGAACAAGACAAAGGGTGATGATACACTGGAAAACTGTCTAAAGGACTTGACTCTAAGCTTCCAGTGAAGTGCATTCATTTAAAATCAATGTCAAATTAAAAGACAGAAGTAAATGAATTATCCTTCTGCCTGGTAGCCTCCTAGAAGGCAGCCAGGATTTCAAAGCAATCATTCTTTTGCCATATCAAAGAACTGATTTTTTTTCCTGCTTTACACCACAGAGATCCTACATAATGCTAGGAAACTTTTCACATTTGGCCACTAATGAAACTCTCGGTTTAATGTCCAGTGATTCTAGAAGTGCTGAACTATAGTTGAGGTCAGCTAAAAAAGTGCTTGGAGTACACAACATGTACTTGCAAGGCAAAATGATTTGATAAAAGTAAAAATAAATCAGGCCCAAGTTTTAAAATTAGCCATTAGATAACAGTGGGCATATCTGACTCCATACGGCTCATCAGCAATAAATCTCTCTGTATCTTACCTCTCTATGTGTAAAGTTAGGATACTGACACATTTTTTCATTGTGATGTTAAATTCAGTATTACTTGTAAAGCACCCAAATGTTACAGTTGAGAGCATGACAGATAAGCAAGTGTGTGAGACAAACTAACAATTTTTTATTCAATGCAAGGTTTCAATGCTATGAATTTAATAAGACCTGGCACCAAACACTGAATAAAGAAGATATAAAGAAATGTTGAACAGCTCCATGAAAAAGATCCTGTATGTGACCAGATAATTACAGTTATACCTTAGTACTTATGCACAAGAGGCATAAATTTAAGTGACAGAGAAAGCCTAACTTCTGACATTCCCCTTCTTTTAACACTGAATATGTAAGCCTGGCTTTCTTTTAAAACAGGCTAAATATGTATATATGTATGTGTATGTTTTGAAATTGTAACTGAGTAGCAGAAAACTGAAATTTTAAACTCACATTTGAAAAAATAAAAAGAAGTAAAAAAAAAGAGGAGAAAGTAAGGCCAAAACAATCTTACAAAGTAGGGAGAAATTGGTGTTAATTTTATGGGAGTCAGGTTGCCAGGAACTCAGTAATCAAAGATATTCCTTGGCATTCACTCTTTGAATAGCAAAAAGTACAACACAATGCATCTTATGACTCTCATGGCACTTCTGTCCTTTTGTATGATGTCTACACTATCTAACCATTTTATAGCAATAGTGTGGACTATATTCTCTGGATAGAATGGCTTTTTTCCTAGGGACTGTGGTTAATTAATTGGGTTTGTTCTGGTTGCTGAAAAGTTTCTAATTAGCTGTTTCAGAGATTTTTTGCGTGTCTTTCTTCCCTTCAGCAATTCTGAAACGTCTCTAGAGACTTTTATGTTTGTCAGGTGGCATAGGGTCACTGCTTTGAGGGATCTTCCCAATAAGGTGCTATAATCCAGAACACCTCACCTTTACTATGTTTTCTTCACTCATTACTCACTCAGTGGGGTCACCGAAAGACTCTTTAATACATACATACTTACATACATACACACACACACGCATGCATATTTACACACACACACATATATGCATATATTTGTTTCATTATAGTATAATTAAATAGTTACATTGCATAAAACTGAATTCTGGTTATATTGAGGCTTTCTGCTACAGTATATGCTAAAGCAAGGGTAAGCCTATGAAATTGCATTTCTGATAACTGTCACACCCAAGAAAGGACTTGAAGGAGCACTACACAGATGTGATCCAGGTTTGCAGTTACTGCCTGTGAGCATCCACAGTTTCTAAACTACTGACCCATCTGCTTGGGCAAAGGGTTTACTGCAAAGGTGAAAGTCAGACTATCTGGGAGTTATGTAGCAGCATTTTTAGAAAAGCAAGCTGAGTGTTGACATCAATGGCAAAATGCAATGACATATTTTCTAAATAATCTTCTAAGAATGAGAACTTTGTGGGTTTCTCTGTTTATGCTATTCTGCTTCCTGATCACTGAAATCTGTCAGAATAAGCATGGCATATAAACCCTCATAAATAGTCTGTGTTGTGCAAAAACAACAGTAATCCCTATAATACACAATCTATCGCCACACTTCTTATCTCTTATAATCCCCTGTCCACATTAACCTTTTAGCAATATTACATGTAGAAGAAAAGCCCTGGGCACTATAAATACCCCTTTAGCACAATTCATGCTGTATAACACAACTGTTTCAGCAACACACAGAGCAGTACTATTTCTCCAACTCTTCCACCCATGGCTCTTCTTCCTCTGGGCCAGATGCCCCAAGAGTAAAGAACTCTTCTCTGGTGTATAGTGCCCTAGGATTTCTCTCTCTCCTTCTACAGTTACAAATCCTTTCCTTCAAGCTTCAAGAAGGGGAAACATAGCATTTTGAAAGATAAATGCTATATTAGAAATTCTACCCAGTAGTTTGACCCCTCAAATAGAAATGCTGTTTAGCATTGCCAAAAAAGTTCTGGTGTTCTATAATGAAAGGATATCCACTGATTGTGGGTAAGGCTTATGCTAGAAAACCAGATGCTACATAGTAGACAAGCCATCAGCACCATGTACTTCTGACTTCTGTACTTTCCTTATAGGAAAGTTATTTTTGCATTTTTGGGTCACCAAATAACAGGGTATTGTCATAGGTCTCTATGCCTTAAAGTGGAAAGTGCTTTTTCACACAGTAATTTCACGTCGATATTTGACTATTTTTTGATGTGCACAGTAATGAGTCCACACATCAATTATCCTTTAGATTATGGTGTTAAAGCATATTCATTTTTATAACATTTTTCTAGTCAGACAGCTAGTTTGCTTTGAGCTGAAGACTTTGAACCTGCCTGACTTGAAAGAGAAAATAAAAAGACCATTTCATTACCACATATATATCCCTGTAAAATGTTTGAAGTCAAGACTGGAGCTTTTCAGGGTAGTAAAAAATCTGCAGGGATAAATAGGCAAAATTAAAGTACTATGAAGGTAACAATAACAGAAGCCTTACTGTCCAGGTGACTTGAACTGTCGTGGGTGTCAGCACAACAGGATTATGAAGTCGCACAATGACGTCTCCCAGTTCTTTCTGTACTTGCCTGTGATCCACGCCTTGTGCTGGTGGGCTGATATCTGTCACGCCAGACACACACATTAAAACAGTGTTTTAATGAGCTATATAAGGCATCAATAAGAATTAATGAATAGCTTAATGACACGATTTATACACCCTTTGTAGTCCCTTTTTTAAAACTATACCATACAAAGATTTAAATATGAATTCCAAAGCATATCAAGAAATGCAAATAAACCATACACCTTTAGCTGCTTAGGAAATACTGAAACACAAAGATGTTTAAATAAGTATTCGGATTTTATGGCAAAGTTTAATCAGATGTTTTCACTAGTTCAAAAATATTCAGATAATAATAATGTTGGCCAGATGTCTGGAACCAAATCAGTTAGTATAATTGAAGAAAATTAAGATGTTGGGGTTTGTTATTTTGTTAGACCATACATCACATTAAGTCATTATATGGTTCCACACTTTCACTAAGCTTCCCCTCTCCACATACCGTGCACACAAGAAAACAAACACTAAAAATAATAATTTTCTTCTCCAATGCAAATTTTCCCTTTAGAGATATAGATAAGTAAACTGAGCTCAACTATGAAAAGGTAATTAATTTAGGAACCCAATCTGATTCTGATCTCATAAAAAGCCAACAAAAACACCCTAACACAAAAAATTTTTCTCTTCAAGATTATGTCAAAGATTCCTTCAAAGTCTGTGAGGAGACCATTTCTTCCAGTCAAAACCTGAAGGAATTTGATCACTTAGGATACATCTATGGAAAACTACATCTCCATCTAGAGCACCACATGTGGCCCTAGGACCTTGTCCTTAGGGACCACATTTGGGTTATGCCCTTGTGTTAAACTGAATGAAGCTGTATTACTTTTGCTAAACAGGAACTGCAAATACAAAATATGCATTAGAAAATAGAGAAAGAGATGTGCAATGTATCTTTTTAGTGACAGTCCCTGGAAATCATAATTTTCTGTTACATTGCTCCAAAAGGAGATTTTTGAGCTACAGCTATCACCTAGCTAATGTATCACCACAGCACTCCCCTCCAACTTAGAAGTGAAGGTACATTCTAGAACCCAGTGAAGTCTGGGTCCCTTCAATGGATCCTTCAAGAATCTCACAACACAGTTCTTGGTCAACACTTACAGGTGCCCTTACTACATCAGTTGCCTATGTGCTTGCATAATGTCTGTTAGAAATACATACAGTTTTTATTTCTGCTGGGCTTTGCTTGTAATTTTTCCAGAAGAAGGGATTTGAAATACAAACACATATTATATTCTAAAAGGTGTGATACATTATGGTCTTGCCTGTCTAGGCATCTGCAACTTCTGCTTCGTTACCCATGGGACTCACTAGCCAAAGACACTTCCCCTCATTTTGGATCAACATCATGTGTCCTTGTGAAAAGAATATGCACATAAAAGGGATTTTTTTCCCCCTCTGACAATCTTAGGTATGGGAGTATGCAGCATATAATTTCTTTTTATCTTCTAAATATTATTAAGAAGAAATAAAAGTGCTCTTAAAAATGAAAAATTTAAATATAACAACTGAGTTTGAATCACATGCCTTCAGATTTTGAAATAAAGTAGGTTTTGATCACCAATATTTCAGCTTCATAATTCTGGATTGTTATGGGTTCTGAGCTACCAATAAACAATACTGCCACAGGCTACTACTGATATTCAAATGAAAATGGCTCCATGGATCTCCAAGGGGAATATAAACCAAATATGGATGTCTGTGAAGGAGCTTATCTAGCAAATTATGCCTATTCAAAGTGACCATGAAACAGAGAAATACAATAAAATAAATCTGCAAGACAGCAGCTCAGACTGGTTTACAGGATGATATTTTATTCTGCTATCCACAAAAAGCTATGGTCCTTGGTACAAAATACCTATAACTAGCCATGACTACATTTTAGGTTATGTTATCCTGTGGTATACAACCAACAAAATACCTACATGCCCTCAGGAGAAAAGACATTACTGTATAGTGTGTTTGTATGAACCACATTTCATCATTTTAATGGGGCATATGTCCAGAAGTAAAGGAATAATATGGGCTAATAACAGTAAGGAATTATTATCAAGATGTACACATGGAATTCTGTTTTCTGGTACGTGCACTTGGAAACATGCATATGTAATGCTCACAGTGTAATGCCTTACAATGTAATTTTCACATTACTAGGAGACTTCGGGTGGGAAAGCAGTTGATCTACCTATAAGGAAGTACTGGAATAATAAAATCATGACTCAAGCAGAACTAGTTTAAGAAGCTTTATTCTTCTCACAGTTAAGTGGTGTCTAAAATTAAATTGGTTATATATTTTCTCTAACCTCTCTTCTAACAGCTTCCAGTGAACTTTCTATTAGTTGCTAGTAATTTAAATTCCAGGGATATGATTATATATAGTTTATTTAAAGTGTTTTTTTAATATATGGTTTGGTCTGTTAAAAGTCGAATCAAGAAATCAACTCTTTTCTTAGAGTAATTACTGATTTCTCTGTCTGTATTCGATGTAAGTCATCTAAGGTAAACCTTTCAAAAGTGCCTGATTGTCTACTTGTAGTCCACTGGTAAAAATATGCATAAAATCCTTTTGCTTGTATTTGCTATACTTAGACCAGGAAATTAAATGCTCAGCTATTCAAGTTACCACAGACACCTGTTACAAATTAATGCCATATAGGACTGTTATAGCTGCTGCTTCTTCCTCCACGGCCACTGCAAATAGGCTTTCTACTGTGTGTCAGCTTCTTCTGTGAGCCCGAATTGAATTCAGGCGTAATTAGAAATCACATCAAAACATTATGTTAATTTTCAATTGATTTTATGATTTAATTCTATTAAACTGCAGGCTTGCAAAGAAGCTATAAATCCTGTACATGTCTCAGTGTGCTTGACTGCTAAACAGCTTCTGGAAATGGAAGCTGCAACACATGCTGTAGCTAATTAAAAGACATGTTTTTACTGAAATCAAATTGCTTGTCAGTATGTCAGATAAAAAGTCTATACTTGACACTCAAATGCCAAACAAAGTTGTTTTTTTTAACTAGGTGATAAGTTATGCAGACTAAAAGCTTGGTGCAATGAAAAGCATGAGTCACCCTGTAATAATGGGAGAGTTAAGAAAGAGAAGAAAACTTGTGATACTCGGTGGACAGTCAAGCCGTGAAATCTCCGCCCAACTCACTCCTTCAGCTTTTCAGAGAGCAGCTCTGCTTCTCCTTTTACAGCAATGATTACTATTTTGAGGGGATAATTATTAAAGACAGATTTATTCAGGAACAGACTGGGATGCAAGAGACTGGATGTCTCAGTTCAGTGATAAAGCAGTACCACCCTACTCCTGTTTCTCTCTTTCCATCTAGGACAAGCAAAGGAACCAAACCACTTACACATGGTGGAGGCTGACACAAGATGCATGCTTCATGCACACTTTTATAACTGCCATTAACAGAGACAATCACATTCTAAATTAACTGTGAGACAAGCTATTACTTTGGACTCAAAAAAATCATGATTACAAAAAATTATTAATTCCTGTATTCCAACCTGTTTAACACAAAACTACACTCTTTAATGAAGGATTCAAGCAGTGTGTTGTCAGAGACAAAAAAAATCCATGCTGTGAAGAGGAATTTGTGGCACTTATACACAGTTAGAGCTTAAAGAAATGTGAGCAGAATTGAAAGGCCAATTCAATAGCAATGGAGGGCAGCAGCTATCAATTAGATCACCGTGTTATAATTGAGGGATTTCAGTTCAGCCTTCCTTCTGTTTTGTGTGGTGGACTAATATAAAGAATTCAGAAATCTAGGTATATAAATAGTAGAAGCATACTTTTCTTAGAATAACTTTAAAATATTCTTAGTATGCAGATGCCTTAGTTTACATGAATTCTCAGCCTAAAGTTGGATCTGATTAATCAATACACTACTTATACTTTCTGCAATTCTTTTGATTAATGCTATGTCTACATACTATCATAGTACATCCCTATTATAACAATGGATAAGAAGTAAGGGCATGGAGAGAGAATATACTAAGCAGAGCACTTTTCAGAATAGCATGGGGAATTCCCAATACTTTCAATAGACATCAGGCATCATGGAACACACACAGTCGAAGTGAACTGCAAGCCAAAAGGTCTACAGCGTACCAAGGATTAAAGAGCTAACCTATTTCTCCTAAGCTCCAGATTGATACAGCAAACATTGGACTATCTTTTATCTTTATTGGCTAAGCTCAATTCATGAGTTCTTCAGTCAGAGTGCCAAAGCCAAATGGCCAGGCTGACCTATTGATCACTTCTCAGCTCCTTCTTTCTATTTTAGCTCATGCACATAAGCCTTAATAATTACTATTACCTTGTGTTCGGACAGGATCTGACATAGGGCTGGGATCACTCAGACCTTGTGAATTGATAGCTCTCACCATGAACAGGTAGATTGTATTGGGGCGCAGTCCTCTCACAGTGTAGAGAGTGGTCTTCACATGGTTAGCTACCGTTTGCCAGCTATTGCTCACAGATTGACTGCAACGAGAAGAGGATTGAAGTTTAGAGACAAAAGACAAGACAAATATCAAGATGTGAAAGGACCTACTCTTGTAACCCTATATCAAGTCTAAGTACAGGAAAAAATAGTAAAAGCAGGATAAAAAATAAAAATATTTGTTTCAGTTAACTCATTGAAATGAGCTAAAAAACCCCCACAGCTGTCAAAGGCATTTCTCCTTTTAACAGAAGCAAAAGCTTTTGTTATGTCTCTAAAATAAATATCCACAGAAGGAAAGTGTAAAAAGCTGCAAAGTAAATTTGAATGATAAATGGGCCACTCTTGAACATAAACCTTTGAAAAGAAAATCCTGTTAAAAGATAATTTTCTATACTGCTAAGTAAATTATGTCAATAAATTGTCATTGGAAGAAAAGTATTCTCCTTGAACTAAAGTCATACTTAAAGTTACTGAAAAAAAAGGTCTGAAAACATGCTTGTAAATGAAAGAAAGTATATGATTATTTTTTCTCTTATAACATCTTCCATTGGACATTATTATAATTAGATTACAATTCACTGCATGAAGAGATTTCAAGTGTGATTGTTAAAACAGCTTTTAATGAAAATGCCTAGCTTTTGCTAAAGTTATTGATGGGATGCCATTAAAGCTTATCTAGGGGGAAATATCACAAAAGTTTAAAGAGAAAATTTGATTTTATTGGTCTTTGTTGTACAGCATTGATTAAAATATTCTTCAAATATATTAAAAGGAAAGAATAAAATGGAAAACTACGAGTTTCCTATTGTTTCCATTATTTCATTCATGCAATGCATAAAGGATAGTACAAGTTCCATAATAAAACCAACAGTTTGCACATACAATACTATTATTTGCATATTAATAAAGCTGAATGAAGCATTTTTACTTGCATGACTTTTAATTAAAAGATGGACTACATTACTTGTCATATGATGCACATCTTGATTGAGGAAAACATTTAAGAATGTGCACATTTTTAAGGGGAAGCATGTGTTAATCAATACATGGGGAAGATATGGCCCGTGTTTAAACAAACTTGCTGAACTGGGGCCCAGGAGTTCTTTCCTACCACTTATTAAACACTGCTGCGTGGAAAGGAGCAGCTGGATTCTCTTTGTAACATGCTTTAATAAGAACAGGAATCAAAGTATGCAGAGAAGCTTCATGATTATCCTTCATTTTCAGATTATTTGTACTATAATGGTCATGATAACACTGGGTCCAAATGATTTGACCTGTAGCATTCCCACAGGAGACTCTCTCTGGTCATCGGTGATAAAAAAAAGGTAGCAAATAATGACTGCATTGTCCTGTTATACTCTTGCTAATGTTAAGAAATAGATGCTACTCTAATTAATCACTTAGGAAAAAAATATAAATTGAAAAAAAAAAAAAGAAATTAAAAGAAAAAAAGAATCGACTGCCAGAGGAGTTGAGGTTTTTAATGAACTTCTAATGATACACGTGGAGCCCAAAAGAACACCACAACACCAGGAGAACAGTTGGTACCAGGGTTCAAGCAAAATTAGAAAGGAAGATGGAATAATTCACATACCTAAAAGCCTCAATGATATATGCACTGGCTGGTAGGCTTCCAGGGGTCCCTGGTTGCCAGGACAGGGTGACACTGTTCTTAGTAACATCAGTGACCTGGGGTTTGGATGGTGGCCCAGGGAGGTCATTTATGTCGTAATTTTTACTGACTGTTGCTCCACCAGATTCTGTAAGAGGCAAATACAGAACAATTACTTTTTATCCTTGATTGTGTAAATTTGATCTAAGTAGAAGATCAAAAAACCATGCCAAACATCCGCAAAATCAGCATAACCAATGTTCTTAACCTGGAAAGAACTAATTAAGACAATTGCATTACCATGTATATTTTTGGATGGAGAGCTATCATTCTTTTGGTACATACTGAAAGAAGAATCCTGCAAAAAACCTCAAAAGGTTATATATAAAGTATATTAAAAACAGAAAGTAATGAAAAAAAAAAAAGAAAAAAAGATCAGTTTTGCTGAGATTTACATAAAATACCAAAACTTCAGTTACCAGCAGGCTGATACAGTTCCTATATCCAAATCAACTCCAGTACTCACAGAGACCACATTGGACTTTGATAGGACTCTGTGTAGGCATAATAGTTTCCTTGCCCAAGCCAATAACTGGATGAAACCATGTTTTATTAATATTCTGTTTAGAAGAGTTATAGCGTACTGAGATCACTGGAGACAAATATAAATTGTTCCAATGTCAAGAGACATTTAAAGATAATAGCAATGAAATGCATGGTATGTGAAGGAGCCCAGCCTTCCCACCTAAAAGTTCTTCATCTCAACCAAAGAATTTCTAGAACTGACTGACTCAGACTGTCCTAGCATAGCCTACAATTTTATTTTATGCCAACCAAAACACAGCCCTTGGACATCACTTACCTGTCACCTCCAGCACAGCACTCCAGGATGTCTCCCCACTGGAACTTGTAGCAACACAAGTGTAAGTCCCAGTATCAGACAGCTAGACATAAAAAAAACAGTTAAGGGCAGTTTTAACAACCTTTTAGAATCAGCTGATAGAGTTTACTCTCATTTTCTTTTTCAAAATGTTAAGAAGGACTTAACCTACATTTTGCAGCATTGGACCTTTTCAAACAATCATTTAATAGTGGCTTACTTTTAGAGAACTATAATAAGATTACTTGCTATTAATACTTTTCTAATTCTAATTTTCATATTGTTAATGGTACCAGTGCAGCACACAAATGCTACAAAAGGGATGTTCTGTAAAAGTGTCAATCTTTGTATTGGTTACAGCAAATGCAGGTGAAATCAGGTAACATTTCAAGAGCAATTAACTTCTTAGAGGACAAAATCTCACCATTTATTATCCCATGATGACCCAGAGATACAGTTTCCAGTGCCAGGAAGGCTGTTACATCATCTTAGACTCTTATGACTGATGAAGTCATTGCTATACAGGCCACCAGACATAAAAATACTGTGGCTGAGACCTAACAATGGTTTTCTCTACACAGACAGGCCTCCAAGCACCTTTCAAATGGCAAAGTTAAATCAGATGCTATACCATCCTTATCTTTCTTCTGTTTCACATGGAATTTTATTTCAGTCTTCCAAGGCACTTTGCCAGCAAAAGAAAAGAAAAAAGCATTTGTATAAAACTGTTGTGACTCCGTGGTCAGTTTATATATTTCAAATTTCTTTGGGGAAACCATATTGAATCATATTGTCAATATTAGTCTGATCGCTGTATACATTGTTCTACTGGAAAATTTGCCAAGTGCTTTGCTATTCCTTACTTTAATTTACTGAGACAGGAACCAGTGAATATTACAGAGGTAGATGAAGAACATTAACTTCACAAAACACAAAATACACAGAGCAGCCCTCCTACCACTATGTTTAAAGCACGGTAATCTGGAGATGGAAGCAGAAGAGGGAGAGTGCTGACTCTAGTGATAAAGGAGAAGAATTATATTCACCACCAGATGACTTGACAGATATAGGACTGCATCCAAGAAGCTTTCTTGAACTTCAAGGAATTGCAATGGGTGTTCTGCTAAATGCAGAATGGCACTATAGCAAATGTGCTTACACTGAACTCTTCCAGAAGAATGTCAAGGCAAATACGTGGGATGTTTTTCAGATTACTTGTTGATATTTAATGTAATTGATTTTTAACATTGTCGTGTTTGAATTTTGTTGATATTTTCTTTGGATAAACTGGGACTGCAGTGTACCATTGTTAGGGCCAGTAGGCAAGTGTTTAATACCAGTTCAATTGTCTGAACAGGCATAACTTGCAATTTAGGAGAAGCTTTTTCTGTGAAAGACAAACAATAATTAAACCCCTCTGACAATGACTCAGAGACTCAAACAGGTACTGCTAAAGAAATGAGAAAGACTCTTGAAAGCAGGCAGGTTTTCTGAAGGAGTGAGCCTTATAGTGTTCTGAAGTGGTCTTTCAAGTTTTTATTAAATATAGAATTCTTCATTATGTGATAATGGAGAATGTTTCTCAAGGCTGTGGTTCTCAACTGCATTTGTGTACTACCATGACAGATGGGGCATGGCACACTTAGTGATGTGGTACATACAGCAGTGTAACTTGCAGAAGGCTAACTCAACCTACAGAGCAAGCTGGAGATATGCTGCCTCTTGCAAGTTATGGTGAATTATCTAACTTCCAGATTGTGGATGGATTAGATACAGACATAGTGTATTGATAATTGAATTATTTATACTTTTTTTTTGTGCCATGGTAAGAACAACAGGGGATTTGAATGGAAAATCTTTGTTATTCGGTAAAATTAAGTTTTCTTCCTTAGTTAAAGCAGGTGTCTAAGTCTGCCCTGGTACGCTTCTATGGAGCAGGAGGGAGTTTTGCGTCAATGTTGACCTGTCTGAAAGGGTACTGAGTGAGTGACATATGTGAGTTTTAGCTGTCTTCCTCAGAGCAGCTGGGAAGATTGGCTCATAAGAAAAATCTCTAGGTTCATGTTTACGACTGTGGCCCATGGTTCACTGTGACTGCTGCAGACTCCTGAGTAACTTGATTTACACACAGAGAGTTATGAAACAAAAGACTGTGGTCTCAGAGCTTTAAATAGTAGTGGCTCACCTTTACCGAAATCTCAAAATATTTTATAATTGCAATAGTTATTATTATTTGGGAGGGAAGGAGAAGGCTGAGGAGATGTGGGTGATAAATATTAATTCGTTTTGACCTTGGGCATGTAAATCTGCTTGGACATTGTGGCCATTGCTTAGGGAGTGTTGCTAGTCCTTGCTCACGTAGACTTGAGAGAAATGTTAAACATTCCAGATTTAAATCCATATTTAATTCTTAAACCTGGCAAGGTACAGGAGAAATCTGGTTTTTATGGTCGCATGTGTTTTTTGTCCTTAAATCTGAGTCAAACAGTGTACACTACTGCGGTCCAGGGGTTTATAAAAAATGTCTTCCTGAGCCTTTAAGGAAAATTGGTTACTAGTGAATGAGCCACTTAAGGATCAATAAAAGCTTTGTGTCTTTCAAAACCACACTCACTACTAATACTGTTTTCTTCTCCCCCTGCAAGCAATTTTTTTTCCTTTCGTTTACAGACCCTGTGCCTCTAACAGAGAGATTAATGCACCGGCACGATTCAGAACCAATTCCATTGTTTGCATAGCTGCATGCAGACAGGTATCCCAGGAGCTTCTGCCTCATGGACACTCCACAGAAGCCCATCATTGATGCCTGAAAGTTTGTTTGAAATCACTAAGCTTCTACCTTTAATTGCTGCTTTCCAACACTACTGGGGAATCTTGACTATTCAAGCGCACTCTTTAATCCAGCTCTACAGGAAAAATGCATTAACCTTCATGGCCCAAACCTGCCTTCAGCCCAGGGAGGAAGGATAAATTGTTTACTCAAGGAAAGCTAGCATAAATTTTTTAATAAATTCTGTTTTGTTCCAAAGAAGTTAACAATTCATCTATGACTCCTGATGAATTGGTATCAGAAAACAAAATTGCTCTTTATGACTTGTCCTCAGCAGCAATGTTTAATGACATTTTTTGGATGGCAAAGCTAAGTGCAGAAATTACTGTTGATGTAATTAAATGGCTTCTGAAATTGTTTTTAAGTTCTTAACAATTACATTTCCCTTACTATTTTTTATACATGCCTGTCCACAAGCACACAAAAAGATATGTATTTTTATCTTTGAATAGGGAAAATTTGAAAGCCCAAACAAAGACCTGTGATACAATGTTTATCAACAAAATCTGACATTATAATATTTGGAACACTGTAAAATTTCTTTGCACTCTGAAGACATCATATTATCTCATGTGTCAAAATATAAATATTATGATAGGCATTTCATTTTGAATAGAAACCCCTCTGCACATGACTGCATGTATGTTACAGTATTATAGTTGTCTTCTCCCGTCCGCAGCCTTATGGAACGTCTCCAGCAAGCGTAACATTGGAATAAATCAGCCAGCTCAAAACTGCCAAGACTCGTTGATGCAGAAAGTGCATGGCCAAACCCTGATGAACTCCAGAATCACTTGCGAGCACAATAGCTCCTTGGAAAACTATGGTCAGGTGTTGAAAATGAGCTGCTCTAAGTTTTAACGGAGACAACAGCCCAATGTTTTCATGTTAAGACTGACTGAAAAGACAAGGAAGGCCTGTCCATTTAAATGTCTATCCGTGCCCAACTCGTGTTTTATTGCAACAAGACTAAGATTTTAAATGTTAATTCTATTTATTTCTAACAGAAATATCCGATGCTAGTTTGCCTATCCTTTCCTCTGTCCCCCCTTCCCTGCACAATGTCTAAGAATGAAATAGGATGTGGACTTGGTAAGAATTTCATAGCAGAAGAGACAACTAAGTTAATTTTGAAGACGACAGACAGAAAGACAGCAGAGCTTCTTGACACCAGCAACTCAGGACTAGCCATGTACTACTTACTACTTATTGCTACTCACCCGCAGACTTTTAATTTGAAGTGTCCCCTGATCCTGTATGGATGTTCGAGGGTCTCTGCCCAGGAATGTGAACCCTTCTTTTAACCAGCTGATGACAGGAAGGGGGTCGCCAGTTGCCTTGCACTTCAGCAGAGCTGTCCCATCCACTGCCAGAGTCTGATTGACTGGCCCCTGGAGGATGATGGGCGGAGGCCTATCTGTCAAGACTAAAGGGTGACAGACGCATTGACATCCACACCTTCAATGTTCCTCTGCAGCAGTTAGCTCTTTCCCTGACACAGTACCAATTTTAACAGACTGATTTAAGTTAGCCTCTAAGAGACTAAAACCATTGTTTTTGGAAGACCCACAGATACATGTTAACAATTAACTGGTGTATTTGAAAACATTTTTGTAAGAGTTTTATTTCACCACTGATCTAGATATCAAAATAGATATATAAACTTCTATTAGCAAAGATCATCAGACTCATTTGATTAAGACAGGATGAAAATTAAGACCTTGATCCAGAAGGTACATATCTCATTGTTTCCAGTTTAGAAAAGCACTTAAAGGACATATCTAATGTCACATCAAACTGTGCGTAATTGCTTACCTGATTTAGAACCTAAAGAGAAAATCTGTTAAAGTTCAAAGTGAAACACTGTAGCCATTCTAGTATGGGTGCCAACCACATTCCCCATTCACAGTCGACTTGCAAGTTTTCATGAACAAAAATATCTGACAATAATACAAAATGCTTTCATAATCTCAGCAATCTAAATGACTATACTGTTCTTCCCAGTGGAGAAAAAGTTCAAATTCAATCAGGCTTTTTAACAGCTTACTTATCAAATAATTTCATCACCTTTTAAGGCCATGAACTCTCTTAATTTTTCCCCTAATAATTTACATATGCATAGTTGAAATACTGCTTAAAGGGCTCTGTAACCAGTGAGAGAGCGCATGACTGTGTGTAAACCTCGTTCCATGACTAGTGGGATATCTTGAAGATGAGGTAAAATGCTCCTGTTTGGTTTTCTTGAAAGACCAATTTTCCTTAAGTAATTCTGCTGTTGAACCTATTCTCGGAGCTGTCTATTAGGTAGCAAAATACAAGTCTTTGTTTCAAAAGAGTGTGTTTGTACAGAATTAATGTGAAATGCCCAAATATAAAAACCATTTTGACTCCGGCATAAAATCAGTGTAAAAGAACTGAGGACTCGTTTTCATATATCTACCTGCCGCTGTTTTAGATCTTTGAACAACTGAACAGTTATATGACTGGTATTAAATATTGTAACAGGCATGATTAGCTACTAAACCAGTGTGAGTTAGCCTGCCTCCATTGATATCAACTGAGTTTGAATCATTTATTATAGCTCAGAATCTGGCTCATTATAGTCCGTACACAAGACCTCACTCTAACAATTAAGTGAAAATAAATTAATGTGAAGCAATATGGTTTCTGTTGCATTTGAGCTGTTTGAGATGCAAACCTCTGGAACCTTTAACAGATCTAAAGTGATTTCATTACACTATTTAATACATAAAATTGTTTTCACTATTTAATAAAATAAATATTAGGGGGATGTCAGTGGTACATTTTACACCTAAAATAATTGTTTTGGAAACTGTAACATTGCAAAAATACTGCCTTCTTTTGTTAACAAAATGCACCACGGATAGAATAATCAGTAGCACCTTGGAGTGTGAGTTCATCACATTTCTTGAAATTGAAACTGAAAATAGAAATTCAGTACAGATCTTTTATTAAAGCAAGAATGTGAAAGCTATTTTGGAAAGTCTGAAATATCACCAACTGAACACAGATATAAGACAGGAAACACTATATGACAAAAAAAAAAAAAAAAAAACAACCAAAAAAAAAAAAAACCAGCAATGCATTTTCACCTTGATGGGATATTTTTTTAAAATTTAATTAAGGTTGATTATAACTACACAGTTCAGCCATTTGGTGAAATAAAAATTAATCTCACATCATATGTACTATCATCATACCTGCAGCGTGAATATATTCAAATGAAAATTTAGCTGTGCAAGTTTTCATTCAGATTTAACAGAAACCAGCAAATCCTAGGTTTCTAGGTAGCTAAAAATTAAGGAAAAACAATTACTTAAATTGCTAACTATTCCATTGCAGTTATTTGCTGCTTCTAATCGCCTCTCATATGTATAGCAATGTAGGTATTTTCAGAACCTACTGCATTACAGATATTGTTCTTTGGCTTGTAATTAGTTTTTTTACAGCCGGAATGAGGAGCTCATAATCCTTTAAATAGCTCTGATCAATAGTGTAATTGAAAGTCTCCTGGCCAGAAGGAATCTTCATTTTCAAGGGTGTTATGGGTGAAAGACCACTACAGGTTTCCATGACACTAAGGCTAAAGGTTAAATGAACACTTAGGGTTTCCACTGATCTGTGAACGACTGTATTGTCTTCACAACTATGACTTGTAAATCTTCCCTAAAACGTGTATATGTGCTTGTATTCTAACTATGTAGGTCTCCTATACAAGGATCCAAAACTCAAATTCATCATAAGCATTCTGAAGAGGCAGATAATGAAAAAAGTTGTTTGTTTGGTTGTTTTTTTAATTTCTTCTATAACACTTTAATTACATATTAAAATTTTATGTTGCTTTCCCTAGCGGGATTTTTATATATATTCTACAGAACTGTATAGCTAAAATATATTTACATACTAAAAAAGATTTTTATTTCAAAATTAGTTTAATAAAAAAAATGTTTTGAAATTATTTGTCTACAACCATATAGTCACATATTCTGGTAACTGAAAAATTATCATATTCCATTTGTGATAAAATGTTGTTAAATTTTGACCAGAATATCAGAAAAGAACAAATTCTATTTGTTAATGATCAGTTTATTCACTACAAATGCAATTTTCATGAAACTATGTTTAAATTTGGATGGGAATTAGACAAATTACAACAGGAAATTAAAATAAGAAAATAACAGAAGGAAGTCTTTACTTTGGCACTTAAAAAGTCGTAATTTCAAAAGTTTTCCTGGTGAATTAATGAGAAAAATCAAACACTGGTCATGAAATTCCCATGACAAACACTAATGTGATAGAGCAGGATGCTCTCCTGAGGTGTGGAAAAGCAAAGGACAATCAAACCTCCCTGACTTTTTTTGCAGAAGAGCTTCACAGGTGGCTGTGTAGTTCTTCAGAATCTCTCCTGCTTGTAACTGTCACACTTGCTATAAAACATGGAATATAAATTTGACCAGGGACAGGATTCATGGTGGCCAGAACTGCAGATGAGTAAACTGTGAGTGTTATTAAATTCTTCCAGAAAGATTTGAGACAGACATATTACAGAACATCCAATAGACCTGTAGTCAAAAAAAATCGCGGAGGGTTTTTTTGACTACTCTTCTGAATTCTGCTTATAGACTCAGCCTTTTGCTTTCATTGAAAAGCCCAGAAATGTGATCTTTTTAATCAATTGGATACCCTAAACCACTTCATTCTTATGTTGCCTCCCCTAGGGGAGGTTAAGCTTGCTCCTCCCTTCCAATGCTCATCCTAGTTTGCAACTACTGGGTAATCTAGCATTAGTAAACTGACCGAACAGCTGAGCGTTCAGTGGTCAAAATTTTCTATTAACAAATATAAATAATTACAAGATTAGAAGAAAACAAGTCCATCTCCACAATACTCTGTGCATGGTCAATGGATTTATGGAATAAATCACTAGTTATAAACAATTTCTTTAATCTTGAGCACAGACTTGGTTAGATGGCATCATTTGGTTTATTTGCATGATCTGTCATTTTAAGACTGTGAGCTGCATATTCACTGCTTGAGTTTAAAAGGATTGCTAAGATTGTCTCAATTTTTAAAATGATTTTGCTTTTCCAGATGTGCATTAGACAGCGGATTATATGATAGCTTTTCAAGAAAATACAAGATTTGAATTTCAAATACACTGAAGGCTCTTAGCACAGTCCATAATCAGCAAAATTATCACTCAACTCAGCATATTTCATCACAGCAAGTAATCTCTTCTCATGTGAACACTTGAGTTAAAAATATTTCCAGTAAAGACTTGTAAGTGCAAAAATGTAACAACTGAAACACTGCTATATGTGGTATAATTAAGCACTTGTTTTTCTGCACATGACATATGTTTTCATTCTGTATTGGAACTTCAATTGGATCTAAATTACTCTGGATCAAACAAAAATGTGTTCAAAATGAAAAAGATGGCTCGCCACTATTATTAAATCATTAACCAAACAGAAAAATTCTGGGCTATGAAGTAAAACTGAAATCACCAGCCAAATACTAGAACACTAATGCTTAACTATATAGCTAGCATGCACAGTGTTTATCTTTTATTATATTTTTTAAACCATTAAATTAGATTTCCCTACTGATAAAAATCATTAGCGTCCATAAGTTCTGCTCAGCATCAACCAAAACAGATTATTTAGACATTTATGGTTAACTTCCTAACTGAAAGCAATTAAAGAAATATCTGTGATCTAATGGTACATTTATTTATATAATCTCAGTTCCACAATATTGTTCTGGCACTTTTCTCCTGACCTCACCTGCCCTTTGACTCATGGATGAAATGGTATTTCCATAAAGCAACCTCGTATTATTTCATAATGATCCTGCTGACAGTGGGTTCTGGGAAGTGTTTGAAGAATGCAGGCCTTGCATTCCTTGAGCAGCAGAGCCACCACCTAATGCTTTCTCTAGAGATGTGGAATGCACACCAGCTTTAATCAGAACTAATTGTAGTGGAGTTTGTATTTTAGCGGGGACACCTTTCTGAGCATTCTGTTGACTTGTTAAATTAACTTACAGGAATTCCAAACAGGTCATTAGGATTTATTATTTTTTTCCCCCACACAACAAATAGATGAAGATGGACCACAGGCCTTGTCTGTCAAAAGGAAGAATTTCTCATCACTGATATCCTTGAACCTGATTTGATCCTCTCGGCCCCAGTTGCAGTAAATCTGTACAGCATCAGCAGGTGCACCCATTAACAGCTCAATGTCCTCTTAGCCAGTGTTTGTGTGTTCTATTTATTCCAATCACAATCATGGCACTAAGTCAGGCAGCGATATGGACAGATATTAAAAAATACTGCCTTTCCATTAATTTTAAATGACCTTTTAATCTACATTTAAATTTGAATTGAATGAAAATGCATCATTTTGTCATAGACCACAAGAGAAAGGATGTAAAGAGACTGCAGAGCGAAGGTTAGCCTTTAGTCTCTAGAAACTACTGTACAGAAAAGCAATGTGCTTGTAAAGATGCAAGGATAAGGCAGAAATTATCTCCCCTTGTCATAAAAATATAGACAGCTTTTGGAAAACAAAGAAAAGGCCTCAAATTAATGCTCAAAGCTCTGTAACATGAGCCTGAATCTCTCTACCTGTCACTTGTGATGAATATGCTCTTGTGAAAAGCCAGATTATTCAGAATTAGACATCTTTTCAAACTTTCATGGTGCAGGCAGGTCTCTAAGGGAACAGTAAAAGTAGACCTCTGCATATAACAACAGTTTTAATGGCAAAAAATCATCAAAGTCTGTCAGGAGATATTTAATGAGTCATTTAAGATAAGGAATAATGATGCTGGGGAATGCAGGGTCTCCTGGTATTAAGAGGAATTCTGTTGTTTTCTTCACTAACATTAAAGAATGCAAACTGCCTTCTATCCACAATGGGGTGGAGAGGGATATCAACAGGATTCCTGACATATGTAAAGAATTCGTGCTTGTAGATTGAGTAAGGGAAACTTCAAGGCAGGATAACTTTCAAATCCAAAATTTTGAAATGGAAGTCATCAAGACAGATCATGTACTGCATTTCTCTCCCTTTCCTGAGCACCCTACCTACATATTTACATGTCTCTCTTTACTTCTAACCATGATGAGAAATTCATAGAACACAGCTTTGAGGTAAGGAAATACCCTGGTGCCTCATTGCCACACGGACTAAAGTGTTACATGTTGTACCTGTTCTAAACCAAGAGTACTCCAGTAAATTTTAATTGAAGTCAGGCCATATCCCCAAGCTAGCTACCTAAGACAATATTGAAGGCTCAGACTGACGTGGGAGTTGACCCTGATTGTTCTGCAACCCAGTTCATTGCCTTAATCACAAACCTATTCATTCTCCACAATTTTTATGCAGTCCTATCTCCGGTCTAGTGAACTGAGAAGCTTGCTTTCTCAGCAACCCTATTCTAAACTGGTTTGTACTTTGCTTGTATTATTAAGGAATCTCCAGAAAGCAAGAAAAAGGCAAACCAGACTTTGATGCCTTTGAATAGAAGATTGCACAGAGACCCCTTTTTCATTGTATTTTCTGTAGAAACATGTCTGTTCAGTTGTATGAAGTATGTGATCTCATATGCCTTTATTTACACTATTTTAAAAACACTTTTGACAGGAAAAAAACAATAGGAGTTTCTTTAGCTCACCATCAGTAACCTCCAGCTGAGCCTTTGCTAAAATGCTTCCAGCAACCGTCAGTGCTTGACAAATGTAGTAGCCTGCATCGGACCGCTGAATGTTTGCAATAGTGAGGTCTCCAGTTGGTGACACTGAATACCTGCTGTTGGGTTGGAGAGGCTGGTTTGGGAAGAGTAGATTCTGCAAAGACAATTCACCTCACATTAATTCAAAACACAAAAGCACTGCTTTTCCCTCAGCTAGAGAGACAACGATTTTCCCATAAAAGTATTATATATAAACTAGAAGAAAAAGTAAGTGTGGTTATGACTTTATGAACACATTGAGCTAGCTTTCCCTGCCCTGGGCAACATGCAGTTTAAATTAGAAACAGCCCTTTGACAGCACACGGTGGTATGCTCTGGCTGTGGGTCTAGGCGAGGAGAAATTTTCCAGCAATCACACTCGAGTCTTTTGTGTTTGTGACACATTCATCTTCATTCTGAATTTAATTGTAATAATATACTTACTTGGCTGTCAAACCAGGAGGACACAATACTAGAATAAACATTAGAAAACTAGCAGAAAGAATTGAATCCTGGAGACTTGAGGGAGGATAGCGCTATTGTTTGGCTGTGAATACGTTCTGGGCAAAGGGGAAATTAAGAGTGTGGCACAGAAGGAATGCTGGGAGGAAACACACAGGTCATAAAGCAGGAGAAGCTGGCAGGGCATGAGATCTTAAAGGAGAAGTGAAAGGAAATAAACCCAGAGCTACACCAAAGGAGAAAAGCAGCATGGAGCCTTGAGGGTGAAGAGAAAGGGTATAAATCAGATGTGGAATCATCAGAGAGAAAAAAATAATTTCATGTAGGATAAGACATCAGTTAGCACAAAACAGGGAGATTAGCTTTTGCCTTTGGGCTGGATTGGAGAAAAGAGAGATGTCAATAAGAATAACTGGAATGGATGTAGAAACCATTGCATATGATGAAGGACAGAACGAATCAATAACACGGAAAAGGACGGAAAAGCTTTTAGTGGTGAGGGATGTGTTTTCAAGGAAAAAGTTATAGTGTGTGAAACAGCTCTTGATGTGAACCAAAAAAGAACAGGAAAAGGGAGGCAATGTGGACAGAAAGGTCACCAGCATTGTCCAATGAGACAGAAAGGGGAACAGATTAAACAATAATTAAACAGCAGTTCCAGTCTGGCTTTTATGTCAGCCCAACAAGCTTCTCAGAAAAATACAATTGTTTGTATCAGGTACATCCCAACACGCTGTTATCATGCTGTGATAAGCCTTCAGTCATCACTGCAGCTCTCTATAGCTCTGCTGTGCGTTCTAATGATGACTCCTTACTAACTTTTAAGCCTGTCTATATGGGCTATACTCTAAAAGTACAGAGTAGGGTATTAAATGAATTATCTGTAGATCTGTTTCTTCTGCAGACGACCTTAAGGTTTACAAAAAATTATTTGTAGCTGACAGGCAACAAACTTGGATTTTTAAAGCTTTGAAGTGAAACTCACACCTTTATCTCTCTGGTTTTGGCAACAAAGGGAGAGAGATGTGCTTTAAATAAGCTCCGACACTCAGAGTATCCTTATAATAGTATTAATCTGCTAGGCTACTTGTCACCCTAGGGTGAGTTTTTCCTCTTACCCCCTTTCAATGTCAATGTTCAAGAAACTTTTCACAGCAAATTTTTTCTCAAAAATCAATATGCACCCAGTAAACATGTCAGATCCAATAAGAAAAAAGTGTGAAAATTCTGAAACAATTTTAGGCTACAGGGCTAAGTGGGTCTCAACAAATTGCCCTGTTTTCTGAATTGCTTCAAAACTTTCAGAATAACCTCTGCCTGGCACAAACACTTACCAAATGAGGATATTACGAAAAACCCACTCAATTTTGTGAGAAAGTAGGGAATTTTCAGGTTGAGCTTGACTGTTTATCACTCTTTATGCAACGTGTAAAATGAAACACAACATAAAAGAAAGTGCACAGATCGAGCTTTTAATTCTTGAGAGGAAAAAGATCCAGAATCCTCTTCATTGCTGCCTTAGAAAGGTGAGGCTACCCTTCTTTTGATCCTCAGCATGGGCTTATCTGTTCTTGAGAAGCACCATGGCCCAGTGAACATTCCACACTTTAGGAAGAGCTCATCAGTCTCATGACTCCTCCAGTCAAAGTCCAGATATCTATGAATTATAGCTTGCTCTAAATTACAGTACCACCCTGGTTTAAATGTTTTTACAATTTCATGGGGTTTCAGTAGCTGTTGGATTGCTCATCTGGGAACAACAGTGGCATGCTGGGCTGCAAACATGGGGACCAGACCAGAATTGTCCCTGATGCCACTGAATCTATGTCAAGGAAGAATTTAATCTAGAGACTCTGAAAGTTACACACGCCCTGCCCTGGTGTATGTCATTGCTGGGCAGCTGTTAGGCTCTGGGGAAAAGGCTACTGAGTAAAAGGACCAGCTGTTTATGCACAAGTTGGCACAAAAAATGACTCAGGAGGGAACAGCTCCCCTCCCTTCCAGCTGTTTGTGCTCAGAAACACAGGATCAAAAATGGATTCACAATGAAAAATGCTCTGCAATTACTAGAGTGGGCTAACATGACTACAAAACATTACTCTGAACACAGACAGCGGTGCTGCAGTTCTTTTGAGTAAAAGTAGAAGCAAGTGTACTAAAGCAAATCAACAGGTTATGGCCAGGCAAAGGTGAAAAGTCAGGTATGTTCAGTGAACACCACCTAGTCTGGCCAAAATACCATACTTCAAATTTGTATGATGACAGACAGTATGTAGAAACTCACCTATTCTATAGCATCTCATTGCAAAATCTGGCAAGTTGTATATTCAGATGGCAACACTAACCTGTGATACTTCACTGATGCTCAATTAAGATTAAGGTGAGGGTGTAGTGAATCACATTGAGCTATGTTTCAAGGTTTGATTATAAACCATGTTGGTATCAATTTTTATGTTGCATTTATTTGCCAAAAAAGACCGTTCTAACCCTCAGGGATCTGGTTCTCAATATGGTAATTAATTTTCCAGGTTTGTAATTAAACAGCTTCAACATGGTACAATCAGTAGGTAATAACATTCAATTAAAGACACAAGATGCATTTTCACCTTAAAATGTTTTTACCCTTGAAGTGATACCAATGGAAGAGGATAAAATAGAGTATTAACACTTTTCAATTACGCTAAATGACTTTAATCCTGCAAATGATGTCCTACTTTAATTAGAAGCTCTTCTCTTTATTACAGCATGATGGATGTCCACTTTATTAGATTCAAGTGTGACACTATAAGCTCACTTTACATAAACATTACCATGTTATTAAAATGCTCTACAAGGAAGGGGTTTGAAATGTTTGCTAGCACATCAGTACTTCCCACTTTAATTTCAATATGCTATTCTACTTTCCCCTTGGAACAATTTCCACCTTAGTGAGACTCACAATACTGTGCTTTTCCAGGATGTGATTCACAGAGGCAAGATCTAAAGTTCTCCAGATTATATCCCAAAAGAAACACACTAAAGACTAAGCTTACACTCATACATACGTATACTCATGAAGTAATAGTGTTACATCTTTGCAAGGCACAAATGCAACAGAGCACAAAACGCTGTCAGCCTTGGTCCTGTCATCCTGGACCAGTTATCTGACCTCATGAGAAGGTGAAGCAGAAGCAGGTTGGGTAGGGCAGGAGATCCATGCTTCAGTTAAACTGAGCTGCTACACACAATGCCCCCAGATTAGAGAAAAGGCATGGCTGTACTGTACAGGATACAGTGACTTACATGTTGCTGTATGGGAAAAGGTAGAAGAGGGCTCTGAAAAACCTAATTTAGCCAGTGGAGAGGGGTATGCAGTATAGATACATAGTTAGTCTTCATCAGGGAGCTGCAGCAGGCACTGTCCTTGGGCATCCATTTGCCCCTTTTAATCTTCCCTCAAGTGCAAAAGAGAATATGGCACATAGTTTACTGTGTTCAAAATTAGCATGCCAACACAAACCACACATTGAAAGTGAGAAGGCCTGACCTCTGCTGTAACACAGTGCCTGTACAGCAACGGCAGTAAAATAATGTTATGGCATGACATTCAAATATGAAGCTACAGAAGTTAGTACTGGCTGATGGTAACACTGACTGCTACATCAGAAATCTTGCTTTCAAAAAATGACATAAGGATAAGGGGAATATTTCCAAAACCAGATTTGGAAATTTCCTGAGACAATTTTACCAAGGAAAGCATCTGCATGCTCAAGACCTATATCTGTATGCACTATGAGAATATGCCAATGCAAATCAGCTTGCTAGATATATATCTGCTCGATCGTGTCTAGACAGGTTGTGAACTGTAATTACTGACTCTGATTAGTTAAAAATTGAGTCATACTGTTTTTACCTACTATGTTTGTCTCACCCACCTGTTTGTTGGGGGCTTGAGCGTGGAAGGTCTTTAAGATATATACTCTTGCTTTCTATGTTTATACAGCACCTAGCACAAGTTTCACCAACTTAAATGGCCTTTGGGTTTTTCACAATACTAGTATTTCAAAAACCAGCAAGAAAAATGTCTATAGAGAATAGTAACAGTTTAAAAGACAAACTCCTGTGAACAATTAGAAGAATCTGTGAAAGGTTATATAAAATAATATTTATAAACATCTAATACTGCAACCATTTTTAAAGGCTTGAGAGACTTAGAGGGCGCTTATATCTTACCTGGCTTCCTTCTTTTTGCCAGAAAACAGCTGGCTGGGGATTTCCTTTAGTTTCACAAGGAAAAGTCACTGTTCGACCTTGGGCTACAATTTGGTCTCGTGGTCTCACCACAAACTGTGGGGGAGCTACAATGTAAGAAAAAAAAATGGTGTAAATTGAGGATATTTTGCAAAGGGGAGATGAGGAATATTGAAGGAAAAAGACAACGTTATGGAGATTTGTTTTATGCCAGAGGACATAACAGCAGAAACAGTAATTAGTATAGACAGAACTAATATACAAACAAAAACAACAGCAACAAAAAGAGCAGCGATATCAGTATGTGATATGCCCAGTTGTTAAAAAACAACCAAACAAAGAAAAAACAAACAAAACAAAACAACCCAAAACATTACAACTATACATGCTAGTGTAAATTCTGATGACAATAAATGCTAAGGAGCAGCAGTCAGGCATTTATGATGCCACGTCTGGCTGTATTTTAAATTTTGTCTCGGCAGATATCAGCACATTCATACACCCTATGCTTCACAGAGCTTCTTATTATGCTGGAGCTATGATGTATTTCAAGGTATGAATTAGGATATACATACTGGCTTCTTCTGTCTACCCCCCGTGTCTTTTAAAAATGATTGAGAATGGAGAGGAAAGCCTGGATGACAGCAGAAGAACAGAAGATCAAGAGCTTCCTCACTTTTTTTAGGCATAGTGTAGTCAAGAATATAGTGGGAAGGAGAACTTGCTCTAAAAAGAGCAGTTGCTAAAACAACACAAACTTGGAAGTTCCAGATTTCAGCTTGTGCAAAGAAATAAGCAAGAGTTGAAGAGTTAGAGGGCAGCATGAACAGTGAGTAAGACAGAATAGGTATTCCAGGAGATCAGAAAGACACAAGGAAAAGAAAAAAAGGAGAAAGTGGAGCTAAAACAAGAAAGAAGAACCAGAATTGGCTAGTAGATGGCATTAACATCCAGACATAGCAGACCAGGAAGCACAATCAGAAGTGAACAACTTCTGAAAGAGCTATAGTTTTACTTGTCTGGGGTATTAATAGAGAATAGAGAGTCGATGTTTAGTGAGAATAAGAAGGGAGAGAAAAGGTGTTAATGTGCTGAAGGAAAGTGGAGAAGCAGCAGTGTTGGAGGATTTGCGAGAAAAAACTCAATAGCGGAGACTATATTGAGCATGATGTGATAAAGCAAATGACTTTTCTATGCATGACATCAAACCTTCCAGTCTTAGTTCAACACCAGAATTCACTGGAATTGGATTTCTACCATTTGACATATTTTAAAAATCTAAACAGTGTCTCCAAATAGTCTCATCAAAAGACTAGCTAACTCTGGGGACAAAATAATAATAAGAAACCCCACATTAATTTTCTTCTATTCCACTATTGGTTTGGTGGTTGGGGAGAGGAATGGTTTAGGAACACTAAGCTTTTAGGTAAACAGAATTTAAGTGTTTTAGAAAACCATATTTTCACCATTATAATTACAAACTATTTAATTAGGCACGAAGAGCAATCAAGACCCAGCTTCCGATTACACCTGCTGACAGCACAGATGCAAATCTGCTAACTGCATAGAAATGTATGCAGATCTGATTTTTTTTTAAATACACTTTACAGTTATCTTGTGAGGTACCTCCAAAGGCTTTACAGATCAGCAGGAGTCTAAAGAGCACCAGTTGAATAGCACACTGTTTTAATGCCTTCTTAAAACAAGAACTGGAAAGCACTTAATAAACATGAATCACCAACAGTTCAGAAGGCAACACCAGGGCTCTTCCTTCTGCTTCACACTCCTAAATACAGGTTTTGGCCACTCTGGAGAGAAAAGTGTTTGGCTCTTCCCCGAACCTCAGCATATATTGCTCTTCTGAAAGGGCAGGGATGAAGGGCTAGGTGCCCTGGTGCTGCCCATTTATGCCCATATGTTTTGAGATTTCTGTAAGAGCATAGATGTTGCTAAACAATAGGATCCAAACTCACCCTGTACCATTCCTGAAGTGCTGTACTGCAGCAAGTTACTCATTTTCCTCTCACCTCGCTTAACCCTAGTGTATCTGTATGCAACCCTTACAGGTGCCAGAAAGCTGTAACGTGGTAAACAGCCCATGTGTTTGTCCATTCAGTTGTATGGGAAGGGAAAGAGAGAAAGACCTTTAAGTTGTGAATTCAAAACCTCCATTCCTACAGGCATACCTTACAGTAAGGTATCTCTATGGTTTTGACCGTCCACTTAATAAAGGTCACTGAATTAGTTCAGTATTTGCTGCTCAGCCATAGAAGTCCATTGCCCAGGATATTAACATAGAATCAATAACAAGCTCAGGCAGAAGAGAGAGCAGAAAACCTCTAACCTCTTCAGGTGTTATATCTGCATTTGACAGGAACTATGCATGAGTCCTATGTCTATGCTGCATTACGGGTGGCCTCAAGACCATAGTCTTTCTATCGTGATGCTAAAACCTGGTGTCAGGAGACCATCCCATAGATCATACCTAAGCATGATCGATGCATAAGATCACTTCGTAGGCATGCTTGGTGCACTGGGGGTATGTTATGCAGACAGTGCTCTGAGACAGCTCAACAGAAAGAAGAAGGGCATGGCATTTCCATGAGACTATCTTTCAAATCACCTAACCGAATAAATGCAAGGTAGATAAGTTTAAGGGCTCATCTGAAACATTCTCACACACACAAGGCTGTACTGTAAGTCAATAATTCAAAGCTCTGAGCAGATTAGTATCACTGAACTTATTGCTGTAGCAGACTTTCCAAGGACCAAAGTAAGATAATTTGGTAGTCAAGGAAAAATGAGAGTCTAGTTTCCACCTACTTTCTATTTTTTTACTTACACCTAACTTTGAATATCTCCCACTTTCCTAGGAGAACCCCCCCCAATCCTTTATTTTACAAAAGGAGATAAGGAAAAAAGCAAGAATCGAGGCTGCAGCTCAGTCCAGAAAAAACAAATGATGTGATCAATCCTGTTGTTCTGTTCTCTCCCTGGCACACACCAAATCCTCTCTCGCATTTGCCACTCTAGCAGAACCTAGGGCCTCACAGCTACTAGTTTAGACATTGTAAAGACTCCAGTACATAATGATGCACGGTTATGCAAGGGTATCTTTTCTAGCTTTTCTTTGCAGTCATGATTAGTAGAAAATCATTATAAAGATAAATAAAAGAATCAGATCTTTTTTTAAAATATCATCTCTTGATCTCACAAGGACCTGACTTTCATAGTTCACTATGTTAACTGGAGCACAAAACCAATTCCTTCAGCCAAACTATTAAATACAATAATTTTAAAGAATGTGAAAAATATAAGTTTGGAAAAATAAAACCATATATAAGGGGTTTTTTTTAATTTATTCAAAGACAGAGCTCTATAATGAAGGAAACCCTCATTTTCTTCCAGTTGCCATACATAGCTATAGGTCTGTTTATAGACAGCCTCTGATAAAAATGACCTTGTTTACAGCATTTAAACAATGTTTTCATCGTATCAGTTATACTTATCAATTTCCAGTTGAATAATAAAAATTGACAACTGGAAGTAAGAGTTAATAATTGCAGGAGTAATTCTTGGTCAAGTATAACTACCAAAGCAGCTATTTACTCCCAGAGAACGTAACACAATCCTGATGAGGGACAGTAAGGCTCCTTTGACAGAATAGGCACTTGGGCTTTTCAATTTTACTAAAATCAGAGCTTATCGTCTTCATATATAGATGCTGTTTATAAAGGCAGATAAACATTATTACTTCTATTTTGCAGAAATGTTAACTGAGAACATGACTTCCTCAAAGCCCAGCTCCAGTGGGGTGTCGGACAAAACCTAGATCAAGATGTCATTGCTTCTCTCAAAGTAGGTGAATTTTATAAAACATTCTGAAAACGTACAGTTAGAGAAATAACAGCAGGCTTGACATGCTTCAGCTGTTAAAGTTATGTGGTACTTTAACGCTTAATTCAAGCTAAACATTAAGGTCATTAGAAGAATCTGTTGAAAAAACTGTTACGAAGCAGCAAACTGAGTGTTGTGCCTATCAAACTATTATCCTTTACTGTTTCAAATGTAACATTAACTGAATTGGAATAAACAGAGTGGAAAGGCTCTTGCTTAATTGACATTTGAAAGTCAAAGAAAATGGCTCCAAAAGCAGATACGTTGCTTGGATTCCAGGGGACTAGACAAAAATATGAAAAAAGAACAATTAAGACTCCAGACCTAGTATACTATTATTCAAACTTCTTGCCTTTTTTTTTCTTCATTTCTTTTGAGAAATTTAAATAGTACACAGTAAATTAGATTTGATTCCTGGCAAATTATGCTTTGATACTGCATTCAGCAAGTGCTGGCTTCAATCAATGTCATGCTAACGCTATGTTATGCTAATAGCCGCTTGTGAGTCTGAGGAGGATGATATGGAAATCAGATGGTTGAACATGAATAGAAAGCATAGGCCATGTACAAGGGGGCTTTGAGAAGAGGCGATGGGGGGACCCTAAGGTTAATCACATCATGTTCAGAACTGTTTTTACAGCACAGAACAGTACTCTACTGCAAGAATTAAAATGGAGATAGAAAAGCATGAGCGGTAGTGAGCATTAGTTATGTGATTCAAAATGGGAAGAGTGCATTCTGTTGCACTGGTTCTAGATGCCATTTTATGCTCAACTCAAAGGATCTTTTATTCTGTTAATAAATGTGTATGAAGGTAGCCTTTGCTCAAGTGTTCAAGAGCTGTAGAAAACCAAAAGAAACAAATAATATAAATTATTTCAAAAGGAATTCCCCAATCTTCTCCAATCTTCATATTTAGCAGAATCTCTAATAGGATGGGATGGGTTACATTAATTTCTTTCCCAGTGGCATTACTGAACACTAAAGGTTAGTTGAGTCACTAGGAGCTGATAAAGGTGCTGATGTAGAGAAGCTTGACTGAGACACTGAGTTCATCCCTCCTAAGTGAACTCTGGTCGCCTAATAAGGAAGCACTCCTAGGTGACTCTGCTCACTCATCCCTCAGAAGAAGAGGGGAAAATTACCACAGAAAAATGTGAATTTATATCAAAATGTACACTGATCCCATATCAAGTACTAGCAACATCTTCTTCCAGTGACACAGTTTTTTAAGGTGATCTCATGATTTGTGGTTCATGCTGAATTCAATGATCCTAAGGGAATATTATTATCATGACTCGCTCACAGCACATCCCTCAGCCTGTGTGCCCTGAGGTGCATACATTATATTGCTGTGATTTTAATTAAAAGTAGATACTGTAGCAAGGTTTAGTCCACTTTTGCTACTGCAAGCAGAAATGGAATTGTAACCACAGCAACTAATATCACTGGGATTTTTGTTGTTTGTTTTTGTTTTGTTTTTTTCTCAAACATCCTCAATTACCTAAGGCTGCCACTATGAGACTAAACTCATTTTACATAATCTAAACAATTTTCAGATAATGAAAACTTCAGTAATCTTTTAATTACATGTACTTAGATAAAATATCCTCACATACTATGGCATATGTGGCTTTCTTCAAAGCCTGTTGATGTTGGTAGAAATTCTATTGGCATATGTGGTCTTAGGATCATACTTATTGAAGAAATAATATATTACAGGAAAAGAGTGGCAGCAGAAATATTAAAGGGCTTAAATTATACATTTGACAACCTTTAATTGCAACTAATTTCAGTTGATAGTGAACTGCAAATGAAATTCATCATGAAGATTACTTAGGCAAGCCAAAGTGATAAAGATGAGTGCTTCATTTTAAACTGGAATTGTTTATTATCCATAAACATATTTCTGTGACTGGTTCAAAGGGAGCAAGGGAAAAGATGCTGACTTGTAAATGTTTTAAGTAATACTCAGATTAATGCTCACTGATGGGGAAAAAGCTTCAAGGAAGAAGCAGGAACACACTGGCTGGTAAAGAACCAACACACTTTAAGACTCAGCTCTGCTTCCAGCAGGGAAGAGACAGCAGACCAACCTAATATTCCCATCTACAGTCTTTCTCAGCACTGTATATTTGCAGCAGTAAATTAAATTCATAATAATCCTTTGAATAATCAAAGTTACACCAGGTAAAATACTCAGTAGCTCAGCCTGAAAGTCAGAGATTCAGTTAGGGTGATATGATAATGGGCTTTCCCCAAGTTGTCTTCTGACTTCTGAAACTTTATCAACATCACAATCTTCCTTTGCAAAGCCCTCAAAGACTAGAAACTGGATATCTCAATGCTCGCCTCAAAGCCTTACTGCAGGGACAATTTTAACGTGGATATATCAGCTCATCTTTGGTAAGTCTTGATAAGTTAAGGGATGAAACTCAGTTCCAGTCTTGCCAAATACACATCATGATTTCCCTGTAAGATGTTTACACAAAGGATAGCAGAAGCCCCCCAGAACGCTGGCTGAAGTATTATATATTTTGAAAAGGGAGGTAATCTTTGACATCCTCTGTGGTGGAAGGCAGGAGAGGTATTCTTGAAAGAAAATAATGATTCTTCACCTTTGTGGGTCATTGGTTAAATTTGTCTAAAAGATCTGTTAGGTATTGGACTTTTGGATACTCTTGTGATACAAATGTAAAAGAAAAATACTTATTTGCCTTGCTGTAGCAACATTTTCTCTTTGCATGGTGTTGAAAGCCTAGAAGTTTTGAGAGATGTTTTGCAAGGCTGCTATTGCTGATAGATTAGACAGACAATGTTTACAGTCTTAAACACCAGAAATCTGGGCCGAGAAAGCCCACAATTTCAGGTCTTCTTAATGGGTACCAAAAGTGATGTGTGGTTCTTAGAACACCAAGTTATTAGTGCACTATTAGTTATGACTAATGATAAATCAAGAGTGTAGCCTCTGACACAGGAGCCATTACAGAAGCCTATTACTAATCCAGGTATTTCTTATCAGGGATAAGCTAATGGAAGTTTAGGATGGTCATTTTCTTTTAAGTGAAAAGACTTCTCAGTCTTACAGCGTTCTCCAGTGATTAGGTGTGTTCACACACCAGCAAAGTAGTAACTTTTTTGCATGCTAGTTACAATTGAGTTGCCTGGGAAATGAGTTTCCTTTCTTTCTCTGCCATGAGTATCATGTTAGCATTCAAATCTGAAACTACTCCTTAGTCTGCATGAGTGCAATTGGACTCTGAAAGAAATGCACAGATCTCATTTTGTGGACATGTTTTTAACCATGTTTTCTTCCTTGCTCATTTAGTGGTGTTTTGTTGTTGTTGTTGTTGTTGTTTGTTTGTTTTTGTTTTGTTTTGTTTTTTCTTCCATGATTTCTCCATCAGGTGGATAGTTCTGTCAATAAAAACAAGGAATGGGAACATAGTGGGGTAATGGGTGACTCATGAAGCCCCTCACTAGACCTGCAATATTATTTTTAGAGGTGGCAAAGCAGGTACTTGCTTTAGATTCTTCGAAAAACAGCTTCCCAAAACCTATGGGAGTATTTATAATCCATAACTCAGGCACCATCTTTAACAATGACACTACTTCAAAATAAATTCTCATATGTCCTGCACCAACATATCAAATTTTAGCAGGCTGAATGAAAGGAAGCATTGGGGGAGAGCAATGGGGCAGAGGTAGAGAGTAGGGCAAAGCAAGTTCTTGGCAAGTGTGTCACCACGACTAGTTCGGCTGTAAGTGTTCTTCGCGTAACAGATGTCTCATGAACAGTGAGAATTTCCTTTTGCTTTGTTGTGCTTCATTTGCTGTTTTAAGATGAGCCATGTAAAAACACAACAGTGTGAAAAGATCACACTTCAGCCACTTGAGAATGCTAAACCTTCCTTTATACTTGGACTAATTGCTCTCATCTCAAATTTTGATTCAGGTTCTGAATTTCACATATAACAATATTTTTGTTTTCAGCTTTTCTGAAATATGGAAGCAGATAATGTAGAAGTGTGGAAGCATATGAATTTTTTTCTTCCTTTGCAAGAGGTGAAAGTCTAGAGAATCAATAAATAAAAAAACCCTGTCCTATATATTCTGACACATTAAATCTCTCTTTTATCCCTGGATGACCTAAAAGAAAGAAGTGAGATAAATCTGCATGGTCTAAGAAAAGTGATGTGAGATAAAGAATAATGCAAAACCAGTTTCAGTCTATATTCAAAGTTTCTCTGCCAATTTCAAATAACATAACTGCCAAATATGCCTTCATATGTTTTACAATAGAAGTTGAAAAAAATCCACAAACACTACCAAGGATTTGTCCTTCCTTCTTACTCAGTACCAATGTCAATAAAACAAAACTATGAGAGTAATTATTAAAAAAAAAAAATTAATAAAATCTAACTTTGTCTCCTACATAGGAGAAAAGAAAGGCATCTACGTTGTAACACACCCACCCACCATTTCCAGTACTCAGCAGCAGGACCTTTCCTGATATCCCCCTCCTTTCTTTTTTTGATTTTTTTTTGTGGGTTTTGGGGTTTTTTTGGTTTGTTTTTTTTTTTTTTTTGTTTTTGTTTTTTTTTTTGTGTGTTAAACATTAAGTTTAAATATCTGGTCTGAATTTCATCTCAGCAATAGACTGTAGCCTGTACCTTACAGATGCTCCTGGGAAATCCCTTCTAGAATGTCCTTCATTTAGTTTTGATGCATATCACTATACACTATACACTACTCAGGACTTTCCCAACTCTATATGATGGTTTTCCTCAAGTGACTGAGATTCAGGATATACTTTCTGCTCACATCAGATAGAAAAAAATGTGCTTTCCTAAAACCTTAACATCCTTGCAATAGGGGATGGCTTCTACTGCTATAAAATCTGTGAGTCTAGCCAACAAAAAAAATTATGCCAACAATAAGACATGCAATCTGCCATGATTCCTTTTGTCATGAGAGATAGCAGGATGTTTTGCTGGTAATGTGTTTATAAAAGAAAGACATAGTCCTTGCTGATACAGTAAGATTTCGTCAAAATAATGAGTGTACTCTGGTTATTTCCTTCAAAAAACATAAATTTGCACACTGAAGAGAAGAGCTAAAGGAGATTTTGAGAAGAATAAAGAGCCTAGATAGGATAATAGGCTACATCTATAGTAAGAAAAATGACAAGTTACTGGTTTGTTTACTGTTAAGATTATAAAAGGCTGAGAGGACATATTCTGCTTAATTCGAGCCAGTGTAAAGGGAAAAGAGCAAAACAAGTGAGGAAGAAATAAGACTATGCTGACTGAAAATGCTAGCATTCAATGAATGGGGCATACGGTAATTTTGCTATTGACTGTTACTGGTATCATACCCAAACTGTAACACGGCTAACAGCAACTGGGCAAAGAAGGTAAAGAGAAAAGCGAATGGATTAATGTATTGATTACCAAGCTCCTCTTGAAGGAAAGGAAATTTCTCCTTTTAGAAAAAGGAAGGGAAAACTTTGAAGGGAGCAACATATCAAAAGACTTTTTTCATATACTAATCTTCAAAGACTTATGGAGACACTCACTGATTCGAGCATATTTCAGGAAAGTTTAAAAAGATCTACATATTAAACTTCTTAAAGCCTTTTTTTTTTAAAAAAAAAGGAAAAAAAGAGAAAAGAAGGCCCTTGATCACTTCCTGCATTTGCTATAATGGGTTTTTCTCTAAGGGAAACATTATGAGTACTGATGCATACTTGGTACCAGAGTGGAATGAGCCAGGACACCACAGTATGTCGTACCAAAGCTTCAAATACACACACTGCCATCTTTCACACTTATTGTTGAAGAAGAATCCTCTACCAGATAGATCTTTCTGTATTTCTGTTCTGACCACTATCTGGCATATCCAAGAAGACTCAGAGCAGCAGGAAATGAAGCCAAGTTGTGCGGACCTGCACTTAAATACTTGGTAGTTAATGTGCTCAGTCTCCACTTGCAGAGCCATTCTGCCCCATATTTCTAAGATATCTGTCATTGTATGATTCAAATGTAAGTTCAGCTAGTGGAGTTTTACTGAAGTAGAAATGCTTAGGCAAGCGTTCAGGATTTTTAAACTGGACTTTTTAGACTGATCTTTAAAAGTCCAAGAAATGTTAGAACAAGTCTTACTGGTATACAAAGAAATCTGAATTTCATTCTATGGCAAACTTCTCTCTTTAATCTGAAGGATTTGCCTGTTTTTAAACAAGAATTACGTGTTACTCTTTCCCTTAAGGAAGAAATATATCCCCCAAGCCTAATGTCCACTACTGCCTCATTTGAAAATTTCTATAGGTAGTAGCAGTAGGCAGGCAGGCAACGTACCACATTTTGATCTAGATTTGAGATTTCTGCCACTGTATGATAGCACTGCAGTGCCAAGCATGATCTCATCTCTGCTGTCACACACCAATTACCGTTGCTGATATTTAAAAAAACCTCAGTGTCTCAAGTGAAGGTGATATTTTCATGAATATACTAAGAAAAAAAAATTAGTTGTCCTATACAGACTTTCCTTGCAAGAGTCAGAATGGAGAAGAATAAAGAGAAGTCATTCTCATCAATCTGAACAACCTGAAAAATATCATTTCTAGGCACAACACCTAATATAACTTTAGTTTAGATGCAGCCCTTTCTATTTTATGTTCCATGCTGCACCACCCTTAACAGCCCATTAAGTCATGCCAGGTTGATTTATGTCATGAAAACTTTCCAGAGCAGAATGAAATGCATCATAAGGTCACATTGCACTTAAATGTGAATAGACCATATTTAATTAATGTGAAATTTGGAAAATTCATGGCAGGTGTCTTATCTGCTTCTTTTCATCTCCAACATGGTAGGGAAGTTTTATAATTTGGTTGATGTCCTTTGTTAATTCCAAATACTTAGTTTCCAGGTGACACAGAAGTATCTACCAATTTGCTGCATGTTGGATCTTTCTGGGAAGAAGAATCATAGCATATGACAATAAATTAAGTAAACTTATGGCAAGGCAGTCGAAATGCAAAGAACTGTATTTTCTCTTGGGCGTAGTTGAAATTAATTTGAAAACACAGTACTCTGTCATTTGAATGACTTTTTTTGATGATTAGTGAAAAGATAACTGAAACATAAGACAGATCTTCATAGATCTGTTTGAACTTTAGGTCCTCCCTCTCAAAGCAGATTAACAACTGCTTTTGAAAAGATGGTTGGGCTTCTCCCAACTTTTGTGCTTTTTTTAACAGCTATTCTCCTTCGCAAGTATCTTAAGAAATACAGTATAATGCAAAAGTGAAAAAATACTAACTTGCTCAACTGGAACACTCATCTAATAGATGAAATAACAAGAGAAAAGGTCTAAATAGGGATAAATACCTTGTTTCCTAAATCCATCTGTTGTAAATCCTGTTGGAAATCTTTTCAAAAGGTTATAAATGAGGGGACACCTATTTTAGAAATGGGCAACACATTTATTCCTAGCAGCAATCCCAAACATGATGAGTAATGTGGCACAGAGCTGATAAATTCACCAGCTGCCATCCACCTCAGGCAGAGCCATACCTCATTTTTCTAAGCGCTCTACACCACATGTTAATAACTGCTTGAATCAAGCACGGTCATTGGTAATCCCATTCCTGAGTTTTCCACTCAAACTGAAATTAAAATAAAGTATCCCAACTAATAGAATATAAATACTTGAAGCAGGCAAAAATTGAATAGAAAATCATTCAGAATTGCAATCCTAGAACATGACAAAACCCATTCCTATATTCTTTGGTGAAAGGCATCAAAATAAAATGGTTTGGTCTTTAAAACACAATTAAATACAAAACATGCCTGCTTTGAATTGGAAGTAGTGATGAAATGTAGAGGTACATAGATAATTCTCAGGTGTCATGAAAGAGTATAAACTTTTAACTGTTACCCTGAAGCTGAACATATATCTAAATACATATATACACTTTGTTAAAATGTCATACTCCTAGAGTGCTGTGAGCTTCACAACATTAAGTAGTGTTTGCTTTAGCATCCTTTCTGTAAGGAGGGGTGGTTTTGCTCTGCGTTCCAGTTAACTTCCTGAACAACAACAACAACAACAAAACACTACAAGATTTGACTCACCATTCTTGTAAAATGACAGTTTTAGCAGAAGGTAACTGGGGCTTCGTGGTGGGGAACTGGTGGTAGAGTGTGGAGTGGGAAGCTGCTTTGTTTTGCTCTGCCAGGCTTTAAACTTCAAAAAAACCTGATCGGCAGCTACCTGTTTTGCCTACTCTTGACTGAAACAGAGATATGAACTGTAGATATCAGTCTAATTTCAGATCCTTAGCAAAAAACTGGTAAAGCCATACACTGCCAGAAGGACAGCGTTGCCCTTTCTACAGGTACAGGATCAGATAAAGGTGATCTGAAGAAAGTGATCTGCTTGTATACAGCAATCCCTCCCTACACACTTGTATGGGAGTTCTGTATGTTTATCTTGGGGGCTGGACTTACTTACTTAACAATCTTTTCACAATTTCCAAATATAACAACTTAAATAATGTGATAAAGACCATATGACCATGTAAAAGAAGACTTTTCTTTGTACCAGATGTAATAAAATAAAATACCGTAGGCAGGGAATATGACAAATTGACCAGAGCATGGTCACACAAGGGGATCATATACCTGAACAAAAAGTAACTTGAGACCAAGAGTTTCTTTATAAGCTTTGGAGATGGAATCATGGATGACTCAACAGCCTGAAAAGCCTTAAAAAAGAATCAGTGTTCTGAAATGAGACACCACCAACTCTACTGAAACCTATCATTTTTGTGACTCTCCAGTCATTTATTGTATGTGGCATTCACCGAGCCTGAAAGAGTCTCTACTTTGGTGATTTTTTGTCGTACCTTTCTTTTAAGAGTGATCAAAGAGAGGAAAATATCTAGAAGTAAAATACTTTTAATCTTGTAGCATTTTCTTTGTGCATGAGAAAGGAGATTTCATTATTTCCTATATTCCACACCCAAACTTGATAGATTTACGTTTGAAGCATCTACATTCTTATTATATTTTCTAAACAGAGGAAAATTTTTTTTACAAGTTTATTCCAGTTTTACACTGTTACAATTTCTGAGAATTAGTTTCTTGAGAACTAGAGTAATGCCAAAGTAATAGATGGGGTTTAAATGGTGCTAATAAAATCCCAAATGGAAAATAGTGAATTTCCATTCTGCACAAGGAATCTTCCAGGTATGGATAAGCCATGCTGTGACTGTAGAGGTAGTTGTTTTGGCTCCACGTACGCTAGTTCAAGAAAGCTAATAAGCATGGGATCACCTTAGTTCTGGAACAAAACCTAACCTGGATTTTATCTTTAAATTATTCCAAACTCTCTTTCTCTAACTTGTAACTGTAGAAGAGCTGAGACAAGTGCAAACTCACACACTTTAGTCAAATGCATGGCCAACATGAGTTTTCACTACATAAAGACAGGCTAAACCCCTCAGTAATCTCCATAAACACCAGTACATACTTTTCATACTAATAAAAAAAATCAGAGTAACCATATAATTAATCTAAAAGATACATCTAAACACAAACTACAAAAATCAGAGGAATGGTGCAACTGGTTATATTATTTAGAAAATCCACACAGGCACAGAGTAAACATCCGTGAATGAAAATTAAATTACACGTTCAGCGTAATTCTGAACACCAAAAATTAATTTCAGCTACTGACAGTTGCAATTTTCCCATTGTGCTCAGTTATTTTTATAAATTTTCAGAAGTAATTTCAAAGGTATAGGAAGGAAACAAATTTTCAGTGTGGGAATTCAAAATCCAGTGGTTGTCTTCCTCTGGACTTGTTACTCAGAACGGTCTGCATCCTATACTGTGCATTCCAAAATGCACTCCAAGATGACCAAAGGGCAAAAATCAATGATGAACTTTCTTAACAAGCACGGAAATCTACTCCATCCCCTCTGCAATTTCAGAACTACTTAATTTCCAAACTCGTTGAAAGATACAAGAAAGACGGGACATGCAAAGCCTGTGCTTTTACTGCTATGCAATAAAAGCATAATGAGCTGATCATTTAGGGCCTGATAGAAGCTCACCGAAGTCAATATAATCCTTTCTGTTGATTTCAATGGCTTTTATACCAGGCCCTTAAATAGACTGTTAAAACATCTGAATGAGTGATTTTGGCTCAGTACCATCGCACCCTCCCCGATTCAGTGATTGGTATTTGTTGGTGATTTGGCAAATCCGTTTATACATGACACAGCAGAAAATACAAAGTTCAGAACAGCACTTTATCAGTCAAAATCACTTGCCTGGTGTTAGACAGTTAAGACTATTAAGCACTGGCTGCTAATTTCAGCCAGTCAAATGTTGTTGCAAATGAAAGATGAAGCATTGCATGAAGCCATGCTAAAATGGATAGAAGGATGGTTACTTACCAACGGGGCGAGCTGTTGACATTACAATGGTGTAGTGAGAACATAAAAAAGAAATTAAAAAAAAGAAAAGAATATCTGTCAGAATGCATGACGTGTAATGTTACCTTCTACTATGGATACTGCCATGATTTCTAACCCCTCAAATGACAGCCTAAGCAAAATATTTACTGTTGTTAGCCACGTGCCACTATTAGCACGTTTACTTGAGCATAGCATCTCAACAAGCTGACTGGAACCGTTCTCTGAGAAACATTTTTATTATCTTTGCATGCCATCATCAAGTATCATTGTTAATGCCTGATAAAAGAAAAATTGCATTGCATTAGCACAAACTTTTAGCTCCCGATGAACACATCAATTTAAGCTGCAGACTGCCAAATGTCATGCCAGTAGATGCAAGGCGTTTGCTTTCTGAGTCAAATGCCAATTGAATTTTAAGCACGGCCAGTCAGTACAGCAGTAAGGGCTCCAGAAAGCCCAGGACAGTTTTTTTTTTTCATTCAATAGTGGACATGAAAGCTTAGAGCACACTGCTTCTTCCTCAACTGAGAGTGCTGATGAAAATATAACAAGCAGGCTGAAATGGCCGCAGGGATTTCAACCCAGAACCTCCCAAATTACTGCTTAGATACCTTCTACTTCCTAAAAACATTGCTGCTGAATGATCGACAGGTTAATACTCTTTCAGGTTGATATCAAGATTGAAAGCTGCTGCTGCAACAAGTGATTTCTTGATTATAGCAACAGCCCTTCATTATACGTGTGCTGGGGAAGAGGGCTGTCAGTCCCTCTGTTATTAAAATATAGACATCTCCTTTCAGAAGAGGTGAAAAGTTGGACATAAACTGGAATCCAGGTTGCATCTGGTTAGGTGAGAAAGCAGTAGTTACACATTTCTAAACAGCAGCACAATTTAAAAAATAAAGAATAAAAAAAAATCTTTCTTCTTTTTCAGAAGTTAACCAGCTCTGTATGTTTATGTGCAGGGTCAAAATTAAGATATGTAGATTCAGAGGTAACCCAGTATGGAAGGAGTCTTAGTTCTCAACCTGTCAATGGCTTTATCCTTTCTTTGGCATACCCATTTCATTTAACTATTTCAAACCTGATGCCCTTTCTCATCCATCATCTGTTTTAACACTGTATGACCTCTACTATTAAGGACATATTCCTTCTGCAGCGAGATAAGGAATAAGTGTGATGTGCACCTTTCCAGGAGAGGGTATGAAGGCTGAGCCTTCAGGGACACCAACTGCATCCACACCCCCTCTTTTGAGAAGATGGTGCCATGAAACAGGGAGCTAAGGTTAATGCTGCTGTTTTCAGGTTTGCAGCTGTAACTGCACAACACCTGCAAGGACCAAGGCACTCTTGTAAATTCTGAAGTGCTATGCTGTTTTGCTCCTCTACATGATGAGTGGTTATCCAGTTTCGGAGAAAACTGGCAGAAGTTTAAAAATTCAGAATTAAGGCTTCCTTGATTAAAACAACCATTGTTCATTGTTCCTTTAAAGTCAACAGGCATTTTCCCAAACCTTTGTTTGCAGAAAATTCAGAGTAATAAGTTTCTCCATTGAATTTCGTGGCTTTTCTCATTTTCTGTCATATCCTGAACATTTAATATGTTTATAGTACTGTGGCTTCCATTGTGTTGGATAAACACTATGAATTTGACTATAAATGACAAACCCAGGGGGGAAAAATACCCAAGATAATGAAAACTTGCCTTTACTGTAGGAGAATCGATTAAATTATATATTTCCTCGGGTTTTTTTCACCTTAATTTCATCAAGTTCAAGCTTCAGTGATTTCAAAGGATTTTGTGCTTGGTTGTAGCTATTGTTTATAACTCAAGTCCAGGTAGCAAATCTGAAAGGCTTGCTCAGTAATGTATAGAGTGGACACAGTTCTAGGAGTGTTTAAAAACTACCGAATTAGTTGCCAGATTTATTGGATGCCGGGATTCTGCCTGTGACAAAGGAACAGAGCGAGAATATTTCTGGGAGTTCACTGTAGTGACTATTTTTCTCACGCTACAAAACAGAAGAACAATTGCTTACACAAGCACATAGCAGGTAAATCTACTTCTTCAGCCTAAAATGGGAAGAGCTGCATTATCACTTATTGTCTAAAATGAACACTGAGGTAATATTTCAGCAGATGGATTATCACAATACTCTCTTTTCTTTGTTATACACCAACATCTACCCCCCTCTACAAAGCCACTCAGTGCTTTTTTTCCCTTTGAATTCAGCAAATTAAACTGAACTGTGTCCATGCATTAAATGGATGGAAATGGAAGCTGGCCTCTTGGGTCAGTTGACCCCGGTTCTAATAAAGCAATCCATTGAGACTTTGAACATTTGATTTAATGTGTATGAAAAGAGAAGAACAGATAAAGCTAAAAATGTTTTTATTAACCTTTCACAGCTCTACTGAAAACCGTCAGCATGCACCACTAAACTGTGAAATAGTGCCTGCATGATATCCATTGTGCCAAATCGCTGCTTATCTTTTGGAATGAAGTAATAAGTATTATATTCTATTTACTCATAGGGAAATATTACCCTAAAAACTTTTTCTCTCCCCATAATCTTTAGCATGTCTGTTTCTACTGTCACAAAAGACATTTTGGCAATTCATAATTCTACTGATCTCAAAACCTCTTTAACACATCACAAAGCAGCACATAAACACTGAGTGGATACTAGAGACCAAGAATATTTTAGGAGAGGATATGTTAGTCTTTACCTTGTAATACTTACAAAATTTAGTTAGGATTTTCTTTTTCCTTTGGCTGAGGTTTTTCTTTCAGATAAAGAGTAATGGCAAAGAGTTTAAACACATAACAGTAGTATCTGCATATGTTTGGCATTAATAACCGTAGTTACTTACTATACTCCTTAAACTTATTAAAGAAAGGAGTGTGAATAATAGCCTAAACATATTGAAGTTTATGGCCTTATCTAGTGCTTGGTTATGCATATATATGCATTTGTTCTTCAATGAAAAGACATTGGAACAGGTCTTTAACTGCAGGGAGATCCTATCCTATTGAAGTAAATTAAAATTTTGCCTGAGAGATGAACAGGACCGGGACCTCACCTCTGCTGTAAATCAGTGCAGCACTCACAATTGCAAAGGGTATGTGAAACCCACACAAAGCCAAGTAAGGATGTATCCCATTTCATCAGAAAGTGATTTATCCATACAGGACACATGCCCTCCCTCTGTGGGAACACTCACCTCGCACAGTGAGGGTAGCAGAAGCATCCACTTTTCCAACTCGGTTCTCAGCAATGCACGTGTATGTTCCTTCATCTGTGCTCATGGCTTTCTTAATGCGCAAAGTGTAGTCATCTTTGATGTCATACCTGTGTAACAGAAAAAGAATGTGAACTCTTTCTGTCAACAACAGAAAAGAAGCAAAACTCTTACCTTGAGTATGCCAGTCTGAATGTATTTTGGAGCCAAGTTTGGAAGATAAATTATTATCTAACATTAGATAATTCCACCCAGCATTAATCTTCGTGACATTTTTATTGCATTCTGCATTAGTTAGAAACTTTACATAAAATTAGTATTGCTATGTTCAGTCAGTATTAGGGCTTTATTAATAATATCATTCACTTTGTCCTTGATCTAGAGCAATAAGATAAAATTAAGCTATCAGACATCAGTTATCAATACATGACAGCTCAGGTTTATCATGCCTTTAACTACGTGAGCCACACATTCTACCTTTTGCTGATTTGGAAATTTCATTTTATATATGATTTTTCTCTATAGCAGCAACCCCTTAGGGAAACAGTGAGCATGTTGGTAGGATCTGACACTACACAATTACAAACAATAACAAATATATTTAAGCTCCGGAAGGTGACATTTATTGAAGAGGTACATTAAAGGAGATTTATCAATTTCAGAGAAATACTACCAGATGATTCATTAAGGGTGGGCAATAACATTTTCTCTTTCTTAAAAGAAATGAAAAACAATTAAATTATGCTTTGCCCATTTCTTTTATTTCTGCTGTTGTAATAATTCTAGCCCTACAAGGATGTATAAAACTTGAAATAATACAAAGTACTTCAGCACGCAGTGAGCATTCATTCTCAAGGCATTTAGAGTGCTTACACCTAGAAAAAACATTTTCAGTTAAATTGTTATTGTCCTGCAGAAGTCAAGGTTAAAAACTATTTCAGGCTCTGATCCAAAGCACAGTAAAGTCAATGGGAGACTTTATCTTGTATGAAATTTCTTTGGCTCCCAAATTAAGAAAAGCCTGGTTTTCAGCACGGATATTTTATTCTTGAAATACTTTCTTATCAAATTATTTTCAAAAACATTTCTTCTAGACACAATAAGTCCATGATACGTTAATTACGTCACCTTGAATCTTTAGTGAGTTAGCTTCACATTCACATGTATGAAATAGTGAAATAGGAACATGAAACTCTAAAGAAAGATTGAGATTTCAGGAGACATGAGTACCCTTTCTCTCTGTATACACACTCATGACATACCTTCAGAAACAACTACTTTTTCTTCTCTTTGTTATACAGTAAAGACCTTGTGGACTTGTTTAACAAACCAATTGAAATTATATGGAAGAGCACTCTTAAATGTTTTGATGAATAAGAATGTAATACAATTAGTTACAAGGGTGTTGTTAGGTTCCCAAACATTCATTTCTGTCTACAGAATATATACTGCTATTGATTCCATTAGTATAGACTTGTAGAAAGAGCACTGTGTGCTAAAGAGACTTTAAAGCATTTTACCTCAAAAGCTCCTATATGTTGAAACTTTTAAAGCTCATTACATCAATTAAGCATTACTAGCAATTCCAAGAATAAAGAGAAGTCAAGACAATTTTTCCCACTCACAATGCAATACAGCTTCATTCTATATTCAGCAAATCCATTCTGTTTGTTAGCACAAAATGAATTAAAGATGACCAAACTGAAGCTACCCATTCTGTCAGAGATAAATATAAATACATATAATACCTCCTTTCTTAGAGGTTACACTTAATTATATGTATATGTAGTACTTTAGGTTTAACTAATGAATAAGAGGGGAAGAACAGATGCCATGGCAAACATCAGAACTTTTCAGGGACATTTATTTTTTGCTAGCATAGTACCACTAGGGAAGGGAGAAAAGGTTATGACACTGGAGAACTTAATACACAGTTTCTGCACCAGTACAGATCTATTGCAACCACACTCAACAGCCATACGCAGTTGAGGCACATTTCCTCCTGACTGCTCACAAATTATGTTGTTTTGCACGCTGTGCTGTACTAGTCAATGGCAAACAGAAAACACTGCTTTCCTAAGAGAGGAAAGGCAAATTTTCTCCTTTAAAAATCTCAAGAATATGATAACAGTATCCCACAATGATGGAGCAGTTATTTGTCTTTGGCAACCACAGAGTTGCAAACAACAGAGAACGCTTATTTTCTTGGCATGAGGCCAGCCCTAGGGGATTAAAAATATAAAGTTGTATTCAGCTCCTGTAAGATGAGAAAACTAAGATCATTTCAAATATAAATACGAGCTGGATACAGGAATCACAGTTATCAAGCTGGGCAACAATTAGCCATTTATTTCATTGCTTTTTTTTCTTTTTTTTTAGGACAAATAACATCCTTGTGGTTCACTTATTGCTGTGCAGAATAAAAAACTGACAGGCAGTGGGACTGTATCTGACTGAGTGGCTGCTCGAACTGGGGTGTAGGCAGCCTGGGACAGGGTCCTCCAGTCTGCCGTGGGCTGCAGCTGAGTCGCTCTTCTTCATCTCACCGATGTGCTGGTGTGGGCATGCCAGCCAGCTGCCTTGGAGGCTTCAGCAGTCTTTATGCTTGCACCTGCCAATCATGCAAATTGTGCAAAGGCTGCTGGGGGAACGAGCCAGCTGCATGGCATGCCAGGACGCAGAGCGAGGATACAGCCACCACGGCCCACTTGGGTCGTGAAATGGAGGGTGGCGTAAACATGTCACTGTCATGGCCCAGTTATCAATTACTCCAAGGATGGGTCCAGCTCTCCCAGTCTGCTTCTCCAAAAAGGCCATACTGGGTTTCTGGACCACCCTGACAGAACTTGCCATCTAGCAATTAGAATCATACACAGATGGACCCATGGGATATTATAACCATCTGCTGTCCTGAAGTATTGATACGCTGCCCCTCAGTCATCTGTTCCACCCACACCACCCCCAGAAGTCACCATGGTTCAGTGAAGAGCTTTGACAGATGAAGGAGGCAGGAAGGAGAGAGGAAGAAAACTGGCTTTCAGCCTGATCCACAGCAGCACAAGGAGCTTGTGTGAGAAAGGGACCATGAAGTAACACAGAGTGAAACCTGAATATGTTTTCCATTTTTTAGGCATCCACTTGCAGAGTCTTAAAGAGTGTCTTCTCTCCTCTCAGTCCCAGAGCCTTACATCCCCACAGCAAGATGTTTCCACCTTGGTTTCTGGAGAAGTTCACTCTCATCTGCATCAGTGCCATTGATCACTTAGGAATCAGCATCAGGGCCCTCTGACTGCTAATACCATTTACAGACAGAGGTTCCCAACCTCCTGGGTTGATGAAAACGTGGCAGAAAACCAGAGCATACTGGCTAAATTGCCCTTAATGTTGCCAGTGCACTAAGAAGGCAGTGCCTTCAAAATATGTGCAGTGTCAAGAAACACCTTCTGACATATTGCCCAAATATTGCTGACTCCTAGCCAACTAATGCCAACATTCAGCAGAAAACGTAGTGCGTCAGACATCAGCTTCACATGTTTATGGCCATCTAATTGATTTTAAGTACTTCTCTTAGTTAAACATTTGGAGGTGCTTAACCTTTCAGTTTAACTTAGAGTTCAGCCACCAGGCTGAGCTGGGAGAGGTGTTTTAAACAGCCAGTCAGTCTGTGCCTAGATATAAACCAGCCACTTTTGGGCACCACCTTACATAATGTCTGTTCTACCAGTAATAGAGCAGGTCTGTCTTTAATTAACCAAGAAGGAACGAGGGGGGGAAAGGGGGGAAAGGGGACTGGAAAGGAAGAAAGAAACAGAAACAACAAGCAGATGAGGAAACACTGCTGGTGAGGAAATTCTAATAGAAATTGGGTGATTTTGAGTGAAATCTGGCAGTCTCTGGCACATATGAATGCATTCATTGTTGCTAGTTTTGATTAATGACAGTTGTACAATAGTGTGCTGACAGTCACTGCCATACAGACACGAGGGTTTTTTGATATGAAACACTGCTGAAAATGCAACCCAATCAGATTTGGCCCCTGAACAACATGTGCTATCATCACTGTACCGTGAATTGAGATTGATTGGTAACCAGCTGTGACAAAGTGGGAAAAAGAGCCTTGTCTTTTTCAAGAAAAGAAAAGAAGAAAAATAAAAAACTGAATTGTGTCAAAACCATTACCATCTGCTCAACCAAATAACAAATTAAACAAAACACATTAACTGTTTTTAAGTATCACAAATTAATATACTGAGGTTGGATTCATGCATTGGCTTAAGCATCTAAGAATAATCTTGAATTAAACCAGTTTTGTCATTTTTTCCCCACATTCAAATGTCTATCTGTCCATACTCCGCCACCAATCTTCCATGGTTATCAAACAGAAAACCCCCAAGATACCCAATACATTACTGAACTTAGAGAGATTTAGTAATATGTGGGTTGTTTTTTTTTTTTTACCATTTGACATGTATTTTACTTCACAGAACCCTCAGATTTCCAGATTTTTAAATACCCATGTGCAGCTATGCTCAAGAATATGTGCACCTCTCCGTCTTTCGCATGCAGAGATACCAAAACTGTGTCTGCAGCTGGAGTCATTACATTTCTAGAGATCCAAGTACATCCAACTGGTAATACAAGGATGCTCTTGCTTCAGCTGTGTATTTTAAAGTTCTGAGACTGCATTACAACATCAGTTCAACAAATCCAACTCAATAAGATATAGTTCTTGCAAAAGGGAGTTTACAAGAGAAAAAGTCATATCTTAACTGTTGTCAACTGATGTCACTGGCCTCAAAAAATTTACATTGATTTATACCAGGCACTTATTTTCTTCTAAAACATTGCTGCAAATAAATAAAGAAATTTTAAAAAAATATCAGAATCTTTGTATGTAGGCTTTCGTGTTTTTTAGAGATGGCACAAAAATTACTTTGCTTTATTTTCTGTTGCCTGTTTGCCAGGCTATTTTGAAAACACACACAAAGCTTCAAGATTACTCACAACATCAATGATTAGGGAGCCCAAATAGAGAGATGCTACTGGCCAAAACCAGAGTAAACAGGAGGTAGTTAAGGAGGCTTAAGCTTCTGTCTCCACTTCTATTTTGTGGTGCTGGCACTTCAGCTCTCAGCATAGTGCCACAGCTTTTCACTGGCTCCTAGGCTATTGGTGCCAGATGGAGTGAGCCATAGAGAAGCTGCTGTGAGGTAGGAAGCATGAGCTCTTTACCTGCTTCAGCTTTTTGTGATCCAGAAGCAGATCAAAGAGCCTCCATTCTTATCAGTGATGCAGCTACCCCTACTTCCAGCTCCCTTACAAGAAATGTTTGGGTGTTTTCACTTCCATCCTATACATTGATAAGTGGAAGAAGAAAGAGGCACAAACCTATGAGAGGGACAGCTTTCTGAGGCAAAGGAAAAGGATCCTCTGACTATTTTTCCCTAGTAAAACCTGAAAGAGTATAAACACATGCATTTGTGTACATTGGTCTCAAATTACTCTGTTGCACTTCTGAAATCAGAGCTGTTTCTTGATGGGTGGCTCTAAGGCATTGCTTACAGCTAAGATAAATTGAGCTACCAGGGAGCTATCCCCAAGGAGCTGACAGGATGGCTGTCACTCAAATCTACATGTCCAGATTCCCATTTATTCTTTGGCTATGCCATTCATGACAGAGAAAGGTGTAACACAGTGTGACATTACCTGAACGTGACATTACCTTGAATTTCTTAGTGCAAGGTATATATGTCACATAAATTGGTTCACTGCCCTTATTCCAACAAACCAGAATAAGAACTAAGTAACAGCTTAGTGGCTCGTGATGTTCAGTGGTCACAGTGGGATTGAGTGCATCCTTGGTAAGTTTAATAACGATGCTGAGCTGTGCAGTGCAGTCAACAGACTGGAAGGGATGCCATCCAAAGGGACCTTGACAGGCTTGCGAGGTGGGCCTGTGCAAAACTCATTAAGCCCACTGAGGCCAAGTGCACATGGGACGGGGCAATCCCAACCACTGTTTAGAGAATGGATTGAAAGCAGCGCTGAGAAGAAGGACTTGGGGTGTTGGTTGATGAGAGAAGCTCAACATGAGCCAGCAATGTGTACTTGCAGCCCAGAAAGCCAACCATATCAAAAGCAACGTGATCAGCAGGTCAAGGGAGGTGACTGCCCCTCTGCTCTCGTGAGACCCCACCTGGATGGAGTACTGCATCCAGATCTGGTGTCCCCAACATAAGAAGGACATGGACCTATTGGAGCAAGTCCAGAGGAGGGCCACGAAGATGATGAGAGGGCTGGAACACCTCTCCTAAGAAGATAGGCTGAGAGAGTTGGGCTTGTTCAGCCTGGAGAAGGCTCTGGGGAGACCTACTAGCAGCCTTCCAGTACCTAAAGGAGCCTACAGGAAAGCTGGGGAGGGACTGTTTGTCAGGGAGTGTGGTGACAGGACAAGGGGTAATGGCCTTAAACTGAAAGAGGGTAGATTTATATTAGATATTCAGAAGAAATTGTTTACTGTAAGGGTGGCACAGGCTGCCCAGAGAAGCTGTGGCTGCACCCTCTCTGGCAATGTTTGAGGCCAGGTTGAATGGGGATTTTCTGTTCTCACAGAGGGTGTCCGTGCCTGTGACAGAGGGGTTGGAACTAGGTGGTCTTTGAGGTCCCTTCCAAGCCAGGCCATTCTGTGATTATACAATTCTGTGAATACTACATCACTATTTTGATTTTCTTAAAATATACTAATAGCAAGTTTTGCTTTGGTCCAAAATCTTTTATGTCTTGTTATGAGGAGATTCTAATGTTTTATGGTGGACACTTTCAATTGCCATAACATAAACCACAAACTCACACTGCACTGTGCCTTAAACTGAAGCATTCAATGCAATGGTCTAAACCTCATAGAAGCTGTTTCTAACAGTTACATCCATTGGACCAACACTGTGAAATTGTACCTGTGTCCAAGAAAATGGTACTTTCTAACTTCTCTGGAAGCATTACACTCCGCAGTACACATAAACATACATACATGAATGCACATAACTGGTGCCTCATAAAATAGTAGCCACATGCTCAGAAGAGTCCCAAGAAAGAAATGAGACTGTGTTTTTTTTTTTTTACTCCCATTGAAATAAACACATAGATGGTAAGAACAAAGCCTATTTTGGGAATCAAGGACTCAGTAATTTCTATGTAAAGTGATGCAGGCTCCATCTTTCACCTCTACATCTTTGTTTGCACAGAGAAGTACACATAGGGAATTACTACATGATAATTACCCAAAATGGCCTTCTGATTTGATTTGAGTTGCAGACAGAGCTCCACATTTCAAAAACTGGAACATCGGTGGAAGTATGAGCTAAGAGACCATGTAATGACTTGGCATGGAGACCTATCCTCCTGTCACCAGAAGTAGTCCTTTCCCTCACAGATGAGACACATTTGTCAGGCGTTTGGAGAGATCTGTGTTAGTAATGCCCATGTCATAAATTCATCTATCAGAAAAGCACCCTTGATTCTTAGGGTTATCTGCTCAGCACATGCCACTGAAATTAATTCTAAGGAAATGGAAAATACTGGTTCTGTCCATTTCTGCTTTTAAGAAATGGAAATGATACTGCAAGGACTGGAACACAGTGAGAATATTTGAGCCCAGACTGGTATCTTGCACTCACTAAATATGGCTTGATGCACTTTTATTTTTTTTACCAGAAGCACAGAGATTATGAGTTCTTTGAAATAATCAGAATTTGTGTTGGCCTGTCTATTATTATTTGCCTTAAGCATGATGAATGATTACGATAAACTTCTTAGAGAACTGAAATATTTTCTAATCTGTATTTTGAATCAGTAACCAAACTTGAAGAGGTATTTAAAGATGAAGTCATGTTAATGTTTTAATGAAAGTGGTTCAATATTACAGTTGAGCCAGAAGTCATATTATTAAAAAGTACATTTTGCTAATGTTAAGTCATAGGACTTAACAATAGAAGCTGGAAAGTAGTTTTTAGGGTTAGAACTTTAACCTTACAGCATTTTCTCTGACAGGATTTTTTTTTGTTTGTTTTTAACTGAGATGCCAACTTTTGTATCTCATGCAGGGATGGCATTGGGTTGGAAGCACAAGACATCACTGTGGAGAAGCCATTCCAGTAGCATTTACAATGCTGTGGTCTAAGCTCTTGAATCTTACTCCCACTTGAATGTAGCTACCAACTCTCCTGAGGGCTTTATGAAAAAACTGTATGGATAACCATTTTTACTTTTTCATTTTATAATTTCAACAGTAATTAAACTAATAGTGAGCTTAAACTGTTTAATATCCTTATACTTTTCAAGAAAGGAGGTTGCATCAATATTCTGAAATTTATAAATACATAGTATAAACTGACTGAATACTACACTGACATAGTATACTCTGCTTTTCTGATGCTAAAGAAATACTCAAGCAACAGAAGAGGGACTCTGAGTGAAATTCTACATTGTTTTCTTAGGTATCCTTCCTGCAAGACCATTTATTTACTGCAGTCTTCTGTGAGAGGAAAATTCTGAGAAACTCATATTTGAGGCATTATATTTTGTTCTGGAATTCTGCTAGTGAGTTCATTAATTCTCTGAAATATAACCATTTTAGGATGTTAAATAAGAGTGAATAAAAAAAATAAAACATTCTCTTGTGACCATCCTATTTCAAGTGTGCTGCCAGTGATCACTTCATAGATCACCAATGGTTCACACAGCATAAAGAGAAAACATGTAGGCAGGACTGCTTGTTGACACAATCCTTTTATGGTGGAGTTGTAAAGCTATTTTCCCAACCTTGACCCTTATGTAAGCAACTGGAGACTGTTTTCATGCATCCACAAACAGACTGCCTGAAACAATAGCTCTTCTTCAGCTCTGTGGTGAGAACTGACACTTAACATGAAGCCAATTTAAATGTCAGTGTTATTAACCACTTCTCTGCTGATCAGCCTACAGAGCCATGCATCTAACACTTTTGCTCACAGCATTTAATATTCCATATTGAATGGCAGATAACTACCAGGTTAGACTATAGACCTCTGGGGTGACTGTGGGATGATGTGTTTACAGGACATTATTCAGTGCCATGCCTTCAGGGATTTTAAATGTCAAAAAATACTCTAATTTACACTTTCACTTGGCCATGTTTTCCTCAGAAAACTGTAAGGAATACTTTCAAACTTACAGTACAGGAAGTGATCACTGACAGGCAAAAATACGAACCAGAGAAGAGGGATCCTTAACCAAAAGAACTAACAGTGGGGGTACCCTGTCAGCACTGTACATCATCTCAATGCTATGTACACAAAAATAAACCAGCCCCTGCCTCCCTTTCATCCCTCACCACCTGCCTATCACAAAATCACATCTCTGGTTTTACAGAGGGAGTTTTCTCATGTCATGCACCATAACAGACAGAAAGATGCTTACACTGCACTCTGCTGAAATCTGCCTGTGTTCAGTTAGGCTACAGACCCTCTGCAAGTTGCACTGCAGCTCACCCTGTGCCAGACGTGCTGTATTGAGCCCAAGATAACAACATCCTCTACAAACCACCTCCTCTCCCTCCAGATGTTTGTAAGAATACAAGTAGCATATTAAACCTCTTTCTTTCACTGTCTCCTTTTGACAAGCCATTAAGAACATCCAATCTTCTCCCCTATGCTCCTCATAAAGGGACTTAATCTCTCCTTGATGCTTTAGCTTAGGAAACAAAAGATGGGCATGCAAATCATATTGGATCTAACCAGAGGTGATGAATAGTACACGTGACACATCTAATATGAAAAACATCCTTTTTCCCTGACCCTTTATTTAAAACCGTTAATTGTTATTAATTGCAACACAAATTTGCTGATGTAACCAAAGATTATATCCATTACACTACTAAAACACATTCTTTACTCTAATTAATTTTCAATACACATTAGAATGCATTTTGTTACAATCTGCACAGAGATTAACTCGACCAAAGCACACAGCGCTGTAGTGTTATTAACTCATATTTCACTGAAAGGTCATTCTCCCCTTGGTTGTATCTAGAGGAGGCTGTAGTTAAATACCTCACTATCCCATCCACAGAATATAAATAGAACTGTGTAGCACCATGTTTATTCTTAAAAATTACTCTCTGTGACTTACAGGGCCTTATCCTGCGATCATGGAGATACGAAAAAGCAGAACCTGTCTGGCTATCAGGCCCTTTCTGAATCTCCTCTTTTAAAAAAATCTAATTTTTCCAAGTTTATTGGGATAAGGTTTGCTGTCAGTAGCATTTAAATCCATTTCAAAGATTTTCACCTGGAAGAGAGTGGAAACATACAGGTACCAGAAGTGTGACAGACAGTATTGGTGCTCAGGCTATGCCTATGCGACTAGTAGTCAGGCACAAAGAGGCCGGTCTTAAAATCATAGCAAGATTAACATCTACACAGATTTTTGATCCTGGAGCTAACTTACATCTTAGATTAAGTTAAGTCTAAACTCTTGCCTGCAGTTATAGTTAAACCTCAGTGTCTGTCACTTAGAGCAGTTAATCAAAATAAATATAAAATCCATGGATCTCAGCAAATGACAGTCCTTTCACATGTTTAAATATATGGTTAATTTTCAACAACAGAAGAGAATGCATTCTCCCAAATAATTTTTAATGAATATCCCTAATCTTTAGTAATTAAGAAATATAACTTTGCTGTTTATGATTTACTTTGCCGTGTGTCACCGCTCCCTTTCATTTAAGAACCTACAATCTCTTAACACTTAGCAATACACTTTGTGTAAACTACACACCATTTTCATCCTCAAGCATCACTCTTGTTTTTTCTGCCCCCAGTCCCATCGCATGGGTGGCACATAAAACAAATACCTCTTCCCACTGGTTCAGTTGCCACTTTTCATCTCTAGTACAATATTCATCTAATCAGACAGTGCCTGTAAACGCAACTTACAAGAGCAGATTGTAATTTCATTAAAGATGTATTTACTGAGCTAAACCAGCTGTTCTGGACAAGAATTTAAAGAAAAAAAAAAAAGCCCATGTGATTGCTACTCAGTCATTTTTAAGGCAAGTGAAAAATACATTTGCTGAGCTAACCTCACTCTCGGAAAGAGCTGGCACTGCTAGCTTCTTCTGTGTAAAAGGTTTAAACAGTTATTATACTGTGTCATAAATTTTAACTTGTAATTGAAAATCTCTTCACTTCTTAAAAAAAAAATCTGTATTACTTGCTGTGCAATTACTGACTATGCAGCTGCTCTCTTCGGCTTCGCTAGAAAATTTGAAGACATGAAACGCTGTACAAACCTTATTCAAACGTTATTAAATTGCTAGTCATAGATTTGTCACTCTCATACTAGAGGCTCTCAAATAGTATCACATTTTCCTGTTACCAGGCCTAAAAAGAAGGAAATTGATCCAGGACGTACCGAGTCCTTCACCAAACAAGAGAATCTCAGCTCCTTAGTAGGAAAGTATAATCTCTATTTAGGCTGAGCAGATAAAGGTACTTGAAGACATGGGTGGAAAAAGACCTAAATGTATAAATACAAATTTTATTTATTTTTCAATAATTCAAGTCTACATTTCATGAAGAAGGGACTGACCACTTGGGAAGATTACAGGAATGCTGTCAGGATATGCAGGGATGAAACGAGAAAAGTCAAGGCCTCCTTGGAGTTAGACCTAGCAGGGGACATGAAGGTTAACAGGAAGGGTTTCTTCAAGTATGATGGTGGCAAAAGCAAAACTAGGGAAAATGTAGGCCTGCTTCTGAATGAGGCAGGTGTCATGATGACAGAGGATGCACAGAAGGTGGAGTTACTGAATGCCACCTTTGCTTCAGTTTTTACTGCTCAGGCCAGCCCTCAGGGGGCTAGAACATCTCTCTTACAAAGAGAGGCTGAGGGATTTGGCATTTGCTAGCCTAGAGAAGACTAAGGTAGGATCTTATCAATGCTTATATATACTTGAGGGGTGGGTGCCAGGAGGAAGGGGTCAGTCTTTTTTCAGTGGTTCCTGGTGACAGGACAAGAGGCAATGGGCACAAACATGAATATAGTCAATTCCACCTAAACATGAGGAGGAATTTCTTTACTGTGAGGGTGACAGACCTCTGGCACAGGCTGCCCAGAGAAGTTGGTGAGTCTCCTTCTCTGGAGGCATTCAAAGCCCACCTAGATGCTGTCCTGTGCAGCCTGCTCTAGGTGATCCTGCTCTGGCAGAGGGGTTCGACTAGATGATCTTTCGAGGTCTCTTCAAACCCCTAACATTCTGTGATTCTGTACTTTTCCCCAAGTTGAGTCTGTTTTGCCTGCAAAGTAATTAGTGAGTGATCGCCCTGTCCTTGTCGCAACCCATGATCTTTTTCATAATATTTTCTCATCCTGTCCTGTTGGGAGTGAGGAAGCAGCTTGGTGGGCACTCAGGAGTCAGGCAAATTAACTTAACCATGTGCGTAGCAGTGAGTCTAAAAATTTGCCTTTCTAGCCTTCCAGCCTTAAGCTTGGTTACATCCCTGTTATTTTTCCTGTGCCAGTTTTTCTGTAACATAAACTTTGTGATCAATTACTTGATCACCTAAATTCACTTCTCACAAATTAGTGAAATGGGACTGTGATGCTGCAACTCTCTTTTCTATCCCTTTGTGTCTTTTAAACGAGGTATTTATGGTATGATGATGAGATTTTAGAATGATTAAAAAAAAACAACACCATGCACCTCTTCTCTGGATCCACAATGCATTTCAAGTTTGGGTCACTGATTCAAAATGAACAGCTTCTGGAAAAAAAGTTTTACACACTCCAGACTCAATGTTATACTTTTTCTACTTTCTGGTGTGGTATCAACTTTTCCAGCAGCAAGGTATTAATTTGTTTGTATCAGTTTAGATTCTAAATAGAACTTTCAGGTCTGAAGAATTTAATTAATTCATCATCACAATAGCGTAAAAGAACTAAGAAAACATAAACTACAACATTTTTTTTTCCACCTGAGCATTCTTATAGCTTTTGTAATTCCTGCCCAAATATACAAAGAAGAGATCCATGATATATACTGAGGTATTTGGAATCTCAAGTCAGGATTTTGGAAAAGTAACATCCTTTGACTTTCTGGGAGACCTATTTTGCATAGTTATTTTCCAAACTTCCTCTAAAAGAACCACTTTAAGTTTTAAAATTCAAAATAATAGACTGTTATTGTTGGTTTAAATCATCAATTCAAAATAGTTATATTTGCAGTAAAGCCTTGTACCCTCAGTATAAACATATGTCCATCTGTTCTCAGTTTTATAAGACTGCTATTCAAAATTTTCTGGGTAATTACATAGACAATTAAAAAAAAAAGGCAAAAAGCAAATTTTACAAAAATAGTCCTATTTTCAAACATACACATTTTTAAAAATATTTTTCTTATTCAGTCCAATTGCAACCAGAGATGCTTACAGTTCACTAGGGACCCTTATAATTAAAACTGTAACAGACTGAAATTATTTTCCAATTATTACTCAATGCACCAATTGGTGGAGCAATACTGTTATATTTATCACTAGAAATTACTGTGATTACTTTTCTCTTTCCTTTTACATATGTCACTAAAAAAAGCTATTCTGGCACTCACCAGGACTAAATAACAGAACCAAAATGCAGACACAAAGTCAGTTTATCCTACTTTGCTATCACACCAAAACTGCTAGGCAGTTTTGAAAGCAATAGTCAAATTAAAAAATTTGCAAGAATTGTTCAAACAGGTACCTGCTATAATTGCTTTGCAATCTAGGGGTGAAGCCAAAAGAAAAATATTGAAAAAATAGAACTATACAGATGTGCAAAGAAGGTCATCAGCTGTAAAACCAGGAAATCGGTATTGAAAGCTATAAGACAAATAGCTGCACAGATCTGGTCAGAAGAAAGGTTTATGTATGTAGGAAGAATAACAAAGGGAATCCCCTGAGGGTTTCATATTTCATTGTAGAAGTTAAAATGTTTAAAATACAGGAGCTCAGAAGCTGAAAGCTAAATTTAGTTTTACCTCAAAAAAGAAAAAAAAACCCCTCTCATTTCATCAAGGAGGAAAAGCTTAGAAATTCTCTTCTTAATTTGTAAAACTGCTATACTATTATTTTCTCATCCATATTTTATATCTGGACAAATTTCTTTGCTTGCATTAAAAAATCCAGGAAAAAAACAAGAGCTTTTCTTTTAGATGCTCCCAGTTCATCTTCCTTGATTAAGCATCATGCAGCAAGGTTCAGAAATTTCTGCTTTTTGGACAGTGAAGACTGATCATGTATCTTGCCATGCAAATGACACATTTTAGAAGAGAAAACATACAGTCCTGATTATTAAAAAGATATTTGCTTTTGAAGTCTAGATGTTAGGCTCTACTAGAGAACTACAACCTATGTGACTCAGGTGGTGGCAACCCACTAACTATATGGGCAGCAGCTTTGGTAGTCCTCTATCACCCGTGGTGGTCTCCAGTGTGGGATTCTGCAAGCTTGCTCCTTCCTCACCCATCCTTGTGACGTTCTGGGAAGCAGATGTAAATGAAGACATACCCCTGCTTTCTGTTTTAAGATGCCAAAACACACTTAATGAAATGTTAAACAGCTGTGTAAAAACACTGTAAAGCACTGTGAGAAGTTTCTGAGCCTGAAGCTGATTACGATCAGAATGTATCTGATGAACCTTTTCTTCTTTTACTTAAAAGCCCAGTGAATTTCTATGCTTCCTATTTAATTTCTTCTTCCTTAGAAATACATCATGAACAAAGAGAAATAATTAGCTCAAAGCACATATTACTATGTTTTCATAGTAAGATGTAAAAGAAAAAGAAGGAACATAGTCATTAAAAAAGACAAATAAAAGTGCAACCTAACTAAAGGCACTGTGGGTTCTACATCTATTACTGTGGCTTATGAGACCTAGAAGTAGATTTCAAACAAGGGAAGCAGCACAGTAGTAGAAATAAATCACAGAAGCACATTGTATTTAGTATGGAATACTTTACATTGCATAGCTAAATATCAAGCAAAGAGAAAAATTCTTCCTGCCATCCAAAAGTCTGCTCTTCAACATAATATTTTGTGTATTACATGCATACCTATTTATCAATATAAGTAGCCAAAGAGCCATGTTATTTTGAATCTAAATTGTAAGTTGTTGGTTTTTTAAATCTAAATCTTTCTATATACATATATATATATTTGTACCTCTACTTATGTAGAAGTGTTTTTTTCTAGATTATGCATCATCACATTAACGTATTTAACTGAAGAGTGGCGTGCTCAGCTACAACATGTCATAGTATTGAGGATGTGGGAACTAAAACAGGCACTCTCCAGTTTGAGTTTTGGGATTTGGTTAAAAGATTTAGAAAGTGAGAAACAAAAGATACTTACCCCAGACACAAATGTGACTAAGTGCTGTGTGACTCCGAGGAATTTTGCCACCGGTTTTCATGAAAGTGTATGTGACTCTAAGCACCTTATTTAGCAAGTGGATGAAGACTGCCAGATAACAGTCTTAACACGTTTTTCACCTTGTTAGAGTGAAGACGTGAGACATGCTGTGATAAAGCAAGCAGACAGCAATGTCTAACTTGTTTTATTAGGCCCAATCCAGTAGTCTGCTCACAGTGCACTTAGCAGGCACTGACACAAACTAGCCACAAAAACCATTGCAGCTCCTTTTTGTTTTTGCTGCTAGTTTGTTCTTTTGTTTCCTCAAGAGGAAGGTTTCTCTTTGAGACTGACAAGACATTAGCCAAAGAGCCAACAAAGCCCACCACTTTGCTTCTAACTCAGCATGCCAGTACAATGGAACAGCCCTGCAACTCTCCAGCCAAGTTTTCTCTCTTTTGATATCAGCATGTTATTATGAAGGCTACTATCACTAGTACATTCCTAAAACACCTTTACTTTTTTCCAGAAAATTCAGCAAATACCGATGTGTTCCCAATACCAGACATCACTTTTCTTCCACAGGAACTCATTTGCTTGGACAATGGAACCCAGGATGGGCTTCCCTGCTCAGCCAGCTCTGGAACAGGTTTTGTAGTGTCAGTGACCAAATGAATCTTGCCCATAATATCAAGTAACAAACGATAAATAGTAGGGAGTGATTCCAGCATGACTCAACAGCTGAAATTTCAAAGTGTGTGGAACATGAAAGTTGTTCTCACCTTCCTCTTGGTAAGTCTGCATCATCTTTCTTCCACCGGACTGTGGGTGTGGGATCCCCCTGCACCTGGCACCGGAAATCCACAGCCTCTTCCTCCAGCACCACTTGGTTAATCGGTCTCCTGAGAAACGTGGGCCGTTCTTGAAAGAGACATTAAAATTCCTTGGTGAGTCAGAGGGTTGAAATGAACACTTTTGACTTTTCAGCATCTTTTTGTTTACCGATTCACAGAAGGAAGAAAGGAGGCTGAGCTCCACAAATTCAGACAAGCGGAACTGATGATGTGTATAAAGAGCTGGGATGATGACTGCCAGGCTGGAGAGGCAGTGGCTGTCGCATTCAGCCCTCCCACAAGAGCTGAGTACCACCAGAAGGAAGCCTGTGCTAGCACTGACTGCCCACCTGCCACACCAGTGAAGGCTCCAAGACCATGCCCTTCTGTGTGAAACTTTTGGTTCCATACTGCTACCTACACAGAGAGTGATTTATAAGCTCCTGCCTGCTCCAGCGATAGATGTAGGAGCCTGCCTTTGGCAATAATCAATACGTTGATGCTTCAGAGTAAAAGGTAAACTCTATGTTATGCATCTTGGGCAATTGTGGACTATCGTACAGAGGTCAGAGCTTCCCTGGTCCCCATTGCTAACTTCACCATGGGAAACTAAATTAAGGTCTGAATGATAAGTTCTGTTTACCCTTGTTATGTTAGCCTGCACGGCTACAAATATTATTAATCATCATAATGTTGTACAGGCCTGCTTAAAATCCAGATGGAAAGGCACAATCTGATCTCAGTTATACTGGTACAAACTCAAAGTACCGGTAATTTCATTTGAAAGGATGTCACTGGGGTTAGTTTCCAAGTTGCCTTTGGATCACATAAATTTTATTCTGTCCTCTCCTAGCCATACCACACTTTTATTGCCATAAATTATTTATGTTAGAGTCAAACCAGTATAAAACTGGGTTCATATGAAGCAGTGTTTCCACGCAAGAAAGGGATTTATTATTAAGACATTTAAAACTGGTTACACACTATGTTTTGTATTTAATTGTCATCAAGTTGAAGGGTATGATGTCACTTAAAAAAATTATTCAAAATTCACACAGATGTAAGCAATACCAGACTCTGACTCAGGCAGTTTGTCTTGATAACTACATAACTGAGTTTATGGGCTGGTTATCCATGTTTATTATATACAAATAACCCACCCCCAAAACATTAAAAGAACATTAATAAGGTTGCAAAATCAAGGCATGCAGCACCTCAGTGCCAGACGTGCCAGAACTAAGACAGTCTGCATGTCCTTTAATCACTCCCTTTCTGTTTATGCCTTATGGAACTGGTTGCAATTATATGATCGCATACTATTTCTTCCCAAAACATCTCCAGATTGTTGGTATTCATTTAATGAGCAGGTGTTTAATATTTTGCTTTAGTTGTACCATTTAGTGGGTGGCCTCCTGTCATACTACTCAAACTTCACTTCAAAGACGGAATTATTAATTTCCTCATGACCTCCATTACACCTATCTTAATGCTTCATAAACAATTCATTTATTTTCATAACTCCTCTCTGAAGTGCGATGGAGATCTAAGAAAGCAAGGTAAAAAATATCTGCTAAATTTTGATGCTCAACCTGAGACACAAAGCTGCCAATTTTTTTTTTTTAAATTCAGCATTAATTTTCTGTGTTCAAAGCTCAGATTCCATTCAGTTCAGTTGCAGCTGATAAAATGTTCACCACTTTTATAAACTAGAACATTAAGTCAGAAAAATATCGAACACAAAACCACCTGTTAATAATTATGTAAATGAGCGACAGCACCACATAGGAATTCCATGATACTAGCAGGGGGACCTACTGGCAAGGAAAAACATTTTTTGTCAGCAGAAGAACAGACATGCTCAAGAATCTATAGCACTTTTCCAGATGATAGAGATAAAAAAAACATGTCTAGCAGGCAGAGATTCTTCTCCACATTTCTCCCAAGCCATTGCGTTTGTCCCACTCCTAGTCCTGACTGGGACCTGCAGGCTCCAGCAGTGTCTGGGCAAGTAAATTCAGTTCAAATCTCTCCCCACACATTGAAACCTCAGTCTTTATTCTGTATTTTAAGTCTGTGCACCAGACATATATAGCCTTCACTGCAGATCCTTGTCCTCAGTGTGCTTCATCAGATTTTTGCTTCCCTGTTCATGTTTGCAGGGCTCGCTGCTACCCTCACCTACATGTCCTGGCCAGACTGTGGCAGTGTCTCAAGTCCAGAGCTCTCCGTTCCAGCCAATGGCTGTGACAGCTCTTTCCAGCTGCAGACTGCTTTGGTACCCAATTTGTCTCCTCCTAGGCCAGGTTATCACTGTGCACAGCTGGAACTCAGCAAGTGTCCATACCCACTCTCCTTTCCAACGTGCCATACTTCTCACTTCTTTGTACCTCACAGTAAACTGACTCTTCTTCACCACGTGTTTGAAATACATTTGAACTGGAGCTTCTTTTCTCTGTGCCACCCAGATAGAGCCCAACCACAACATTAAAGCAAGAAAAATCAGTTAAAGCGTCATCCCAGGAGCACAACAGCAGCACTAAACCACAGTTGCAGGAAAATACTGTTCAGATCAGCATTCTACCTCATGTCTCTGGCATATGAATGGATGTTTTTTTAAATATTTTTGAGAGGTGCATAATTTGCTGCTTCTGATGAAAATTAAATAAAGCATTTTGTGTCTATTTCCTATCAAATTTCATGTCCCTATTATTCAGTATTGGGAATTTACATTTCTCAAGCAAAAGGATCCCTCTACTCCTCTACTTCAAATCCTTCCCCATTTCCCTCCAATTTCCCCCTTCACCTCCAAACTGAAGGAACTTCAAGATGTTTAAAGAAGAATGAACTATTTGGGCAATTAAAAAAAAAAAAATAAAAATCCGTTGAAGCAGCCATCAGGCATTGAAAATTTTAGATAAAGCCTTTTGGTTTCACCAACTTATTAAAACAGGACAAACTAACAAAAACATTAATCATTAATCTTACTGTTAAATGATGCGCTTGGCCTGTCTGTAATTATGTTGATCTAGAAGGGAATATCTTAATGAAGCTTCCTCTAAATTGTAACAGTATCTTATTGACAACTTCTCTCATAAAAAGAGCTCGATCTAAACCCAGGCATCCTGGTTTCACTCGGGATAGAGTTAATTATCTTCCTAGTATCTGCTACATTGCTGTATTTTGGATTTAGCATGAGCATAATGTTGATAACACGCTGATGGTTTAGTTGCTGCTAAGCAGTGCTTACAATTAACTCAAGGACTTCAACTTCCCAGACCCTGCCAAGTGAGGAGGTGTTAGCCTTGCACAGAATGTACGTAAGAAGCTTGGAGGGGGCACAGCAAGGACAGCTGACTCTATCTGGCCGAAAGGATATTCCATACCATCTGATGTCATGGTCATCATATAAGCTGGAGGAAGTTGGCCAGAGGACAGCAATTGCTGTTTGGGGACATTTTCAGTGGGTGATGAGCAATTGCATTACGTATCGCTTTTTTTGTGTATCTGATTATTATTAGTTTCTCTTCCTTTTCTGTCCTGTTCAACTGGTTTTATCTTTTCTTTTTTTCCCATTCTCCTCCCCATCTCACCCCGGGGTGGGGGCGCGGGGTGGTGTGGCAGTGCGGTGACTGAATGAGCACCTGCATGGTCCTTTGCTACTCCCTGGGGTAAAACACGACACCCTGCTCTGAGCTCATACACAACACACTCTGTGTTTTGGTATTTGTGTTTCAAAATATAATCCTAAACCAAGAAATCTAGATCCAGATCAACATCCTTATAGGTGACTTAGAGACACTTGAATTTAAATAATTCTGCATGTGTCTGTATGTTGGCTTGGTCTGCATACAAAAACTACTTCAGATCACGATAATAAAAGCTGTCTGTAAACAGCTAAGAAACTAACCTATGCATATTTATTAAATTGCTACCTACCTGTGGCTGCAAAGCTGCTTATACAGGAGATGAGAAAATAAATTCCTATCATAATTTGAGAAGAACCCAGCTGACAAGAAGGTAAATGGGTCAAGGTCATTAGGTAAATCACTTGATTCCACATTGAGGCATTTTAGGAGTATATATACATATTTGTTTCAGATCAAAACTGTGTATTTTCCAAAACAGTTTAGAATTTTCTAGAAAATAAATAGCTATGTAAGCACAGATCCCAGTTAGCAAGGACATGCACATAGCAATAACTGCTCTTTCCATTTTTCACCATTCTGCATTTTTCACAGTGGGAATCAGGAAAGAACAAGTTATCGCTCATGTTGTTTCCTGTATTTGTATTGCTCAGACAACCCCCTGAATATGTCCAATAGCTAATTATACAGCTATAAAGTGATCAGAGCGAATGCCACTGCCAATGCAATTAACATTCTTTATCTGAGATTAACTGGATTTGAGTCACCTGCATAACTTGCTTACAATGCTAATCTCTCAGGAGACAGAGAGCTGCTGCTTGCTTGAGCGTGCTAAAGAAAGGGGTTTTTTCATGCAGCCAGGTCACATTTAGTTCCAGAGTTCAACTTGAGGAAAAAATATTATTTTTCTTTTCTTTTGAAATGGTTTGCCCATAAGCAAAGCCTTGTGCTGTAATTTAACACTGATACTCTGTCAACAGCATTCAGAAGACAATATATTTGAGAACCAACAAGAAAGGGTAATAAATTAAAATCATAGACATATATAAAATTTTTAATATAGCTATTTTATAAGCTTTCACTGAGTAAATAAAGTACCCACTTCCCATGCTTTCTCTGATGAATATTAAAAACCTTTGAGGAGAACTATAAAATAGGTCATGGTTATATGTCATGTCAACCAGTTGTGCTATTACTAGGGTGACCTTTATAACGTCAGAATAAACTTTGCTTGCAGTTATAGAAGGGTATTGTTAATGCAATGTGGACACACACCTACAATCTGTTGCAATGCTTGAGATAGATACTGCAAGAAAACCTACAGAACTGATCCTAACCAGAAACAGAGGAAAATCCTTTCCTTGCTTTAGGTGCTGACAGAAGGTAACCCCAGAACTCAATTTTTCCTCTATTTAACAATTGGTCTGAATATCAAAGTCTATTAGAGAGACTCCAATGACCTTCAGATGTATTATTGCCCTTTCTCTGTTCCTCAAAAAGTTAGACAGCCATATATGGGACCTCAATCGAATTAAAAGGATTCTAACTACCTTAATATATTTTCTCTGCTGAGGCAACTGCTAGAGTGAAGGATTTGATGGTCCCCATAATGTAGAGGCTCAATCTGATTTAGAACTGTTTTCTCTGTCCTTGCTGGAGAGAAGGCATTACTTTATTTAAATGCTTTAGACTTCCAGAAAGAAGTATTAAAACACAAATTAAAATGTTTTGAATGGATTTAATAGCAAATTATTTAAAACCAGATTTTTCACTTTAGCATTCTGACATAAGGGGAGGAAAAAAGAAACAGTAGATGGCTGGAAGTAAGTTTCCCTTCAGAATGCTGTCAGTAGTGTAGATATTTCGTTAATTGCAACATGATCAGGGTAAAGTAATGCTCTTTGCCAAAACAAAGATGTGGAACAAAACAGGATTAGGATCACACTAAATTTGCCTATGTTGGCCAAATAAATACAAAAACAATTGCAAAAGCAGATGGGTTCAGATTTAAAGACATTCTTTCTCTACTTCTTTTTAGGCACTTTTCCATTCCTCATTTGGGAATAAGCACTCATGTAGACATTGCAAACCTCTACACTCTCAGCAGTCCCCAAGATGTGATGAGCTTCCACAATAAAGGCACAGAGCACTGTTAAGAGGCACATGCAAATGAAGTAGAATGATTTTTATCAATTGTTAGTGGTTTTCTCCTTTTATATACGTCTAGAACTGTATTAATTTCTGTTTTTACTGAGCATTAGGTATGGACTTTGGAGGAGACCAAATCAGATCCTTTTTCACAGCAGTATGTGCATCCTGTTACAACTTGTCAGTACGTGTGGATAACATATTACAAAGGCACACTGGCTCTTTGCACACTGCCACAAACACACTGCAAAGGGGAAATACAAGGATTTGAAGAAAAGCAGGAGGAGCTTTGCTCTGAAGGACAAATTACACACCGCCAACATCTCTGTCTTCAACTGCGAATGTATACCTGATTTTGGTAGTTTTTCCATGTGGCTAGGAAAGCTTCTGAGACTAATTCCCAGGATATGATAGGACAAGACTCGCTGTTAAGGATTTCCACCTAGTCAGAGCTCAGGAAAATAAAATAGGTCACAATGTCTTCATTAAGAGGTTTTGGGATTATTTTTTTCCCTGTAACATCATGTCATCATAGTATACTCTTTCTGGAACTGTGGTATCTCTTTCAGCTTGGAAATCTCCAGAGAACATCAAACACAAATACTTCTTCAAGTATCAGACAAAAATACCTCTTTATCCCACAGGACCTTATTAGCTGAAAAAAGGTTCAGGTACCAAAGCTGAAATCAAAGATTAATACAAAACAATCTTTAATATGTCTGAATTGACATATCTTTTAAGACATTTTTGTACTCTTCTTAGTTATGCTTTATATTCTTCTGAGGCTCTTCTAAATATATCTTTTTCCATTGCTTGATGCCAGACTCTTGAAGTTGATATATTAAGGCTTTCATTGATTTCACTGAGCTTCAGAATCAATATACAAGATATACCTTTGTACATTCTCTTCAAACATACCATTTTAAGTCCAAAGGAACAAAAAGGAGTCTGAAATAGTTAAAACAACTTGAAAACTTATCTAAGAACAGTGCAGTAGTATGACAAAATGATGAAAGGTTAACTTAAACAGAAATTCTTACTTTATTTTTCTGGTTCCGTGTTATGTATGTACAAACCAAGTTTTCTTACAAATTGGAATGGAACTGTTTCTGTTTTGCATTTTGCTTTGAGTCTGCTCAGCCAAAGGCTATGAGCCCAAGCACAAGCAAAGCAGCCTAATTTGTATCATTTACACTTCTGAATTTGGCCTCTAGAATACTGCATCCATAGTAATAAAGTACCATGCTGCCTCTTTTTGTGAATGTTAAGATTGATGGATTAGTTATTAGCTTTCTTTAAAGGCCAACTTACACTCTGTGACAGACCCTGCCTTCTTTCTTTACTTCTAGATTATAGCTTGGAGCTTCATAATGGTAAAAAACTAGCAATAGTGCTTGAAAAAGAAGACTAACAAAATGTGATGCATCATTGTCACTATTCAAAGCACAGCAATAATTCTAGGAAGCACCACTTATATAATCAGTTTGGTTTATGAAATTTTACTGTGTTTGACAATTTTCTGCTAGGAGAAGAATCACAACTTGGGAACAAAAGAAATGCTATCTGCACTGATGTGCTGGTTTTGGCTGGGGTAGAGTTAATTTTCTTCACGGTAGCTGGTAAGAGGCTGTGTTTTACATTTGTACTGGAAACTGTTGATAACACAGGGATGTTGTCATTACTGCTGAGCAGTGCTCACACAGAGCCAAGGCCTTTGCTGCTTCTCATTGTTGTTGTTATTATTTTGCTTTGTTCTACTAAATTGTCTTTATCTCAACCCAGGAGGGGTTTATTTCCCTTTCCCACTTTCAATTCTCTTCCCTATCCCACTGGTAAGGAAGTGAGCAAGTGGCTTTGTGGTTGTTTTAGCTGCCTGCCAGGTTAAACCACAATGTCGTCATACTCCGTATATAGCTGAGGAAGCCAGCCAGGAGGCAGATTCACTGCTTGGTAACAGACTGGGCATTGGGGTTTTGCATGCAATGAGCAATTGCATTTGTACATAATTTGTTGTGGTGGTGGTATTGTTATTATTATAATTATTACTTTTTTTTTTTTCATTCTCCTCCCCATCTGCTTGTGGGGGGAGGAGTGAGCAAATGACTGCATCGTGCTCAGCTACTGGCTGGGGCTAACCCATGACAGTCCTTTTTTGTGCCCAGCATCTGAAGACAGATCTGACCAGAGTGTGTTAAACCAAATTTGTTACAAGTATTCAATATACCAGTTTAATCATTACTTTTCTGCTGGTCACAATGTTATTTGTTCACAGAATAGTTTTCAGAATGCTGTCACGTATCACCTTACCTGCCATATATATGGTTATCAGTGTTTATGTGTGGTTTGTCACTTCTGGGTGTTGGATTAAAGTTACTGCTCTGCCATTTGGTGTACTATTGGCTTATGGTCTGATAAAACCATTGACTGTTGGGCCACTTTTGTATTTGCATTCAGAGGTGGCTGAATCTGTACATGGAGGCAGTGAAGTGACATCTTCATGCCCATACTTTGTGAGCCATCTCTCAGAAGTTATTAACGATTATACTTTTTATTTTTTCTCCTTGGAGAGCCAATATGTGGGAAAGACAACTTCCTTCATCTCCCCCTTCTTCTCCAGGCTAATTACAATAGCTCGTGAGAATGTCGAATACCTGTGTGATGTTCAGACCAGCACATTTCCATTGCTAGCTCTCCTGAATGTGGTGCAGATTTTGTTTAGGGTTAAAGTATTATTTAAGAATCCTACCCAGAGATCAAACACATGACATTCATTGCAGTTACTCCAAACCCTGAGATAGGCACTGTGGATACTCCAAACCCTGAAACAGGCACTGAAGCTACTTCAGCCCTGTCAATAGGCACCATGGCTACTCAAACCCTGGTGAAAAGCACTGCAGCTGAACCAGAGACTTGACCCGTGCTGGCATCAGTTGCCCCTATACACAAGAAGAAACAGACACAAAAGTCAGCTTGTTTAGTAAAGGATGACAAAGTAGGGTCATCACAAGAACAGAAAGAAGAGACAAAACCTAGGGTAACCACCCAATCCCTGTCCCTGAGTGATCTGCAAGGTTTCAGTCATTGATTAGGCAAGAAACTTGTCACCTGGCTGCTCTGATGCATGGACAGTGAGGTCAGTAGCCTGGAATTAGAGGGTAGGGAAACCAAACTGCTGAGATCCCTGTCCAAGGAAGGGAACATTGATAAGGCATTTGGAAAAGGGACACAAGCCCTCAGCATCTAGAAGTGACTTTTGTCAGGCATGAGGAAAAGGCAGCCGTTCAAAGATGTTGTTGAATGTATGGAGGTATCCCAGTACATGAGGGAATTAGCCATGTGGGAGATGGCTAACCCAAAACAATGTGCAGTTACCCACAGATCCCAAAGAAGTCCAGTGTACCCAACCCATGTGACAGAGGTTTGTACAGAGAGCACAATCAGCGTATGACAAATCATTGGCAGTACTGCCCTGGAATTACAAAGAGGCACCAGTGATGAATGAAGTGATAAAGTGGGTGGTCAACTCTGACAGTAGCTAGAAAATCTCTCTTCCTCCCTATGGACCTGTGTCTCAGCTGTGTAAAAACTGCCCAAAACCTCTGAAAACCTGTTTAAGAAACTGTTCCAGCACATCCAGCAACTCAAAAAGGGTATGTTCAATTCCCCACTTGTACAGACCGGTATCACAGCTGTCAGGAGTAAGCACTCCTCTGCTCAAGAGAGAGGACGCAGAGGGTACACACCTGCAAGCACCCTGTGGTTTTACCTGGGTGACCACAGACAGGACATGAAGAAGTGGGGTGAGAAACCTACCTCGACCCTAGAGGCATGGGTTTGTGAATTGCAAGTCAAAACAATTTCAAAGGGGGATTCTTCCAGGAAAATTGTTGTTCCAGTCTCCAGCCAGCAGTTTTCATGACAGAGTGGGACTGATTTTACTTCTGATCTTATAGAAGGAGCTTCTGATTTTTATTTACAGGAAATAACAAGGATGGAATTTGAATCCATGTCTGCCACAGGAACTGATGTTAATATTAGTATTCCCTGCCTTTGTTATCCTGTTAAACTATCTTTATCTCAACCCACAAGTGTTTTTTCCATTCTCTTCCCCATCCATTTGGGGCATTTGGGAGGGGTGAGTAAGCAGTTGCTTAGTTATCAGCTGGGGTTAAATCATGACATAGCGCTGAAAAAAAACCCAAACCAACCCTATTTATTTTGTGAAAGTTCTACATCCACAACTGTCTCTCAGAAAAGGCTATTAAATGATTATCCAGCTAAGTGGATACATTCTGCATATGGGAAACTTTCATTTTCTCCTCCAATTTCTTCTTCTTTCCAAGGTTCTTATTGTTCTCCCTTTTAAAAACAAAAACAAAAACAAAAACAAAAAACCCAAAAACCACCTCATGAAAGGTGTAATCTTCCATGCTGTTCCCCTCAGGCCACCAGTTACCACCACACTGACTCAGTTTTTCCAGAGGCAATGCCTCAAGCTAAATTTACTGCACAGGCAGCCAGGGATCTGCCATGAGTCACATGCAGAAATTAACTTCAGGTACTACAGAAAAACTTGCAAAGCCAAAAGTAGCAAGTGGCTGATTCCTGGAAAGATTTGAGAACTAGTATAAAATGGTTACTTTTCCTACAGAGTAGTTTGCTTACTAAGGTCCCCTTCACACTATGGAGAGGCTTGGGCAGTTTGTCACTTGGAAAAAGAAGAGTGACATTAATAATCAGTAATTAATACATGTTCCTCTCCAGAATCAGCACCACCTGTAGGCTTGCCAGCCACTTTATTAAATGCTCTAAGTCTCTTTAGCTAAGACATCTTCATTTTAATTATAAAGCCTATTTTCAAATACAGTCAAAACAGCTAAAGTTGGGCACATGAGTAATATGTAAGTATTATCCTTTTAGCATATTTTTCTCAAAGGTTGCACTGTTCCCATGTTCCTCAAACCTGTGAGTTACGTTAGAGGAAGGCTGTGAACTTAACAGATGACCTGTGGTTTTGCCTGTGTTCAGTAAAGTCAATCTGAACATCCAGGGCCAATCTGATGTTTCCCAGAGTTGCTGGATTTATTTGATTTATTGTGTATGCTTAGACTGATTGGGCTGTCCAGAAGATACATTGCTTCCTGGAAACATCATGGATAATGCTCTCCAGTGCACTGTGCACGTACCCACCCACACACGAGCTGCTGCCTGGAGTCCAGGAATGGAATACAACTGTTCTGCTGGTGGAAGGCAAAGCCAAGTCACCACCTTTTGGACAGAGTGGACCAGGAATAACCTGGACACATCTATGCAGTGTGCCTAAGACACCAACATAGAGCTTCAGGGCCAGGTGGCAGCCAGGCAATGGGCACAGAATAGTCAAATCATCTTGTCAAACAGCAGATCATAACCTGAGTTCCTGCTTCCTGCATGCTGTTCTTGTACAGCAAGAAGGAAGGCAGGAAGGAAACACCTAGATAGAAAGGGAATTTTAGATAGGAAGAAATCCAGATAGGAAAGGAACTTTAAACACAATTTTCTTGAGGTAGCCTAACCCAATTATGAAGAGTTAAAACATCTAATTTCATTTATTGCTAATTTTGTTCATTATTCAGAAAATAAGCTTAGATTGCATTTTATGAGTGGATTGGTATGAATAAATCCCATTAAAATATCAGAATATTGTAATTGGCTATGTAATATTTTACATATCAAGACAAACCTAATAGTCTTCGAAGCTCTGCAGGATATGAAATGACATGCATATTTCAGTTTTTATTCCTACAGTTCAAGGCTTTTTAGCAAATTATTTTCATAAGGATTTCTTAAGGCTTTGTAGTTTAGAACTGCAATCTGCTTGCTATCCACAGGGAGTATTACCAGAGATTATCAGTACTTAAACTGATGAAGAAGATATGTCATGTCTCTTTTACATCTGTATAAAGGCACAACCTCAACAGACCAGCTGCAAAGGACACAATAATTTGATAGAGATCCTTTCTGTGGTGGGTTTTTTTGTAAGATATACTAGTTCTGCCCTTAAAAGTCATATGCTTCCATGAATCCTCAACAAACTAAGTGGAATGGAAGCCTTCTTCCTGGAAAGCAGCAAATCTTCAGACACTCATGGATCTTGTCTAGCAGAAAAATTTCTATGCCTTTTGTGAATGCCATCATATGTATTTTTAAGTTGGCCAAACAAATGTTGAATTGCACATACATGCAAACACAGAGGGCAACATGTGTGACTGGGTTTTCCAGTACACCACAGCTGGCAGAAGCTGAAAACTCTCCATCATTTTTGGGAATTTGGGACAGTCTGATAACATTCCTACTGACTGGAAAAAGGGAAATTTAACCCCCACTTTTAAAAAGGGAAAAAATGAAGAATGCCTGGAACTACAGGCCAGTCAGTCTGACTTCTGTGCCTAGCAAGATCATGGAGTAGGTCTTCCTGGAAACTATTCCCAGTAAAGAGGTGATTGGTGAGAGCAAACATGACTTCACTAAGGGCAAATAATGCCGATTAAATTTAGTGGCCTTCCACGATAGGGCTATGGCACTGGTGGATAAGGGAAAGTGACAGGTGTCATCTACCTAGACTTGTGCAAAGCATTGGATACTATCCTGCATGTCCTTTTTTTAAAACTGTAAAGACATGGATTTGACAGATAGACCACGCTGATGGACGGTTCAATTGCCGATGACACCAAGCTGTGTGGTGTGCTTGACATGCTGGAGGGAAGGGATGCCATCCAGAGGGACCTTGATAGGCTTGAGAGGTGGGCCCTTGTGAATCTCATGAAGTTCAATGAGGCCAAGTGCAAGGTTCTGTAAGTGGGTCTCAACAGACCCAAGCACAACTAGAATCTAGGTGAAAAATGGATTGAGGGCAGCCCAAAGGAGAAGGACTTGGAGGTGCTGGTTGATGAAAAACTCAACATGAGCCAACAATGCGCACTTGCAGCTCAGAAAGCCAACTGCATCTTGGGCTGCATCAAAAATAGTGTGAGCAGCAGGTCAAGAGAGGTGATTCTGCCCCTCTACTCTTCTCTCCTGAGACCCCACCTGCAGTACTGCATCCAGGTCTTGGGTCCCCGAGATAAGGCTGTGAGAGTTGGGCTTGTTCAGCCTGGAGAAGAGAAGGCTCTAGGAAGACGTTCTAGCAGCCTTCCTGTACCTGAAGGGGCTTTCAGGAAAGCTGGAGAGGGGATGTTTATCAAGCAGTGTGGTGATAGGACAAGGGGAAATGGCCTTAAGCTGAAAGCAGGTAGATTTAGATTAGATAGTAGGGAGAAATTCTTCCCTGTGAGGGCAGTGAGGCGCTGGCACAGGCTGCCCAGAGAGGCTGTGGCTGCCCCCTCCCTGGCAGTGTTCAAGGCCAGGCTGGGTGGGGCTTTGTGCAACCTGGTCTAGTGGAGGGTGTCCCTGCTCATGGCAGGGGGTTGGAAATATATGGTCTTTAAAGTCCCTTCCAAATCAAAACATTCTGTGGTTCTAAGACTCTATAAAATTAGGATCACCTGCTTCAGAAAGGACCTTAACATTTCTATGAGAATTCGTATTGGAATTACAAGCACTCTGGTTTGATTTACGTAAAGGTGTCCCTTCCTGCTGTAGGGATGTTGGACTATATGACCTTTATAGGTCCCTTCCAACCTAACACATTCTATGATTCCATGGATTTTGTTATTGTATCAAGGATATCAAAGAGGTGTAGCTGGAGACAACATTAACACTATTCCTGGTTTGTATGCATGTATGTGCTCTCTTTAGGAGTGAGTTTTTTTGGCTTTTTTTCCTTATTGATTTTCTTTTGTTTGCTGAAAAACCTCTTGACCAATTCCTAAAAAAACCCCACAGCTAATGGTAGACAGAAATATGACTGCGGGATGTACCACAGCAGGATTTTGTGGCTTTGCTTCTTATCCAGTTGTCAGCAGGATGGATCCAGCTCTAGGTTCAGTATTACTATATTCTTGCTCTAGACCCTAACAACAGGACAAATGCTCCTAACAAATTCTTGCCTTGCCCATTATATTTGGAAGCTCTTCCACACAGGAAACCTATTGATTTTTGAATCATTTAGCAACACCAAAAACCTAAGTGATGCCCTGTCTTACAGGATGAAAAGCTGTTTCATGCCCTTTAAAGAACAAATTACAGAAGTATGTCTATATACTCAAAAAGCCAATCTTGGGATTGTCTCCAATGACTTCTTACTAATCAATTGAGCTCTTTTGTGCTGTCCTACAAAGATTTGATTTCACAACCCCACAGGAATAAGGAATTATTTAAATAGGCAATGCTGGTCCAAATCTCTGTTAAGCAGGCATTGTCAACTGTATTAGAAGTAGCTTAATTACATTTGGCAGTTTTGTGAGGAAGAGCATTATGTCCTGCATTACTGTTTCTAAGTGTAGCATATCACTAAGGACCTCCAATTAGATTGAAACTATGCACTCAGAAGGAAAATTTTGAGCCATCACAGGCCCATAATTATAAATTGCAGTCTTTGAAACCTGGTCTTCTTCAGAAACTGTGAAATGCAACTTAAGGGGTACTATTGTGTTTTGTTAGCCTTGTTTTGTCTCGCATTTTGATGAGTCACCCAGGTCAATTGAGTCTATGACATTTGTACTGAAAAGGAAACAAATGCTTGAGTCACTTTACCAAAGACAGTCAGCTCTGCTGGGTCGCTGTCTCGCTCCCCCACCATGTTGGTTCCAACACAAGTGTACATGCCAGCATCACTTTTTCTTGTATTGGAGATCATCAGCTTCCCACCACGGATCTGTTGCAAAACAAGGAGCTTTTTAAACTTCAGATAAACAAAATCTGTCTAGAAAAAAGCTACCTTCTCAGGCATTGAGTTCCACAACTAAGGCATCTAAAAGTTCTGTTCGTAAATATATTTATAGCTTGAAAATTATAATCCTGCATACCTAAACATATTTAAGCTTAAAACATATTTTATCCCACTGGCTGATTTAACCACATTTCAGATTTTTTTCTTTGATTTACATCTGATGGTTTACATTTCAAGCATTACATTTCTTCCTGCCTCTTCGACAATGCAGAGCACTTGTATTTTTTGCATGCTGACATGTCAAGCACTCTTAACATCTCTCTCAAGAAAAAGGCAATTTTACTTAGTTTTATTTAGTTCATTTTATTTCATTGGTGTCTGCACAGTTTCCTTATTCACTGATTAAGACAGATTTTCTCTTTTCCTTGATGCAAACAGACTGAATCTAGCCCAAATAGAGAATTCAAACTGACTTCTATAAGACTTAACCATTTCCTGGCTACAAAGGGTTCTTGCAGAGTGAAAGACCAGGGTAGTAGAAAGAAAGTAAATTTGCAGCTTGTGAAGTCACAGACAGTGACAAAAGTTAGACATCAGTGCGCTTCAGAATAAGCTAAAAATATTGCCCAAAGAAAGTTGAGGCTCAGGGAATGATAACCAGTTCCCTGTGACTCTTCCTTCCTCTACTCTTGAGTAGACCCTAGCAGAGACAGCCTGGCCCAAAAAATAACAACTCCTTAGATTGTTTAGCTTGAAATTCTTCCTTACAGACTCAAAGCAACAAACAAATTTCCTCATAGTACTTCCATATTGAATAAGGTCAGCACTGAATGAGTTACATATACAACATAAAACTTTACTTAAGGAATACTAATAGTGAAAAGCTAAGCATTTAAGAATTAGGAATGAAATATGTCCATGCTCCCTTAATTTATACCATTTGCATGTACATACCATGATATAATTTATAATTACTTTATAAGTTATGTATTTCTGGTGGATTCCTTATCATTCAATACATGGAATCAACTGTCACAAAACTCAGCCAGTGTTACTCATTTACTCAACATGTATTCCTACTCAGGAGCAATCATTCTTTATAGTATAGCTTCACAGCCTTCATTAAGAATGCACATCCCAATTACTACAGTAAATACAGCTGCTGGTTCTTTTTTCTTGCAGAGTATCTGTGCACCTCACGGACGCTACTGATTTAAGGTCTGATATTCTCATTTCACTGAAGTCAGGTTTCATTTCAGTGAACTGAAATGTAGAAACAGTAAGGCCAAACTGGTTGAAGACATGCACTGAGCTCCCCATCTAAGAGAGCACCTTACATCACCAAATCTACAGCTCTTACAGACCTCTGTTATACAAATCAAGCCTTGAGAAAGTTCAAGTTGGACACTCAAACTGGAAAGCATAAACATTACCCGCCTCATTTAGGAAAGCTCAGAGAGGCAAACTGCCAAGAGTAATGATAAGTCTCTACCGGAAAGGTGTCAGAGATACCAAGTTCTGGTGCACCTAGCTGTGGGGTTTCAGTGTAGGCCCCCTGTCTATAGACAACCACCCGATTTCTACTCACACTGATCCGCTCTTCTCTGTCATCAATAAGGACTTTATCTTTCTTCCAGAAGATGGTAGGCTCAGGGTGTCCACGAGGTGGCTGGCACTCCAATATGGCAGGCTCTCCAGCTGCCACCACAACATCTGTTGGGTTTTGGCGGAAGTCATCCCGTAGCACTAATGCAATAAATGAGGGAAAGAAGAAAAATTACTGAAAGTGATGACATTGTAAGTGGGAGGAAAAAATACATGCAGATACATAAATATTAAACAAACAAACAAGTCTCAAGCTTTATTAGGTGATGGCTTTGCATCTTACATTTGTTATAAAAGATCTCACAAAGGAAGATGGCCAGGCATGACTTTTTATCCAATAGAGGCAGATTACACATACATGTGGTTTTTTCCTTGTTTTTTTTTTTTTTCTCTAGATAAGAACACTGTTCTGCATTTAAATAAGAAAAATCTGTAGCACACATTGCTCTTTTTAACCTTGACTGGATCACTTCTCATCCTTGGAAAAGGAACTTTGCTGGTTTGATGTTGAATTCTTTTCATAACAGAAAACAACATGCTGAATACCTGGCTTGCCTGGATCTCCAACTTCAGTGTAATCCAGGTAAAGAAGTGACACAACTGATACTGAATTGCAGAGTTACACCTTGATATTGTTATTATTACTGTTATTATCATTACTGCTAATACATTTTGAAATGATCACCAGCTTTGAAAGGTGCCAGAGAAATCAAGTTGTTGATAGTGCATTTCCAGCACATTATTCATTCCTTCTTTTTTTGATACTTCTAATATTTCTGCGACTTTGACCAGTGCTGTCCCATGACATTGAAAGGAAAGAACATTTAAATCACCAAGCTCTTTGAGAACTAAATTAGGCAACACAGCTTCTTATGCAAATCAAGCTTCTAAAAAGAAGGATTAGGTCCAACTAGCTGGCTTCACTGCGTTAAAATGATATCCACTTCATCGTTATTCTTCCATGTGTGTCCTAGTCTCTAGGTTGACATTCTTATAAACATAAAACTGAAAATAGCTCTAGATGAGCTACTGAAATAGAATTTAGGGCATTTCCCCTCCTTGAATTTCAGCTACGTTTGGCTTTCATTACAGCTTTAAAACAGTTCTCGCCCTTAATGGAACCAGGGCCCTCTGAGAAATTAGAAAACACCGTATCCTAGTGAAGGGGCAAGTCAGGAAGAGTTCAGCAGAAATTGCTCAGTCTCGTTTCATAAGCAGAGATAATTTACTGCTTTCAATGTTAATAAAATGTGCCCCATTTTAACATTTAGAACTGAATATTTTTCTGTTCTCTAATAAGCCAGAAGAAAATATGATTAATACATACAAGAATTGGTCTCTGAATGGGCTAAGGTGAGCAAGCTGTATATATGTGGCACTCAAAATGACATCAGAGGTAACTTTCATTGTTCCCCATTTTGGGATACACAGGTAGATCCCAGAGGAAGGAGGGAATTAATTGGAAGTTAATTCCTTTTCTAGCACAATAAAAAAGAGTGATTATTTCAGCCTTGCTCTTGAAGCATAAAATAAAAGTGACAGGACACAGCTGGCAACAAATGCAGTTCTGATAAGAACCTGTAGTCTTCCTAGGTGACACACCCAACTGATACATTTTTTCCCCAACAGATAATTTAGCAAAAGACTCAATGCCAAAATATTTCTGGTTAGTACAAATCACTCACACACTTTTGATTCACAACAATTAAATTGACAGAAATGGAATTTATAGAGCTTAAGATCAAATGGAAGGAGCAACTTATGCAATGCACAATACAGAAACAGTACGCTGAACATCATGGGCTGCTGACTACTTGGCACTGAAACATTTTGCAAAGCCAAGAAAGCTGAAACCACAGCAATTTCAGAGAAAGAACCAGAAAAAAAAAAAGTCTTACAGAGTCACCTATTTCAGGAAGCATCTTCACGTGTCTCTGTCATCATACACAGAAAGAAAAAAATACTTCTAAGTAATGCCATGTCCTTTTTCACATAACTGGTAAATAGGTAAACAACTTCTTCCAGTATTATTACACACAAAATAAATATTAATTGCTACTGGCTTTATTTTTTGTACACTTACAGAACTTCAGTGTAAATCCATCAGTGGAAAATCCCCAGAAATCAGCAGATCCCATAACATAATGACTTTATACTCCTGACTCCCAGCTCCTGGCAGCAATATTAAGGAAAGCATTTTCCTTAACATTTCACACTGCTATATGAAGCTGACAAATAGAGTTTCTTGGGGTGATACACAGTAAATTACATTAACTTTCTCTGAATCATCCCAGCAACCGTGTAAGGTTCCAATCAGTTTGAGAATATAAGGCTAAGAGGTGATTTGATTTTATCACATTCCTTTACCCAAGTCTTACTGCAAATCTGGCTTGAATGGAAGACAAAATTGATGCTACGGGGTTTGCTTAATCTTACTCTGTACCTCAGCACATATGTGAATCTTGAATAGATGTATCTCACCATTTCCATCTAAAGTATTATGTGTTTTGGAGAAAAACAAAAATGGTTGGAGAAAAATGAAATAGGGAAAAAAATAAAGCAGGTACAGAAAGAGAAAGATAAGAGAAAAATGTGTGGAATATAAATTAAAGAGAGAAAACAATTCAGAGAGGAAGAGGGGGAACACTGTAAGTTTAAGGAGAAGGGGTGGGGGGAGGGGGAATAGCCAGGTAAAGGAAGAAAAATAATAAGAATAAAAGCAGAAAGAAAAACAAGGTAAAGAGCAGAGGGCATAGGATGCCATTCCTGCGTACAGTGCTTTTAATGTAATGTAACAACGACAAAACAAAGCACTGACATTAATCTGATCAGCACAGCCATCCCAGCACATCCAAACTTAACTCCGAGAAAGAGAAGAATGAGGCCAGAAGAAGGGAGTGTGCAGAGGAGATCAGGGCGTGCGCTGGCAAGCTTGGCTGTCCCACTCCAGCAGCACAGAGAAACACAGAAGAAAGGAACATCAACTGGAAGTTGAGTTCACACTTATTAGCACAGTAAATGGAAAAGTTACAGCACAGCTTAGTGCATTCACCATATCTAATGGCACAATCATCTGTGAAAACAGAAAAATGGTTGAGAGCTGCAGAATATTCCTCAGCCAATTATCCACGATTGCTGGGTACTTCCAAATAACTGTTAGTTTGCCTGAGCAGATCTGCACACACTGGCAAGAGGCTTTCGTTCACTTCAGAAGCCAGCCCACCTCAGGGCCCTCTTGGCAGGGCACAAATACATTTTAAAAATTCAACACAAGTGGTGAAATGTTGCCATTAGGTTCAGCTTCCTCATCCCATATTCTTATTTTGCTTTATTCCAACTTTAATATTGGTTATGTAGCTCCCTTTGTGAGAGCACGGGTGTTGCCCTTTGTTTAACAAGGGCTGCCAAAGAGAAGGATGGCCGGCATCTCATCTTGCCTACCCACTCTGGGACAGTGGTGCAATGGCAGTGACAGCAACGCGAAAGGGAGCTGTTCCCCTCTGCAGGCCCGGTGGCAGTGCAAACACACTCAACGTTTTGAGAGGCAACACCCTGAAAGGACAAAAGCTCCTGTATAGCTACACCTCACTATCTGCACAGGCACTGGTGGACCAGAGATGGAAAGGCAAGCTAAATCGTACATTTGGGCTACAGTGGTGCTGTGGACAAAAGTTAATTAAAGTTTAATCAGCTGCTTTGTTGCTCAAACAAGCTGATGCTGCTCGAACAAGAGCCACCACAAGGCGGTGTACAGGCACCCATGAGCATCATGGCGGGAAGCAAGCACACCGAGCAAGGGCGGCACCGTGCTACATGGGCACAGGCTGCACACCTGCCACAGCCAGGCAAAAAGAAGTCTCCGCTATCAAGGCAACTGCTTACTGGCACCTGCCACCTTCGGCCCAAATCCAGGCCTCAGTCTAACTGATGCTCATAAACCCAGGGAATTACAGGGCAACCCAATTAATTTCCTCAACCAAGGTTCCAGCAATGTGTTTAAAGGAAGTGCAGATAAAGCCACCACGTTTATGGGGTAGGAGGGAAGGTGGCAGGGTCAAAATTATTCTAGGCTAGAGATCCATGCCTTAATCCTGCTTTCCACTACAACAGCTTTCAGGCCCTTAGAAAGAAAACATTTTTATAGGATTTACATTTACATGATGATTACAAATAACCATCTGTCTGCTTCCACTTTTTCAATCTGGTCCATGTCCCATGAGTCCCTCGCCTCTGGTCAGAGCAGCTAAGCTGGAAGGAAGGAGTGGATGCCCGTCAGGAGGCTTTGGGATAATTGCATTCTTCTCCCACCAGCACTTGGCTCTCCACCTCCTCCCCCCCGGCATGCATGGCGAACATCTGAGATTACTGGGGATGGGAGGGAGTGAAAGACTATCTTTTTTGCCTTTTTCAATGAATGATAATGTCTTAAAACACAGCTACATCTGTCATGCTGACTAGAGGGTATAAAGAGATATCCAGTAAATATTAATGTGCTTCTCCAACTTGGGTCCTGGTAGTTTATCTTCCCCTTCTTATCCTATTATGCTTATCTCAGGATAATATTACTCTCATATAAAGATTTTACACAGCCACATTGGTGGCAGGTTGGTCACCTGCCACGCAGAGGTAGGTGTCCCCTGATCCCAGGTACTGCCCCACAGGCATTTCCTAAATCCTCATCTCTCCACCATATCTTTGGTACTTCTCTCCTCTGATACATACTGATACACACAATCAACATGAATTATTACGTCAAATAACTGCCCAGATGTCATGCAGTGGACAGATAAAAGGATGATTATACTTTAGGCAGTGTACAGTGCAGGGGGGTATTTTAGTACTTGACTAATGTCTATGATCTACTGAAATGGTCCCTGAGCAAGCTGGCACTACCTGCTGAAATGAGGTGACAGAAAAAAAAAAGGGGTCACAAACAACCTTCCTCATGAAGAATAATAATATGCTTTGTTTGAGGATGCTGCTGCCCTACCTCTTCATTTCAGCAATTGCCTCTGTAACATTTCATAAGGACAATTTAGGAATAAAACCCACCCTGCAACCTAGGCAACAGTCCTAGGCAAGACTTCCAGGGAATTCCTGAACTCCTTCTGCATATGTTCTGCCTGGGAAAAGCTGCCATATTTTCAAATTTTAAAAACTATTTTAATGAACTATAGGTGGGTTTTTTTCCCCCGTTGTTTTTCTCTTCCTTTGCCTATCTCCTGATACAGATATTGCCTAGGAGACATGAATGGTAGCTAATTTACCAAGACTCAAAATGTTCAGAGTTGACTCTAAAAAGAGGCCCCAAACACAAGAGAGTAATTTTTCGAGGTGTTATGATATTTTCAAAGAGGCCAGTAGCCTCAACAATAAGTTATTTATTAATAAGGTCCCTTGAAATCAAAGTGAGGAAGAAAGCAGCAAGGAGGTACCTACATCATAGGGAAAAAAAAAAGAAAAAGATATCCTCTTCCTTGAAGATTTGGCAACTTTATTTGGCTTCATCCCTTTTCCTCATTCAGTATTTCTTGTGCTTCTGAGCTCAAGAACCTACTCATTATTTACAGTTAAAGGTGGTCTGGTCTTTATTGTCAGGTCTCAGCAAAGACCAGACCAATCTGGAAAAAAACACTCCATTCTGACACAACCTGTGAAACTTCCAACTCATACTTACAGATACAGACATTTACAGAATTTGGACTTTGTGATGAGCATTAATGTCAAGAAGTGAAATGGAAACTGTTGCTTCTAAACACAGCATCTGTTAAACCAGGTGAATAAAGAATTACAGTGTTAGAAATCAGGTGCAAGAACAGACACTGACAAGTAAGTAGACATTTCAAATGGAGTCAATTGGAGATGGCTGTTTTTTTTCTCTCTGAATTTCAGTCTGAGGGGTACCCCAACTAGCTGCATAAAGGTCAGGAAAAAAGATAGAGATTTTTTCCTCTCTTATTTTCAGCAAACACTACAAGAGCCAGGCTTTGAAATCTTTTGTTAACAGTTAACCCAATTAAAGGCACTGACGACCTATTTTCCTCTTACACAATTACATAGGTATACAAGTGATAGTCACCGCAGACATTAGCTTATGATTTGTGCTGAATTAAGCACATACAATACAGCCTGAATACACTTACTGAAAAACTGTGTAATGTCCTTGCCTTTCTTATGATTCATTGTGCTCACTTGAATGCAATCTGACATCTCTGTATTTTTTTTTCTGAAATATTTTATTTGAGGAACGAAGAGTGGAGATTTTTCTAATTTGGAACATATTTATGTTTAAGCTTCCTGATTGAAAACAAAGTTCTATCACCTGTCTTCATTGTAATGAAGCCCCTATAACCTTCTCTCTTTTTTAAACTCCCGCCTCCTTCCACCAACAAATTCTGAATGCTGCAGTTAACAGTCAGCAATCTCATTACCCATCTGCCATAAATCTTCAAAAGCATCACTGTGTTTTGACAGTCAAGAAAGGCAAAGGGAAGCAATAATCATAACCAAGTATTCTTTGTGAATGCAAATATCCCGAAGACCACATTTAAGTAATTTCAGAAATCTAAAGCTATACAACCTAATATGTTGAAAAACATTCTTTAGGCTACAGAGCAGATTTCTTTTTTTCTTATTCTTAAAGCGTAATCACTCTCGATGAATGCACTGCACAGATTGCTAATGCAAAAAAGAGATATGCTTTCCAGGGGTTTATCTCACTGCAACTAAAAGCCTTATTGCTTGCTTCCAAGTTCAGAGACTTTCTAGAAGAGCTGGTGCCACAATTACAAATGACAAATTTTGAAAACTGTGCACAGTCTGTTCAAGTTTTAAGATTTAACAAGGAACCACTTGAATCATATTTAATAGTTATTTACTAACCCTTTGAACTCAAGTCTGATGTTAGCTTTTACATGCCCTTCACATATAATGGACTACATATTAAAAAATAATGGACAAGTAATGAATTTTTTCCCAACTAATGTGAACATCGGATGTGGAACCAAGCACAGCTTCAACAAATAACACATCACAGCTGAGTTAGTGTTTTTTCACTCCTATATTTTCTTTGCAGCAAGAATATGGAACTTGTTTCCCCCAAATCACTAAAGTACTCTTCAAATCACATCAACTATGCTCCTCTCTGAGCAATGCAGTAGGGAGGATCATATTTGGTAAAAGAGGCAATCCTCCAGAATCCCTCATAGGCTACTGTCAGAAAAAGGATAGACCCGAGTAGATAAACCTTTGTTCTCCTGCAGTACAGCTATTCTTAGGCTCCAATAAGCAAAAATAAAACAAAACAAAACAAAACAAAACAAAACAAAACTAAACTAAACTAAACAATCACCCCAAACTTAAAGGAATTAGAAATATATAATCAGTTTTCAAATGTGATAGCATCCAAAAAAGCCCAAAATGTTACTGTCAGAGATACATGAATGAAATTCAGGTAGGAGTTTTCCACTGAGTGCTTCAGAAGAGCAAACAGGGACTGCAGTGTAGATACGGAGTATAGCAGAGATTCCCCAGAAAGTACAGATTTAATTAGGAAGTTCAAAAACCACAGCATAATAGCATACAGGTTTACTATTGTGAGTACAAAAGTAGCACTGCCAGCTACCTGCAGCACTGTGCTCAACCTAATGAATGCTACCTAGAGTTTAACACAGCACTGAGCAATTCTATTTTTTCCAGTTTCCAGACTGCAGTTGGTTCTCCTGCAAACACTTTAGCTGCTTCAGTCCCCTGGGCTTACAGTTCAAACCCCGCCAAAACACCTAAAATGTACACGAACCCTCAGTAAAACAAAGGAGTAGGAACAGATGAGAATCATGAAAATGAATACAAATGAACGAATATTTCTTGTGTGAGAAATATAGAACGTTATATGCTTCATTTAACCAATATAATACTGACTGCAATCTCCAAGCTCCACTGAAGTGTGAATAGCCTCTAATAAACTTCTTGTGTACACATGCACAACACATACACAACAGCTGGGATGCTTTCGCATCTTGGCAGGGGGTCACTGCCACATTACTGCTACACTTTAGCCACATTAGGCAAAACATCAAACAAGATAGGCTGTTGCCCAATGTAGGAATTCTCTTCCTTCCATCCCCTGACCTCCTCCCCTAACCCTGGTCTCTATCAGGCTTTATCTGTTAATTACAAGCTAAAACTCATCTGTTCAGGTTTTAGCGAGCAGGATTATTTTATTTTTTCTTGGTCAGGGCTTTTGCATTGTTCCCTTCAGAAGTCGGGATTGAAATGAGGAATCCAAGCGAACATGGCAAGGCAGGTATTTCCTGACAAGCTTTCGTAACTCTGTCGCAAGGGGACTGTGCAGCTACACTTCATCAGATACGGAGCAGGAGATGCACCCACAGCTGGTGTGCAGGACTAGTGGGAGCCGTCTGCTGCTTCTTGAATACCTCATTTCCCATCCTGCAGACTGTCCTCAAGTCAATAGGCCATTTTGGGGTGCTTGCCAGATGCCACTCAAATAGGCGTGCTCTGGAGGCCTGGCTGGCCTCATATCCTCTGTCCCACAAACAGGACAGGCTCAGCAGTGGTGTTTCCTGCTGGACTTGACCCCAGCATACCTTCTTTAATTGTTAACCTTCTAAAGGGCTTCACTGTTTTCACTTTTTTTACCATTTGTCCCAGCAAATCATGACTGGAAACTGCATAAACCATGGCTTTGCACAGCTGTCACTGAGACATGCCAGGTCATTTTAAGGTGGTGAAAAATAAGGAAGAACTACATATACAGGGAGTGGGGCACCAGAAGACTCCGAGTCACAGGTGTGTGCTCACCACTCCAACCATATTTGGCATCCCCTCTCCAAGAATTTACAGCAAACCTCCCAAAACCTCCTCTACCACTTAGGACTACATATTATTTTAATTTAATGTTATTTTAATACTCCATGATAAGTTAAAAAAGCGAGGATGAATTTTCCAGATATTGCTTGTTAAAATTCCAGCTCCACCTTTTCTGAGGCAATAAAAATATTTTTTTTCCTATAGTGTTCAATTGTTGGGGTTTTTTTTGACATTTCACTGTTGAATACTTCTTTCATAAAAGGCTCCTTGCAAATCTAACAACTGACCAAAAATGTTAGATGACATTTTTTCTGGTTTATCTTGAAGAATGCAAAATAATTTATCTGTCACTTGTCATCAAATCATTCTGCAAAATGAATTTAAGTTTCCAGAGCTCTAAAGAAATGAAAGAGCAATGTGATATGTAGACCCTGTATTAAATGCTCTTAGGAGAGAACAATTTGCGTTCTGCCAACAAGCTAAACACTAGGAAATGATCCACAAACAACTAGATAAAGCAGTAGTTTTTGTGCAGTGTAAGCACAGAAAGGAAGCCCAAGATTTGTGATTTTATACAAAACAAAGAAACGAGCAGTGTAATTTGCAGGAAATCTTTTGCAGTTTTGATCGGCTCAAATAGCAGAAGGAATTACTTCCGGACAATATGAAATAGAACTCTCCCACTTATTTTCAAAAGAGAAAAGGAAGATAGGAGTTCACATTGCCCTCATTATTATTCACTACATCATGCGAGAGGAAAGAAAAAAATTAAAGAAGCAGGAGCAAAGACCAACCGTACTGTAATAGCCTGAAGCAACAATTTTGAAAGGCAAGCTTCGGCACCCAGAGGGAGACCAGAACTGGGGTGTCCAGCTTCACCCTCCAGTCACACTATGCTGTGTCTGAGACTCACAATGACCTTCAGCAGAGCGGTTACACCACCTCCCAGACATACTGCTGAAAATGTAGTAGCATAATGTTTTGAATTGCAGTAAAGGTGAACCAATCCCTTTTTTACCTAATTAATACCCTTTTTCCAAAGTGTTACTTCCTGTACAAGAAATTTTGCGTAATAGAAAAATGAATAGTACAATAAAACTAGAACACCATAAATCCCCAGCATGCCACATGCCCTTCCAGACCCTTGGTGCTGAATATTCCTCTGGTAGTTCAGTGCAAGAGAACATCCGGGTGACTACGCCTCTGCTGATGGCTTTAAAAGTAAGCTGGCAAATCACACAACTCAAAACATTGTTTACCCCAGATTGTAGGATGAAACAAACTGAGAGGTGGCTGTAAAACAGCCTGTAGTAGGTGTGTTTCCGAACAGCCAGAGCAGCTTTGAGATGAAGGGCTCACATTCCGTTTCAGTACCTGAAAGGCCTCTGTTAATACCACATAAAATCATTTTATAGTCTTTCCTCTTCCTCTGGCTTTTTGTACCTAAACCACTAGCTTAACAAAGCATCTATTCCAGCACAGGCACATTTCATAAATAAATATTGAAATAGGTATTATTTTAAATGGGAACCTCCCGGCACATTGAAGCCATTAATTTCACTCCTCCTTAGCATGGAGTTTAACTAGACGCACAGTACCTGTGCCTGTAGCTCTCACAAAAGATTTAATTTGTGTGCATTTATATAGTTACTGTCATTCTTCAATTGCATTAGAAAACAAGAGGCTATATGGACAAGATAAAGTATTCAAGCACCATACGACAGACAAAGTCTAATATTGAAATAGGCAGATCAGATTACTAGACTAGACAGGATTGGATGGAGGGGATTTTTAGCCTGCCACAGTATTCACCTGGGATGGATTTTGGACCAAGTAGTACAAACATTTTCTTCCATGCCAGTTAGAAATTAAAATAAATAAATAAATGAAATTAATCTCCTGATTGAAGACTTTTCCACCCAGATCACTCCAGTGACCCAGTTCACAGCCCGGATCCATAGGCAAGGCGAGAGAATGACAAGTGGAGGAAATAAGTGGCCAGGAGAGAATAGTACTACTTAAACCAGACTTTCCACCAAGGAAAATGTATTGTTAAACTATGCATTATGCTTCCCTATATTTAGAATAAAGAATATATAAAATACAATAGCTTGTATAACCAGTGCATGCCGTGGGATTTCTCTGAGACCAGGAGAACTGGAAACATTCTGTAGTTTGCTTGTGCAGCTTCAATTAAGGCAAATTGAATTAAACTCTCCCTTGAGGAGGACCTCTGTAGCTCTGATCCTCCTTTTCTGAACAATTCCAGATGTAGGTGCGGAACATTTTCAGTTTCTCTCTGAAGACTTCCACATGTCTGGCTGTGCTGCCACGTTCATACAAAGAGGTGAGCTTCTGGGGGAGAAAACGTGGGGTGCCAAACAATGCTCAGCCAATAGTTGGTACGTGTTTGATTTTTACAATTTCATTCTGTTCATCAGAGCTTCCTTCCTTACTTAGCAACAGATGGATCAGCTGGAAACAACTCAGAAGAGATGGAAACACTTCTGCTGATGAACAAATGGAAGTTTAGCAAAATGTGGCTCATAATTACACATTCAGTGGCACTTTGCTTTCTTCCTGTCACTTCCAGAATTTATTACCCGCTTAATAGCTCTTCTTTGCAGTTCCTTTTGAGCACCTATTCAATCCAAGGTACAAATTAGACTTCCTTTTCAAATGCCACTACTACCCTGACTTCTGTTGTAAGGAATCATCCTTGCATCTTAGGTCTGCAGGTTCACCTTTGCATTTTGAAGCTCAGCAATCAGAATGGCCACTCCCAGGACATGTCTTTGGATCTGGCACATGGAGGAGTGAAGGAAGTCCAACAGGTCTAGTTGCTAAACACAGCTCATGATTTTCCTCTCTCAAACAGACACTTGCTAGAATGCTCTTTCACCCACAACAGTGGGGTGCTGAAGATAAACATTTTACTGAAACTCAAGAAAGCTTTAAATGTCCAGAAGCTTCTCCGGAGAAGGAGACTCCACCACCTTCCTGGGCAGCCTGTCCCAGGGCTCTGTCACGCTCACTGTGAAAAAGTTCTTCTGCATGTCGGTGCGGAATTTCCTGTGCTCCAACTTGCAGCCGTTGCCCCTTGTCCTAAATTCGTTTTGTGTTCTTTTGTAGCCAGACAACTCTGGCACTGAGATACAACCCTCCAATGCTGGCAGGTGCCAAGCAGTAAAACCAAAGTCTAACTGAACTTACTGAGCATGAGCAGCTTAGCCCATCATTGTGAAGGGCCCAAACATCCTAATGTACAGTACAGCCAACGCAGAGCTGTTGTGTGCACAGACTGTGGGAACTGACCTGCAGATTCTCAGGGATATTCAGGAGCCTGGACTGCAGACACTCAACAGATCTCTTGTTGACAGAGTGGGCATGTCAGCACTGCTCGCAGCTTGTACTCAATCTCTACCAGTCCTTTAATTTTTTTTTTCTTTTAAAAATAATAAAGTCAAGACATTTATTCATAACCTGCCTTCAGATCCTACTGGCAATGGTAAATCCATTAAACTTTACTTTCACTGTCCATGATGTATATAAAAATTGTAGGTGGAATTACAAACCAGTAATACAAAGCTTGGTATTTTTTCTCCTCAGATGTAATAATGAGCAGGATAAGAACAAAGTTGACCCAGGGATTTCAATACAGAAACTTTCATTGGGAGCCCAAGCAGTAATGTGCAGACCCATATTTTTATGTCAATATAATAATGGCATTTCTACACCTATTAATAAGTATAGATCCACCGCTGGATTCTTAGGTGATGGGACATTAAAAAACGAATTATATTTCTTCTTAAACTATGTAATTAACTCTTAATGAACCCTTCCTTTTTACCAGTAAATTCAATTTTGTCTAATCCTTGGGTTTATGGTAATGTTGAGCTCATTAAAATGTTACTTAAAACTCATTAAAATGCACACTGAGAGGTAACAGCTTCATTACAGTAATATGTTGTAAAAGAAAAAAGAATGCTTTATTATCATTTAATTGTTTCCAAAACTGAATAAATTTGCATAGTGATGAGGTTCACAGGATATTTTCAGTAGTACTCAATAATTAAGCAGTTCAGTAATTAAAAATGCATTTTCTAAAAATAATTTTGTGTTATTGCTTACTCCCTGTTGTTTTTTTCAATTGGGAGAAGTGTTCGTGTCAATGCAGTTTACAGAACCGAGCAACAGAGATACCTGCATTGACATTATAAGATATAACAGTCTATGCCCTTGACAAATTTTTGTTTAAAAATATTAAGATAAAATTGCCACCGATATATTTCAGAAGTCAGAGTTTCTAACAACGTCATATGATATCCCTCCAATAGGTTTTTCAACACTAGGGACAGCCAGGAATTATGCAGGGGCCTTTCAGGTCCAAAGCCTTGCTATAATTTTCATTATTTACTATTACTATACGCTTGCACATGACAGTATACCAGAGCGGAAGTCAGTTGGGAACTCGACCGTGGCTTTAGGGGGTGTCAGAGTAACTATGAACCTGCCCTAACTCATGTCCCAAGGCAGAAGCCCTGGAGACAGAGTACTGATCACACAGCAGCATTTAGCTTCACCCCTGCATCGCTGCTTTCCCACTTGACAGAGGCTGTCCTAGCTCTAAGGACTTCCGTGCAGGCCTGTTAACTGCAGGCCATCCTCTTGCCCTGAGCAGCCGGTACAAAGTTGAGAATACCCGTAACAAAATTCTGGCCTACTGCATGCATCAGAAGTAAGATTTGTCTGCATTATAATAGTGGATATTATATGGTTATGCAGTTAATAGATGTACACTTAACACATAAGCCTGGTCACATTTATTTTAACAGTTTCTAATGGAATAAAATTCAATGTGAAAGTTAAAGGTCTGGGCTTGTTTTCAATATATCTCCTCACAGTACCAAGTAAAACATATTAACAAACCAGTGAAAAGCTAGAGATAAGAAGTTACAGCTTCTCAGTATCCTCAGCACTCAGAGTGTCTGGTGTCCATTATCTGCCGTTTGATATCAGTGTGGAATATATTTTGCTGACTTTCATTGTAACTGCTGAAGAAGGGATGCTACAAAAACTGACAAACTTTGTCAAGCTGTGCAGCCTCGACTTTTAGATGTGAAAAATACAACTTTGAAACCTTGACTCATCAAGGAACTGTCTAATACAATACTATTTAATGTTGCTTGAAGTATTAATTTAATGCCAGTTGCTGCTCTTTCCTATGGCTTTCAAATATTATTTCCACTTCTATAAAATAGATACCTTTTTTTAACATAAATAGATCCCAGTGCATCCAATATGGATTTTCCCAACTTCTTGTGAAAGTTGACTAGCATGCCAAAGAGACAAACTTAAATATGGATGCAGCAGGTTAGACATGTCAGTGTAAATGGAACAACAGAGAAAAGAGGTCTGTGCTCTCTCAACCTCTGTACCATTAGTAGGGAATAAGAGAGTAGAACAAAAATTATCTGAAAAAAAAAGTAGCACTAACCTGATCTAACAGTTTCAGCCACTGTTGAGGGAATCAACAATTGATTCCTGCCCAACAAGCAGGCTGGTACCAAGTTATCAGGTTTACCATAGTTTTCCAGGGTGAGCCTGGACAATTAACTGATTCAGCACCCAGCTGTAAATGGATGATCAGACGACTTCTGCTCACTTTTTTCATTATTTAAATAAATGGATCTCATGGATTTTTACAGTCATTTCTATGTACTTTGTATAGTTTCCATCACAGTGACCCAAATCACATTTCTATAATGCACATCTTCACAAAAATTTATAAAAATAAATCCAGGGCAGTTACTCAGTGACACACCACTGTGTAGGCTGCAAATCGTTGGTTAATGCAGTAAGTCAGGTCATATTCCCAAATTTGCTTTTGATACTGCTTTAACAAGTCAAGCCCTTCTGATGGAAATGCACATTGCTATTTCTACACTAATTTACATCTCATGTTCTCAGCTATTTCAAAAGAAAACAAATAATGTGTCTTTTTACCAGAGTAAACAATCTTTCATTTTATCTTTATTGCACACGCTAGCAGATAAGTTAAGTCATTTCTCTCCAACACTCAGCAAGATGGCTGGAAATAAATAATTCTGATAGTAAGTAACTGGCATAATAAGTATTAATGTTGAAAACCCTCTCCATTGTATTTCCTTGTATTGACTAAGTAAAATTAAATGTGATATAATAAATACAAAATAGGAGATAGATGGTACACTGAGGAGGAAAAAAAAAAGTAATTACCTATTATATTTACCAGCTTTTCCCTACCTAAGCACTGTGTTAATTGAATAACCAGCAACAAAGGCTGTAAAAAAGGGGGGGGGGGGGCAAACGCACTAGTCTCAGTTTTCAATTGCTACATACTGGAGGGATGACTACTCTGTTAAATCCAATGTTTAGCAGAAATATGTAAGTACAATGGATGTTAGTGAAAGATTTGCAAAACCACGGCTGTGCCTATCCAAACCTCAAACCGGGACACTCTTATATTACACTAATTTTATGAACACATAAGCAAATAAAATTAATTCAGAGCTGATAAAATAATGTTAACAATAGAAACCTAGAGAAATAATGCTTTCTTGCTGCCTGAGCAATTTTGTTCACTGCATCCCCCTGCTGCTGCAGGGAGAGAGGAGCCGCAGTGAGACAAGATATGCTCACCTGCAGGACAGAATGGGAGCTTTAACACAAGCAATGTGCTGCTGCAAAATGCTTGAATTTAAACTAACCATTTTAGATTATTCTTTACCTTGTGGAAAAAGAAGTGCCAGATACAAGCGGAGTTTTATACCCTCTCATTGTGAGGGTATAATCGTCTTGTTGTGACGTCACTTCAACACACATTAAATCTTTCCCTGTTAAAACACTGCAGAACACATCCTGACGTAGCAGTGCCTTCATGCTGAAGTTATACTACATGTTGCCAGTTCCAAACGGATGATGGCTTTTAGCCTGATGAAAATATTTCTCAAAAGGGCACCTGAATACCTTGTGGGTCATGTAAGGAAAATGGCAGACTTGAGTAGGGATTTTGTGGGGTTTGTTTTCATTTTTACACCGTGTTAAGACCAGTGATGCTTCAGTGATACAACTTCCGTGCTGGGGAATAACATTTGTTCAAAACATTGGAATCCCTTCCATTGCCTGCTTGGATTCAATCTCAATCATGACAATGGTTCTGAGAACGGAAGCACATAACCAGACTCAGTTTAAGCTTCAGGCTTTCACTGCCTTTACTCAAAGGAAAACCTTGGAAGAGGAAAGCTGAACTGCCTGTTCCCATATCCCACTAGAAAATCTGTAAAACAATAATGAAAAAAATAACACACAGCAGAAAGAAAAATAAAACTTCATAAAACACCCAAAACCCAAAACAGTAGAAACAATCACAAACTGGATTTCTTGCTAAAAAAACCAAACCAAAACAAAAAAGCAAACCCAAACAACCTGTTTTCCTAATATTTTTGTGTGATAGTTATAAAATTAGGTTCACTGGTGAGTGACAATACCTGCCCTTAGATGTTGTTTCAAAACACACGGAAAAAATATGACCTCTGTGTCAATTCTTTTAGTTCCTATAGCTTATAGGTACCTTATTCTATATTCTACATTTCTTTTCCTTATTCTATTTCTTTTATGAAGCACCTACTCTTACATGTTAGGAGTTACCTACCAGTGGTATGTAGCACACACCAGCTTCACTCCCTAGTGATACAGTTTCACAGCTGCTAGAAGCTTTTATAAAAATACAGAATATAATTACATTATATTCTACCTAATTCTTTAAATATCTTCATATTTCTGGATATTCATAAACTCACAAGTTTCCCAAGCTGCACAGTACTAAAATTTCTATTACAAGGCAGTGTCTTCACCTCAGCCCAAATCACGACGAGGGGGGCTTTCCATGATCAGAGTATGTTCTGAAAAATGACTGCCCAAGACTTCCTTTCACTTATGAAACACTAATCTGATTCCTGTGGTCTTAGCCGTCTACCTAGATTTCTTTTGTTGAGATTTATAGTTACTGCCTCTTTCAGACTTCATAAAATGGCAGATCTGTTGGAGACTTTCATTAGAAGTAGGTAAGGGAGGGAAAGAGAAGGAATGAATGCCAAACAAAGGAGAAAGCTAGTCTGGGTATTTTGGCCATTTCCTGTGTAAAATACTAAAAATCACCTGTTTGTGCTCCCCATCCTCCACCCCCTAATGAGAGTTGTTAGTAAAAAGAAGCAGTCCAGCCCACCCCCTGACGTCTTTAATTGACTTCATAGTGAGTGTTATCGAGAGCTACTCAAGCAGTGCTAATGGTGCCCGCAGATTGCTCACACATGGCATGGCTGGCATTCCTTGGACCTTAAAAGGGCTAATAGGAGAGTGTAATCTCCACTCAGCATGGGAGCAAAGACCACGAGTGATCTGGAAAACAAGAAGTAATTAGAAAGTGTTCTTCCCCAGATGGAAGGGAGGTGGAAAATGAAGATAAAGCTGATATCCAACCATGGAGTCTCCTTAACTTTACTGTTATGGAACTTCTAGTACAACAGAGCCATATTTCGCAGTGTGTGACATTAAATAATTACAGGAATAAGTCTATCACGTGGAAATGTGGGCTCCCGGTTTTTACCTGCGAGCAAATCCTTCACAGAGAGATATACAATGTGGGCTAGAGAGAGAGGTAGCTTTTTAAGATTTGGTAACTGTCAAGATTTCTCCATAACTTCAATAAGAGGTTTGAACACCATCATATTTTTTGACAAAGCTATTAGCAATGGTAAAATGCACTTTGAAAATCTAAAATGTTTTCATATTTAAGATTCTTAAACTTTTCACAAATTGTGAACACGCCCCACTGACTTCGAAGAAGAAAAAAGAAATATGGGTTATTTCATTCCCTAAAATGAAATGGTTCAAGTATGTCTGAAGGCACTCAGAAATACTACTCGAGGGTCTAGAATAAGAAATGCAGTGCAGCTAATACCCGTTGCAATGGGAAATTTGCTATTTAGTGTAAAAAAACACTGCATGATTTGAAGCCTTGTAGGGAAATAAAGACCAAGCTGGCAAACACCCATGCAGTTACCATGTGGAAGGGAGTGACATGGCCATAAAGATGCTGCTGCACCCTGCGACACAAAAACTGCAAAAAGCCCTGAGGAATGCTACAGAGAAGCTGGGCTACATGTCCCTTTTCCTTCTCTGCTCTGGCAAATTCCTCCCTTTCTGCCATACTGTACAACAATGCAACAATGCACAACCAGGAAAGAATTAGGGCTGAACAAGTGCTTGGTGCTCTCTGTCCAATGCAGCACTGCTGATCAGAGGCAGTGCCTTGACTGCAGGGAAGAGAAATGTCTTCACATCAATTTTCACTACAGAGACAGACATATCTGTACCCCATAGGTATTCCTAAAACATATTTAATAATTAAAATGTTTTGAAAAGGAACTTTTAAAAAGTATTTTCAAGAAAGTCTAGGAAAAATGGAAAATCCACTGCAATTTCCACTTGGTTGCCCCACTATGATTCATGAGTATTAAAAATTGCATTTAAGAGGGTTCAGAGGAGGGCCACGAAGATGATTAGAGGGCTGGAGCACCTCCCCTATGAAGACAGGCCGAGGGAGCTGGGCTTGTTCAGCCTGGAGAAGAGAAGGCTGCAGGGGGACCTCATTGCAGCCTTCCAGTACCTGAAGGGAGCCAACAGGAGGGGGAATCAACTTTTTGAAAGGGGGAATGGATTAAAACTAAAGGAAGGAAGGTTTAGATTAGATATTAGGGGGAAGTTTTTTACAGAAAGAGTGGTAAGGTGCTGGAACAGGCTGCTCAGAGAGAGATGGTGGATGCCCCATCTTTGGATGGGGCCCTGGGCAACCTTATCTAGATCATGCCTGGAGGTTGGTGGCCCTGCCTGTGGCAGGAGGTTTGGAACTCAATGATCCTTGGGGTTCCTTGCAAACCCAGACCATTCTATGATTCTATAATCTAAATAAAAAGACCGAAGAGATGTTGTCACACATTCTCTCCCTCTCTCCATCCATCCATCCATCCATCCATCCATCCATCCATCCATCCATCCATCGGGAAAAAAAAAAAGGAAAAAAAAGGTAACAAATGTTAACCTTTAAGAAAAAGAAAGTAAAGACATTGCAGGCATGATGTCTCCATTTAGCTGTAGAGTAGGTGATAGCATCTGATTAAGATGAGAACACTGAAGCATTTATGCAATACATATTGATAAAGTTTGAGCTCCCTGAATGGAAAATACTTCCTCTCCTTTATTTGAATTATTTGACACTGTTAATGAAACAGTGAGAAGAGGGGAGGGGAGATGGGAGATTTGGTAAGTATAACTTCCTTGGTTCAACAAAAGCCTGTGATAAGATCCTTCACAAGAAACTATTTAAGAAAATAAATAACCATAGGGTAAGAGGAAAATATTAGTTGTGGATTAAAAATTAGCTAAGTGATACAAAACAAATAGTGATAACTAACGGCTGCTTCTCCAACTTCAGAGAAATGAAGAGTTGGGTACCTCGGGGATCTGAAACAGGACAGGTGTTCAATATGTATATTAATGGGTTCAAAGCCGAAATATACCAAAAGTAAAGGGAAATCAGTGAACAGTGCAAAACTATTTTCCGAAGGATAAATATGGCCGAGATATGCCACAAGGATTCCTTCAAATTGGGATATTGATACTGAAACAGCAGGCAACATTTGTTATATATAAGGATGAAGGTATACACATTTGGGAGGATTATTGAAGGTCATCTCTGTGCTCTGAACAGTTCTGGAACAACAATCGAACTGGAGATAAAGGGATGAAAAAGCCAAGAAAGATAAAAACAATGAGGTTCCAAAAACAAGGCAATATGACTTGCAGTCAATTTAAATTATTTCTCAACTCCAAAATAGTATTTTACAATTGACACACAAACTTTAAAATGGTTTTTTTTGTTCAAATGGTTGTTCATCGCCTCAGCTTAATCACTATACTAAAATAAGCAGAACTTTTCACAGCATTTTATTTTCAGTAAATACAGTTCAACCAGCTGTGTTCATCCTTTCCTCTAACACTGCCAAAAGTACCATACAATTATCAACATCTGCTAGAAGTGCTTTTCACATTTGATTCCAAAAACATGTACTTCTGCCTCCTGCCTTGAATTCAAATAGAAAAAGAATAAAGCACAGTGCAAACAGAGAATCCATCATATACCAGCTGCAATTATAGGGCACAGGCACAGAGATGCATTAAGAACTAAGCGCAATATGTATTTACATTAGACTAATCTGGCTGACCCGGCCAACTACAGAGTCAAGAAGAACGGCACGCGTTTTAGTACTCAGTAGCAACTCTGGCATATTTGCGAGGAGTCCTGGGAGAGTTTACATCATGTTGCTACCATAGACTAAAGTCTTTGTCATGCAGACATACCCAAAGAGGACAGCTGGACTGAGGCTGATTGTTTAAAAATTAGTGTAGACAGTTAATGAAGTTACAGTACCAAATGCACAGAACACATCCAGCTAGCAATGTTAATAACTCATTTGATTAACATTCCAATTTTATGGCTACTTGGAGTGATGACTATGTTTAAATTGACCGGATTTTTTTTTCTACCCTTCTCCCAAAATGCATTATGGTCTCCACTTTAAATAGTAAGTCATCAAAAAAAAAAGGTACTGCTATTCTTTCAACCGTAATATATAGATAATTTCTCCACTGCACCTCTTTATAGTTATATGAGTAATCTTGCTGGTATACCTACTCATCCAGTAATCTTAAAATAAGAGCTCAGAAAGACTGAGGAGGACTTGGAGTTAGGTTGGGTGCACTGATGAGACGCAGTAATGCCAGATGGAAAGGAAACTGCTTGCCTAAATGGCCAAGGAAATTACCTTAAAAAAAAAGCAGAGCTCTTCCGAAAGCAAGGCTGCCAATGCCTTCCAGCTGCCTCTCACATGGAGCACTGAAGTAAGACTCAGTCGAAAACCATATGCAAAGATTTTTTTCAGTTCTTTCCCAAGTTCCATTCCAGAAATTAAACACCCTGCTATATATGTTTTAATGAAAAAGAAAATTCTGCAATTTGCCATCCATTTAGGTTACCCTAAGTTCTTCTGGTATTCCTCTGGTAGCACGGTGCTCACATACGCTCTGCCTTCCCACTGCCCTATTTGCATGCATGCGTGATGGCCTGACTCCGTGCTCCAACCTGAACTGCAGTCTAACCCTACACATAATGCAGCAAAGTGGGCCCCAGTCTCACCCTCCCACCAGCTTGCATCCTAGGCCAGTACCTGCTTCCTATAGCAAACTCATCAGGTTTCCACAGGAGGCCGAACTGTGACTGTGCTCCTCATCTCCAACTGCCATTCCCTACGGAGGAGGCTGCCCACGCTGAAGTAGAGGCAGCCACAGAAAGAAGATCCAGGTTTGGGCTTACTGCATCCCCATGGGCTCAAAGTGGATACTAAATTGTTCATGCAGGTACCACAAAGAAGTAGTTGAGGAAGGGGAAGGAGAAAGGAGAGACAATGGGGTGAGAAGAGAAGCAAAGGAAACAAAGACTCCTTGACAGGGTATGCTCTTCAACCTTTTTGAAAAGGCTGATTTAATGAGCCGGTGACTATGTGAAACTATAGAAAATTCATCCTGGTTTTTTCTAGGTTCACATCTAAACACAGTTGTATTTGCAGCACTGGGGTGATCCAGTTACACAAGAATGAAGGATCAGCATGTGTGTTTTTACAAAATATTTTAAACTCTCTTAACACTGCACCGTCTTAGTCTTTTTTAAAAAGTATTGCCATTAAATATTTTAATACAATTTTTTCCTGTGTGATTTAGCAAATACTGTTTTCCCAGTTACCAATGGAGCTTGAAATTAATGTTTTTCCTTTCTACTATTTAACTGGATGAATGGCTCTGTGAATATTACTTGTTAATTGTATGTTCTTTCTGGTCACTTTAAAGAAACACAGAATAGAGTTGTTTGTTTTCCTTCATTAGAAAAATACAGCAAAGTAACACACTTCCTTTTCACTCAGCATTCAGCAACAAATAACTTGTGTCTGCCATGGAAAAATGACAAGTATTCAAGACTAAGCCCTTGCCATTTTGTCACTTAGTCTTATTTCTCAAGGGCATTTGACCATAGACTACAGACTGCCTCTTGTACTAGGTGAGAATTACATTATTTCTCTGTATTTAGTATAAGCATTCAAATATCATAATATCCACTTTTCCCTTGAAGAAAACTCCAGGGAGAAGAAGAAAAACAGTAATGAAAGAATAAAAAGCTGTGGTAGATTTTTGGGGTACAAGAGAGGTGATTTGATACTTACCAAAGCTTGAAATAAAGAGAAATAAAACCCAACAACAAAACCCTCAGCTCTGCTTTACATCAGCATTTCAATTTTTTTTATCTACCTGCTACAACCCATTTAATTAAATGCTCTGCTGGAAACAGATAGTTTTTCTGTACAATAAGCCGGTGTTCTGAAATGCACCGTGAGAGGCATTCAGTCTCTACATTTGAGTAGTCATAAGCAGTGGAAAGAAGTTTGTTGAAAAAAAAAAACCCAAACCCACAAAAAAACCCTGAACCCCCAAAACGCCTGCAAACTGATTCATTTTAGCATTTCATTCCAAGCATCTTGCCATTACTTGAAAGATTTTAAGCCTGCCCAAACAGGTAGTCTGTGATGCTTCGTATTAAGCAGCTGAGTCAGCAATTGCCGTGCTCACAAAATATGACAGTACAATTGATTACTGATGCTTTTTTTTTCCCGCCTCCCAGATAACTGTTTTCCTTTGAAGTCAGAGGCCAAGAGATAAAACATCTGTTATCCTCCAAAGCACTCCTTTTAACTGGGGGTGTTTACCCATGGCCAAGGAAAGAGTGGTGTAATTACTATTTTGTTCCTAATAATTATAAAACTGATAAATAGCTGCTCTAAGTACAGGAAAGCTTTTTAGCACATACAGATATGAGGTAGTATGTTGGAATTGTTCGTTTCCATGCTCGTTTTCAGAGGTATGAACACCAGTGTTGAGCTAAAACCTCGCTGTGTTCAACCAAAGAAACATACACTGATATGTGTGTTGAAGTTTATCACAGGAAAGGGTAATGTACAGGAGAAAAAAGACAATTTATTTACTGGAAAAGGGAAAAAAAATCCCTCTTACTAAAGTGAAATACAATAGTGTTGTACTGAAATCAGAAGAGCAACCATTTGTAAAATGGATACAAGTACAAAGGAGCACATGATGAAGGACCTTTATCCCGATCCCTAGTACCAAGGTGCTCCTCAGAGAGAAATGTTTTGCATATTGAGCCTCACATGAAGTGAAGTTCTGTTGTTCATGGAAAAAATGGGTAATCTCCATTGCACAAGAGAACTTGAAAACCTGTCTTCTCTAGTCATCAGTACACCTGAAAAGAGAACATTAGAGACACAAAACAAATGTGAAGAAAGAACCCAATTTTGCTGCTTGACTGAACACGTTCAGAAAAAAATTAAAAATTTATTCTTTGCCAACTGTCACCCCACTGAGGGAGTTGCAATGTTTCAGCTTTCTCCATCTGTATAAAAGACACTTCCATGTCCCCATACTGTAACTCCTGATACTCTGAGTGTGTAGGTGTATGTGTATCTTATATTCAGGCCTGCCAGCCTCTTGAAAGAAACTTGAGAAAATTCCTGATTAAATAAATATGGATTTTCTTTATTTTGGATTTTTTTCCTTCTTTTTCCCTTTCTCTCAGCATTCAGTTTGCCCTACAGGTGCTATGTAAGGTGGAAGCACTGTGCAAGCTGCTACTGCGCTCCCTGCACTTCATCACTTCATGTTTCTCACTTGGAAATCGCTGGCTGGTTCTGGAGACCCATAATCGGGGCAAGAATCCCTCCCGCTAGGGAGTGTTCAACTTTCCACTTTGACAGCTATCACATTCCCCTGTGATTTAGACAACAGAAGAGCAAGACAATGCAGGGACAGACAATGATCAAAAGTAGGAGCAAGGAAGGTGAAAGCTGAAAGAAAAGTAGACAAGTCCAGTAGCTAAGTGAGTGCGCAGCCCGTAAGTTAGGCTGACTTTTAAAATCACAAGGCAGTGTTTGTAGAAGGACAAACTACTTGTGATTTATTTGATGTAGGATAAAAGGCCTATCAAATGTACATCAGAACCTCTACAGATGCTAGGGCAGTGACCATCCTTCTTATCCCCCAAAATTATGATACTTCTAGCTAAAGGTATTATCCATCTTGCAAACTAGAGAGCTTGATCATCATTCCCTTTTTCCTTTCCAAGTTGTACATTTCCTCCTATTACAGCAATTTCAGGCTATTTAGAGGATGTTAAGTTTGTGCTTTTTGAGTGTACACACCAACATATATCAGTAGACCTAAATTTAACATGTATAGATTTTATCTACTCTGGTAAATCCATAAAGACTTGAAGCTAAGACAAAAAAAAAAAAAAAGTAAGTTTGGAAACACTTATTGTAAGATCTTTTCAATAGCAAGGAACTGCTTTTCATCCAGTTATATTTTGGTAAAGTTCATCAGTCTTTTTTCACCGTTCAAGCACCTAATCTTTTGAAAGATAATTATTTTTACCTCACTCCTCATCCTCCTTTTCAAGTTCTTTAATATATATGTTAAATATCACTGGAACTAGCGCGCAACTTAAGGCAATTAATTTTCTATCTTGTCATTTTGATGAAAAATAATTCCACATTTCTAATCTTAGTTCTGGTTCTTTTTTCCAGTTTTTATTTCAGGATAGTGTTTTTATTTACACCCCAGAGCTATGTGCAAAGTAAAAAAGCCCACGGCAAAAGGTTTTTAAAATTTTGCCCTGCCACTCAACAGTAGATAAAGAAGCAGAGCTTTCCTCAAGAGAAGTCATGAATATCTGCCATGTGCACATGCTTGTTTGGGAATTAACATTATCTTTCAGCTACTACTGAAGTTACTTCATTAGTGATGAGTTAGGGAACACTGTTCCCCCAGATTGTTCCAAGAACAACTTCACTGATGCTCCGAGTATCTCACATTTTGTGCTAAACACAATGCCAATTGTGCTAAGACACTGCAGAGGCCTGGCAGAACGTACCCCCGATAGCCCAGGCTATGGCTGCATTTCAGAGAGGTTGTCTGCTTTCACAGTTCTGAAATTCAGCCTTTTTTTTATTCCTCAACTCTCACCTTAATATCTCGCCTGCAGCTTGCACCTGAAATCTATTCCTGGATGTAAACCAGAAATGCTGGCACATGTATATGGTGAATCATTCAGAAACTATAATCACATCATAATTAGAAAGCAGTTATCTTCTAATAACTTTAATGAGAGTCATACTAGTCAACTTCCACCTAATATTTAAGTAATATAGGTACTAAACAGATAAGCGTTTAATCCATATCTGAATCAGTAACGTATCCAATGTGGCAGGCATAAAATAACCACTGTTTTTTGCTTCATTTTCATTAATATAGGGCCTAAAATTTGCATTAAAAATATTTTCCACTGAAGATAAGCTCTTTAAATTAAAGTACTCCTTTGAGACTTGCTGTTTCAACTATTGCACATCCACCAGGAAGAATGGAAAAGGGAAATCTTGAAGTGCAGCAAGCTGCTACCTAGACAATAACACTTCAGCAGACAAGCCCTTCCAGAGTTTGTGTTGCTCTAAAACAAGAACAGATTTAGCAGATGCTGTAGCAGCTACCGTTGCAAAGCAGTCTTTTATAGCATGATGTTAAAGAAGAATAAACCCAAAAGAGCATAAGAAAGTTTAATGAAAATACTGGAAGTATTGAAAAAAGGCTATTATTCTTCAAATGGAAAATAAAATCCTTGCAACTTTCCTAGAAAAAAACTTACAAGGAAATTAAATTTAATGGTTTAAAAAAACACCAGTCAGAAGAGAAACAAGAAAATAGAGCATTTACAATAGTCTTTATCAAAGGGGGGGGAAGACTGATTTTTATGAAAATCTCTGCATGTATAAGACAGTGAGGGATGAGAAGCATCTTGATTTTTTTGGGAGGGGGTCCTGTTATTTTCATTTTCAAGGTGAATTACGAAGTTTTCTTAGTTAAACTATATGCAGTTTAAATACAAGAAGGAAAACTCATCCGGGTTTTCCAACTAAAATAATTTCTTTCATATATGGCTGTTTAAGTTTAGGTTATTAGAAATGCTGTCCCTGACTTCAACAGGTACTAAATGCCTTCCTATTTTAGAATTATAAGTTTATGCTCTAAGTCATCCTTATCTTGATCACTGGAAGTAAAGATTAGGCTGCTGTAATAGCTAACGCTGATTGTTAGCAGGTGACGGCATGCCTCCTTCATTCTAAGGTGTGAAGAAATTACTAAAACACAAGCTTAGATTAAACATTTAATTTGCATCTTATTGAACAAAACTTTTTTTCCTTTCACCTTTATGCAATGCATTTAATATCTGTACACACATTCGGTGGTGGCAGCTGAAAGAGCAACCCAAGTCCAGCCTCATACAGGTGCCGCGATGCAGAAGTGCTCCCCTGCCCCAATACGTCCTGCATTGTGTTGGCAAGAGAGGAGCCAACAAGTCAAAGGAAGTGATCCTTCCCCTCTCTTTGGTACTGCTGAGGCTGCAGCTGGAGCACCGTGTCCCATTCTGGGCTCCCTGGTACTTGCAAAGAGAGGGGAGTACTGGAATGAGTCCAGGAAAGGCAACTGACCTGGTGAGAAGACAGAGCCCAGGATACAGGAGATAGGATAGGAGAAGAGGCTTAGAGAGCTGGGTCTCTTCAGTCTTGTGGGAGACCTCATTGCTGTCTACAACTGTCTGACCAGAGGATACAGAGAAGACAGACTCTTCTTGGACGTATATGGCAATAGGACAAGGGGTAACAGATGCAAGTTGTAGCATAAGAAACTGTGATTAGCTATAAGGAAAAAATTCTGCTGCTGAGGCTTGTCAAACACAAGTTGCCCTGAGATTCTGTGCAATCTCTATCCTTGGAGGCCTTCAAGACTCAGGTAGGTATGTCCATGAGCAACTAGACCTATTTAGACCTGCTTTTAGTAGGGCTGGGGTAGAGATCTCTGAAGGTCCCCTTCAGCCTCAGTTATGCTGTGACTGTCTTTTGGAAGAATTGACTTACATGATGACAGACAAATCAGAATAACCATATTTGATTAATTTTTAGGAGAATGTATGTGATAATAATCCATGGATACTTCAAAGGAATAAGCACTCTATGCATGAACGCTGAGATCCCGTAGAGTGTTTAAAACACAAAGAGAAGAAACGTAGGAAAGGTGGATAGAGAGAAGCAAGGCCAACCTAAACACTTCCAGTCATCTACACAGCAGTTTCCTCACTGAAAACGGAAGGAATTGATCCTTCTGCTCCTTCCTTCGGAAGTGTAAGCCAAGCATTGTATTTCTCTTGCCTTAATGCACCTAACAAACACATCAAGAATTCTTTTGTTTGAATAAGTTATGAAACAGCCAACTCTACAGCAGGTAAAGTGAGGAGGAGGAGGAGAGGAAGGACTGATTAAAAAAAAGAAGTTTCCTGTGCTTAACTGGGAAATCCGCTTAAACGGGATGTCTCCCAGGGAACTAATTTAAACCCGATGATACTTAATAGCTATGATTGGTGCTTAGTAAGTAGGGTAATTATGTTTAATGGGGATGCCTTAAGGCAATTGAGTGGCACTTAAGTCTTTTGTATGTCTCAATCTCATGGTACTTCTCTCCATTTTCTCCTCTAACAGCTTTCTGACCCTCTGTAACAGCTATAAATGTAGAAAATGTATACATCACCACCTGTTTCTATGAGTTTGTCCCGTCTGTGCTAAATGCAGGGTCGCTATCCCAGGCATGGATTTGTTGCCTCCTCTGCTCCTATCACTGCATGAGCCACAGTACCTAGCCAAAATATTGCCTTCTCTTGTCATTACAGGCTTATCTAATAACATGAGTCTTGATAGTGCCACACTGAAGCTAATGGAAGTTTTCCAGAACCAGAATCAGATTCAAGCTGAGTTTTGCTCAACCCCTTGCAGCAATGCTGCACTCCCCAGTAGGACTTCCTTTCAGCGAAATGGAACAGCAATATTCTGCATTTCTTTTAAAATTCTTCATAAAAGAAATAAAGATGTGAGTTTTTTGGACAGCACTGTCTGGGATTGAAATTAACTTAGCTCTTTATTATATGAGGTGGTCTTCAAGACATAATTTGGAATGTTGTATTTGTTATAATAGAAAATCAATAACTGTCCCTGTTAAATAAACAAACAAGACATGGAGGAAAAGCCCTATTCAAACTAGGACCTATACGAGGGGGCAGGGAAGACGGGAGAGTCATAGGTTGGCCATAAATAAATTTATGTTGGAGATTAGAAAGCCCTAAACTATTAGAGCTATCAGATCCTGAAATTACTTTCTAACAAGCACAGTCGAGGAATAACACAGATTTTCAGATGGTACTCACTCAATAACTTTGTGAAAGAGATGATATAATGTCATGTCCAGAATAGCTGGAGAATAGATTTATTGATCCAGAATGTGGGTCTCAATCCTATTTTCCTAAAAATCATTTTCAATACAAGAGTGAAGCCATCAGAGAAAGCAAAATAAAGCATATTTAATTCATCTTACTGTTGTCACTGTCTCAAGGAACCTGACTGCATCCTTTCAGTAGTAGAAGAGATGGGTAAATTGCTAGCAGTCTTGCTTTTCTAGTCTGAGAGGCTAGCTAGTCACTGGATTGCAAATATACATCATTTTTTACATGGCAATAACTTTATATAAAAAAATCGCAAGCTAAGCACACAGACGCTGTATTAAACACTTATAATCACAGGTTATAAGCAGCTGAAATTCAATACAACCAAAACACTGCAAGGCTGTTAGTGTTAAAAGGTACCAGCAAGGTGTTTTTATGAGACTTTCCACTCAGCTACAATAGACATGTAATTGAAACACAATTTTAATAAAGGATACAGACCTATCATTAAAGAGAAGGGGAAAAAAAAAACCCAAAATGCATACATTTTTAATGATTTTTGATGTATCTTTGCCAGATGGCTAAAATACCCAATTTGTCCCTCCAAACCTGATTTGTAGAAAGGTCAGTTCCCAACTGGGGAGGGATAAAAGTACCTTTTATAAAGTCATTTGCAGAACATACCCTAAAGCCGACATAGACAAACTTCACAGTCAATGCATTATTTTTCTTCTTATATGTATCTTAGTAATTAAAACATATGCATATGTCTTATCACACTTGTGTCTCTAAAACAGACATTTGTAAGAGCCTACGCATGTAATCTGTTACATTCTTCTGTTCTCACTGATTATAAAACTCCTAAGGGTTGACTTTTATAAGGATCTCTCAGCTTCCCAGTGCCCCATGCTTTAGAATCAAATGTCCTTTCGGCAAAGTTATTGTGGTTTTAAAGTATCATTAAAAACAAGAATTATATTTTGAAATATTTTCAATTCCACAGTTACCAACTCTAAGGATATTTAACATGAACAGGACATGGAATTGCTATATTCATCCTGAAACCACAAAAGACCATTTTGGCAGAAGTCTGTTCATACACCGCCTATGGAAATTACTACAGGTTTGTGAGAAGGAAATCACCTATACAATGAAACTTTTCACACTGGATTTTTAGATTTGCCCTTAAGCAATATTCCAAAGTAACCTGATTAAATCAAAATGCAGACCATTTTTGGATAGGGATTGGTAAAACTGGTTACTACTGCTGTCAGGAAGTAAGAAGGTACATTAATGTTGGTATCATTATCAGTAGCCTTTTCACACTGAAGCCCAAGTATTTAAACCATTTCACATCTCTGAGTTCACTCTTATTGCCTTTCCATGTAAGAACAGTAGACGTACTGAAAGATTATATCACTTGTCAATGGTTGCACAGCACGTGAGTGGCAGATCCATCCTCAGAGCCTAAATGGGTCTACCTTCTCATTCTACCAACTCTATTGTTTTCCTCAAGTGTGCTTTAAATGTACCAAGCAGTCACAATCCTCAGCTTTAAATCATGTTCAAAAATATCTCCTTGCAAGTGGTACAAGGATTTCAGTAAGTAATAAACAATTTAGCATACAGGTCTATCAAGCCCTAAATTAAAATCAAAGTTCAGAATGCTGAAAAAATATATACATCAAACATTTCTTACTGAGGGACCTGTATGATAATTTTATACTTTTACTGTTATACCCTTTGTTTGTATGCTTGGAACTCTTCTTGCTCACAGGTTAAATTAAAAATGCTTGAAATGTGAATAATGGGAGACAATTTAAGTGAGAGGAAATATAAATTTTAACTATAAGACATAGTTTCTGTGCTTTGTTTCTGGTTTGTGGTGTTTTTTTTAAAGATTTCAAGTTCAGATGCACACATCTAGTTCATTAGTAATGACTCTACAGGAAAGAAAAATAGCAGTTGCTGAAAGCAGATAATGCAGAGGAAAATGGTATCAGGCACAACCATACATTTAAAAATGGTGCGCTGTCAGGAAAGTTCAAAGCATGCTGTAAACACTGATGACAACCGTAAATATATGTGAAAGCACCAATATGAAGACACTTTCCTTAAGATCATAATTTTGGAGAGGATTTATGTGTATAAATAACTGGGTGTTTGCTTCCCTATTGCATTCTAGTTTGTGTTAATCTTTGAGAGGGAAGAGATGAGAAAAGGAAGACATTTGCAACATTTCATGCAAGTCCCTTTTTCACAGAAGTCAGGGATAAATCACATCATACTCATCGACCCACAAACTCCACTGCCAGCTAAGGATGCTCAACAACAGGCTAGTCACAGGCTTTACTGAGTGAAAATTGAATTCATTTTGGGGACAAACTTGTTTGTAAACATCTTGATATCTGACTCTCTTCCTGGCCAACATCCTCCAAAATATAAACTACAATATGGGCAAGAATGTGCTGAAAAGTGATTAAAAATATATCTACCATTGACTAAAGTTGTTTCCCCCCACATCTTCCTGAAAACAAAGGGGAGCACTACTCCAAACGTTAAGGAAGGTCCTAAATGGCAAATACCTAGAGTTTACCAAACAGCATCATTTAGGTTCCTATTTGGGAATTTTCTGGCAGCATGAGCTCTGCTGCAATCAAAAGGAACATGAAAACAAAATGACACAAAAGTCTTTACTGAGTACCCAAAGGAAAAAAGAAATTAGTAAATGCGATGCACTCTGACGTAGGTACCTGCAGCAAAGTGGTGCATGCTAAGAGAACAGCAAATATTTTGAGAGCACACATAAAGAGGCCCTGCTATTAGCCTGGTCACTAGTGACAACACTGAAGAACCTTACATACCTGGTTTTGTTAAGTGGGTGCACTGCCTACTGCAAGTCAAACACAACCGAGAGAGCCAGCTCCAAACAGCCGTGATTCAAACAGCCTTTAAGGTGGAAAATCTACCTTCTGTGCCGTAAATAAAGCTTTGTGCACAAAGACTTCCTACAGCCAGACCAGAAAAAAATAACCAGAGTGATCCAAGAAAGTAAATTACATCTGACTGGCTTGTTTACACATCTTCATTTCCCCAAACCATTTTGCTTCATTTACTACACTTTGTCACCATGTGAGTGTTTGGGGGATTTCAAATGGACTCATTCTGTTCTAACAGATGTCAAAGAAGAGGTACATTGGTTTTAATGCCTATTTGGGGACATATGGGAATAGGTTTTTTCCCTGTATAAAAACTCTGCAGCAGCCATCCAGCAGGATTTGTCTCCATTCTTTCCCATATTTATATCCTCCTAAATTTCCTCAAAATTATTGAGGCACCGTTGTTTACTAACACACTGCTGCTCATGTATTATTTTTTGAAAGCACTTCATTGTTGCAGTACCAGTTAGATTGCAAGAGTGAATCTGCCACAGCTTTACAACCAACACAACTCTGGATATAGAGAACTGTTTGTCAACAGCAACCACTTCTGTTTCTGAAGTAAAACAGACAAAACCCCCAAACCTAAACTTGTATGCACATATAAATGTATATACGGCTTTACACGTGGAATGATATTAAGAAATGCTCAGTTACCAATGGAAGTCATTACTATAATTATCCAAAACTTTAAAAAACCCATTTAAAACGTTGGATCTAATATGGCAAATATGACAAATTCTTAAATGCAGCAGTAAATAACACATCCCCTGTTACAGAAATACACTATACTTTGCATATATCACGTATTCTTAAGAGGCTCTCACTGGCTTTTTTTTTTTTTTTCCTCTCCAAAGAAATATGAAATTTGGTTGAAGTTCCAGATCATAAGCTAAAATTTTCCTTAGATACAACAGTAAAAGTCACAATAAATGATACAAGCACATGGAGTGCATGTAAGAGATGCATTTGGCTTCAGTTTAGGCTATTACTGTGAGCTAGCATATATTACTTCCTCTCTGACAACTCTTTACTGGAGCCATCAAAACATGCAGCCTGCCAGTTGTGTGTCACCACATAATGCTTTTTTCACTTTTGGCTTTAACTCCCAACTTTACTTTATTTTTTATTCTTTTCTTGTCTTCCCAAGAGATTCTTCAGCATTAAATGCTACTGAGAAATAGCTGGTGGCCTACTGCCAGACACACACATGCATGCACACACGTACACACGTGCAAATCAATATAATTTTTTCTGACAATTAGCAAATAATTCAGTGATCTCTTCTCAGTCTTCAGCAAGAAAGGCTATGATATATTGGATTTCAAAGATTCCTTAGATCTACTCTAATAAAAAGCTTCTCTCACCAACTTAACAAATCAAGACAGGACTCCAAAGAAAACACCTTGGGGTAACTGAGTTTGAGAACTGATTCCTCTGAGTCATACCCATTAATCCTCTAACCTAAGTAGATGTTACACTCTTTGGATTACATCCTCTGTTTTCTTTTAATTCAAAAAAAGTCCTGATTGTGCAGATTTTCTCTGTTTCTTGGCAGTGTAATATCTAGTGAGAACAAAACTGTAGAGCCTGGTTATTTCAGCTCACGAATGAAGAGGAGAAGCAGTATCTTCCCCTGTGTTCACTGCAGCACTGCATGTTTGTTGCTCTCACTAAAGGCTTTCCACTACTTCAGCGGCTGGATGCAGAAATGAAAAGGGGCAGGACTGGATGTGGGCATTCATCTTAAGCTGCTTGGCATGTCAGATTTCCCAAAAAGCAAGTTGTGTGGGGGTCCCCCAAAAGTCAAGATGAAAGTACCAGTTGCTTACCAGTTGTCCCTTGGCAAGAAGCGGGCAGAGTTATTCAGAGCATACAAGGTGATTAGGAATTCAGTACTCTGTAGAACAGTAGAGGACACCATGTTTCTTAGAAACCTTTTTTAACCTACCTATAAAGTTCTAAACATCATTACGGAGCTGCAGTGGGGAGGAAGAGGAAGGTCGAATTGCAGGCCATACTTCTTTCTTTGTAACATTGTCTGAGAATTATGGCACTGGTATAAAATGCTACATTTCCTTTGAACACTACCATTTCATCTTCAGAATTTGTTATGCAACTCATATTTGTACTCTACTTCTCATTTCTTTTATAACAAATTATTCTGTGCCTTTTTATGATCTTGTAGGAAGTCAAGGTTGAATCAAAGCCATTGTGACTGCCAAAGTGCATGTATAAAATTATACCACTAAGCGTTAACCTTGCTTTGTAGGTTCACTTATACTTTTCAATTAAAAGCTATCTTTAGTATTGAAGCAAAGTACTTTATAGTTTTTCAGTTAAAAGTCACCTTTAGTATTTAGGCAAATCCACTTTTATGGTAATTCAGGCTTGCATTCTCGAAAAACCCTGCTGCCTAAAACTGCCTGTGCGGTGACTTTGTTTTATCCAATGTTTTAAAAGAACAATGAAGAATTCCTTTGTGACATTTTGCTTGTATTTACTTAGGCCATTTAGTAAATGTGGGAAAAGGTAAAAATAAGTTAAAAATAAGTTTAAAAACCCCTCCTGTCTTCCCAAGGAGATTATATGAATACTACACACGTGTGCATGCGTGCCTGTGTGCGAACATATGCCTGGGTGTGTATCTACATCTTGAAAGGCAAATTCAGTAATTACATGGCATGTTTTTCTCTTGCTCAAAATGCCAGTTAAGCCACCAGCAACTGCCTGTATTTCATACAAAGGCTAAAGCCACACATTAATTGTTACAGCTACATTTGCAAAATAAATTTTCTCTTAACTATTTTAAAATGCTGTTGAAACTGAGAGCACAAATCACTTGTCCAGAAGCCTCAAACAATGAGGATAAATGAGCTTCTCCTGAGTTTCTACAAAATAAACCTTGAAGTGCTCCGTTATAAACACTGAAAACTCTAAAGACCTGTATGCCCCAAAGATTTATGCACGTTTAACTATATTCGTTGTCAGTAATCCCATGAAGTCAATAAGAATACTCACGGTGCATAAAGCTACATACACACATAAGACTTCAGCCTTGGGGCCTGTTATTTCAATAGTTACTTTGCTTGAGTAATACCCCGAGGATCTGGCTCTATAAAGGCTGTCCAATTCTTTCACTGGTTCTCAGTGGCTTCTCTAGAGAATAGTTACCAGTCACAACTCTGTTCTGTGAGAAAATCACTGGATGATCTCTTCTTTTTTTTTGCACAGAATACTTTCACTGATGTAATGTTGGTTTCAGTTAAATTAACATCCCAAATTACTCCTTGAAGCAGCTCACCAGCTAGCCACAGTACACAAAAACAAGCCACGCTAGATGATGGAGAAAAAAAAACAGAGAAAATGATTAGGCAGGAAAACAAGATACTGGGTGTCTAATACAATATGGGATTTTCATTTACAGAGTAATAGGGATGATATTAAGACTAAATCACCACAGTGTCAGAATGTGCATAGTGATGATAAAAGATTATATGCTTTATACATGACCGATGATGACACATTTAGAAAATATCTGGAAGGGAAAAGACAAAGTGATGTCTCATGAAACTTATGAAACTGCAACATTTACAACATGTCACCCTCAAATTAGTGTACAACAGGAAAAAAATGACCCCTTCAGTATCAATGCCCCCAGCTCCTCTGTTACAATGGCCTTGACAAGAAACCCATTTATTTTCTTCGGAGAAATTGTTCCGAGGTGGTTGTTAGGCACAGCAGAGGCCCGACTCCTTAGACCTGGGCTGGATTAGACCTGCCCGATAAGATAAAGCAGAGAACAGTGTTGCATGTTTGTCAGACTCACACTTCAGAAAGGTTATGTGTCTTCTCTGGGAGAGGTGTTCCTGATTTAATTTGCATTGTAGGGATTTTGAATCCCAAGACTGTGGAAGAAGTGAGAAATTATGCCAAGACTGATAACATTTTCTTAAGACTGTAGTGGGACTCTCTCATAGGGAAGGCAACCTATAACAAAACAAACATTTTAACACTAGTCGCAGCGTACAGCAATTCTCCACATGGAAATAAGCTTAGCTGCCACTCTGTTTCCAAAAAAGAGAACTATTTCAACTTTATTTTGGAAATCATAATTTGGAAAAGATTCACCTGTGACTACAGCTATTTTAAAGGATTTTTTTCTTTAAATAGCTAAGTAAACAGAGACATATATAACTTTTCAAATAAACTATTTTGACGTCACACAACTTGGTAATTAACTTGTAATAGGAGGGGGTTTTAAAGATAACTTTCATCAGAAGGAGGCTTGGCTTTTTGAGCCATAACATTGTGTGAGCTGGGAGTTTAACAAACAGGAGTCTAGAAGTAATCAAGTAGATCCATACTCACAACATATCTAAATAAATATTTGAATCCTACATACTGTTGACTAGCACTGTTTAAACTCACCACAACTAAAGCAAATGTAGGACCTTACTTTTAGGTAACAAACTTTGAAAACCTTTTATCCATAATATTATTTTCTCTTATGCAAGATATAGTATGGTCCAGGTGTGCGTGTAAAAATGCCGTATTATATTAGTATCCTGTCTTCCCCCAACACTTTTTATACTGGTACAAAATGGAGTAGAAGGTATAGCTGCCCTCCCTGTCTGAGAATACGCTGTGCTGCACAAATACATTGCATTGATTGTGCGGCTCCCACTGAACTTGCACAAATTTATTTGTACCAACAGACTTGTGTTTGAGAGAGAAGCCAACAACAGTTCTAAAGGATCTCAGGAGCAGGTGAAAAGGCCAATTTGTGTATCTGTCCCCTTTTCCCAGGCATCTGTGATGCATCAAAGCCCTTTATCATATATTGGCATCTAACAGAGTCAGCTGCTTTGGGAGGCAGATAAAGTTCCAAGGCAGTTACAGTGATAAGAGCAGCCCTGTCTGCTGAAACTCTAGAAAGTTAGTTAATTGCTTGTTAATGATTTACAAGAATTGAGTAATTTGTCATTATTAAAGTAAATGGTTCTCAGCCAGATGTAAACAGTGTAAAGTATTCTTCATTTACACATAATGTATGTACAGGGCCCTGGTTCCTAAATGTCTTTTTCTACCCAAGCCACTTGAGAGCATTCTCTGAGGGAGTAAAGGGAATAGCCAGAGTAGTGCCATGAGGACATTGGTCTTGTTTTGGCAATATGTACCATATTAGCTGATAAATTTAATCATGATAATATGAGGGCTTGGGAATTTGCTAAGCTGATCTTCTCCACAGCTTCAGTAGGACATTGTTTGGGATTAATTGTTCCCATCCTGTCTAATTTCCACCCTTTAAAAATAGCAATTAATTCTGGAGTTTTCTATTCAGAGATTGGGCTCCTTCCCTCTCATTTTATAGTAGAGTTACACCTTAATCCATGCCACTCCTACCAGTCTAATGCCAGTGCCACCAATAGATGCCTAGAGCCTGGAGAAGGATCACGGGTCAGCAGAAGAGCTGAAGTGCAGCACAAAGGAATTCCAGCCACCTTGTCAGCTTCATCAGCATCACAGAGACATGATGAGATGGCTCCTATGACTGGAGTGTTGGGATGGAAACATCTAGGCTCTTTAGGAAGGGCAGGCAGGGCAGAGGAGTTGGGGGTGTCAGCCTCTATGCTAATGACTGTGTATTGGAGCTCCTCCTGGGGATGGATGAGAAGCTGACCAAGCTGACCAACTCTTGACCTGATCAAGAGTTTATGGGTCAGGATTAAAGGAAAGGCAAGCACAGAGGACACAATAGTGGGTGTCTGCTGCAGGCCACCCAACATGGAAGACCAGGCGGATGAGGCCTTCTATCTATAGATAGATAGAAGCAGCCTCATGTTCACAAACTCTGGTCCTCATGGGAGGATCCAACAACCTCATTATCTACTGGAGGAACAAGACACAAGGGTATAAGCAATGCAGAAGGTGCCTGTAATGCATTATCAGTTGAAATTATCATCTCCTGAAGATTCTTTTTTTTCTCCAACTTATGTAAGAACCAACAAGGATGGAGTAGTGAGGAACGTGAAGCTCAAGGGCAGCCTTGAGCCCTGAGCTGCCCTTGAAACACGAAAAATAAGCCTACAGAGAGAGATTGGAAGCATGAACAGGTAGCCTTGGATTAATAGAGAAATTGTCTGAGCAGACAGGGATCAGGTTAGGAAAGCTAAAGCCCTGACAGAATTAAATCTGGACAGGGAAATCAAGGGCAACAAGAAAAGTTTCTGTAAGTATGCATCAGAAACAATATCCAAAAATGTACTGCTAGTTTTGTGTTATCTAGTCAACTAGCTTTTTGTCTCAGTGGATTCAAACCTGAAAGTTACCGAGTTTTCCTGTGAAATGAGTAAAACCATCAACTCCTAAGAAAGGCAGTGATTTTTAGAAGGGTCAGCACCTTGAAAAATGAATTCAGTTAATATCATAGATTATGACTGCAATGAAACGAAAGAAGAAATTTCAAGTGAAAACGGAAGAATTTTCACTGGGATGTTTTAAATCAAGATCTTTGTAATGTTGATGAACACCTCCCAGTATCTTGAAATACTGAACAATTAATGTGCCATAGTTTCATTAATCATTTAAACTCAGTATGTATAAATCCAAACCCCTGGGGAGACAGATTTTGAAATGATTGTCGCAGACAGTGTGTACCTCTAACGAATGCATTATTTGGGATATTTCCAACATGGTTAATAAGGTAATGTTCATAAAAGAGACAAATGAATAGATATTTCTGGCCTACCTTACATGCTTGGACAAATTGTGATGAACACCATGCATACAAATGACAAAGGATTAATTTGAATTGTTTATTCCAAAGGCAAATAGAGTACATCAGTACAACAAAGAATAGCCACTATGCCTCATTTTGCATAGGCAGCAAACTTCCAAACTGTCTAGCAGAAATAGAAGCAATCTTAGTGTCTTCACCTCCTTTTTTGAAAAGTTCAGCTGGATTTTAAATTAATAAGAAATATTTTTCCAATTATGACTAAGTTGAAAACCACAAAACAAAACTAATAGCTCTTTGAAGAACTCACCTATTGTTTCCATCCTTATTTATTTAAGGCAAAGGTAGGGTACATTGTAGGAACAGGCATCTTTGACACAAGTGTGCATTATATTAAGTAATTTTTAGGTCAGCTATATCGTCACTGTTGGTACCTAGCACTGTCCCAGAAAACATTTTCTATTAAAACTTAAATATTCCTTTTGCAGTGTCGTGGCAGTTCACATCTGACTGTCTTAAAGACCTGAAGTTCCCAAGGCAATCTATTGTGAATAATTAATATTATAACCAAGTTTATTCTTAAAAGCAGTTCTACCAAATACCAGTGTAGCATCTCTTCCTTAAAAGTATATTGCCCCAGAAGACAAAAAAAAGGGGAATAAGATAAAAGGTGCAGGTATTGTTTCCTGTGCTGCAAAGCCACTCTGAACCAAACCAGTTTATACCTTCTGAAGAGGTACAGTGACTATGCATCTATAACTCTAAACTGCTAAATCTGATTCCTTAGAGGGGAGGCTAAAGTGGCAGTGTGGCAAATTGTTCCTCTCCGATTATGTTAGAAGAACACGTACCCTCAACCTTTCGCCACCCAGTGTTAAGACACTTAGCTGCAAAATACGGTAAAACCTAAGGAAATCATACCATTGATGTAAAAAACTGGATTAGAAAGATTTGGAGGCTTTTTTTTTTTTTGCATGATACCTATTCAGCAGCTCTTAAAACAAGGCAGCAGTGCAGATTAAACATTAATTTTGGGGATTAAGCCCTAAATTACAATACTTGTGTGGAGCAGACATCCCTCTCACCATAAAAGTTACATTTCTAAAGAAGAACGAGGAAGGATTTAGAAGGCATGAAAGCTGTAAGGGATTAATCATATTATTGTAGTGTTCCTCCTTATTTAAAACATAAAGCCCTTCGTCTCAGAGGACATCAGGGACATGAGAAATACGTGAATGAATAACACACTGTGGTACAAGTGCACTTCAGTGCTGTTGTTGAATTAAACCAGCACACACCTACTTATTTTTTTTTTTCAGTGTGGAAAGCTGAAATGTAATAGAACTAGGTCTTCATGCACGGCAAACCCAGCAATTATAACCATCAAAATAAGTGGCTGAAGTTTTTCAGGGATTAAGAATTTCTGAATATTTGAATTTTAAAATGTTCTACTATCTTGGACAAAGACTAACAGCTCTCAGAAGTGCAGCTTTCATATTTCACAAATATGTAGAGCTATAAGCAGTTCCTTACTTTGGTCTTGTAAGACTCCTCACTGTCAGCAAGTTACTGAGCAGACATTGAATCCTCCTTAGCTCGCATAAATGGATAGCAGCTAAAGCTAATTGTAAAATAGAATATATTATTCCTACCTTACATTATAAAACCTGTTACTGGTGGATTCCTTTACAAATACCAATCAGGTCTACTTTATGATACGTTGGTTTCATTGTCTCCAATAATCTGGGACACCCTGTTCTTTTACTGACCTTTGGTGACCCCGCCTCATTCTTCTGGTCTATACTGCACATCTACATTGATCTGTAGACAAAGCACTGTCAGATGGAATCAATACATCATTCCTTCAGCAACAAGACTGGCTTTTGCTCAGTTTACTTTCATTTTTTTAACAGATCAATAGTGCTAAACTGACGTATTGTAAATTGGGAGGTAATTAGTACCTGTCTGCAGGCCTGTTAACAAGCTGCTAAAATATTATGCAGACGTTTTTAGTTAAACAGGAGATTTCAAACTCAATTGTGAGCAGGTGGCTATTTTAAAGAAATTTGGGAGAAAACAGACTCCATAAAAATCATGCCCCCAATGGTTACATAGACATTTTTCGCTTTGTATTGATAATGAAAAGACATGGTGATTAAAACAAAACACATGATAAAATTAAATCATCAAACCTCAGTGTGAGCAATGAAGCTAAGACCTTCCTCTTCAATTTAGGTTAAGATGATAATTCTGAGTAACAATTTTCTGCTAAGATTTCAAATACGGTTAAGATCATCCAGGAACTCTTAAATTGTTGAAGATACTGCCACCTAGCAATTACCAATCTAACGTATTTGATACCATTCAGTGCAAAATTCTAATAACAAAACACTAGTTCAAGCTTGGCTAAAATAAACTGAAGTCTACCGTCACAGTCATTTAGGGCAAAGCAGGTTTGCTAAATCTGTCAGCATCACTAGATCACAGACAAAGGAGCTCCTGAAAAGTAGCATTTAAAATCACAGGATGGTTTGGGTTGGGAGTCAGCTATTCTGCTGACTGCTTCTCTGACATCCTGGTTCTATGTTTACCTGGGAGCATCCTTTAAACATTGCCCAAAACCTCTAACTTCTATGTTATGTCTCCGCACTGTTCTTTCCCTGGTCCTTTCTCATAAGCCTGTTGTGGCCTTGCTCTACAGAAACTATTGGATTGAAGAGCCTGGCTTGAGATCCTTATGGAGAGTGGCCAGGCTCAGCAGGTCCACAGGAATGGACCCACTCAAACACAACATGTTCGGTCCCCAGAAGAAGAAATGCGCCCCACCACTGATCACTATTGAAATTCACAAGTAAAATTATACATATTCTGATTTAGTAACAGTGCACTGCTGACCAAAGAGATGTTTTAAATGGATCGTCTTTGTCCTTCCTTACCACCCATCATTATGAACTCATCTTTAAGTACCACATTAATTCAGGTCCCAAGCCCACAATGTTTACTCAAGTCTACAGAAGGCTGCATAAGAGGCACAGGGAATGTAGGAAAATGCTAATCTGTTAGTCATGTAATTACATCAGACTCTCCACTCACACTGAAAAGCATAACTCTTTAATAACTTTTGCAGAAGGAACGAAAGCATAAGCTTCATGTTATTAAAAAGAAGTGCCTGCTTGAGTCTGAAAGAGAACCTGAATATAGATGATAAAATTCCTGGAGAGGAAAAAAAAAAGAATCACAGAGATACCAGCAACTCATTTTTTTTTCCTTTAAATAAAACATCACAAAATGAAGGTAAAACTACCCAAAAATAAAAAAGAAGAAAAAAGTTGCCTCTTTCCATCACTTAAAGGGTATACAGGAGAGATGTGTGTGCACTAACTTTTCACGTAGATTCAATTACACAAACTCAGGGTGAACGATATCTTACTTTGGGAATATTCCTACTAGCTTTGAGGAAAACTAGCTGTGTGTCAAGGCTGTGCACAGTGGAACAAGGATATCCAGTTCCTGGGTAGGAAGTAACAGATGTCTGAAGGTGAGCAGTCAGCAGCGGCACGGCTGCAGGTCCCGCTGCGCCGCACGCTGCTCTGAATAGCATATGCCGCTCCCACACAGATGGCGAGGGCCAGCAGCCTCAGGAGCGACAGAGCTGCAAATCATTGTCCCTCCATGGGGCCTCAGGGCCTGCGATGGGACCCACACCTGGACGTTTGGAAAAGTTACCTCTTGTACCAGAAAAGAGTTGGACTGCACTGGGGCTGAGAGGCAGGCGATCGGGCAAGGAGTCATGACAACACTCGTACCGCCACAGCTGTGCCAATTTTAAAATGTAAAGAAACTTGTTCAAATCCAGCTATGCTTCATTATCCAGAACAGTTCTTGCTCAGAACTCCTGCTGTTCTTTCATAGAGGTCCTTGGAGACCTCACCCCATGGGGCAGAAGAATGCCCAAGCTCCATTGCTCTCTAAGGAGATGCAGAATCTTGGTTTGGGGTTGTTCTTTGCTGTGAGATTTTCTAGGGGATAAGAGCATTCAGACCTGCTGTAATTTTAAACAATCTCGTCTGTGTGAGATCCAGAGCGAGTTTGTGAAAGTAAGATGCTACTCTAAGGAGAGTAAGAAAAAGATCAGCAGAACCACTGAAAGCAGATTTTAGTTGAGAACATTGTTCTAATAATCTGAAAATTGTAAATATCTTGCCAAGTCTTTTCCACTCTGGAACCTTCAAAATTTGAGGTTGCCTTTATATGTTTCAAAGTATTTCTGTATCTTAAAAATTATTAATTTAAAAAAAAACCTCTTCTGCAGTGTGATTGTGATTAAACATACGGGCTTTACAGTCTTTGATTTTTTTCACAGCATGAGCAAAACCCAACACATTTCTCAGAGTTACTCTTTCCTCTTCTTCAGTTACAGACCATCCATGCACTGCAACAATACATCAGATAAAGACAACCTGCTTTTTATCATTCAGTGTTATGTTTTGAAAGTCCCATGCATCAGTGGTTGAGGGGTGGGGGAGAAGAGCTCAAAGTGTATGCATCTATACATGAAAAAACATACATGGGCATTGACAGATAAAATCATGTTTTTAAGATTTTGTATCTCTGTCCAGAAGCACTTCTACATCTTTGCACACTATTCTGAAACAGTTTCTTTTTCTTCTAATACCTTTCTGTCACAAATTGAAAAAAAAAAAAAAAACAAACAAAACAACAAAACCTACTTTAGATTTTGATTCTCAATTCAATTTAGACTTGGGAATAATAGAAATATGATCTTTAAAGAAACCACAAGTGTGAACTACTCTTGCTTTCATTTAATCCTACTTGGGTACTATTCTTCATGCTGCCAGAGAACTTGAAAGACACTAAACTAGACACCTCTGGAAGTGGTTCATTTTTAATTCTCTCCTGTGAAAATGCAATGGATGTAGAGACATGCACCCCTATGTTTGTGTGAAGTCCTCAGTTTAAAGAAAGCCAGGCAACACTATACAGCAATTCTTCCATTTCATTCTAAATCCAAAAAGTACAACTCTGTGAATGTAAGAGTGTTTATTTCCTGTGTAATCACATTTTTTCTCCTCCTTTCTCTGTGTCTAATCAACATTCAGCTTAACTTGTCAACATCCAGGACTATAACATAAGCTCCAAAGCTTCTAGCTACAGAGAAAGGAAATCTGAACTGCGTATGCTGCTTCAAGTATTAGATATATTCACTTCCATGGCACAGATCCCCTGCAAAGCGTTATTAACTCTAGTCCAGTCAAATGCATCATGTATTTTTAGCAAAATGCAAAGCAAAGCCCTCATGGATGATGCCTGTTACTGGTCACATCCTTCTCCACCTTTACCTGTCAATCTGATCACTTGGTAGGAACCGTCATGCCCATGGGGAGGCTCCATGTGGAGCAAGAAGCTCCAGGAGGAAAATGGTTGTAGACAAGGGCAAGTCCACTCAACCCCCTCCCTCAGGACAGTGTTTGGTGGCACTACCTGAGTGACTGATGTTCTCTTTCCACTCTCCCTCCTCTCTTTGCTTTTGCTCTGTATTTCCTTCCCTGTAGTTTAGTCCAGAGTAGTTGGGTGCAGTTGTGCTACAGAGCGGCCTAAATAACCACAAGGTGCTTTTGTCAAGCCGCAGGCATTAAAATGGCACAATAATCCAACCTGCATTATGGAGTATTTGAGGACAGAGTCTGCATCTTGTCTGTCCTCCAGACAAGATGAGCATACAGTCATTGTCCTTGGTTCAATAAAGTCACAAGTAACTGAGCACATGTATGCATGCAGGTTTGTCTTTGCCAGTCCTCCTTTTATTATGTTATTCCCACTGGAGTGACCTCTAATACTACCAAACTCTACAAAGGTTTAAGCCTCTGCCCATTAAAAGAAAATGTAAAAAGAAATCTTAAAACTACAAAGAAGAGAAGCCAAGAAATATTTCTTTCTTAAACTTGTCAGATATTCTTCCTTTATGTTTTGGACACTGCTACAAAAGAAGTGTGCAGGACTCTTCCATTACTGTGACACTAGTCATTGCAACCATACATAAATATTTCTTGAGAAATATAAGGCACAAACAACACAAAGAATAGTTTAAGCCACTCATTTTTAATTTTTTTTTACTATTTAAAAACATACCTAGAGGAGTTAAAGGTGCTGAAAAATAGATAAAATTTGGAATTCATATGTTTAGATTTTTTAGAGGATGCAAAATAATTTCTTTGGCTTATTAAAATTATCAATCGGCTGCAGTACAGATCTACTGAAGAAAAGAGATTTCATGTTATGTGCTAAAACCGAAAACCTAAATGAATATTGGCTGGTTGATTCAGGTGAAATGAGTCAACAGAATGCCAGATGCAGAGTCTGCAAGTGTGACAGTTGGGGACCAAACGTTTTATGGATCCAAAAACCTGCTGTGCTTTTTTGTCTGTCCTTCTTTTTCTTGGTACTCACCATCCAGCTCCTATCTGCAGGAAATGTCCATAGTTTCAGCCTTGGGTAGCTGCTTTCCCTCACGTGCAGCCAACCGTCAACAAGCAACATTTCCTCCGGCTGGGAGGATGCTCTAAGCAACATATTTCATGACTGCCAGCAAGGGGGTTCATTAATCAGCCTCTAGGAGGTGCTGAAATAGTCACCGACAGAGAAAAACAAGAAGAATGGCAGCAGCTTGAATTGAATATTTAGAGCAATCCAAGGTCCTATCTCAAGAAAGCAATTTCAGTATTTTTGGGTTAATGCAGCAGTCAAAGCCCAAATGCCTTTCTGTTATTTCCAGGCTTAGACTTCCAGTGAAGTTTCTAATAACTTTGCTCAGAACTATGCCACATTTCCACAAGTGCCTTCTCCCTTAAAAGGAATTCCCAACAGTCAAAAGAGGCTATTCTGGACCAGAGGTGATCCCAAAGAGACACTCCAAAATTAAGATTTAAAAAATGAATCATCACAACCTGCTGCCCAAAAGACTAGCTACTTAGTTACTAAAAAGGATGTAACTATAGATATTACAAAAATGTAAAATTTCTGTAGTACATCTGATGTGAAACATCATGGTTGAAATATTAAACTTGGTTTAGAGCTTGTCCACGATGACTGTAACTGCCCAGGATAGGCTGGATCTGAATAGTCTGAATTACCTCCATGTCCGTATGTCAGTTGTACATCTTGACCTCTATTGCATTTTACTTGGGTTTATGTAGTGAAGTCAGAGTTGAACTTCCCTCCAGCATTCAACAACAGTCTGCACTTGTATCAGTAGCACAATCCCCAAAGCAATCCTTCCCCAACATAAACTCCAAAAATCTCCTTCCCCAACATAAACCCTAAAGCAATCCCTCTCCAGCAAAGTGACACCGACAGCTTCTGCCTGTGCTACCAGGGCCATGGAATATTCCTGAGTGCTGGCAACCAACAGTCTGCACTGCCACGTTTTTTGAATGGTTCACAAACCTAATATTTACATTAGCTTAACGTAGACTTCTAATTCCTTAAGACACCTGGGTTTTATTTGAATAAAACACAACAGGCTTGCTAAAATCTCAAGTTTTCTCAGAAACCTAACATTAAAAAATCCCTACATTCATGCATTCATTTGCTTTTCCTCTCAACATTGTAATTCTGGTGTATTTGAAGTCATTCGCACAAATTATTTTTTAAAGCACCAGTGATACATCCACTTCACAAGTTAACATTCCCACCTTCACTGAAGGATTAAAAAGCAGAAATAAGTATAATAAAACTACTTATTTTTAAAATCTCATTTTCAAGATTAAGTAGCACATGATTTATTTCAGACATTAGCAGAAATTATGAGTGACAGCAAAGTCAAAACCTTAATTAGAGAGAATATAAACATAAGATCCTGATATCAGCAATAACTCAGTACAGCTTAATTACGCTCCTTTTTTATATTTTCATCTGGCATTAATAAAAGGTCTGCCATAGTATAGAGAGATATATATATATAAATGACCCTAAAAATTAAAGATGTATCTTCAAATAATTAAGATGGTAAAAGATATGGAAAAAGAAACAAGAAGATAAGCTGCCTCCAATATTGCCATTGTTCCATGTAGTTTACTAATAAACATAAAGGGAATACTATAGCTGGCTGCATCTGGATGAACAATTCCACAGTCCACCCAAATTCACATACTGGCATGGGCATTTTTTGTTAACAATATAAAAGAACTTCGAGATCCTCCAATACCTGGCAAAGTATAAACTATATATATATACACATACATATATATATATATAATATATATATGTATTTTTTTTTTCCCATTGGAACATGCAGTGGATAAACAGTGAGTGAGGAACTGTGTATGTTAGGTTGTTTCTGACAGCTCCCCTGCTGACTGGCCACTGGAAAGATTTATTTACCAGTGCTCTGGATTCCTATTACTAAAACAGAAAAAGAAGACACCAGCTTCTTGAAGAGTGTTGTGAGAGTCACTGTTTGGAAACAAATGCATTCTCAGGCAACACTTTCATCGTGCAAACGGAAGGAGTATCTTGTTAGAGAAATACACATACTTTGGTCAGAATTTCACCTACAAAGCAAATGTTATTTTTCTTTTGAAAAATTAACATTCTTGCTCATTTTTTTAAAGACAGTTTTGAATACTGTTAAGCAGAGTTCCCAGTGTACCAGGCAGCTGCCGGGCTTGAAGCAGATCGCATTTTCTCTGTACAACAATTGCTAATAATGAATACCCCTCCCCTCCGCTTCCCACAGCTCATCTTTCTAGGGGGTTTGTTTTGCTGAAGGCTGGTGGTGAGAAAGAGGTGGAGCAGTCACGGCGTGGAATAATAAAGGCAACACGCAGCAAATTTCTGACTAATTAAGTGATATCTCCACAGGAGCACTGGCTATAGAAGAGGAATACTTGAACAGAAGAATGAACAGGATACTTTTCCCTTCAAATTCACAATAATAAAAACACCTCTTCACCACCACTCAGTTGCCAAATATCATTTCATTTAGCCGCGTTCCACGTGAAACTTATTTCTGGGACTAAATAAAGGGCAACCTAAAGTGACTATAAAAACCAGAAAGAAAAGCTGATTTGGCTGCAATAAGGAAGCATGCTATCTGTTTAGGAACAGTAATAATATTAACACCTACAAGTCATTCAGATAATGTGACCCCTCCAAGACTGACAAGTAGGCTCTGACCTGGATGACCAGTTCTATAAAAGACAGCCTACCTCCCTGCTTCTCCTTATTCATACCATGGCATCTCCTGGAATTCTCACAAAAATGGTGATTCCATCAGTGTCTTCAGAAAAAAAAAATGTCCACACTTAGTTCCAGTAACAGGAAAGATCCTACTCATTGAAGGCTTCATTTTGTAATGACCTGGATGTTGAATTAGATTTAAGCAGATAACCTGGAAGTGAAAGACTACTTGAGAAACCTACTTTCTCCTTATCTTGCTTCTGAGATGACAAATAATTTTAATCACAAATAGTACAGCCAAACATGGGAGCAACTCTGCTTAAGAAAAAGTTGTGATTCACCTGCTGAATTCTTCTCTAACATTTGTGTTCCTGGCTGTTAATTTTTGCCTTACTCCATGCATATTCAATGATTATGGGAAAAAAAAAAGAAAAAAGAGAATGTGAATTTAGATGTTGTCTTTTATTCTGGAAGCACTGCAAGAACTTCATATTTAAAAATGCACGTGCATGGTGAGGCCAATGCAGGAATTGCAACAGAAATAGATGCCTTTTTTATTAGTAGTTATGTACAGTAGTATCCATTCACACTTTCACACAGGCTTCTATAAAGCCTTTTTGTACGTGATAACTCAATGTTTAATATTAAGTACTTCACAGTTCTGCACTGGCATCAGAGACTCTAGAGATTATACAAAATAGGAAACAGAATTACAGCTCTATGCCAGCAAGCTAACTAGTTGGCACCTTTAAACACACAGAGTAAAGTACACTTGCCCTAGAATTCAACTCTTTCGGGAATGAATAGCTACACCAAGCAGACATAGCCTAGGCTGTATCAAAACCAATGATGTACACTGCTCTTTGTGTAGCTAGTGACCACATTATCAGCACACCCACTAGCTTACTAGCATCTAACATACAGAATAAATGAATAACAAACACCTGCCCAACAACTACTGTGCTATTACCACCAAATAAAAATAACAGATATCACAAGTAGATTTAAAAAAATAAATTAATGCCATCATGCTAATATGAATGCCTTCCTGAAGAACAAACCTCACTGTAAGTGTAAAGCCTCAAAGCCAGTATTTGCACACTTAGGTATCACAGAGAGGACCCACCATAAGAACAGAGACACATTTTGGCTTCACATTTTCTTAATATCAGCTTTAAAACTCAGATTTTTTTTTAATGGACTGTTATTAAAAAAATACCTACCATACCCACATGGATTTCTGCACCAAAGCACTAATCTTAGTTATAAGATGCTTCAGCTGATTAATTGCCAATAATAACAGGATGCAACGAATAAACTGTTGTAAGAACACAAAGAATTGGAATACAATCCATCAGTTTTGAAGATGGTCAAGAATACAAGTTGAAAGTTCTTAAGCCTAAAAGGTTTTACTGAGTCTTTATTACTTGGGTCACTCTTGTATACTTAACCATACTCCAGCAACTGTGTGTGTTAGTAAAATACTACAAAAAGGAATTTCAGGCTACCAGGTGGAACTGCTGCATACTGATGTTGAATCGGTTCCTTTTTCTGCTTAAACTTCCCTCAACACGATGAATCTGAATTATGATTTATTCTTCTTCTAACACTTTCCCACACCCCACTAATGAAAGACGTCCCAAACCTCATGTATGTAATATTAACAAAACACTAAAACATTGGGAGCTGTAAAGTGGGAAGCAGCCTGGATCAATGCAAGCACATGAACATTTTCAGATGCCACTTGAAAGCATTAACGACACGCAGTCATTTGCTGACGATATGTCGATTCCTTCTCCAATGAAAATTACTGGCCATAAATCAGGCAAACATTTACAGGAATCTGGAAATGAAACAGCTAAATCCATGATGACAGGGAGCCTCATAAAAGCAGCCCATTTATTCCCTCTGAGCACTCATCCCCACCAGAGGGATCAATAGCAAACCTCATACAATATACTTCTAAATGTCATGCTGCAAATCCTCTTTGCATTTATGCAGAGGGAAAAGACCCTCCTCCAGTTTTAGAAGCTGAAATAAAGTAAAAAGCATATTAAATGTCTGAAAAAACAATAAATCTAAGAAAGAACCTTTTATTCTTAGGCCAGGGACTTTGATATTCTTCTAAACTGTAAGGATTATGACAGTCAGAAAGAAAAAGATTCAAACTAGGAAAACAAAATAGGTGACAAGGAATTGAAGAAATCTATCCGCCCACTCCCTGGCACTTAAGAAAAACCCCATTAGTTAGGCAGGTGATACCGAACTGAAGACTGACAGCCTCAGTTTCCCTGACTTTTGAGAACTGAGGATGGTACTAGTAAAGAACCAACTGATCAAGTTGTTAATAAAGAATCAAAGGAGGGCAGAAGCTCTTTGACTCATTAAAGGTACTACCAGACTTGAGACTGTATGCCAGAGTTGAGCAAAATAATACTCTTGGAAAAGCAGGGATGAACGACCGAAGCGCCGTCACAAACATCTAAGTCAGGCTTATAATTAGTGTACATAAATACACGTCAACTGAGAGGAAAAATACCCCTCCATAAATTCTGAATGTTACATTTTGACTACTTCTTCCCATTCATTTTTTAATTTACTTTTTCTTCTTTGGGAGTTGCATGGCACCAGGTCTACTGAAGATGACTCCAGTACAGGAGTAAAGGGACCTAAATTGTTCCCCTGTATAAGCTACAGCTCAGAAATACAGGATCAGGTTACGACATTTGGGAAGTACAAAAGAAACAAGGGTCATTGGCTGACAGTGTACTCATGCTAACTTGCAGCTTATTAGAAAGCAAAGTCATTTTATCTGACACATGACTCAAGATCATACAACTAGCCAAAAAAATTTAAAAGCCTAATAAAAAGTCTTCTGGGGTGAATACTTACTTTATTATTGGTTTAAAAGAAATCTGTTGCATTTTCTATTAAAAAGGCAAGCCTTTCTGTGCAGTTAGACATATTTAATGAGCAGTTAAACCCATTCTTTCCATAATAAAATTGTCTCTAACATCTGAAATATTACTCATGCAAATGGAATATGTGAAAGACAGAGATCAGACATAGGCCAGGAGGGTGTTTCTACTGCTTCATGAAGACCAAACTGTTCCTGTGGAAAAACACCCTTATGTTCTGAGGCAGCTCTTCCAGGTACCACCAGACATCTTTTAATTTGTATCACACTGGCATGTCTGAGCACAAACTCATCTTCTAAGGGTGTGCATCCCTCTCCTGTGTCGACAAATTCAAAGCATTAAAAAAAAAAAGAAAAAAAAAGAAAAAAAAAAAAGAAGCTCCACACAAGCAGTTGGAAACAAGTGTAGAGTACAAATTTAATCCCCCTAATCCCTTGTCAATTACAAGGAATGTCCTAGCGTAAAGTTGTATCAACAGTGCAGTTTTCAAACCCATAGAAAAATAAATGAAGCCATCCTTTCTCTTTTTCCACTTGGACCATATTCACTGTAGCTCCCTTAAAGGATTAGGAACACTGTCTGTAATAAATGCAGGCATCAATTTTTAAAATCTGCTCTGAAAATGGCAACATTTCACAAGCTGTGAAAATGCTTTGGTTTAGGGCATGGCCTGAGAGGCAATAGGCCAGCAGGATAGCACTGGGATTAGCCCTAATTACCTCATGTTTCACCTTAATTAACTACTGATACAGAAGGTAAACTCTGCAGGATCTGTGGCGAGACCTTAGGCCAGTAGGCAAGATATCTAAGCCGTCATTGTTTACACATGATAATCTCTCTTTTGAATTTGCTTTAATTGCTCAAAAAGATTAGCTGAAGGATATGCATTACATATTGATTAGCAATGCTAACGAGATACTTTATGGTTTACATGCATGCTCCATGCATGCAGCCTAACATTTTTAGAGGCACATTCTTTAGTAGCTGATTGCCAAAGGATCAACATTTAACTTTGATTATGACAACATCAATCATGAAGAAGAAGAAGAAAAGCCCCAGTCTTTGGTAACCTGAATGGAGGGAGAAAAATGCAAAAAAAAGGATCTTCAGTCTGTTCTAGTAGACACCATTGTGCTCCTCTATTGTGAGAGGTAATCCCTTCCCGCACGCATCCCCTCTCAGAGCGCAAGCAAATTGGGAGCAGAGAGGGAGCAGCAATAAAGCAGACAGAATATAATATAAATTTTAAAAATAGATCACAAGGTTGTCTTGTTTCTTGTCCCAAACACTCTTCATTATTCAGACTCTGCTTTCTTTTTCTGTTTTATCAGTTCTCATCTGCTCTTGGCAGGCCTTGAAGATTACCGGATCCTCAGATTTTGTACAAATGTAAGCACAAGCTGATTTACAGAGTTTGTATAAAATATAATAGTCAAACCAAGGAAAAAAAAGTTCTCTGCCATGTGGTAGTACTCTGACGACAGAGAAACCAATTAAAAATACGCCTTTCCAGACGTTCTGTGCTTTATTAATAAAATCATGAGCTTTCAATGCTCCTCTGACCCGAAACGCATTTGAAAAATTAGGAATATATTTCCTTAGGAAGGTAACCTTGATTTAATGTAACACATAAACTGATCAAAACAAAACCGGGCAACAAATTATAGTTCAGCATAAAGGACTGGGAAATATTTACGTCGAAACCCTCGGAACTTAAATCAAATGCATCCACTGAGGTCTTAACTCAGTTTTAAAGTTCAAGACCTGAGAGTTTATCTCTACTGCCACTGTCAATTAAATTTATGAAATAAAGTTGTTAGTGTAAGAGTCTTACTGTAACCTTAAGGATGGAAAGGCATTTAAGAAACAACAAAATTTCTGTGGAACTACTTGTGCCATGGCCTTTTTTTCTACACGACATTTCACTATATTTGCATCCTTAATGAACATCCAGGGTTGCCCAACCTTCATAAAAGACACCCCAGAGAGTTTTCCTAGCTCCTTAATGTACTGCTTTTTATTTGCTGCTTCATTTAACGCTTACAATAGCAAGGAAAGACGCACTACCTGTTTGAAAAGGCTCACAGACCACTTGCTACTCATTGGAGGTGGCTGAAAACCTGAGAACTTTCCCTGGGATCTCACTTTCTTTGCACGGATGAAAAACCGCTATTGAGGGCAGGACAGTGTAATTTCATTGGTGACTGGTGCCTATTCCAGATCACTGCTTCATTTAACTTGTGGTGTCATCTCATGCTCTGAGCAAAAATTCGTAACTGCTTCTTTGGCTGATAAGGTTTTGGAAAACATTTAAACAAACAAACAAACCAACCCAATAAACGATGGAAAGTCAAGGCTGACAAACCCCTTCCTTTTGCAAAAGGCTAATATTGAGGTAAACAGTACAAATGGTTGGGTTTACTTATTTGTTTTAAAAACATGCTTAAATTGTAATACCTCAGGGACTTTCAGGACTCTGAACATATTTGTGTTTGCTGGTCAGAGACAACAGTGCAAGAAGAAAGTAAATAATTAGATAAATAAAGTTGAGCCTATTCACATGGAGTGTCCTATTGTAATCAATTTTACAATCAAAACATAAAGAAATCTGAGTCTTAAAAAATTTACTAAGACATACAGAGAATGAAAAAAGTGCTAGTTTTTTTACTGGAAATGAGCACATTGGAAGACTATGCTTTCTCCAAAATACAACCTTGAGATGTTTTCAATTTATATGTTAAAAGATCCATACATATCTCTATAAAACACTGCATTTTCCCTATATGTTTTGTTTAGTTTGTTTATGTGTTAAAAAATGCAAAGCATTCTGTTTATCTGAATGGAGGTATCCTATTTTGCATAAAAGGGCAGAAGGGCTGTAGTTTTATCATATATATTTATGCATAGATTAATCAGACTTTTATGATGGTCTACTCTGAATATTTATTACTAGACTAATTATTGAGCTTAATTATAATCCTGCATGCTTTTGACACATTAAAAACTTGTTTGAAAATGCTGAAATATCATCACCAAGTAGGGAAAAGTAAGCAGATTTTCAAATAAAATAACCTTTTTCCCTGTAAATACATCTTGACAGTGAATTGATTACTTACATACCTATAAGGTGAAACCTTGCCTTCATTGGATTTAGAGAAGTCGGGCTTTCTTCCAGCGACCTATATAGCCAGGTTATTTGTCTTCTTAGAGAATATTTGGCCTGCAGTTATCTGATATCAAGCTGTGATCTCATCAGCTCTCACACACTCAGCAGGGAGGGGCTAAGAAAATACTTCAATGTGAAATCTCTCAAAGCACCCTCAGGGCACCACAGCTATGGAAGGCGTGTTTTAGCTGCTGAATATTTTCCTTTGGCAGGAATACTGACCCAGTGCCCCACAATGATGCCCAGATGCCACTGGAGGGTCATCTGTGCAAATGAAAGACAAACTAATGATCTCACTATGTGGATCTCGAGAAATTAAGTATTACTTAAATTGAATGTCCTTTGATTTTTTGTGTTCTTGCAGAGATTCGAGGTAAATGCTTCATTGAAACCTCTTTGCAGTTCTAATCTTTTCCAAGCCAAGCAGAGCAGTGTATTTTGTGGGTCAACTACTACTAGCAAAAGGAGATAATTGTAAGAAAATAAAACACTTGCTATTTCACTGTATGCATTTACTGAGTCAAAGAGCATATTGTAGAAACACAACTGTATTTTCAGGGTTTGTTTATCATTACTTTTCCTTCCTTTCCCCAATGATGCTTTGCTACAGAAGTGAAAATACTTCAACAAAAGGGAAAAAAAAAACACCTATTGAAAATACTGTTTTGCTCACAAACTGCCTGGCTGAGTGTTTTAGGAGAAATTGACTGCTGATAAGCTGCCTGCCTGGGTTTCTCGGTCACCTGGAAACAAGTGGAACATTTGTAAAATATCTACCAGTTCTCAATGGAACATTTTTAATGAATCCAGGATCTTCACATAGCACAATGACATTTGGAAAGGATCAGCTCTGAGTTCAAAAACAAAATAAGGAAATTCACAAAGGAAAAAAGTGATTTTCATTAACCAAAGGATAGAAATTCACCTTTAAGAACAAAACTAGGAATGCCTTTGGCACAATGAATTAGATTCTCTTCTGTACAGTGACACAGATGTGTACATTAATAGACCCCAAGAAAATAGCACCTGACTTTTACTGGGATGCACATGAAGAAATGGTCAGAACCAAAATACCAAGTTGCACTAGCAAATTGAATCAAGCCATTTAAAATCCAAGAGGCTTTTATAAGCCTCCAGTGAATTCAAATTAAGGTTTTATGGTCTCTTTTACTCCTACTGAAGTCAATGGCAAAACTCAACACAGAATCTTCATTGTGCCTTTCAGCTTTCAGTATTCTGGTCTCACTTCAAATAGGCCACTTTGCTAGTTAGTGATAGAAAATTAGAAAAAGATAAACAAATAAAGTTGAAACAGCAGCAAGACACAGAGTTCCCTCCAGATGCTGTAATGGAGGTTTTTTCTTAAAATATGCTTTTTTACAAATAACATTTTCTGGAGGACTTGTATGAAAATAACACTGGCAAGATGGGACAGATAATGTGCATTTTGTTACTTTGTGTTCAGTCTTTGCAAATGTTCTTACTTTGCCAGTATCTGTGAGGCAAGCAGAATTCCTATCACTGTATGCGAAATTAGTCTTGTTCCTCTATCAGGTTAAATTTAGAAGATGCACCACTGAAAATGCATTTTCTGTGTCAGTGAGTGGGGTCCAAAGCATCCAAGTGCAGACTTTTCATCACCTCGTTGGCCACAGGCAAGCCCACAGGGCTCTCCTACAGCAATAGCTAGAGCAAAAGTGTAAGTAGGTCCAAGGAAATATTTAGACCGTGGGAAAATACTAACTACAGAGTAATATAACCAGACTTTATTTGGCCAGTTCGTACTTTACATGAAATTCAGATCCTGGATTTCTGCTTCTGTGGATAGGAGACATTTGCATCTGTTAACTGATACAAAACCCAAAGAGCTGAGATTATCAACAATTCAAATGTATTTACAGTAATGGATTTTTGGAAATTGGAGAGGATTTGCAGCACACAATATCCAGCCAATATTCAATTTTCATTGTTACGTATATTGGATAAGCAAAATGGAGCTGTATGACTTCAACTTGGTTTCTGGAGTAGAAATCCCCTAATATTATTGACAGGGAAATATTACTATTGCTATACATATTCAAATGGATGAAGCAAGAGAAATCGTGGAAATTGATCAATTTTAAACTACAAAATGCAAAACTTAAATAACAGTTAACCCCACAGCTGACTTTATAAAGACTAAAACAGAGTTAGATGTAAATGTATTGAAATGCCTACAGAAAGTCTAACAAAGATTTAGTTACCCTGAGGTGGCAAACCCAGGTGGTTATAAATCCTCCCCATACTGCTGTGCTGGGACACCACTGACAAACCTACCTTATTTTCTGAACAATTTTTAGGGAAAAAAATATACTGACATCCTTGATAAATAAGATACAGATTATTTGGGGGCTGTAAAAGAGATTTAAAAATATTTTTTTAAACCCTGATTTAGAACCTGCAAAACCAAATAAAACTCTAAATATATGCTATAAATGAAAAGCTCATCTGTTCATTAGAAAACATGTTCAAATAGTACTTACATTCATTATAGCATAAGTAAGGGCAACAGGGAAACAAAAATGAAGAAAAAAAAGTCTTAAAAAGAAGAAAGAAGACCGATCAAAATTCCTGACAGGAAGATACATTAGACTGGTCTCTCAAGGGATGTAGTAGAAGCCCAGGCCCTGCAACTTTTAAGAGGAGAATGGACAAATCACTAGAAAATATACAATAGGGAACAATCCTTCAGAGGTAATGAGATGGGGAGCAAACCAACAGAGGTTTTTTTTCCTTCTGCCCTTACTTCCTACAATTGATTCCGCACCACTTAGTGTTGTCCCCAGATATTGATCTAAATCATTGCTTAGTTACGAATGCTGGAGAGGGGGTGGGGAGAGTTATCAAAAAGATTACAGTTATGTACAACTGCTTATCTGCACAGGGATTAGCTGGGTTTTGCCTCTGTGGCAAGATTTTACTTGCACATCTCTCCACAGAGACAACGTTTTTATCGTTGGTCAATGATGTCTTTCAAAAGATCAATACAGGTCAGATGCCCATGAGTTTATGAGAGCTATCAGTTTCGGATGCAAATACTCATAAACTATTGCTGACTCACGGGAGAGGGAACGGGCAGATTCAGCGGTGAAATAGCAGCTCAGGCTCTCCCAGGGCCCCCTGATACAGCATCCCAGCAGAAGGCTTAAAGGCGATGACTAAGGCTGAGATGGGTTTAGATTAACACCACATTAAACTTATAGATAACAAGTCTACATTCCTTTTTGGCAGCTCTGATGCAGACAGTCCTATAAAGCCATAGTAGGTGGCAAGTCAAAGACTTCATGCTATGCAGAAATGTAACTCCAGAGTCCAGAATTGCCTCAAGAGGGTATTGACAGACTTTGTCAGTAATTAGCTAAGAAACATACGTGAATGGAACAAATTTGGAGCCCAGAAAACAGAGAACAGATGTTGTTTGATAACGGCAGCAGGAAACTTAGACTTGCTGTTGTTTAAAATGCCATCTTCATCTGCTCTTTGCAAAGAAACTTCAGCTTTTCTTTAGTGACAGGGTCTAATCAAAGTGAATTCAAATTTCTGTCAGCTCACATACTCACTGCTGCAGTACAGTCTTTTCAAAATTGCTCTTCAAGTTCATTCAGAACCTTCAGATCATGAACAAGGCTATGGACAAAAACTGCTAAAAACTGGTGAAGGCCTATTGCATCTACAGATGAACTGCATTATCATCTCATTTGCTTCTGGGATGGATGCCAGGATAATTATAAAGTAATTTAAGGCCAGCATCATTTATAGAATGTTTCCACAGATATTTTCACTTGGGAACTAGACAACTCTTTCGTCTCGGGAATTAAACATGATATTTCTTCTTCCAAAATGTCTAATAAAATCAGTCTGGAGAAAGTATACATACTCTCTTCTTGGCTACCTATGGTTATGTATACCAACCCAGGAATCCCTGAGTTCAAATCTATGCAGTGCTGAACACAATATGATCCATGTATCATTGAACAGAATGCAATCTATGTAACTAACATCAATGTTGGGAAAAAATAACAAATCAAAACCATGGAGCCTTTCTCAAACTCTATGCAAATAACACCGAGCTTATGTTTTTTTCCTGTTTACAATTTCTAGACTGTGTTTAGGTGAAAATGATTGACACACAAACTTGTTTCTCATTTTCATCACTTTGAAGCCTGATGGTTGAGATCTGCCATCATTATGTTGAACTAATTACCACTCACAGAACAGGGAAAAAATCTTCATCCTCTAGCTCTTACAGAATTGTAATGTAGCTTTGACCAGAAAAATGCTTCCATTTCCTTTGGTCGCCTCACAACATAAAATGAAGTTGGCAAGATGAAGACAAATGGCACAATAGCCTACTGCTGATTGGCTAAAGTATTTTGTATACGTTGGAAAATTCAGGACATCCATCCTAATTGGCAGTGGACAGAACACTTTAGCAACTGTGACTGTGCAAGACAGCGATCTATCCCTCGTGGGGTCAAAGGGTGAGGTCAACAGGATAGGATGGTGATGTTATTATCTGACATTTGGGTTATCTTCTATAAACTCTGTCTATAAGACATATGACATGTGGTGAACTCTGAGATAGATATTAAAATCAGAAGCTCAAACTTGCTGAGTGGATTGAACGAGTAAGCAGAGAGTTCCTTACAGCATAATTAAGTGCCTGTGTGGTAAAATAATTGATGTGAACATAGTAATGGAGAAGGAATTAGTAACAGCAGAAACAAGGTTTGATACCAGTATAGAGGGCAGACAAGAGACCAAAAAAAAAAAAACCAAAAGAAGAAAAAAAGAAGAATTGACAGAACTTCGGAAGTTCTAAATAACATCCTAAAAATCCTTTCAGTTGCACCACAATTAAAGAATTGCTGAAAGTACTAATTTAATTCACATTTGTTGTTTCTAAGCTCCCCTGTTATGTACAGCTGATAAAAGGTGCTGTGATGTCAAAAAATGTTTAAGGAAGGTTGAATCATTATAGGAGCCATTCACATGGGAACATAACTACACAGCAATGAGAAAACACATGTAACTATACTCAACACAGAGAGGAAAAACAGATATCTGGAACAGAATACATTTTGTCACTTTGTGTGAAAGATTCCTTATATTAATAAAATAATTGAGTAAAAATAAGATGCTTTAGCTTTTACTAGTACCATTCTTATGGCCAAGAAAGATTTACAGTTCCTGCAGAGGTCAAACCAGATTATACATGAGGTCCTTTCCAACCTGGTATTCTATGTTTCTATGAAATACAGTTTTAAGAAATATTACTAAAATAATTTTGAACATTTTGAACATTTTTGAACTCTTCAGTTAGGCAGGAAAGCGCTCTTTACTAGCCAGCACTTCACTGTCAATGAGAGCATTCCAAAATCATGAAACTCATGCCAAAATCACATAATTTGCTTGAAAATTATGAAATCATACATTATATATAAAAGTTCCACACATGCACATATGAGAATTAATAAAACATTGCATTTTCTATGCCTCTGAGTTCACATTTTCAAGCTTTTCTTCACAGTTATGGGTGTTTGGATTTTTGTTTGTTTCTTTGTTTTGAAAGACTTAGCATTAAACAATAGAAGGAGGTCAAACTGCATTAAAGGCACTAAATGAATTACTCTAGTATTTGCTCTAATAGACAAACATAAAACTATCATTTCTTAGTGTTAACTAATAAAAAGATGAAAAGGATATTTACATAAAAGCAAAGGCGATCTTAAATATCTTTTCTTCAAAGATTTGAGGAAGGAACCAGAAAAATTATTTGTTTCTTCAGAAGAGGGATGATTTTCACAGCGTTTCTGGAATGCTTTAATAAATTGATTATAGATATCAGGCTAACTTGTTAGCATGCTATTTGTTGCATTCAAAACAAAAGGATGGGTGTGAGGTATCTCCAGATGCAGAAAAATCTAATTTGAAAATCTGGACAAAATTTTGCTGGAACAAACCTGGTAACTTTGCTCTCAGCAGACTGTTCCGGCATGCAGAAGCCATCTTAACTTCCTTCTCAGCTTCTCCAGTTGCTTAAGAGTTTCTTCAGCTTGCCCTGATCTTACTTGTAATGTTTCACAGAGCAGACACAGTTTCATACTTGCTTCCAGTATGTAAAGTGAACAGCCTATACTTACTTAATGAAAAAAAAAATACTTAATTTTCCTGCCACTATACACCACCTCTGTTATAAAAATGCTGTTACTTCACTTTCAAAGGTATGAAATATCTAATTAACAAATTAAAAATCCTAACACTTTATGGAGCAAAAGACATTTTCAGCTCAAAGTCTAAGTAAAGAGCTTTTACCATCCAGAGTACCAGCACATAGTTAGTTCCCACAAATCACATCTCAAATGCCAAAGAAAGAGAACTGATGGCAAGGGGCCTATAGCGAATTTCCCCTTACTGGTGACAAAGGCTAAGGGTAGGGCTGTCACAGGCTGATTTTTTATTGTAAGATCTGGAGAAGGACAGCGATTCTTCCAACCCTCCTGTCTCCGACAACTCATCACACAGAGCCGGTTCCCCCGGGGGCTATGGCAGCATCTGGCACTTCTGCTCTCTGGTGGCAGCTGCAATCATTTTCAGGATAATCTCCTAAAGGCGGCGTCTTTATTCAGCTACAGATGTCTTCATCTTGCATCCTGTTGGATTCCTCAGGCCTCGCATTGCCTCTGCAGTCTGGTTTTATCCCTTTGGGTTGGTTTCTCAGTCATACCCTTATTTGAAAGGTACTGACAAGCACTCAAAAGACGCTGAGGAAGAATTTATCTTGCAGACATTCATCTGTTGGTTTCCAGTTTCTTTTCAACAACACAAATACAACCTTGAAAAATGATCTGAAGATCTGATGTTTAAGTGGACTTCCAAGTACAAAGCGGTATCAGAAATATTCTGGTTTTATAAGAGTGCTCTCTTGTTTGTTTTCTACTGACCACAACAACTTAATTGGTTTCTCTGGCTTCTCTCTTGATACAGTTATTACTTTGTTCTGTACAGAGTCAGACAGATTATTTATGAGGAACCCCAGTGGCAGGGAAGGAGAATATTTCATATTTCATGTAGTTATACATGGCTCAACATAAATCATCTTTTCAAAAGTTACTTATTTCCGATCTCTTCCATGTGTATTGCTGGAGACTCAAGTCTTGCATATTTAGAGGTGACTGGGGAGGAAATCATACATCAAAACTAGCTTTCCCGGGAACACGGATACAACAATCTTATAATCCAGAAAACATTGGTGCCTGCATGAAGGCCTGCTGTAGCATGCAAAAACTAAAAAGGCTTTGTAGATCTTCAATAACTTACAAGAAAACAGATACTACCTGTTTCAAACTGTCTGCCTTACAATGGAGTTACCCTACTGAAAAACACCAAGGCAACTGTGTCCAGCAAAGGAATCCACTTGTCAAGATGGAAAAATAACAGGATTTTTGTTCTGGCTAAGAAATGGCATTATAGCTAAAAGTTGTGTTTTTCTTTTGTCTTAGGTGTCAGGCAAAAAGATTCTGTTACAGGTATACATTCAGAACTATTTTGCTAATGCTTTCCCTACCACAAAACTGCTTTCTATGCTGCCTTGTTCTCAGATAGCTTTAACATACGCTCTTCACAAATAATCTTCCTCTTCTCTTTGTTGGTAACAGGCAGTCAGAAACAAATCTGTTTCCTTGCAAAGAATGTATGTTTCAATTTCATTAAACTGATTTCATCACGTAAGAGGAAAATTTCAGCTTAATTTAGAAGTCTATGTTAAGTGATATGCTAATGCTACTTGTTATTAAAAATAAATATTAGTTCTACAAGTATTCTGTTTTCATTTGTTTTAAAAAGGACATCTGCTGTTATCCTGATGCTGCCTTTGTGGTAAACACAGACACCTTTTGAAGATTTTTTTTTTATTATTATTATTATCATTATTATTATTTTTGGCTAGGACCTCCATCCGTCACCCTTCTTTAACTGACATTTTTACCCCGTTATTATCCCTAATATATTCCACTGAGGGTTTTCTCTCACAGCAAAGAGGGGGAGGAGATCAGCCAAAGGCATACCCCCAACAACTACTGCCTTCTAAGCCTGCTCACTAGTCAGAAGTGGGTCAAATGGTCCTCACATGAAAGCATCTAACAAGGTCCCAAAGGAGGCTTCCCTTTAGTGGCAGCAGTGAAAAACACTATTTCTCTTCAGAGAAGATGGATACTGTCTTCCTGTGCACAACCGAGGTACTGATACTTGCCACTTTGAACTTGTTATATTCATGGATGCTTTCTGAAATGCTTATATCATTTTGGGAATTAAGTCCCTGAGATCAGGGACTCTGAACAGTTGAAAAAGATCTCTTCAGAAGCTGAAAATTCTGAAAATAATGTCATACAGCTCAGAAGTTTGGCACTGATTTCCAGGAAAGCATTGAGGACAGTTTCAAATTATGTATTTTAAATAAATAAATATTGAGGGTTTTTAAGCACATTCTGTGATGGCTGAATTTTAATCCCTCCCCGTCCTCTCTTCTTTTGAAACTACTTAGGCTTGGAGTCAGATCTCATAGCGGAGGCTTCTTATGGCAATACAGCATGAGTGAATCTGAGGTGAAGCAAAACTAAACTGATAAAAGATAAAGGAGTAAACCAAATTATTTGACTCCTGCAGGATGGATGGATGCCAGGTTTTAGTAATTAGGGTCATATGTAAAGAACGAGGAGGATCAGATCAATTAAAGAAATAAACTGTGACAAAATTGCATCAAACTACCGATCCACAGCTGAGCCAGAGGCTTTAGTGAAAAGAGTCCTTCACACAAAAGGGAAAATCTGACACTAATCATAGGATAAACCTCACATACAATTGTGCATTAACACAGCACACAAGTCCGGCATTATCTCATGCACTTTTATGTGCCAGAACACTCGCAGGTTCACTTATGAGCTACATGACTTCTTAGTCTCAGTAGAAGCTTTCTGCACCACAGGTCTACTTTCATCAGTTGCGCAGACAGTCTCATAAATTGCTTAGACAGAAGTAAGCAATAAGCTTGCCTTTGAATGATTTGTTCAAACTACTCCATTTTCACTTTTTTTTTGTCATCACAAAATAATAGCATTCAAATATATGCTTGCATATGAGAAGAAGGAAAAAGCTAAAAGAAAAGGTCATATTAGAAAAAAGGAGAGATGCCTCCCTCCCCACCCCCCCACAGACTTTAAATCCCATGAAATGAATGTTTAGCTCAAGGATTTGCTGTTCATCTTAGTGCCCCTCAAGCCTGAGGCAGGATTAGGCCAGACTCATGTTTGAACAACTGGAGAAAATCAATGGATTTCAACTTATTAATAATTAAAAGACTAATTCAGACTTTCAAGTGATTAAAACTGTGTACAAAATGTATTAATTATTGCAACTGGAAATGCACATGTGCAAAAGGTGCTCTGAAATAAGAGCAGGAAAAGAAAACGTATTACAGGAAAAAGAATAATTTTCAGGGTATATTGCATAAGTCAGAAGAGAAATAAACCATTTAGCATAGTGCTAATTAGGTATTTACATGTAGCTAAACAAATACTTTACATGAACTTTAATGGAAACCTTAACTAATTCCTAGGTGATGTTACAACATGCAGGGTAATTGAAAGCTGAATCACATTCTCTCAACAGCCTATCCGCTGGTAGTCTATTCTGTCATTAAATAGACCATGGAAAGCATGAGAGGAAAATTACAATTACTGTACTAATGGAAATCTTTTAATAGTAGTAGCCATCAGATAAGTGTTGAAGCAACTACTTGTATTTCTTCTTCTCCAGCTCTGCCAACAGTTTCACACTGTAAGGGTCTCACTTATTTGGGCACTATTAGAACATAGCAGGAGATCTGAAAGCTATGTTGAAACTTTAAGAAAGCCAATCAGTTTTATTGCTGAAATAAATAGCTGCCCTACTTGCTGTCTCAATAAGCAAGCCATGAAACTACAACTTTGAAAGTTCAAATACCCTGGTTTGATTTAAGTTTTATTTCATTTACACATTGCCAGCACCATCTTTATGTGGCTATCTATGAAAGGGACTTCTATGCCATTTAGTTTGGCCTTCTTTATATTGCAGGACAAGAAAAAAACCTCCTATGCTGCACAGACTTACAAATGTTACTTAAAATATTTCAGCCATTGAAGCATTCAAAGTGTGTGCTACAGACAGTCAGCAGAAAGCCAGAGTATATATGGGTACTTTAAAAGCCACTAAACCTATTAGTGGAAATGTACCTTGACGAGCCCATGAAAGCAAGCCAATGTTCACACTGTCAAGAGAACCAGAAAATTCCCTTTTGTTGTAGGAAAAATTCCTTTCAAACTCCAAGCAGGAGAACAAGATACAAACTCAGCACTGAGAGGTTTCTTTGTACCCTTTCAGAACACATTTTCATTGTGCATCATGCACACAACTATAAGAAAACCTGCAGAAGGAATGGCAGACTAAAAGCGAGAAGTGTGGCCTTCTTATATGTATCCACTATAATATAAACATGTATGCACTATAAGTGTATATATACACACGCTCATATGCATGTAAATAGAGCAATGCACTATAAAAGCTGGAACTGTTATCATGATTTACCTTACACATTGTACGGCTGCCCTGCCAGACCACATTATGCTCTCCCAAAGTTTCCATACAGTTAAGCCTTGTGCCATAGATCTAGGCTGCATAAATCACCATGATAGATGAAGTCAAATGATCCCATCAAGCCAGCTGCCAAAAAGAGGACAAACATTTAGTGGAGCAGGAAGCACTGTTCCAAGTTCTGCACTCAAGCCCTCTCCCTGTGCTAGCTGAACCAGCAGTTTGTCTGCCTGTATCTCATTAGACCAGGATGTTTGAGCAGCTGCTTGAAAAGTTTTCAGAAATGCAATTTTGGCTTGATAAAATCCAAATCTACTTCCTGTGTCAGCGTCCCACATTGCTCTGAACAAAATCTGTACTTGCTGCATTGAGGTCAGGCTTAGCCCTTCTGCTCTTTTTCACCAGAAAGCCACACTTGTCTCTCGTCTTTCTGGCAAGAGTTAACGAGCCACTCCTGCCATAATGAATCAGCAGGAATCAGTAAGCATCTCCACAGAAAAGTATAACACTTGCTAACAAGACAGATCTACAGAAGAAACCTTTGCCCTGCTATACAGTGGATTTTTTATTTATTATTCCAATTTAATTTGGAGTGCACAGATGACAAGAATCTAGGAAAATGGGAAGACTTAGGAGTCTTTATATCCCTCAGGAAAAGCTTTGTCGCTTTTTTCTTTCTCTTGTACACATCACTGCTGTATTTTTAGCTGTACAGCATCACATTATAAAAACAACATATAGGGATTCATGTATTTGAATTAGAGTTAAATTAAAGGCATAGCAACTTCTCATAAGATCCTGCCTTTTGCCATTTCCCTGCCAATCCCAATTTTATTTTTCAAACTCCTCACTATGCATGCTACCTACTTCTGCCTCACCCAAAGTATTACCATCTAGCCCATAATTACCCATTTGGAATTATAATAATGATTGTGGTGTAGGGAAAATTCTATCAAAGAGACAGTCAAGTGAAATTGAAGTTGGCAATTCACAGAATATGGGTAGAAATTGCATCTGAGATGCTGTAAAACTGCTCACTTGACAAAAAAAAAAAAGGAAAAAAAGGAAAATTAATATAAAGGAAATGAAATGCATCACTGAGGGATTTGATAGTGAGAAAGCCCAAGTTAATGACAAATGCAGACGAGATCATCAGGCAGTGGACTTAAAACCCTGCAAGGCATAATTCTGCCAATGGCTAACTCTTTGGCAGGCTTCTATACATGCAATCAACATGCAATTCCATGTTTTAATGATGACCTAAAACTGCTAAATCCCCCTTCCATTTAAGAGTTAATTTTCAGGAATTGCACTCCTTCACAAAGATTTTTACAGTTTCCATTTGGTACACTGAGAGAAGGTTGTTTTTTTCCTGATTTACAGTCAATTTGCTGTGAAGGGCTTGCTGTAAAAAGACATAAAGCTTAGAACTGTGATAATGTCCCAGCTCAAACTGGAATTTGGCATTTATGCTCAACAGAGTAAGAAAGATATCAACAAGTATCTTCCACAAAACTAAAAGAAACCAAGCTTTCTTTTCGTTGTTTTGCTAAATAGCCCTTTTCCTTCCTTATAAAATATAAATTGTAAAGAAAACCCATCCTGGAAACAGTGACATTGTTGCTTTGACTTGGTTTATCCTATTGGTGTCTTCACTAGCTGGCTATCAGAAAATAACATAATTTAGAAAATAAAATGAACATTCAGCACATACGAAGAGCTACAGAATGATTATATTTGATCTCCACAAGCATTAAAAATATTTAAGTGGTGGAAGTGGATACTAATTCCTGTAGATGTCCAGACATACAGTAGGTCATTATAAACAGTAGAAACCCTACGGAATTAAATAACTGAACTTCTACTGACTCCAACAGTTGGATTTCTCCCACAGAAAGTGCTTGTTCCTTTAACATTCCACAGTTAAAAGGGATCTGCCTACCTGTGAAGCCTATCATAGTCTAAGACAAAGAGAACATAAATATTTAACAACATTTTACCAATGTTTAATTATCGTTACGCTTTTTCTGTTCTGTGACTTTCTTCTTGTTCTTTAAGTTTATGGATATCCTTGAACAGCCCAGATTTTGCTTCAGCTTTGCTCATTTGCTTCATTGTAAATCAGGATTGATTCCAGTGAAGATTAGGAGAAGTATTTTTCCACACTTTGTAGGCATGTGAATAACAGTTACTGCTCAAACAGTATCATCATATGATTATTTGTCCTTTTCCAGAGAGTGTTACTTAGCAGCAAAGCCCCTCATCTGACAAAATCTTTGCCTGCTGCTCAGCAGATCTCCAAAAGCACATCAGCAAACTGTTGCATGCTCTTCAGAGGTTTCCTGCCCGACGCTGGGTTGTATTCAATGCCTTTATGCCCTGTTTGAAACAGCATGTACAGGGTTATCCTGCTGAAGCATCAGCAATGAGGCTAAAAATCTTCCTACAGAGATACAATGAGATTTCAGATTGCTTATATACCATATGGAGACAGCATGCTACAAAGGCAGCAAGAGAAGGATCCAAAACACATCAAGAGGAAGCTGTCGGGGCCTGGTGGCAAGGCCAGGCTCCCTGTTGGCCCCCCACAGCCAGGCCAGGGATGCAGGTGCGAGGCACTGGGGCGCCTCAGTGGCCCTGACACTGCTACCTGCACCGCCTGGCCCCAAACATGGGGTCTGGCATGGTGGAAGGAAAGGGGTGGATGGGTGGAAGAGCCTTAATTTTTCTCTTTGCAGATTTGTGCTTGCCCCTATGACTAGACCTCGCGCCAAAAGGCAGTGAACAGTAAGCCTGGCAATCTGCCACACCTGAAGCTTAAATGGATTTTGGAAACACTCTATAATATGCAATTCTGACCACTTAATGCCATCCTGACACTAAAGCTCCAAATATCTACACTCAGTTCAAGAGCAACAGAGCTCGTGCAACAACTGCCACTCTTCCCTCCTGTCCAGGCTCTCATTTTGCTACCGCAGTTGTGCCAGAGCAGTAGTTTGCGGGACCGCACCATGACACAACTCAGGAGTCTTCATCTACCAAATGTCCTCTTGTGTCCTTCCTAAAAAATATGCAGAGTGACTGCTGGGGGAACTGAACCATGGTTCACAGCATGGGGCCAGGAACACGTCTGCCAGCACACCTGAGAGAGCCAGGGTGCCACAGGCTGGCAAGAAACCATGAATGCAGCAACATTCTCAGAGGGTACTACTGCCAACCATGGAAACTTGCTCATAATTACAGGCTGCCTAGCATAGCCTTTCCATATTTCATGACAAACTGCCTTTGTCATAGCTCTTTCTCTAGTACCACCATCCCAAACTGTAATTTGTCTGTTCTTCCAGAAGTCCAATCTCTGTTCTCTAGTCCTACAGTTATCTAATAATCTCTTTCTTATGCTCTGGTCTCCTGCATTCTTTTATTTGCTTTATTCTCCTTTTAAATTTTAAATGAATATTTTAAATGAAATAAACAGAACAATTACATTAGTGCACAGAAGTTATGTCATGCTTTAGCACTGCATAACAATCAAACAGCTTACTGGTTGTTCAACTTACAGCTCACAAGGGAACACTTGAAATGTATGCTGCAGAAAATGACTCTTAAAAACAAAAACCTTTCAGTGATTACATTCAAAGGTGGCATGTTAAAAAAAAAACCCACAAACTCAAACCATCAGGATTGCAGTAAAGGTTTGAAATTCACTATATTTTCCTTGGCCAGGAGGTTTATCATATCGAACTATGCTGCTTTTTTATGCCAAACCAGTAAGCCATTTCTGACTTGTCTGCCCTCGGGTCCAAAGCCTGGTTCCACCAAAGAAAATGGCACAAATCCTGCCTTAAATATGACCACCTTTAGTTTGCACATGGCAAGAAAACAGAGCTATTTAATCAGTCCCTAGGCTGCATGCTGCACTGCAGCGACTCCAGGCAACCTGAGGAAAAGGTTTGGGCAGGTGGGTTTAAAAGAAGATATCTAAAAACTAAAATGGGGGAAACGGGAGTTTCAGAAAGACAGTCTTTATGTAAAGTGGCTGTATGGCTGCCTTCCCTCTGATGCTATCTCAGTGCACTACCTACAAGAACACTTTCTTCAGTATTTTCTTTAAAAAGATTTCGCTTTAAGTAGTCACAGGTCCAAGCTTGTGATTATCTAGCAGTGGGTGTTGTATATGCTGTAGTACTTGCCTCAAGGGAATGACAAATGTCAGTAAGATGCAAAAAATAGACCCAGTGTGAAATCAAAGGAATACAGGAAGTTTAGAAGGCATCATTTAAGAGCTCCTCACGCAGAGTTGCTCAACTGAAAACAGCTATGCAATATACCTCAGAAGATCTAAGTGAGACACAAGAGACTGAAAATCTGATAATGGCTTTAAGGGCTGGCAGGGCATCCTGGAATACTTTAAATGTCCTATAGATTCCATGGAAACAGGAAATGTAAGGACACTGTCTTAAGTATTTTAAATGTCTGATTTATGAAGAATTCAGGAGAAAACACCGGTGTCTTATTAAGGAAAAAAAATTACCCTGTGATCTCAAAGTCTTTGAGTCAAAGGGAAAAAAAGGGCATCAAAAGACCAGGGTTTATCACACTTGCCACTTGGGACTGCGCTAATCAGCAGAGGGAAACAGAAGCACATTCATCTTTGCACAGACTCGCCACTGAAATAATCTCTGCAACACCCACTGCTCTGATAAAAAGGACACTTTAGCCTAACACAGCTTTAAGGCCAAGCTGTACATGAAAACAAAGCACGGTTATTTCTGTTACTTCTTTGGTTTCCCCAAAATGCCCATCTGCTGGTTTTCTTTAACATTTTTTTCTTTCAACTCTTGTCTCCTTTGTATTCCTTTCTTTTTCAGATCCTCAATTTTATGCATTGCTGAAACCATTTGCCTTTACTTTTCTCTTTATTTCTGCAGCTCTGATCACCAAAATCATACCTCTTCTTCCTCTTAAAGATTCCAAATCCAAACATCTCAATGCTATGACATATACAATTAGCTTTTTTCCCCTAAAAAGAAATATTAAAGAAAAATACAACTATGCTATCTATAGCCTCTGTTTCATGACAGATTCAAGGACACAGATTCAAATGAGGACTTTGGTAGATCATGCAGATGCAAAAATCTAAACTCCTAAATTATTTAGGAGCCTGAATATTATGATAAAATGGTACACACACACACACCCCCCCCCCAAAAAAAAAAAAAAAAAAAAAAAAAGCCAAGCTGGGTAAAAACCAAGAATGTAGTTAAGCAACAATGACTATTTTTGTTTTCTTTGGCATACCAGAAGCAACATCTCCCATCCATAGAACGGTTTGGAAAGGACTTCAAAGACTATCTACTTCCAACCCCCTGCTGTGGGCAGGGACACCCTCTCCTAGACCAGGTTGCCCAAAGCCCCATTCAACCTGGCCTTGAACACTGCCGGGGAGGGGCAGCCTGTGCTCACCACCCTCACACTAAATATTTTCTTCCTACTATCTAATCTAAATCTACCTGCTTTCAGTTTAAGGCCATTTCCCCTTATTCTATCACCCCACTCCCTGATAAACAGCCCCTCTCCTGCTTTCCTGAAGGCTCCTTTAGGTACAGGAAGGCTGCTAGAATGTCTTCCCAGAGCCTTCTCTTCTCCAGACTGAACAAGCCAAACTCTCTCAGCCTGTCTTCACAGGAAAGGTGCTCTAGCCCTCTGATCCTTTTCATGGCCCTTCTCTAGACTCACTCTGATACGTCCATGTCTTCCTTAGGTAGGGAACCCCATAGCTGGATGCAGTACTCCAGGTGGGGTGTCACGAGAGCAAAGGGGCAGAATCACCTCCCTCAACCAGCTGGTCATGTTTCTTCTGATGCCATGCAGGATGCAGTTGGCTTTCCGGGCTACAAGTGCATGTTGCTGGCTCCTGTTGAGCCTGTCTTATCAAGCAACACATTATGTCCTTCTCCTCAGGGATGCTCTCAATCCATTTTCTGCCCAGACTCTAGTTGTGCTTTGGATTGTGCCAGTGCAGATAAAAAACTTCATGAGGTACACACAGGCATTCGGAAATGTCTTAAAAAAAGGATCCCTGTGGTTGTTCTATCTATGGATATGCCTTTTCCAGTTTTGAAATACAGAATACTGCCTTTCAATTCCTTCAGAAATCCTTTAACCATTTTGCTCATTTCACTCTAGAAGAGTAACATCAATAGAGTACTTTAACCTAAAATTTTGGGTATGGAGAAATTAGTAAGAACCTTTTGTGCAAACTCACAGCATTTTTATTTGGACACTGCAAGCAAAATGCTGCCCATTATATCTAAAGTGGACACCTGACTCTCATAAACAGAACAGTACAGCTGATAAAAACTAACCTCTCCACATCAATTCCCCTCCCCTACTTTGTCACCATGCAATCCCACCTGAAATAAAACATGGAAATTGGATTAAACTGCTTGCAATTATGTTTTCTGTCTCTGTCCTACTTTTTAGACCTAAAGGTCAGCAACAAACATTTTTGGAACTGAAGCCTAACTAGGAAGCAAAGGTGAACAATAGAAATCCTACATTAAATCCTGCAAAGTTTTCATGAAATTCTAAGAAACTATTGTTATTTGGACACAACTGTTGTATTAATTTTAGGTCATGTCAACTGTACTCTATCCAGGAGTTTCAAATTAATTAGAATTGTTTCTTAACAAATTAAAAAATAAATTAAAAGAAAATAGTTGTGCTAGACAAACTACTGGAAACGCTATCATGCAGACCTAACATAACCACACTTTCTACTTTTTTGAACTACCAATACTTCTTCAAATATCTTGGGGATTTTAATTCAGTGTAGTAGAAGTGAATGTAGTACAGCTACACATGAACTTTACTTTTTAATACGCTTCCGTGTTGCACGGCAATGCCACTTCTCCGCAGGTGACCTGTCTAGGACCTATTTGTGTACAGCACCTACTGAGGCAGCGCAGATAACTGCACCATCCTCTGATCACACAAAGCTACGGGGGGTTCAAGGCAAGGGTCCCAGCTCTTTCTGCATGCGCACCCTGCAAGCGGGGAAAGGCCCCGGAGCAGGCAGGACAGGTCCTGCTATTACAGCCCACGCTTTTATCCAGAGATACCGAAGCTGAATTCCTGTCAGTTACAACCCCTGAAAAGTATTCTGGAACCAGAAAATGAAACATACTCTAAAGTTTCTTTTCAGCTAAATTTTCTTACAGAAAAAATAATCTCCATCCAGAAGTTAATTATCTGTGTACCCCCTTCATTATATGCTGAATGGCATTAACAGCCACCCTCACCTAGGAGAGATGAATCAGGAAATTGTGGTGAGTGAGCATTTCGGTTGAAAACTTCATCAGTTCCTAAGAAGCTTGTTAATGCCGTCCCACCAATAGCCCCCAGCAAGCAGAGGCGGTGTGCAGCAGCAGCCAGGTGAACTGCTGGATATCTCGCAGGGACCTGACACAGATGGGAGGGAGCACACGCTGCCCTGCTTACGGCTGCAGTCGGTGCTGGTCAGTGGCACACTGACAAGACTGGGCTAAACAGGAGGCTGATCTGATCTGATCTGACAGTGACCGCAGTCTTAAGACAAAGCGTTAAAGGAACAGCACCAAATCCAAATCACCCCCATATGCATCTTTTTCAAAAGCAACAGGGGTAGAAATCATCTGGGAAAAAAAAAAAAGGAAAAAAAAAGAAAGCACCTTAAGTAAATCAAAACTCATCACCATCAAAATGAGCACAGGTGTCTAAAATAAAACTTTCTCTTTAAAAATCATTATTGTTTTTAGATATGATTATTTACACTATTACTAAAAACAAAGTCTCTTTCATCCTGGCAGAATTTTAACAACACAAGAGTATTGCTGTAGCACTATTCAAAAGCACACTATGATGCTGCAGGTTTTGGTCCTACCTACTTTGGTTTAGTACCTGACAGTGTGCTCTGCTACTCTTCTCACTAAATAAGTGAATAAAGACTTAATGCTTGTATTTTTGTTGCCAAATTATTGCAGTGTGAATGGGAAAAGGCTAGCAAGAGAAGCATGACGTGTTAAAAGTGAGATCTCTTTGTTTCTGTTTTGAAGAAGGATATGCAAACATGAATCATACATCTTGCTTCTGCTACAGTAACTCAATATCCTCTGCTTGGTTAAATAACAGACACTTGGCACATACAAAAGTGACATTCTTGCCAAGAACTGAAATTTGCAGCAACTCTGAGCTCTGTTGAAACCCCACTGTTGATACTTAAGTTGTACACAGCACTCCACCAGGATCAGCTGCAACATGTTAAATGAGTATTCAGCATCAGAATGACTATTTAAATCTCTCACCATCTATGAAACAGTCATACTGAAGCCTAAAGGAAGGCTTTTGAAAAGACCTCCAGGAGAACAGAAGGTTTTTTTATGTGTTGCAGTGCATTAAAAAACACCATAAAGATATACGAAATGACAGAAGCCATGCAAGTTCAGAAAAGTTGTCTAATTGTGGCATCAATGCAAAATCAATCCTTGTGTGGTGCTCCAGAAAAAGCTGAAGTCAGAGGTACTACAAGTATGTCTTAAAACAAATAAAAAAACAATTGGTTATCTTGTACTTTTTTAATTGACCTAAGTCAATGTAAGTCAAATAGATGAAGAATGTCTAGACACCTAACCTTGTATATACAGTTTTTACAGGAGTCCAAACAGTTAGCAGTTTCTTCCTGAGCACTACCAAAGTCTGATTTCTAGTTTTGTATTGTGCTTTAAGGAGGGGAAAAACAGGCCTCCCTGTAACCCATTCAGTACTGACACAAATGACTTGAAGATCCTTTTTTACATATCTATTCACTGTGAATAAATACATCTGTAGCCTCCTCCCATTCAAACATACTCTGAGCTTAAAGCTTCATCCTTCCCGCAGAGCTAAATCCCTGCATGTATAGAGCAATTCACTGTTTTTGCCCTTCTCCTGCAAACATTTGCCTGATTTACACTTCTTTAGAGCTACAAGTTGTTCAGAACTGCATGTATACACTGACCAGGGCTGCATGGGATAGTGATGCACTGCCCATTGCCCACTTTGAGGCAGAACCAGTATTGAGTTTACTCTGAATTACTGAACTAACCACATGAAGATGAAAGCATACTTAACACACCGCTGGGGACAGCCACCAGTTAGCTGGAAACTTTTTATAATTTTTCCCATTGTCCTGATTATAACACTTTATGATTCAACCTACAATCCCTTTAGTCTTTGTTAAAGAGAAATGATGATTAAAATCTTTTCATTGATGTAAGGATGCTGGAGGATAATACAGGTATCTAGTGCCACTCCAGTTTTCATCTACTTGTTCACCAACTACATACATTAAGATTACTCATATCCTAGAGCACCTCTAGTTAAAAGGATGAGCATTTCCTATGCTATCTGTTCTTTATTAATATGGACATTTTTAGTAACAATATATTAGTCTTCCTTGAAATGCACATGCCTGCAACTTAAGTTACCTATCTCACATAAAAGATCCAGTATCGTCAGTGAAAGAACAGTGATGGACTTGCATTTATAACTTATAAAAATGGAAATGACAGGCTAGCTTTTACTTTGCTACTACTCCTTCCTTGTAACTGCTGGTAAAAGACCAAGGCTGGCATACAATTCCCTAACATATGGATGCCTAGCACCATTTTAGATGCCTGGGGGTATCTGAGACATCTGCATAGCGCTGGCAGATATGATTTAGGGGAAACCCATCTCTGGATAGGTGGAAGTTGTGGAAAAGGTGAATATGCAATGGCTTCTAAAACAGTCCTGCTAACAAAAAATAGCCTATGCTGAGGCAACTGAATCCTGCTGTTAGTGTCAGCTGATGGGATTCAGCACAAAATGTAGACAGCTAAAAATTGAGGTCAGCGTGTGAGATTGGTGTCTAAGCTCCCGTGACAGTCAAGCGAGATCTAGTCAATATAGTCAAAGGGGTCTAGAAATATTCAGTAAGCCATCCAGGAGATGTCTGCTTTAAGGTGTTTTCTTGGCTCCATTGCCTTTATTGACTGTAAGGGGAATTATGATGCATAGCTCATGTCAATCTGAGCCTCCCCCAAGTGTCTCTCTGCATAGAGACCATGCACACGCATCACAAAGCCATAACCAAGCCTTCGACTTGATTTAATATATACTTTCCCTCCTCGTCGTGAAATTGATAAGGACATTATCATTATACAGGCAGAAGGAGGCACTGCGAATGGCAAAACACTTGGCTGTTGCGGACCTCTGAGGTTCTGCTCCCAGCCCCGGCTGCAGAGGCTGTACCTGGTGTGCACTGACCCCTCCTGGAGACCCGGCCTCCCTGATGCCCTGAGGAGTTCGGCTGGCCAGAGGTGAACCAGGTCACCTTCGCTTCCTCCCTGGCTGCCAATTTTTCCCTGCGGTGACTCTGCTCAAAGCTGTAATTTCTGCAGCTTACTCCATCAAAACACACATCCCGCAGATACTCCCTTTCTCCAGGTTGAACAGTAAGGATATAATTCATTTGCAAAATACCCTTTACAGTTCCCTGCAATTTTGCTCTTAAAGCTGTCAATAAATAAAGTAACTGTCACTGTTTAATACCTATTAAACTCTATAAAAGCTCTAATCAAGAGATCTGTAACTGAATTCTAAAGTTCTATAATGACGGTGTCCCACATGATTATTATTTCTGTCGAGAGAGAAGCAATTTCTATAATATAAAAAAGTAAAATGAAGGGTTAAAGAAGTAAGTCAGTAGTCTGCGCATGTTTATTAAAAAAATGGTTAAAGTACATTGGAAAGGTCTAATTAAGAGAGTTTGCCGTGTTTGGTTCTTTCTTATAATTAAGACAAATCTGTGGATTATTTTCTTTCCACTGAAAAAGTTGTAGGGTTATTACACATTGCACTTTAATTATGCACTTACTCCACTGAAATGCCACATCTGACTCATGATTTAGACACGGTACAATAAATACAGAGAACTACTGCAAAAAATTCCCCATTGCATTTAAGCATCATCGAGGTGTAACAAAGTCTTTCTTAATTCATACAGTTTCTAAAAATAATGTTGTATTTATTCAGGACAGTAACAGAAACGTACAGAGCTTTCACCCTTTTTAAAATATTTCATTTTGTCAGTGAACTATGGAGGACACCTTGCCTTACTTCTACTATTTAAAGAAAAATAAGCCCAAACCTCCTTCTCCACCATTTCTTCCCCTTACTTTCTCAGACCACAACCACAAATTAAAAACTCATGCAGGAATTTTTTTTTTTTTTAAGGGTTCTTTCCTTTATGGGATAAAATATATCCACTTAACTGGCTAAAGGAAAAAAAAAAAAAGTAGCTGAAGAGTCCTTAAAGCAAAGTTTGCAACTCCAGGAGAGGAGGAAGTAGGAAAATAATTGGAAATTTTAAATTTAAACAAAAGCCCACTTCTGCATGTGGGACTGTTGACAAAATGTTGTACCTTGTCTTCCTCATCCTTAAATGCCAAGGCAGGCAGGCTCAGAAACATACAATATCCAGGGTGGCAAATAAGTAGTTCAGAAAGGCTTGATTCTTTACTGGCATTGTGATGTTAACAAGCATTTTCAACTGGGAAATGCGAGTGCAAAAGGGTTAGAGAGTGCCATTCCCTTTTTCTTATGCATTTCATGGAGACAAATGAACCTGAAGAAGAGAACCCAAACACAAGCAAAGAATATAACCATTTCAGAGCAGCGCCTCAAGCAACCAAACTGGTTCTCTCTGTATTTTATGTGGAGTGCTCCAAAGGAAAGCAAATTGTGGCTACTGTCCTCACGATAACGATTACACCAGACCAGGAACTGTTTAAAATGTATGTACTTGGCTTTAAAGACTCCATCCCTACTTTTCTTTCCATCTCCATATGTCTGCTTCAGTTTATATTCTTCACTTAGTCATAACCTATTTAAGCAAAAAGTGAAGAAACGACAGAATCAGAAGCACTTAACTGACAGAGCCAGGATTTTGCAATTCTCACGAGTGTGTCCTTAGCTGAGATTGCCTAAAGCAACTGGCCTCAGGGAAACTGACCTACAAGCATACATTTTACTTGAGTTTAATGAGATTTGGATGAGGCTCCAAAAATAAGGAGCATGATTCAGATGCATTTGTAATCCTTGAGAGATGGAGGTAATGCAGTTCAGTAATTCCATAGCTAATGCACCTAAAATGTTTACAGAGGAAAGTGCTTCAATTATAAAATTGTCCCAGGAACCTTCCCTACCAGTAAGCTTAAAAATGCACAAAACTAAAAAACCCATGCAAGTTATTTCTAACCACATTTCAGAAAAGAAAGAAAATTAGAAAGGAAATGTGGGGACCGAAAGGGAAAAGACTGCAAGACACAAAATAGTATAAATTGAGAATAATTGTATTACATTGCCCCAAAATTAAACTATTTTCACATTTTAGATAGCTCAGTACAGGAATACGTCCTTAGCAAGAGATTTTACACAAAGCATGCAAAGCCAGGCAGAACATATGCCTAGCAAACAGTCTGCAGCCTTAATGTCCTTTCTATGTTCTCGACGTCACTCCTGCAGGATTCCTGCTTCTCTGCCAACACGGGAGGTTAAGACTTGTGTACATCTATTAGGAATAGTTTGGATACACAAACTGGAGTATTACTGCCTGACATTCGTATGACCCTTTTCTGCCTGACATTCGTATGACCCTTTAACATGTGTACATGCAAGTAGTATACTACTCCTCATCACTTTAATAGTCTCATTAACAAAATGTTGGGGAGGAAAAATTATGGTTAACACACAGAGAAAGGCTTTTGTGTGTTGCAAGATGTTAATTAGATTATAATTCAACTTTACAGACAAGAAACATTTCTCCTGCTTTATCCCTGCTCTCAGAAAAATCCTGCAGAAATATGTACATACACACAGAGAAATACACTGATGATATATCGTAAATAACTGTCAAGCACTGGTGAACCCTGGTACTCTGACGGTTAACTGAAAGGTAGCATTCCTTTGAGAGGATAAAAGGAATAAAGTTCTGGAAGCCAGAGGTAATATTTCAGCCTCAGATTTTATTAGACACAGTTTCGTTCCTAAGCATAGCATGTCCCATAGAGCTAGAGAAATTACTATCTCTGCTTCTCAAAGATTGGAATCCTTCATCTCTCTCATAATCCCTCAGTAAGAAACAGAAAATCACTTTCAACATCTCCATAACACCTTTAATTTTTCATGTTGAATGTTCTTTTTATTGCTCATCTAAGAAAGGTGCCAAAGTCTTAGGTACCACTTATTAGTTCACACCAGTTTATTGCTTCTTTTAAAATATGGTGCTTCCATTCCCCAACTATTTGCTTTACACTGTGATATATATATCAGCCCATCACTCTTTTCTTTCAAAAAAGGCTGGGGGAAGGAGCTGAAAGAGGTTTGTGCTGCAGGATCCCATCAGTCCAAGAGCCTATATAGTCACCTAATTTGGTGCAATCAAATTGAATGCAAATGTGAAGTCCTCCTAAAAATCGGCAAAATGAAAACACGCATTTTAATGACTGATTACATTCTTTGTAACTTCTGTAGATGGTAAAATACAGGAAATGTTTAAAGGGAAAAATATTGAGGTAGAATGGGTAGATGATGTTAACATGAGTGTTCAATTCTCACAGAATTTTAAAAAAAATGTATTCCTAATGATTTTATTTACACAAAAAAATAGTAACTATGAAATCAAATCCATTATTTTATCAAATAATATATGCCATGGAAGTCCTGCATAGTACTAAGGCTACCAGACCCCGCAATCCACTTCAGGAAGTTCAAAAGCCCAGATTTTCCCACATTTTAAGCATTTCAGGGCAGGGCAAGAAAAATAACTAGTTTAGCTGCAAGATGACACAAAACAGACACAATTAAGTCAGAACTATGTTATTCTGCCATGCTGCAGCCTCTATTGCTGAGCACGATTATGCCTAGAAAAGTAACAAATATGTCAACATATTATTTACTATAATTTTATAATATTAATAATGTTACCTCTCTCCCTTCTTGTCAAACACAGAAGAACATCCCAAAGCTGAAACAATGGTGATCAGGATTTTGTTAAGGATTCCAAGTCAAAACCTCATATCTTGACGTGCTCACATGCTCTTATCTAACCAGAGGTTTCCCCTCTGTACCAATCTGACTTTCAGTGAAGAAATTACATGACTTATTCTTCAGGTGTCTGCAAAGTGTCTGTAAAAAGAGTATGGAGAGCTCATTGCTGTTTTTTAAGGCAAGAGCATATAGTAATTTGCAAAATACATGTCCATTTTATACACAAAAAAAATATTTCAGGGTTAGTCAAAATTTTCCAGGATTTTTTTGTTTGCTGTTTTTCTCTGTTTGTTTTCTTTAATCAGAATGGAAATTTCAACCATAAACCAGACTAAAACTCAGATACTTTTTATACATTTTGAGACACCCTAGTGTTGCTTGTCATTTAGCATTGGTTTACTATGCAGGTGCTTCAATATTTTCCTAAATTGCATCTCAATAATATCAAGACAATAATTTCTGTTTAAAGAAGAATATTTCAGAAAAGTCAGCTTCTCAGATATTTAAGCACAATGCAACAGCTTATGATTAATGAAGTCTTTGAGCTTTAAATCATTTCCTTTTAAAAATGTGTGCTCTTCAAAAGAAACAGAATGAAAAGCAATACAGAGAGGGTAAAACAGCAGCAACATCTGCATCTTCAAGTCTATTTTAGATCAGCATAAGTTAGCAGCTTAGTTTTAATGGCACTGAGCTGCTTTATACTGATGGCCTGCTGTTACTGATCCTGAGAGCATAACAAAGAGCATTAAGTGTTTAAATATAGATGTCAATAAAGTACATGACAAATAATGGCAGATAGTGGGAGTTTGCAGAGATCTACAATGCTGATAGAAGTTGTAATAGACCAGTAATGAGAAACGGCCCAGAGAAAACTCTGATAGGAGATTGATCAAAATAATTCATAAAGCCTCCCCATTTCTGATAAAGAGCTTTTCTAAGAGAACACATTATAGGCCAGAAGACTTGGCTGAGAATTTACATCCCACTAGCAACTCCACACTGACTCCATGACTGCACACATTGCACTCAGGCTGGTGAAATCAAGCAAGCTTCCTCACGCCATGTGTCATGTGTTCAAAACAGCACGAGGGTCAGTGGTAGATATTACTATGGATTACTTGGAATGTATGCCTACCAGTGTGGCTTATTGCAAACCAGTAGTTTCTTAATTAGAAATTGAAACCTTCACAGCACTTCTGGTGGCTCTTTCCTATGATGAACACAACCATGCATGCAGACATGTGTGGAGGGAAACAGAAAGCACGTAGGTGCACAGATGTATCAAAACCTGACGACTAATCTACGATTTACCACTTCTACTATTGGTCTAACTTTCCATGTAAAACTGATGTATATCAGTCCTGATCCAGATGAGATCCCTCACATTAAACACAGCCTCAGTGTCAAGACTTCTCACCTGAGGACAGGAAATGTTCTTTACTGTCTTCACAAAGTACAACGTTGCCCAAACTTTTGGAAATCTGGCACTGATCATTCAAGGGGACTATTACACTTTCCTCACTAAATTGTCATGGTGTTAATCACGCGTGGCTCTGAAAGAAATAGCATTTAAGACCGCTGCAGGAAGCGAATGGGTTTCAATGCTCTTTCATAACCATTTTGCCAACTCGTAAATCATTTAAGACTACAGCTACCAAGCAGCAAGCAGCCAGTCTGCTAGGCAGTAATCTATCAAAAATGTTATTTGGAAAACAAAATAAAATGATGTGTGTGGAAAGGAAAAGGGAGAGACGACTCAGCTATACGGTAAAAAACAACAGGTGATCTTTTGGTATTCAATGCTACGTGATTCTTGACATTTCAGTGTCTCGCTGTAACATTTAAGATTAACACATTTTGCAACTAAAGCAAACATGTACACAGACATATCTATACCTATATGCAGATATATATATATATAAGTAGTGAATTACAAAAATTGCAGTGTGTAATACTGCATCCAGTAAACTTGAAGCCACTGGAAAGCAAAGGAACAACTGGAAATAAATTGCATATCATCTGATGTTTAATGACCCAGGAATCAAAAAGCAGCACATGAATACTATTAGCTCATAAGTTCTGCTCCAGCTACAAAGTTGTTATGGGACTGAACTGCTGGGAGATGACATGAGCTAAAACAGTATGAGGAGAAAGATGGAAACTCTCAGACTGGTCTTTCTTGAAGTAGTAATAATAGTATTAATAAATACTTAAATTTGTGTTGCATACTGTTAGGAGAAATATGGAAGTTAAAAATGTTTGCTTGAAAAGATTCACATCCAATAAGCATCAAACATTTTTGAAGACTTCTTCGGCTTAATTCAGTAAGCTCCAACTAGTTCCACAAATTCTCTCCAAATATGGTCAGTCCTAATATCACTTCTGACCTTCTTTCTCTTTCTGTTCAAACAGATTTCCAGGAGAACTAGTCCTCTTGTGACATTAGAAGAATAGTCTGTTATGAGTTCTATAATTTTTTTCCCAATTTTCCTGTTCTCTCTTATTTATTATTTTCTTAGAATGATGCCTCTGATCTTCTCAATGAAACAACAATGGTTCTTTCTGCAAGTATCTGTTCCACTGCAACTTCCTCCTTGAACCAATTACTTATTTCAATACTAGTTTATGCCGACTTGTAAGTATAAGCCATGTTATTTTTACTTAACCATTCTTTGCAATCCTACATTTTCCATAAAAGCACCTCAGATCTTAAGATGCAGAAAGATAATATTTTCTTACAGTTTCTCTAGCTACATGGAAAATTTGTTGTGCTGATAGATAGGAACTTCAGACAAATTTGGAAACTACATTATTTAACATACACTCCCTGAGCATTTTGAACACTGATGGAAGTCAATGTTTTCTTCCAAAATATTCACATCATCACTTACCTGTTTTCAACTTTGGCATAACAACCTGTCTCATCATCTTGCATAAAGCCTGATAAAAATTAGTCTAACTTCTTACTACTCAGTAATGTGTAGTCTTTCAAAACTACGAGGCTCAAAAGATCACCAACATCAATCTTTTCTCTCTCTTTTTATTAACCCACCTAGTTCAGGACACATCATGGTGATGGTGGAACTGTGTCACACAAGACCTGTAATGTGCACTGTATTCAAGAAGGTATAGAAATCCAAAAATGCAAAATACAAACCCAGAGACATCTCTTTCTTGGATGCAAGGACATATTTTTCTAATTCAAACTTCTGCTAGTATTAATTCACAGTGTGTAGAAGAAAAGACAGAAGTACGTACAAATATTGTTTTCAACAATTGCCCACTTTCCTTTTTTCAGTACCCTCCAGAAATACAATACCCAAGACAATACTCCTGAGCATAGTTTAAATGGGAAGTTGCTGGAAACTTAATGCAAAAAATCTCAAGTGTGGAAAACAGTCTGGTTTTGTTTGCTAAGTGGCTTCACACTAAGCTTTTGATCCAGGTGTTGTGGGAATGGAACTGACACATACTACACTTCCAAGATTTTAATGATGCCCAGAGCTTTCATTTTCTTTTACACTCTGACAATGGGAAACATGGCCTCCTTATGTACGACATAAAATCTAATAAAGAAGCCAGCTGTTCTTTCCCTGGTGAACCCTGCAACTCCAGTCTGAAGTGCAGCGGTTTCAGGTTTTTCGAGAAAAAGAAGTTGAGTAATCGTACTGTACCTGGACAAGTACAATACGCTCGATTCTTCGTTCTTCCTGTCTACATATATCCAACACACAGGAAGAAGTTGTACAGCTGACTGGTATAAACTATTAAAGTAACGTTTCTGCTTAACAGCTAGGTGGTTTTACAGTTTCTTGGCTTGCCCTGCCATAGTATTCTAAAGTATACCCTTTCCTTCCTAGCATCTCTCATAAACACCTAGTGTAATAATGCAAGCTGACATAGCTGTTCTGCCAAATGCTGGCTACCTTGTGAAAACAGGCAAAGCAAATATTATGCAATAAGTGTGCTAATTGAGAGACCCTAGCAGCATCAGAGGCCAAATTCTGTTCTTGGCAACAACAGCAACTGCTGATGTTTTGAGACCACAATCCCAACAAGAGGATTGCTCGGGTTTCCCATCTTTCTCATTACCATAGTCTAAAAAAATTCGAGACTGTTACAATATCTGTATCGCACAGGATTATAGAGCAGCTGGTAGTGTGCAGCTGCAGAAATGTTGCCCAGGGTCATGTTGCTCTAACTGCCATCCTGGGGACACATCTACGTTCCATGTTTGGGGAACATACAAATGAGGGAACCTCCAGAGCTATTGCCCCTGTGTTGGAAATGCAATCCTTCATCTCAGCTTTGAAGTTGCAGTAACAACTAAGAAACATTAAAAAATCACAGTTTCAACCTTTTTTCAGTTATAACTAAGCATGCAAGTCTTCCTTCCAGGGCCCTCTCCAGACACTTATTACACAGGCAGCTCCTTCATGGCAAGGCTAGGATATAGGATGGGCTCGAGGGTGAGGATGTCAGTGCAAATGCAGGTTCAAAGGCCAATTTAAAGGAAAATATAGCCCAATCATTCCTTCCCTGTCTCTACAAGAGACAAAATAAAACTGGACAAATGCACAGAAAGTTCCTATCTACAAAAAAGGCTCTGCCCAATTGATACACAATATAACAGTAAACACTGCAGTTTAAAATCTTCCATTGATTGCTTGTGGTATGAAGTACATCAATTTTTAACATTTTTATATATACATATATATATATATTAGATATAGACTCAGCATTCTGCTTTACAGACAGGAAAGACAACCTCAAGAATTGTCTGGACATGGAGAAGTCTTTGTAACCGACCATTTTGGTATTTTCTATATATTCCTATTTACTACTGTAAAACAATAGTCAATAGATGCTGTAACCATGATATTAAAGGGACACCCACCCAATGGACAAAGAGAGAAAACAGTTTTTCACATGTACCTTGCTTTGCCAGCCTTTCCCAATCATCTTCACCATCAAGAGCTTCTCTATTCAATACATATAAGCACTACAGATAATCCAAGACTCCAGTAATTTAGTGGCTGAAAAGGAGGTTTTCTTTTCTTACCCTTTTTCTTCTCATTCCTTGAGTATGTGTCAAAGACAAATTCCTTTTCCATTGCAACTCTTTCTTCAGGTTTAACCATGAAGATTAAATAAATGCTACAATGCAATCAGGTGAGCAGGTGATAAACTTATCCTGAGACTGAGACCAAAATATGGTAGTCTATCTTTCCCCTAGGGAAAGGAAGAATTAGGCTGATTCCACCTTTATCAAACCAATCTGCTGTTTGCTGGACTCAATACAAAACAAATTATCACTGATGTTTTGGAAAATCATTTTAATTCTTTTATATTCTAAATTATAAATGAATAAGTTGCAGGAAAAAAAAGTAATTTGGTATTATTCACTTACCTATTGAAGTTATATCAAAGCCAAGCCATTTCAACAGCAGTTCAGATATCCGTGTTAGGAATCCATCATTGTGTTCGAAGGACATGAAAGAAAAGGAATAAAAAAAGAAAACAGTAAGCTATCTTGCTTATTTCCTCAAAGAATAATAATAAAAAAGCATTAAAACAAACCTATAAATAACAATCAATGCTACATTCTGCCATGAACATGGAATATATTCATTTAAGCAGGTAACTTATAATGCTTATTTTTTTCCCCTGTTACCATTCATTACAGCAAGACAGTTGTTAAAGTAGCTGTTAAAAGAAAATGGTGAATAGTACTTACATTACACATAAATAAAAATTGAACAATCCTGTTATGTTTGATAGCAGGCTACATTCAAACAGTTTCACAGCATTTTTGTAAATGACTTGAATGCACTCTTTATCTGAATATCAGCAGGCAGAAGGCCAAGATGGAAATTATGCAATGAGAAGGAAATTGAACGATTCAGATATGTTTATGGAAAGCTCACAAATCAGGGCATCTCATTTGGCATCAAATATAGCTGTTATTCATGATGTGCAGCTTACAAAAAGGAAAGCTGTTCTCTGGTATAAAGTAGAACCACAGCAGTACAAACTAAAAGAAACGGTTTCTCAACAGAAGAAAGAAAGGGCAATATTGCCATGAAAAGATGCTCCAACTAGGTCATGTATACCCAGCTGAAATCAAACCATCAAGAAGCTTTGCTGATGCACCTTTTCCTTTAATGCCATCTCTTCGATACAGTATAATGATCCAAAGCAATAAACTTCATCTCTAAGTCATCCTTTACTATGCTTATATAAATATTTTGGTTCCACATTGCGCCTGGAAAGGCAACAGATTTGGAACAAACATCTCTTCAGATTTTCCAACATCATTGGCTGGGTTGCTAGGAAGCTATAGTGACTACACCAGTTCTCTCACTTAAATTCTGATCTCTTCCAAGGTGTGACCTGATCTGTAGATTTGTCAAATTAGATTTCCTTTCACAGATAAACATGCTAAAAAGCTGTTTCCTATAGTGGAGCCATCATTAGAAAACTCATTTCCTGATTGAGCTCTGGCATGTATCAAAAAGCTAACTTTGCCAGTGTCATCCAAGCCTATATATGACAGAGAAAATGCCTGCTTTGTTAAGTCATTCTGCCCATAGTAAGTGATTTTTAAAAAGATAGCACCATCACCATCAAAAAAACCTTGTTGTGTATTTACAAAAGTCAAAATTTATTCACAAGACTGGAGGAACATCAAATAAATCATCAAATACTGGAAAGCGAGATGAACGGACTATGTTGAGTTTATTGTGCATGTAACTATGGACCTTAAAAACAGCACGTGTGATACAGAAGTTTCTTCACTTCTTCAAGATTCCTTTTACATAACAGTGCTTGAGGTCCTTTGCAGCTTATGTATTTCAAACACTCGGTGCACCCAGAGGCCCCTGATTTTAGTAATCTCTTTAGATGTGTCACACGGATATAGACTGCTTCAATTCATTTAATTGGGGAAATCAAAGGAGAGCCCTTGTATTCATACTGTTGCATTGTTTGTGTTCAGTTCAGTCTTTACTAACATGAGCAAAGGCATTATTCAGTGAAACGCATTTTGCTCTTCCATGCTTATTAATGTGCCAAATATGAGCATGCAGCCTTGAAGTTGAGGGGTCAAACCTTATCTGGAAAGGTCAGGAAAAGAGAATTTCCTTCCCTAATCTCACAATTCAGCACTGAAGTAGAGATGGGGAAATGTTATATTCCATTTGTTTTATGGATTGTGGATTTTTCTATCCTATTCTAATCTACACATGCCATGATTCATCAATGCATATGCTCAGCTGCTTTACAAAAGTGAAGAATTGCTAGAATAATATTCTGATGCTAAAAACAACTTTTAATAAACTTCCTTTTTTAAAAAAGGAAAACAAATGAGCCAACAAAACTTGCTTTCATAACATCAGTTATTTGAAAAACACAAAAAGACAACTTCACCCATACCACTTCTACTTAGAATGAGATAAATAGGAAAACACTGTTATTATAGAACTAAAAAAAAAACCCAAAACAATTTAATAAGAAAACACTTATACCCCACAAAGACTCTTAACGCTTGCTGCTCCCTATCTCCCATGGTTTAAGTGATACTTTTCATTATTTTTTCAATGAAGTTCTGTGCCGCTCTGAAAAAAAAAAAAATGAATCTTTTCCCTAGAATCCTTTGGCAGTATTTTTTTCCCTTTCCCTTCTCACAATGTTCATACATAGCTAAAAAAGCACCATATTTTATGGAATTCTCATTTTCTGGCCAATTCGCTGATTCGTGTAAAAAGACACAGCTCAGCTGAAGTCAGTGGTGAGCCTTCAGCCCCCCTTGAATCATGTACATGACACTGGAACTGTTTGTTATGGAAATTATTCTGCCTATCACAGCCCAGATATTCAGAAACCTGAGGACTGGAAGATATATGAAACTGCCAGCTTACTGGCTATTGTGTGCACATTTAAAGTACAATCAAGGGCATTCATTTCCAAAGAACACTGTCTTTGTACATCCATTTCTCTGATAACCTGTATCATAACTCAGCGAGGATTAAGTAGCAGGGAGAGATGCACAGAGAAACCAATGGTGGTGTCATTTTTTCAAGGCAGAAATTACACTATCTTCTTATTTTTGGACAGAAAAATACTGTCTTAAACATTTTCCAAGTTTATCTGCTTTAAAAGGGGGTCATTCAGAGGTCTCTACTGTTCTCTTTCATATTGTCATGACAGTTGACTGAACCCTTGATCTTTGACCTGGATAGAAATTAACCCTCCAGAGTCCACCATCTAAGCTGAGACATTAATATTCCTAATAATGAGAGGTTATTAAAATCTTAAAAGTTCAGTGGAGCATTTCAAGGACAGTGGAATTAGACTTCAGCAAATACACACAGATTTATTGCATAATGCAAGCACTTTGATTTGTTGGGATGTATGCTCCAAGGCTAGGACTCAGCCAACCTTTGCTGGCATGGAAACAGCCACTTGACTAATTTAACTTGATTTGCACTACAAGAGAGGTAAAAATCCTTGGTTTGGTCATGTGCAGCTATAAATTACTGCTCTCACCCCTTCCCACCCTCTCCCTCAACTTTGTAGTGGAAAGAACATTATTTGTTAGTCAAATTAAAAGTCTTAATAGAGAATAAGGACAACTTATCAAACAGCGCATCCGGCTTTATCACTGATGTTGTATTACACACTGGAACTGAACTGTTGACAGCGACAAAACACTTGATACAACTGCACTGGGAATTGACGGTGGTGGTGCTCCAAGAACTATGCCAGGTACAGGGATACATGGAAGAAATGAGTAATTGAGGTTCCTAATTCTCTAGATTCATCTCAAAGTCACTGCATCATGTTCTGTGCCTCATGCACTCAAGCCCTTAATTTCTTTAACAGTCCTTCTGCTAGCCCATCACTGGCCAGCTTTTCTATCCCCCTCAACAGAAATTCCCAGGTAGGTCAATGGTAACATGTCTACCCACATATTTTCCACACTGCCCTTCTTACTCAAGTTACTCCATTAATGGGGGCAGCATAAGCACATGAGATTTCCACTAGGAAAGGTTCCCGGCATCCATCTGACCTAATCAGATTTAATAAGGTTTGAGACTGAAAGGATTACCAATAACAAGGGGAATTTCACCAAGGGAATGAACTGGGACCTGAATGGAAATAAACTGAAAATAAACTGAAACCAAAATAAAAATGATCCTGCATGGGCAAAAGGCTGAAAAGAGTGGAAAACCACAAGTTGCAGGATCCTGCTGAACATGATTCTATGAGGCCAGGAGGATCAGCAAACCTGCTTGTGGAGGGAACCAGCAAAAGTTCTTGCAATCATTATTTCGAGGCCCTGTCATCTTGCAATCTTAAACAAATGTAGAACAATTAAATGTAACATAACACACCAAATTACCCCTTTTGATTAATGCTTACTGAAAGGGGATTGATGTAGTACCCCATCTTCCAGTGATAAAAACGATGACTCTTTTACAGAGCCCGGAGATCTGGAAATGCAGCTGATGCAGTACACAGGGTTTATGACTGCTGCTGTCTTTATTGGCTGCTTAGTTTGTGCGAAGGTGCTGACAAAATTAATCGGCAACTTCCTTTTAAAATGTGGTCGTATCAAATACATGTTGTCACATCCCTCTCCAACATAAACAGGATTCTAATTGGTTTGATTCTCTCCATCCTCCCTTTCCTATACATTTATGGCTTTCACAGGCAAATTAAAATAGGTGCCTATTTCTTTTAATCCTATTACTCTACATTCAGTTATGATATAGAGGCTGTGCTACCACTCTTCACAACTAGCTCCTCATTAACACATTCCCGATATCACACATTTATTTTGGGATTTTGCATTCTGTATCTAACTGAAACCTGGTTCCTCACCTCACTGCTCAAGGCTGCTGGCCTGCATCAGAGCCGTTGCCAAAATAGCAGGCGTAATGAAGGAGAGCAGCTCAGAACAATTTCCTGTTTCATGTGGTCGACTTGGTGAGCCATTAGCTTTGGCCAAGGTAGATTTAAAAATATCTGAAGGAAAACAGTATTACCAGTATGACTACAGCTTTTTCTTTATATTGCTTTATGATTTAATGAAGGATTCCCCGCCCCCCCCACCCCCACCCCCACCCCCACCCCCCCCCAAACACACCACAGACCAGATATTCATGTTTCGGACAGAATATTTATACCTGTCTGATTAACAGCCACACATACCTACTAACTATGATGGTTACCAGAGGTACATTTTGGCATCTATTTGCAACATTTACTACCACAAATTTTGGCCAAGTATTCAATAACTGTATTGAATGGATTCTGTATTAATGTACTTGAGGTGACTAAAAGTGTCACTTCTTTTACTGCATCAGACAAAGCTGGAAACTACTCCTCCAGTAGTTGCTTATTGCCATCACCAATTCACACCAAAGCCAGACCAGAAGGATGATTTAGTTTTCTTTTGCCTTCTTTCCTACCCATCACAGAGAAAGAGAAATTTCTGAGGAATAGATGCTGGTAGGTCTGCTATCATACGAGCACAAGTGGGAGGCAACTCCTAGGTTGTATGTAAAGTAACACAATACAAAAGATTCTAAAGATCAGGACTGTCCAAATAGTCTTTGAACATATTAGGCAATGTAGCAGGTGTGATACGACTCAAGTGTGAGTACAGAGTTCATTCATGTAATATCTGTCAGAATGTTTACTGTACTTTTGTAAAAAATATCTACAGATAATTTAACATAAATACATTATCCTGTGAAGATTCGTGTACAGAAATCATGTCCATATGTGTACACACACACACACTTGCACATGTGTTTCATCTTCATTCCTGTTTCTTCTTTACAGAGATGATAGAAAAGCTTTCCTTTTCAAAGATTGAGACATACAAATGACATGGCTAGGAACCAAGTCCGGAGGAAATCCAGACTAGCTGAGAATACCAGAGCACCCCTCAAAAGCAGCTGGGATTCTCATTCCTTAGACAAGCAAATAAGCCAAGTTCAAGATCTTTGCTCTCTCTAGGCATTCACTAACCTGAGGGTTGAATGCATCTGCAATTACTTGGAGCTCCAAGTTGGGATCACTGCACATGTGACACAGTGTGATTTTTCTAATACATAAGTAAACACATATACCTATACATATGTGTGTTTGTGTATACACAAACTATATATAGGTAATTTAGAAACATTTGGATATCTTAAAGATTAAAAAAATACAATATAAGAATACATTATATAAATAAATAATATTATATTTATTAAAGTGAACTTCTTGCACTAGGTTACTACCAGTATATTGTTGCATGGCTAACGTTATTCTCCTTATGAAAGGGATTTTTTCTTCTTAACAGGAAGAATAATATACAGTAGCCTTTTACTTCTGTTTGCTGGAACAGGCTTATAACTTGGAGGGCATATAAACTAGATTCAGGAAAATACCCCAGTTTTATTGTTCTTTGTTCTACGAACTGCGTGTGTCCTCAAAATGTCATCAGCGATAAACTGTAAAAGGCATCACATCAAGTCATTAAAAGACACTCCCTAAGGCAAGAGACCACAAACTGAAATTGCCTGCTACCTTATTTACACATTTGGCCCACCTAGGTATGGTAACTCCAGTCTCTTTATTAAATATATATTTCCATACATCACGAGTGTATTTAATTACCGGCCAGTTAAGAACAACAGGGGGAAAATTATGCTTGTTTAATCATTTGGTTAGTTTTTCCAGCGGTGACTGAGCACCCTTGGAATATGATTGGCGGGCTGCTCACGCTGAAGCCCCCGGGGCCGTTCACCTGTCACTTCTGCCGGCAAGGACTAGCGTGACAGCCCACGCCGCTCGCTTTTGACAATGAACAACAGTGACCCAGTCTCAGAGTGTACCTGACTTGGTCATTTCTTCTTTCTTTCAATGCTATCTACCGGTTAAAAACAGTAACCTTTACACTGCGCAAAGCAGTTAAGAAAACAATGTCATTACCTAACTAAAAAACACAGGCAAACAAAGGACAGCTTCTAAACAATAGCCTAAAATGTGGTCATCCTTTCTTTGGAGTGAACTAGGATAAGCTCCATCAGAAACAGCAGAGCTACAGAGGGCTGCAAAAGCAATATTGAGATGGAAAAAATATACAGTTCCTGAAACACTGACATTGCAAGCTATTTATTTTTTTTTATATAAAAATACTCATTTTGAACGTGTCTAATAGCTCCATTGCCTTAAAACATGTTTGTATCTCAAAACCAAATGAAACCAACTGTCAATAGGAACTTCAAGCTACCTAGTGAATTGACAACTGATTATTTAACTTTCAATGTTAAGCCAATTTGCTGCACCAATCCAAAAAGCTCCAGTTCTAGGTATGGGAACATCATACTGCACCACTACTTCCTAACAGCACCCCACACAGAAAAGCTAATGCAGACTCAGAGCTCACCATAGCCTCTGACCTGAAGCATGTCATCTCTCCCTTTTTGATAGTTCAAATGCACACACAGATGTTCCACAGGAGGATGCACTTGCTACTAGAAACTCCATCAATTTGAGATCTGATGTTACTTCATGAAGCACTGGGTTGTGGTTTGTTGGGGTTTTTTTAGTTGTATTTATATTGCATTACTAAATTTATTTTTCTGAAACCTCTGGACATTAATCACCAAGCTATCACATTTCGTAAAGGTAAACATTCAAAATTATTTCTATGCTTCCAAAGACAGCATGTCTTAGCATATAATGTCTTTCTTCTATTGCTGGTTTGTTTTTTCTTTTAATGTAAGTGCTTAACTAGTCCACTACAACTTTGCCAAAAATTCAAAAAGGCAGATTAAGTACAAATCACAAGACAGGGATGACAGGGAAGATGTTTTTTGCAGATTTCAGTTGCAAGAATGAATTCTCTTTCCTGCACTGAGGGCAAGCAAACCCAATGGTATGCATCAGCTGATGTCCTGATCCAAGAAACCTATTTTTTGAGTCCCATAAGGGGAGGAAAAGGAAGTCTGTCTTTAACTGATTCTTTACAAAAGCAGTATCTTTCTCTTTTCATTCTAATATGTTTTTCTAAGAAGTCTCCCAGTACAGGTTTGGGACAATGTTACCAACCTAAAAAATCCATCAAAAAGGAAAAATTATCAGACATCTGGTTGTGTCTAAAAATGCTCTTGAAATAAAACAGATAAATAGAATGGAATAGCCAACAACAGCACAAACCAAAATATTCAGAAAGAAAAGTGTTTCCAATTAATTCAGTGCCTTTTCATTTGTGCAAATTATCTATTAATCAAAGTACGTACATAGGCTCTGTCACCCCAGTGCTGGACAACTTCATAATACTTATTTACACAATCTTTCTCTGATCTAAATAAATATAATCATTGCCATTTTACTAAGATGGAAAGATATAAAAAAAGCCCATGCTCACAGTTTAACCATGGGTCATCCTTTCTCCTTCAACATTCCTTTATTTGAAAATAACGTTTAGATGTCATATAGCTAAACATGCTTAAGTAACACAGACTTTTCAATTTGACTATTTACCTGGCAGGTTTTTTTTCCTTTGTAATTCACAGCTTGTGGTTTGCATTTGTTTATACAAGTCACACTATTTTTTATGGGCTCTACTTGAAGGCTTCTTATAAACCTACCTACAGGTTTCCTATATGAATGTTTCCTTTAGGAACAGATATGTAAATATACACCTGAATGCATGTTTTCAACACATTTTTACTCTCCCCTAATATTTTGTGATTAATCATTTATCATCATTACATGCAAATTAAGAGAAGGGCTAAGCATCTGTCCAGCTTTCATGTCACAAAACACTCACAGAGCTACCTGTCCCAGTTACCAGTCCGAAACAGCAAGCTTCCAGAGAAAGTTTAGGTTTGGAAATTCCGATGAGATCAGCCAGGTCATGGTTTTTTGGAGGATGACTTTTAAGTTAAACCATCAGAAATAACCTGCTTTAGGGGATTAAAAATCCTGGTTTCCTAACTTAGCCCTGCAGAAGCAAATGATAAAAGATTTCGTTGACTTCACCAAAGCCAAGGTTCGAGTTGACTTCTGCAAAATCTTCCAAGTGATGTCATCCAAAATGAGAGGGCAGAAAACATCCTACGTCAGCGCTTCACTAATTTAAAAACCAGCATGGCATGCCAAGGGAACACAGAAGTTTCCTCATAATCGGCTTTAGAGCAATTGAAATCTAGCACACCAATGTGACATTGAAGAAAACACTATTTATGCCTAAAGAAAAAGAAAAAAATGCTGGAGAACATTTTATGCAGGTGAAAATATGGTTTATGTAATCCTGCCAAGGTCACTAACACACAGGCTGTTCTGCTAAACTGCTGCCACAGAAGTTAAAGTTGCCCCAGGACTTCAGGTAGTTACGCAGTTATTAAAAGATTTCAAAGAAATATTAAGAAAAACATCAGTATAACATGACAGTTTGTATGGTTCTCTACTGCTCTTCTACAAATTTCTCCTTCCCCCTTTAGGATATGCACAGCATGTAGTATTGTCCCTAACTCGTTTCCATGAACATGCCCTAATATCCTGGAGGGAAATGAAAGCGCCCTATCATGCTGCTTTTTCATTTAAATTAGAGAAAATTCTGTATACTGAGTGATCAGAATAGTGTCCTTAATATGTAGAGCAACAAACTGGCTGCTGGTGCAGGCAGGATTCCTGATTTCATGGACCAATGGTCTAATCTACTGAGGCAAATTCTTCTTCCTACATATGACAACTGTGAGCTTTGGCCATAACATTCAAAACAATGAGATCATGAAAATTCATTTTTGAGAGACAGATGGATGATATCCATTATTAATGGAGTCCCAAACAGAACCCTTCCCTAAACAATGCATGTAGAGCCTTTATCAAGATCTGTCAGACAAGAAACTTGACACAGTAAAAAGCATAATAAAAAAGTTCAGTTTTACAAGGATATTACAGGTAAATGCATGTAATATTACAGTCCACTTATTAATAAAAATTCAATGAGAGTTACCTAATGGTATTCAATAGATTCAACTAATTGAACTTCCACAACTGTAATTCTCTTTTCATATATCACCTTATAAAAATTGTGGCGATAGAAGAGAGGTGCCTTCTTTTCTATTTCATAAATATGCCAACTAGGAAGACTAAGGAAATGATATAACCATGCCTCCATTCAGACACCTAAACAAAATGCTTGCCTTCCAGCAGCCCCATTATAAGAGAGCATCTGGGAGAGGCTGATCCAGAACAGCAGCCCATCTTCTGTGTTCTACAACATCCTGGAAAAATATTTTGAAGGCCTAGAGTTGGCTTATTTCAACGTATGGTACTGTGAGGGCAATGTATAACTCTTAAAAACAGAACCCAAATACTCTGCCTCCCTCTCCCCGAATCACACTGACTTTGTTCTTGTATCCCATTGCACTACAAACAGCACTAGATTAGTACAAAGTAAAGGGATCTTGGCTTGGTGAAAATTAGTGACTTCTGATCCTCATCCATCAGTGACTTCCTGATGTCTAAAATGATAAAACCAACCTGATAGGAGATTTATGACTTCAGTCCTCAAGCCAAGACAAATGAGAACTCATCTCTCAAAAATAAGTCGGTATTCCTGGTTTTCTACCTTTCTAGGGTATCTGGACTACATGAAGAGATAAAATATCGGCAAGAAGAAGAAACTTTTTTAAGATAACCTTATTTTCCCTTAGACTTTGAAATTATTCTTGCTTGTTGAAGATGAATGGTCCACATGTGTTGGATTAATGCCTTGCTCATTCAAATAACTACTGAAATCAGCGTGTCTAGGCCAAGGATAAACATTTTTTAGGCAGTCTGATAACTGATTAAAAATAAAATGAAAAAAAAAAGGTAAAAAAATAAAGTAAGTACATTTGTATCTTGGTATTAAAACAAATATGTATTTTCTCAAAGACCCAGGGTAAAAATGAAAGTCATATATGAAGTTACATGGATAACTGTTTCACACCCAAACAAGTGCTGTCCTTCCCTTTTTTCTGCCCATTACCCTCAGTCCCAACAGTGTTTCCTCTCCTGGTCCATGCATCTCTTCACCTGACCTGTGATAATCTCACTGACAAATTCCAATGTGTGCTAACTTAACATCTCTTTGAAATGATGGTCACCATCAGTCAAACTCAGATAGTCTTGGATAACCCCAACTGACAAGTAATGCCAATTGGTAGCGGCCCCACAATATACCAAGGACAAGGACATGGAATATACACTGCTTTTTAATAAATAGCAAAATGGTTTAAACCTGTCATTACCCCCCTCACTCCTTCCTCACAGTTAGTTCAGCCATATAATGGGAATTATTATCAAGGTTTGATGATAAGGGCTATAGCAAAGGTACTTTTCCCTTTCAAATGACCTTTTTTCCCTCTCTTATTTGTTATTCCTGCCTCCCATAATTCTTTCCAAATCATGAAGTAGAGAGATGTGTACTGAGTCTCAGCAGACTTCAAGTTCAGAAAAAATTGTCAGGAATTACAATTCCTGTGTCTAAATCTTGAAAAGTCAGGTTTAATAAAGTGTCTACAATCACACTGTTGCTTCTTGCTTCCCACGTCACTGGAAGTAAAAAGCCAGTTCCCAGTTCCGATTCTTCCTTTTCCAGTTGCAAAGGGAGCTTGGTATCAGTTAAGTCGCAACATGTCCTTCCCTGCTTGGCAAAATTTCATTTTCTATAGGTGAGAGGAGGTTTGACTTACCTCTGTTCTAGAGTATGTTCTCCAAGAAAACACATGCAGAAAATCAGCCCCAGATTCAAAACACAGTGTCACGAATACATTTAGTTACAGCTGCAGGTGGTGTGAATTGGCAAGTTATACTTTGGAGGAACAGTGCCCTTACCACATGACTGAAAACCCATCAATTAGTATACAAGATTGCTTTTACCAGGCACATCAAAGTCTGTTCACTTTCAGTTATGCAATTTTTAAAGCTAATCCCTAGTTTTTCCTTTGTTGGTGAGCAACAGAAGAATGTGACAGAATTTGACTCATCACTAAGACATTAGTTTTTGTTCTGTAAAAAGATTGAGGTACGTGGCACTTGGCCAAGTTGGCCAGATGTGCAAGTTGTCCCAGACCCAGAAGCTACCTCTGCTGTAAGGCTGGGGCTGAGCTGAGCAAACACACCTTACAAACACTCGACAACTGGGCATGTGCCATGGATGTCTCCAATTGCCTCAAACTTTACCTTGTAATTTCTCCCCAAAACAATTTAAGCATGGTAGAGTCATTCTTGTTAGAGACTATATAGAGATCAAGATTCAGATTTCAATCAAAAATATTTTTGCCATAGCTGAATATTTTTTAATATCTACACATATAATTATTGCAACAGTTGTGACTTTATTCGAAAACCTGGATGTGTTGAAATAAGCTAATAATGTCAGCATTTTTCCCTTTTCACAGTTCCATGCCACCTAAGCCTGTGTCATATCCACAGTAGTAAGAACTGTAGTGTAACAGGAGTAGATCTCTAGAATAAAAGGTTTGGCACCAAGACCCCAATATCCACACAGTACATGATTTTGGTAGAGCCATTTTAAACTGGATCTAGCGTGCCCCTATAATTTGAATGTCCAAAGGCAGCTGGAAGATATTAGTTTCTCCTGAAACATGTGTTTTGATTTAATTCCTTCTGAAAGGAGCATAGGTCCCATGCCCTAATATCCCTCCATAATGGAAGCCAAAGGACAATAACAGGGGATAATCAAGAGATTCACTTTTGAAAAGCAGCTCACTCCTGATCTACACTAATATGCTGAAGCAGAGGCACCCTTTCACTCCTCATAAGTTTCTGCCTCAGATGACAGGCTGGCTTTCTATACCTGACTTGGAATAAAACCAACCAGGTAAGATTTCTGAGTGTCAGCATTATAATTTCTACCAGTGTTTACGTTGCAAGACTGCATTCAAATGAAAGAAAGAAAAAAAGGGAAATCAATTCATTAAAAATAAAGACTAAGAATGATCTTATAGAAATTTGGAGAAAATGAGAAGGAAGCAACTACTTATACTTCATTGATTTTTAGGACTGTTCTCCACTGACCACAGCTTTCAGCAAAGACTGAGTTTGGTTCACATTCACTTAGCAAAGTATCTCATATTCTCAAACATTTTGAGTCTGTCCTCCACTGTGAACAGCAGAGGACAGCAATTGCATCACTTTCTACTGTAGCCTCATGGCTAGCATATGACCAGCGTAATCAGATCATTATGGATCCTGGAGAGATATGTCAAAAAAAACCCCAAAAACAAAACAACAAAAAAAAGCCCCTTCAAATGTGAAATGAAAAATTTCAGATAGTTTAATATCTAAAGAGGTTGTAGGGCTTAAGTTTTTGGTCTCCTTAAATAATGGTTACAACACATTTGAGGAAAGGAATTTAAATATAAACAAATAGAAACTGCTATAACCTAAACTAAAAATACTTTACTGGAAAAAGCTGTCACCATTATCACATTCTTAACTCCAGCTGCACTTACAAGGCTTCAGATTCAAAATCTTGGCTAGCATTCTAATGTTACTTGGAAAAAGTGCAAAGTATTAAACATGAGGCCAGGCAGTGGGGCTCGGAGAGCGTGATACTGTCTAACCCAGGCATTATACTGCTGAAAGTGAAGCAATCCTATTTCCCGTGCTTTGCATATTATTACCCTTCCTCCGCAGGTCATCACTCAATGCATCGCTGCTTCCATTAGAAACGTCCTCGCTCTGATTTCTAACATTGAAATATTCCTTTTATTGCACTGTTTAAAGAATTCTAAACCATTTGATTCCATGCTGTATGACTGCTAAAACTTACTTAAAAATTCAGTTCTTAAACAAAAAACAATTCTAACGGGATCTGGTAAACAAAACAAGTAAGCGGTGTGCCTAACACATCACATGGGAGATGCCGCAGGAATTAGCTTGTGTTGAGTTAGTTCATGTCCCCAAAGAGCTGTATTTGAGCTTTTTGAAGCTGCTCACTCAGAGGGATTATCTCATTCAATCTGCTTTAATCACAACTAAATGCTTTCAATTGGTATATACTGGGACAGAATTAGAGAATCAGAATCTCCCAAAATCCATGTGATGGGCTTAGGGTGGGGGGATAGGAAAAAAAAAAGAAAAAGAAACATTGTAGAAGTAAAAATTTAAAAAAGTCTTATTTTTGATACTCCACATCGAAGCTTACAAGTTTGTTTCACTGCATGGTAATGGAGTTACGCCAGAATAAATCTAAGAATATTTAGAGGGACATAGGTGAAGCAAGTGATACAGCCTTTGGGGCTGGAAGGCAATATGCTTCATAAATATTCACCGTGGGCCTAACAGCCCACTATTATCTTCCTACTTCAAAAGCCTCCTCTCAACAAAAAAATTCAAGAAGGCCATTAGCGAAGATAGATGTAATTGCGATTATATGTACGGCAGAAGATGCGAATGCTGCCATTACCAAATTTGCCAGATGAAAGTTCAGTGGGAACACAATGGAAACTGCAATGCAGTGTTTTCCTAGAAAACCTGCTGGGTGATACCAGCAGCAGCAATGCTAGGATGTTAAAAGACGGAATGATACACACGGATTTGAGAGGGAAGGCACAGGATGGGCTACAGTGAGATATTCTACCCATGGTACGTGTGCGCGTGCACACCATTCAGTTGTCAATTTTCTCCCTATTGAGGGGTTCAACAATTTGATTTCTAGCTTATTGCTGTCAATAGATTCATACTTTACTCATGATTTAGAGCTATCAAATAATTTTATGCTGACATCAGTTGCTTCCCTGACAGCTCTAAAATATGAAATAACAAGCGATTGGTGTCAGCACTCTTAAATCAAGCCCAAGGGCCCCCATGGCACCACACTATGGCAGCTTGTTACCGCTAAGCAAATGTCAGTCCAGTCAATGTGCGTAGGAGGTTGTCAACTCCCTGGTTGCATCTGCCCTAATAACTAGTCCCCTATAAGGTGAAATTCATAAAGCTACCACCGTATTGCATGAAACCTAAGGTGACAGAGGCTAGAACAGATAACATTGCTTTCCAAGTTCAAGGAATGGGTGCCAGTCTGCAAGCCTGGGCTCCACGGCTCTGTCTTGGAGAGGTTATTACTCTGCTGCTTGTTCTGGGCAGCACAGAGAACACACAGTCATTAACATGCAGAGATACGTTATTTTTTAATCCTCGCTTTCTGTATTCCAGTGTTAACAGCGTGCCACTTTTAACGGTGCAATCTAGCCAGGGGCGTAGCTAGCAATTTGGAAAGTGTACACACACATTGGCCTCCCTGTTGGTCCCCTGCCCTCACCATACCCATAATCTCCCAAGGTAGACATACCATTGTACATATCCCCATCACTAGCACAGCAGGTGCTATTAGGCAGGGGATCTAGCAGCATGTTCATAAAAGGCCTGGCAAAGAACAAAAAAACCACTGCCCCCCATGAAATTAAAATTGTATGCTGTGGTGTACAGAGCACATGCCTGCTTCCACTTGAATAACTTTTGAAACATCTGCAACACAGAACAAATCAGAAAACCTACTACAGAAAAAAGGAGGCAGATTTGAGTTCAGTCACATTACAGCAAAATTTCATTTTCCAACCTTTTTCATACGCAAAGCAAGACCTTAAGACCCTAAGAATTATAATGGATATTTCTTTTCATTTAGTTTGAAAAAAAAGGTTATATCTGCAGCAGAAGGCAGGATTTTCTCTACAGTTAAGTATATGAAAATAGGTATCGCAATCTTATTTTAAATACAGTCAGTAACACTCCAAGATTAATTCCCAAGGTTATACAAAGCAAGGAGATGACAGAGAGCACTGGATTTTCCAGTAGGTACCTCCAATTAAGTATTTGTAATTAATTTACCTTCTTTCACATAGTTTATTTACATGCAATATTCACTATAATGTATTTATGATTACCCACTGTAGTATTGTATACTGATTAGAGTGGTTTCTACTTAGGAAATCACCTCCTAAAAAGGAAAGAGACCAGAAAAGCAAGATCTATTTCTCAACTACGAATAGAGAACACCAAGACAGGTGGAGCACTGACCCTGAAACTAGAGAACTATTCCCATTTTTCCAAGGTTCCCCCCAGGATATGCTGCAGCTCATGATTAGAGTTAATCCAATAATACTCTGCGAGCAAGGGAGAACGTGCAAGCTGTACCCTTTCATACAGTGAATTTCATAAGTATCCAAGAAAATCCAGTTTGGGCTTCCCCTTGTATGAGACCGGTGCTGATGGGCAGCTGAGGAAGAGCGGGATCAAAGGGAGAATGCTTTGAAGGTAAAACGCACATAGTTTTGAAGAGGCAACTAATCTTTGCAAAGATTCAAAGAAGATGAAGATTCTTGTCACATTGGCAAGACTGGAGGCAATACAGTACTCTCTATATTACATTTTTATTTTAAATAAAGGAAAGGAAATGTGGCCTTTAGTACTAGGCAGCCTAGAGAGAAAAAAATATGTTTTGGTTTAAAATCTGTCACAAAGATTTGTGATACTGTATTGCAAGTGTTTCTACGTTACGTTCCTGAAGCTTCAAGAGTTTTTTCCAACACTTACTTGAATTTACTAAATTTATTTATGATAATTATTAGTCTTATGCTAAGTCTTGGAATTTTGTGCTCTTTACAATGTCTTGAGGAAATCTCACACATCATGACTGACTGAAAAAGGTGCTTTATTGTACAAATCAGGTGACAGAAAAAGGACATAAATAATAAAGTTTAATGTCTCTTTTGCTTCTTCCTTGCTTCCCATCATCTTGTTTTTTGGTTTTTTTTTTTTTCTCTCATTTTCTTCCTTTTTTTTCCTGGCTGAAAATTTCTCCGAGTTTGGCTTTGCTTCAAAGCAAAACACTATTTTTCTGTAGCACAGATGACAGTGACATGCCTTTCCCATTTGTACTGGACAAATATGGAGGATATATTGATCATAGAAATTGGGAGAATATTGCTGTAAGTAATCTTGGCTCTTCAGAGGACAGAATTAAAACACCACTTTCCTCCGTCAGAGCACATCTAATTACAAATAACTCCAGCAACACAGCCGAAGAATGCTTTGGCTAAACCATAATATGCTTTCCTACAAAGATGTGTCTTTCGGCTTCAATGTTCTCAATGCATTACTTTTTACAAGAAGGGAAAAAAAAGAGAAATCCAACTGTAAAAAAAAAATAAAACCCAAACCATAATTGATTTCTATTTGACAAAGAGAAGCATGAGAGTTTATTCTTACAAGCACTCTGTGAAGTGCTGCAAAAGTAACTACTGCAATTTGTGTCTCTCCAGGGGCAAATGCATGAGAATCCAACATCAGCACTGAAATAGGAGGAAAGAAGGCAAGAGAGAGACAGAGACAGAGCGAGAAGCAGCGTCCCAGAGCAATTCTGTTCCTCTACCATCTGTCACAATCACTGCCAGTCCCAGAAGACTTGGTTTAGAAAGGCCACTACAACTAATGAGCACTGGAGAAAGGTGGGATCTTGAATCAAGCTACATATAAACATCAAAAAGCCAAATAAAACGGGCAAAGCTCTTAATAAACCCTCAATACAGCAGGACAAAGGTCCAAAACTATTGGTCCCAGTGGTAGCTTGTTGGAGCTAATACTAAACCCTGAAGAGATGCACATGTAGTTAAGGAGAAAGGTCATCATACTGACATTTGATTTGTTTTAATTTAATTTTATTTTATTTTGTTTTCCACTTTACTTTGGCTTTTGCTGAGTAAAGTATGCTATACCCCATAACACTGAAAAAATATAAACCACAGCATAGCAACAGAAATCAGACACGTTTATCACTGTACTAATTATTTATCCAGCCAATATTTTAAGATAACTTTTTTTTTTTTTAAATGGAAATCTCAGTATTTCTGACTTCAGAATGCAAACTCATGGATTTCTTGTTTTCCTGCTTGCAAGAGGAAAAGCAAACAACTACCAGGTAGCTGTTTTGCCCTGTTTGAGATTCTACTACGAAAAAGTCAAATGCTATTTTAGGACCACTATCAAAGGGTTATGAAAATGAGCATCATGTTCAAAACAGAACATGGTGCTTTAATTGTAATATAGGGAGGCTTAGTTCAGCTGTAAATCCTTAGGAGGAATCTTGCCTGAAACCTCCCTCTTCTCTTTCAGGAACTGAATGAGTTTCTGCAATCATGAAGATCTGTAACTAAGAAAAACACATTTAAAGTCCACTAAATCTGACAAGAAGACCTGAACTGATCCAGGGATGCTGGTAATGCTATCCCAGATTCCCAGGCTGGATGGAACTTCAAGTGAATGTGCTATTTTTGCTCTCAAGCACTGCAACTCTGGCTGTTTTTCCTAATGTGCTTGTCCACAACATGCGATCAAATTATTCTAATGGGGACTCCTGAGAAAACCCATTTATCTCATTCAGACCTTCCTACTAAATAGAGGTTTTCAAAAAAACTGCCACAACTCAGAGCCAACAAAGCCCCACGAAGGAAGCTGAAACTGAAAACAAAACATCAGCATCCAAGAAAAGCTTTGAATTCCAATAAGAGCTAGTCTTTGGACACAGGTGCCTTGGGACTCCCCCACTGATATTAACTGCACATGAAAAGCCATTAAGATACTACCGTGGTGGACCACAGTCACCAGAAAATTAAAGATTTAAAAGAAATGGAAAGGACAAAGGAAAGCTTGCATTTTAAATACTGACAGAAGGCTCAAGCCAATTTAATTTCAAGGCTTTATCTTTCTCTGCTTATAGTTCCATATGGCTGTATAATGTCTAATGCAAGTACATGGCAGTTGCTCTCCTGTAAAGCGTACCTTCCCTGAATCATCCTCCTCCCTAAGTGAGCCCTACCTTAATCCAAGCCCGAAATTCGCCCTCAGCAATGCCATCCTGACTGGCATTCATGTAAGCTCAAGGTCAAAAAAGAAGTGTGCTTCATGGTGCATGGGGAAACCCTGCAGAAGTGCCAGAACTCAGCAAGCTTCTGACAGATGAAAAAGTGAGAAACTCAACAGGAACAGTGTGCATGAGACACAGAAATAGGGACAGGAGGAGACAGAAGGCTGGATTTATGGGAACAGCCACCACCCCTCTTCCCCTCCCGTGTTTCCCAGGGTTTGTAAAACCCTGAGAGAATCTATCTGTGTAAGGTTGCCTTGGCAAACTGAAGTTGTAACTTTGGTAATGTAGTGCTACCCACAGCGACTTTAGTTGGAAACCAGCAGAACAGTAACTGGATTTACAAGCACCATATATATCATCTCTACACGTATGCCTATGCACATTTAGATGTATATGTACACTTAAAACCATCTTTAACCACAGAAAATATTATTGTTTTTGTTTTTGAGGTATTTTTGTTAAATTTAGGACAATAATAGATATTGAAGAATTTTTAAAGACCTGGAAAATTGTGTCATCTAGAAAATTATCCCACATAAAATATATTGGCATTTAAGAGTTTCATACTGAATTTTTTTAATCATCTTTTGTTCTAAATAATCTGTAATATGTCTCTTGCTTAGATGAAGAGATTTATTTTATAAAGCACCACTCCATTTCTATTCTTTACATTTTTCAAGTGAATTTTAATGCCTGAAGAGGCAACTGAGATTTTATCCTAACAGCACAGGGTGTGGCACAGAAAACCACAGAGCAGCTTCTTCCTTCTATCTGTCCCAGTTTTCTATCCCCAAAAGCTTCCCGCTGAAATGTCATAACCCTAATGAGTACTGTGAGAAGAAATGTTATATATTCTACATCACATTCATATTTCTGGAGAGGCCTTAAATAAACACGTAGATTTAAAACCAGAATGAAGTCCTGACATAGTCACAAATGCATGCAGGCTGTGGGAGACAAACTCACACCTTAACTCCCGATAAGACACAACTATACACGTCTATATCCCTTCTAATAGATTTTTCAATGTTAGTTTCCAAAATATAATATTTAAAATAAGCATGCAAGTAGATTTATACCTGTATGCTGTCCAATACAAGTTCGTTAAATTCACTAAAAATTCCTTGGCCGCTAAGGGAATGCACCCAAAGGGATATGCTCAATAACCAGCCTAACCTATTATGTGGCCATTTTGCTGTAAAACCATGTGTAATTTCTTTACATGAACACTTGGTTTTGCAATTCTGTAATGATTCAGTTCATGAAGCCTGGCCTCTGCAATTTACTTAGCAGGAGATCAATTGGTATGTTGGTATGTTTTGGTACCAAAATTGAGACATTGCCCAAATAAAATTGGCCATCTCAGACCTCTATCATCATGACATGTTCCACAAGTATCTCAGCAGAAGCAACACCTACCCTAAACTTGCAGATGTCTGAAAATCTCAAAATTCTTATTTGATAAACATGTTAATAAGAACAACAACAATACTAAATAGAATAATAAAGTATTGTGGTAATGAAGATGTTAAATTACATTAATAATAAAAATAATCTGAACTCTGATATTGCTTAAAACGAAAATTGTTTGTCCACAAAAGAGACCTAAAATACATGGAAGTCGTGCTGTCCTTCCATGACTTAGAAAAGATCACTTTGCCATTATCATTAGAAGTGGCTTAACATATATAACGGTTGCTTCCTTAACACTACACTCTTCTCTTTTGAACTTCAGCAAGCATTTTGGCCAGCTAACACATATAAAATTCACAGTACCATTTAAGGACACTTTGCATTCTTTCACTGAAGCTCTATATGTAGAAATTGGAGATGGTTATTTAAGTGGAAAAGTACTTCCCAGCGGATGGAAACAAAGACCTGCTCTTGTCCAGTAATAAGTCATTGTAGGCTTCAGGCATTTTGATCCTACAATAGTCACTTTTTCAACTCAAATTTTCTACCTCACTCTTCTGCTTCAGTAATTAGGATTATCAACCAAACAGAAGAAACATTATTTCTTTCCTTTTGGTTTGATAAGTAAAGGATGGGATGTGCTGCTTGTGAAGAAATATTAAAGCTAGTTTGATGTGGTGTCAAACCATCAGTCACAAGCAAACGCCTTCCTCAGGGACAGTATTTTACACACCTTCTGTTCAAGGAAAAGAGTTCCCATACTGGCTGACTTACAATAAGTCTGTTTCAGCACAGACTTATGTTCATGCATAAACTAAGTAGGAGTGTCGAGCTTTACAATCCTTCCTTACATCAATAGTTCCTTGAGAGCCCAACCCTGCCCACAACGAACTGTGACACACAGATTAATCCTGCCTCCCTGTGCTCCTTTGTCATAATCTATGAAAACCACACAGAAAACCAGATTTAACTCTGTATCTGTAATAAGTCTTGCTAATCTAGAATAGTTGATGTTCGAAAAAGGAAACCAGTGCAATTTTTTCTAAAATAATGATTTCCCTTGATATACGCAACTGAAATATGGGCATTATTCTTTGATTCCTAATAAGGAATTAAAATCCACAGGTCTTTCTACTTCCTGCTGTTGCCTAGCAGAAATTGCTTACTCGAGGACTTACCATGAGAGAATATATGGTCCCTAAACAAAACATGGTGATTTATTTACAAAAGAAGCTCCACTTCCTACTCCTGCTCAAGCTGCATTAGATCTACCACCCAGCACCTTAATGACCAGTTGTACTTCTTCCTTTACAACTCATCTGTCAACACCACCTCAGAGATGTCACATACATCGTAACTTCTGAATATCTGGCAGAGAATGCTTGAATGAGCTCCCCTATCAAACCGGCTTGTGCTGCTGCTTTCTCTGGCAACCTGCTGAGACATGGGCAAGCACTTCATCATTATAAACAGTGAAGTATTTCACTACTGCTTTCCTATCCAGCGGGCAGAAAAGCTAGGAGGAGGACACAGAGAGCAGCCTGCAGTGCCGTGCAGACCTACAATCTTGCTGTCTAACTGCTTGCTTTATCCTTCAGCGGACACAATTTAGAAGTGCTTAATGAACTTTCACGAGCTAAAAAGCTCAGTTGACTTTATCTCTTGCTGCATACAGTTTAAGGGTATATTTTGAAAGTTCAGCATCCAAAAGGAGCTTGTAAAATCTCAGAAGGCACCTGGTTTGTGGGTTTGGTGGTTTTTGACCAAAGCTGAATTTTCATCTAAATGAGTTTATACAGCAAGACTGCCTAATTCTGCCCATATAATACACACCGCCTGTGCACACAGGGAGAAACCAGGCCCATTTTCCAGATATACTTTAGGTGGTCAAGTATTATAGCTCAGCTTTCTATGAATTTTATCTTCTTTCAGCTGAAGGAAGCCAGAGATTTTTATAGCTTTCCTCCACCCTGCTGTTTCTCTTTGCCAGTAAGGCCTATTTAAAACCCCTTTGTTGCATGTAACAGAAGGAACAGAACCCTGTAACAGAATCCCTCACTTGGCTGTGCCAAAAGCTGGATTTTTTTCTTCCAGTTTCTTTATCAATTCAAGCACATACTGTACTTTATAAAAGTGTTTTCTTGGGCACATTATAGACAAATTTGATATTTTGCTATCCTGCCCTACTCTTGACATGAAAGAAGAGTTCAAAGAAACTATTTCATAACACGTTGACATTTTTCAAATGCACACATGAATAATTTATAATTAGAGCATATTTTTATATTTACTCTTTTAGGTACTGATGTATTAAAATGTATGTAAGATATGTATGAATGCCACTAGGTTGCATTGTGGGACCTCATTTCTTTAGCTAGAAAACATGAAACGATAACATCAATGTATTGAATACAGACAGCAAATGAGGTAATTAGGAGAACTTACTGGAACTTTCCAAAGTAACTCAGCCAAGATTGACAAAAGATTTGAAGCCCCCTGCATGGGTTTAGCAAATCTAAGGCAGAAGAGACCACATGGGGAGCTATGTAAGGCAACTGAAATCTGATGGGCACAGCAGTTGTGAAATGCAGATTCTACTGTTGGTACTTGCTCGGTTCAAGATGATCTTATTACTATGCAGAAGTTCACTGCTCTTAGGCTCTTATACTTTCAGTAGCAAAAAAAAAATTACTAAATGAGCCAAACAGACCATGTACATTCTAATTTTGATGATTTTGCATACTTTGGTGTATTTCACATGCTGCCTCCTAATGCTGCACTACCACTCCTGCATTCATCTGAATTTGTTGTGCCTGTAAAGCCCTCCATGCTGGAGTTAAGCATTTAGGGAGAAATCTCGAGTGCAGGTAATATCTGATTCACAGCAACTTAACAAATCACTGTTGATGTGCTGAGAGTTTTTAACTGTACCCCCTGTCATTCTGCCACATATGCAACAGAAACACACTATCCTCTCACCTCTCCCAACCTTCCAAGTTTGGAGTTTTTTTTGTGAGCTCTGATTTGATACAAGCACATAAAAAAGCAACATGGAAAGAGGTAAAGAGACAGGGAAAGGAAAAAAAACCCAACAAATAAAGCTATCAGACAGCTGCCAATCCAGTGTAACTATCTAAGATGCAACAAGGTCCATCAGACCACAACATCATAGGATCATCACGGTTGGAAAAGACCTTCAAGATTATCAAGTCCAACCATCAGCCCTGTACCACTGGAACCCTAAACCATCTCTCGATGTGCCAAGTCTACACATGTTTTGAACACCCCCTGGGATGGCGACTCCACCACCTCCCTGGGTAGCCTGTTCCAGTGCTTCACCACTCTTTTGGTGAAGAAATGTCTCCTAGCATCCAATTTGAACCTCTCCTGGTGCAACTTGAGACTATTTCTTCTTATCCTGTCACTTAACACTAGGGAGAAGAAGTCAACCCTTGCCTCACTACAACCCCCTTTCAGGTAGCTGTAGACAATGATAAGGTCTCCCCTCAGCCTCCTTCTCCACGCTTTTCCCCAGCTCCCTCAGCCTCTCCTCGTAAGACCTGTGCTTGTTCTTTTCATAAGACCATATGCTTGTTCTTATTTTTGTTATTTCTCCTTCCAGCAGAATTGCACACAAAAGGGAGTGTCTGCACAGAGTCTGCGTCACCACCACTGAGACAACCCTGCTGCTCCCACTCTTAGCTTGGGAGAAGGGTTTGGTGTTTCTCCCAAGTTTATTTAAAAATACAAAGGAAACATAAATTATCTAGCCATTTTTTTAATACCAAGTTTGCATAAATTACTTTTTTTTCCTATCCATACACAAGTTCTCATTAAACGTGGGTCCCTTGTAAAAAAAAATAAAAATAAGAATTTTGCTAATTTTAAAACCAGTATGAACTAGTTTTATACTCCAGGTGGGTTTTGCTGTGTTCTTTTCCCAGAGAAAAATTCATAAGAGATCTTTTGGCCTTCTGAGAATATTTAAATTGTTTATTCAGTGCTTTCCCTTGAAATAACAAGATGTTTGACAACATAGTTTGAGAAATACATCCACTTGTAAGTTGGTAAATCTAAACAGTACTAGGAACTCTGAATCTTTCTGAAAAGTACTTTCCTTTGTGCTTCAGACATAATGCCTGCCTTGGAGTCACATGGGGGCCCTATGTTGTTAGGGATAGTTATAGCCCACGTAATTTCAAATGGTTCAGCATCAGGATGCTGAGGATCAGGATTCCTGGGTTCCTTCTCAAGCTCTGCCACAAAACACAATTGGCACTTTCCTTCTTTGTGTTGTTATTGCAGTTCGGGGAGCTGAGATATTATTTACAGGCTGACAAAGTTCACGTGGTGATGTTTACAGTGTGCTTCGAAATACTCAGACAAAAAGTGGAAAAATATCATTATTATTCAACTAGTTATGTCCTCCACACCCAAACAAAATGAAGCAGGCAATTTATATCTTGCAAGCAATCTTTTAAATAGGTTTTCATGTTTATGCCACTTGAATTCAACATCAGTGGAGCAGGATAAAATAGAGCACTTAGCTCATTCCTGCGGTCCTAATTTATTTTCATCTTGCTGTTTTTTGTTTTCATATCAAGTTCTAACAAGAACAAAGAACATGGATTTTTCCAGCTGACTGACACTCCACATAAATGCAAAACATTTTGTTCATATAGAGAACATACTTCTCCCCAGAGGTCTGAAAAAATATTTTCAAAATCTGAAACATATTTTTTATAACTTTTGTAGAAAAATGGTGATGGGAAAGATCATTTGTTACTCTTTCTTAAGCTAATTCTACAAGCAATTTGGTGATTCTTATTTCTTTCAAGATTGCTTCCTTTCTAACTTAGGCACTTTGCCCACCGCAACGTGAAGATTCTCAAACTTCCAGTGACAGATGAAGATAACAGACCTACTGATTTTGCAACAATTCAGTGCTACTTTTCATGAAGAGATTTAGCAGTAAGCTTTTCCCAAATGTCTTAATTTAATCTTGATACATATGTACCTGTGTGAATACAGAACATTAAATTTAATGCTTTAGGACTAAGACAAAAGAAAAAGAAAATCTGTGTTACCTGAATATCAGAGACTAAAACCTACCATTCTTTACAAGCTCCAATGCAATGCTGTACTTGGAGTCAGACAAAGAGTAGAAGTTAGCAATATTAGAGTTTACAGATTTATGCAAATAAATACAAATTCCCATTCATTGCAAGAATAGGAGTGATTTGTATATGTGGAAAGCAAGTCTGGAGAAATCATTACTATTTTAGAGAAGCCTAAATAAGGTGTCTCAGAAGGAGAAAGGACAAAAAGAGAGGGTTTCCTTTTAAATACCCAGATCACCCAAATTAGCTTCTGCTCCATGTTGCAATGGATTCTAGGTGGGTAAAATATTGAAGTAAGGATTCTTTGTATTGTGTAATTTAGCAACTCTGCTGGAAGCCATAAAGTAACTAGGTACAAAACAGCCAGTACTTAATAAGTTTCAATTTTAATTCTGGTTGGAAAGCAAAATATGATACCAGGGTAGCTAGTAGTGAGACTGCTTAAAAATTATGTCTGACTATAAAATACAATTAAACACAGACCTCAACAGAGGTCCCTATTAGGCTAGAAAAAATACCCAAGAGTATAAAATAGGAGAGTAAAAAAATTAATGTTCTCAGTTTTGCTTTAAAGATCACTTACAATAAAACCCTCGTATAATTTAGTAAACTAGAGTGAAGTGTATCTAAGCTTCCGTATCTATTTAAAGAGCTCTACTGCTTTACAATGTATTGGGAAAGCACATTCTGCTTTTAAAACATTCCACTCCAAGTTCATGGTAATTAAGGATATGTGCCCTTTTCAACATACAGCTTACAGTCAGTCCAAACGACAAGTCTTCAAATTCTCAATACCTGATTTATATGCAATATTTATCACACCCTTATGTGATGAGAGGAGATAAATTTTCCAACAGAAATAAAGTGAAAATGATAGGTTTTTTTCCTATTTGAGTGCCATAAAATACTTATTAAAGATAAAACAGATTATTTGGCTATATTGGCGTCTGTAAGATGTAGTATGTGGCACCAGAATGAAACAGAAATTTCAGTGATAGAAAATCATCCTCTTTCTTTCTTGATAGTATAATCACCTTTTAAATCATGTTTGACATTTTTAAGTTGAGTGAGCTGGTAGCCTTGTAAAATCTATGTGGCAATATACACAGTAAACCCTTTCTGGAGCAGTAATCTCATTGCTTTGTCTAATGGCTCTCACTTCATGTGGCCTACTTGTCCCCAAGAGACTTATTTGACTCTGCCTTTCCTGAGCCACTGGTTGCTAATGTTCCTTATTATGAAGAAACCAGGAAAGTGCCCGAAGGCGATGGCTACTCTGCTAGTGGTACAACCACCAGCAACCTTCTGCTGGGGCCTTTTTTCCCTCCCCTTCCTCCAAAAAAAAAGCCTGTAAAATATGCACATGTGTTATTAAAGGGATTGCTTTGTGTCTCAAGAAAAAAAAAGGAAAAAACAATATGACAGTGCTCTTTACGCTGCTCCAATTGCTAATCTGACAAGCTCCATCTGGTAGGCAGACCTTTTATCTTCTCATCACCCTAAATCTCTGAAGGAAAGTGGACACTAGTGGCATATGTGCATTGTTGGTTCCTATGCTTAATGAGGTACACAATTCATAGGTCTAACTGGAGAAACATTATTTAAACTTGGATAAGGAAGGAGTGGGAAGGCATAAAGAAGGCACTGCATATTTTTTCCCTTTTACAGTAACAGTTAACCTGGACAAATACTGTACCATAAGCAAGACCAAACTATATTATAAATGCTCATTTAATCCACACGGCTATACCTGAATTATCTATGGTGATTACAGCAGATTCATCTAAATATTTTCTTGGCAGTGACCCAACTATCTACCTTACATAGCTGAACATTTATTACATTTATTAACTGTTCTGTTGTGGGCTATGGAGGGTTTGTTTTGGTTTGGCCTTGGGTGGTTTGAGGGGAGTGGGTGGGGGTTGGGTTGGGGTTTTTTTTTTGTGGGTTTTGTCGGTTTTGTTTTGTTTTTAACTTTAATCTTGAGGTCTCAAGATACAGACCATCTCCCGTATTGAATGACACCACAAGAAGGTTGTAAGATACACTGCTGTAAAATTTGTGCTGTATTACAAGGTTAGATATATTATTACCTATTGAGAGAACTGAACAAAAGGTAAATTAAAGATAGGTAACATCCACCTTGATGTGTTTGTCTCTAATGCAAGCATTTCAATTCAATTAAAATAAGATTTCCTTCATTTCTAGAAAAAGCCTATTAGGTAGGAGTCAAATGTGTATGATATCTAAAAGTGTTGTAGTTTTATGTAGCTGGGTCCTGGTGGAGAAGGGGCGTTGCCGGGGGGACTTCTGCAAGCAGCAGCCAGAAGCTCTCTGCAGGCCCCCACAGAGCAAACACCAGCCGGCTCAAGGCCAGACCCTACGCTGACCAAGGCTGAGCCCATCAGTGATCATCACAGCACTTCTGGGAATCACATTTAAAAAAAACCCCAAAACTGCAAGCAGCTGCTTTTTGCCCCCAGAGAAGGGAGTGAGAAAATGTAAGGAGCTGTGCAAGCAACAAGGCCACAGAAGGGAGGGGAGGAGGCGCCCCATGTGCTGGAGAAAAAGATGGTCCCACAGCTGGTGGAGAAACCCATGGTGGAGCCGTGTTCCCCCACAGCCCATGGAAAAGGCCAAGACCCCACCTGCAGCCTGTGGAGAGGCCACACGCTGGAGCAGGTGGAGACATACAGAAGATGCTGTGATCCACGTTGGAGCAAGCTTCTGCCAGCACTTGCAGCCCACGGAGAGACACACAGGCACAGAGATGAGTGAGAGAGATCTGCTCCGGAGCAGGTTGGCTGAGGTGGGGAGGTTTGTGACCCTGTGGGGTACCAGGCTGGAGTCCTGGTCTGGAACTGAGAGACAGAGAGACGTTCCATGATTTATGACTGCACCCCATAGCAGTGACCCACGCTGGGGCAGCTGGTGAAAAGCTGAAGGCCCGTGGGAAAGGACTCATGTTGGAGACATTTGTGGAGGACTGTCTCCCATGGGTGGGTGCCCACACTGCAGCAGGAGAAGGGTGTGAGGAATGCCCCACCCTGGCCAAGGAAAACAACTCATGAGGAACTGACCAAAACCCCCATTCCTCAAGTCCCTGCCCATGGGGCCGGGAGAGGGTGGGGGGAAGAAGGGAGCAAAATCATGACTAAAGTGAAGTCTGCTAAGAAGGGAGGGGTTGGGGGAGGTGCTTTAAGATCTGGTCACACTTCTCATTACCCAACTGGTGTCACTGGGTGTGCAGTGAGTGTCGTAAGTTACAAAGTTTTCTTTCCTTTCTTCCAAGTTGAGTCTGTTGTGCCCGTGACACTGATTGCAGAATGATCTCTCCCTGCCCTTAGCTGGACTCCTGAGCCTCTCCATATATATTTTCTCACCTGTCCAGCTGTAAAGGGGAATGATAGAGCGGTTGTAGCGTACATCGGGCATCTGGCCTCTGGCCAGGGTCGAACCATCACAAAACAAAATTACTTTCAGACCATCAATATTTTTTTGTAGGTACCAATATACATCTAACCAGAATGGTAACGTCAATTCACTATACAGAATTATTATCACAACGGACTGAACATTCTCTGTATGCTGTAGTCTTACACTTTACAGACACTTAAATTGAAAGCATACCTGAATGTTTTTGACCATCTATACTTATTCCCAAAACTGAAAATATTCTAAGAGATAAAATGGCATTTCTGAAGCTCCTCCTTTTTAATGGTTACAAAATATCAAAACACACTTAAGCCTTCATAACACCACATGCCCTAATCTCTAGCAGGTGTAAATTATTGTTTACCTTGTAACATGGAAAGGACTATCATTTTTTAAAAAGTGTTTGCGGCTGCCCAACACTGAAATCTGGACCCAGTCTGCTAAATGAGTTGGATATGGCAATGAGGTGGTGGGTAACACCACCAACAAACCTGGAGAGGAGACTTCCTCTCAGTTCTAGTAAGTTGAAGTTTTAACTCCAAGAATATTTCTCATTACAGTAAAACAAATAGCATGACTTCTCCTTGCACGAAAATTCCCCTATGTCACCCCTTTGCTGTTGTTGATGCTACTCTAATCATCACTTTTAGCGAATGAATACCACAGAATTAATCTTCCCAACTGCAAAGACAGTATTTAAGTATTTTCTCCACCACTAAACAGCAATGCCTTCTGCACAAACAATGGGGGAATCCAGCAGGATCCCAAGTCCTGTGCAATCACTGGATGGATTGTACTGGATCACTCTCTAAAAATGAAAAAAATCATACTGTAAATCAGTTCCTACAGTTTTCAAGGCAGCAAGCCCTCAGTCATCTCCCAAGGTCTCTGGAGAGCCCTCTCCTCCCAGAGCTATCAGACTTCCTACCTCTATCAAAGGCTGTGAAAGCCTCTCTTTGCAGTCACAGACCGACAGGAAAAAAAAAAAAAGAGGCTTTAACTACTCATTAAATACAGAAGAATAGGCTTCTCAGTACTATGCTTGTCATTTCCCTTCTTCATACTTCCCCCTTGCCTTTTTGTTTAATTTTCTCCTTTATATTACCTCCCACTCTACATTTAGCATTCTACTGCTCCTTCTTTTTTTCTTGCTCTCTCATTTCCCACTGCTCATCCTTTCCTTAACCTCTATCTTCTGCCTTGCAGTCTCCTTTATCTTTATGCTTACTCTTTCCTTGCCCTGCTATCTCCTGTACATTGGCCATTCTTGATTCCTCTGCACCACTGTAGCTTCTCATCCATTTAATTATTTTAAATCTCTATGTTGATACTTGTGTCATTTTCCCTCAAACAATCAGTATTTTTCTGTTTCTGACATGTCATTTTCTCTGCAGACATTTCTCTGTAATCCCAAATTATCTGATGCTGGTAATTTATCATACAAAGCACCTAATATCGGTTTCTCAGGAAAAAAAGGAGGTGGATGGTGATGCCAACGCTACTTCCAAGACTGGGAAACAACCAATAGAAAATAGCCATTTCTCAGATTCATTTCCCCCAGAAATTATGGACAGCGAGGAAATACCATCCAAAAACATAAGAGATATTTCTCAAAGTACCTTAAGGTTCATGAGAAGACCACAGAAATCTGGTAACACAGTACAAGCAAATAATGCAAGGCAAAGTCCATGTTCTTTCTCTAGAAGTTTTAGTATTTTAAGCTACTAATTGTATCAAATCAAAATTTTTCACTTTTCCAAAACAGAGTCGCTGATGTTCTTGCTCCTGGAGACTCTGGGAATGTGCTGCCATTGCCCCCTACCTCGACCAGCAGCCCACAAAGTCAAGACTCCAGAAACACGGGCTGCCCCAACTTTGAGCCTGGATTTTGAAATGTGCATGAGCTCTCTGCTGCCAACTGTGAGACTTGATAGACCCTGGCACAAGGCCCTCAAGGCTTCCAGGCTCCTACTTTTTTTTATCCATAGAAGCTGATGGCTTCTTGACACACAAGCTAGCAGTGCAGCAGAGATACCTCAGGGCCACAAATACAGTGATTCTGTAACTCAGTAGCCCCCAGGCAAAATGGCAGGAAACTAGGCCAGAATCTCACTTGTACTGCGGTGGAAGCTTCCTGAAGTCAAAATGCTTATGCACTTTCTGAATAAAAACTGTTCTGCCAGAATATCCCCAACTAACTGTACTCACAATTTAAGGCAAAGAGTCAGAGAGAAGGTGGCAGAGGAAAGAAACTGTCATCACTTGCATTTTGCATAGTCCTTTTTTTTCCATTACTTTGCCAGAATAGCAGATCTCCCCCTCCCAATAACATACTCATGCCAAAGACACTGCACTCTGAATGATCCACTACCCTTCCCACTATAGTTGTTTCAAAGGATAACATCCTCATACTTGGGTTGTTTCTCATGCATTATTCATAATACTGTCCTTTGCCAGAGACCTGGCACTTAGCAACGGAACAAAAAGTAAAAATAAAGACAGGTAACTTCCACCTCAACATATTTGTCTCTAATGCAAACATGAATAATGAAGAAAGGCAATATATGAGGCAAATAAGATCCTAACATAATGGGCCTTTTGTTCTCTGTCAGAACCATTCAATATCTTTTGCCTTTGCAGGAACTCAAATGAAAATATGTTTTCAAGACCTAATGTATTCAATTTGATACTGGCCATAAAACTGCCAAACTATCTGTCATGACCAACAGGCAGCGCATTACCCTGCTCGGGAAATGCCTCACATATCCGAGGGCTTCTGCCCCTGTACATCAGCACAATGAGGTAATCATCCGCCATCTGACTCTATCATGACTAATTTGTGCCATGCATCCCTTCCTTGGTCACTGCTGCATTCCACCAAACTCTTAGTGGGAAAAAACCCCAAAACTTGTGAAATTGTGAAACGTTTACTGAACCCCAGATCTACTTCATTAAATGTGTGAAAACATAACACTTGAGAATAAACTAGTCAAACTCCATCCATCTACCTGCTCTGTTCATTTACAGCATTTTCATCTTTCAAGCCCTGCACACCATTTACTTCCAGACCTTTACAGGAATCAAAAGTGCTACTAAGCATTTAGTTTAAAAAAGTGCTACTAAGCATTTAGTTTAAAAAAGTGCTACTAAGCATTTAGTTTAACATCACTTTTCTTCTAAAGACAAGACTGGAGAGTGTCACTTGGAAAGCCTGCTTAGCACACCAAGCTGTAATTGACTCATCATATATCTAATCATGTACCGCTTTACAGCCTGATCACTACAACTCACCTTTTTAGACAGAAAGGTAGCATATTGCTATGGGCATGGACATGTTCAAGATCATTCTCTTTTAGCCCTCCTATGCAGTCACTAGTGCCCTTTCACAGGAGCTGCTGTGGAAGTTCAACCTTGCTCATAGTATGTGCAAGAAGACAGGATCACATCTGTGTTTGAATGCATTTTGTACAAATTCTACTGCAGGCAGTGATTCCTCAGCTGATTATTCACAGAGGCCATCAGGCCTGTGGCTGTCACACGGTCAAACAAGGAAAACGGCACAACAGGAATGTTAATTAGTATAGCATAAGCACCATCATAATGAAGTCTAATTGCTTGTCAGTGGCAGTTGCCATAAGGCATAAGATCTACGCCAGTTCCTGCACCTGTGGCTATGGCTACAGGTATCACCAAAGCTAAACATGGGCCCCGATTAGACACTGTTTATTAATATTAAGTGCTTAGCAAGCAAGCATCACATGTATTTGTACGTGTTATCTTCATGATTTAATGCTCTTATGTTTCTAAGCATCACTTTAAAAAAATCTTCACAGTTCTCCTGATTTTGCTGCCATTTGAACCATCTCCCACAATACTGAAAAACAATTTCACGCTTGACCAGTTTTTTAGTCACATACTTGATCTTGGTATTCTAAGAAAAAAAAATCAGCAGGAAAAACAAACTAAAAGGGATTTTATGCACTAAAACACAACTCAATTCAACAGAAGCTAATGTTTTGTCACAGAGCATAGCTATGAAACCCCAAAACATTAACAGTGCTTTTAATCCCATTCTGATAAACTGTTGCAATGACAATACCTTTCCCAAAACCTTAACATGCTTGCAAGGAAGCCTTTGAAAGAAATGCAGAATAAAACGATCACACATTGCTTAGGCAGATTCCATTACATTTATGATATCACTCAGACTCTCTTCTAAACAGTGAATATAAATTTTGCTGATTTACATCACAGTCTGAGGTGATCTGAGGAGGAAAATGGATTATGATCTGCAAAGGATGAACAGAGACATCAAAGCACTTAGTTACCACATCTGAACTGCAGTCATCTTTTAGAATGACACTCCAAAGTACTGACAGGATAGTGAAATCTGAGCAAGTTGCTATCTGAAAGACTGCAAATCCTTCCTTTTCAAGAGGAAAATAACACACTCCCTCCTGTGTTTTGTGCCTTCCAACCTCTCCAGTCATGTCTGCATCACAAAGGGATTTTGTTGTTTAGAATCTCAGATTTCCTCCAACTGCATAGAGGCATGCTTTAATTTGTATTATTACTTCAGGTACTAAGAATCAGAGGCAAACAGAAGTTCTGTGCTATTTAAAGATGGTTAATTCACCAAATTCTGTGTATCTCAGGTATTTAAAAGATAAACATCATCTTAACATCTACTTTGACATACACTAATACTAATGAAACCTAGGCAAATGCAAATGACAAGTTTTAGCCATTATAAAAACCAGACAATTCTGTCTTTAATTAAACGAATGGTTTTCAATCTTTCTTTTTGATTTATAGGTACTTTCACTTTCCCAGTGAAGGTGCAAATCTCTGCTTAGCAAATGTTAATGTTATGAAATGAACTTGCTTTTTTATGCATTTAAAGATCTCTTTAAGCTACTGAGGTTTTATTCCTTATTTAATTTTCCTCTCTCCCAATCAGAGTGATAAAATATACAACAACAAAACCCCAAACAAAGAACATTTTTTTCCAACACTTCCTATACTGTTAAGTACTTGATGTACACTGCCAGTGTTGATATACAATGCACATTATTTCTTCTTCATCAGTATTCCTATTCTTTGGTATTGCAAGAAAAAAAAAGGAAAAAAAAGCAGCATTGTTCAAATACTCATCACTGAAGACTTCAGTAAATATTTAGTCTATCATGCTCAGAGTTTCATGTACGAAGGTCAAATGAAACCACTTGGAAGGACACTGTGCAATCATACATTTTAAACTTTGGTGAACTCAAATCTGACACAACACGGCTGTGTTTCTGCTTTCTTCATCTTCTCTGAATCTTTGTCTTTCATTTTTCTCTTTCTTCCTGAAGTGAGAAAGTGACTCAGTGTGCGGACTGAATTGCTCTGTTATCTGCAGACTCGTCAATCCTTTTACATCTGAATGTTCTCTACCAAAGTGGAGACCTAGACAAGCATGCCAATACCTGATTGCAAAAAAGACAGACTGACTGATGTTCTTAATGCATTTCATAGTAAATATTAATAAAGAGTTATATTTAAGTGCTGTTTTTTCATGCCCTTCTCCACTGTTTTATCTTCCTTTGATTTCCATTTTCAAATGTTCCAAGCATCTGCACAGAAAATGTTTTAAGTAAAAATGACCACAATTAGGGGTTCTCCTAATTTCCTTTTCAATTTTTTGTTCTTTCCAGTCCATTTAGATAATTTTCACATTCAGATATTTTTCACAATGAAGAAACAACTTACTTCTACTTCCTTTTAACTGAAGTTGAGATATTCATTACTCTCCCTCTACAAGGAAAGGAGTCTATGAAGCAATCAACATCTAATCATGCTGCAGAATTATAAATTATTTTTTTGAAGTCAGAATGTGGAATGTGCATCTCAGTTCTTAGAAGAACTTATTTAACAGTCAGTACGAGACAGTACTAAAACAGATATAAAAAAAATATCAGAGATTTTCTGTTTATAATGGGTTTAGGAAATGAGGAGGATGAAAGTGAAATTTACACTGAAACTCAGTCCAAAAGTAACTCAACAACAAGTTTCTGACATAATCTGTGCTCAGCCATGGGGAAAAGTTGTTATGAGTCAATGTATTCTAGAAGAAAAAGAACATGGAACAATGTCAACATCCAAAAGAGGTGAAATGTTATTTTTCTTCTGCTATGTCCCTGATACCAATACTTGTTTCTGAACAACAAACTCTCCCGACCTCATACAAATAATAATGCTTTTGTTATTGGAATGACTGGACTTAGCACATCAACCACAAATCTGCGATAAAGTTACTTCAGTTCAAGACTTCTGTTTCCTGGGCATCTTGATGAGTAAGACTGTACTAATCATAAAGACATTTACTGTGGCAAAAATTTCCATCCTTTCTGCTGAAAAGTGATTAAAACCTCAGATTTTTCTATAAACGTTTCAGTGTACATTATCATCACGTTAGGTATGATCATACAGCATCCTGCTGCACTACCTCTCAGCCTAGTCAATAGGAGCAATTCTGTACCTCCAGGAGGGCCAGGCCCACGCAGACAAATTACAAAATCACCAATACTGCACTCCTGCCCTTCAGTTATTAGGTATGAGTGAAACATAAGAGATTACAAAACTTTGTATGACACAAAGATTGTTTCAAATCCTCTGTAGTCACTGCTTATGAAAACACTGTCTCTGAATCCCGCTCCCAAAGACAAGGATATGTTTTTGAAAATATGCAGGATACAAGAAAAAAAGAGCAGTGGCATTTTTGTAAATTGTATGCTTTGATTGTCAACGACTTAGAAAGCAGTTTATTTTTAAAACAAACATTCTCAAAATCTTTGATAGCTTATTCATCAATCCATCTGCTTCACTGTAAATTCTTTGAAGTGCAGGTGGCTCGTAACGTCATGGTACGGCAATTAATGAAGTTTTTGAATCTCTCTTGCTCTTTCATGCTCTGCTGAATGGTGAAAAAGGGTTATCATCTTCAATTTTCCATCCAAATAGTATACACAATTAGATATTTTCATACATTTTCATATTTCTTTCAATAGAGATATGCATTACATGTTTTAATATAGAGCTACTGAATGCAATCCAGCTACATCTCAGGATGACAATTCAAACAAATAAAAGATTAAACTGTAGAGCTGCTGTGCTCCAGAAATAAAAATTGAATAAATGAGTAAGAAAAAACACTGTGACCCTAACTGTGTAACAAATAAACTATGAAACTCCGTAAGATCCTGAAATAAGCCTTATGTTTCACACTGTTCTATAATAAGCTAGTTATTGGATATATGTTTGACTCTTCTATCGCAGCTGGAATTAGATCCACCTAACTCCTTCTTGCAGGGTTTATGCAACTTGTAAGGATTCTCCAACAGCTCAAATGACAGATATTTCTTGAAGAGCAGGTTCAGAGCTCTGTCTGGTACAGTGATGGGCAGTGATGGGGCTAAAAAACATCCAAAAAACCCTGTGAAATGTTAGTGGCTGTGCATACATTGCATAAGTAATCCTATATATTCATCCTGACAGTGTTTGATCAGCAAGTTTTGTTCACTTATTTATTTAATATATGCTGGAGCATCTTGTTACCATCAAAAGTGAATTTTATGACACAAAGGAGAGGCCAAGAATAATTGAAAGGTTTTACAAGCTTCTGAATGCCTCCATTTGTGCTCTGTGCAAATTTAAGACAACTCAATGAGGAGTCCACAGTGAAACTATTGTCTTTGGTTCGGTGATGGGGAGGGGAAGAGCAAAGCGGATGAAAAGAATAGCATCCCTGCATTCTTCCCACTGTCAGTTCCACAGCAACTCCTCTTTAAAAATAACTGGAAATCCCTGGGTGGTCTGGTGGAAAGCAAGCAAATGGGAACGTGCTCTTTAGTATGACAGTTGTGCAAACCAAATTCTAGACAGATGGACTTTAAATCTCTAAATTACAAAGAATAATCCTGCCGCACATGGTTGCCTCATAATGCTGGTCCATTTTCAGTTTTAAAATTGTCTTTCTTTTTTTTTGGTTCCTGTATTTTCCTTAACCTCTCCTGTTTTTTCAACTTAAACTGGATACAGAAGAGAACTTCCATGGACAAAAGTACACTGCCTAACCATATCCTCAGTCCAAATCAGTATAATATAAATGACCAACAGAGAGCACTAAAATAAGCAAAGGTGTTCTCAAAGGTAGTATTATTTGTTCTAGTGCTAAGGCTTTTAATATTTTGTCATCATCAAATCACAGGCTGGTAGGGATTGGAAGAGACCTCAAAGACCATCCTGTTCCAACCCCACCTGCCATGGGCAGGGACACCCTCCACTTGGCCAGGTTGGCCAAAGCCCCATCCAACCTGGCCTTGAACACTGCCAGGGAGGGGGCAGCCACAGCTTCTCTGGGAAACCTATTCCAGTGCCCCACCAACCTCATCCTCCGTTAGACATTCACAGGTGAACAAATGAAACAGCCATTCGTTTTGCTTGTGAAAGTGCTTTGAAACAACTCCACAAGCTTGAAAGCGGCCATGCTCTTCCTGCCCAGATTTAACTTCACTACATCAAGAGAGGACGACTGGCCGTCATATCTCAACATCCACATCCATCTACCTTGCATACAAGAATCCATCAGCAGAACCAGTTACTCTGCTTACACTTACCCAGGTATATCCAAATCTTATTTCATGGTTGGTTTTTTGCTCCTGGATTCCGACCCCTCCTCCCAACACACACCCCCACCCCCAAGTCCCCAGTTAACTGTGGGAATAAAACTCCATGCATATCTGTGATAAGCCACTGGAAGACTATTTTCTAACAAACATCTGTTGCTTCAGTGGCTCCATACACTGGATTAAATCAGAAGCAAGGCAAATTAATACCTGCAGTTTATTCACAAATACAAGGCTCCTCACTACACTTTCCCATCTATATAGAGACTGGTGCTATGGCATCACAACTAGCTGCAGCAAGATTTAGGACTCCTGCCCTCATGGAGATCACGTGGTCAATCATGCTCAATGCCCTTGGCTTTTCCTGGACTCTCAAGGCTACTTGTCTCATGCAATCTCTTCCTGCACTATGTTCAAGTACAATGAAGACACAAAGGCACTTACTGCCCTCACCAAATTTAAGGTTCTTTTGTGGAAGAAAAGAGTAAAACCCTGAACTTTTCCTCTAATAATACAGCTCCTCTGTAATGTGCTCAGACGCAGTTAGGATTCCATATGAAATAAAATAACAGGGTCCTCAAAGGTTCCCTAATACTCTTGTATCAAGAATTATAGGGCCAGAAAATACATGACTATTTTCTAACTAAGGGAAGTCAGGAAAGTCTCATTGGATCCCAGCAAATCACATGAAGCTAAATCCATTTCACAAAGGTGATCATGCACATCTCTGTAAAACCAACTCTTTTCTCATCCACCCATATCATCAAAGGTTCAAAGAAGGATATTAATGCTAGGAAAAAATAGTCATTCATGCCCTGTTTGGACTCAATTTTTGGTTTTTACGGTGGCTAGATGTCAATGAAGAAAAATTTGAAAGTAAAGCAACAAAACCAAGCCCCAGCAAGACATCAATGTGATAATATTTCATGGCTAGAGAGCAAAAGGGAGCAGCAGGGAAAAAACTGAAAATCAGAAAAGCACTGTACAGGTATAAACACTTCAGACAACTCATCACTGCTAAAACAAATAATTTTCCTAGGCCATTAATCTTTTCTACACTCTTTATGTGACTTATCCAACTATTTTTCCATTTTTCCCAAAAAGTAGTTCCTTTTTTCATCTTGCAGGGGACTGCATATTAACTGTTAAAAGTTTTGGGGTTTATTTTGGTTTGTTTTGGTTTTTTTTTGTTCAGTTGTTTTTTGTTTGTTTGTTTGTTTTAACAAAAGAAGATACTGTGTATTGTGTGCCCAATGAAAGAAAAAAATTAAGTATGTACTAATTGGTAGATATGCTGCTTCATGATTTAGCATCATCTCCTTTCCCAACCTAATATTACTGAATATTAAACTTCCTATTTCATTTTTTAGTTTGCTTTACAGTTCAGGAATAAAATCCCACTCTATCAAAACAGGGTTTTTTTTTCCTTTTCATTTCAGGGGTTTGAGGTTTTTACTTCCCCCAAAGTAAAGTTTCCCCACTTCCCCCAAACAATAAGTTTCCTTTTTTCTTCAGCTATCCTTGAGGGTACTCTCATGGCAGAATCAAGATCTGACTCCCCTGATTGAAGACAGGCTCAAAGTTTAGAGAAAGTTTTCAAATCAGGAACAGTATACAATATATTGAGTGACATTACTGACTGGTATTACTGCAAAAAGTGATGCCATAACACAACTGGACACAGAAACTATTTTTGTTAAACCATCACACAAATCAACAGACATCACTTCTGGGCATTTCCATCAGAGCCCAAACCAAAATCAGTGTTTCTCTGAAGCCTCTTGGTAGCTCTCCAAGCAGTCCCAAAGGATCTAAATACATTTTTATCAGCCTATGTAGCTGTGTAGATGGATTGTTTTGGGTTTTTTTTCCCCTCCAAATTTATCTTCTTTTTCCTCAACTGCATGGCTTTATTGTGTGCTTTACCTGATTCAACTATTCATGTTTTTCTTCACCTAAGGAACTACAAAAGCTACTCTATGACACACTGTTAGAAGAAACTATGTGTAAAAATGGCTATACCAAACAAAACAAACAAAAAACCCAACAAAAAGCCCCACAAACAAAAAATATTAGGAAAACTGCTGCAATAGATTCTCACAACATTTTGACTAACTTCTGTGTGTGTATTTATTTTTTAAACAATTTAAACTAAAACATTTAATGATTGTGAAATTTTAGAACAATATTGGATGTGCACGTTGCAAGTCAAAACGAGAAGAGGAAGTAAACTTCCATTTCTTCAAAAACTGATTACTGGTGGTCATTCACAAAAATGAAAGCTTCATTGGTTTGTTCTCCATTGAAAATGGTGAGGCATTGGAACAGGTTGCCCAGGGAAGTGGTGGCTGCCCCCTCCCTGGAGGTGATCAAGGCCAGGTTGGATGGGGCCTTGAGCAGCCTGGTCTAGTGAGTGGTGGCCTTGCCCTTGGTAGGGGGAACTTGCTGATCTTTAAGGCCCCTTCCAGCCCAAGCCATTCTGTGATTCTATGATTATATGAAATCTTGCAACCTAATGGGTAAGAAGATCTGCTAGCTATTCCTTCATTTTGTGGAAGTTGAAATTATATTCTTATTCTATGGACTTGACAAGGACTTTTCAAACTTCAAAATTCGATCACTTGTATCAGTAAGGTGAGCAAAACAATAATGTAGCCTTAGTAAGTTTGCATTATTCATAAAATGGCTGTCTAGCTCAAGTTCAGCAGTTTGCATAGCTTGCCTAGCTTAGCATAGAAACTATTTATAATGAAGAGATAGAAACATTTATAATATGTACATACTAAAGTCTAGGTGAATACAGACAAAGACTTTGAAAGTAATCATTGTCTCCAAAATAAAATATTCTACTGGCAAACCTAAAATATTTTCAGGGGAAAATAAAAATAAAATGCAGCGTCTCAAAGAATCCTAAGACATACATTTATTCTATATAAAATTGCAGTTTTGCCATCTTCACTGCAGGAGCTGTTATCACACTGGTACTCATGAAACAGATGAGACAATTTATTTGGAAAGAGGGAAAATATTTTACAGTCATATGCACTGTAAAATTGGCTCACATTACAGCATAATGTGGCTACCATTAAAAATTTGCCATTTACCAAGTGTTATGAGATAATTGGTATTCATGGTACCATGATATTTCTCTTTTCTTGGGATAGCAGATGATATATTTGATATAATTGGGCAGTATTGTTACTGAAGAGCAACCACTGTAAACTACTTTGGAATAAGGAGCTACCTGCAATTTTCATCGAAGAAATTATAAACTTGGTACACAGCATTGGGAACCTGTTATTAAATGGCCCATTCAGCAAGAAAATGTTGTAATTTTGAGAGAGAGACATAAAGGAATATGCAGAATTACAATGTCACAATAGGTATGCAATTTGATTTCGAATCCATGTGACTGATGAAAAATTCAGAATCAATGCCACTCTCAGATGCCTTCCTACTTTCCTTAATGCTACTTTTCTCTTTTACTCCTTTCCAGGAAGCCTGCTTTAATTTAGCTCCTTTGATCCAGACCTGCAATGGGATCTTCATGAGCCTCTTGAATGGACTGATGCTGTGATGGTTAGTGAATCAATTGCTGCTTTCTGATTCTGCTTTCTCAGCTGAATCACCATCTAAAGCCGCTGCTGTTCACTGTCTTTTTCCTCTCTCAAGCTGTTTTAGCTTCCTTCCAAGATGCTAAAGTGTATCTCATTTCCACTAGTTCAGTACAATTTCAGACACAGTCCCATTTCTTTGTTCGCCAAGATTAATTAGATGGCTGAGTTACAAGAATAACAGACTTCCAGGAATGAGCCATTTACATAATTTACACTTTTGGTTAATTATGAAGTATAAAGTCTTAAACGTCAAGTGGCAGTCAGGTGCTTGCAACATCAATGGCACATACACACTTGAGCACAACACTGAGGGAACACCTCCTGAGCTACAAATGAGACATGAGACTAAGCTGTTCAATTTGGAGGGGCAGTCTGGCAGGGGTGCTTTTCTAGCCAAGTACTCTTTGCAAAGTACTTTTTTCTTTCAGGAAAGCCATTTGTTTGCTTTCATGAGTAATCCTCTCAGTAAGATCATTTTTACTGCCTTAATACCAATACAAAAAATAATGTACGTTTCCCTATAGATTATCCTAAATACAAATACTCATATTTTTGCAGCACTGCAAAAATAAGACAGAATTCCAATTTCAAAGCCCAGAAATTAACGTCTTCAACTAAAATAAAAGCTACACGAACATGCTAATTATAAAGTTCTGTTTTAACTTCTCAACAACTCCCACATAAAATCCAGTTGAGATGCAGAGAAGAGAGTGATTCTCTGCAGCACTATAGTCAGCTCATTTTGAATGTAAATGAAATCAGAAGTAGTTTATTCTTCTGAGATTTCCAACTTAATCTCAAAACTAAATGGTTTTAGATATGTGCTTAGGTAAGCAAACAGACTTGGAAACTGATGAATGAGTATCTAGGATCTTTTTTTCTTTTTGGTAAACTATACAGGATTGTCTTAAGTGCAGCACACAAACTGTCGCCAGTGAAACAACTTACCTCAATTGCTTTACTATGCACAAGCTGCATGGCCATTCTTAACTCATGGATTAAGAAAGCTTTAATCTTTCATTAAATGTGGCCTATATACTGCTTACATAGAAAAGTTAGAGGATTGAGATTCTCAACTCTTTTTTAAAGGGTTCCCCCCCTCCTACCCCTGGCAGGTAAATTTCTTTGGGCCTCAGTTTACTGACCTGCAGAAAGGGAATTTAAAACAAATCTGGAAATACATTCCTTTATTAATCTCAAGAGAAAGAACACACACAAGCTCAACATCATTTCAGCACCTGAAAGCATAATTTTCATAGCTTCTTCAAGGTCACTTAGAGCATGATATCCAAAATGGCCCAATCTTCTATTGGCCAAGTCATCAGAAAACAACAGCACTGGCAAGGGAATGTCCTGTTTCATTTTATTGTGAGGTTGCATGTTGCCTCTAGCTATGATTTTCAAATGGTTTTACAAGTCACTCTTTTGAGGTCTTGAAAACACAGTAAAGTAAAAACAATTGCAGAACCACAACTGAAACCTTCACGTCTTTCTCCAAAGCACAGATCATGTGGATACCAACCCAAGAGAAACATTAAATGGGTTTCCTACTTTTCCTTCCATCATTTCTACAGATAGAAAAGGCAACATGTCCTGTTCTTTGTTACTGCAACACTTAATTCCTCTGAAGAAAAATTGATAATATTCTGGAGGAGGGAAAAAAAAACCCAAATCTTTTTATCAACAGTTGTCTTTTCTTTCCTGCCCAACAGCCTAAAAAGTGTTTTAAAAGTATTTAGATGATAGCTTATCTTGATAATGCCAATTTGCAGAAATAGAACATTTTCACTCAGTTTAAAATCACAGTCGTCTACTCCTTCTCCTGTATCAGTGCAATTATTAACCAAATAAGCACTTAAAATTAAATGCTCCCTTAAGCTATCTGCAGAGAAACCTATAAATTCAAGCAATGAGAAAAAAAGATCAGAACTACGGACTAAGAAAGGTCATAGAAAATAATACTGCAGCGTTGCATTACGTTACCTAATAAAGGCATTTGGAAGAAACCCCCCCCCCCCCCCCCCCCAACCTGGGTAGAAGATTGCATGAATATATTCATTCTATGAAGAAACAATGAGAAATTGTACTGGGAATGTAATGGGGAAAACAACATTTTTGCTATGACATTACCCTGTATGCCTGAGCTTCCACTACACGATACAGAAACCACCCACGTCCATGAAACAGCTTTTGACATATAGATAATGAATTCTCTATTCTGCCTTCCTATTGTGTTGGTTTCCACTATTTATTAAAGTCATCAGACTTTCACAGGAACACTAAAATCAGACCAACACAAAAAATAGGAAGATAATGAGTGGATTTCTGTGATGAGCAAACCATCTAAGAATAGCACATCAAGCAGTGATTTAATCATACAGCGTACCTTTGTTTGCTTTACACAACTCTGCTGTTCCCTTAATTCTTCAGCTGCTTCTTATAAATACTCTTCTGGGTAATGCCTGACACATTAATTTCTATCTAGGGAAAAGGCTCTGTTTTGAAACCGACACACAAACAAATACACATAGGACTCTTCTTTTATATTTCACCCAAGAAAAATATACTGGGAGCTGATTAAATCATGAAGGAAATCAAATTTCTCCTTATTTATACTGTGACAAGCATCACAGTACTGATGAGTATAGCAGTAGGTGGTTTACGTGCTTTCAGTATTTTAATGAGAATGCTAGCTGTAGTACAGGTTAGAGTATATGCAGCACCAAATAACAACTTTGCAGAACCTGCTCAGTCCCCCTGAGCTTCCCCTGTTCCACTGAGACTGCTCTGACTGTTGTAAATAAAATTGCAGATTAAAACCTCTGCACTAATCAGCAAAAAGGGAACATCTGAAATCAGAGAAAGAGATGTCGATGGGTCTCAGTCACACTCCTCGTGAAATAAGTGGCCAACAGGATCAGGCTTTGTGTACTGAATCAAAATAACACCTATGCACAAAAGGATTAAGCAAAAAAACCCCAAACCCACATTTAGCGTTTTAGCAGCGGTCATACTGCTGTCTTCCTGACATCCACCCCATTAAGTGCACTTAAAAACTCATGAGTCAGCAAATACAAAACACAGGTGAAAGCACTGGTAATTTGTCTATATATGTGAAGATGGCTTTTGCAGAAAGAAAGCATGTGGTATCGTAACTGGCATTAGAATAACCCCAAAACAATCCTTATCATCTCTTCAGTAAATGAAGTAAATACTAGATTTTCTTAGCTTTCACTAGCAATGCAGAAGTCTTGTTTTCACTACCTGTCTCTCAAGTGTACTAAATAGCGAGCCCAAGATTTCACAAAGGGAGAGAAAATGCAATACAATAAAGTGCTCCAGGTTATAATGGTAAAAGACTCTGATTTATTTGATATTACTTAGCTATTCTGCCTGCATCATAAACAAAGATTATGGCATAATAAATAAATCTTGAAGGAAGTAGGTGAAATTTACTATTCGTGTCTTTAGAGCCTTTGGTCACAATGAAAATGCATCTGAAACACATAGAGACATAAGCTGTCCTTTTTATTATTTATGTGTGTCAACTTTCTCTTCAACACCAATTCAATTACTGTTTCTTCAGGATAAAAGCTTGCTGTGAATAAACTATAATGGGAGATGAAGAAGAAAAAAAATAAATCATGGTTGTGTAAGACTGAGATCTTTCTGCTATTTTTGGTGTACCACTCCTACTAAAAAACATTTTCATACAAAAAAAAAAAAAATGACTGTGACTAAAAAAGTACCTTAAACAAAAAGGCTTGGTACAGCTTTCAATTTTATGATGTTTTCTGCAGGTCAAAAATCTGTTCCTAAGGTCCCTTTTCCTTAAAAATCATAGTATTTGATGGTACCTACATCAGGTTTTAGACAGTACAATTCCAATGGCATCAATTAAATTACTCTAAATGCAAATTGACACTGACAGTTCTCTAATTTGGTTAGAAGCTTTTTTTTTTTTTAAATTGTCCAGATGAAATGATGGTAAAAGTGATTCAAGCTGCTGGACAGACCAGTTTGACCTATTCTTCTTACCTAGAATGAAAAAAGAAAAAAAAAAACCCACAACAAAAAACCCACAACCCAGAAAACACAAAAATTTTAAGTGAAGCTCACCCTACCAGGTAACAACATTTTTTTTTATGTGTATCAGACTTACCATGTTTCAAGACATACCTAGCAACAAGCTTAATTTCTAGACCTACACTTTACTATGTTGAAATTACACATGGGCTTTTTTTTTTTGTTAGCTTCTATGTTTGGTCAAAAAGAGGGAGGTAGGTAAAAGACTTCAACAAACCAAGACAGTCAAACTATTTCAGATTAAAAACTCCAGCATTCCCAACAGCAGTATTTTTTTTGTGCTCTGAACCACTGGTGTGTAGCAAGTCAAATGCTGTATATGACTCCTCAACTGCAAAAGCTGTGCAGTAGTTATTGAAAGCTGCACTGCCTTGAACTGGAATTAATTTAATCTTTTTTGTTGTTCTCTTAATTTCCAAGGAAGATCATGTAGTAACAACACCTATTCCAAATAAAGCTTCCAATATTAAAAAAGAAAAAAAAACAGTGAAACCACACCAAGCTTCAACCAGTATTTCTAATACCCAACGTAAGGCTTTTAAAACCAAACAGCAGTTGATTCACACAATCGTGAACAATCACATGGATCAGCAGGTGTTGGCAAGCACTTCTGGAGATCATCTAGTCCAAGCCTCCTGCCAGAGCAGGATCACCTAGAGCAGGCTACACAGACTGTGGGTTTTTAATATCTCCAGGTGGGTTTTTAATATCTCCAGAAAAGGAGTCCACAACCAGTCTGGGCAGCCTGTGCCAGGGCTTTGCCACTATAAAGTTCCTCCTCATGTTAAGGTGGAACTTCCTGTATTCTTGTTTGTGTCCATTGCCTCTTGTCCTCTCACTGGGCAGCACTGAAAAAGGACTGACCCCATCATTCCTACACCCACCCCTTAGGTATTTATATGTATTGATGAGGTCAATGCTCAGTCTTCTCTAGGCTAAAAAGTCCCAAAATCCTCAGCATTTCTTCATAAAAGAGATGTTCTAGTCCCTTAATCATCCTCACAGCCTCTATTTGTACCCTCTCCAGTAGCTCCCTGCCTTTCTTGAACCGAGGAGCCCAGAACTGCGTCCAATATTCCAAATGAGGCCTCACCAGTGCAATGTAGAGGGGGAGAACCTCCCTCAACCTGCAGGCAGGCTACACATAGAAATGTGATTGATAAAAAATGTACTATGCAAATGTCTCTCAACCCCCCCCAAATTATCGACAGTGCATTTCACTACATGTAGTACCAGCAGTAATAATACACAAAGTGCTACCTGGAACTCAAGAGGGTAATGACCTTTAGCACCATGCCCACTCACCAAAGCAATGTCTTCTGGGCAGCCTTCTACTACTTCTTTTATGATCATAGAGAACAAGATATCTTTGCCTTATGATATTTCACATCAGCCAGTTCCAGGCTTTTTGTTGACACCAACACAGATACATGATCTAGTTGCATAATCCAGCAACACTTTCCTACAGTTTTCTCCAGTTTGCTTTAGTTGGAAAATACTAAATAAGTTCCTCTTATGATTCTACCCAGCTTGTGTATTTTGAATGGCACTGAAGAAACTGAGTGGTTACGCCAAGGAAACAAAGCCTACTCAATCTGAACAAAGGTAGTCACCAGAGAAACATAACTGGTTGCAGTATGCAATCACACCTGGAGTACCTGACTTGAAATGCAGATCAAATTCTGACCAAAGCTACATAAAACGCCTATTAAATTAGAGGCAAGTCCAACTCATTCAGAACACATACTGAAACCCATATACAGATCTTCCACAGGGATTAATGTGTGTAGGAAATTTGAAAACCAGTGTTTTCCACTGCTTCTGGTATTCTAGGCAATGGTAAAGACCTCTGCCCTTGCAAATCCCACTGCCATCGATGTTTTCAATATCATCACTTTAATTGTGAAGTAATAACCTCAGGAGGGAATGCTTATCAGTGGCTTCTGGTTACATGGAATACTTCAAGCCTGAAGACTTGTAATAAAATAGTGGTGCAGAGCCTACGGCACAGAAAAAGGATCCATATGAATAAAACCGCAGATCCTACAGGCCATAATACAGATGACTGAAAACAAAATTGTGCATGATTAATGCACATGATTTGTGCTGAAATAACCTCGTTTTCTGACTACATCACAAAGTGCTAAAGAAGCAGTTTTGAGAGAGGAAGTTATGAATTTATTCATTTACATCAGTTTGCCACGAGTTCACTTTTTCATACCAGAATAAATAGTTCAGATTCACTGAAGAACTCCAAATTGCTCTGATTTTTTCCCCATTTTCTACCTCCAAAGAATTATGCACAAAAGAAAAGCATCACCTGTGCACAGATTTTAAACTACAGAATGATGACTATCTAGATGAATTAAAATTTTTGTACCTTTTCTAAGCAATATATATATATATATATAAACTTAACTGAGCACTGTCAGAGTGCTTATTCACACAAAACCCCATTATTAATAGTTTTGCCAGAATAAACAAGGGTCATTTAGATAAAGCTACACACATGAAACTACTACACAAGGCTTTACCAGTTTAAAAAAAAAATAACATCCCTTTTACCTACTAGTGCCCCAGCTCTCTCTAGGTGAAGTCACGACCTTGCAGTCAATGCTAAAACTCCCACCGACTTCAACTTAGCTAAAATGTCACCTCACACTACTCCGCGGTGAAAGGAGAATAGTCGTTACCTACCTGGCACAGTTTTCTGCCTCTGCTTTTTGAACTTACTGAAAAATTTCAGCTTGCCTAGTTTCAACTCAAGGTTTTAAAATTTAATCCCCATAACTACATTGGCTAGGTGTGTGGCCTTACTTCTCAGTATTCAGAAGAACAATAGCCGTACTAATCTTACACGGACCTCACCACCATGTCCTGCTTTGTGGAGCTTGTTTGGTTTCTCATATACAAACAGCTTAACGGCAACAAGCAACTTTCTTATGGCCCTGCCTGGTTATATAGCAGCCTGCATCTCCTTCTGCAGATAAAACCTGCCTCCCCAGCCAACCAGCTACTTGCAGCATCATACAGTTGAAGGACAGCACATGAAATAAATTGCAGCTGTAATTTTACTGCCCATGAACACATTAAGAGTTCTTAAGAAAGGGGTCTGTGTAAGAAAAATGTTGATATGTTTTAATAGATTATGGAAAGATTGTCTTCTGGGATAACTGTCTGTCAAATCTCTATCCAACTGAAGACCTATGTCTAGGTCATGAAGAACTTACAGCTAACCTTATTAGAATATAAAAAGAGTAACAGACAAGGCAGTAAATCAGAGACATTAGGGACTCCACTGTGTTTCACTAGTGGTATTTTAGAAACACAACTCAATAATAATGTACACCTAAGTGTGCATCTAAGGCAGAGCTCTCTATAAAATCACATACACGATGAAGTTTGAGATTGCTCCAAGTGAATTTGGTTTATGCAGACAATGACAAGCCTGCAGGTGGTCGTATTTTATGACATCTTGGTCCTTGATCACTAGTTAGGTCATGTAATATCTATTTCAATGAGTGTGAAAAATTCAATGTGAAATGATGTGCTCTTTTGTATGTAAAGGGTTAAGTTATAGCCTTCGTGAGCCATTAGTTGGAGATTTATTGGGGGAGTTAGCAAGTCTATAGTTCAATATGTGGTGATTGAACAAGGACCATAGGTGCAGAGACAGAGAGAGGAAGAGAACTCAGTCAAATTATGCCTCTGGGGCTTTGCAACATATGGCCCATCAGTCAAGGGTCAAGCCCCCTCACAAATTGCATGCACTTTACATAGCCATCTGCATCAATAAATTACTAGTCTTCTGTAGTGCAAGCACTAATGCATGAGCTGAGGGGACCACCCCACTTACAAAGAAACTATTATTATTATTATTATTATTGTTATTTTCATTATTATTATTATCATCATCATCAACTTCTTCCATGCACACTGACTCAGTCCTTTCCACAACGGGATTTTGTTGCAGGCAGATGCACTAACACACCTCAGCTTGTTCTTCCTGAGTTATTTCCTTCCTCAGCAAATACAGTCTTCTATCAGGTACTATAAGTGAGATGTATCAAGTTAGAGGTAGAAATTATGTGAATTTCATAGGTGGGTTTTAATAGTCTTATTTTTCATTTGTGCATTTGGACAGATGCCTAGGCCACAATCCTATATCATCATCCAGCAATGCTGCAACTACTGCCTGTGGAAGGTATGTTTTGCTGAAGAGCAGACTGTGTCAATTCTAACTTTCACACTTCCACGTACATCGCAGCCCAACTATGTATTTGTTAGATGACAACACCTATATGAGCAGACTTTTAGGTGTCATCAAAATTATCCCTTTGTTGCCATTATACCAGTTTCTCAACTACCTGCAGGTCAAAGACAATAAAAGGTACCTACCTAACAGACATAGCACATAACATTTAAAATAAATGTTGCACCTCTTCAGCTAAATTAATTTTTTTTCAGATTTATGAGTCATACTGGATCAAACTTTGTCATGAATTTGCATTTTTATATTTTCAGATAATTTGGTTTCATATTGGTGCAGAGAGAGATGGATTGCAGCACTGAACACAGAGGTATTCAATTTGACATCTTTTTATCTAACCACATTATATAAACAAAATATTTAATAACTCCTGCTTGGTGAACTAGATGAAAAAAGTCACTATTTTCCATCGGATTCCCCATAAGCAGCTTTCTACAGGACAAAGCATTCACCACGATACCTAGAATTACCTGCCATGCTACACCAAAAAGTATGCTAAAGACTGAATGAACCCAGGAAATAACCTCTGTGGACACTGTGAGACTACACTGAACCAACACCAAGAATAAGCAAAATACTGAACTTTCCTACAGTAAATCTTTAATCAAAATAATTAAATTACTTCAACCATTAACCAAAAAAGTCATTTACAATATGCCTACTCAAAGGCTGCACTTCCAGAAGTCCTCCAGCTACAGGCATTTTTCCTGCCCTTCTTTTGCTGCAGTTCCTGCCCTGAATATAGAAGTAAACTGAGAAGTAGTTGCACTATCCTAACACAGTCGTTTTCAGCATTCTTTGATTTATTGACATCAAACTTCTCCCTCTGAAATGGATCTGAGAGCCTTCCTTAGCAAACTGACACCTACTGACAAGAGATTTAACTTTCTTAGTTTCCTTGAAATAGTAATGCAAACACTAGTTAAACATTGCTGCTACACTATACACAATCTTTAAGGAGCAAGGAGTAGAATTTGTATGTTAATTTTAACTGTACAAGAGTGACAGTGTCCCCCAATAAAAAAATGAGAAGGAATTTGTTTAACTGTTCCCTAGTTAAAACAGGCAATATGTGTATGTGAATTGACACGTGACTAAAATTGACAGATACAAAAAAATAGAGTGAAGTACTCTCGTAAATTTAAGTATACTTTTTTTTCCTACAAAATGTTTTCTGGGGTAGGCAGTATTTCCAAACCAGAAGTATTCTGCTCCACCAGTGAGGTGATGATGAGGAGCTGGGAAGTAGATCTTTGAGCTACTTATTGCCTTCAAGCCCTCAGACCACAGGCTCGTTATTCTTAGTGGGAGATTCACCGTGTTGAAAATCTCACTAAGGTCTTGCAAGATTCAGTCATGAACAACTACAGAACTTGGGCCAATGATTTCAAATTATCACCAGAGAAGACAATTTAAGAGAGAAGTGAGGTGATCAGTGAGAAGCAGGATGCTATAGCATACAGGCCTGGATATGAAGAAGAGCATTTTGTTGAAGAACAGTGCAGTGAACCATCCTGTATCCCAGTGAGTACAAGAGGGAAACAAATTATGTGGCAGCTAGTCACATCCTGACCATTTGAAGCATCTGGATTTGTAACTCTCTTTTTGTTAGGATTATGGATGTAAATTCTAATTTCTTAATGCCCCTATCTATACTATAGATGGAAACATATACACACGCATACACAGAGAATGCTTTCTGGATGATACCATATCCACAGGATCTTCTTCCCTTTGAGTTCTGAACACAGATACTATAGAAGGCTGAAGTTGAGTCATGAAAAGGTCATCCATTTGCACTCATTCTTACTGATGCAAGATTTATCTCCATGACAGAGCTCCTGTACGCATTACAAAAGTTAGTGAATGTAGCCATAACAGCTTTTGAAGATATATATTTTTCCAACTAAAGACAGACTGCACAAAATTGAAGTGGTGAAAATTACCACGTAGGCAGCCTCAAGGCATTGTATTTCAGTAAGGCTGAGATGAAGCTAGTCAGAGAAATGGCATTTTACTGAATAACAGTAAACTCTTTGCAAATCTTGCTCACATACAAGATGAAGTCTGAAATGTGTTCTTTGGCATTAGAACAACCTAAAGGAGCTGATACAGTTTATAAGGTTTCCTATAGATGAGGTAATCTGTACTTTTACTTGTTACATTTTTTCTGAGTGGTTGCCAAGTTCCAAAAAGAAGTATTTTCACCATTTCTACTTAAGCTATGTTGCTGTGGAGCCTAACACAAGTCTGACGATTCAGTTCCCTTTATTACTTGAGAAAACAGGCAGCTTTGTGATGGTGCGCTGCTTTCTTCTGTCAAGGATCAGTTTGAAAAAAGAACACCTTCAGAGTGTTCCAAAGATTTAAAAAAATCTTTTGAAATCTGAAATGCAAAGATTTCAGGAAAAATCTTTGTCATTAGGACTCAGGCGCCTTTTTATACATCAGACTTTCCATTTCTTCGTACAGGAAATGGTAAAGTAATTCCAACTCAGAGAAGGGAGACTGTAAAAGAAGCCTCTCCACAGTAGCCTCCTAAACATGACCCAGACAGACTTTGTCTAAGGACAGGAAGATAAGTTCATTTTATGGCCTTTGCCCTCTCTTCTAATTGTACTTTCAGTCTGTCAGTAGGATCTGAACTGAATTGTTGGCTCAACTTCCACTTCAAAAATGTGTTCAGAAGCTTTTTTAACAAAGTTTTTCCTTGTGCTTTACTGGGGCTTTTAGAGGATTCCCAATTTCTTCCTTAATCTAGCCAATTTTCACATCATCTTAGATAATGAGCATGTCCTGGATAGACAAGAAGTTCTTGAATACTATGCTGAAGTACATATTCCAATCAACGCTGCTCCATGGAAGGAATGTCACATAACTATAACACCAAAAAGCAGAGAAATGTAAAAAAAGTAATTACCAAAAGGAGACAGAGAAAACAAACAGAAACCAAGCTAAGCACCCAGAAAGAAAAAAATATATCCCCGTCCTCCTTGTTTAATTTTTTGCTTCCATGTGGCAGAAGAGGGTTGTCTGGGTTCAGCTCCTAGCAGCCAGCTGTCCGCATCCCCAACGCCACCAATACAGCTGCCGCTAATTGGCACCCTGGCAGCCCCAGCGCACAAGGCCCGGGCTGAATGGCTTGCTGAGTTTGCAAAAGGAACTGACCTCTTCTTCACCCCGAGGAAGTGTCCTGCAGGTCAGGGTGGATGCAGGGTGTGGAGAGGCTTGCTCAGCTGCTCTCTCTGTCATCACAAAGCACAGTTGCCTTCATCCCCATCTCTATGAAAGGTGGCTTTTGCATTGGGATGAAGTGCAGAGTCCGACTGCGACCCACGTTGCTACTCACTGCCAGCTTCAGAGGAGTATTTTTATAGTGCAGCATAAAGTTTACAAGAGGTCTTGATCTGGGTAGCTCACTGATACATCACTTTGCATTACTGTACGTTACACAGGCAGTTTTTCCAGTACTTTGAGAGATCTCCTGTGAGAAAAGTTCTCAATCACTTTTAATTGTCAAATTGGTCCAACTCTCTCGATTATGTATTTTCTTGACAGAGAACACTTGCACTATAACACTGAATTTTTTGACATTTTACAGTTCCAGGCCAAGCCTATTTACTTCTGAAGCAGCGCATACACTATAACTACACCCCCAACATAGTGAGGGAAAACAGAAAGCAGTGAAAACCACAGAAAATCGTAACTTATCCATGATGGATATGTTTTTGCAGAACCTTAGCAAGTAATTAATTGATTATTTTTATCATATTAGAAGAGTGTTATTAACCATTAGGTTTCTTTAACAATCCAGTATACCTTTATTCATTTGATTAAACACTTGGTGCTAAGAAATCACTGCCACCCGCTCTGGGAAAAGATTCAGAGATACTATCAAATCATAGAGGAATAAATTAATACCATTATGTGAAGTACTTTGAGACAAGAGGGTGGTTTACTTTATTTCTGACTTATAAATGATCTTCAGAGTAAAAAATCTACAACGGTTTATGTAATATTTAACAGACCCAGTGGCCTTCCTGAATTTCAAGGCCAACTGTTCTGCTTCTTTCAAATGATGCATAAACGGAGTTACATCGCTCTCACTTAAGAGTGAGATGCCATCATGGATGACAAGGGACTCTCATAAGCAGTCGAACCCAGCAAACATCCCACAGGCTGTTCCACTGCTCAGCAAATCTAGAAGTGAAGACAGCTAAGACACAATAAAAGAAAACCTCCAAAGATCCAGATGGCACAGCTGTAAAAATACATTCCCAACACCAGCACCTGGATTTTGCAGCCACCAGCTGCCACCCCATGTGAGGCCTAAGTGCTGGCTTAGGAATGGTCAGAGGCAGAGGTCAAATGGAGGTCCCTTTGCCACTCAAAAGAGCCGTGCCCAAGTTAAGCATGGAGTACCAGGTTTCCAAGGAGAGGGCACTGTCTGATACAGTCTTTCTAGCACAGTTAAACTACATGAGTTTTTTAATAGGTAGAAACAATCTGCATATCCATGTGTGCATTTCTACCTGCTGTGCATAAAGGGTAGCAGTAAATTTATCAGACAAAATATTTGCATAAGGTAAAAGTTGTAAATCAAGTTCATTCTTTTTAAAGAAAGGACATACTGGGATATCCTCAACATTGACTAAGTTTTATCTCACCACCTCTGGTTTTCCTCTCAGTTATATTCCAAACTTTACTGGCATCATTCTTTATGTACAAAAAATAGATCAAATGAGGTAACAGAAAACAGAATAAAAATACACAGATGTTTATATTCTGATAGATATTACAAATAACTGTTTAAAAATTATGTCTTGAAAAGTAGAAAAATTACGACTCGATCATTTGATCATGTTCTGTATGTGAAATGGAACTAGCACTGTGAGAGGAAATGATTGAAAATTGAATATAATTTCAATTGGACATTTTATACTAATACTGTGTTGCTCCAGAGGAATTTTGCCTCAGAAAGAAAAAAATAAAATAAAAAAGAAAGGTAAGTCACACAATAGAAATAAAAAATTCAGCAGGGGCCACAGCTGTTTCTGGGAAGGTTCAGGCTCCTGGAGATTTCAGTCTACTCTTACTACGATATTACAATTTTTTTGTGATTGAAGCCATGTCTACTGAAACTACATCCCATTTGAAAATCAAAGTGAAAAGGAAATATGAAGACCATGTCAACTGGAGTCAGCTGATAAACTTCAAAAGGCGGGTGTCCTGTTGTGCAGACTGCAATATCTGCAGCTTCCAACAGATCCTCTCATTCCAGTACAATCACTTATACAATATTCAGGAAACTGGACGAATACTTTAGTAGACTGTATCTTCTCAGTTGACTACATCTATTCCTTCTTGCAATATAATCATTATTACTCTCCAGCTCTGGGCAATTATGGGATACATTTATCTGCTGAAAATACAGTATGACTTTTAAGGAAGAATGTGAAGCTCAAAGCAGGTTTGCATTCTGAAATGAGAGAGCCAAGCAAGCCTTATACAGAAGAGATCTTACTTTTTATTTCAGGCAATCTATTATCCCTTTTAGACTCCAAAATTGTCAGTTTTATAAAAACTCAGTAAAGCTTATTTCCTATGGGACTCAAGAGTTTGGTTGTTTGATTTTTTAAATTCTACTCAGAAATATAAAAATTGTCAGTTACGTGCCAGAATTTCTGCATAGGACACAGAATGTTTCATATGACATATAGTACAAAAGAGATAATCAGAATTCTACTAACTTGTGTACATATGCTCCACACCTAGGAGTTGTTTACCCTGATGCATTTATAAAGGTATAATGCCAAGCTAGTATAACTAAGGTAGTAGCATTATTCTTCTTCCTGGCAGCAATAGGAATTTAATGGGAAAGCCAGCAAAAAGCAGTAATATTTGAGGTGTTATGAAAACTTCTCTGTTTCTTTGTCCCCTAACTTTATTTCTAATGTAGAAAACACTCCCAAAAGTTGTTAGATCAATACCTGCTCATGGCAAAAAGGCCATGAACACATTAAAGGTGCTGTCCCTTATATCAGTCAGATTTCTTAGTTCACAGATTCTAACCTGGAAAGATTTTCTGTGTGGGGGCGCCAGTGTAACTTTAGCTTCTGCTCTGCAGATGTCAAGAAAACACCACTTTAACAGAACACATGTTCCGTGTTCATGCTCTAAGGAGAGGGCTGTAACCTAACAACTTCTTTTATTGCTCGAACCTAATTGGTTTATCTTGTCAAATATTTGCCTATTCAGACCTTTTCCCTTTATTTCCCATCCTTTTATTGAAAGAGAAAGGCTGTGGTTTGATTTGTAGATCAATGAAGTCACACAACTGGAACTGAGAAACAACAGCAAATGGAACTGTGGGAAGAAAAAAAGAAGAGAAAAAAAGGAGAAAAGGATACCTGTCACTAGAATTGGTATCCCTAAAGAATTGAAACTTTCAACACTTGGAAAAAAAAAGAAAACAAACAAATTCTTGGGGCACAGTGTCGGATAAATGCATGGGATTAGTCTGTCTGCTTTTCAGTTAGAGATAAACTTCATTTCAATGAGAATATTACAATTTTTCACAGTTTTTTAGTATCTACATCAGTTTTCACTGAGAACACTTTTTCTAGTACTACTGAAGATTTATTATGTAGCTTATTAATCTGCTAATAAACATCTATTCTGCATCCTACAGGAAAAAAAGAAAGGAAGAAGAAAGTATTTACACATGGAAGCCAAACATTGAGCAACTCAATACACACAAGACAGTTCTTTCCACAGTGTCCAAACACAAACTAACACGTATCTAGTTGCTTCCAACTCCAAATGCTCTGGATGCTCCATCCTTCAAACTGTAGGAGGAACCATGCCAAGCTTTGAAGCCTACATCACTTCCTTGCCATCCTAATAAAATCCTTTTTTCTTGCGCAATTCCTCTACTTCATGCAAGTTGTTTCCACTATGAAGCAGACAGCTGCATAAGGAATTCTTCTGGAACCTGTTGCTCTGCGAACATTTAAGGGCACTCTTCTATAATCCCTTTACAAAGGCATGTTAACTTTGGGGGTAAAGCAGGACTTTTTTTTCTGCTTCTCTTCATATCTGTTTGTGCTCTATGATACCACTGTAATGGCCCACTGAGTAAGTGAATCAAAACTTGAGCAGAAGAGCTAATGGTTTGTTAATTTTGTGTGACACACATACTAGGTTTTAAACTACACAGAAGATGTTTTTAGAAGTTTGAGCTCATAAGAGAAACATGGTTGGAAGGGGAAGGAAGCATCCTTTACTTCAACAGCTGAGAATGCCGGAAAAATAGACACACACCCTCATTAAAATAATTCAAAACCACTTTTGTTTTTTATATGCTTATACTATAATGACTACAAAACCACTGCTTCAACTATTACTATCATAAAATCCTTAGTTCTTAAATTAACCTGCTGATGTCCATAGAGCCTTTTTGCTATCTCGGATAAGCTTTCTTCTAATCAGAGGAAAATGTATTTCCTCTTCCATTTCTCTGGCCTTTTCTTCTCCTCAGAATCCCTGTTCTTTTGAAGATGTGGCCTCAGCCAGCTGCTGGTGCTGTATACACACACAGAGAAAGTAAGCAGGGAGAAAAAAAAAATAATAAAAGGAGGGAGTGTGGGGTGAGGAAGACAAAGGCATCCCCTTTATACTTCTTCCCTTCAGGAAAGTAATTTTCCTCTTGCCCCTAATTCCAATTGCAGAATGCTAGAGATGCACCTAATCTACCTTTCTGTAGCTAGAAGTATGAAATGGTTACAGAAGTTTGGCTGAAATGAAGTGATGAATTACCGTTTTGTCAAAAAGGCTTGGGATGTCCAGAACAAACTACTACTTTCACAAGGAAGGAGAAAAACAGGACAGAAATCATTCTATCAGCAGAGGCTGGGTTTTTTCTTCCCCTTCTAAATGAAAGACACAGGCAAACAAGACATATTCTGTGTCATGGTTTGTCACTCATGACCAGCAGCTGGTGATTAAAAAAACCTTATGGCTCCAAACCTGCTTGCCTGAAAAGAAGAATGAGGATGTTCACCCCAGTGTTGCCACAAACCTGAAACAATCACATAAAGCCTCGAGAAGCAGGCGAGTAAGTGAATATGCAATAGCTGAAAATGAACATTTGTTAAAAAAAGATAAATAATTCCCAGGTTTGCTTAAGCTTTATACTGATATTTAAATTAAGGTTCCTGTTGTGATGGTCATCGATTACTTTGCTAGTTTTTTATGCTACTTCTGACAGACTCATGCTTAGGCCCCACAGATCTTTCTGTATGTGGGAAAACAAGCAGGAAACAAAAAGCAAGCAACAAAAACACTTCCATGAGTCTCCGACTAATTTGCTCTTAGAAGAGAAAGAGACGGTCTCTCAAGGCTGAGCAGCACAACCATCTGCTCAGGTTGTGAGTGACGCTAACTGAGCTCAGCAGCAGGCAGCCATACGGTTATTTAACTCTGACTTGACCACCAGCGGGAGGTCCAGCGCACCACAAAGGTTCAAAGGTAACAGGAGGACTAACACCTGGACAAGGCAGTCAGCCGGAAACATTTCCACTTGAGAAGGGCACAGAAAGGAGGGGCTATAGAAACTAGATATCTCTGAGGGAGGAAAGTGCATTTGAGCAAGCCCCTTCTGCCTTTAGCCTGTCTCCCAGATATACCGCCGGTTTCCTTTGGTTGGCGTTTGCTTCAGAGAGCAAGGGAGTCATGGCACAGAGGGAAAGGGGGGATCGTATAGCAGCCAGAGGCAGACCAAGCAGATGCTTACCAACAGTTCCCGATTAGAAAAGCTGCTTGCAGACCTGACCCAGGTGACCTCTGTAGGATAGGTCAACAGGCAGGTACACATTTGGGTGATGAACGCACATGGTACTTGCCTGCCATAAAAACAGACGTTTTCTCTGAAGGCCACAAACTTACTTCTTCCATGACTCCAACTGAGTACTGTTTTTGCCATCCCTCACTAGCATATGACACTCAAGCCAGGTGTAGGCTATTGTCAGTTCTACAGCAAGTGATTTGCTGAGCCAAACACACTTGTAAGTATCCACATTACTAAATCAGACAACAAAGAAATGCTCCTGTATCACACAAGGAAAGAGAAATGTTGCAGAATTCAGAGAATTAATCCGTTTACCCCTCCAAAGGCCAAAACAGCTGCCTGAAAACTACTTTTAAACTTTCTGTGAACATGCTGATAAGAATATTTATGGTTTGTTTTTAAATAATAAACTTCTCTGACCACAACAAAACCCAAGAGATGAGTTAAAAGAATAGCCATAATGGTTTAAACAGTGTGTTTGTCATCCAAAATTATCTGACTAGATGAAATGGCTAATCAAAACATCTCCAGAGACATTAATGGGTAACTCACCTGGCTTACATTAAGTTGTCCTTAGGCATTTTGATGATCAGCAGCACAATGCTCTGCAATCAGCCTGGTGTGTTTTCTCAATCCAAAGAAAAGTGCAGTTGTTCCTTCTACTGCTCTGCTTAGATATCATATCCCCAATCACTTGAGGTGATATCTTCATATTCTATAACACAGTAAATCTGGCCTTAGCAGGCTTCATACTGTGTCTCCAATGTTCTGTATATGTTGCTGTAACTACAGGATGGATGAAGTATCATTTCTTCTAGTTAGCTGCATAAATTTGGCACAAAGCCCTTACCATGTGCAATCATAAATTCAGTAGAATCTATGCTCAGCCCTGACTCAAATCAAACAAGCACTGCTAAATAATCCATTTTAACAGAGATGAGTACAAATGAACACTGAATGCCCCAGTTATTATATTCCATTAAGCCTTAACTCTTTCTACCAAGACTGTCAGTGGAAGTGCCACCACCTGCCAGGTGCATTTGTATGGGCTTGTTCCTTCCAGGTCACCTGAAAGTCATTCTGAAGTGGAGAAGAATACATGCAGATCTGACAAGTCCAAAAACATGAAAAGGTGCTAGATTAAATGTCAAACTTAATTAAAGGATTCTGCTTCTTAAGGAATTTGTGTTAGTTTGTTTGACATTTTTTTTTCTCCTTCCTAAAGGTAAGCTAATGAGAATTAAAGTTAATCAAGATGAATGAAAATTGAAATAGAAGACTTCTGATTTATGTCAATAGCAGAGTCTGGTCTAAGCAATGCCCAGGCCTCAAAATCCTGCCTTGGTGAATAGAAACCTTTACTGTCCCATTGAAGAGGTTGATGGAATATGCGATTGGACCTCCCTTCAGGAGTTTGTTTGTTTTCAAAAATGTCTGCCTGATTTGTAGCATTTCCACTATTACTGTATCTTACTCACTTTTCCAGTGAACATTTAGGGAATGGCACCTTCGGATTGTACTTCACAAAGGCTGCTGGTCCCACTGCCAAACACTGAACCACTGAGGTACATTTGCTTATTACTTTGAAGTGCAAGTAATCATCACATAGACATAGATCTTCAGAGATTTAAGCTAAGTGAGTCAGTGTGTTAATTATATGCTAAGGGAGTACACACAAGAAATGGATAGTCCTAGTTTATTGCTTTCCCAAGTTTCTCAGGTAATTAGAGCAGCTTCTGCAGATACATGGCACTGTACCAGAATCTATCATCACAATGGGCTTCACTGTAAAATGCACAGAATTAATTTTTTAATGAAAATCCTCTACTGAGTGTCAGAGCCAAATTCACCTGATAAATGTCACTGAGCAACGTCATTACTGGCTCATCAACGCAGGGTGTTTAAAGCAGATGGTAGAGCAATGCATCTTCAGCACTACAGCCTGTTAATATCAGCCACCTCCCATAAAAAAATTAAAATTGGCCCCCTGTCAGTCAAACATGACAGTACTTTGGATTTTTCCCTCATGATATTCTTTAGCCTTGAGGCAGATATGACAGGCGCCTTATTAAATTCCAAAAATAAAATGTAGCACAAGAAGGCAGTGCATTCCAATGAGACAGCAGACTTGTTAAAATGCAACATGCATAAAACTTACTTCATTTCATTTTAGCTATCATCAGTTTCATCTTTAAAAAAAACCCCAAATAGCAACTTTAGAAATGTGGTGTTTGTTGTATATAAATTAAAACAACATGTCACACCTTATATTTCAAAGTCCTTTAAAGTCTTTATAGGTGCCACGCAGCAATTTTGGTTATTTTTATGAAAACAAAAGCTGGGATTTCTATCCTGTTTTCTATGTTCAGAGCTTCAGTTGCATTATTATTGATCCCAATCTGCACAGACAGCACGGAACTCTCCTGTTATACAGGAGCATCACTAAGTCAGGAAGATTTTTGTACAAGCATGGGGACTAGTTCTTCATCTACATAAAACAGAAAACCAAAACTAATCTCCTTTAAAAATCTTCCAAGTTAAATAGAAAGACTGTTGAGAAAGCACTGCTAAAGCATTCACAGGTAAAGACACCATTTCATATTTCACTTTCAAATTTAACTGCACCCCATAATAGGTACAAATTACGATATGGGATAGGATTATGAAAGCTTATAAGGGCAGCTTCCACTGAACCACACTAAAATTTAGACCTGTAAATCATATAGGTTGCTTTGAAATTCCCCAACATGAGGTGGAGTTATGGCTGTGGTAAAATTAATCAGATTTTCTCTCCAAGATCAACAAAATCAACATTTTCCTTATAGTTTTGCATTTATTCCTTAAATAACACATCAGACTATAACGATTACTCCTACCATCTCAGACACAAGGTCTACTGCCTGAATACTCACAATAACCATACGAGCAGGAAGACAGTATCAGCAATAATGCAGCATGTTCAAGTAGCTCAAGTAATGCATTTCTTAAAATGTTTGTAGGATTCAGGCTGAAGCTGTGTATAGCTGGGCTATCCTCATGTGGGAGATTTTGCTTACTTCCCAGGGCTTACTGAAGGTTATCTGCAGATGGGACCCAGTGTAAGCTAATTCATGCCTAGATAAACCTCCTGCACCATCATTATTTGTATCTCAATATTCCACATCCATCAAATAAAACAATATAAAATAAAAAAAATGCATGATATTCATGCCAAAATCACATTTCGCTTCCTTCTTCAAAACTGTGGACAAACAGATGCCTGTAGTGAACGAGGTCTCTGTTCTACTTTGTGCCATGCTTGAGTTTTGAAGTCAAGTGAGGTTTAGATGGTCATGAACTTACTGACAAGAGATGCTCTATTCATTCCCAGGCTTTTTTATGTATTGTACAAACAGCTTCTTCATGTCTGCAACACACTATACCCCCCTTTTCTGCTGCTTTGCCTCCTAGACATTAATTCCTATGGCTTTGCAAAATACATGCCAAAGCCTTCTTTCACTTTTGAAATAAAACGGGACTGATTTAAAACAAATGCTTTCATTTTGACAACACATTTGCACAAACAAACTGTGTCAATGTTGATGTGGCAATAACAGAGCAAGACAAGTGAGTTCTGCACTTCTCAGGAACTGCCCCCAAAATGTCAGCGATCACAACTCTTGCCAACATGCTCTGAAAATGAAACAGCAACGAGCTCATCTTTTTCAGCGCAAGTCTTTTATGTCTGCTCTCCATGTACAGTAGTTGGTTTCAAACGCTGACTGTACCCTCATCTGAATCCTATTTTAGGAACTGTAACCAAAGTGTTACATGATGCATAGGATGACATTTTCTATTGCCAAAAGCATGCTCTAGAAGCAAAACAGAGCAGGAGGAGGGGGAAAGGGAATCTATTCCCACAAGGCCTAAATGTTGTTATCTCTTAACTGCCAAACACATGACATCTTGCTGCCACTTCAAAGCATTTTTTTAGTTCCTTGTATGATGTTACTTCTATTTTTTCCTGAAGCAAATGCCACTTCTTCCCAATTCTACTTAACCTGTAAGTGCAAAAGGCTGTGTCAATACCAGACCACACGGCAATACATACTCTGTCACTAATATATGTAAGTATATATATAGAGACATCACAGAATCACAGAGAAATTTCTGTTGCAAGGCCTTCTGGAGGTGACCTAGTGAGATGCTCTTTTTAAAGCAAGGATCACTTCAAAAGAGGAGTTATTTTGCTCATGAGGTTTTCCAGATGGGTTTTCACTACCCTAGGAATGGAGATTCCACCACCCCTCTGGGCAGTAGCACCAATGCCACAAATCACCAACCTCACCATGAAGGATTTTTTTCCCTTATCTAGCTGGAACATTCCTTGCTGTATCCAACCTATGGACATCACCTCCAGCCCTTTTGCTGCACACCTCAAAGGAGAACAGGACTGCCTGATCTGCAGTGATCCACCAGTCAAAAATACAATTAGATTCCCCTTTAGTCTTCTTCTCTCAAGGATGAGCAGCAGCTGGTAACAATTATCGCCCTTAGCCTGCTCAGTATACTCTTGCTCTGTAGTCTACTATTTGCTCTGGCTCCACTGAAATAGGAGCCCAGCATGTATACACACACACACACTCATAAAGAAAACTGTTGAGATGATCAAAAAGAAACTTAAATGAAAAGGCTTATGTTTAAAATATTACGTAAAACAGCTCTGTAAATTACTCCACGGTCTATGACAGAGCTTTGCAAAATACCTGTGTTTATCGTGAGGTCTCCTGATAATAAAGGAAAGTAGCTTAGCAATATGCAAAGGCTTTAGATTAATAAATCCATACTTAAAAATGTACAGTTAAAACCTGCATTCAGATCAGAACAGATGAGCAATCTATCCACAGTCTCTTCCCAACACTTCTTTTGCTTGGCTATTAAGACTCGCATTGGGGCCAAAAGAACTCTTAAATAAAAATATGAGATGTTCCCAGTCATTTTTCCATATGCAAACATAAATGACAATACATTTGTCTGATGAAGTTAAAAAGTAGTTTGAAGGAGTTACCCAACTGGGAAGTCTGAAGGATGATCTACAAATAAATCTGGAGGATCTGACTGATCTAAAATATTCTGTTTTGCTGGTATCTAGTGCCCTAAACTGAAAAGTCACCTATAGTTGCTTTGCAACTACAGTGAGTCTCCCAGCACCAAGGCAACAATGACTTGTCATTTGGGACCCGTAATAACACAGCTTCCCTCCAGGAAATCATTCATATTCCTTTGTATTCCATAAAGCTTTTGAGTCGTCCCTTGAACAAGACTTCTGCAATTCTGTTTTGTCTTCACAACACTTTGGTTTTCAGTATCTTTAAAGATTTTTCTGTTTGTTTCTCAGCATTAAACTACTTGCTTTTAATTAGCTGTCACACCAGCATTGTCTTTGCATTCTTTCATGCACTCACATCACACTACATATAAGCTGCTTATATATATTTTTTTTAACATAGATAATGATAAGTAGGGTGGATTTGTCTAATGGGAAAAAAGAAAGGCACAAGTCTGACATAAATTGTCACAGAAATCATTTGACATTCACCCTTTTCAGAGGAAAAGGACAAAAGCTAAAATCATTAGTCTCCTGTATGTGTGACTACAAGCAAAAGAACATTTTAAATGTGAAGATATGTTGTTACTGAGGGAGTGAAATACTAATGAGACGCTGTAACTTAAGTGTGAAACTAGCAGTACAGAAAGCTGTTAAACCTCTGACTGGACTCAAAACTACAATTATCATCATCCCGAACAGACAGATACGTGAGCTGAGAGACCACAATGGAAACAATTTCTCATTTCCTTTTTCTCCTCAATTAGCTAAAAGATTTTAAAATAACACACAAGCTGCTTGCAAGATTCACCTGCTTGATCTAACACATAAAGAAAATCCCATTATAGAACCTGATGTCTTGATGGGACCATATCATTCATACCCATGTTCACGCCCACCAGGTGAAGGAGAAGACGGAAATCCCCATTTCTTAAAAAGAGGCAAAAAGAAGGGCATTTATCCCAAATTCATGTCTAAGCTAGAACTGAAATTAGACCTCTTGAAAATACTCCAGTATCTTAACCTCAAGATCCTTATTCTTCTCTAAATGGATTCTCCAGCTATTAAACATTCCAGCAGCTAACTGGATTACCACATCAGCAATCAATCACATTTATAGGGTATTAAATTTACTTGGAAACTTGATGGCTGACTTCAATCTAGAGGGACAAGATCGAATTAAAATTCCTACTGCATTGTGTGGAGCACTGTATTTTGGGTTTTTTGTAGGAAGAAATTGGCAAATTGTGTTTGATTTCTTGTTTTGACATGTTACTTGGCATATTAATACACTAGTAACATTATGCTGCTGAAAGTCATGATCTCATTCTCCTCAAATTTATCATGAAGCAGTTTTTGAGAAGGAAATAGGTTATTCTTGTTCACCTACTAATTTTGTTTTATTGCTTGTTTTGTTGTTTTTTTTTTTTACTCAAGTGGAATGCACTAGATCAAAACCACTACAAGTAAGACAACCTTTCCCCAAAGTACAACAATTACCATTCCTAATTCTTATTTCAGTTTGCCACCATGGGTTCATTTTGTAGTTCAGCGTACAACCTACAAGCACATTTAAGATGATGGGGCAAGTATTTCAATTGCACATCAAAATCAAATATAAATAAGTAACAAGAAATTAAGCAGAACAGCATAATGAGGAGTCACCACCTTTTGGAAAAACAGGCACTTAAAGTGAACAACCTGGTATTTGATAGCTGCTCAAAGTCCAACTGCTGGCAAGAGTGAGTCCTCTGCCCGCATTTTTCAGGCATAAAGGTAAAAGCTTCCCTGACCTCCAGAAAAACTGCACTAGTAGATTCAGCGTACTACTGGGAGCATCTCTTCCAACCTTCCACTGACATCTGCACAGATTCCTGGGTCCCTGAGAAAAAGCTGTGCCCTTACAGAAGACAAGTGATCTTGGACCTTGGACATGTCTCCACTCTATGCCAACTGAGTAGTGCTAATCACCAGCTCCTGATGACATCAGAGTTATAAAAGGTTAGATGAAAACAACAGGTACACTAAACTTATTACAAAGACTAACTTCCAAGAGCAGAATTTAAGTAGGTAAGCAGCTTGCACTAGCAATGCTAAATTTTCACTGGAGGACAAAATGAAGATTTGACCTTCAAGAGCAACTGCTGCGGGTGTTTTTGACTCAATTATCTTTTTCTTGTTGTTAAAGATTTATCATGCAAAACAGATAAAAATTTCAACCATGGAAAAATATGTAAAGTGTAAGAAGTTAAGACCTTCAAACAGACCTTCAAACATTACACCTTGCCTGAGAGAGAAAGGGTGGGACAACACCAGTAGATGGACGATGCACAAGTGAATGGACACAGACCCTCTTTCCTGAAATGGTCAAAATACTGCAGGGACACGAGCTGAATAACTGGAGAGACTATTAACAATCGTAGCCTGTGCTTACACTCGCCCGTTTTTTCCTGGTGAGTACAGAAGTCAGAAGAGCCCTCAGCTGAACCCCCAAAGAGCACAAGGAGCTCTCAGTCCTTGTGGCACCACTGTCATCAGGCAAACTCTTCCACTGTACTGAAAACACTGAAGGGAAGAAAATCTCCTTGCACCTTTCAGCTGCTTTGCCAGACATAGATAAGGACAGGCTATGGACCTTCCTCTAGCAAATACTCTGAACAAGTATTACCCTTCCACTATTAAATATTTACATGATTTTACATGTAATGCGTCTGGTGAACTAGTAAAAAAAAATTTAAAAATTTTCTAACAATATAGATGTGTATAGTAAATGAATTTTAAAATTAAAACAAATAAACAACCTAAGAGCTTTAAAATATTCTCACCCTCAAATAATATTAGTACTCATCACACAGTAACTCTGGGGCAGCTGAACTAATCTGAAACGACAGGACTGCACAGTGTCCACCTGCCATCACACAACATTATCTCCTTGTATCCCAAGAGTGCTTAACCTCACAAGCTTTGAGAAAACACTAGCATTATATAGGTAGATACTCCTTTAATGGTACAGAAACAAAAAGTTCTGCCCTGTTTATGGAATATGGAAGTCTATGCCTTCACCAATCTTAGTTTACCAATTAAGTTTAATCAATCAATAACGTAATTCTTACAGAACTGTAAAAGGTATTTTGCTTTACTACTGTTGGTTTCTTTAATTCTAAAACAAATTTGCACATATTTATTGAAGGTGTAAAATGGCATTTTTATACTACCAAACAAACAAAAAAAACAAAAATTCAGGATTTTATTTAATACCTTACAACAAGGTCTCATAAAACATAAGTTTCTGTCTCCAAAGATGCAACCTGCGTTGTTGAAATCTCGGAAAAAGACTTTAAGAAGATGAAACAGACAAAACCTGTTATGTCTCTGTTATTTATACCAATGCTGATACACATTTGGATAATCTGTTCACACCATTCTCAATTTAAAGCCCTGCAGTTCACAAGGTATACTCCATGCTGACATGAATTCAACCTTTACCACATTATGTGCAAGTTGTCCACTGACTATGCACCTTTTGAAATAAATTCACTACGTTTAATCCCAGGAAGGATGCTTTGTGGGCAAAGCACTGAGGTAGGTCACCATAAAAACTAGAGAGAGAGAGAGAGAGATGAAGATAAAAAAACAATGCAGAAAAGTGTCATTTAAAATATAACATTAAACCCACATACATCCTGCCTGCTCCCATGTCACATCATGTCATATTCTTCTTGGAAGAAACATGTTTATAACTGGCAACTTAAACTCGGTGTATGTGCATTGTTCATTTCAAGCAAAGCTCTTCAGAAAAATGCTTCCCATATGTTTAGTCCAACTTATTCACCTGCTATACACCTTTTAATCATGTACAAATTATGTTATTGTGCAGTAAGTATTGAAGCAAGAAGGATCTCGCTGCCAGCAAACTAATATAAGGAGTCCTTTTCTACATGACTACTGAGGATACCAAACTGCTTTCTACCAGGGTCCTAATTTCACTTCATTTTATCATGAGCAACCCCAGGGGTTCCTGAGATGGTAACACTAACAGAGCCCCTGAGGGTAGAAAGGGAATGAGAGGGTCAGGTTTGATTTCAACTGGCAACATTAGCTGTGGCTTCCCAATGAATCCTGACATGGTACCCAAATGAAGGATGAATGCTTTTCAAAGTAAGCACAGACAAAGCAATATTAAATATTTAATTTCCAGAGGCAAAGGGTGAAGTCCCATAGCTACAGGGAAGCTAATGGACCTCAAGCTATATAAGCTGATTTTAAGTAGTAAATACCCATGCAGATTCTACAGCAAACTCAAAGGTTTTAGTAGGAAGGGGGGGAAGAAAAGATGCTTTGCTAAGAAATTGAACCCATGTGCAGATATTTGAGATTATATGAAATTAACAAATATGAAAATCAGTCCTAATTCTCCACTGGCACAGTCCTTCTTAAGTCTTTCATAGACAGGGTGGATTAAACAGCACTAAGCTTATAGGAGTCATTTCAGCACACTCTGGGGCTGAAATTATGCTATTGCCTTTCTTTTCAAATAGGAATGAAGCTTTCACACGTACTTCAGAATTTTAAGAAACCTGGAAACAGATAGCTAGTTTGTTTCAAAAGCATCCACAGGAATAGTGAAAGAACTTCAGTTCTCCATCTTTATCAGTAAATTTCCCTCAGGAATGCTGTAGGTTCCTCTGGTTTTCTCCCATTAAATACACACACAAAGATCTTTATTTTCTCCCTTTTGTTATCAAATAAATAGCCATAAAGATGAATGTTTTGGACCATTGCTGACATAGTGACACCACCAACATCCACTAGTGGCTCGATTCAACACAGACTTTGCACAGCACCTAACACCCACCATCAGCTTTGGAATTTCAACTCAGATCTGAATAGTTTTGTCAGTTCACATCCTGAATTAAACTGGTGGTTCAGAGTATCTGTATGGGAGACCTGGCAGTGAATGGGAGGCAGGCTCTACAATGCAAAAGGGCTGGTAGAAATTTTCCTGGAACAAGCGCGGTAGAAGTTTTGAGAAGAAAAAAACAAAACTAACCCATGTTTAGATACACTTTTCCACAAAAAAAAAAAAAAAAATTATAAGAGCAAACTGAATATGTTCAGCTACATTTTCACCTCACCTCTACCCCTATTTCCTATTTTTCCTTGAAAGACATCTGGATGACAAATTTTGATTCAGAGATTCCACTGCAGAGTTTAAGGGTAAGAGGCGGCTTCAGACTCTCCTTGCCTCCATGGGCCTGCCTGCCTGGCCAGGCTTGCCCAGTGGAGACAGCACAGCTGAGAAAGTGCCTCGCTGCCTCCAGATTAATCATGTGTGATATTCAGAAAGTGAAGGCAGATGCTACTTTTATCCAGCTGAGGATTGCTGAGGTAACCATTATTTATCATGTTTTGATATTTATACTTTATCCAATAATTATTTTCCTGTTATGACAGGAGCTAACTTATCATTTTCCATATGGCCAGAAAGGTGTTAGACCTTCACTAATTATAGATAAAGCTATATTAATGGCTGCTGAGCAACAATATCATCTGTGATGCTGAACAGCAGCTACAAGCCAGAAAGCCTTCCCTCCCACAGCAGGTGGATAGATAGAAGCTTGCAATAAACAGGTTTCTGTGCACTAAAATGAAACTTGTTTAGAGAAAATGAGAATTCTCATGTTTCTGGTTAACAGTTGGTAGTATTTGCTTATCTTATGCCTGTAAAGCTTGTATGTTTGTCCTGGTCATAGTAGTGAGTCTACTAAAATCTATTGCCAATATACAGAACTTCCTTCTATCCTATCCAGCTAGAACAGCACTTCTATGTATTCACAGAACAATAAAGACAATGTTACAGCTGGCACCATAACATCAATGCCTCATCATCATTCGCAAGGCAAGAAACATACTGAAGCATAAATATTAAGATGACTGCAGGCCCTTTGGTACGTACACAAAAAGGACATGCAGCTGCTGCGAGAGAGAGGAAGTCTGTTTACATTTCTGCATAAGCCTTAACAAGAGGACTTTCTCCAGCCTTTTCCACCGCCCTCCACATTTCTTCCTTGCAGGCTCTGTTCTATGATCACACCCCTTACTGCCAGAGTCCAGACAGGCGTGTCTCCTAAAACCACTAATTCCCTTCTGCAGCAAGTCTGAGGACACTGAGCAAGGTGAGACCCTCACCTCCTCCAAGCACCTCACATGCCGATGACCTGTGTGCTTGCCCACACACTGGAACTGAGGGGAAGGGCTGCATAACAGGAACTACTGGAATTCACAGGCATTTTTTTCTTAAATCATCCTTGGATAACAGCTGCCTGGTAGAACGGATCCAGTTTCTGAAAACAACTGGTGTGCCAGGCAGCTAGCAAAACTCAACAGAACTGGCATGGTCTTATCATGCCCAGCAGATGCTTTAGCTATCAATAAAGTCTTCAGCCAAATAAAAAGGAGAGTGGCAATAAAGGGAAAACACTTTCACCATTTATTCCTTGGGTTGCAGGTGGATCCCATCACGTACTGTTCAGGGTTCTCTGTGTGCAAAACAGGCTGTGGCACTACCTAAAGCTGACTAAAGACTCTGAACTGTGTTATATTCTGGAAATTTCTCTGGAATGTCCTTGATGTTTACCTTGCCAAAAGAAACTGGGATTGGGGAAATCATTGGGGAAATTGTTATTGCAGGGAAGTTTGCCTACTATCAGCAAAAGTCTTCAAGAATTTCTTGACAGAAACAGTAAGTCAGAAAAAACAGGACTTGCATATTTGGTGTCGCAGGAGTGGCAAGTGGCCATGTCTTCCGTCTTCTCCTGTGTGCCCGGACCAATGTGTCTGAGAAGGGGAGCTCTGAGTACCTGGGATCCCTTTTTGCTTACTGGGTGGAAGGACTTATACGAGCAGGAGAGAGGAAGAGTTAAGAGTTTTTCTCCAAATTGGACCTGTCTGATGGGTCACCAGCTGATCAGCAGAGGAGCCAGGGAAACTGTCAAGACAAAAATTATTTCCCCAAAGGCTAATTATTTCCCAAAAGCCTAATCCCAGCTCCCATTGCTAGATCTGGCTTTACCATCTGCAAAGGAGTGGTATCATCTGAACAGCCTTTTTACTTTTGCTCACCTTTGACTTTTATTCATACTGCACCAGCTCCCATGTAGCAACATCACTGTATGATTATATTTTTTTCTTATTTAGAACAATACAAAATTAATTTGTTCTTCCAGGGATTCAGAATGAACAGAGGTCTTAGAAGTACTAAATATTTTTCATTATTAAATTCTGCTCTAGTTGTATCTTTCAGCTGAAATACAATACCAAACTTACAGAGAATCTATTTTATATGGTATACTGCAGCAATAAATTTTTCTCTCTCCCTCTTTCAAAACATTTTCCATGATAGTTTCAAAGTACATTATTTTAATGGTATTTTCTATTCAGAATTGTTTTCATTCAGTGTTTTTTTGTTGGGGGTTTTTTAGGTACTCAAACACAATGTAACAAGGTATAGATTTTTGGGCACCTTTGTGTAACAGGGATCCCACAGTTCTATGGCACTCAAAGCCTCTGTAGTTAAATGATGCATCAAATATTCACCAGTAACAGATCACAGGCAAGTTGCAATGCAACTGCAGACAAGTTGCATAATTGCACATGAATGAGATGTTCATAAAATAGATACTGATGTGTTTTCTCCTCCCACCAGTACTCTACCCTAACATCTCTCCAGATGTGTACATTTATTTCACTACAGCAGCAAATATAAATCCAGATTGCACCCCATTTAGCTGCAATGAAAGCAGCTTCTCTGCTGAATACGACGGTTTGCTAGGCGTGAAGTACATTTCAACATTTACATTCATCATTTCAACATATGTACAGTAATACAGAAAAATCCAGCTGTGCCTTTGGGCATTCCTAGCTGTTCCATGTCAAAAACCACAGGGCCTGACAGGTCACTTCAAGATTTAAACCAGAAAATGAGTTTCTCATTGCACTAAAATTTATGCTTCTTTTCCTTTTGATCACTGGACAATTATAGTTGGAATACCCACAGCCCTGCTCAAGTACTGACCAAAAACAATGCATAGAAATGGATAAACCTCTTCTCTGACAATCTCTGTGCTTTTCTTTTTCCATGATTAGCTCTTTTTCTTCTGCCTACGACTGTATTTTTTACCGCAGAAATCCATTAGCTGGAATTTATATCTGGTAGGGAAAATAAAGTACTATTCAAGTATTTAAAAAGTCTGTTATAGGATTTGCCTCAAGGAGTCTCATAGAAATATAAACTAATATAAAATTCATACACCCCAGCCTGCACCTTTCAGTTTTGTACAGCCCCACGCATCCAATTCTACCTCTAATATCCTTTTAATATCATTTCCCTCTTTGCATTCGGCAAGCCCTATAGCACTCACCTTTGTCCTCAGAGAAATCTAGGTTAACATTACATTTGTGTAGCAGGTTCTACATTTTTTATTTTATTGGAAAAGCAGTCTAGCATGAAAGAGTGAAGGCACAACCTTAGAATTACCTGAACCAGTGGAGAGAGATACTTCCAATCACCAGGGGAAAAATCACTTAATACAGTTCAGTCCTCTTATGAGACAATCTATTTGCCAGACAAAGCAATTATTTCATTTGGATAGCCCCCACATCACACTATGAACCTAGAGGTTGAAGTGAGGTTAAGGATTTGCACATTTTTTTTCAGTATCAGTAGTAGCTAACATACCAAAATCTGTAATAATTATTTTTTCTTACAGGAACTGGCAATGTATAAATGTGTAAAACACAAGTTCAATTGGGGTTTTTTTCAAAATAATCCTGTAAATTTATAAACAGATTAAACCACCTCATGCTTAGGATAAACCAATGAAAATCAACCTGAAACCTTAACACACCTTTCCAGGTATGAAGCCTTCAGCATACAGCAATATTCCTCTTTACATAAATTTCTCCCAATCCTGAGAAAATATTGCAAAAGCCATTTACGTCCAGATGCACAGCCCCCACTTAACTGTATTTCAAATGGAGGGTCTGCCAGAATGGCACTTGTAGAACTGTATTTTTCATGACAAGCACAATATCTAAAGTCACATATGTTTTTCTTTGGTTTAGAAATAAATGCTAGTGAATTTATGCTTCAGCTGATCATTTCACTGCACTGAAGGGCTACGTTTCTTCAGGGATGAGAAATAAATCAGCCTTCATGCTAGCTCAGGCCCATGTCCCTCATGGGTCTAACAAAAATGCTTAGGTAATTCTCATAGGTTTCTGCAAGCATCCTACATGTCAACCCGAATTACACACACTCTTTCAAAACAACAAATTTAGGCAAACTCCATAGGCTGAAAGAATTGTTCATGCACTTCTAGAAACTCTGGTATGAACACCAAACTCCATAAAACCTTATGCAAGATGTTCACTACCTGCTTTCCCAGTCACAAAAGATTATCATCTACTGCTTGTGCATCTTCACCTAATGTTTTGGAAACACAGAAGCTCAGTTCTTGCAGTAGGAGCTACAGCAGATTGGTGTTGATAGAAAAAGCAGCGCTGTCTTAAAATGAACTGCTTCAGGTACAAATAGCTGCTTGTTATGGAATTGCACACTTCAGTGTGTGCGTGTGTTCAGGGAGGTGTTCATTCGAAGACTTAAGTCAATACACAAAGGAAGCAAATACAGTTTCTAAAGATGAAAAGAGGACTAAAGACCAGCCCCACTATTTATACTCTATGAAAGAAAACAGAATATATCTTCTTTTAAACTTTCAAACTCCCAGATGACATTCCTTGGTCTGTTTCCCGTAGAACTTCTCATTTCATTTTGGCATACTGGAAACACCGAACCAAGTACAAGTGTAAGTAAAGCTGAAATGAAAGCTGTCATTTCAGCTCCTTTGAATTTATTGCATAAAAATTAATTAGCTGAATCTGAAGTAAGCAAATCCCACTAAAGACAGTATTAGTCCCAGCAGAGGAAGGCTCCAGAGGAACAGAACTCCACTGCATCCCTTGCCAGTCTCAGCGCTAGGATGCAAGTCTGCTGCACGTGAATTCAGTACGTAAGCACAGCCAGGTCACCTAATGCCATGGCACTTCTTTCTAGGCAGTCTCTGGTGAGAGCTGAGACCTTCTGCACTATCCAGAGGGAAAGGAAGAAAGCAGCTCTTGGGGTGCAGGCTCTGTGCCAAGCTGCAAGCATGGGGGCAGCCTTCATTTCAGGCTCATCAAAGCCAGACAACCAGCTTGATTGCACTCTGCCTCTCCTCCTTCACAGGGAAAAGAGGAGGAAGAGGCTTCGGCAGAGGTGTGAGAGGGAGATGGAAGTTAATATGAACTCCAATATAATCTTGGCATACAGCTGGAGGGTAGGAAGCTTTTGAACCTGAGGGAAAGGACTGTGGATCTTCTGTCACACGGGCTAGCAGATGATGTTTTATAGGACCATCTGATGCACTCAGAATGAAACACTTCCTCCAAGCAGATTATTTTTTTCAAAAATTTAGCAGTGAGGATTACATGCAGTTTTATATGTGTGTGTTTATACACACACAAATGTGTGTACATACAGACTAATTTTCAGTTCAAAATGAATTTCACTTTTACAGTCCAGTGGTACGGCTTTCTCCTTGTAGTCGTGGGCTTATAAATCCAATCGTTGACCCAAACTTACCTTTAGTATGGTGAATATCTTGCTGCAATAATGAAACAAGCCCAACATAAAGGCTTATCTGAATATTACAATTCTAGCTGTATATACTTAGCCTGCAATGAGGGATTGAATTTAAATGTTTATAGCTTTCCAAACACTATTATGTGCTTGCAAATGTTAATTCAGTTGCAATGAAAGAGTCAATTTTTTTTAACAATATAGAATGCATTTTAATACACTATTACGCACAATAGGCTGACAGTGAATGGACTCATAATTGATTTAGAAGCACGTTCTACCATCCTGCTACCTCTATCTCTTTAGTAAATCATTTTTTAATCGGGCTAGTCTAAGCTGACCCATACAGAGCTTTATTTAATTTATTACGGAATTTATATCTAAGGTTGACTGGTAATGCATGGCTACGGCAGCATTAAACAAATTGTACAGTGAATAACAAAGAGGAAAGAAAAGAAAAAAGAATTCAAATAGCCTAAGCATATTGCCGAGGTTAAGACAGGTCCAAATGAGCAATGTTATTCAAATGCTTCAGAATGGGAAAGAGGGAAAGGGCTCTGACACCATTACAGTCTCTAGGAAAAAAAAAGAAGAAAAAAAAAAAGGCTGGGTTGGAATCAATTATTAAAGGAAAGATAAGGAAGAGAAAAATCTCACCAAATGCATTAGTTGGCTCTTATTCCCCCTAATGTAAAGGGGAATAATAATAATAAAACAAGAAAGACAAGCTGAATAATCATTCCAAAGTTCCAAAGTATTTCTGTGTGCCTAAGAAACTTGCTGAAAAGATGAGCAATGACAAGGGACTGAATCAATGCTACAATGAGAGTACTCCTGTTACCAACTAAGCGTAGGATAAAGCCTGCCAAAGATTCGGAATTCAAAATACAGACTACCAATCTACAGTGAGCATTTCATAAATCATTTGAGGAATATTTTAACTCAAGATGTCTAAGAGTGCACATCTTTATAATACACATGCATGCAGGCACACACATATATAGCTGCATATTAACACTGATTTATTTTTTCTGCAGTTAAAAAATAAAACCTTTAAAAAGATTTGCAATCTTTTCCTTGGAGGAAATGGGGAGCATTTGTTAGAGCATCATTCAGTTTGTGCATGACTTGCTAACAAATGGGGGGAGCTGCCACTGCTGTTGTGGCTACATCCACAAGGACAGCGCACACATGGAAGCTCACTGCTCACACAGTGATGTTGAGCAAGGAAAAAAACCAGGATGGTGCATCTGCAAGAGCTAAATACAGCTCCTTCCTGTGATTTTTGTACATGTATGCTAAATTTGCAAACTCCTGATGTAAAAGCAATCCCTACAATTTTTATTTTTTTCCCCATAAATGTAAAAACCTTGCATTGAAGATCTTTTGAAAATAAACACAGAATATGAACAAAAAAAGTACTTTTTTGATCAATGAAGAGTACATATTCTGCAAGCTAGATAGCTCAAAACATCTGTAATAGGATGGGAGCCTTTCCTGAGTGGCCACTGGCTTGAAACCATCTCCAGGTCATTATCAAGTGGCCATCACTCACACCTGGTTTGGCAGTCAACTCAGAATGAGCCAGTATGCTCCAGCCCAAGGTCCACATCATAAATTGGCAACCTTGATAGAGGCTCAGCAAGGAGGTCAAGGATGGAATGGGCATGGACACTCATCTCTAAAGGTGATCTCTCCAGGTCAGGGTTCAGACATATCTGTAAGAGAAGCATGCTCTGCCACTGTCTCCTGCTGTACAACTTGTGCAGAAAAATACAGGAATTCATCTTCAAGTGCTGTCACAATCCAGCACCTTTCACAAGGATTAAGTGCCTATTAAAAAATACATTTATCTGTAGGAAGACAAGCCTGTACCTTTTAAATCACACTTGTCATTATAGCAATACTTCCCATTGTAAAGTTAAGAACAAACAGAGAAAACCCCAAACCAACAGAATGAGTATAGTCAATCTTCTTTCAGCATTAGAAAACCAAATTGCAAAGCTTACACACACTACTAATTTTACAGATCCTGCAAGGGGTCTCAATCCCGTAATGATGGCAGAAAACCCATAAATATAGGAAGATTAGGCAAGGGCAATTCTGCTAACTCAAAATACTCACAGAGATGGCAAATGAGTGATTTCAGAAGACCCTTTAGAAACCACTTTCCTCTTTAGCTTGTCCACAAGGAAAAAAAAAATAATAATAGATCAAATCAAAAGACATTATTCATTTTATTTGACACAGGCTGTAATTTCCACTGAAAGGGGTATGTTAACATGGCAGGTAAACTGCCACAGCTTGACTGTAAACCCAGAGCCTTTTTTACATGAAACTCCAATTGCATACCATGCTATCCCAAGAGGCTTCTGTTCCATGGGAGTCCAGCAGCAGTTCAAGCACTGAACTGCTTGATCTGGCAGACCGAGGAGGATCTCAGAGCAGAGCACAGCAGGCAGTGCTGGCCACTCGCCGTGCACACACCCTTGTCTGAGGAGGTCTAGAGGCGAGGCCCTGTTCTAACTATTGCTGTCAACATGATCTCCAGGGGCCTCCGAAAGCACGGTGATTCTAAGCCTGCTCCTCCAACACCAGAAGCCAAATTACATCCATGGAGACTTCAGGCTCTTACAGCCCACCAGACAGAAGGTCAGAAGGGGGCCCAGGTACTTCCTGCATGGTGTGTTTTGCACAAGCCTCACAGTAAGGGCCGCAGCTTGCCAAGTTACCTTGCCACATTCTCTTATCCCCAAGACCAAGATTGCCTTGTAAAAGATTAAGATATCCTGTTTAGGGCCTTATAAATAGAATGTATGAATAAATGAAGCTACCTGTTAACAATGTTACATCCTCTGTAATTTTCACACTTTGTAAGATTTAAATATGCACAAAGTGCAACGCAGCCAATGTAGTTGCAAGTTTAAGTAGATTTCTCCAGTCCTCTCCAATATGCAAAACTGGTCAGAGATGTATTACACTTGATGCTATTTTGACAGGGTAGGTTACCTAAACAACAGTTCATGCATATTTAAACAGAAATAACAGAATTGTCTGGGATCTGCAGCTTTAAGTACTCAAAACACCAGATGTCTGCAGTTCAATGGACCTTCAGATTCAGAAAAGGAAAATAAATTGTGACTCAACTGACTTATTGTTGAGATCAGTGCCAATTCTACAACAGATTCAGTTTTGATTGTAGTGTGCTGCAGTTCTGCAACATCCAGCCAGATACAGATAGAAGAGAAAAAAATAATTAAACATGAGGAAAATCAGTGACAATATCAAAACAATGCTGGTGAACTAATGACAGAACTAGATGAACAATCCATATTAGTTTTTTCTTGATGAAAACTTCTTCAAACCACACAAAGAAACCCCCATCCACATAAAATTGGTGTGCAGCAAGAGAAAAGCCTGAGACCGAGTATCTCAGCCAAAGGGACAAAATCCAGGCACCAACTATATAATCCAAATCCCATGAATCCCCCCACACCTAATCCAATATACTGTGTGGCCCACTCACCCGCCTTGTCACTGAGAATGTTAGAAGTGAGAAGCAGATCCAGAGGCAGGCCCTGATAGCTTTCCCTAGCTCAGAGAGAAATTCAATGAATGTTTCCACAGAATCTGCAGGAACAACCTACTACTACTGTGGCAACAGCTTGGAGGCATCCATCAAGGATCAAGATCCCTCATGCAAGAGACTACACACATGCATAAAACATAAAGCTCACTCTGGCTCCGATCTCTTTACATTTACTCAGCTATGTCATCTTGAAGACACATAAATATCTCTGAAGAGTGTAACCCCTTAACAGTATCCCTGGTAGCAAAATGACGATAGAAGGTGTGCTATTTAGAGGCCAGAGACAGTGAAGAAAATTCCAGTGAAGAAACCTTTGACAAGCACACCTTTCATTTTGGGTATAGCAGTTCCACATTTTATAAAAGGGAAGTAGCAGATATCAATCCAAATAAAAATCATGGGAAGCAAGTGAAACTCCTTAAAGCATAACTTAAAATGTTTGTCCTTGCTCCCTTTCTGGCAAGCCAGAAGTATAGGTAGGCTGTTGCTCTGAATGTGACTCAACACGTTTATTAATCAGAACACGTAAAGAACTTCCTCATCACTCAGAAGAGTGCAGAGTTATTTATACTTCAACCGGATTATGCCCCTTAGTCATTTAAAATACAAATGCTGCTGTTTAAACAAGTACTCTCATTATAGATGTAATAAACCTCTGGAGCATTATTGAAAGTTATGCAATAATTTGTCTCTTAGGAAAGATGAATGGCTAAGTTGGGTGACCAGGACTTAAAATTCATTAATGTCTTAATAGTGAAACAGATATTAATCTCTCTTCATTAGCTCACCCAAATTAGCTAAGGCAAGTAAGAAAAGGTTCTGAGACATTATTTGATTTCAAATGAATATGCCTGAAGTATTACTCTTCCAAAAAGCTATTATAAACAACAGGGAAAGGGGAAAATAATTTGAAAAATTGCTTTGACATTGTCCTTTAATCATGCATTGTATTCAGGAAAATTATTCTAATGCATCTCTTACATGAATTAAATGGTTGCAGTATATAAATAGCATATACTCCACAATACCATGCAGAATATCTGATGATACAATGCATTACACAAGAACTAAATTATGTTTAAAAGAACATAATGATGGAGATGCTTTTAAAACATAATATATTTAAAGAAAAACAAAACCCCCATAGGGTTAGGGCATTGTCTATAAGAAGTTAAAATACTATGCCTTTTAAGGACTGATCACATAAAAATATCTCTAAACTATCATTTTATTACTCTTTATTAATTCAAATGCTTTTTCTACTAATTCACCTTCCAATGCGATATCTGAAGGGAATAGAAATGAAATTTGTAGTCCCTTATCAGAATTATAAACATCTCATGGTAAAAAAAAGTCCATAATTTTTAAAGTTTGAAGCTGTACCCTATTATCAACCACCCTAAGCACAATCAACTAAACAAACTCTATTTTTTACGTAGTAAAAGAATACACAATAATTGTATTACACTGAATTGAATTCTTCTACATTAACCATTAATTGAATTCCTCTGCATTAACCAAAATTTGGGATGTTATTGCCACTACGTAATCCTCATTTTTTCCATTAGACTCTATGAGATCAAACAACAGTTTATGTCCTCTGGTAGCTGGACTACAAAGAGACTGTTGTGATGGAAATTTCAGCCAGTGGAGAGTCAGCTTCCATTGGCTTTCTGAAGTTGCAAAAATTTTAACCTCTGTTCTTCATGAAATGAAGTGAAATGTAAAAATAATCATTAGAAGTGAACAGCATGTACAACAGATACTGCTTACACAATTATTAGGTACTGGGTGCACCACATTGACCAGAATGCAAAATAGCGTTATTTCTTGTCTTGACTTGCTACTTGGGCACCAACCACAAACCTTAAATCTTAAAAGGAAGGCTCAGGTGACTGTGCAAACCAAAAGATGAAGACAGCTGCTGCAAGATGATATCACTAGCTGAAAGTATTATGTCTTGACAACTTTGTTGTCAAACTTTAGAAGCGTCAGATTTGAAAAAACAGATTTGCATTTTAGGCATCCTTTAGAGGGATGGATGGTGTTGCTTTTCAATGGTGTTACAAACCTCTATATAATGCTAAAATTATGTACTGGCAAACACGATAGGTGTTTATTTTTACATAAAACAATAATTCCAGATGACTGAAGACACTGACATAGGGCAGAGCACAAAGAAGTGAAGCCTGCACCATTCACAAGCAAATGTAAGATTGATTGCCCATTTAGACCCAAATTATAAGTAGCTTCAGTCCATTAATATTAATTAGGTCAAGACTAATAGGCTCTCATGAGTGGACTGTTTAGCAGGTCAGAGGCAATGAAAAGACAGTAAACAATTTGCCGTGTATCGAAGATTGCAGAAACGCTGTACACGTCTCCACCACTGTAACTATGCACCTCAGATTGCTAAAAACTGGACAGACTATTTGACTACTCAAACCATATGTGATACACCAAAATCCCATTTTAAACAAAACAGCTTGAATAAAAATGCTTTGAAGTCCCATCCAGAAAGCAGTTTCATCTGAGAATGTCAGGCTGGAAATGTTGCAGCGAGAAGAACTGGGGAATATAGGCTTGGTCTTTCCAGCTTGTCCTCCTAAGATTTCCCTCTCATAGGAAAAAAGGACAGTCACAGCTCATTCTCACATGGATTCATTCATTGCTTGGCCAGTCATCTGTTACCAGACTAGGTGTTCCCTAGGCAGTATAGCTTGTAACATGGACATGCATCCAATTAAGGAGAATACTTATTGCACAAAGATCAAGTTCAAATTTCTTCTAATTGGATGGTAACACATTCTAATCAATAGTAAACAGATATCTCTTGCTGCAAATTTAAAGAGCAGTCATATGAAGCATATGTGGGCTTTATTTGTAAATTAATACCTCGACACAATTATGCAATAATGTTTGTGTGCTTTAAAAATTGTTTGAATTGAAACCTTTGTGTTTAACCATTTTCAACACAGGGCATTTGCATTTGTCTGAGCATGATAGTATTTGGAAAAGCATTCCACATTCCCACTTCTTATTTCTATTGTTCATAAAAGACAACACAGGTTCCTTCTATGGATTAAATTTCTATTCTTGTGCTTTGTTATGAAACTCTTCCTGTTGCTACTCTTAAAATCAAAACTGTGCAGAAGGATTGCCCAATGCATCCCTACTGCTTAAGTTCCACTTGAAATCTCAAAATAGCATTCAAGTGGAAGGAAAGTACAGCAAAGGCCAAGGGTGGGCTTTTTACAGAGGGATCAATTTCAGTTGTTGGCAAGAGTAATAGGATTTCATCAGTAAGAGGATGGTTCATATTGGGAATCTTTTTTTGTTGTTGTTTTTAATTTACTGGTTATTTTGATTGGGGAAGGAAACAGATTATATTATTATCTATACACATCTGACTAAATCACACCACTGTTTGCCTGACTTCAAGTTACCTATCAACGCTTGGCACATCTCAGTAGCAGGAAGGATATGAAGGCGCAGGTGCTGGTCCTCAGGCTCATGTGCACAAACTGAGTTCCTCCCTGCAGTATGGTACATTTGAGCCAGCTGAATGATTCAAAGAGGTGTACAAGTTTTTATAATCTAATCTCAGGGGTGGGAGTGAAACCCAAAGACTAAGCATGTAGATCTTGCAAGATCCTGATGTTCTGTGTTTCCTTAGAGCTTTCAAGTAAGGATGGTTATTATTCAAAGCTGCAGTGTAAGAACAATCACTTTAAAAAAGGCAGCTGGTACAGCACACAACTTTACATAGTCCTGGTGTGTTCCTGCTTAGTGTGAAAACTGGACAGTCTTCTAAGAAGCTGGTAGGAAGCTGCACCACCACCCTTCCATCTTGGGGGGTTGTGTGCCAAAGATGGCAGGAGTCCTCAGTTCCTCACCTGCAAAGTGTGCTGTTGTTTGTCACACAGCCTGAATGTACCACTGCCATATGGATTTTCTTTCTCAGTGTGACTATCTTAAAAAAATATCCACTATAACACCACATTTTGGCCCCAGCAGCCATACTATATGCATACCAAAAAGTTCCAAGTATGTATTGACCTTTCACTCTTCACAGTCATGTCAAGACACACATAAACTTTACAAAATGCATGGTTTGGGCCTAAATCCAGGTACTGAATGTTATGGTCATATAAAAACACAGCTTGAAAGGTAACAGTTCCAACATGACCAATATCTATCTACCTGTTGAACATCTAAAAACATAATTAAAACATCTGTTATGACACAATGTTTGCTGACACAGTGGAAAATTATTATATCTTATCACTTTCTGTGCTAGGAATCACTGCATTCCATTACCACCTTTCTTGTTCTGCTGCAAACACACCAGAATAGATTATAATACAACAAATTTGCATGACACATAAATGTGTTATGAACAAATGGGACTTCTCAAAATACAAGCATCAGCCTCTAGATGATGGTACAGGGGAAAATTTTTTTTTTTTTTTTTTTTTTTTTTTTTTGGTGCTAAATTGCCTAGGTCCCTGAAAATCAACTTTGTGAGGAAATTTATGTGTTCCAGATATATAATATGATGTATGTGTACAGCCAGGAGGAAATCTGCCATTTCCTCTAGAGCCACTAACTGTTGTACAGCCACAGAGCATCTCTCCATCTACGCACCACAGGCAGGAAAAATGCTTCCTCTAATCATGCAGATTATGAAGCTGGTTTAAGACCACATGAGGCAACAACTGCTGGCATGATGTTCTGGCACATCCCCACCTTCATGCCCACTGATCTGACTAATTAGGCTACCTAGATGTTACACTTTCTCTTCTGGAAAGCTAATTTCAGCTGGGCACTGTGACTGAAATGTCCATTACACTTTACAACACTTGCACTTGGGCCGAAGTCCTGCTTATGCAAAGGAATGAAAGGTGTGGTTCCAGCAGACAAAAATCACATGATGAAAGCTACACCCTGGGTATACTATGAGAAAAAAGTTACTCACTGCAAAATATTGAAGTTTTAGGAGAAAAGAATACAAAAGAAGTTCTCTAATGTTTGACACCTCTGATGCACTGAACAGCACTTAGGGATGACTTCATGGGACGTTCTCTCATCCTTTCCTGACAGTGAGTCTGTGAGCCAAAAGACACAGTTGAAAACAGCTTGCACCCTGCTATCAGCTCCAATTTTCTGATTGTCATGGCACAGACAGTGTCCTGGTTCTCTAAGATATTTTAGTTGAATTAAACCAGCCTAGCAAAGACCTGAACTGTTTGAGCTAAGGCAGCTCATTTTGCCTTAGGCACACCAGCACATGGCCACAGAATCAGTTCTACCACAAGATCCAAGCTAATGGAGACACCCCCCCATAAGGAGGTACCACAGAGGTGCTACTGGGGCAATCTGCTGCAGACATTGCAGCAGGAAAGAACATGCAGCAAAGCCCCCAAGCCTTCCAGAGCCTCTAAGCATCACGAGGTGCTGCAAAATCACACCTCACTCCTCAATAAAAGAACAGTCTACCAGCACCATGGAAGGAGACACAACTGCTTTATTCCAGCACCTGAGTGCACCAGTAGCATTTGCACAAGCTCCCTTTGTCTACACAAAACAAATAATGGGTGCAGAACACTGCAGAGAGCCTGGGAAAACTTGCAGTGCATCACAGAAATGGAAAGGAGACACAGAAAGCTTACAGACGTCCCAATACATCAAATCAGGTAGCATTTAACCCAACTTAAGGCCCAAATTTAAATTCAAATGTGCTCCAAAAAAAATGTGCCATTAAAACCTAAAGAGGTGTGTCACCACAGTCATGAGTTCTTTAGTTTCAAGCAGCCACACATACAGAGTGACTCAATACAGACGCCAGAACATCAAAATATTTGAGCACATACTTAACTTCAAGTGTATCAGAGTGTAATTTGACCTTGTATTTTCTCTGCACGCAAGGCCAGATTCCAAAGTTCTCATTACACTTTCTCTCAGCAATGTCCTCCAGTCACCCATGCTGCAGTTTCCTGGCTCCCCCAGTTTTGCCAGGGGAGCTATCAGGACACACGATGAAGCCGTGCTCTGAACAACTGAAAAAAATGCAGCAAGAAGCAACCAACCAAACCAATAAGGCCACACTAACTCTTTTAGCCATCAGCAACAGGGTTTTTTTAAAGCAGCTTTACCGCTAAAGGAAACAGGGAGGTCTCTATACATGATGAATGCAGCTTCCAGAGTTAGCCTCTTCTTAAGGGATGTTTATTGATTTTTAAATTATTTTTTTAAGGACTAAACTGAGACCGCAACACAGTATCTCACTCATTTTATTATAAACATACCATTCTCACTCTAAAATTAACCTTGAAGCATGTGTTGTCATAGGGTCACCAGTATTTTGATGAACTTCCCTTTCATAATATATGTAAGACAATCACCCTCCATATATGTAATGCAGGGCAGCCAAAACCTGCCACAAACACGATAACAGATCTGTCCTGAGGGTCCCTTATTTATACCTTCCTAAAGCCAGCCTCCTAAGAAAGGCTTAGCTCTGCTTATCTGATTGACAAGTGGGACTGCAGACTTTGTGAGACGACTGAGCTCATTCCTTCCTAACCAGCAACTGAAGTTAAAGTTTTATCCTTGCAGTGTACTCCTGAACACTCCATAAAAGATCATTTCATTTCATTACTGTAAGTGCGAAAGGATTATTACGCACCAGTTATTTTGTAGTGTCTGTTTGTATTAAAACACTATGAAGACAGTCTATTTCCATTTTTGGAAGGGAAATCTTTCCACAGAGTGTTTTTCTTAAGGACATTAGGGGCAAATACACATTAACAAGGCTTTTCTCCTCTCCTGCCCCATATAACCTCTCCTGAAGGCTCACTAGAAAAATATGCTACAAACCATCCAGTACACTACTGTTCTACTAAGATGGACATGTAATCAACAGAAGCAAATTGGTATAAACTACTATAAGGTAGAAGTGATGTATACTGCAGAAAATGCATTTATTCCAGTTCACTATATGCAGTCAAAACTAGAGGGAAAATCCAGATGATCAGTAATTTCACAGTTGGCTGACTTCTCTCCTCTTTGATATTATTTGTAAAATCTTTCCTTGGCCTCTGAATGTGTGAGCAAAGTAATATTTCATTCATTTACTTGTGGGCAAGAGAAATTAAAATAGCTCATTTTATTGAAGATGCTGAATAGACAACAAATATATATAACATTCTCTGAATTAAATTACCAAGATCTCACAAACTATGCTTAAAAATACCCATCTACAATGCTAGAACAATATAAATAAGCAAAACCTAAGAAAATGGTTTAAGAAACCAAACAGTGTGGAATCTTCTTTGTTCTGAACTAACAATGTTTGGATTTGACAAAGGAAAACAAAATAGCATCCTGGAAAATCTGGGAAACTAGTTTATCAGGATAACTGTCATGCAAACAAATGTTTTCATAAAAGGTATGTCTGGGATTCTGAAAAGAAATGTATGGCTGAGATGGTATCTAACAGCTAAATATTTATACTCAAACATGGAGTTCCCTGAATGGCCATGGACACAAACCTAAATGACCAAAGAAGTACAGAAGAATGTGCTTTTTCTTTTAAAAATGTAAACAGCCCTGTAAATAATTAAATTCTGTTGTGTTTTCCCAGGTAAAATCCATACTTGCAGTAAAGCCCTTGGGGAGGGCATTTCCATCTTACACTACCTCAGATCCTTGAGGACAGTCAACATAACTGCAGCACAGATAAAGACACTGAAACCTTTGGGTTAGCAGAAAAAATTTTGCAGCCTAGATGAGTCCACTGTCTTCCTTTCAAAACCCTGTCCCTTAGGTTGCATCTATATTCCTGTTTGGAGCAGGATCACATTTGTGAAGCAAATTTCCTGACTGCTCCCCTCCCCGGCATGTGCTGATTCCCATCACAAAGCGCGTTTGGTGCTCAATTAGCTTGCTTTCAGTGAGATTGTTTGAGGCTGAGAATGTCTGCAGCAAAAATTTTCCTCTCACCCCTTGGTTCCAGTCCACAGCTGTCCTTGTTTTTGAGGAAACAGGTCATGTTTTTGTTTGCCTTGGTTTGCTTGTTGTTGTTGTTCAAGGGGTTTTTTTTGTTGTTGTTGGGGGTGTTTTTTGTTGTTTGGGTTGGGGTTTTTTTCAGTAGACCATTTCGTCAATGCATTATGCCTAAATGAATGGCTGAGACTGGTCCTTTTTGCAATACTTCCTAACATAAAGTAGTTACTCCCGTAGTATAAACAGCTTTCTAAGAAAACATCGACCTGGAAGTTGATCTTAATTACAAGAGGCCTAAATCACGGCTCAAAATGAGCACCAGCTTCACATTTGGAAAAGCTGCCACTTGCATTACTTCCACATCTTGTAATAGAAACAAGGTAGAATGCTGCTCTCGGTATTCACAAATCCTTCACTGTGGGCAAAGTCTTTAACAACAAGAGAGCTTTATGACCTACCAGTTAAACATGCTGAGTTTCTCAGTAGGAGAAGGCCAGATAACAATCCCAGGAGGGGAGAGGGAGGCTGAGCCTTCCTTCACCTGCCGCCAGCAGTGTGGGCTCCTGCAAAGCTCCACCCCACCCCCAGTCGACAACAGTGGATAAATTCTTGAAAAAGGCTCTCTTCCAGCAGTGATAAATTCCTCCAAGGGGAACCTCTAGTGATGTCAACTTTTAGAAGTGGGACTTACTCAGTGAGGTGAAGAGGAAAAGCAGCGGGGGGAAACCTCACTGCTTTGCAACAGAGACTAGTTGCTTTCAAACACACTAACTCTGTAATTTCTGTCATTTCTGTAAAATCTGTAATTTCATTTGAGGCTATAATTTAAACAGATCTTCAGCCTTTACTTCTCAGCTGGACTTATTCCATACAAACAAATTAGAACTATTCAAAGACAAACATTGAATAAGGCATCCAGCCGGGCATATGCATTACTTTTAAACAAAAGAAATGAAGCTGTTAGAGAAATAGATAAATAAGTAGCTAACCAGAAAGATAGGCAGGCAGAGGATTTTGATAGGCAAAGTTCGCTGCAGAGGGATTCCCCCTCCCTCCTAGCAGCACTATCATTTACCACAATCTTGGCTTGAGAAGACAGGTGGCACATTATGGTTCCAAATTCACCCCTCTTTTTATTGTGATTTTTTTTTAATTGGAAAACATCGAGAAAAAAGATTGCAAAAAGAGACAGAAGGCTTTCTCATAGCAGCATTTGACTCAATACTAGCTGTAATAACACCACACGCTGTCAAAGGAAACCGCGCATTCCTATACAAAGCCATACAGTGCCTGAAGGGATATGCCCACGTCTGCCTCTTTCCTATTAGTGCCCTAGAGCTATCCAAGCAAGCTGCCAGCACGGCTCTAACTATATTTGATTAGTTTCAGGCCTTCATTTTTAGCGAGTCATCACCCTCTTAACGGCAGATGATGCCCTCTAGTTGGAATCAATGTGAGTGACCAGCTCACAATAGGACGGATTAATGATGAAAAATGTGTAGTCAGCCTGGAGGACTTTAGACATTTATCACCCAGGGGGTGTGCAGTGCTGTGGGCTGCCCCTGACTCATCAGGACAACACCCACCCTGCTATAAAGAGCAGGTGCCTGCCCTGCGATCCTGGCTCAACGAGCCTGGGGTGAGAGGGGAAGACAGAGCACAACACTCTTACGGCATTTGTATCCTGCAGTTACACGGAGTCTGAAGTGTCTCCTCTTCCCATCACCGGTCTTGCAGTGCCCAGTAACTACAGTGAATCTTTCCACTACAAAAATATGCCTATGTAAAAGTCTTGCTTGCAAAGCAGAGTGTTTCTTATTCAGATAGAAAGCCCAGACAATAAGCTGTGCACAAAACTGTGCTGCAAAAATTTCTCTTTGCTAATTCATCCAAGGAAAGCAACTTTTTGACAGGTGAGTGAAATCTCATTACAATTTCATCAACATAATGAAAGGTGGGCAAGTAGATTTTGTGTCTGGTTCATAAATATTCATGTCATTTTGACATACCAGAGGAGTAGTATCTCATTAAACCAACGGAACCTGCATCAAACCTTATAAACGTCTTTCTCTAAACTTCTGATGTTAGGAAGGGCTGTCTATGGTACGCGATAGCGTAACTCACATTAAAATAAAGATGTGAGCTGAAGCTCCAGTCACCACGTGAATGCTGCCTCAAAAGTTATCCTTTCAGAGTAAAGAGCATATGAAGGGCAGTGAGATTCCCGAACGTGGTAGGCACAAACTGTAGAAGTGCTGGCAAAACACATGCATTTTCAGAAACGTAGCATCACAGGGAAATGAAACACTGCCAAAGTATATACATCAGAAGCTTCAGCTAGAGACCCAATTAGGAAGAATAACCATATGCTGAACTTTAAAAGATTAAATCATAGACCTGAAATTAAGCAGGGGGTGGATGGGAAATGTTCTAGTACGCAAAACCAGACTTAATCATGTGGCTAAATGCTTTCCTGTTGAGGCCTGATACCTTTCTATCCATTCTGCATCAATGTATTTTCAAAATCTTCAGAGAATGTTCTATCAAAAAAAAACCCCAAAACACCAACCCAAAACCAAAATGACTTGTTAACGCAACTAACAATCTTGCTGAAGGCTCATCTAATTTTTACAAGGAAATCGTGGCTCCATCCTCCAAGTAAGAAAGCGTACGTGCAACCATATGGGATTTCTTTGAAAATTCATAAATTTAAGGGAGCGCACAGCCTTGGGAAAAGAAGCTAGGTTTTCTTGTAAGGTATTTACCATCCATTCAGTTAGTTTTCAATGCCTGACAGGAAAACAAAATTATTGTTTCAATCAGCTTTTTAATAAAAAAGGCACATTTAAAAACGATACAAAAGCATGCACATTAAATATGAAATGTCTGTAATCTTGCTTTCCATGGCAATCAGATCTGATGAAGTGCTTTGGTTTGGCAAAAGTCCTAAAGACCCTGGAAACACAGTCATTATGTTTTGAATATTTCAAGAAGATCTCTTTATCTTTAATGAAGTTATTTTCTCTGTTACTATGAGAGATACAGTAAATTCCTAAATCATAAATTGAGGTTCAAATTGCTAATCATGCTTACTTAAAAAAGTGACTTGCAAGATTAGTAACATTATTAAATTACAAAAGAGCTCGTTCAACCTAACAACATCAAAATCTTTAATAGCTGCCTTAAACCTCCTCTACTATTCAGAGCAGTCTTTGTCATGACAGCCATTCTAAATGCAAAAATGAGAGAGGCATACCCATTGTTTTGGTTGAAATTGCAGCCTTACCTCATGCAAAACAAGGAGCAACCTCACCCCATGGCACAGTGGGATGAGACCTGGGATCAGATCAGACTCATTTCAACCACTGCTCTCTCTAGGCCTCCCCTTCCAGGAGGAGGCCAGTGTGTGGCCACACACTGATATGCAAATACAAGGGTCTCGTGTAGTACCTCCACACCACGGAAAACATATGCTGTGTGGAAATTCTTTGCTAGATTCAATACATTAGTGTATAATTCCCTACAAACTGATATATCATTTTTGATCCAATAGTGGTCGGTCCTTTTTGTTTAGCTCACTGCACATTTTTAAATGAAGAATAATCACCTTCAGAATTAATGCAGCCATCAATTCTGCGTAGAAAATATAAACTAAATTTGTTAAAAATTATTTTTTAAAAAGGGGAAACAATAAATTTACTAAAAAATTCAATGGATCATCTAAATTTTGACAGAATTTGAGTGAAATTAGTGTTCATTTCATACTATAAAATTTGTTTTCAAATAAAGCTTGCATGATACACTTTGGTAACTTCCTGTTATCTGTGAAAATTCCCAATTATTTTGTTCAACTCCTTACTAAGGTCATTACCATCATTTCCATTTAAGCAAAGATCTTAAATCATTTCTGTGGCTGTGCTTTGAATCATCAGGTCATCACCTTATAAAAAGGGAATATAATTTATAAATTTTACTGTCTGTTTAGCACATTTTACCAGCTGTACTGATAACATATTGTAAGAAATGTAAAAATCCATTATAAATTCTATTATCAGGAATGAGGATTCTTAAAACCCCCCTGTTTTCTGTTTGTTTCAAAAGCTCAGTATTAAAGCCTCACAGACAGAATCTTGGGTCTTGCTTGGGCACTTTCTCCTTATTTCTTAACTTCAAAAGGAACTTCACCTGAGTACAGGGAATTGTCAGAAGCATGCAGAAGTATTTCCAAAACCGAGCTTTATAAGCTTTCCTTATTTCTTATTTAAGTTTTTTTAGTCCACTTTTTCTTATTTTTCTTTGCTATGTAGCTACTCTGTATTCACCTATATCTAATTAAAGAACTCACTGAGCACAGATAATAGTTGATTTTACTGAGGACAAGATCATGATGGGGAGATGGCTGTAGTGGGGCTGCATATTAGCCTTTCCTCTCTGGAGACCAACGTTCATGTCTGTCTGAGGTCACGAGTTAAGAGATTTGTGATCTCACCTTAATCCCTAGTGGACACTTAGTCACATCATGAACCAACTACACAATTAGAAATCTCTGCCAAAGTTGAGACCCAGGACTGATACATGGTATTTTACAAATCAGGGCCAAGGTGCATGAGCTGAAACATTTTGCAGTAGTTTATATGCTTCTTTTCTTGTATAGACTTTTTGTTTATTGCATGCTTTCATAAGGAAAGCAGCAAATAGTAGGCTTCCTCAACAAAAACATCATCAAAATGTGTGAAATTATATTACAACTCTATTCCTTATCCAGAAATCAACATGGCAAAGTTGCATTGGAAATGCTCTCATTTTCTAGAACTCAATCTTTTTTTCTAGTTCTGTTGGCTAAACTTCTGGCACTACTGAAATTAATAAAGGTAGCATCTTCCTTCAGTGTTCATTTTACAGTTAAAAACCTCCCCAAAAGCCAAGAAAAACCACAACCAACCAACTTTCTTTAAATAGCAAAATATGAAGTGGCATGCACAATGCTGAAAACAGGGCTTTTTCAGAAAAGCACAATTTTGTTTTATGGCAAAGTAGGATGGTTTTGATCAAAACCTGCTTTTTGATTTTGGGGATTACAATTTACACTGATTAAGTTAATTCCACTGTAAACTTGCTTATTTCTTCCGAGCAAAAGAATGCTTTTGTCAGCATTCTTATTTCCTGATCAAACAGTAGGGGTTTTTTTCCCCACCAGTAAAACTCCAAGTGTATTAGGGGTTAGTACCACGATGTAAAGGGCACCCTTAATTAACATAACTACACCAGAAAAAGGGTAAGTGAAGTCTTGAATCTCATATGAAAAGAATCAAGGCTTTGGATTTATCAGCTCTGGTGAAAGAACACTGGGGAAGAATCCTGGGAAAGCACAAACCTGTTATGTACTTTTGATTAAGTAGCTTCTCTTCACAACTGGACCTCTCCAAACTCCGGCAGAGCCTCATCCTGTGGCACGACAGGACTCGGTCAACTAAAAGATCTGTGACAGCCAGGAGGGGCAGAATCAGAACACAAGCCAGGTCTGTCGAGGACCTGAAAATGAGTTGTGCCCACAGAAACAGACAGAAGATTCAGAGAGGAGCAATAAGGAAAAGCCTGTGTTTTTTCAAGGATGAAATATATTCTTTGATACTAACAAGAAAAAAAAAAAAATCTTATCTGTTTTAGCATATGGGACCACGAATCCAGCTATGTCCCACATTGTTGCTTTCATTCTCACTCCTCCTTTCTCCAGGGTTTTTTTTTTTCTTCATACATATTCTAATTATTAAGGTTACAATGCCATGAAAAGTGTCAAGTTGACATGCACAAAAAAGAAATGTGCTTCCAAGAAAGGAGTGCTGAAGGTTAACTAATGGTTGTAACACTGCACCAAACCTATATTTGTTCCAAGCAGAAAAATGAAATTATTCCTTGTCTTACCCACAGCGAGCAATGAGGTAAGGGATAAGCACCGTAGTTACATGTGTCTATAAAGAATACATCCTTAACTTCCAAATTAAATTTGGATTCCTTTATTTTTTTTCTTTCTCTTCACCCTCCACAAAAGGAACTGCAACACTTCTATAATTAACTTTATCCTATAGTAGGCAACAAGGAGCTGTCCTCATTCACAATAAGAGCTATCTATTCCAGGAGATCAATATATCTGAGGAATGAAGCACTACTTTTTTGACAATAAATACCATACACCAGTGGGCAGGACCACCTTAGAGCTTCCGAATATTTCCAGGAGAATGGATATGCCAGAAACAGTGGCAATATAAAATTAACTGCTTGTTTTCAATTCTCTCTTATCCTGCCTCAACATACCCCTGCAGCACAGCATCTACGTAGCTGCTGGAAAGGGACACAGCCATTTCTGAGGAAAAGCAAAAATTGCCTTCTCTGCCTCCCCCTTCCAACAGGTTTCAGGTAGGTCAAAGACCAAAGCACATCTGGCAGTAATGCTCCTGCTTTCTATTTGGATCTGTGCCCCTTGTGGATGGCCTTGTGTGCTGTAGCAAACGCAGCGGCGTGTACCTGCCATGCGCTGAGTAGAAATTATGACAGTCTGTCTGAGTAGTAGATAGACTTCTGCCCACCCCCACCCCCAGATGAATTGTGAGATAAAAGCTTAAAGAAAAAAAAGAGGCTACTAGGTCAGTTTTTTGTGTACTTTGCTTTCAGAATGATTATCCTTGTCTTAAGGAATTTCTGGTTGAATAAGCTACAAATCACAGCTCTATAAGGGAAGCATTGTATGGCTGGGTAGTCACGCTCCTCAACATGTAACTTCACCTGCTACAAATGAAACAAAGTCGTTTTCAGCACTCTACAATGACAGACTTCTCTGGTTTCTACCATATCCCGTTCCACTTCAAGTCTATGATAAAAGCACATCTGCCTTAAATTACTAAACTTTTTCATTTACTCCTCTCAAAGTGTTTTCTGTAAAATAAATGAACGACAAAAGCTCAGAGCTCCTTCATGTAAGTTTTGTATTTCATGGTCTGATTTTGTTACAAAACTGTGAGGAATAGTTGGCAAAATGGTCAAATCAATTATAGCTCCGAGCAGAAACTCTTATATTCAAAATATTTGGAGTCACCAGCTATTGAAAACACACCGTGCTTACTTGGAAAACATATTTGAACTATTAATATTAACTACTTTATAACAAAGAAGTAAATAAATCAAGAAATGGAGAAGCAAAACCCTGAAAATTCACACTGCATAGAAGAATTCTGCATTTTCTTATGACAGTTATTAGCTTTCCAAAACAATCTGCGCATCCAGGAAGAAATAATAGTGACAAGCAGCCCTGAAGCCTTGCAGTAAGAGAAGGAAACAGCCTCTGAGCAACCTTTTTCTGTCTATAAGGTCACTTGCTAATCTAATAGCAGAGATCATGGAATTACTCCCAGCAACAGGAATGCTGGTACCTCTTTTTGCTGCTGTCTATGGAACCTAAAAAAACTAAATCAATGTTTTGTTACAAGACAGACAGCAACAAAATGGAGAAAATGCCTATAGCCAAGATGGGTTCCTAAACTCATGAAAAGTATAAAATGCAAAGCCCAAGGCTTGTAATACAGCCACACTTCCCTTTTCACAGCTCCTGAAAAAAAAACCCAACAAACTAGTAACATGAATTTGGTGGGAAGGATTACTATTTTTTTAACATACTGTTGATGAGATCAGTTATGTGAAAAGCCATCTTGCAGTGGGACCCTGGGTCTGACAGGGCTTTGAGGAAGCACTCCCTGTACTTTTATCTTTTCTTACAGAAAGCTCAATGAAAATACCAAGAGAACTTAAAAAAACAAAGTCCAGGTCTCACTGGATTTGATAGGAGAACAGGTAATGTTTTAAAAAACAGCCAGAATGTGATGAGTAAGTGGGTGAGAAAGAAAGTTCAATGACACCAATGAGCTGCACCTGTAAGAGCAGGTCACTTTCTTTTCATTTGTCCTGCATTCACAGCTCAACGACTGCCTTGGTTACAGTAAACTCTACACCTACCAGTAGGGCAAATGGGTTTTAGACAGCCTTTTGTGGTACATGCCTCCTGAGATCTGGCCTTATGCCAGGTCCCAGATTGAGATCCTTCCCTTCTGCTTCCCATCAGACACTTGACATCCTTCTTCCTCTTTCTCTTCAGATATCCTGCATCATGTTTTGGGGAGAGAAACAACCTCTTGCCACACAGGCAAGGGCATCGCAGCCAGGACAATGCAAACAAGAAACCTCCCTCCACACCACTCACAAACTACTAAAACTCCATATATCTCTTACAGCTTTGTTGGAAGGCTGGATTTTAACAATCACATTGGCCAAATTGCCACCAGATTTGATCACCATGACCAAGAAGTGCACATGGAGTTTGAGGCCGGTGAGGGCAACAGCCCCACACCACATGCTTGAGTGCCCAAGAGGGGCAGTGTTGGCAAGGGAGGTGTCCTGGCAGCTCGTTGTTGGTGATGCAGTTGCTGCCACCTGCATCATTTTCAGTCAGTTTTCTTCATCTGTACAACTTCAGCCTGAGGAAAATAAAGGGCACTTGTGGCCTCCTTTATTTTAGTTGTACAACAGTGAGTGCTGTTGACTCAATATTTGGAAAAATATTTAGGAAGAAATTCTTAACTATGAGAGTGGTAAGGCACTGGAACAGGTGGTGGATGCCACACCCCTGGAAGTCTTCAAGGCTGGGTTGGATGGGGCCTTGAGGAGCCTGGTCTCATGAGAGGTGCCCCTGCCCATGGCAGGGAGTTTGGAACTTCACGATCTTTAAAATCCCTTCCATTCTGTGATTCTACAATTCTAAATTGACTTATAAGAAGGCTAAGTGTACTGGATAGGAAAGTTTGAAAGATCTTTTTTTTCATTTCCAGTGGAAACTCTAAATCACATCAGGTGCAGGGGATCCAACACAACTAAACGTGAAATCCAAGCTCCAGTAGAATCACTGATAACAAATCCTACATACTTCAGCTGAGCAAAGGTTTTGCCTAGGGACATAAATTAATAATAGTAAAAGAAAAAAAACAAACCACGAAAAAAAAAAGTGCCAATAAAATATTCTAGACTTTTTTATGGTCAAAGATAATAAAAACAATCAGCAATGTTCAAAGAGTGCAGAGCAAAAGATGTTCAGTACCACTACCCAATGTGAATCTGCTATCTTGAATATCCGGACTGCTATATTTTTTTTCCTTCTTATTTTTCTTTCTCTTTCCAACTGAAGTATCCAAAGGTATGATAATTAGTCATAGATAAAAGAATTTAAAAGCTCACATGGACACACTTATGTCAGTTCAAGCAAAGTTTACTTGGACTTGAGAGAAGTGATTACATATAAATTCACCTAAATCTATACATGACAATTGTGCCTCCAGAGGATCCACTCTGAGACACAGCAGGTTAAATTAAAATTACTGAAAAATTTTATGGGCAAACAGGGTTTTATGGCTTGAACAGACAAGAATTTATAACAAAGGTATACGCTGCAATACTTTATTAGGTGTTCTCAAGTATGATTTTAAACTTTTGCAACAGTGAAGTAATTTACACTTTAGATAGTTTGATATCATCTTATACTGAAGTGTCTTTGAAATAGCAACAATGTCTTACTGTAGAGCTTATGACAAGTGATCTAGCTCACAACTTCACTAGACAAAATACATATATTCTAAATGTACTATCTTCATGTTGGCCTTATTGAGGTCACTGACAATCTACAATATCGTTATCTATTGTTTTTCATTAATGGCTTATTTGTTATTACTGTGAATTTGACAAAGTTCTTTCTACAATGAAATCTTACAGACTCTGGTAAGGATTAATTCCACAGCAATGCACCACAATGGCATGGACCAGCTTCTCTCCAAGCAAAGCAAGTTGGTGCTGCAATTTCATCTTCAGCACTATATTGCCTCATGGTTTTCGGGGTATACAGTTACAGAAAGGCATGATTCAGAATATGTTCCATAATTCTGACATGTCATTTTGCATTTAAAAGAAAAATATGTCACACATTAATGATCAGGGGAAGCCAGAATTATGTTTCTAATATCAGTTGCTCTACCTGCATATTATTAATCCCATAGTCAAGCTCAAGGGGGCTACACAAATTGAGGCAGTTTTGACAATAAATATTCAGTTGGCTTTTGGTCTTTCCAGTAAACTGTAAAAGAATACAATTATAATATAATACAGTTTCAATTTTAGTCCTTTGTACGCTCATTACAGCGAGAAACAATTGCCATGCTAGAGGCGTTGCTATTTGAACTGTGTACTTAATTGTTAATTAAAGAAAGCATTATTAAAATTGTAAATACACAGTCAGTCCATCTGCAGGCTTACTTCATACCAGTCAGTGTCTGCAGTACAGGGACACTGTAACTGCCTAAGTGACACTCTGTACAAAAAGCACATTGCAAAAAAGACTTAATTTGTAGATCAGATTTTCAAGGAGATTGTAAAGAGTTAATGTGCTCCTAGCCTTGTATTAATCAAGAATATGGGATACTACCTTCATGCATTGTAAAGAAAATAAATCATTATATAAACCTCTTCCTTTAAGCAGGGCCCTGGAGGGATAACAGAGAAAGAACTCTTCAAAATACTGTACAACCATACGTTTCCAATGTTATGATTTACAACTCTAATCAACTTTACAGGCAACTCTGTTAGCGTTTTTATACTCTTTCACATTAAAGTTCCCACAATACATTCATACTGGAGGTGATGATGATGCAGGTCATTTTCCTGCCTCCATACCAAAAGGCTTCATTAGTGGAAAAAATGCAACCGTTCGGTATTTATTGACAAGATATTTCAAATGAATGTACTCTAAAATCAGATGGATATTGAAACAAATATGCCAGCTGGTATGAATTATGCAAGCTCATCATGAAAAAATACTACAGGATGGGTATAGGACAAGAGCAAATGAGTAGCTCCAGCAAACACACCGTTTCTACACTTACCTAGCTTTAGAGTGCACATTGATGGCTGCTTTTTGGGTTTTTTTTTTTTAACCCCTTAAGGAAATGAAAATCTTCACAGTTTCCAGTTTACAAAGCACTGAAAGCTAAATTAGAAATTCTAAAATCGGTGAGCAAAGTAGGCTGATGTAAGCTGTGCAGGGAGGAAAAAATAACACAGACACTTTATAATTAATGCCATTGTTTCTTCAGATGCAGGTGTGTTGTCCAGTAATATGGATGCCTCTGGAGTAATTATTCTTTACACCAACCTTAACAAACATGATTCTAATTACCTGTAGGCATTCTGAGCATGCAGTTGTTCAGACAGATTAAACACAATTCACTATCACAAGGTTGCAGAAAGTAGCCCTGTGAGAACAACACAGTTATCTTTGTATCTTGAGTAAAGCCACAGTCATATAGGATTGAAAAGAAAATTTACTGTACCTTTCCCAGAGCTTGCTATTGAGCAGGCAGCTTTATAGCGATTAGATTTGTAGGAGTGTTTTACATGAATCTGAAGTTCTAGCAAGATTTCTTACTTTAGAGTTACTTGTGGAAGCTAACTGATCCTATTAATCTTTCTTTATGCAATCCACCACCAAAAAAAAGAAAAAAACCACACAAACCAGTGTTTCAGAAGTAGTGATTAACAGGGGAGAGGGAAAAGGGAGGAAAGTGTGAAGGCTGCGCTGTCTGCTAACCCTGTCAATCCAGTCCAGTCTTGCAAGCTTCTAGCTTTGCAACCCAAGGGGCATGAACGCAGTTGTCCATCCTATTCCCTAAATCACAGTGTGGCTGTACCCACCCCAGTATCACTTGATTTCTTTCCTCAGCTGTGGTTTTCCTCACAGCCATCACCTCTGGAGGACTGAGGAGTTTTCCCAAAGGAAATCCTGCTGCACAGCCATCACATTGCGGCTGGTTCTGTTCAGCTCCTGCCATGAAAGCTGTTCTGCCCTGGGCTTTGATCTTCTCAGATCTCACAGGTTTGAGCAAGACTATGCCTCCCCTGTTTGGATGGGACTCCTCCAAGGAAAACACAGGTGCACCAGGAAGCAGTTTGATGACTCAAAACTGACATAATTCCCTTCCAGGGACAGATCCAAAACCTATTAAAACCAGGGGATTTTTTCCCCCTATGAATCAGAGACAATGTGATAACTCAGTCTACACCTTGGGGCTGGAGTGAGGCAGCACTGCATTCTAGGAGACCTGGGTCAGCCGTTTGAGATTTTTTATGTTCTCTTCTCATTTACTAATTCACTGCATTTATTCTCAGGATCCAGACCATATTCCAGTTTACCAAATTACACTCTGCCTACCTAAGTAATCTCCTTTAGGTTCAGTTTATGAAGTACACATATTTACTCCTTGTACAGGTGCTATCACAAAGTTTTTCTTTGCCTTGAAGGCAGTGGTATATCAATGAGAAGTGGATTTTAGTGACTAGTAGGAGTACTTCATTAAGTATATATTGTAAAAAACCCATATGCTCTCATAATAAAACTGTCTAGTTGTACATTTCTTCTATATATTGGTTACTGACCGTACCTTCAGAGGAACTGGCAGGTTTTATTTACTGTGCTTCTCCCTTGGTAAGTATGTATTTGTTGAAACACAAGCAAGCATACAACTTCAAAGTGACAGACAGTTGAAGTTTCTTCCAGAAAAAAGAAGGATACTAACCAGAGCACACTATAGCAACATGGTGAAGGAACCAACTTTTAATCCAAAAGCACAGACAATTTTTTCCAGTCTCCTAGGAAAATCACGCGAAATTAACACATAGAAAACAGTAAAAGCAGAAAGTGTCATAAGCAGCATAAAGACACTGAGTTCAAGATGTTTGTGACAAAAACTGAGCTGCAATCTATTATGAGAGAAATATGAAGGTTTCCTGCAGGACTTCAACTCTTCTCCTCTTCCCTACAGGTCCTACACCAAGATACAGTTGATCGACTGTGCATGTAATTAATGATTAGCAATTCAATTAAGTCTTATTACAAGTATCAGCTGCAGTGAAGTACATAAAAAAGACCCAGCTGATAAAATGAAAAACCTTATGCCAGCAAAGTACAGCAACCTAGAAGAAATCTTTCCATCTAAACTGATGTTTTAGTCTGTGACTTTTGAGCATCAAGAAAATCAATGGTCCATCACACATCACTCATGTTGGCAGTGGCCTGAAGAGGTTAACAAAGACCAGTCACCCCTGCCCACCCTCAGTGGCACTTTATCAGGTGACATTGCCAATCTTATCTGAGTTGTACTACAGCCAGCATTACCTTACTTTCCCCTCAGACACAGACACGGGCTTCTGAATACAACTTTATATATCATTTACTCATGAGGAAACTCAGCCAGGGCTGGTTATTCATTCCCCTATGTGGTGTCACATCTCTTCACATACACTCTCATATTATCATTCATTGCAGCCGCCTTGGCTTAGACGCCTGCCTCTCAGTTCAGTACCATGTTACACGCTCACAGCAGAGATTCCAGCAAAGTCCACCTTGATTGATTCCAGGACTTTTACACAGTGCCCAGATTTTTACAGAGGATGATCACAGCAGGATGAAGAAGTTTCCCACATGCAAGACAAAATCTGGGGAGACATACCATTTCGATTCTGCCCTTAAATCTATTTTGATAAATTATTCAGTGCTCAAGTACTGTTCTGCCTTAATTAATTTAATTAAATCATTATACTGAGCAGCTATAAGAGCCTGAATATATCTGCATGAGTTTAATAGCCTCCACACTAGCTTAGGGATATTCTGTTTTGAGGAAAACATTACCCTCCAGCAAAACGGAGAACAGTATCACTTAATCTCACCAGCGACGTGGCTTCTCCAGCCTTTAAATCTCCAAATTAGTCCATTTCTAATTTAGTCCATTCAGAGCTCCAACTGTCAATCTACTCTTGTGCCTCTGTCACAACCTAATTTTGTCTGCAAAAGTGTCTTCTCTCAAGTGAGACACTGTTAATTCTAGTATCTCTTTACTCCTCTGTACCTTCTTACGGCCTTCAGACAGCACAAAAAATACAATTGATGAGTTCATAAACAGTTTTAGTAAAATTACTTTAGTAGCACCAATAGCCACAAGCTTTTGTTACCTTAGCCAAAAGCATTATGTGTGGCAAGAGGGGTTTTTTTGTTGTTTGGGGTGTTGAGTTTCTCTTGGTTTTATTTTAACACTTTGGAAAACACAGTAAGGACTAAAATAAAATTAAAAAAGATCAACCAAAAATTATCAGGACTAACAACTTTTTAAGGAAAATAAACTACTACAAATTAAAAACGTATGTACTTTTGGCAAGTCAGTTCAAAGTCTGATAAAATCAATGTTTTTTCTTCTCCCAGCTGACTATACAGGGTTTTGGCTCTAACACTAATTTGAGGGTTTTCAAAGATGATTTCAGGTTTTAGACATCATCAGCCTGTTCAAGTTCCCCCTCTCTATTCACAAAACTCTGCTGGTATCCAGCCAAGCAGGCCCAGCATATTTCAAGTTTCCCTCTGCCATAGCAGTGCTATTTTAGTCCACAGCTTCTCTGATGTATGGCTGCACATAAGCCTTCTCTTCAAGCTAGCCATCAATAGTTCACAAGTTTCTGGACTTTAAAATCTGTGCATTCCAGTTCCCCTTCTCTGATGAGTGTTCTTACATTTACAACCTAAAAAAAGCCCCCTACTTTGAAATCATGACATTTTGATCTTTGTTATTCTGCTTTACCCAGGAAAGCTCTCCTAGTTTACAGATGTTTTCCAAACTAACTCTGAAAAACCCATGTTAGTCATAATTCACCCACAACATGAAAATAAACATCATGCTTCATGAAATGTGGCTGTTGGTGATTGAATGGTTTCAATGTATGCAAAAATTACAAACCAAATGCTTGTGCGTTACACAAACCTTTTTTTTTTTTTAGTTTTAGATAAATACAGGATTAGTCATTAAGAAGTTACTATCATTAAGTCATTAAGAAGTTACTATCCTTTTCCCCTGCTGAAAAAGCTTGAGCATTTTTAAAGGCAGGCTGAATTGCTTGATTTAGCCTTTTTTTAAATCTCTTCAGTGTTACAGTTCTCCCTTCTCTCCTGCAATTTTTTTTCTTTCACATTTGCTGGTTTACACTCCAAGCTACATTTCAGCTAAACACTGTTAGCCTGTAGTCCTGGTGTAAAGCAAATCACATGCTCGATAACTTTTTAGAAAAAAATAAAGTATTTCTTCAAATTAAATCACTGCATGAATAAATCTAAAAAGCTAACAGCACTGGTAAAGCACTATCAATAAGAAATCTGTCAAAGCAAAGAGAAAGAGAAGCTGGCAGAAGAGCTCTGGTCCTGCAAACTGCTTGCTGTTGGCAGACAACTGTAGCCATGTGGAACCCCAGCAGTGAGACTACAGAAGTGAATAGGTGGCCCTTTCCATCTAGAGCACTTTGAAGAACTGAGACACTGCAGTAATTTGGAAAACAAACGCTGTGTTTTAGTCATAAGGTAAACATCATATGCATCTTTAAAAAAATAAAATTACCCATCAAAGGCTTAACAGATTGCCTTGAGCGACCACTCACAAAATGAACAATCCTTACTGAGTGGTAGTTTTGAACTGGGTTACAGCTAAAACAAAGCTTTACTGCTGGAAAGCCATCAGAGAGTTACCCTTTTGTGGTGCTGCATCCTCGTTACAAGTGGTTTGCTAGTAAACATAAGATTAAATGTTCGCTCTAGATCTCATCAACACTAAACACATGGCTGAAATGTCTGTGGCTCACTTCCAGGCGGCAAATTAGAGAGAGTAATTGGTAGTGTTACTCCAAACAAGGCCTGATGCTTTTATCGACTGCATCACCATCTCATGCAAAACCTAATGTTCAGTCAATAGCTCTCGTTGGAGGGGAGCCACTAACTCACTGTTCCTGTCAGTATTCCTTATCTAATTACAAATGGACTGCAGTTAGAGCAACTCTATCTCCTTAGCCCAGTCCACCTCAGCTGCAACTTTCAGCACAGATTGACCCACACATACCGCTGTTCTGCAGCTGTCAGGGCCTGCTCCTTCTAAACATTCCTTCCCCTCTAATACTCCTTTGGCGATCTCTATTTTTGTACAAAATATACAGTAATTCAAAACCATCATTTCAGCAACAGAAAGGGAAAATAACAGTCTTGTAACCTCTGGAAACATCCCACATATAAACACTTCATACAAATTATAAGCAACAAAGATACTGGTCCAGTTTTCAGAGGCTGAAATAGGGAAAACAAGCAAGGTATGCATTTTGGTCTGACACTCTATGATGTGGGGAAAGCCAGCAGGCAGAATTGCCATATATAAAATGCTGTAATTTTAGCTGCCTCCCAGCCAAGGAAGCATGTCTCAAATTGTACAGCCTAAATCCGACTTCAAATAAGGCTGATTAACAGGTGTGTGTGTGGGGGAAATGTACCAAAGTGCTGAGCATTTCTTTGACTAAAGTTTGAAAAACTGATCCCACTCTCCATGTAGAAGCTTTGCAATAGGGGAAAGTCTGCCCTCAGATTATGTGAACAAAACCAGGAGTCAGAGTGGATGAATGAAAGCCTCTATAAACACAGAGCTCTTTCAAACCACTTTTTGTCCACTCTCCACACCACTCTCTTTTGTTTTCATTGGGGTCCTTTCCCCCTCACTCAGAAGATACCACAGGAAACTCCGTCATGAAGACAACCACTTTAATCTTGTCTTTCAATAAATAAACAGGAGTTGCAAATTCCTTCCTAAACACAACCAGCAAGAGAAACAAACGTGTTTACAAAATGAGGTAAGTAACTCAACCAAGCTTAAGCAGAGAGAGATCACATTTGGAGTTCTCATGTGGGACTCCCTCTGCTTGCAGTGCCCCTGAAGAGATACTTCCAACCTGCAGCTGAGCTACAGAGGGGATGGAAGAACTTGCCTGTTTTCCCACAGCTGGCTCAAACCCTCACCTAGAGCAGGGCAGAGATTTTTATTTTAGTTCTTTATTTTTGCCTGCCACACATCACAGTCTTTGTAAGATACAGGAGTCCTTAATGTAAAGGTGGAAGACCAAAAACTAGTGATGAAGCTGAGAACTTTTCTGCAGGAAAGCCAGAGGTAGTTCAAAGGCTAAAAAACTGGAAGCGTTAAAGGTAGTTGGACAGTTTTAATTGAAATGTGTAATCAGAAGACTGAGAATGAAGTTGTAATTTGATGACCTACAGGCTTTACTGACCTTTTCTACATGTAATAGTGACAGTTACAAAGGAAAGTGCTCATATTTGAGCACATGAGTGAAAAAGCAGGCACAACAGGGATAAAATGAGAAGAAAAGATATGATGACTCTCTTCCAAATGATATGTATGTTTTCTACTAATCTTAGTGGGGCTTATGAAAACTTATTGCTGGGAAAGGAAATCATGGTGAGTCATCAGATAAACTTTTAAATGCTACTGTGTTTGTTCTACGTAGCCCTTGTTGGCAGTATGTGTGGTTATACCATGTTACTGGCTAATCAAGGAAAAAAAAAGATTTTAAAAGCCACTTGAATTAACAAAGGAAGTTCCATACTATATTTGCCTGCTTTTAAAAAACATTTCTAAAACTTGAAGATTAGTTGATGAAAAGGCAAAATAGAAATGACTGCCTAAATATTATAAGCCAGTATTTTAACCAACTAAGAAAGCAGTATTGGCTGCGGAGATTTATGGATAATATCAATGAACCTGGCAAGTGATGTTCATTTGCTGAATTAGGATTTCAACAAATTCAGCCCAAAGATGTGGTGAACTCCCTCTTCCTAAAGCTGACCAGAAATAAAAATGGTAGAAGAACTGATACCTTGATTTATTAATTAGGAAAGCACGGTAAGTAGCCTCAACTTCTGCCTTTCTCCAGTGTTTGTGTGCTGTCAGGTTAGCTCTTTAAGTAGTAGAGTATCCCCCTAAGTGCCGCTACACTTGCAACATGAATAAGAAAAAAGGAAGACAACAAATTTAGGACTTACCGGAATGTTTATTTACAGTAAAGGATCAAAGCTAAGAAAAGACCAAAGGTATATCACAGATGGTGAGTGAAGGTACAGAGTCCAAACTTGCCGAACTGCAGTACACCCACAGCTAGGTCAAGTAGACTTTATGATATGCACTGAGACCTCTGTGGGAGATAAGGTAGGTCCAGTTTATGCTGTGGTATTATTTTTTTTTGTTGTTGTTTTTCATGCTGATAGCAAAGTAACTGTATAATATACCTTTCTAGATATATACTATTGTTTTCTACTTTAATGGTTAGGACATCATATGATATTAACATCAGCCCAGTTCCTTGCCACTCAAATAACCAGGACTTAATAAAAGGATATTCTTTATTATCATAATTTTCTCCTATTTACCAAAAAAAGTGCTGAAAGAAATGAAAAGAGATGATTTCTTCCTTCTCACCTTATTTCAAAGCACCATATGGAATTATATAGTCCCTCTCCTCTACTCATTAGATAGGGAAAAATTATAATCTCTGTTTTCACAGTATGGAATCACAATTCAAGAGTGACAGTGACAAAGATTGAGAATTACTAAAATATCTGAAATTAATTCAGCAACTAAGATTCAGAAATACTTGTTACCTGATACATAAACACTGAGACACTAATAATCAGCATACAGTATTTTGAGAGCAAGAAAGACTCACATACCCTTCAGTAGATAAGTAAAATGTTTCTTCCAACAGACTGACTGCATATACACAAACTAAGGCTGAGCCTATTTTGCAGCATAATGTACACCCTGGTTTTGTCATGCTATTGTAACATTAAAAATCTTGCTCTTCTATTCAGTGACAGAATTTCTGATTTGCAAAGTAATAAAAGATCTTTCTATAAAGAACAAGACTATGATCATTCAGTCAGATTTCTGACATAAACCTCTATTAAACTTTGCTAATCAACTAAACAATAGAAAAGCTAAAGGGCATTTTGAGAAACCTAACCAAGTCAGTCACCAATACATTGCATGCTATATGCATGGCATGCGATCTACATATGAATACACTTCACTGTTCCATTGAGCATATGGGTTTGTCGAAAACTAAGCATAAGGCTTCTGCAGTTAATTTAAGGAAGATTTCAAAATTCAACTTAAAAAGCCTGAAATTTCCATTATCTTGAGTGTCTAAACAATTGCCAAGACATCGATTAAACAAACAACAAACAAAAGTCACAGGAAGAGGTTATCTCCAAATACTTTGAAAACTGCACATGCAAGAGAAGTCCAATTTAAAAATCAGTCCCCTGAGGACTGCTACTACCAAAATACAAAGCATTAAAAATAAGCCAGACCAAAATAAGAGAATTATATTTACTTTTACTTTTTCCTTTTTTTTTTTTTTTAAGCACCAAAGTTGTGGGCTTTTTCACAAAATAATAAAAAAAAACCAACAAACATTCAAGTGAAATAATTACAAGTTCTACTATTTATGAAGCTCCTTTAAAAAAAAAAAAAAAAGAAAAAGCACAGTAAGCAGTCACCCACAAAAGCCTAAAATATATAATGGTGAAATATGTTGAAGAGTTCAGAAGAAAAGTAACACCCATTTAAAACAACCAAACTACAAACCACACCATTTCACTCTAAAGCCATACGTACATTGTTACATGTACACATTTCTACTGCTCACTGGTATTATTTACTTGAAAACAAGTATTAAAGGCTAGCTTCACATTCTGAGGCTTGGTTAGGAACCTGGCTAACCCTCAGAAAACTGAAATCTGAAGGGTTACCATTAATTTTGGAATCATGCTGCTTAATAAAAATGTATAGTATGTTATTATAAATGACTTGAGATTTGCTGTGATCACAGGAGATAAAATATCTACATTTGAGAGTAATTCCTCTCACTTTCTCTCTCCACGGGTTTTATTTTTATATACAGGCAGATTAAAAAAAAGAGAAAGATCGTCTGTGACCTACAAAAACTGACAAGAGAACTTAAGGCAAGTATATTATTAAACAACAGTTAACTTAAAAAAAGTGCCCTTCAGTAGCTACCCCAGGTGATGTGGATGGAAAAACACTTTTATTGAATTTTTGTTCCCTCATTTTTCTGATAGCTTAAACCCTTAAATTTACTTTTAGTCTATATGCACAGGTTCACAACCTTTCTTGCTCAGAGATTTCTTTCTCATGAAGACTCTGTTTTCAATTTTCAAAGGAATTGGAACTGTAGGAAGAAAGCCTTTCTCCTGCTGAGACGTTCACCTGCAGCAGAAATTCCAGCAGTAGTAAAATAATGCTTTCTAATACATAGGACAGGTGATAATATGAGACTGAAACAGAGATAATCTTGGGCTGCTAGCACAATTGAAAGGGATACTTAAAAAAAAAAAAAAACCAAACTATAGCTAAACACCCTCCACCCCCCAACAACTAACCCACTCCTGTAGAAAAGTATCTCTTTACTTTACAAACCAAATAAAGAAAATCATGCAGATCCTTCCTGAAGTCAGCTAAATGACTGCTAAAAAACTTAAATCCTGTCTCAAAGAGGAATTCATAACCCAAGTCTCATCAGGTAATTGGCATGTCCGATGAACAAGCAACAAACAGGCAATCAGTAATCTTGTACTTTCAAAATGTATTACTTCTGTGAGAGAGCAACTAGCTACATAGAATTTATGTAGTAAGCAACTACTTTACTTTTTTTTTTTCCTAAAGTGTTTGTCTGAAGTCCCGCTGATGAACTGAAAAAGTGTTAATTCACAATTAAGGATTTAAAAGATTTCAAGAACCAAGGCAAGCACTGAGAGGAACAATAACACAGCTGATCTTAGAAACCAAATATGTTCCTTTGAGAGCCTGGAAATGAATTTCTAGGAGCTATACTGCACTGAATGAGTGGAGATGGAAATGAAAGATCTTGAACATTCTGATTTCTTAAAAAACTTGCAACTATATTTGTAATGTGTTTTAGGAAAAAAAAAAACCCACATTCAAGAAAAAAAATATGTAGATCTGTTTTTTAGACTGTTTTATGACACCTGAAGGCTAAGACCACATCCAAAGTAGATTGTACTGAGTGACAAAACAACTGATGTACAATTTGTAAGGATAACAATTTTGCCTGTCAGTTAAGACAAAAAATATTAAATACCTTATTTCAGTTTGTGAAATCTTACAGAATCCTTACATATTTCCCTTTTTGTATTATTTATGAGTTGCAGTTACACCATATGAAGAAAAACATTTGGATTAATCCTTTTGAGGTGCCAATTGACCAATTTTCAGTAGTTTGACCATCTAAAGTCTCCCTAGACTGGTTAGCAATTCTAGAATGATGCTCAAATTAAGCATCCGCAAATGGCAATTACCAAACTCTGCCATTATTTTCAGTTCTGTTTACAAGTATGACCATTAAAGCACACCCAATCTTTACTAAAATTGCCTGAATAATAACACAGTATAATTTCCCCACTATTTTCCAAATATATTTTGAGAAAAAAAAAATCACTTACGTACACTGTAAATGCTGTTAAAAAGTCTACGTAATGTAGCAGAAATTAATATTTAAGAAACACTGTCAATCAGAAATCTGAACTTTCACCTGAAAATGTATTGAGATGGATAAGTCTGAACAAATGTATGCCTAGAATAATTTGGTAATGATAGAGCATTCTGTAGGATTTCTGAAAAATCATCTTATTTTCTGTATCACATATAGCTGTCCACTGGAATAGTGCCTCAGATCTAACTGAGGAGAAAGACTGCATAATACTATCATATTTTGAAAACTAGCAACCGCTGGTTGCCTCATATCTTCAGTCTTTTTTTTTTTTTTACTATAACCTTGAGAGTCTCTTGAAAACACAGCAAAAAATCTTTCAAAACTGCTAGCAGCCGTTTCCACACGGCTCAGTCTACAATGTCCGTTTACTCTGTCTCGTTACCTGACATCTCCACTCTATTCAGGGTTCATCAAACACAGCCCCTCTTCTGATTAATGGCTAATTTATTATTTGCCTTGCAAATGTTTATCTGCAGGGAGATGAGGTAAATATACTTCAACTCTGACAAGCACCATGACCACTCTCTCCCTGCCTGATGGAATGGTCAGTTGATGGTGTCCCAGAGGAGTCGTGCCCTGCCTTAGGTTTCCCAGACAGTCCTCTGAAAGGCGAAGTATCTATTTTTAATGAGCACAGGGCAAAATCAATTAGCTGGTGGCTTAGAAAAAGAAATTAATAATCACATTTATTTGGAGTTTTCATAAGACCCATCTAAACCAGCCATCTATATTGATCATTTGCATTGGTATTTCTCTGCAGGCTGAAGGACCATTTCTTTAAAATAAAAATACAAAAACGTCCCTGTATCACTATATATCCTAGGCTTCCACATCACCAACCTGAAATATGCTATAGCATAGTCAAAAAAAGCTTTCAAGGAAAATACAATTTCAGAAAGAACAGAAAAAGAGAAGATAAGTGTCTGATGTAATTCTCTAATGCCATTCAGCTGGGAGACAGCCAACTTCATATGTCATATTATTATATCTCTACTGCAGCAGGCAATTCTTCTCAAAGTGCAATTTGTTATGAAGTTTTCCTTGTACCTGGAAAATCATGGTACAAGGAAATGGTCAAACTCATGGTCTCAAATCATGACCTCTACTTCTGAAGATTTCTCTAAGGTCACCAAAACCACCTTATCTTGATGGGGAGGTATACTAGATATGCAAGAATCAAAAAACCAAAAGAAACTTGAACTTCCACAAACAGCAATGTCATTAGATAAAGTATTGACAGTAGGAGAGAAAAATTCAGGTAGTAAGCAAATTAATTTAATATAGACTCATATCAGAAAGGCAAAACCTACATCTTTCAATATGCATGAGAGAAGCTATACTGGATTGATTATTTGTCTGCTCAATGCCTGTGAGCTATCATTGGAGGGCAGCTTTAAAATCTTACTGTAACAGTCCCAGTGGCTCAACATACTCCACCATGAGCAATCAGCAACAGAAACAAACTCCTCTGCTAGGAATTGCTCCACTGAGATCCAGAATGTACAACAGTCCTATTTCATACTAGCACCTTCTTATTCCTACTTGGCCTGCTCCCATCAGGGTCCTAGAACTGAGGGGATGAAACATGCCTGAGAGGATGAGCAAAATAATTGTGCTGAAGTTTGGACTCTGTAGTTTGCTAGATCTAATTGCATAAAGGAATCAGAAGCATACATAAAATCTCTAATGTTCACTACACAGTGAAAACTAAAGATAATGTGCATGCATATAAACTGTGTAAGAAAAAAGAGAGAACAAAATGAGATTAAAAAGTGAAAAAAGGAGGAAAAAGACCTAAACTGAGAAAAATGATCCTATGTGTGGCCTTCATACCATATACTACATATGACTGTTTAAACGTATATTGTACAGCACTTGTAACCAGCATTTAGAATTTCAGTAGGCATGGAAGCTACCCAAAACCTACTGCAACGGGTTCCGTGTAACTTGAAAAGCCCAAAACGCCTTCAGACTATCAGTTCCTCATTGCAAAATCTCTCTGTAACATTTTTCCACTGATAATACGTAGGTCTGAGAGGCAACATTCACATTCCATGAGTGTATTCAAACACTTGTCTTTGGAGATGCACAATTTGGATGAAACACCACCACTGACAACTACACCACCACTGACAACTACTACGTTATTTTTTTATTCCATTATAACCAGGGCCAGAGATAGAGGTCTTTGGTAAAAGAACCTGATCCTTCTTCTAAAAGTGCTGCCTCCATTATCTCTCCTTTCAGAGTAAGTGGCGTTCAGGGAACAGAGTGCTCTGCCCTCTCCTGTGCTTGCTGCAGGAGATCTTGACAGACCAGAGAAAAGTCTCAGCAGGGTGCATACTTCAGGTAAAAGTTTGAAATAAACATAAGTGTACTGTCAAAATAGTAATTGAGGTTTGAAGAGAGTACATCTAAAACACCCTTTGAAGAGGTCCACTCAAGCTGGAGCTTCTGGGAGTAGTGGCAAGGAAAGTGCTAAAGAGGAGAATACAGTTGATTGGAGATAAGCTAGATGTTCTTTGCACCGTAAATATAGCACTTCAATCTCTAAGTCGTTCCTTAGGTCTCTTTTGTTCCTACAGCCTCATTCTCATCCCAGCTTCCAGAAGCAAGAGGAAGCTGGTCCTCAGCCTGCACCACAGAAATCAGAGAAATGTTACCTGCAGTTTCACAGAGGTAGAACAGAGTCTTTTACATTCTGACCTGCAGCAAGTACAAGTCATTAATTCACTAGAAGTACATATGTACACCTAGTACACATCTGTGTAGTGTTAAAGAAGTTTTTCAAGATGGGAAGTTTAGCTTTTTGTCTTTCTGTTCTGGACTAACAGGTTAAATACCTAACACAAAGTACTCACAGTTTGCTGCCTGATTAGCTACTGGGTTAGTATTAAAAAGAAATTCCAACGCAGGACTCCAAGAAGGAGCTAAGCGTACACTACAACAAACTTCTGAGCTTGTAGATTTGGTGCACAGCTCCACTGGTTTGAATTCTGCAGAAAAACTCTCTTCTCTTCAGGAAGAGCTACACAAAAATACATTCCCTTGAAGTTTAATTCCCAATTAAATTACCAGTGAGTTCTAGCAACGGTCAATAACTATCCTGGGGCTAATTTCTACAAGGGCTGAGGAATACACAGTACAGTAGATGTCAGTGTCTGAGGCGGGACACTCTGGCCTTGTTATTCAGACATCATATATGTAACTAGTCCTGACAAGTGCTGATTATATCTTTTTTAAAGCGCTCCTGCCTTTTTTTGTTTGCCAGTTATCCTCTGGTGTATATGCCAATGCAGACAATGTCCCATCACTGTAATTGTCACTCAGCTGTCTGTCAGTGATGAGAAGAAAAGGGTGACAGCCTTGACATCCCACCAATCATCCCTCTGGAAAATTGATATCGTCCTCCCCAGTAAACAACAGCTAAAGAATCGACCAGCCTTGCCAGCACGTCCCTGAACAATCAGCTTCCATTAAGAGCAGAAGCCACACATTTATCCCACCATACTCCAATCAATAGTACGCTGACTTGTTCTACACTCAGGCGTGATGCTGCTCAAGGTCTGCGTTTAGCACAGGTTACCTTTCAAACACTGTCCAGGTCTTTCAAACTTAAATGTAGGAAGCAGCTTTTGGGGCCTTTGTAAAGTCCTCTATTTTCATGTAAAATATCTTACTGCCACCAATTTGGCATATGTACTTCAGTTCACAGGAGGTTTAGCACATTAATTTTCTTCATTAAATGTTATTTAACTGTGAAATTAAGTCACGGTATGCAAAATCACTATTTTTTTTTACTACTTATCCCTTGTGGACTTGCATTTATATATAGCCATGCTTTAGAGGAAATTTATGCATATTGTGTTAAAACCAGCCTTATTTAAAATGAACTACAATGTATTTACACACTTGAAAATGCTGACTGGTGATCAGAACACTTTGTTAAACATGAAGTCCATGACCATTTATACATCACCCAGTAACATAAAACTACAGACAAATTAGCCTGGTAAAACAGTAAAATGATTGCAAGCTGGCACATGCAATCTTTCCAGACAAGAAAACCAGTTACAACTCATGGGAAATTAATCTTCCAATGCCAAATTTTTCAACACAAGAGGAAGAAAATAGTAGTCAGGAGGCTTACTTCACAACTTGCAAAAAAAATTGCAAATCTGCTACTGCAGTTGTAGATTAGTACTTCACTCTATTACTTGACAAGAGGTGCTAAGTCAGGAGCTATTACTGTTTCATTCACAAACATCTCTTCCACACACAAGTGATCTAGAAATCAGTAGGGACTATTCACAGCACCGAATCTCCACACAGACTGTGGGAGGCCTGACCATGCTGCCCACTGCCTTAAAATTCATAAAGCCAGAGGCCTTCCGTTTCTAAGTTTACAGCTTGACTACCAAGTGTAACCTTTCGACTTTTCATTAGCACACACCCCGAGGATGCTGTGACTGTGCTTTTCCTACCATCCCAAGAGCTCTTCTCCTTGCAACCTGGCACTGGCAGATTCTGAACACTGTGACGGTGGTTTCTTGTGACTGACATGGATGCTGTCCACCTGCTGGCTTTCAGCCTGCAAGTCCAGGTGAAGGTGTCTTCACTGTTCTCCTCGTGTCTATTGGCTGAAGAGCTCTAGCCCACTGTAGATAGCATAGCAGAGATGAGTCACAAATCCAGTGAACAGGTTCCTATCATGTCTGTGCATACAAAGCTTAGCTACCAACCAACATGCAAGACCTGCAACTGCTTTCACACATCCTCTCACCACTGCTACCAGTATCACAAGCAGGAACACCCACTCAGGAGTCTGAGTGAGTTATATGCACTGTGAAAAGAGTGCTTGGAGAAACTAACTGGTGCATCACACTGGACACTTGTCCAAGGATACACTTCACTTCTTTTTCCAGGCATCAACTAGGAAGAGGTCTTTCCTTCTCCTTTGCTTTTTATCTCCTTGGTTTATTTGGTATGGGTTTTTTGAGGGTTTTTTCACCCCTAAAGTAACTTTGAAGTTGATGTATGCCATCAGCTAGAGCTGCCACTACACATAAGCGTGCCTGAACATCCTTTGTACATGGCATACTGACAGCAGACAGAATGACATCTATTGGTAACCTGTACAGAAATAAAATTTTCTGAAAGTACAAGGAGCAGAACTTGAATTTCTAAATTATCATAATGGTCATAATATTATTTCTTCAGATAAACTGTTACTATAAAACTCCAGCAATCAGTCATGTGATGGAAGACCTTCAATATTATTTGTAGTGCTAAGACCCCCCCACAATATTGAATTTGGAAACAGTAAACACAAAAGGCTGCTTATTCCCTCTGCAACAGCTTCTAAAGAAGCATATTAGCATTAATAGCCACATTCTTAAATTCAACTTTTTTTTAGGAAATGTAAGGCTTATCACTATAGGTTTCCTTGTTTGGAGGTCCAGACACTACTGGTATAATGTGTAAACCATTAGGGACTTCACTGTCCCCTTCACTTTGCTAAATGGACACAATCAATATCTTAATGGGAATGTTTGGAAGCATCCATAGACAGACCAAATTTGCACATTACAACATTTTTTCCAGCCTGTGCATTAAGTTCATTAACTTTTCTCATTTGAATTACAAATTTCATTTCTCTGATCAAGATGAAGACATGGCTCTCATTTACAAGCTCAGATTTTTGCTGTGTTAATGTTTTACAGGGAACGATAAAGTTAATGCAGCGGAGAGACATCATGTCACCCCTATTGGTAGACAATTATAGATAAGGTTCCAAATTCCAATAATCCTGATGGGAGGCACACAGGAACTTCCATAGAAGAATGACAAAAATATTAAGCAGAGAGGCCAAAAGGCTAATCAACCCTCTTAGAAACATATTCACGCTTGTCACAACAAGAGCACACTCTACAAAACCAAAATGTGTTATTTAATTTAATCTCATTTAATGAACAAACACAGCCCCATCCTCCTTCGCATTGATCATTAAATTGCTAATTACAACCTTTTAGAAAGGTTTAAAGTTTAAACAAAACACTTCTCTAATTTTATGATACTATACTAAGGAGAGTCAATAAGGCTTTGAAAGAGAATAGTATCTTACCAGAACTTCCTTCCAACTTCATTAGTTTAGATAAAATACAGAGTTATGCATTAATACATGGCACACCTCTTCCAAGAAACTTTAAAACAGTTTTGAGAATGAATATGTTAACATATTTCAGTTAAGGTCCAAAATATCCAAAACCTAAGTGTTTTGCACCTGGAATTGGTTTATTCAAGAAATAAATCTGGGCAAACTCCACATGCAAAACCATTTATGAATTCATGAGTTATTAAAAGAAGAATGAATAGTAAAATCTTATTCCGAGTCTGTCAATGAAGAAGAACTAAGAACAGAATTCATATCCAGAAATTTAACTTGGAGGCAACTCATAATTTGCTTTTCCTTCAGAATACAAAATGCTGTTAAATTCCAAGATTCATTTCTCACCTCAGTAAGCATACACATTCCTCTCCAAGGTCATGCCATAACAAAATGATGTTCAATTATGTTAAACTAATAGCAGCTACAACAATATCTCTGTAACTCTCAGTAATTTTCTAACTCTTTCAATACTGCCACTGAAGCTACAGTTCTACAATTACTAATAGCAGGTCCATGCTCTTGCTCACAGCACGTATTTGCTCCAGATCAGCATGGAAACACCCACTCAGATTGCTCCTACTTCACTACAGTACACAGTATGAAGTCTATGCTGGGTTATGGGCTTTCATGCCAACCATGGGAAGACTGACAATATGGCATAATGCTTTCTGCTGTCATATTCACCTATCAAAAATGTTTGAATAAATCCAAATTAGCAGCAAAAATTTATACCTAATCTGCAGTTTTCTGTCATGTGGCACCAAAATTTTTGAACTGGTAAGAGGGACCATCTTCCACTCAAACTCGTAGCTCTCTCTTCTTGGTGCCTCGTACATGCAAGAAATATAAGGAAAAACCCTTTCCCAAACATTGTTGAACAATCTGGTAGTGTCTTCTCTGTCTTCTCCAGAAGTAAGCATTGTGACTCAAACAGCCTGTGTTGAGGGTTGATAGGAAAAGTATCCTTTTCACATATGATCATATGTAAAAAAGACCTGTCACAACCTAGTCCAGTGTAACTACCAAATACTGTAATACAGCAGTATCAAGGAAGGTTAACTTGTTCAGAAAAATCAGACTTCACTGCTCTCTCACACTCTCTTTCGTAATCAAGGGTACTAATTTTGAATTTAATTTTAATTTCAAAGTAGCTAGACTGGCACCATTTACATTCAAAGCAAGAGGTATTTAAGATCATGTCCTGTTGTCACTAATAAACTTTGGTTCCCTTAACGCACAAGCATAGAGGTGTAGGGGAGAGACAGAGACAAATGTCACTGGAAATTAACATGCATGGGACTGCACACTGTTCAAAATCAGAATTTCAGTAAGAATAAATGACCTTTGCTAATGATTACAGGGGTTTTTTAAACTATATGGTATTATAAAATGCAGAGCATAGGGCATTATACTCCAATATAAGTCATTTCATTGTTTAACTTTCCATTTCAAGTTGGTGGATCAGTAACTGATGAAAAACCTGTGTTCAAGAACTCAGCTGAATTTACTGTATTTTCTGACTAGTGGGAATGGTCAATTCTCACTCATATAATAGTCATGGGTGTTTGACTTTCAATGAGGAGTTACATTTGCAGGCTTTTGTGAAGGTTCTTCAGTCTCAAAGAGTTGGTTTGAAGACAGAGGAAACAGCTGGATGCCTTTAAAAGACTTAAGATTAAGCTAATACATGGAACACTAATAAAGGGAATGGGGGGGACGAAGATTAAAAGCATATGCACTAAAGTTCAAGTAGTTACCCACCTGTAACACTGCCTGATGTTCTTTTTTATATAGCTATGCATATGTATTTAAACAGGGCTGGTTAGGTGAGTTGCTTTCTTTTCAGATGGAAGAACACCACATATCAGACATACACCTGAATCAAAGTGATAACTAGCAAGACATAGAAGCACTATTTCCACTCCACCTTGCAAATCCTCCTCTTCCCCCCATTAAAAATACACTAAAAATTATCACCTTCACTAAAGAAAGTCTAAATTAATACAATTACTAACCTGCATAATGTACATATTTACAAGTACACCACTGTATGAAGGATTTGTATGACTAAAATCATTGAAAATCCTTCATTACAAAGAACTTATAAAATTATATTTTTTAACAGAATCATAGAATCATAGAATGGTCTGGGTTGGAAGGGACCCCAAGGATCATAGAGCTCCAACCCCCCTGCCACAGGCAGGGACACCAACCTCAGGCCTGGATCTACACAAGGTTGCCCAGGGCCCCATCCAACCTGGCCTTGAACACCTCCAGGGATGGGGCATCCACTACTTCTCTAGGCAGCCTGTTCCAGCACCTCACCACTCTTTCTGTAAAAAACTTCCTCCTAATATCTAATCAAACCTTCCTTCCTTTAGCTTTAATCCATTCCTCCTTGTCCTGTCATTATCTACCCTTTTAAAAAGTTGAATCCCCTCCTGTTTGTATGCTCCCTTCAGGTACTGGAAGGCTGCAATGAGGTCCCCTCACAGCCTTCTCTTCTCCAGGCTGAACAAGCCCATCTCCCTCAGCCTCTCTTCGTAGGGCAGGATTTAGTGAAGGCTTAAGCTTCAAGAGAAAAACTGTAGGAACTGACCAAGGATATTTGTTGTGTTTTCTGTCTAGAATCCATTATAAAATAATAAAATATAATTTAAAAAAAAAAATCATGACCAAAATGTTGTATGAAGATGCATACAAGATTTTGTTTTCAGAAATAAGGGGATATCTCATATTCTCAAGGCACTGTGTTTCTTGTTCTTTTAAACAAACTGCCACACAGCAGAAAACAAATGCTTGTGACTTCCTTCTTCAATTTGCATATACTTTGTGTAGTACTGCTCCCAGCTCATCCCATGATGATGCCAAATCCTTCAGTAACCAATCTCTTAGCAAGTATCTAATAAGTTGGAAACATTCTGAAACATTGGAAAGATCCTGGTAGCACGTAACTCAACAAGTGGTTTCAACAAAGCAAAGTACATGATTCTTATTTCACTGCCTCATATACTGAGGTGTGCAACAGTGATTTGAGTCACATAGCAAAATATAGAGGCATTTTACTGTCTCAGCTGAGCTTTCAAAACAGGGCCAGAACTGTAGAAGAAGCCAAATATCTTCTTTATCCTCTGGAGAAAAGAGGAAAATAATGACTCTTAAAACTTCCCCAAATCATCAGATACTTGTGATGCATTAATTGAGATGGGGTGGGGGAAGGTTAACTATGAATTTTCTACATAAGACTGCCTTTATAAGTTTAACATATTTGGTAAATTAACTGTAATAGCATTCCCTGTCAATTGCATGTCTAGTTAAGTTGTTTTACATTGCTCTCTTGGCAAATGAAGCGTTATAAAATTATGCTGGGATTGCACTTTTATGCAAGGAAATACATAATTGTTATTATTATTATTAAGACTATCATGTGTTGTGGTTGTTTTTTTTTTTTTTCCCTCTACTCCTAAATAAACGGCTGACAGCCTCGGGGACCTACATGCTCTAGACAGTCATGCTTTGCTGGCTTTCTGAAACCAACCTGCATGCAGGTCTTTGAGCAAAAGCAATCCCAGAGATGGGTGTGCCTTTGCCTGAAGCAGGGCTAACCAAGGCTGTTGTCTTTTACATATTAACATGTGGCAGTTTTCATTGGGCAGGGCCAACTCAATTCTTAGAGCCTCTAGCGTTAACTAACCAGGTGGCCTTTGCTAAATGTATATCCCCATATTGGAAGGTCCCACCACCCATTGCTTGCAGTTTAGACTTTAGCAGTCCATTGTACCGTTCAGTCTTCCCAGAGGCTGGTGCATGATGGGGATGTGACACAGCCTCTCGATGCCATGCTCTCTGGCCCAGGTGGCCATGAGAGTGTTTTGGAAATGTGTCCTGACTCAATTCTGACTTGCTTTTCAAGGCCCAGATCGTATTCCTGGTGGTGGCATGGGGTACAGTATACGTTTCCAGGCATCTCGTGGTGGCTTCCACCATTGCAAATGGTGGACCTGTCCTATATGTAATCAGTCTGCCAGGCCACACCGTATTTATATTTCAGCCATCATCCTCCATATCAGAGACGCTTTAAGTGCCTGTCTTACAATTTAATATGGGTGATGTAGAAGGATGGGGAAGTTCAATGTGTACCTCAAGGGGATTTGATTTTGAGTGAGAACAGCCAATGATCTAAATTGTACGATGTTGATTGCTAAATAATATTGCATGCCATTATGACTATGATTGCTATTTCCCATTACAGTAAGAATCACCAAGATTAGCGAAGAACAAACTTGGATGAAACTGAACAAGGGGCACAGGTGATGAAGCCAGAACTAGTTTCAGCAACTAGCACTTCCTCAAGATTGACATCTTCGACCCACAGACCATGAGTATGGACTGTGCCAGTTACATCAGCTGCAAGCTCTGGTTGCAGCGTGCAACAATGCAATATCACACACCATCTCCTCTGCCTTGAGAGACTGTTTTGACAGATGGAGCCCAAAGTCATGGACTAAATGAACTCAAGAGACATTTCAGAGGGATAGCCTATAGACTAGGGAAATGTGTGTACATATCAAAAGACAGGAAAAGTGATGCTGATAAACTGGAATGCACTGGGAAGTATAGAACCTGGACATGGTGCAGATGGCATGGAATAAGGCTGCCTCGGCTTTAGCTGGCATAGAGTTAATTTTCCTTCTAGTAGCTGGTATAGTGCTGTGGTTTTGATGCTGATAACATGCTGATGATTTAAGTTGTTGCCAGGTAGCTGTAGCACTTATACTAACTGAAGGAATTTCATCTCCTCATGCCATGCCAGGTGCACCGGAAGCATGGCGAGCACAGCCATGACAGCTTGCCCAGACTGGCTGAAGGGATATTCCCTAGTATATAATGTCATGCTACAGATATAACTGGGGAAGTAAGCTGAAAGGTAGGATCACTGCATGATGCCCCACAGACTGAGCATCAGGTTTGGCTTTTTTCCCTTCTGCATGTGGTGAGCAATTGCATTTGTGCATAATTTGGTTTATTATTTATTATTATTGTTACTATTATTACTCTCTTGCTTTGTTATCCTATTAAACTGCCTTTATCCCAACTTATAACTTATTGTTTTGGGGTTTTTTTCCCATTCTTCTCCACATCCCTTTGAGGGGGTGGGGGCTAAGCAAGTGGCCACATGGTTCTTAGTTACCAGCTGGTGTTAAACCACCATACCATACATTTCATCATCTGCTGAGAAAAGGAAGCCTATACTGTGGTGATTTCAGCCCAGAAGCTTCAAATTCTAACTTGCACTTTTTATTTAGCCATTTCTAACATGTTAGCCATTATAACACATTACTACAAATACATAATTATCTGCAAAGAATATTAATTTCACATTTCTGAAAATTTAGTCTTATCTATACTTTAATTCCTTAGAACTCCCCTTTGTGCCCCTTGAAAGGGAATATAGAAAGATTTACTCTGGGAGGAGTCTCACACGGAAATTATTGTGAATTTGTTTTGATGAAGTACACACAACATGCAACTATCTACAATCCAGAGATGTAGTTAGGAAGACAAAGGATCCCATGTTTCATTCTCAATATACACCTAGTACACTCTAACCAGAAATTTATTTTCTTTGCATCCTGTGATCACCGATCTATCAGTCCCAAAATTTCTCTGTATTACCTATTTCTCTCAGTAGTGGATAAATTGTTGATGCATTTACTTGGGCCCTTTTTCTACTAACGGCAATGATAAAGATGTCTAATGAGATCAGCAATGTAAAAGTAAATCCTTGAAATATACTAGAGTTTGGTTTCTCATGCTCACAGACACATCCCATTAATTCTGTTCATGAACTGATAAATCATTATCTTAAATGTAGTGACATTTTCTGGCCCACTACTCATATTAGAAGGATGCTCCAGAGCGGAACACTGCTGAGGATTACAATCAAAACATGACAAAATATAACAAAAAAACAGCCCTGTACCAGCAAGTATTTTTCATGAAAGCAGCTACTAATACCAAACTGAAAAAAAAATCACAGTTCCCTGTGTTTCATAGAACCATAGAATCCTATTCTCCAACTGATATGCAAGTGAGATCTTAGGTGAAAAGGAATGGAAAAAATCCTGACCACACTTAACACATGAAAAATTACTCATACATTGTCCCAGCAGAATAATGTATACTCTGGGGGGGGTGTATCTACATGTGTCAGTACATACAAATGTAACCTGTGCATGTAAGTTATGATTACACACATGTACATGTGTATAGTTATTTAAAAAACTAATTAATAATGTTCTTATGCTGTTATATTATGCTAATTTATACAGCTCTGGTGGGAGGAAGAGTCCTGCTGGATACTTATCACAGGAGAGTTCAACCACTATTCATTCCATGCTATCCTGAGCAGAGGTTTTCTTTGCTGTTTCTCCTGAGTTTTGGCTGAAGAAAGCAGCAGAACATTGTAGAAAACTATATCATACAGCTGATCTTTCAGTCAGGTGAGCTGAAAGACTGGAATATGAAGCAACAAAACAAATAATCACAAAAATATCTATTACAAACTATCATCATGATGCCAATTAAATACCTACTAAATCATATATTAGAAGTTTTTTATCTTTTAGAACCTGGTAAAACTGCTCCCTAGTACAACTTCTGGGAGTGCTAGATACTGTGGACAAAGAGAGTTTCAAAAGAAATAAATTTTGGTTTTGCCTATCCTTTCAGCAGACTCTGCAGAATACATTTCATGCTGAGGAACTTGCCACAGTCTCTTGAAGTCAGAGTATGAAGCAGGATTTTAACGGAAAATTAAATTTCATCCCAAGTAGTGAGCTAAAGATTTATATTGTCTCTTATTTAAAAACTCATACATAAAGCTGGGGTGTACAATTTGCATGTAAACTACACTATTACCCTCCCCTTTCCAGGCAGAAAGCTTCCAGGGAAACCCAAGATTGATTGTCTCTGGGTGTTAACCCAGGCATCTAAAGTGAGGTTGTATGAAAGCTTCACAGTATTTCCCATTAGAAAATCTGCCCAATTCCTGTAACAGTGGTCAACATCTACTTATCAAAAGACAAGTCTATGATGTGCCAGCCTTTTTGCGTGACTTTCCTTTCTCTCCCATTTTCCAATCACTTCACATCAAATCCTAAAGACACATAATACTCAAAACTAATCTTTCTCAGATATTTTAAAACTTAAAGTCACACACCACTGTCCCAAGATGTCAGCTAAAACACATCCAACATCTGGATCTCCATCCAAGTCATATTATAACAGCAGGAAATGCACAGAACGTCTTCTGTTCTCCTGTTGTGTTACTCCCAATACCATTATGAACCAGAAACATTCATTTTGTTACCCCTATGTCAAATCGTGCATTTGTATGCTATAAGTGATAGCAGGTGCTATGCAAGAAAATTAGATTTGAATTAACTTTCAATCTTAAAATATCAAATAATTAATAAATGCTTTTTTTCCCCCCCTAAGAATGACTATAACTTGTTAAAAATATAGAATGCAAAAAAGGAAAAGGCAGCATTGATGGCAGTTCTGAGAAGTATAAAACTGCTACATCAGGAAGAATGGGAATGAACAGTTCCACTTTTCTTACCCAATAACTAATTAATATTCATAATTCTTAAGCCCCACTCATGCAAAATAGTCATGTAACTTGCAAAATACTGACCACATACTTGGATGAACCTACCCACAATCTCTGACACCTTGAGTGGCATCAGAATAGGTGGGAGAATAATAAAAAGCTACGTTGTTCAATGCATTGCTGCAAGTTATTTATTCCCATTCTGATACTGCATGCATGAACTGACACTGTTTGATGGATCACTGAGGAAAATGGGATCTGACAAACAGCTCCTCTTTCAGCAGCTGCGTACTATGACAGCATCAATAGAAAAACACATCATTGGTTCTAAAATGCCACATTTTTACCATTTACATTGAATAAGACATGAAACTCTAAGAGAAGCAGCACTATGTTATCATTAAGGCCTGTTGACACTATGGAGGCTGTGCTTTGAACTCTGTTCTGTCATCACTCTTAATCTGCAACTAATCGCATTCCACTCTAAATAGAGGGAAGGGCCGTCTGCACGTTGACAACAGTGCCAGTGATGAAGTATTGCACCCTTTAAAATCTCATTTACAGATTGGTTTCATTACCACCCACAACTGGCTGGGATCCATGAGGGAACACACCTGCTCTCATTAGGGCCACGTGATGTCTGCTGTTAACAGTATTTCCATGCAAATAGGGCGATGAGAAGATGAGCACTGGGGAAACTATCTTTATCTTTCTCCTGATTGGCTTTTCTACCTTCATTTTGGGAGGCAACATAAACACAATCTGTTGATTACTCCTAGAGCTTACTGATGGACTTTACTGACAGTTTCACAACTACTGACTTTTACTGGGCTTCCCTCTTCCATTATGCAGCATTTCCAAACATCTTCTAATGGACAAATGTTTATTATTTTCTACTGCAGATGAGTCTGTTGTGCCAGTCTTCAAAAAGTTCTGGTTAAAAAGCTGAATTCCAAACTAAGAGTATTTAGATGTATACAAAATGATTATTTTTACTATAGAGTTTGTGAGAATTTAGCATTATGAATCCATAATATCAAAATACGGACTGTTGTTTCTCTACATCTGTAGCAGTCCGAATATGTGCTGAAGGTCCATTAATAATAGTGAATAAATTCAGCACACTTAACAGGTTTATTTAAATTACATGTATGCAAATACTGAGGTCAAACCATAGATAGCCTTAACAGGTAGCTACCATACCTGCTACTTAGGTAGAAGATAGACAGAGTTTAAAACAGTGAATTTTCTCTTCCAGGGGAATTAAAATAAATATTTTAACATAAAAAAACCCCCAGGTGTAGAGTGTTAATTCAACTTCACTTGATTGCCGCTTGACAAGACATAACACTCAACCATCAGGACAAAAATGTTATCAAAAATCATTATTTTCCACTCTGAGAACTACCATTACACCAGCAAGTAAATGTAAAGCAGTAAGCTTGCTCATAATTTAAGGTGATACTTAAAAATTAACATAGTAAGTATGGTTAAGCTAAGAAAGTAAGCATTCTTCTGCCTCAGAGAAACCAGACATAGTTTTACAAATCATACTCTCCCAGGAACTGATTTTTATACCACGTATCACATACCATGCAAAGTGAGCTCAAAAATAAGACATGCTATATCAAATGTCTTTTCATCAGAGAGGTATAGCAGGGCTGTAAATAAAGACAACTAGAAATGCAGGCTTTTCCAGACTGGAGACTCCAGAAGTAAAATCTTTCCAGCTATAAGTCCATAGCATGCTGTTATATATATAACTTCAGATTTACACTTTGAATGCATATATAAATCCATTTACAGGCTCAAAAATAAAACACCAAATTCCACTTTATGAAGACAACCTGCACATCATCGCTTGTGGATTAGGTTTTTATTTCAGGTTAGTTATTTATGTGTTTGCAGATATGTGTTTGTGGGCAAAAAGACCCCTAGTTTAAAGATGGTTTTCTGTATTATACTTAATCCTCTTCAGCAAAATCAAGAATAGCATAAATTTTACTATTCATGTATTTGAAGAGATACTCCTTCTGTTTCCAGAAATACGGTGCCTGTTTTGTATTACCTGAATACATGAAATAATGCACTTGTCATTTCAGTTAAAAGTGCTTATTGTTGTTGGGTTTAGTTTACCAGGCATCAAGGTAAACTCAATAAAATGTTCTTATCTCTAAATAGGCATATCTATTTACTGTAAATGACTTTTAAAACTGCTTTAAGTTAGATCAATACAACTTGATATATATGTATATATAAGGCCTGTATGAGTCCGTATAAACAGGAAAAGAGTTGTCAACATTAAGACAACTTCTTTGGCACTTTCAGTTTAATATTCTACAAGTGTTAGTTAATCCTTAAAAAGGTTTCTGTTCATTCTGTAATTGAATGAACTGAGATTGTTTATAAACAAATCTGCCATTCTTTCCTTTTTTTAGTTAAACTGAAATAAAAAAGCTGAAAATCATCATCCCTATTGGAACTCCTATAATTTCCTCAGAATTGCACACAGATTTCCACCCAGTCAGCTGCATTAAAAAGCCATCAAGAAAAAAATCCACTGTAATGCTCACTTTGAACAGATTGAGGTACAATTGATCCCAGAAACAGAAATTAAAAGTCCCTCTCCTTCTCCCTCCATTTCTTATCTCTCAGAAGTAAACTTGCAGCCATGCCATTAAATGATGGAATTTTAGAATTTACCAGTGGACATGCAAGTGTGTCCACTTTAACCTGCTCAATCCTTGGATACAACATTTTACTAGACTCTAACACAGCCCAACTTGCAGTGAAGCAGCAAAAGGATTAACAGTGAACATGCTAGTTAACGACCGAGTGCTGTAGAGAACCACAGCTCAGAAAGAGGTGTCGCTAGACACACAAATATACTGCATCACTTTCCAACATCTATTCTCTTAACAATATTCTTGGCTTGTCAATAATGTCTCCTAAAACTTTGCTGTTTAAGCTCACATGACTTTTAAACTACGAGCAAATGTTTCAAAAGTTAATTTTTCCACACAGGAAGCATTCCTTTTCCTTAATTAGCTCTTAGCCAAGATAGGCAACAGTGATATTACGGCCAGAATCTCCCTTTTGTTGCAGGCAATGAATTGGAACATTGAGAGTGTAGATATGTTATACCAATGTCATCCTGCTTTATCAGTCCATATTGAAAAGGTCACTTTTAAAGCATATTTCTGCAAAGGCATTCCCCATGTTTCCAGATTCTCCAGTCATCCCATTCTCCTGCCCCTTGCTGCCACTTCCACCTTGCATCAGCGAAGGTAAGTTAGTATCCATTCCTTATGGGATGGCACTAACTGAAAATTAGCTCAATGCAAGATTTCTTTAAAACAACACTGAAACACAAAGGTCCAGAAGGAAGAAAATGCTACATAACTTTTTAGTCTTTGTCTTCAGGTAAACATTTGTAACATGAGGAAGACTCCTTAAACATATTAAGCAAGAGTATCACTTAAGTACATGCAAAACTTTCCATAGGTTCAGGGATACTTGTTTACGCAGTGATACCCTCTCAGACCTGTTGGAACTATCACATGATTTGTCAGAGTAAATCCTTTGCTTTTTTTTTTTTTTTTTTTTGACAGAGTACCATGTGATGTATGTAACTACAAGGCACACAGGCTCATAGAACATTATAGTACAAATACAATTCAGAACAGAGTCAACGTACCTGCTCAAATTTACAAAAGACAGACACCAGATGCCCACCAAGTTGCTGTATCAGTTCCCTCCTCATCAAGATGGGACAGGTTGGGGGTGGGGAGAAAATATGATGGCAAAAAATTGATGGGCAAAGATAAAAGCAGTTTAATAAAAGCAAAAGTTTTTTTTTCCCTTCCTCTTGCCTATGTTATTCCTGAAGTGCTACCACCATCACTGGTTGGCTTGGTCATGGCCAGCAACGGATCTGTCTTGGAGCAGGCTGGTATTTGATCTATTGGACATAGGGGAAGCTCCTAGCAGCTTCTCAGAGAAGCTGCCCCTGTAGCATCCTCCAACACCAAAACTTTGCCATGCAAATCCAACACACCCTGATATTTGTTTTTATTATTATATTGATATTATTATAATATTTATTTTTATTATTAAGTACCTGAGTTTATATAGCCACTTGCTATAATGACACAGCAAGCATTTGGTGCCTAGAAGAGTATTCTAAATGCAACCTAGCATAGCTAAGAAATGGGCCATACACAGGTTTTTCCTGCTTGTAAACAAAGTGTCTATTTTCCAGATATATTTGTCTATTGCCTAGCTTCTTTGGTGGGCCTTATGCAGTCATTGGATTACAGAGCACCCTAATCCTCTACATTCCCCATCTTTCTGTATGAGGCACAATAGGAAAATAAAACTAATCAGTCCTCTGCATTTAAAACTACATACTTTTTAGATCTCAAAGGCCTTAGCACCTAAATTCCATGTTAAAAACAAGAGTCCACCTATTCCCCCTAAGCTGCTCTAAAAATCCCACACCTCTAAACTGAATGTGCGTGTGAGCATGTGTGTTAATTCTAATTAATTTTTTGGCAGCAGATGAAGCAGTTTTAGGCACAGGGTTATAAAATGCAACTCTCTTTCCAAGAGAAGTAAAACAGACAGTCTAATTCACACTTTTGCCCTTTGTAAGTCACACAATCTTCAATCATTTATACGTCTTGCGCTCGTCGCTTCTGTGAAATATAAACAGATGGGTTCTAAATGATTTTTCACAGAAATGGAACTTCCATTTTTAAAGCTGAATACCTGCAATATATCCTTCAGAATGCTGCTCCTGAAAGCTTAAAAGAAAGAGAGTTTGATATATCCCCCACTTCATTTCTGCAACTATATGTTTTTTTCTTATTCAACTCCTCCCTTAAAATCAACTCTTTTATTAGTTCCACAATAGGCTCTCTCCAGTGATATGTAAACAGCCCCTCTTTTCTATAATGTTCTTTTTATTATATAAATATATTGTAAAATACAATATATTATATAATATATAACAATATTTATGCAAAATATTGTATAAGCTGTTCATGTTTTCTTAAGCATTGCCTATATTTGTCACAGAAAGTTAGGAGTTGGAAAGGACCTTGAAAGATCATCTAATCCAACCTCTGTGCCAGAGCAGGATCACCTGGACTAAATCACACAGGAACACATCCAGGTGGGGTTTGAATGTCTCCAGAGAAGGAGACTCCACAACCTCTCTGGGCAGCCTGTTCCACTGCTCTGTCACCCACACAGTAAAAAAGTTCCTCCTTCTATTCACGTGGAACTTCCTGTGCTCCAGCTTGTACCCGTCCTATCGCTGGTCATGGCTGAGAAGAGCCTGGCCCCATCCTCCTGACCCTTGCCCTTTACATATTCATAAAAAATAATAAGGTCACCCCTCAGTCTCCTCCAAGCTAAAGAGGCTCCCTCAGCCTTTCCTCATAAGGAAGGTGTTCCACTCCCTTAATGATCTTGGCAGCCCTGTGCTGGACTCTTTTAAGGACTTCTATGTCCTTCTTGAGCTGAGGGGCCCAGAACCAGACACATATTCCAGGTGCGGTCTCACCAGGGAAGACTGGGGGAGAAGGACCTCTCTTGAGCCTACTAACCACACCCCTCCTAATACACCCAAGGATGCCATTGGCCTTCTTAGCCATGAGGGCACATTGCTGGCTCATGGTCATCCTGCTGTCCACCAGAACCCCTAGGTCTCTCTCACCTATGCTGCTCTCCAACAGGCCAGTCCCCAACCCATACTGGTACCTGGGATTGTTCTTCTCCAGATGCAAGACCCTGCGCTTGTTCTGTTAAATCTCATTAAACTTCTCCTCGCCCAACTCTCCAACCTGTCTGACTCTTGCTGAATGGCAACACAGCCCTCCGGGGTGTCAGCCACCCTTCCCAGTTTTGTGTCGTTAGCAAACTTGCTGACTATGATGCTACCTAATTGTTTAGCAGCACCTGTGATACAACTAATGAGCGTGGAGGATTGGAAGGCAGTAGTAATTACAATATTTAAAACAAATTAAAATACACTAATATTAGGGACTAGAAAGCACATTTTCTGTAGTGCTCCGTGTTGGAACATTACACAGGCTGGTACGATTTTTGTACAGACCATAGGCCTGTATTACCACAGCATAAACAAATAAGTTTAAGGATATTAAAAGGTGTATTTATGACAAATCAATAAAATCAGCTTTATTGCAGAATACTTTCCCACAACTGCCACCAACAGTAGTCTCAAGAAACACTCTTTAATTTGTTCTGTAGGATTTCACTTAACATCAGAACATCTTGATTTCTACACAATTATACCTATAAATTCTTGCTTACCAAAACTTGACTTCATCACCAGTGAACAGGCTAAGACTTTGGTGTTGGCAGTTGCAAGAAAGCTCCCCCATTTGCCAACAGGCTGGGTAATGACAGGGCTGACCAATGTTTCGACATTGCTGTCATTGTAGCAATAGTGACTACTAAGTCAGAAGCACTGGGAGGCAGAAAAATGTTCAAAGAGATGAGTGAAAACATAAAGATGAGTGGGAAGGAGAGAAGAAAGGGCTTTCCTAACCAAAGCTCCACAGTAATCCCTACTGCCGTTCTCTGGCATTTAAAAGGCATAGCAGGGAAGTTAATGAATCCATGACATTTATAGGACCCAACAAAAGGTAAGCTGTGAATAATCAGCACGTGGAAAACAGTGATGAACCAGCACTAAACCTTTGATTAAATATATAACTAGTTCATATAATTTTTCAGAAGGTCATTTCCCTCCCCAATGTACAGTTCATCCATAACATACCAATTATTACTTGTATTAATCTATTAACACATAAGTCATGTTTGGCACTACAGCATCCTTTGTGTGTCAATCCCTCAGAGCCAAACTGGACACCTTTTTATGCTAAGAAATTCCTTTCTCAGCTCCTTTTATCAACAGCTGAGTTAAACTCATTGCCAAACACAGGTCTTGCACACCTCAGTTCTAGTCTCTGCCCTGCACCCTCCAGTTTCTCAGTCCCACATCCTCCCCTTACTTGGACCAATACAAGCACTTCTGTGACCTGTTCAGAACCAGCCTGAGAAGTAACCCAGTTTAAACGAAATCTAGCCAAACTAAATCTGGCTCAACACACAAATACACGCTCACCTGTCAGATCCATGTAGGTCTGGGGCAACATGACAGGGTAACAGGAGACAAGATAAGACACCTTTGGATACTTATGATGGTTTATAGACTTCTGAAAAATAAGGCTTACATGTCTGTACGCCAAAATAATTTGGAAGATATAAAGTGTTACATACCAGTAAGAGTTTAAGATTAGCACAATTACACCAGTGCGGTCCATTCCAGTGACTACAAGATTGTGATTTCCACCTTCCCTCCAACTTCCACAAATCCTCCCTTTGGGAACCAATCTTGCTTGTTATTATAATTGTACAAATATGTTAAGATATTTGAGGCAAATTCCAGTAGTAGCTCCATAATAGGAGTGCATTTTGTATAAGGGCACAGAATCACGAAGCAAGACATAGATAACAGTTACACAACATTAGTGCAGAACCAGTAACAACTCATCAAATTGATACCATCTGCTTCGCCCCAAATGGCATAGAGCTCTCATCTTATACTCTGAATACAGATCCACAAATAATAAATGCAAAACCATAGCCTTGAGGCATCTCATCTACAAACACTCGGGAATAAGACACTTAGCGTAGCATCCTTCTGGAAAATACTTCAAAGGCCTGGGAAAATTTTCCCCTTGAGGTGGGAAACATCCTCCCTTAATGCATTCTGCAGCATGGAACGTCCTAGTATAGTGTGGTGCCAAAATTACAGTGAGAGAAGGGAGAACACATTGTGGAAGAAACAAAATGCATGGCAGAGAGTTATTTCAAGTGCTTGGATGGGATCAACAAAAGCTTCTTTAAGTTCTACAAATTACAGTGTCACATTACTAGACACTCTACTGAGACCCATGGAGGTCCATGTCCAGCTCCTCCAAACCTTTTAAAACACGGAACTCGGAATCAAGGCATCAGCATTTATTTCTTGTATCATCGTTTAGACCCAGCCGGCGGCTAAGGGACAATACAGTCACCTGCTCACCCCTTCTGCCACAGTGGGATGAGAATGAGAATCAGAAGAAAAAGGTAAAACTTAAGGGTTGGGATAAGGATAGTTTATTAGGACAGCAAAAGAATATAATAGCAGCATCAGAAATGCTTACAAAAGAACATAAAACATGATAGACAATATAATTTGCTCACTGTTTGGAAGCATGATGCCCAACCTGTCCCTCAAGCAGCGACTGCTCCTCCTGGCCAGATTGAACACTTACATACAGAACATGGTGTTATATGGTATGGAATATCTCTTTGGCCAGTTTAGGTCAGCTGTCCCATCTGAGTTCCCTCCCAGCTTTTTTGTGAAAATAAACTCTATTTCAGATAAAAAGCAGGACACTTGTTAAAGCAGTAACTGCTGATGACTAGATAAAAATAAGAGTAAATTACTGTAGAAAATGATATCCATAAAATAGTACATCTTCGTCAGTTTGAAAGATCACATTGTTCTACCAGCTGTACAAAGCTGCACATTGGCCAAACAGATAATGGTTACAAAGCACAAGGGGGATATAAGTGTAATAAGGGGCAGAAAATCATGCCTGGCACTGAGGAGTAAAGTGAGAGAAACGGCCCTGCAAGCACTGAGGAAAGAGGAAAAGGAGGGGGAGGAAGTTCCTCTAGTGTCAGAACAGAGATTTCCCCCACAGCCCGTGGAAGAGATCATAGCAAAGTAGGTGGCTGTGCCCTAAAGGAACTACAGCAGGTACAGAGCCCGTGCAGGAGCAGGTTTGTCCTGAAGGACTGCAGCCCATGGGAAGGACCCACACTGGAGCAAAGGGAAAGCATGAGCAGAAAGTAACAACAGACCTTATGTACTGACTACAGAGGTGGGAAGGTAGAGGAGTTGGCAACAGTAAGGTTGAGACTGAAAAGGGAGGTAAAGGGGTGGTGTTATTGTAATGTTTTATCTCTCATTACCTAAATTTGTTTCAATTGGTGTAAATTAAATTAATTTTCCCCAAATTGAGTTTGGTTTGCCCATGCTGGTAATTGGTAAGTAATTTCCCTGTCTTTGTCTCCACCCATGAACTTTTCCATCCTATTTGTCTCCCGCTGTCCTGGAGGGGATTCAGGAGGGGAACTAGAACTAGATGATCTTTGAGGTCACTTCCACCCAAACTGTTCTATGCTAATTGAGAAAGGAGCTGGATGGGCATCTGGCCCTTTGGCCAAGGTTAATCCACCACAGCGTTTTTTAAAGATATATCTAAATAACCAAATGACAACATATGAAACAATTGCTGTAGACATTCTTTGATAACAAAACACAGATTATGAACTTCTACAGAATGAATTAATGAACAACTTCTACAGGACACATTCCATTAAGCCACTATCTCTGCAGTTATATTACAAGGAAAGAATTTACTGAAACACAGGAGTGATCACAGGGCAGTAGCTTGTGATACTGGATCAATAGTTTGCAACCTATGGTAGGAGAGATTTTCTGAACCTAACAGAATAACTGCAAAGGGAACACAATCTGCTGGATCAATAATCCACAATTCAAAATCATTTAATAACATTTTTAGTTAATAATCCATATTTTTAAATGTTCTTAAAGCCACTGTAATATGATCTGCTCTCCAGTGGGATTTTTTCCTTTCCAGCTTGCTTCAAGATTTACAAAATATTTGACTGAACTCTAGTGGAAAAAATAGAAGAGACTTGGTACAAACTTATATAGGAATATGATTTAGCTTTTATTTAAGAGTACTTAAACAAGGTGGCATATTGCTTTTCTTTCAGAGAGGTAAGAGGTCATCATAAGGAGAAAATGAAGAGGAACATGGGAGAGAATTTACCATTTCACAAAGCCACTGTGGGTTCATCTCGCTGCATACCACTCAATAGCTTCATATTTAGTCACAAAAACATTAAAGGCAAAACCCACATATTGCTATCATTTATGTTTTTATTAAAGCTAACAGAATGAGGAATAAATCCATTTTACATTGTTGGCATATTGGTGTTAAGGGCTCCGAATCCGTTTTAGAACAACTGAAGAAATACAAGAAACTGCTTTACAACTACAAAGGAATGGTTGTCACACCTCAAAATATTGCTAATTTGACATCTCCTAGCAGTATATTAATATGTCTAGTACCCTGTTGTGTATATCTTCCCTCACAGCCAGAGAGGTCAGTCAAATATTTGTTTAACACTGGCACTCCTATGTCATCTCATTGATCTTCCATTAACACTTTTCCTGCATATGCCAATACAACCAACCATCTGAAGAGTTACTACAGGTGCCATTTTCCTCCAAATATATTTTGATAATCGTATTTTCTTTCACTTCCTAATCACTCAAGCAACTGAAGTTTGGCCCCTGTAAACCAGAATCACCTCAAAGACTATTCCCTTAGAAAGGAAAAATAGTGACCAGACACATATGCAGGCACATGTAACTAATATGTTTGGGAAAGAGTAAAAACATTGTTTGTAGGTTTTATGGGTGTTCATTAAAAGACATACACATATAATATCAATATCAAACAGTCTTTGAAACTAAAACTTCATTCTTTTCAGTTTCTTTCATTATCTTAAAATTCTCCTTACACTGACAAATAAGCAGTTTCTTAATGCTGTCTGAAGGTGTTACCAATAAATGCAGTCAGAACTCAACCAAAAAATGCAAAAATTAGAACACAAAAACTCTCAGCACTAACACATGCACCCCTTTCCAAAAAGAGTGTCAATATTTCAACATGCAGAACATTCTAATACTTAAGAATTCTTATTTGTATCTTTAATAATCCAATAATTGACTGCAAGGATTAATGGCATCTGTTTAAGTGGCTTTCTGGTGTGTCACACCTCAGTTAAGAGGATAACAGTGAAATAATACCAGTCTGAAGAACCTGCTTATCTCACAAATTGTGAAGTTGAGATTCAAGATGGTCAATGAGGCTTACGGCGCAAACAAGTTTCCAGTACAAACAAACCAGGAAGTCACACAAAGAGCTGAATGTCAGAACCCAAAAGGCATAACAGATATGATTTTTAAACCCATCTGTTCTACCTTTCATGCTGTGCTGCACATTAATATTGCATTTATTCTTATTTTGTAAGCAGCTGGATGATGATTAAGTCCCTGTACTTCAGTTCCCTATTAATAAAATTGAGCACAACTAGAAAGCACAAGTACAAGGTACCCTTAGTGGATGGCAAAATTAAAAAAGATGTTAGTAAAATAACCTTATGCAAATGCCCCACTCAACAGGACCTGTGAAAATGAAATCATGAGAATGAATATACTGTATTCACTCCTACGATTATATTATTATTATTTTTCTGAATGAACAGTTTTGACAAAATTATAGCTTTATATTGTGCCATGTGTAACTTCAGAACTTGCTTTTTGTCCTTGTATTTTAGTAGAGAGTTATAAGGATAAAAGTTGAAGACTCGCTACACTTTGAAATTGAAATCTATCATTTTGATCTCCCCCAAAACCAAGAAACACAAACCTTAGATATACTTTGTCAAATTTCTTTTTACCATATGGGACTGCTTAAGTAATGGAATATGGCAAAAATACAATAAATTTTTTAAACCTTCTATAACGAATACCTGACAATTCATTCAGCAACTATAAAGCCTTCTGTGCCTCTGCACTACAACTGAAAATTTTGATTTCCCAAAAATAAAACCTTGAAATAACTTTGCAAGGATTCCATTCATGAGATTACTCACTTGATGAATGTTCAATGATACACAGAACTTTGTTTCCAGTGTCAAATACCTTCACAAGTAATGCTTTTGGCAAATGTAATGCCAAAAGTGATAAGTGGAAATGTCACTCTATATTTTGCCAAATGACATAGACTTCCATAGTTTTGTATTGTGACATGACAATCATTCCAGTTACCACAACTGAAATCAGAGGTGCTGTACCTCAGAAATATAAGAGTCAGATTTATGGGACTCTAAACCAAAAGGCTTAGTATACTTTTAAAAACAAACTCACACAAAGACAACACCCACACACTCCATCAAAACAAATGATTAAAAATGCAGCTCGAACAGTGATCTTTTGATCCATTGTTTGTTTGGTAACTTCATTTGCTTAAGTAAACTTTCTTTGGAAAAGCACAAGTCTTTGTTGCAGGTCAGCCATCCCTGAGTTTCCTTCCGTGAAGTCTTTCGACACCAGCCTCAATTAATGTTTCACACCTTCCCGTGGACTGGGTAAGTATTAGTATGTGGGTTAAAAAAAAGCTTGTATGTCCACAGTAACACAAAATGAAACTTTGAAATATCCCATGCTGCAAAAAAAAAGTTACTAAATAATTCAAGATGAGCCTAGTGTCATTGAGATGAAAAGAAAAGCTCATTGACTTAAGAGTTTCAGTCAGGTCTAGAAGAGTGATCCAGAACATCGATTTCTTCCCTAATGCCCCAAAGTGAAAAGAACGATAATAGCAGCACATTGCTTGTAACAAAGCATTCTGTATCACCAGAGAAACAAGCAAAAACTAGAACTAAAAGCACTGTGGGAAGAAGGTCTTTAAGTATAATACTAATTTTACCTGTTTATATTATCAAGCCAAATAACAAATTCCACCTCAGGTTAACTTAAAATTTTCTGATAAATTCTTCATACCTGAAATGACTCTTTCTGTTAAAGGAACACTGAATTACAGCCATTCCATTGTTTCACTCCAATGTCTTCTACTTATCATCATAACTTCAACCCATTTCTAGCCGAAACGTGTACAGAGTCCAGTATTACAGACGACAACTCTTCCCATAATCTCCAATAAAATTAAATTAGAGCTACTGATGACAGAATAGTAGTATATAGCCTTCCTAATAGGTTATTGTACAGATTTGTACTGGGGAAAAAAGAAAAAAAAACCAACACTGCTAAGAACAAAATATAAATGGAAATCTTTCTTTCTTAGCACCAGAATGAAAACAGAACAGAGATTTAAAAGAACAGCCTGTACTGATAGTGAAGGACATTATTCCCAGGACACTGCTATCACAAATAAGGCTGAGGAATGTGATGTTTATGTTGAGACAAAAAGATCTGTCCAAAGACCAGTCTGTTATTGTCAATCAAGAGTAACTGGCATCCCTTGTCTTGTGTGTCATGCACAAGTGGTCATGATCCGACTATGTAGACACAAATATCTTGGTTCATTTGAGCACATAGCTTTGAGGTATGAGTGCATACACCTTGCTTAAACATTTAGTAAACAAACATCACCTTCCCCTTCCAGAAGATCTTGCACAGAGGTTAACTATGCTTTTTTTCCTACATTTATTTTAATATGTACTTTACAAGTACATTTGAAGACATGTGCAAGTAAATGGATCTCCACAGCAGCCTAATAGTAAATCACTTTGGTAATTAAACAAATAGATAGAACAGATTAAATACCTGTTTTGTTTTAGCTGGTTTAGAGTCTAACCAATCACTAACTGAGAATAGAATAACTGAGAGCCTTAATTCAGGCTAATAGAGCACTGATGGTTTTCATACTCAAATCTCAAGAAGTTGGCTCACCTTTAAGTACTTTATCTTCTACCAGCAAAGAGTTCTTCTCCTGTTAGACAGCTGTCTCGGAAAACAGTCAACTCAAGCAGATGTGTTAACCTATACAGGTTCAAACATGCTGGAGAGATCTTAAAAGCACTGGCACATTTCTTTCTTTTGAATACCTTACTTATTACAAATTCATTAGATCTATATGTAACAAAGTAATAGGAGGTATATAGCAAAGTAGAGTTTGCTACAAAGCCCTAAACTGTAACTATGGGAGTTTGAATTTTTACTTAGGCCAAATGAAAGTTTAAAATGTTTACATGATTTTTGTATTTCAGACTCATGTTCTTTGTGACTGTGTGACAGCATATTAAAGGGGACCTGCCTACAGTAAATAAAACTATATGAATGGTTAAAGACAACTTCTCCCACGTCAATGCCTCCAAGTAGAACCAAGAGTAGAAAACAGTTAACTATATATATCTCTATATCAAAGTTAACTCTATATATTGGCAAAACTTCCAAGCCCTGAACTACCATAAGACCAGACCTCTAGTTCTTATAGATGTGATTTATTCAAACCCTGAAGCATATTAGTAATGTTAGGAGAAGGCACAAACCTCATAAAAGTTGATCAACAAGCAACTGACACAGAGAAGTAACAGTAAAGCCATGAAAGAAATTTAGAGAATAGGCTTCAAACTATTCCTTAGAGTGAAGTTCTTCTTCTCAGCATGTTACTGATTTTCACTATTTCTGGATAAAAAAGTCCATTGTATCTAGCAAGCACATCACAGGCTGGTCAGCTTGAACTAGGAGTCCCACAGGAACATATGGAAAAGCTTCAGCATCCAAAAGAAAGTCACCTGTTGCTAACCAGCAAATTCACTGTGTTGCAGCAGACTCCTCAGCCTTCCTGAAGACACCAGAGACACAACAAGCATACTGTATTCTTTAGAATAGTTATGTTACCTTTTGTCGTTTTTGGCCTGATTTATTAATTTATAGAAAATACCCTGGCAGCATCTGTTGCATTTTTTGGGGGTAGAATCTACCAAGTACAAGTGCATGTGACAGCTGAAGTGGAAACGGTTGTCTCCAATGAGTATGTATGCCTTAATGGCCTAAAACTTGTATTTTTAACTTGATGAAGACTAATGCACTTGGAAGTGTAATTTGGATTTTAAATATACCAAATAATCATATAAAATATTTTTTAGTGTTTGAAATGACCCTACATTTTGGACAAAGAAACAAATTAGACCCTCCTCAACTAGAAGCAATTTGGAAAGCCAAACAAATACCTCCTCTGTGGGACACATCCCTTCTCCCAAACCATGAACATATTCCTTAACAGGGCAGGCAGACAACATTCTGCTAGGTAACAAGCACTGTAAGAGTGACTACTTAATGAAGTAATCAAACTCTAGAGATATATTATATGTATGGGGTTTGTTCTGTTGTGATTTACTCCATGCATTTTATTTTACACTTATTCTTTACTATTTAGTTTACAGGATGATATAGGAGCATGAAACTGTGAGATTCTTGCAGACAGCTTTCCTCGGTTCCTGACTTCAGTCATCTCTGGATACGTAACAGACAACTCTGAGCCATCAGGCAAAAGCCTTTTAGAAATTACCTGGGTCACTTTCCCCAGAAGAGCTGTATACAGTTCATAAAGGTGTACATTAACTACATTCACATTATAACTCAAAAAAGCAGTTAATATTTAGTGTCTGTGTGATGCTGGGAAAAGTTAATACCTTCATCTTACAGATTGGTTACTGAAGTACTGAAAGGCTACAGAAGCCTTACCCAAGGTTAGGGGGAGAGCTGACACAGTAGAGAACTGAAATTACGCCCATTTGTAAGCTAGTACCTAACAAAGCTCTGACAAGACAGACCTTTGTGAAAACACAGAGAAAATCTGTAAATATGTAAATCTAGAAAAATAGTTGATTCATACCGATCTTTTCAAGGTACATTCCTGCACTGGATATCAGAATAAAGAAAAATCAATAACCCATGTTTGTTTGCATGTTTCTGATTAAAATAAATGAGGCATTCATCTTCTGACTAAGTCTCTCTAGAAAATAGCTCTGATCAACTTTTAAACATTATAACCATTATTTTCAAAGAAACCACAAAGAAGAGGTACAAAAAAATCTGCAGAGCAAACGTACAGAGACACATTGTTGTATTAAGATTGTTGTGCTATTTGCTACCCTTGTTAAAATGTTAATGAGTAGCTTGCCATAGGCTTGCTGAATTGCAGTTTATTTCTGAACAGGTCAGCATTTTATAGTCACTACCCCTCTGACCCTGTTTTAGAGTACTTGGTTCAATGGTCAAAATTCTTTTAAATGAATACTGCTTCTTTCAAGTGAAATACTATAATGGAGCATGCTGCACAAGGACATATTTAATTGGAAACAAACCTTTTTAGACTGCAGATTAAAGTTAAGATGCTGAAGATTAATTTATGCACATTTTCACGCAGAAAGATACCAGAAGTAGTCATCCCAAATGCCCAATTAGTTTTGAGATTTCAACAATCAACCTTTTGGTAGAATTCCCTCTATGACAGTGGCTGAGATTGCATCTTATTTTGCAACCAATTGTTACTAGACATATATTCTAGCGTCCCTACTCCTATAGCACTTAAGAACAGTATGTTCCAGATGTGGCCTTGAATGTTATTGAGGTACGCAGTAAGAGGTGCATCCGAATAACGAAATTATGATAATACAATCTGATTATAGTGGGGAAAAATAAGAGTAATACTGAAATTTAATTACCTGAGCAGCTCTAACTGGGAGATACTTTGACATGGTAGCATATGCTCCTAAATCACAACATTAAAAAAAAGTGTGGTAAACTGACAAAGACTTCTTATTTTCTTTGCATATTATTCCTTTTTCTTAAAAGTTATTGGTTTCTGTTCCACTCCCCTTAGATCTGTACATCTGCTCAGTCTGAGAACACATTGAAGGAACCAAAAGTATCTTTCAAGAGAGAAAGAATTCTAAAATGCACTGTGTATATACTAATAACACACACTTTTTTGTTTAATTACGCACATAAGACAGGAAAAAAAAATAGTTTCCATGAATCCCATTCAAACAAATCTACAGCTGTTCTTGACTTCTTCTGTATAAAGAAAACTCAAAAATCATAAAATGACTTCCATCACCCACAAAATCTTTTAAGCTACCTCTTTCATACACATGTATGTATATATACACATATGTACAGGTTTACATATAAAAAGAGAATGTTAACTTATTTTTTTCTTCTGTTCCATATTTCAATACTCTAAATTTTCTTTTGTTCTCGATGCAAATGGTCATTGGTTCATTTTCTCTCACCCAGGACAGTTATGTCACATCACTTGACTAATATGCATGCATTTGCCACTAAAAGACATTTTAACTGAGAGCTGTCACATCCGTCATCTCCACTCGGGCTGGTTAAAATTTTTATCTGCCTTCTTGAATTAATTTCAGCTTGCCTGAGCCCAGCAGGGGACTTTAGAGTGGTTTAGTTAAATTCTTCATTTTGAAAAAGCATTTACAGTCCTTCTATTTAGATTTTTCTCTTGCATCTAATTTTTGTTTCACATTACTGAAACAATGAGGTAATTATACATCCAGTGAAGGGGGGAGGGAAAAAAAAAGCAGACAGATGAGAGAGAGAAAAGGAATTATCCAATTTTGACATTTTCCTGGGAAAGCATTTTCCCCTTGCTCTCCTTTTTATGTGGTCCCCTGTTATTTCACAAATTATCTATGACCATAGTTAGATGTGATTAAGCTAAAAAGAAAACACACAGAATGTAAAGAAAAAAAATGAGGAAAAAAGAGTACTAATTTACAGTCAAAACAACAAGAGAAGTGAAGAGATAAACTAGAAATGAAAGATTGTCACCAAAATATTTTACACAGGTCATGTTTGTGACAAAGCTGAATGTAACCAAGCCAATAATCTATCATTTTCAAGGCACTCCTTCAACAGTTTGGTTTTTATGCAGCAAACACATGTATTGGTAGGTGAGGAAGTTCAGGCTATGAATTGCACGGGAGGGATGTTAGAGGTTGCATAATGGTATTAAAGGACCTAAAGCTATCAAAAGATATGTAAATCAACAATGACCTGTGGGAATCTATACACCATGACCAGTACTGGATTCTTGATATATACAATGTCTTACACTGGGATTTATTAATACGTATCTGTATATTCTAACATGTTAATAAATGCTATAATGCTCACAGGAAAAGCAATCCACAGAGACACTACAGCTAATCTTTAATAAATGTTACTATCTACACAACAAATGTTTGAAAGATCTGTAAAATTCACAGGGCTTCTGAACACTTCACTTGCATGCTTGGTTACTTTATGATCTTACGTTCTTGAGATAACAAGCCCACAGATACACTGTAGCTGAACAGGCAAAATCCATCTAAAAATGCAGATGTGACTGTTTAAAGAAGCTTTCAAAATCAAGTTGATGATACACAAAATTTCAATGTCAAAGGGAGAAAATGAGTTTAATATAATTTCCAAAAGTTCACAAAAAGCTCACAAACATACAGAAGAATAAAAAAAAATAGTGAGGCCCTATAGAAGAGCTTAGCTTCTATAAAAAGCACATTTAAATAATAATAACAGCCATTACTTGAAGACAAAAATAGATTGTGCTCCTTTTGCAATTTTCTATTTCCATTAAATTGAATCTTTTTACACATACATCAAAGCAATCATGAGGAAAAAAAACCCGAACAACCCGGACCTAAAAATGCCAGACCATACATAGAATCTAGTCTTAATGAATTTTATATACCACTGGAGTTGCATTTGCTCCCTAGCAAGATGCATCAGACTTTATATCTCCTTGTATCTAAGCAGCACTTCCTGACAGCTAGACAAATGGCTGAATATTAGCTATAAGTAAAACTTTAAAGAATAAGCTTACTTGCATTTTATGATAAGTAAGACAGAGAAAAGAATTTATACATATATATTGGTTAAGTGTGCTTGAAGTATCCTGGCTAGGAAAAAAAAAATAAAAATCTTTGTCTAAATGAGAGAATTTGGGTTTAAGAGAGAAACCCAAACACAAACAGGTGGAAGAATGTTTGTTTTAAAACACACCCATAAAGGATTACACTTTACCTTCAAAACCTGAAGTCTGATTTTGTCTTAGAATCTAACTTCAATATCCATTGAGTCTGCACACCTATAGCAGAGGATCAGATAGAACAGGGGTACAAGACTTTCTTCTCCAGTTCTGAAGCTTATTGAACTTAAACTGTTCAGACTAGTGGAGACTCACGGACAGCTTCACAGATAGAGCTATCTGCAACAGCACCATTGGTGCAGCAATGGTCAGGGTGCCACAGAGGATAAACACGACCCTTTTTGGTATATTGCATAAGCTCATAAAAGTTCTAAAGATGTGAGAAGTGGAAGTTTTAAACCTGTCAGGATTTAAATACTTTATGAACTCCCAAAGGGAAATAACTGGTTTGTATGTAGTGGTTCCTGTAGGCAGGGGTCACAATACAGATAAATTCCCATTATTACCATTTAATTCAAAGGGAATTCTAAACCAAGGCCTTTGAGTTTAGCTACTCCTTAAGCATATAGTCAATCTGATCAAAATATCTGTTAAAAAATAACCTAATGAAAGACAACTGTATCAAAACAAATGGTTTATATGAGGAACAAAAAAAAAAAACCCAAATACTGATTAAAAAAATAAATCTAAAAGTGTTTGCTCAAGGAAGAAAGCAAATAAAAAACTCTAAATATTTCTAAGGATAAATATTTTAAGCTTTAAAACTTACCAGTCTAACCATCTGGCAACTTTACAGCTATTATTATAAATTCTTATTTAAATGGCAGTAAAATCTGCTGCTGACATGAAATTAGTCATGCAAAGGCCTGCAGATGTACTACCTTCTGCCCAGGCACTGAAACTCTGTATGAAGCATTTCGAAGTGTTCATTTGCTCAGAATATGTGGGGTACGGATACACCACCACCAAGACTTCCTTGGGCAACACAAATATGAGGTGGAGTCTTCCATGAATTTGTTATGCATATTCAACTACAAATGCTACCCTATTTACAACAGGACTGGCCACTTTTTTTTTTCTATTGTAGCTGAAAGTGCAAAATAGACCATAGGAATGCATCCTGTTCTTTCTTTTTATGTCCCATATTGTCACATAACAGCTGCATGAGACCTAAGACCAGAGGTGAAACACATGGGAAGAAGATTATTAGAAGCACTGGCTCAACTAGAAAACCAGCACTTTCTCACTAGGAAAAGGTACAGCAACTTCTCTGACACAATAATGAATTATATAAAATAAATCCACTTTAATATGCTGAAGTACTTCCTGAAATTACATTTTATAGCATGAAAACTTTACCTTATGGAAAGGTTTTATAGGAATACTTGAAGTAATAATATGAATTTATTAACAGGCGTTCATTTTGGAAAGGAAATTTAAGGCCTTTCTCCATAAAATAAGTAAACATTCCTATTTCATATGAACATAAGAGTTTATCATCTTAAATTCGTATTGCTTCTCATCAAGATATAAAGAAAGCACTAAAAAAAGAGAGGGGAAAAGAAAAGAGTGATCAGTATAATGCTTGCAATTACAGTTGGTAGAAAATTCCATTAACAAGGCAACTAAGATTTATAGTAGCTCTAAGTTCAAGGCATTTGACAACTTTCAATTTCAATAATTCTTCTGAAGTTTTGTGCATCCACAGGTCCTTTGAGTAAGAGCCACATTGCAAAAACATCCTTGGATCCCAAAAGCCACTTTGAAAGGCAACAATCACACAGGGACTATGTTCTAAAAGCTATTCAGATGTTCATCTCCCTCTGAAGGACTACACATAAAAGACTTAAGCTTTAGTAATTTTAAGTCCAGGTGGCATTAATAAAGCCTATACATGCCTAGGAAATGCATGATCTGAGAACCAAAATTATTCAGGCATTTTCTGAATTATGGCAAAGATTACTTGACATATCCACTGTACAAGGCTATACATTAGCTAATATAGCTGCTAATGCCTAGTTATTCAAGAGCCTTATTCCACAGCACTTAGTTCCATAAATTTAGAACAGAGATTATGTTCCTATCACTTACAGAGAATCACTCCTACCTCAATAAAGCTACGTCATGAGCAGCAGCCAGATTAAACCTTATCTTATGTATAGTATTTTGATGCAAAGTGTGATTTTTAAAGCACTGCCCAAAGCAAGGAGGGAAGAAATGTGTGGAAGAAACATCAAAGGCTGGACCTGAGAGAAAGTATTTCATTTCTAGGCTTAGGGGAGCAGAGTCCATTCTGTCTGAGCAGGTAAGAATGAGAAAGCCCAAACATGGCCCTACCCACACCTCCGCTAAGTTGACTTGAACAAGGTTTTCCTGTACTGTTCTCAAAACACCGAAAACACAAGAAATACACAGTAGCATATGGAATCTATTTTTTTGTGCCTGTGCTCCCACATACTCACATAGGAGTTTCTGCATAAGAAATATCTAACAAAAAATTAAAAAATTAAAATGGCTAAATGTGACTCCTTCTCAGAGCAGTGGAAAAAAAATAATCAAAAGGACCTGTAAAGGTATGCCAGGGAGGCACAGCAGACTGGATACATTAGGTTTGTTAGCAGGTAACAGACTAGATTCTGTCATCCTTACTCATGCTGAATAGCATTATTATCAGCTCTTATAATAAAGTACTGATTCTCCCATCATCCACAAATCAGGCAATCTTTTCTCCTCAGAAATCAAAGCTGATAATTAAAGTAAGTAGAAAAATCAGATACCTTTCATCAGAGAGCTTATTTACCAACATGCCACGTTTGATTGTCCACATCTATTAAAAATCCCAGTTTTATAGTACACTGGTGGACTCAACAATGTTTCCTTTGCCTCTACAGCATCATCATGCCTCAGCTCCTCCAAGCAGCCTAATGAAAAGCGCCTGACTTAGACTTCCCTCCCTCCCCCTTCCTTCTTCGTCAGCTATTTGGATTCAAACACACACAGCTCATGCATAAGCAAACAGGTGCAAGGGACAGGGTCTGCCAAACCCCAAGCAAGCACGAGGTACACATGTAGCTTGCTGATTGTGGCATGCTACTGATAGAAGGCGACAAGGCCAGACAATAGGTAGGGTCAGTAGGTGGCTCTTTGATTTTCCTGGCTCTCTACAGAGCAGCAGCATGGGAGTTTGCCTATGGGGGACAAACACTGCCTTTCCGCGCAGAACATTAAAGCACCGGGGCTAGGAAACCAACCAGCGCCGGATGCTGTATCTTATCAGGGAAATTGCTAATGCAAATAAGGACATATTCCCTCACAAGCCTTGTTGCCTGCTTGTGAAGAGATGATACACTCCAAAAACTTTGTAATAAAATAATTAGCTCTGTATATATTAATGAGTTTTCCATATAAAATGAGATTCTCCAGTAACAAAGCACATATAAATGGCCTTTTTCCATCAGAATGATTTCAATGTACCTTATCACCACATGCTGATATGCTTTTTAAAATTCCAAGCCATCAAATTCTGACTGATTCAGGGACATTGTGCTGGCACAGTAGAAAAACAGCAGAAACTCCTCCCCTTATCAACCTTTCTCTAAAACATTTCAACTATATTAACCAAAATATGACCTTCCACTTTGAAAACTTTTCAGCCAAATTTCAGTTATCAAATTAAAGCAAATAATATTTCTTTTTGTGTCTGCTATTACATATCTTCATTAAACAGACTGTCGAGATTTAAATGATAACTATGCACTATAGCCTCTCTAAATTTCTTATCACAACCCATTTTCTAAATGCTTCAAAACAGATTAAAGTAAAACAAAACACTCAGAGAGGTAACAACAGCTCATTTTTGTTCTCATGCTCCAATAAGGTAAAGCATTAATAAATAATTGCAACCTTCTTTCACAAATACCACTAGTATCAGGGGATCTGATTTAAGCAGGTTTGTCGTAAGATTAAGCATCAAACCACAAAAACAGGTTTTATTTCCCATATGACTAAACTTATAAACATAGCTAAAACTACAAACCCTTATTTACATCTCCAGTAACCTCTATGATACTCACAGTTACCTGGAATCTTCTTTACAACAGCAACTTCTTTCTCCCTTCAGCTCCATTTTACTTCAAAAGCTAAAGCTCATCTCCCTTTGAATTCTACACTGTGTGGTTTGGAGGTTGAATAAGTGATGGCTTACAAAGATTTAGAAGCAGGTTATCCATAGCTAGCTTCACTGCAGTGACAAATACTTTTACCTTTAGTTTGGTCTTCAGATTTCATACAGCAGAGCAAGCATTGCTCATAAGGTAAAAACTTCAAACTCTGAAAGTTTTCCATGACAACACAAAACTGGTACTAAGAACAATAGTAAAAACAACAAAAGCACTTAAGCTGTGTACTTCTAAAACCTGTGAGAAAAAAAAAAATCAATATAGAAATTGATATACAGGTTTCTGTTCCTTTCTTGCACTACCTTTCATTGCCAAGTTTTCTCCACGAATATTATCTAGAAATATTAATGCAGATATAAAAAGACGTCTAAAATTTACCCCAAATTTCATCCAGAACTAAAATGTGTCTTTCAATACAGGAAGCAACTGGTTATTCTTCCGGATAATTACCGAGTTAACCAAGCTATTACATCTTTATTGAACTTTTGTCAACCAAAAGTTGTAAATTTCCAAGTTTTCAAATCTAGTGCATTCCTACACTAAATATGCATGTGGAATAAGCTCTGTAACTCAACTTCATTGTTGTTTTATTTCAAATAGGGAAAAAACCCCAACACATATATGAGTTGTCAAGCTGGCTAATTTTAGTTTCAATTTGTAAGCTATTTAATCAGACACTAGATGAAGCTGATCACTTGTTTAAAAAGTAGTTTAATTAGAGCAGAAAGCCACTAGAAACAACAACCAGAAGCAGGCTATTACAAAGCCACTGAGTGAGGATAACAAATACGTGACTCCTCTAGCACACGAATGGACAGTATCATTCAGATGTGTACTGCTCAGCTGGATCTCCTCAGTGTCTTCTGAAACTTTACTAGCTCTATGAATTTTGTAGCAGGCGTAATCAGTAAACAGTGAATTTGGAGTGCAGGGAAAATATGGTTCCACTGGTGCTACTCATGGGATTTTACCCAAGGATACATTAGAAATGAGCAATCATTTAGCAAGCTTGCTTGGCCTGCCTCTAATTTATCATGGCTTACATCTCATGCCTGCCAGCAGACCTGAATTCATATGTTATTGTCCCAAACCTGTCACTTTCTGGACTCCTTTTTAATCTTCTTCCTAGAATTACATTCAGAAAGGTCACTGCTATCCAATTAGAACCTTATCAAAGATGCACATGCAGGCTGGATTCACGCTTATCGAGAACGGGTCATAAATCCAGAAACTGCACATCGCAAAGTACCATTACCATAATGAATAACTCACATGGAAAAAAGTGTCAAAAGATACCTGTGCATTGCCAGGCAAGTGTTTGACTGTATTTATCCATATACTAGAGGAGGTGAATGACTGAAAAGGCCATGTACAATTATAGGAATGATGGAAATCAAAAGATCATCAAATCTAGGAACACTTTGCATTTTATACTAAACCTGGTATCTTATACATTTCTGCAAACGTACACTTCCCTTCTCTTTCTAAGTCTCAAAATATCTGGTTTCAAGATGATTTGTGAGGTTTGCTATCATTAACATACCAACATCTAGAGCCTTTTCTTCTCTTTCAATGTCTTTGAAACTTATTAAGAATGACACATGTAGTCTTTCATCAATTAATTTAATCTAGGACTGAACTTGAAAGAGGAATTTGCTTTCAGCCTTTTGATTCGGGTACATCAATCCATATATACAACCCATACAAATATCCATACGTTTCTAATACTGATCTTTGTAAAAAAAGATTTTCCATATGTCACTGATAACTTTAAAAATACTACATATATAATCCAACTGAAAGAGTAATGATTTAGTAAATTGTCCTGGTTTTGGTCAGGATGGAGTTAACTTCATTTGTAGCAGCGGATGGAATGCCGTGTTTGGGAGTTAAAATGGGAGCAGTGCTGATAACACCCTGATGTTGTTAATTGCTGTCAGACAGTCAAGGACTTTCTCAGCTCTTCATGAGAAAGGAGGGGCAAAGCCAGGACAGGTGACCCAACTGACCAAAAAGAGTATTCCACGCCAATTACATCCTGCCCAGGATATCGGGGGCTGACGGGAGGAAGGCCGGGGGCGGCTCCGGGACGCGCGGTTCTTGGGGGACGGTCGGGTTCTGGGACGGCTCTGGGTGGCACGGCCTGAGTTGTGTGGTTTGGTGAGAAACTGCATTGTGTATCAACAGCTTCATATATTTTTGCTCTAAAGTCCTGTCAGCATTGTTATATCGTATCTTTCGGTTATCTTAGTAAACTATCCTTATCCCAACCCATGGGCCTTTTACTTTCTTGGTTTTGGGGTTATTTCCCCCTTCCTTTTCCCTTTCCTTGCCTCTCACCCCCCCCTTCCCTCTTCCCCTGCTCTTTTCCTTTAAGGAGCAGGCAGCTGCGTGGATCTCGGCTCTCAGCCGGGGTAGAACCACAACATAAATACAGCCTAGGAACATTAAGAGTGAAAGGCATTAAATAAAGATCATATGTTTATATTGCCTGTACTTCCAAGTTGTAATTCAGTTCTCTACTTTGACAAAGTGCATTTCCAGAGTTGGCTATTCCAGATTTAGAAAGCAACGCTTCTTTGTTACTAAATTCTCCTCTTATTAAATCACAGAATCATTAAGGTTGGAAAAGACCTCCAAGATCATCTAGCCCAATTGTCCTCCTACCACCTATATTACTAATTAAACTGTGTCCCTAAGTACCTCATCCAAGCTTTCCTTGAACACCCCGAGGGACGGTGCCTCCACCACCTCCTCGGGATGCCCGTTCCAATGCCCAACCACTCTTTCCGAGAAGAAATTTCTCCTAATCTCTATACCTGAACCTCCCCAGTGCAACTTGCAGACCTTTCCTCTTGTCCTATCACTTGTTACCTGCGAGAAGAGGCTGACCCCCAGCTCACCACAAGCTCCTTTCAGGTAGTTGTAGAGAGCTCCCCTAAGCCTCCTCTTCTCCAGGCTAAACAGTCTCAGTTCCCTCTGCCACTCCTCAGAAGACTCGTGTTCCAGACCCTTTACTAGCTTTATTGCCTTTCTCTGGACATGCTCCATGGCCTTGATGTCGTTCTTGTAGTGAGGGGCCCAAAACTGAATACAGTATTCAAGGTGCAGCGTCCCCAGAGCTGAGTACAGGGGGATGATCAACTCCCTGGTACCGCTGACTACACTACTCCTGATGCAAGCAGGTCTTTTTGCACAATGGAGCATCGCATAACAGAGATCTGAATATATTCTTTCATGTGGATTTATTGCTAGCTCAAGTTGGATTTCAGTACCTTGTAAAGAAAAACAAACATGGTATTTAACTACCGAACAGCACACTTCTACATGAAACCCTAGCCTCTTACTTTTCTAATAGTAAATGCTTCATGTTTTGAGGTCTGATATTACTATATTTAAGCAGCAACACCAAAATGGCACTTTTCACTTAAAAAGAAAAGTAAGAAGCAGATGACTATTTTTAGTTATTTTTTTCCCCCTATGTTTTCCACATTTATTTTTTTTAATCAAAACTAGCTTCTGAATTAGGTATTTTATCAAACAACATTCAAGCAGAGACATCTACAAGGACTTGCTTTAACTGAGGTGTTTCCACTCTTCTAGAATGCAAAAAATACACATTTAATAGCCTGGATATTACTGTGCATTCCTGTAACAAACTGAGAAGTATTTAAGAAAATAATAGATATATAGCAGATAAAGGCAATGTATTTAAACCACTTCCCCCCCTTTCCCAAACATTTTTTGTTCGTTTGGACTTTCATCTTGTCATGAGGAGTAAAGAAGTACTCTGGGGTTTTATTTTTTTAAAACATTGACAAGCACAGCAACTGTGGCTTTATTCACTCATATAAGAGGCTGTCAGAATCTGCCTTAGTTGGAAAGTAATTGACCTTTGTTCATAATTATGAAAAAACCACAACAGGAACAGCAATTTGAGAAAGGCTGCTGCTATCAGACTTTATGCTGAAGTAAGAAGACTGCAAAGTGAGAGCAAGAGGAATGCCTAAGAAAGGTTTGAATACAAGATACAGATTTCTGCATTTGCATTATATTAGGGAATTGCTTTGCAGTAAAAAATTAAACTGAAATATGAGTAAAACCTGGTTTTTAAAAAAGAGGATAAAATTGCATGAAAATCACACTAACCGTAACACCCAAGTCTTATCAATAAACAATTCAACCCACAATAACTCGAATGCCTCACAAAGAGGTCTGACTGACAGCCATCTATAAAAGCGCCAGTGTCCACAGCAACAAGAGGTCAGATGTAAGCTCTCTGGGGCAGAAATGGTCTTTTTGTTGTGCCTTTACATTGTTTATAATGTTGGGAAGCCATTTCTCAAGGACTTAGTATAATATAAATTATAGGTAATACTAATAAAGTCCAACTTTCAGCAGAGAGTAATGGATATCCTTATTGGTAATTGTAACAGAAAGGTCATGAATTACAGGGCATGAAGCAAGAATTACCCGATCATACCCAGAGATGTCTCCTCTAGGTCAAGGTTAGAGTGCACTGGAAACACCACAGCATTTTTTTTTTCTTTCTTCTGTCAGCGATGTCCTGCTCCTGTGATAAATTAAAGACTCAAAGCTCCAGGTCACTTTTGAACCCTTCATCAGTTATAAATTCTCTTTAATAATAAGCAGAACTCTGTTAGCAAACATAATGATTTACAGTAATGAGGATGCTTGTACCATTTTTCCAGACTACACTGTCAGTTTATTTTATAATAGCTAGTATTTACAGAGCACTTTACTAACATAAACTAATTAATTATATCCTCAACTGTTTCTATTCAAAATTCTAATGATGCAGCATCATGAACAATCATCGAATGTCTACAGAGACTTCTACGCTTGACTTAAAGTATCAGATGAGCTCATAGAAAACAGCCAGCAAACACAGCAGAGTCCAAAAGGATCTTTGTTGATTTCTACCACCTAGTTTCCTTTAACTCCTTTACTATTCTGACAATCACACAAGTTATTTTAATGGCATTTTGTACATGAGACTGGAGAGCGTGTTACCACTCTGAACCCATTGTTCAAGGGCTTGTAATTCAAACATACTGTTTTGCTTAGGAGATTCAAGTAGGTAAGAAATTCTCAAACTTGTATCAAATTAGATTCAAGAAAACCCAAAAAAACCCAAAACTAGAAGTCATGGCTATGCTAGAGGTACTGCTTTTTGTAATCTTATACTGATTATCATTTTTAGCATTCATACGTATAGGGCGACAGAGCACTGGAATAGGCTGCCCAGGGAGGTGGTGGAGTCTCCATCTCTGGAGATATTCACGACCCGTCTGGATGCCTATCTGTGCAATATGAGCTAGGGAGCTGCTTTGGCAGGGGGGTTGGACCCCCTGATGATCTCTCAAAGTCCCTTCCAATCCCCTATGATTCTATGATTCTCTGTGTACAAGTGCTTTCCGAGAGAAATGTAACTTTCTATAAAACTTTTTTTGCACGTGCAAAAATGGAGGCAGTCACTATTTTTTAGGAAGCCCTAGGGCTCCAGGGAATTAGAGCATTCGCTCTCTCAAAGCAAAATCAGTGCTTACTAGTTATGTCTTCTATGATGCTTATAGACACTGTTGTCCTCCTAATGGAAATTCCAAGGGGAAGGAGAGATGACAATTGTTGGTACTCATTGTAGTTGGCTACTTATTTTCTGAACAAAACAGAAAAGAACACTGGTGAATAATTAGACTCTACAAGACCTACAATACAAAGCCAGGACCAAGTATTAAAAGAGCAACAGAAGACCAATTCTACTAAAAACTTTGAAATTGTCATTCTTAAATGTCTACATTTTACCTAACATTTTCAGAAGAAAGTGTTTATTTAAGTAAGGTAATGGTAACACAACCATCTATACTATCAAGTGCTCTTGACCATTCCTTACTACCAAAAACCATATGACTATTCTTTTTATATCACAAAACATTAAGGCTCCAGTGATCATGAGAAGGAAGAGGAACATACTAAACAGGAAGACTGTAATATATAAAAAATAGGTGACAATTGAGGTCATACACCGTCACTGGCAGATTTCCTAGATGTAAAATAGTTTGGACCAGGGACATTCTGTATCCTCTAAGTACTATTCAGAGAGAGAGAGAGTCAACACAGGACAGAACAAGAGGCTCCTCTCTATTATTCTAACCTTGAGTTCCCCAGGGCCCTAATTGCATTCTAACATCTCCAAATTGCGTAAGCCAAAGCAATGTACTGATAACCTCAACAAGAACATTTTATAGGTTTTTAAAAAGGAAGAAGCTGTCCATAAGAAGATTTTATTTAGGGTCAAAATAGTAATTTAAATCTCAAAGCTTTATTTCCAGCAGCCACTGTTACTAACAAAATAAATACAATCTGATAAAGCCATAAGAAAAGAAGCTCGGCTGAAGAATTCCCTTTTTAAAATCATTAAACATCTTATTCTCATAGCTGATTATTCCACTTTCTAATCCACACTAACCAGGTTTTATATGCATTTAGGCCAGTGTCATAATGTAAACAGTACTGATATAGCTCAGCAGATTGTCTTGCTTCTCTCACAATGTTAAGTACTGTACGCTCAAAAGCAATACTGCCAGAGAACAGCATTCAAGTCAAAGTTGCTCTGCACAGCCAAGACTGCTTTAAAAAAAGAAACCAAATGGCCCAGTAGTCCAGAATAAAAGCTTTAAACCTGCTGTTCAAGGGGAGGCTGATGACTATATCACATCTCACTATATTATGATCGACACATTTTCATAGAAAAGAGTTTATATAGGCAGTGAAGCATCTGACCAGATGATATTTGCATTAGAAAATTAGCACCATACAAATTAAACCTGGCACACACTAAGTGGATTTGAAACTGGTAATTGATAAATCCAGAAAAAGAAACATCACTGGGGAATCACTGATGAAAAACCAAGTTCCTAGTGGAGTCATGCTGGCATTGGTTTGCATCCTCAAAACAATTCAATATCTGTCAGTAATTGAGAGGAAAATATAAGGTCACTACTAATCCAATTTTCAGACAACACACATTACTGGATAATGAAGTGGTAAGCTATCTATACAAACAAGCATTGCTTGGTAAACTGGGCACGGTTCAAGACTTATATCAAGATCAGATTTCCAAACAGACAAAAATCCCACAATGACAGAATGGAAGGTTATATCCTAGAGGAAAATGGAAATAACCAAGGAAACACAAGCTCCTAATTTAACAATGCAGCTAAAAATTACCAAATTGATCTCTAGATGTAAGAGAACAGCAGCAAAGATGTTTATCCATTGTATAACAATGGGTAACGGTTAGGCTATTCCTGTGGTATTTTGCCCAATTCTAGTGTTCACACTTCTGAAGTACACTACAAATCCAAAAGTTTTCACAAAGGGGACATAAGAATAATCTGATGCTTGAAAAATCACAGTTTAGAATGTGATACCTCAGACAGGTCTAGTAACTTGAATTTGTTAAGAGAAGGTTGTAAATATTTATGCAAGTTGCAGTATTTCAAGGCTTATTCCTCAGGATGATATTCCCACTACAGGATTTTAGTATGTCATGGCTGGAGGTTGGGTCTGGGAAAATTCAAATTGCAAATGAAGCTAAAGAAGGGAGTACAGAAATTGAGATAACTGGATTTTGTGACTGTATGTGTAAATGAAGCAAGTTTCTCAGCATCTTCTGAAACCTGAAAGATTGCAGTATCTCTATCTTGTTTCCATTAAAACTGCCTCTGGATCCAAAGGCTGTAGATTTCAGACACTCCAAAACAATGAGCCTGCTATCTAACCAGTGCTTGAAAGCTGTACTTCTACAGTATGAGGTAACACCTGACGATTTTAATCCTATTTTACCCTGACTCCACATAGCTATGCAGGGAAAGTAAATGTCAACTGCATGAAACAGATGTAATATTTTAAAGACTTATAACATCTCAAATATCACATGGTGTAAGCATCAAAATTTTTTCCTCTGCAGAATATTAAATTTGTGTAAGTTTAAAGGGAAACATTAATTGAATCCTAACTAGAACAACTAAAATTCGTGAAGAAGTAGTTTTATCTTCAGGTCACCTCAATATTAAAACAGTTTACAGGGGATGTGATTCCATCCACAAACCCACCAACAAAAAAAGCCCACCAAGCCGCAATGTTTTTACTTAATTTTTACTGCAGTTTTAACAAATGAAAGTAAACAAGAAAGAGCTGGACTATGTGACTGTCTCACTTCGTTCCAAAGTTCATGAGCACCTCCTTTGTGGTCTAAAGCTTGAGGGCATCCACATGAAAGACTGTCTGGGTATAAACTATGCTATGTGATTGAGAAAGAAAATTTATTTGCAGACAGATATGGGTTTTTTTGCTGTGTGACTGTACTCATGATAACCCAAAGAATTAAACATATAAAACAAACATTTATGTGACCATTCCCAAAACCATCTTGAACATCACTGACATTTACCTAATCCCCTCTCTTCACCTCCAGCTCCTCAAAAATTAAATTAATTCAAGTCAACTAAATTTTCTACTGCCAATAAGCTTAGGGAAAGCAAACAAATAGGTAACCTTGTCAAGAAATATTTCTACTGGTAACCTTTGATTGAAGAGAAGGTCAACATAGCTTTACTTTTGAAACATGGCAGCTTGACAGCTCTGCTTTTCCCCTCTTCCACCCACTCTAATGTTGACTAACCTCTAAAGCCCTTATGCTGCCACCGCATCACCAATTGCAAGTTGCTCTCCTAGTTGCAATTACAAATTACTGTCCCATCATTTCCTGCATTTAAGGCTGTCAGTAGAGTTGTCAGAGGCACGTAATTGCTGTGCAAGACCCTCACAACTGGCTTCTGCTCTGATCTATGGAACCACTCAATTCCACAGCTGTCAGAGTACTGACACCAACTGCAGTTAATGACACTGCGTCATCTCCCTGGCTCGTTTACCTGCCGACCCTGCAAACAAATGGACACTAGCAGGGACGATAGGGAAGCGAGCGGCACATACCATATTTGTCATAATCACTATGATGCACAGTAGAAGAAAATCAATTCCTCTTAATCGAATAGAGTGACTTATTAAGGGTCATAAGTCCTGGCTGGAGAGCTGTACTGATTTGATTACGCTGAGAAAGAAATTAGCAATGAGTTCTTGAACTATCTTTCCTTTTGTCTTCTGTCTTAGATTTGCTATTAAATTATTATCTTATGAGAATCTTAGAACACAACTCATGCTTTGATCAGGGAATGCAGTAGGAAAAGGGTGCTGAAAAGGTTCCTGAGGTGTTGACAGACAGGGATGTGAACAAACACAATACACCCATTGCAGCATTTCTAATTCTGGACTGAAATAGTGCAGCAATGGTACATACATGAAAGAATCAATTGAGACTTTCCAGAACAACAATCTTCAGTTTAGCCACTTTGCTGATTGACCAGGAATGACTTAGATTGTGACACACTTCAAGTACAAGTTAAAACTGACCCGAAAACCGGTTTTCAGCAAAGAATTAAGAAATATTTTCCAGATTTTAGAAACATCAATAGCAGTGAATCCAACATGAGTCTTTACAAACACTACTTTAATAATTAGGAAACAAGAAAGAGTCACAGTAGATTGAAAAAAACACATTTAAGAACTGACAAAACAGAGTTTCTCTTTCCAATTCAAATTGCACATCATTATCCTGCATTTTAGGTGTACTGTTAACTTTTAAGTATTAGATTCAGAATTAGAGTTAACCAACACTAATATGGAAAATGGGACTGGAGGTTTGGTATGCTTAAACTGGAGGAAAATATGCATAGAAAAGATCCTTTGGTTGACCTTTCAAAGCAAGAATCACTGGAATTAATTGAAATTGTGTACTAGCACCTTCCAGGATCACCTTAACTGCTACAGATGCAGTGAAGTTGCACCGTATCTTTTATTCACAACAGTAGGCCACACCATCAGAGATTTTAAAGGGTCTAGGTATTCATTCCATAATACCACATTCTGTGGAACTACAGGTTCTGAAGTGGAGAAGTCTAGGAAAATCTCAAATTTCATTATTACAGTTCTTAATGTGGTCTATTTGGAGCTCTCTGTTTTGTGCCAGGGTCATATTCCAGGTGAATAAAAGTTAACTGGAAAGAGATTACCAGCTCTGGATCTTCTTTTGCTCCTATATCACAACAGTTTGTGGATAACATTAGTACTCCTTGGTATTAGAAAATAAGTTCTAATATGCTGCACAAAACTGTATTGGCAGCTTTAATCACAATGCTATGTATGATTAAAGAAATATTTAAAATAAGGGCCCACAAATTAAAACTAGAATTTCTCCCAATTTCCAAAATGTGCTTATGATCATCCCCTAGAATTCCCAGAGAAACAGCAGTAATACCCATGTGATGAATTACATTTATCAAGAACCTTTGATCACCTCATCATGCTTTCTCCATGCTAATCCATCACTTTGGGAATTATTTGACCATTCCAGGCCGTTGAGCTTCAAATGAACAGCATGAGAAATAAGTTAGAGAACTTACAATTGCTGGGAATATCTTGTTCACCTGAGCTTAAACACACATAACACCAGTGAAATCTTCAAGGTACCTAATTGCCAGAATCTCAGAATCTGGTAGTTCACACCTGTAAACAGCAACTTGAGTGGATTTTGATGGCACAGTGAAAGGGAGGTTTCCAAATGATAGGTACTTGGTCCTACATATCTAGATATTATAACCTGTTCTAAAACCCTTTCAGATTTTAGTAATGACATTGACAGGAGATATTCAGAGGATCTTGGATCACAAAAACCTGATGTTTGGAGAGACAAAGTTTCTACCCTGTTTCTTCCTTTCACTTTCCCCACCACAGCACTCACAAGAAGTCATCCTGAAGGCAGTCAAACGTGGCCTCTTCTAATGAAGTGATCATAACTTGTTAAGATGATAGACAACAGAAAGTAGTCTACTCTTGGGAAAAAAGGGAAAAAAAAAGGAGTAGACAATCTTAAGGCAAGACTAATAATCTAAAATAAAATAAATACGTATGCACCACACACAAACACATCCATATCTACAAAAAATGTATCAATATAGACACACACTTTACAATTCTTCCCACTTGATATTTCCCCACTGTTTTAATATACTTACTAGTCAACAGTAACAGGGAATTAATCAGTATTGGAACTTACCAAAGAAATCTCCCTACTCTCTATAAACACAGAATTTAATAATCCATTCATTGATCAGATTTACAGTTTTCAGATGTTCTGGTAAATTAGAATTTCCTCTTATAGCATTTGAGATTGAGTTTATTAAATGAATGCCAGCTAGTAAAACATACAGTTCTAGAAGGTCAGAGCTATAAGAATCCTTTAACTCTCAATAGAAAAGCAGTTCTGTCAAAATAGTCCTCTTTGACAGCTGTAACTGATACATTTATTTTGATTATAACTTTGAATATAATATAAATTGGCACATTACAGGAAGGGATCTATATTAATCATAAAGGCTAATGCCAGTACTTGCCAATAATCCCAAGCTGGGATCATGTTATTGCTTTATTGTGCCAAAGCATTCAAGTGCACTGAGGTTAGGACTACATACTGCTTTGCAATACACAGTACTACAGCATTACTCAAAAGGTTGATACATTTTATTCTTGATCACACAAAACCGTATCCTTTCACTAATTAATCCTGATTAAGATAACTAGGTAAAAAAAATAGAAAATGCAATTAATTCTCACTTGTAAAATATTTTGAAGGATGTCACTACTGGAATATAACAATATCTTAAAGGAAAATATAAAACAATGTCCATTTTTAAGGTACTGAATCTAGGAACAAACACTAGACAACAGGTAGCTTCCTTTTCTTTGTACCATCCATGAAGCTATTATTTAGTTCCAATAAAATTAAGCTCCTCCACTTAAAATTATACAGGTACATGTTAACAGAAGCACCGCTTTTACATTTTTCAAGGGTATGTACACATAGGTAGCATATTTTCATAAATTTTGTTCAAATTTAAAAGAATATGCTCCTTAACAGCATTTCTGTTATTAACTGAATTAAAACTATTTTTCCTAATGTGAGATATTCAATATAAAATTAATGGAAAAAATTGTTTTATATTGAGTGTTTCAATTAAATATCTACTAAATCCATCTGCGAAATTGAGTTACAAATTAAAACTTAGGTAATGGAAGATCTGCCAGTCATTTTAGCACTTTCTTTGGGCCAATCTCAGGCAGCTGCAAACCTACATTTAAGAGTCATACATTTTCTTTTAAATCAGTTTCCAAATGCATCTCATAGAATGGTCTATGACAATGGTTTAAAGCTTTATTCTCCTCTGCAGTTACAAGTCATCACAATGCTGACTCTAATCAGGTTACTCTGCATCTGTCTGTCACAAATAACCTAGTAACAACTAAATGGATTGCCATAAATCTTTCAATTAGAATTTATAACTTTATTAGCACAATATTTTTGAACTGATTGCATTACTTTGAAGAGCAGCTTTCATTTATTTTGTCATTTGGGGGTCAAATGTGTACAATGGCTGGAAGCTGCATACACAATTGGAAGCCTTACTTCAACTTCATGGCAATCTCCAGAATTTCTTTTCTTCAAAGACTATAGCCATTTTTTTTTTTAAAGGAATATGGTGCTTGCTGTGCTGCTGATGAATGATAGTATGTCACTTGGCTAAATGGGACCAAGTTTCTTCATGAAACGCAAGGGTCATACTGTCACTTATGGCCCTGATAAGTAAGGGTTTGTAAAAGGGTAATGTGTCATTGGTTAAGTTTTCAAAGGGTTTTAAGTCTTTTCTTTGTTTTGCTTCATAGGTGCTGAAATCCGTGCCACAGGACATGAGCACCAAGTGGCATTCAGTGATATTCACAGACGTGGCTTCATAAATCTCTATCTTGATTTATCAGGTGGGAAAAAAGCAAACAGCATTATTTTTGTAAAGATTTTGAAGTATTTTCTTCATTATTATGCAAGTACCAGGTGTTTTCTTTGCTGAACTATAACAATTCCAAACAGCACACATTACAGTTAAGAAAAGGAAATATTACATACCCAGTACAAGAAAGATGTGGAACTGTTGGAGAGGGTTCAGAGGAGGGCCACGAAGATGATTAGAGGGCTGGAGCACCTCCCCTACTGAGGGGAGGCTGAGGGAGCTAGGCCTGTTTAGCTTAGAGAAGAGAAGGCTGCAGGGGGACCTCATTGCAGCTTTCCAATACCTGAAGGGAGCTTATAAACAGGAGGGGAATCAAGTTTTAAAAGGGTAAATTAAACTCCCCTTTTATTTAAAACTACAAGTTTTTATCAGTTATGACTATATGTTTTAAAAAGCTTATTTTTAACTCAAGACCATACCGCTTTAAAAGCAAAAAGTACTTAGTGCACCTAAAACCTCGTTAGATTGATCTGTATTATACTTAACCACTGAAATGGAAAACTAAGAATATTAATATGGCAGCTTTGACATCACAACAATTGATGCAAATTCTAGGGTCTAACTTGATAATTCCTGCATGCTTTCCCCCATGAAAGAGCAGAACTATTGTCATATTATAAGTGTATGTGTAGTTTAACCTTACTTCATTTTGGAAAGGGGAATTGTGACAAAGAACTGGAATTCATTTTCTAAAATAATACATCTTATGTGTCAATAAAAAGAAACAAGAGAAGTCACCAGAATTAATGAGGTTGATTATAAGGCAGAGATCTCAAAAGGATATTATCAACTCCAAAGCAAGTCAAATGTCAAACTTGGGTTAAAAGTCATTTCAAGAACCGCATATATTTCTTCCACACTTTGGGATAATCCTCTCTAGATTAATACCTTATCATCATTTTTCCCCTCTCAATATATGCTAAAAGCTTATCAAAAGGAAAATCAAGTAGGCAGTTGAATCTAAGGTACTTTTGCAGCCACGTAAGAAACTAAGCAGCCATATGCATGTGAGGTCTCCCTGGGCTAAAAGAACAACTTGTGTACAAAGCTGCTCATGTGGTTAAACACTCGCTGTATCCAGTGTGTAAACAGAGCTCTTGTATCAACAGGAACAGAATGTCTCACAGCCGCCTAATGCACGAGCATTATTTTAGCATTTCACATCAGCAGTGTACTTAACCCCACAAACTCTTTTGAGATAAAGAATTATTGGCTAACAGTTTGTAAAATAGGAGTGGTAATATATATGTCTGTAGCAGCATAAAGTACTGAAACCATAGCACTTTCATCCATTCTAATCCAAATCTGAAATGAATGTTACCTAAAAGGAAGAAATCAAAATCTATACTAGCAAATACGTTTTACAATGCATAGTAGAAACAATAAAAATGAGAAATTTTGTTTCTGTGATCTGTTTGTGTCTACAAAGCTTTATTTTCATAGTGACAGCATTTTGAACCCATGGAAGAATTTAGGAGCTTAGACAAGATCTATTCATTGGTTAACTGATACAAACACTGACTGTAAGGTTTGGGTCTGACTTTTATTTTAGTACCAGTAATAAAACTGTAGTTTAATCCTCTTGAGGGAAAAAAATAATAAAAAAAAATCCAATCAATCATTTTGCCTCCTCTCAAAGCATCTTTCCCCTTTGGCTGCACATGACATTAAAGGTTTCAAATGTCATACTTGTAAACTATGAGGAATTAAAAGATGTCTCTATGGAACTGCTATATTAAATGGATCTTAAAGTTGTTTATGATTTGAAAGAAGGATGGGAATTAGGTACTTTGAAGACCCAAAAAATTGGAAAGAAAAAGAAATAGGCTCTTCAGCCTCCCAGAAATAAAACCCACTAGATTAATAAGAATAAGAATTAAGGGTTACAACTTCTATAGCCTTAAACATGACTATTAGCCCATTACCAAAGTAAAACAATTTTGCTTCTATAAAGACATTTGTTAATAACTGGTATAATGCCAACACAGAAACTTTATTACACTTGAAGCGATGAGAATAACCCATCTCTAAAAACTCCCTCGTCATCATTTTTGAAGTCCACAAGGTTATAAGTCAGAAGTCATATTTGCTCAAAGCCACCTAACAATGAAACCCCATTCTGGCTGCATTGTCTGTCCTGCTCTGCAAGATGAAGAATAGTGACCAATAAACTCGGTATCTTCACTTCACTACTAGATATGTCATTATGCTTAATTGTTTCTCCGATGTCAATATCCCAAAAGTGTATTGGATAAATCTGCTTCTCAAGTCACTAAACACAGGAAACACAGGAGTAACATCATAGGGGGTGAAGCACGTTTGATACTTGTTCTTTGGGTGGATTTTTTTTCCCCTGCAAATTTTCATAATTTCCCTCAATATACTGCTATTAGGAATTGGCATTTGACTTGTTTCTGAAGCAATCATGCCTATTTTTCCTTTTATACTTCTTTTATAGTACATGGTGTATATCCAATATTTGGGCTAAGAAGCTGATGCTATTTCTATTATTTATAAATAATCTTATTATTCCCTGTAAAACAACTAGTTTTCCTTTAATAAAATTCAAAATCCTACAAATGCAATTTCAAAACAACAGCTATGGAAAGCTTACATTTGCAGGTTCACCCACAATCTGCTGGAAGGAATGGGCTTTGCACGACACTGACACCAAGATTAGTCTTTATAGGTACACAAAACCTTGTGAAAATAAAGACCTTTGGATAGGAACACCAGCAACTCATCAATCTGTAGATAAGTGGACTTACGGTGTGATATAAACTTTTCACCTGCTTTAATGGCATTTCTCTGCAAGTCACCTTGCCATGCTGAATATATAATTTTCAAGCATTTCCCAAAGAAAAGGCTATATTTGAGATAGCAACAGTAGGATAGCACACTTATATTACACCCTTCCTGTTGTGCAGCCATTAAATCCCTACTCTGCCACTGGGTTTCACTTCAGCAGCAGTAACTTAACCCAAAGTCGATGTTGGGTTCATTATGGAAGATCACTGCATGTTACAACACAGTCTGAAATCACGCCTTTCATTATAATGCCTTAAGGAAGGGAGATCTATTCAAACTACAAAGTGACATTTAAGCAAGGCCTAAGGTTCAAGCTGCATACATTATCAGGGAAACCTAATAAACTCAAAGTTACAGGATAGCAACATCCTTAAACTAACAAAATAAATACTTCTACTTTGCAAGCATCTCTCCAGTGAACTATGATACATAACAAACAAGAAGGATATAGAAGATGTTCTATAACTGCTGTCTTCCAACATCGGTCTATACATGAATTTATTGAAACAACAGGGGAGGGTATCTGCCTTTTATCCAGGACTTCTAATCTTGTTTGATATTTTGTGAGATTACTGAAAATAAGGATATGCCATCAGGGTGAAATAACAATTTTAGTGTTTTTTTTCTCTGAAATGATAAAAACCCCAACCATTAGGATGCTCCAGTGAGCCAGAAAAAGAAAAAGCTTACCATAGGGCCTTAACTGCTGAAGAACAAAAATTATTTCTCTTGACAGGTCTTTGCCCCTTTTTGTTTCATTCCAGTCATTTACTATTTTTTCCCTCCTTATCTTCCCCATCTCATTATTTGTACATAACAGGTAGCATATCTATTAGAAAAATAAACTCACTTTGTGAAATGCATATCTCAAGAAACACAAGAATTTTTCAGTAAAACCACAGACTAAAAGTGCAGAAGTTTGACTAGCCATTTCCATGCTGAAGCAATTTTTTTCTGTGGAAGAAATAATTAACCAAGAGAAGAACTGTTGTATATCTGGTTATTGAACACACATGCTATCGTAAACTAGTTTTATGTTTAACATCCTGTGCCCCACAATTGAAAAAGGATTTGTAGAAATATGGAAGACACTATGGTGTCACTGTGTCACTATAGTATAAGAAACTGTGGAGAAATAAAACTTTTAAAAAGTAAAATTAAAAAATTCAATTCCAAAGATCCAAATACAGAAGACATGAGGGCTCACTGAACCTTTATGAAGTCAGAGGTATTTGAGGGATCTACTGTTCAGTGATCACAGACAAAGCAGCAGTCATAATCCCACAAGAGGAAGAACAGAATGTCTTTAGTTTAGTAAGATATAAGTAAAAATTGTAAGAACAACAACAGAAACCACTGAGAAAATGGCGCTCATTAAAGGAATAACTTCCCCATCATGACTGCCAAGGTTTGCTCACGTGTCTGCAATAGGTCTTTCTCTTCATTCTTCAGATCTCTAGCGCATTTTATCACAAATTTCCATACAAGTCATCTCTGATTTTTACAATGTAGAAGTAGAGTAATGCACCACCTCCACCTGGGCTTGCTTTAGTAATTTCAGGATTGGACTCTAGGAAAAGAAACCTAATCTTATCTAGGCTGTTGGTCAGTAATAATAAGATTTTTTTATAAGAGGAATATAAAAAGGTACATGTTTCAGTATGACCTTGTTAGACTTTAAAAATCATTATGTATTTTCTGCCTCATAAGTGTCCATTTACTGTAACGTCAAAGCTCCTCCAATTCTGAAAAGCATTTTTATTTCTTGAAGCACTCCAGGAAAAGACAAATATCAGTGAATTACAGCTTTGTAACTTACTAAGCCTCCCACTGACCCTAGCACACTCTTTAGTAGTTGGTACTAATGGGTGCTTTTATCACCAAAATAGATTATGTCCTCTAATTTCTATGACATCTGTCCTATCAACCCTGAACACAATGTTCCCAGTACCTAGATCCATGACCACACAGGTAGCTGAGCATGTTATTGCTCAGGCAAATGTGTTATGAATTCTCAGATGATGAACTATGCTAAGGCCGGATGTCAGAGGTGATGAAACTGATAATCCATCAGTAATTTTCTACCCACAACAGCTCTGACTCATTGAACAAAATGAATGTATTTAATCGCCAACTAGTCAACTGATCAGAAAGTGCCACAGGGAAAAGATAGCATCCTAAAAAGATGACAGGCACTACCTAAACCACTGTCACAACCAGAAAAAAGTGTATCTTATCCCAGCATCTTACCCACAGATACAGATTCAACCCAAAATCATAGAATAATCATGATCATAGCAAAATCATAAACAAAACCTATTTGTTATGCTATGACAAAATGCTTGTAAGATTTTTCCTTAAGAGAATAATCTTGGCTACCCATCTCAAGGGTTTTTTCCCTCTTGTAAATAGATCAGGTTAAGACCACAAAATCCTTGCCAATCACTTCTGATGAACCAAAGCACAAATAAAACACCACACAAGCAAAGGGGACTGCTTTAATAGAAGGCTTTTCAGCACCTTTCTCGATCATGTGTTCTGCCTCTGGTCTGATTGCTGCCAGCTTCATGACTAAGAAGAATGACAGGCCAAATCTTGCACCTTTTAGAAAAGTCTTAAGCAAACTTTTCCTGGCATGCAAAAAACTGATTGCATAGCAAGTGGTACTTTCCCCAGGTGTTCCTACAGCAAAACAACATGCATCCCCAGCACTGGGTTATTAATGCCTCATTTTCTTGATGTTCTGTGTTGGCAGCCATGACAGAAAGCTTTGAACTTGTTTATTCACACTTGTTTAATTCTGTCTCTATGCAGCACATCACAGCCTGTGGGGCTAGGAAGATGGATGAGTGAAACCAAGGCCATGAGGGTGTCAGGGTCATGGTGTCGCTGGATCTCATTAACTCCATCACTCACTGTAGCAAGCATATCAGAGGTCACCTCAACTGAGGAGTTTGGGATAGGAGATGTTAACATGGCTGACACAAGTGTACGCCTATTCCCTGCAGTTGATGCTACACATACACATGGAATCAAGAACAGATCTTCATTTGCGCCGGTCCTTGATTTCCTGGGGTTGTTTTAAGTCTACTTAGAAAAGGAAAAAAAAATGATATTTTACAAATACCCCATAGGTATCACAACAGAAGCATGAAGGTTGAAGAGAGGGCTGCTAAAAATCGGAAAAAAAATCTATCCATTTATATTTCTTCTGTAATTATTTGCATAGTACTTGACTACTGGAAAGGGAGGAAAAGGAGCACACAACGCCATAGACTGTTTCTGATACACAGTGAGAACGCATGGAAACACATAGGTTATACCATGTGCTTATTGTATACACTGTGTGCCCGACAGAGAAGCTTCTTTGAAGCACAGACAGCAATGGATGACATCAAAACCCCTACACTGCCCATTACGTTGACTTCGGAAACTGTGCAGTGCTAGAGCCTACTTTAAAAATAAATTGTTTAAAGTGTATATTTATTTTTCACATTTATACACATGTATTTTTGTAAGTATGTAGCAATATAATAGGCTATATGATAGTTGAATAGCTGTATACTGTACAGACCCTAACCAATATTGACAATATTTCATTATAACTACCTATAACTTTATTCCTATAACTTTAGCAAATAAATACATCATTAATAGATTTTATACTATATTCTCTTTGTTTACTAGCTCTGTATGTCATTGTTAGGAACTTGATGGCATGATGATCCAGAACTGTTCCTTTCTCATTGCTTTTAACTTCTACTTTTTTTAAACCCATTCCTCTTAATGAGCCATTCAATGAAAATGAAACTATTTTCAAGAGAGAAGTTCAGTATAATTAGCACATCTGCAACACTGGGATAAAACAACAGTGACAGGGGTTTAATACAACAGAAATCAAGTTCTCATTCATTCAGTATGCAGGTGTATAATGAGAAAAGTGACATACAAGCCTACATCTGCACATGTACACAGTGCATTTATGATAACCAGTGAAAACATTTCGATGAATGGCTAAATTAACAAGCAAACTATCCAGAGACTAGTCAAAGACAAGCTTTTACTCTAGCAAGTGAAAACAAGTCCTTACAATTTGAACAAGTTATTTGATAAGAAAATCTAGATTAAGAAATCAAGGGCTCTATCACAAACTCTACACTTCCAATTTCACAACAAATGTAAAAGCATTGGCGGCTTCAGTGTGGCTATTGTTTACATTAATGACACTGGGAGGAAAGAAGAAATTCTACATCAATTTGCAGGTGAAACTGTATCACCACCACTGGATTTTTATTGCTTGTTTGCATTTAGGGTTGGATTTGGGTTTTCTGGGGTGGGGCGGAGGGAAGGTGGTGTAGTGGGGATCATGGTGGGGTTTGGTGGTTTATGACGGGGTTTTTATGATTGGTTTGCTTTTTGCTTTGTTTTTGCAAGAAGTTTCTTAGAGACAAAGGAAACTGTTGGAATTTCTGGAATTTGTTTCCCTATGGCCCACTTTCTGAAAAGTTTATCTTAAGTGCTCCCCAGGGGGTGAGGTGTTTCCTCATCTTTCAGTAAGATTGATAGAATCAAATTTTACACAGTACATATAACATCTATAAAAAGTCCAAAATTTACAGAAACTAAATTATTCAGAATCAGATGTTGCTCAAATGGGAACACAATCTGACCAAAAGCATGGAGTCACCCATTTTTCATAGTAGGCAGAGGGAGGCAAACAAAATGAAGACTCTGTCTCAAATTCTTATGATACACTACCAGTCAAAAGATTTGGCTTCTGCTTGTGGTTCTGCAATCAACATGATACATGACCTTGAACAGATGGCTCAGTCTCAAAGAAAACATGACTGATGTTCAGCATTGCCACCACTGACTTTTAGGCACGCATGTCAAGGAATGGGATTCAGAGGCTTGCATCAGGTAATTATGTTGCCTGTGCAGTAGAATAAGAACATATGCTAATTGAATGGGTACAGGCTCTAATGTACGTAGCTTATCTCCCCCTCAAACCATCCAAAGAGTCAAGATAATTAGAATACTTGAGGACAACATGCTGTTTAGTTGCTGATCCTTAATTATCAAAGAAGAACATAAAAACGAGAAGACAGAGGACAGTTAGAAACAACACAGACAGAACACAAAAGGATAAACTTTCAGAAAATAATTCCAAGTTAACTTTATTTTGTCATTTATTCTTTACTAACCAAGATGTTTTGCTAGAATAAAAAGCCATCCTGACGTACGTTGAAAAGGTTCATTTAACTTTCCAATTTGCTTTAAGAGCTTCTATTTTATACCCAAACTGTGCTTTCATATGGGCTTTATGAACTTCATTTTTAAACATTCTAAATATTCTATACTTCAAGAAAAAAAGTGAGCTGCAAAGAAAGATAACTATTAACTCTACGTAGTTTCATAAAAAAAAAATCTGTTTTCAAACAATCTTGCAATAAATACAACAAATATCTGTATGACTAAGGTGACAGCATTTCACCCATACCAGAGGCTTTCAACACTAACAGGTTTTCTACTACCTATGCCTTTTTCCGATTCTAACCAAGAATTGTATTTCCACAGAAGTCAACAAGCCACTTAAAGTGTGGAAGTTCATGCATCATTGTAAACACTGTCTTTAAACACTGTTATTACCCAAGACAGAACATCAGGCAATACGGACCAACTGGTGTGACCCAGTCAGGCATTATGCCACTGGTTCTGATATACAAGAGCAAAGGTCTCCTAAAAGCTAACATCACAGTTTTATCTTTCAATACCAAGAAACAATAAAAATTTCATTTTCTCAAAGCTGCTCTGACACCATACTGCAACCAAAATGTCTCTTAACAGGAACAGCTGACAATCTACATATTTCAAAGATTATATGTAAAAGCTGTGAAATATTTGTGTCTATCATTGAAATAAATCAAAAACTGTCCTGAGGATACCAGTTTCTTTCATCATCACTAATTCTTCCATATAAAACAAAAACTAAGAAATTTTATATAAACTTCCTCCAATAGTGCTCTTCTGGACAAAACAAAGGAATTCTTACATTCTAACCACACGTAAAGTTCCATTTAATATCTGTCTCTGCTAAAATACAGTGATTGACCAATTAGCCATCAGCTTTCAGAGTTTATAATACTGTAGCTGCCATGTGTACACGTATAGCACTGAATAATTAATTCCAAAAGTGGAACTCAGAAGGTTGCAATGATTTTTCCCCCACACACACCTACATTCTTCTAAACTATGCCTTTTTATGTGCATGTTTACAGCAGATGGGGAACTTTTTGCACACATTACAATTGGAAAAATAATTCAGAAGATTAGCCAATATAAATTCTTTTGCAAGACTGCTACTCACTGTAGCTGTTTAAACCAGGGATATTTGTCCTCAGATTCTCATGTACGGATTGGTGTTTTGAGATTGCAACAGAAGCAGAATGAGAGTCAGTAAAATTATTGCCTTCCCATAAGCTCAACCTTGCTGGATTGGTATTTTGTTCATAGGTTGACAGAAACTTGTTGCTTTACCTTTTATTTTATCAAATGATCTTTATTAAGGGGTAGGCAAGAAGCAGGTTCACATCCTGCTAGAAGCAGCAAAGTCCTCTGGCAAGATGCAGGTGAATTAAGAAACTGCCAAATTTGAATGCCGAGGCCACCTTCTACATTGCCATACAAGATTAGTTCATAAACCCAGCAGTACCAAACAGCAGGATAATACTAAACTAGAAGAACTAGATTACATCGAAGACTAGTGTAGGAGACACTAGACAAAGTGGAATAGTAAGAAGTGCAAGGTCATATGCTTTTGAACTGATCATAGGGATGTTTACAGTGAAGTAGAAGCTCAACTGTTACAAATTACAGAGGAAGAGAAAGGTCTGCATCAGATTACTACAGAATGACTGTGAGTTACCAAATGCTTGAAAAATTAACATGTGATCACAGGACCCATAGGCAAATGAACAGTGAAGGTAGTTATTAACAGTAGTTCATAATACACAACACAGCAGTCTTGAAAAGTTATACGAAATCTATGCGCCCGTGTCTCAGAAAATGGGTGCAGACTAGAAGAGGTGAAGAATGACAAGGATCAAGCAAATATTTTCGAAGAGAAGACATAAGCTTTCCTTGTTTATCTTCATAATAGCAGAGATAAGAAGTGACACCACTGTGGTCTACAAATACAAAGGAGAGAAAAACATCTAAAGGAAAATCACATCACAAGAAGTGGCTTACGTAAGGTATGCTTATGCTTACATCAGAAACATCAGAACTTTTTTCTCACCATTGGAATACTTATGTTTTAAGACAGGCTTCCAACAGAAACAGGGATTGGAGCAAGTTCTGTGATGAAGCAGAAAGCAATCAAACTGTTTTTCAAAATTTGACTTGAAATGTTTCTGAATGGAATTACAAAATACAGCTGCATAGCATACAGCTCTAATCCAGTTCTTCAAGTATCTGCATACCTTTGTACAGCAGAAAGTGACTGTCTATGTCTCCCTCCTGTAATGTGATGAAGCAGTTCCCTAAGTATCATCACTGCTAAATTCAGGTAAGAGGAGTGGAACAAACCTATCACTTTGTTTCCCACAAATTCCAAACAGTAGAAACCTATTCAAAGTATAGCATCTGTGGGAACATTTGAAGTGGAAGTATCACCACAGCATGATTAAATTTTAGTGCTCTAGAAGTAGAGCAGGGAACATTGGGAAGAACATATCTGAACACAGACATAAAAAAAAATAAGGAAGAAAGTTGAGGTAAGATGAGTTTCTGGTGTTCTCAAGAAAATATAACTATCAGAATAAAACCCTATAAACATACACATATATATGTGCATACATCTACATACATATACACATATATGTGTGTACATATAAATATATCCATCTATCACATACTAATAATTACTGTTAATTACTGTAATAATGAACTTCACTAGAAGCTGCAATAGAATGGTCTGAAATCCCACTTCAAATGAGTAGGGTTTTTATTTTAAGCCTGACATCACAGAATAGTACACCTGAAGCATATGCCAACAATAGCTAATATTTCAGTTAATATTTAAATAGTGCTTATTGGTGTATGAGCAAAGGAAATGGATTTATAAAAATGCTTATATTGTTCTCCTTTATTTCCCAGATGAACTAAAAATCTAAGAAATTTCAACAACAAAAATCGGAACATAATGATGCACCCACTAGCATATCAGCCAATAGCTGATCTCTTCCAAGGTTTCTGTAAAGTCATCAGTAGTTCCCTTAGCTTTGAACATTTTATCAGGTAGAACATTCAAAGATATATAAACATCAGGATTTGATTTAAAAAAGTAAAATAGAATCAAAGGCAAGGGGAAGAAGGAAGCCGATAAAAATCAAATGAGGAAATGTGCAAGAAGATATTAGAAGCAGAATCAGATTGAGCACACTGCAAATGTAGCTTCTAAAAATGTAACATTGACTGTTCTTTTTAAGTAGGGTGGGAAAAAAAAAAAAAAAAAAAAGAGTAGATCCTGGGAGAATAACTCATAGAATGAAATTAGAGGTCCTACAGAAAGCTTCTCTAACTATTTCTGGATGCAAGACACTATTTCTACTACAGGAATGCTGGGGATGATACTAGACTGTAAGACTACACAGTGCAAAAGAGCGCACTGCAAAGACATACTCACAGGTTTGGTGCACTCTTTTCAATGCATATAACTAGCCGAGTACCATTCTTCTGGTACCCAAGACTGCTGGTTTTGTTAGAACCAGCATATCTCTTTTTAGAGCTTATTGTGCTATAACCACCTACCAAAAAAGTCTGCTGTGAGATGACCACACTATAAAAAGAACAAGAAAAAGTAAATGGAGAACAAGAACAAGGTCTGGAGAAACCTACAGGGACTGCACAGCTTGATAAGGAAAATCATGTTAAATATCTTTGGATCTATGACCAGCGTGACAGCTCTTAAATGTGTGGAGTCATTAGCATTTTTGGCCTTGAAATAAACACTTAAACCTCAATGTCCAAATGGAGCTCAAAGGATAAGGAATGCAAATGTAACAATGCAGTCATCTGTCTAAATCCTATTGGATGATGATGGGAAGCACTGTTTTTGTCCATATTGAAGGCATCAGTGCTGAAGCATGATCTTAAACAGTCTGTGAGACGTATTAGTTTCTCCTGATGAAGAGTACCTCTATCAAAACTTCCAGTTCACTCAGGCTACTGGTACCAAAAAAAAAAAACCAAAAACAAAAAAAACCCCTGACAACCCAAAACAAAACAGAAAATCATTCGCTCTCAAACATCTCAGTTTCTTATTCCAGGTGAACTCAGAAGCAGAAGAACCACATGTTCTGCTAAAAGCTAAACTAATAAAAAAAATAATTAGAACTATTTTTTTGGCCCAAAAGGAAACTCAGCTATGTCAATCAGTCAAGTCTTGGTTTGCCTGACATGGCTTCATTCATTGGTATCTCTTAACTGCTTTAACTTCTAATAGCAACTATAGAAATTATGTCCTATAGAGATATGCTGTATTATGTAATAGTTTATAACAATGCTATTCTGAATGGTTTCATCTTAATCAACAGAAATTTCTTTTTGAAAGCTTCAGAAGTACAGAAAAGATTTGAAGTGTTCCCCCCATTTTATGAAATCTGCTTTTTCACTGATTATGTAACCAGATACAATTTCATTTATTTTCTTCTATGATGGGAATTTTATTTTCATTAAGTATGCTGTGATAATAGCCATGGTTTGTTATATTTCTTCTTAGAAAAATGTAAAGAAAAAGCATGATGATTTTCAGTGTCCTGATATGGCTCGTCCACAGGATCGCAGTTTCCAGCATTTCAACTTCAACAATAGTTACTTCTCTCTTGATGAGAGCAAAAACCCACCAACTCAGACAGGAAGCCTTTCTAACTGATGAGCTGGATGAGAGCAAGAGGAGTGTAAGTAAATTAAAAGGATGCATTCTCCACATGTCAAAGCAACCCAAAGAAAATCGGACTTTGAAATTGCCAGTAACAAAATTAATAAAAGTTCTTATATTTAAGCCATATGTTGAACAGAAACTAGATGAAAAAAATCATCTATCCATTTTACAGTCCCATACACTGTGCATTTTTTCATCCTATTTTACAGGTGGTCTTTACCTTGAGTATCTCAAATGAAATTAACGACTCCATTATTATGAACATATTGCAGCCTTTTGCACACACTCCTGCAAATAGTCATTAGCGTTATGGTACATAGATGATTATATAGCATATATTTTATACCTCTCAGCCTTTATTCACTGAGTATTAAAACGTACCTGTTTTATTTGTAAGATTACCATTGCCTGTGTTTAAGATCTGTGTTATGCTTGCTCTGGAATACACCTGTGACTCTTCACACTACACACAGTGTGCTACTATAACCTCTCTTGTTACAGATAGAAACATAATTCAGTTTGGGATCTAACATAAACAGGATCATATTGTTTGGAGAGTGTTCCAAAGCCTGCTATTCAAGCAATCTGTGACACATAAATAATGCAAGACCTCTTCTTTCTCCAAATGATTTCAGTTCAAGCACAGACTCAGAAAGATGGAAACCCAAATTTATACTGCCATTACAAAATTCAATCTATTTCTGGTTCTCCCATTGAATTATGACTCAGTCTTCCTCTGTTTTCTATTAGCGCCAGCCCACACACTCCTACCCTTTGCCAATCCATGCAGAAAAGAATCTTATTTGTGAATATGCCTGAGCTTTATTCTTATATTAAAATGGCAGCAAATCCCACCTAATCTGAAAAGCCTCATGCTTTCTTTTAAGGGAAAGTAAGGTAGAAAATTGGTCCTTTTTCCCCTCCCTTGACCCCTAACCTTTGAACCACAACCTCCTTGCCACTAAAGCGTTCAACACCTCATTTAATCTCTCCTCGCTGCAATGGCACAGCACTGGAAAAGGGAAAGGGAAAAAAAAATAATCTGGGGACTTCATCAATTTTTCATGAATTTTCATTTAGGCCAAAGCCCCCTCTTACAGTGGTCGATAGATCAAGCTGCTGTCACATATTTAACACCTGGGGCTACAGCTGCTATCTCTGGGGGCTGCCGCTGACTCAGGCTAGATCAGAGGCAGCCTGAGTCAGTGCGAGGACCTCATGCTCCTTCTCTTGCTTACATGTGGCGCCCCAGCACTTCCAACTGAAATCCTACCTAAAGGCCACCACTGCAAATGTGTTTCCTGATATTCCCGCTGGAAAACTCCACCATGTAGGTTCAATCCTGTCAATTCACGCATCGTGAAAAAATGGTACTTTTGCTTTAAAACTTCTGGCTTTCAAATATAAAGGCAGCTTCACAGAAGATCAAACCATTTCGAGCCTCCTTCCTTTTCAAATATTCTCACAATAATATTCTCCTAATAATGCCAATCCTTGTTTGATTTCAATAACAAAATCAAAAGAAAGGTTTTTTACTCTTTTGAATACAATATTTGGTAGCTGTTTTAATACTAGAACATTTATTTTTAAAGATCTAACTATAAAACAAAAATATTTCATCAGAATTTGCCACATAGACAGTGGTTTCGCTGCTAGCATTAGCATTTTGTTCTTCTTCTGAGGAAGTTCCTACTGAAAAAGGTAATCTACACAAAAGCACACTGCAGATTAATATATTAAAATAATGAAATAGAATAATTCTTATCAATCCTAAACTTTGCCTTCAAAAACAAACTCCTATTTCTTCCTAAATGTCTTCTGCAACAAAGACTTTCTAAATTAAATGCAAAAAAAATTATAAACATGCACTCTGTAAGTTAATGAAGGAATTTAAGTAACTTCTCAAGTCATCATTCTTCACAGTTTCACTGGCACAGAGAAATTGTTCTGAGGACATTATCAGCACAAAAATATCTGCTCTTGATTGTATGTACATGCTCTGAATAGATATGGATTTAAAAGCATACTTATATACTTTGGATGGGCCAGTCCTAAATTCATAATTTTTGGGAAAGGTGTTAACTTCTTATTTAACCAAACACAGCTTAGGGACTTCCAACTTGGGGGGGGGGGGGGGGGGGGGAATCACTCATAAGAGAAAAAAGGGGGGAGTAGGCAAAAGTTCTGCATTCAAGAATCTCTGAATTCTCTCAATCACTGTATGCCCCAACTGAATTTCACCTAAGATTTATTTTCTTGTGGAATGAACCCCAATAAACACTGTTTATCACCTGAACACATACACATGAACACACTTAAGATACATAAACCTAATATGTTTCTCTTCATACACCATTCAAAAGTTGCAAATGAATATTATTGGCAAGTGACAATTTAATAAGCAAAGTAGAATAATTACTGATTCTTTCACTAAACCAGCAGACTCAAGCATTTTAAACCTGTAAAAAGCAGCAGTTTGCCTCTATGGCACAGTTTTAGGCCACCTACAGTCAGCTAATAATCCCAAACTATGTTTTCAGCAAAGGACAATCGTCCTTTTTCTGCTGATGAAAGCAGCTTGGCTTAGCAGGGACAGAGCAGCTTTCAACACTAGTACCGACAGCACAAGTAAGACCTGATTGCACGCGTCGGTCCTGGCTCCTGTGAACAGGGCCACAATGTCCAGCAACTCAACAGTTTTCAGCAACAGCTGAGAACAGGTGAATGAGGACAGCACTCACTGCTGACAACAGCCTGTCAGCAACAACTCATTTCCCTTACGGGCAAGTGGACTGCTCATCTTCTTCAGTCCAGAAATGCTGACATTAGAAAACACAGTTAAAAGTCTTAAGATACTGTTCTTTTAAAGTCACTTGAAAACTTGAGTTCAAACGAAAAATCATTAAAAAAAGTTTATTAAAACTAAGGGAAACCAGGTAGTTTTGCCATCATCCTCCAGAGAACGCCTTTGATACACACTGAGCATTGCCATGTGCTTATAAAACCAGTGAAAGTAGAACCACAAGAATCTCTAACATCTATTAAACAAGCAATGTACTTATTTTTTCCTCCTTTGATTAACACTTTCTTGTAATATAATACAGCCACAGTATGGCTCAAGGAAAGACAAAGCACTATTGAAGTGGAACAGGAGTGTCTCCTTTAGACTGCTAAACCATTTTATAGGGTAATTCAGTCAAATTTCAAAGCTTTGAAAACAGTAAAATAATCTGGTGTCGGGTGCATGTTGCTATTGCAAACACTTTGGCTATGGTTTCAGATTTCAGGTTTCGTATTCTATGATCCTGCTCTAAAATACGTCTGACAATGAAGCATGCTTTTGGAATTTTTTTCAGGTCTTCTACTACCTCACATACAGTTCGTGCATGACCCGTCACCAGCCACAGTGGTTTAAAAAGTAACCCCAGAGACTGGGGATACTGTAACAAGAGTCTCTCAGCAGTCACTGAAGTTAAGGATCAATGAAAACTGACAAAATGTAGAGCACCTTTATATTTAGAAATAATCAGTCACCTTGATGACTCCAGGTATAACTTCAATAGTCTTCTGAACTTCAACAGGAGATGTCTCAATCAACAGCATTGCAATTAAGATTACAAAGTGCTTATGCGCCACTCAAATGATTTTTAACAGTTCAAAAACCACATGTACAAAGACAGAAATAATCCAATAAAGTTTTCTAGAGTCGTACTCACCCAGATTTCAGCCTTCCTTAAACTGGTCATCTTCTAAATACCTACCAAAACTTAATAGCATTCTGTGATGCCTTTACTGGCAGATACACATTTATTTTTGTGTTGAATGTGTGCTAAAAGGGGTTTAATTTTTTGTTTGGGACAGTTCTGAGTCTAGGGCATGTCAAGTCTGTTCTACTTGGCCTATCTCACCATCTATTTTTAAAATGGTATGTTCTTCAATTTCTGAGAAGATTGAAGCCTCAACATAAAATTAGCTATAAAATTTTTCAGACTGCATCAGGAATGGATTTCTCTTCTGTGCTTCCCACTATTAAACCAACATACCTTCTAATGTGCATTCTAATTCTTTACCCACTAAGCAATCCAAGTTGGTGTTAAAGCCCTACTTCAGTCAAACACATTGTAGTGAAACTACTTTCATATGAGGAACTGTGGATGGGGGAAACTGAAGTCCAGCAAGAGAACATTCATAAACCTACTAAAATACACCTTTATGTGAAGAAACACAGTTACCCTCAGCTGATAAACTGAGTAACTATGCAGCAGGTATAATACACAATGCACTGTATTCTATGTATGATAACTTTGTTTGCTATGTGAATATAATTAATGTGTCTGTTAACACTACTGGAAGCAGATCATACATGCCTGGTGGTCTCTGAAAGAACCAGGATGACTTCAGTTTTAAGACAAAGAGAATCGATAAAGAATAAGACTGCTCTGAATGATATGAGAAATGACCAACAATTTCACTTGCCATTCACATAATGAATGAGGCCTGTATCAAGTTTATGATAGAGGAGCATATATTGAGGTTTCCAGCAGTACAGAACATGAGTCACCAAGAAGCTGTCTGCTTCTGTTGAGGTAACAGATGACTACATAAAGAGAAACAGACAGCGCACCTTATATTAAATGATAGGTATTTTTCCACATTAGTTTCAGTATAACTAACTTTAGTCATAATTTAAAAATTAGATTATTCTTTAGAGGAAGATTAGCCTTTGTCCATGTTTGTGCCAATCATGATTATACACTGGCTGGAACCTCACTTCAGTATAAATCATGCATTCTGTACGGTCACTGCTGCTGTATAAATGCACGTAGCAATGCCTTGACAAAGAGCTATAGCTAATGACAAAATGTCATACTTATCTACATTTGTTATCTCCCAGGCTGCTGGCTGTGAGCAAGTGCTGGATGACAGCATAAATGCAACTATAAAGTTTTACACAGTGCTAATCAAATAAAACTACTCACATGCCACTTCCAGAGATGCATTGCGACTCACAGCTTCCCCGAGATAGTTCCTTGCTACGCAAACGTAACTTCCTTCATCAGGTTTACTCCTGCGTCCATGCACGATACGTAAGAAAAATAAAGATCCGCTGGGCAGCAGCATGCGGTGGGAGCGTGGATCATCCTTGTCTGTTTCCACTCGCTCTCCATCCTTGTACCACTCAATAGTAGGAGTTGGCCGTCCTTCAGCTTTACAGTTCAGGGTTGTCGGCTCTCCTTTAGATACTATCACATCTGAAGGATGCTCAACAATCCGTGGTGGAAAGTCCTCCTGACGGAGACGGGATCCTTGAGGAAAAAGAGGGGGGGTGGGGAATGAGAAAAATATTCATTTAATTTTTAGGCTTCACTGAGTTCTCACAAGTTGCTCTTTTAATGCCACAATTTTTTTCAAAGACAATATTTAAACCTGTCTACATCTGATATTGTATAAGAAGCTAAAAAACTGAGTTGGATTACAGATACAGGCCTCTAAAGCATTATCAAATCCATACCACATGCAGATGGGGCTTAAAGGTGGAGCTCTGACATGTACTGCACAACTATCTTTTCCTTGTTCCAATAATCTTTCTATTTATGTTTGGTTTTACATTCCTTTATGCTTCTCCATTCCACTGATGGCTATCATCTTCCTTCCTTTCATCTGCCAGACTCATCAGACAGACATCCAAAAGCACTATGTCTTAATGGATTAACCCATTGGCTAACCGTTCTCTGTAGTTTTGAATGTATGCTTTGTAACCCCTTTCAGAAAGAGCCCAGGTATGGAAACAGAAGGAAAAAAAAAAACCCTACAATCCTGAAGTAAATTAATTGTTCAAAGTGCACGAAGTAATTCAGGAGCTCTATTTTTACTTTAAAATCTCAAACATGATCTGCACAGAAATTTTCAGTGGACTGCACGCACACACAGACACACACAAATGCAATGTAGGCAGACATAAACCTTAAAGTGCATTGCAAACACCAGTGTCTGAGAAATTATAGGTCCATTTCCCTATTTCTTCTCTCCACATGCATCCTTTACTTCATTTTGCTTTTTGGTGTATATCACCTTTTATCTGCGCATGTACTTTCTAACCCATTTGCAGTATCCTTGGATTCCCACCAACACTGCCTCACAACCCTGGTTACATGATTACTGAGAGTTAAACAGCTCCAGCATTGCTACACAGTGTTATCTACCAGGGGTCCAAAACCCTGGATTATCCCTGAGTGTGGTCCATTGGCTCAATCTGAATGCAGCATATCTTGGAAATGATGTGGTTATGCTTCTTCCATATTTTTTTTTTAATATTTTATTTATTTATTTTAAATTATTTTAGTATGCCATTGGTAAACCTTCACAACTGTTCAGGATAACTAAGTATTGATAATACTGAAGTTTCTACAATGCTAATTTTGTGCTCTATACAATAGCAAATTTGTGCTTTGCCCTGTACTTTCCTCTGCAGCTGCTTCAACATAGTGTTCTGGCCTTCTGTATTTCCTTTACAGCCAGCTGCCTTCCCACTGCCTGGGGCAGGGAAGCAGCAGAGCTTGAACACTGTCCTCCACTTTCTCCAATGAAACCTCACCCTGGCTCTCAAGTCCTGGAATAAGGAAGAGAGGTACCATCAGAGAGGAGACACATATAAGTAAGATATGTGGAAGAGATTTATGCTTGGTTCACCAGCCTGGAGAATGCCCCAGTGCCAAACTTCCATTACAGCCTTTACCATGTAGGGCAAGACAAGTCACAGCATCCCAAATCTACACTGAACAGCATCACAACACTAGTCAAATCTTGCCATTTGTATCAGCAGTTTGTGCCTCTACAGTGCTTCTCATAAAATTGAAGTCAGATCTCCTAATTCATAGAATGGGTTGGGTTGGAAGGCACCTCTAAAGGTCACTTCATCCAATCCCCCTGCCATGGGCAAGGACAACTGGATCAGTTTGCTCAGAGCTCAATCTCACCCAACCTTGAGTGTCTTCAGGGATGGGACACCTACCACCTCTCTGAGCAACCTGTTCCAGTATTTCACAATCCCTGTTAAAAGTTTTATCCTTATATCTAGTCTAAGTCTGCCCTCTCAGTTTAAAACCATTATGCTTTGTCTGATTGCAACAGGCCCCACTAAAAAAATGTTGTCCTCATTTTTTTTCTGATTAGCACCCTTTAATTGCTAGCACAATTTATCTTTTCTAGCATGGATTCTGAAAATCCTTTGAGTGGAGCTGCCATACTAGTACAACTGGACTGCACCTCTTAATAATAAGGTATATCAGCTTCTGCAGGTTAGTGAAACTCTTAAGTGTTCTGATCAGCAGTTTTGCCTAGTCACAGAAAAGTGATTTAACATCAGTATCTTAATTAAATTCTAGGCAATATATATCTAAAAATATCATCTATGCCTCATTTATTCCAAAAGTTATGAGCAAAGGAATAAAGATCCATTCTATGGAGTGAATCCACGCTTAGCCTTCTGTTTTACTAACACTGATGCCATTAAATTAAGGCTTGTCATGGCAGTAAGGCGTTATACCACTGCTGCACAAAAGGACTCTTTCAGTGGCTACCAGATTCTATTACCAGCATAGCATAGGTATCCATAACCTGTGCTACCAGTACACAAATAAACACAGACAATTTATACATAAGCACAGAAAACTTAGAACACATTTAGGAAAGAAAGATGTATTTTATTCTCCTTTCGACTGACAAAGACATTTAAAACCTAGCAGAATTTGTGGTTAAAAAGTACCTCTAGACCATGACATTACACTGAAAAAATCCTGAAATCACCATTAAAGATCAAAAATTTCAGAGTACATGGGACTAAAAAGCAAGCTTCATACACTGACTAGAGACATATATAATAATCTCCGTATGTCTATGAACCTGTTTCATTGTTTATTCTCAAAACAAACAAGACCCCACTAAGGAATTCTTACTAACAGTACCAATAAGAACTCCAAAGCTGGGGTGTTTCTGAAATTTTAGAGGGATTTAAGTCAGAGAACTGACACAAAGAAGTTTTGATAAATTGTTAGCAGAGCGTAATAAAAATCATTGCAAAAAATTTCAACATGTAAATCTAAAATATTGCTTTTCTTATACACAAAGGTGTGATGATAATGTTCAAAACTTGAAACAGTACATTCTACAGAGAATGATGGGCCATGGTAGCCATTTTGAAAGGATCTTTCTTCCATAAATACTTAAACCTTCCACCTTACACAGCCCAATCCAAAGGTCATAGTAGCACTAATTCCTCCTCTGAAGTACTAATGTTTATCACAAAACACTTCACACTATCTTAGTTACCTTACTATATCCTAATTAAGCAATTAAGCAATCCTCAAGAAAGAGTTGAGATGTGAGTAGCAGAGACCATGCCTATCGGCAAGGAGAAATGTTCCGGTTGTGTTCTAGACGGGTTCACACCAGGCATTCCTGCAATGGCTGAACTTTATTCTGCTGCAAGTTACTTTCTTCAATGGGCATTTAGGAGGGAAGAGCACACAGTAAGTCAGAGCACAGCAGACTCCCTCCTTCTAAACTGAACTGAGCACCTACAGCTATTCTAGAAGTATACTCCCATCAGAAAAAATAAGCAAAACTAAAAACTTGTCTCCATTGCCTCTCTTCTTGCAGACATTGTCTATCTACTGGAAAGCCACACCCACAAATAGCGTCTTCCCAGTTGAGTTTTAATTCTTCATCTCTGGCTCCTATGGCTCCCCCACATCCCAGTACTCTTACAAATACAACCTAATTTAGAAGGAACAGAGAAATTATTAACCCCCTGAACTAACCGGGCAGAAAGTGATACTTCTTTTACTGGATGATGAGATGGAACCATGATCTCCTCAAAATGATAGGTGGCTGCACTGAAGCAGGCAGCTGGTGTTGTATCCTGGACTACCCATGTAGCTTCCTTTTCTTCCCTCAAGAGTTTCCAATAAAGAATCTCTCATGCATGCATAGAGCATGTGAATAATCTCTGAGTTTGAGAGTCCCTAAGTAGTCATTACTATGATGGACTGCAATGACTTCAAATTAACTGTTACATGCCGATGGGCAAAAACAGCCTCTGGAAAAAATCTTACAATATCATGACTAACTGAAAGCTGCCATGAAGCTGCATATATGAAAAGGAGAGCACTGACACTTCCTTGAATACATACTCAAGAGTACTCCAGTACTGTTCACAAGGGCGTGTAAGGGCTGAGGGTAATGGTTTCAAGCTTGAAAAAGGGAGACTTAGATTCGATAGTAGGAAAAAATTCTTCACTATGACAGCAGTAGATCACTGGAACAGGTTGCACAGAGAGGTAGCGAAGGCCCCATCCCTCGAGACATTCAAGGACAGGCTTGTTGGGGCTCTGAGCAACCTGATCTAGTGAAGATGCCCCTGCTTACTGCAGGGGGTTGGACTAGATGACCTTTAAAGGTCTTATCCAACCTAACACATTCTATAATTTTTACAAATATTTCTACCACAAAGTAATTCACAATTACAATTTGTTTCTGAATATAATTCAGCAGTAAAAAGGTTTGTCATACAAAACCGAAAAAAACGGAGATTCCACTGCAGTTGTAGCATCTGCCACAACATCAGATACTCCTACATTAATACTAATACAAAAACAAGGAAAAAAACAGGTGAAATTATAGAAGAATTAGATATGACATTCTGTCTTGATGCTATCAGGCAAAGAACAACAAGAACAGCATTCAACATAATCTCAGTGTCATCTAAAACAGTACTAATCACACACCCCAGCACTACGTGATTGCTAGTTTTGTGTGTGAGAATCTAAATGAAAAAAAGATGATATGGATGGTTTTCAGTATGTGGTGAAGGTATAAACAATTTTACAGTCCTTGGATTTGCAAGTTATTTCAATATAGCCTTGGGAGGGGTGGAAATAAAAACTATTCTTGCCTTAATGCTGTTGAAGTTCCCAGTAAAGTTTTGCTAAGGCTGCAGTACAGCCAAAACCACCACATCTGTTTACACTGCTTTGCTAGATAGCTCATTGTTCTCTCATTCAATCGGCTATTTCTTTTTGACACACACCCCCCCTCTTTGTTTTTTAAACAAGGACAAGTCAAATGAGGAAGGATGCAGTATCTGCAGGGCAACTTTTGAGATCCCCCAATTAGAAACCTATTAGTAGAAATAATTCAGACTCTTTCAGAAAATATAGCTTTGGGACAGATGAGAACTGATGTAAATGTCACAGTAGAGTGGATGCTACTGGAGCTAGAAAATCTAACATGGGTGACATGCTCAGGCAATATTTCATTAGTAACTTAGATAACTGAATTCACCAGTCCTCAGTGGGTATATCAGAGCTACTGCCAAGTAGCTGGAGACAAGGGATGGAACAGTACTAATGGAGTGTTTTATCTGACATGTTAATTTTTCACCTTAACAGATTAGGACATTTTCACTGGTTTCTCCCCAGGTAAACAGCAAAGCAAGACTATACTGGTAATATATCAAAAACAATATGGCCAACAGATTGAAGGAGATGATTCTGTCCTCTAGTGAGACCCCACCTGGAGTACTGTGCCCAACTCCAGGGTCCCCAGTACAGGAAAGATATGTATCCAGAAGAGGGCCACAAAGATGATCCAGACGGCTGGAAGGTCTCTCCTATGAGGACAGGCAGAGAGATTTGGGCTTGTTCAGCCCAAAGAATAGGAGGCCCCAGGGAGACCTTATTTCAGCCTTCCAGTACCTAAGGGGGCCTACAGAAAAGCTGAAGAGGGGCTGTTTACAAGGGTATGGAGTGATAGGACAAAGGGTAATGGGTTTAATCTGAGAGAGAGTAGATTTAGATTAAACATTCAGAAGAAATTCTTTCCTGTGAGGGTGGTGAAGCACTGGCAAAGGCTGTCCGGAAAAGCTGTGTCTGTCCCCTCCCTGTCAGTGGTCAAGGCCAGGTTGGATGGGGCTTTGGGCAACCTGATTTAGTGAAGGATGACCCTGCCCATAGCAGGGAGGTTGGAACTAGATGGTCTTTCATGTCCCCTCCAATCCAAACCATTCTAGGATCCTAAGTCTAGCTTTTATATTATTATTTAATTTTTGTTTCTACTGGTAGATCCTAGTACTCCTACTTAAATGTCAGATTTTTCAATATTTGATAAAGGATATACCTGAAATTTCTATAATAAAAAATTAAATTACAGCCTAGAGTTGATATAAACTAAAACCCAGATAATGAAAACATGCTGTTGTGTTGCATGTTCACTTGTGAATAAAAGTCATCTTCATTTTAAACTGAATATAAATTTATCAACCTCCATTGCCTAAGATACTGCAAGACAGTGTTTTGTTGCCATAACAAACACAGCTTTCATTTTCAAATACCAAAGCCAGATAACTACTGATAATTGCTGACCCAAGAAATGTTGACTAATGGGAAATGCTGTAGTTCTTGTAATGATAATTGGTGACAGTATGGATTTGTGATAAACTGCCACTTCACAGGTAATGAGCACTCTGGAATTCATATCTACCTTTATGTGAATCATTCCTGCATCAGTCATTGCAAGTGTCAGGACACTAAACATGTGAAGCTCAGGCTCATACCAGAACCAAGCGAGAGGAAGCTGCTGGAGGAAACAGATTGCCACAAAAAGGCAAGAGGAAGCTCCTGTTATTTAGATGTCCAGCTGCAGCAAATGCATTGAAATATATTCACCACCTACTCTTATATTCCCCTTCCTGTCTTATGAATTTATTCACTTACATATTTCCTAATCAAAGCAGTGATAAAAAGTAAGAAACTAGCAAAATTGACAGAAGTAAGTAAATAAACAAATAAAATCACAGAATCATAGGGGTTGCAAGGGACCTAAGAGACCATCGGGTCCAACCCCCCTGCCAAAGCAGCTCCCTAGGACAGGTCGCACAGATAGGCATCCAGAGGGGGCTTAAATATCTCCAGAGAAGGAGACTCCACACCCCCCTGGGTAGCCTGTCCCAGGGCTCTGTCACCCTCACTGCGAAAAAGTTCTTCCGTATGTTGGTGCGGATCTTCCTGTGCTCCAACTTGCAGCCATTGCCCCTTGTCCTGTCTCCACAGACCACTGAAAAGGGGCTGGCCATTTCCCCCTGTGTCCCACACTTGAGATATTTATAAACATTAATAAGATCCCCTCTTAACCTTCTTTTCTTAAGGCTGAACAGCCCGAGTTCTTTCAGCCTTTTCTGGTAAGGGAGATGCTCCAATCCCCTTTAATCAACTTCGTAACCCTTCGCTGGACTCTCTCCAGGAGGTCCCTGTCCCTTTTATACCAGGGTGCCCAGAACTGGACAAAATACTCCAGGTGGGGCCTACCAGGGCAGAGTAGAGGGGGAGGATCACCCCCTTTGACCATCTGGCCATGCTCCTTTTGATGCACCCCAGGATCTCATTGGCTCTCTTAGCCACCAGGGCACACTGCTGGCTCATGGTCAACCTCTCATCTACCAGGACCCCCAGGTCCTTCTCCACTGAGCTCTTCTCCAGCAGGTCATCCCCCAGCCTGTACTGATACACATGGGTGTTCCTTCCCAGGTGCAAGACTCTACACTTGCTTTTGTTGAATCTCATCTGGTTTCTCCCTGCCCAGCTCTCCAGCCTATCCAGGTCTCGCTGGATGGCAGCACAGTGTTCCTGCGTGTCAGCCACCCCTCCCAGCTTTGTGTCATCATTGTACTTGCTGAGGGTGGATGCTATTCCCTCATCGAGGTCATCATGAAGATGTTAAACAGACCAGACCCAACACCAATCCCTGGAGAACACCAGATTGGATATTGTACTTTCGGTGTCTCAAGACACTCTGCTTTTCCACTTCCCTGTTGTAATTTATTTTATATGTGTTGGACAACACATTGGCAGAGCATCACCTTTAAGACTACTCTCTCTCACATTGTAAAAGATGACAGTCACCTGCTCCTTTTGACCAGTTGAGCACCATCAGCGTTCTAAACCAGACTGTTGCTCACGATTACCAATAAGCCTCATGGATTTACTCAGACTTCCTCGTAACTTCCCTCAGAGAGCCAACATACCATACAGTTACAGCTACTCTGATAGCACATAAACAGAACAACTGTTCTCAATATAGCCTGGTTGATCCCATAGCCAAATAACTATTAAAATTAATTAGAAGCAAGAAGTTTTATTAGTCAAGTTTTATTAGTCAAGAAAAAGTTTTGCTATAGAGATACAACAACAATTAGAAAAAGAAACTAAAGAGTTAATATTCTACTCTTTTTCACTACATTTCCACAAAGCCACTATTCAATCCCTATCCCAAGGGTAATGTGCTCTATGCATGTGTACACATGTATGTAATACATATAAACACACACATCCACATCTTCACAAAAAAAGGCATTTGGCAATGCTTCCTAGGCCACAATCTTTCAAATTTCAAGGAAAAGACTTTTTCATTTATCACACTTCATGCTCCTCCACTTTTAATTTATTAGATTCACATCAAGACCAAAAGTCAATTTCCTCTACTAAATCTACTCTTTATCTAATCATCTGCAAAGCCAACGGTGTGTCATACAACAAAAGCAACAGACTACAGGTAGAGACTAAATTTACAGCCATTTCATCCATTTCTCAAGTTACCAAAATGTTCATAGATACTGGGCTAGTGATAGGTAAAAGAAAGGCTGGTGACTATTATAACTAGTGAGCAATTTTAAAGAAAAAACCCAACAACAATATTAACATTTAAACTGATACAATAATATGATATAGTAATTCATAGTAGAGATTTCTCAATTGCCTTCAAGAACCTGCTCAATACTCTCTTCCTTTTTCTGATTTTATACCTCTACCTAACACTGCTGATGGTCTGATGCACCATTTATTTGCATCTCTCCACTACTTTTCCAGCTTTTTCCTACCTGACATTCTAATTCTCTAACAAAGCTTTAACAGACCTTGGGGAAAAAAAAAAAGCCAGGACTAGATTTCAGCCACAGGGCGAACAACCACATTACACTATCTCTACCAGATACTATCATCTGTAACACAGAGCTGCCACATACTATTTATCCTCCCCTACCATTCTCATTTCATTGCTATGTAAAGGGAACTTTAAAATATGATGTGATGTGTTCCATTGTGTTATACATTTGAAACGTTTTCAGATCAATAGTTCTGATCAGGTCATGCTTAACAGGTGTATTATCTATTTAGTTCAGAAAAAAAGTAATGCCTGAAGGACAACAAAACTTGAAAGACAAATTCATAGTATATGCTTTTGCTATAAATCCAGTAGTAGAATAAAGAAACATCAACAAAAAAAAAAGTCACATTGACATTTCAAAGCTTACTCCTGATATGAGTGAAAGCAATCAATATTGTGTCTGAGAGATTATTAGCTTGTTCTGTGCTTTTGATAGCACTTTGAATCCATTCTGTAGGAAAGTTTTGCCAACACCACATGTTCTCCCTTAAACAGTGCAAAAGGCCTGTTTATCAGGAAACAAAACAGGAAAACCTGTCATAGATGTGGTATTTTGACCCTGTCTAGAGGCCAGGTCCCCAGCAAAGCCACTGTATCACTATGCTTTCCAGCTGGACAGGGGAGAAAATATATATTGAGAGGCTTAGGAGTTGAGATAAGGACAGGAGAGATCATTCTGCAATCAGTGTCATGGGCACAACAGACTTAACACAGAAGAAGGGAAAGAAAACTCTCTAAGTGATGACGCTGCACTGCACACCCAGTGACACCAGAGTCGGGTAATGAGAAGTGTGACCAGATCTTAAAGCACCTTCCCACATCCCTCCCTTCTTAGCAGACTTCACTTTAGACATGACTTTTCTCCCTTCTTTCCCACAGCATTGTGAACGGGGAGGGGCAGAGAATGGGGGAACAGGGGTTTTGGTCAGTTCCTCGTAAGTTGTTTTCCTTCTTAGATCAGGGGAACGGGCATCCATCATGGGGTCCCACCCACGGAAGACAGTCCTCCACGATTTTCTCTAATGTGAGTCCTTTCCCACAGGGCTTCAGCTCTTCACCAGCTGCCCCAGCGTGGGTCATTTCTATGGCGTGCAATCATAAATCATAGAATGTCTCTCAGTCTCTCAGGCCCAGCCTACTCCAGCCTGGTCCTCCACAGTCACAAGCCTCCCCCCAGCAAATTTGCTCCAGTGTGGGTCTCTCTCGCTTGCTCATCTTTGTGTGTCTGTCTCTCTCCAAGGGCTGCAAGTGCTGGTAGAGGCTTGTGCCAATGTGGGTCACAGCATCTTCTGTATGTCATCACCTGCTCCAGGTGGGGTCTTGGCCTTTTCCTTGGGCTGAGGGAGGATACCTACTCACAATAGGTTTCTCCACTGACTGCAGGGGCATCTCTTCCCAGCACCTGGGGCAGCGCCTCCTCCCCCTTCACTGGCCTTGGTGTCTGCCCAGTTCCTTAGATCTTCTCACTCCCTTCTCTGGAAGCAAAAAGTGGCTGCCAGCATTTTTTTTTTTCTCCTAAATGTGATTCCCAGAGGTGCTGTGGCTGTCGCTTGGTCTACAATGACTTCAGCCTTGAGCTGGATGGTGTTTGCTCTGTGGGGTCTGCAGAGAGCTTCTGGCTGCTGCAGAAGCCATCGCTACAGCCCCCCTTCACCACCAGGACCCCGCCACCCAAAACTACAATTTGTCTGTTGCAGGAAATAATACATTCAGGAAGGATGCCTAAACATATTTGATTTTACTTAGAGGACAGCTCCAAAGATACACTTCAATGCCAAAGAAACTTCTTTTATGCTAGAATCTTAAGTTATATCCACTACACAAAGTAAGAAAACAAATATCTAAAATTAAGGAAGTAAAATAAGCATTAAAAGAATAACGTGCTTTCAGGACAGGATTGATAGCTACAACATTCTCCACACAATGTTTTCTGACTATGTAGGATCTGTCACATGGCCAGTCTTGGGTTGATTTTTTTCCCTTCTGCAGACTCTTAATACTTCTCAATGAGATAACGTTAAGCTTGGAAAAAGACGCTCCTGAAGCTACTTAGTTAAATCTACCGAAAGACAGTCAAAGTTACTGTTCATTTTCCTGCTTCTTCATATGCCTCGTTCCACTTAGGAAGTACTTATCAGAAACCCTTATTACACATATCTGCTAGATATAATGAATAAGTATGTTGCTTTCACTACCCTTTTAACCACAGAATTGACTGAAAGCAAGCAGAGATCTCAAATAGAGATCCAGTCAGTCACATCCTAGTTCGAACAAAAGATAATGCACAAAAAATTCAAGATAATGAGAAAACTCAACTGGAGTATAGGTTGATGCACTGGCAATGGGCTGATTATCCTAGACACATTCCTCTAGGCAAAGTGACATGGTAAAGATTACATTTCAAAAATTTATACTTTACAATCTCTCCCCCTCCCCTGAGGTTTGGTGGATGAGAACAGACCCCAGTGATATCACTGTTTCCAAGGTAAGGTTTTTGTTCAAAGCTGCGTCAGCTATGACAAGGTCCTCTGAAAGCTTTTCCTCGAGCAAAATTAATCCATTAAGCAACACATCCTAACTTCCTCAGGACACATATCTGCAGATAAGCCACCTTTCCTATAGTGCACATCTGCCAAGAAGGGATAGCAGGCAATGCTGAAAAGAGATCAATAACTGTCATTAAAAATATTGGATGAAATCTTATTGGAAGCCTGAGTCTATTAAGTTCCTCTTGGATAAAATTGTGACTTTGCTAAGCTAGTTGTAAACAACTTTAGTCATAAAGGAACACTGCAAACATAAAATTCCTTTTTTTTTTTAATTATTTTAGTGTAGACAATCCAGTACCACAGTATAATCAACTGATTCCTTGTATGAAATTATTTCAGGGGGTGCATTCCAAAATTGAAAAAAAAAAACCAAACCCAACTTTAATGAAAACTTATTCTAATTTACTTCTTTTGAATTTTTTTCTCCTTACACAACAAGTGCCACACTTCAATTTCTTTTTGAGGGAGGAGGAAATAATTAAAAAACCCTAAAACAATGAAAAACCAACCTGCATGACAGGCCACACGCCAGAACAGCCAGCACAGAGTAGAACAGTTCTGTGCTGGTTAAAGTAGTGTAAACTGTATCTCAATTAAGAAGTTTGTTAATGCATCACTGCTCACATTACAAAATGAAATCTACCTCCCTGCCTTTCCACACAGCTCTTCTCAGAAGTGCATTAGTACCACTTACATTGCAAATAGGTTAGATACATACTTCACCTCCACTACATTACATCTCAGTGCTTGATCTTGAAGCTTGTGCTTTCTTTGCTTTGTAACTTTTTTGCAGTCTTACCACTCCACAGAAATTGCTGCATTCCCACACACCACTTGTGGTGGAGGGAATCTAGCATATTAGAGGTAGATTTATGAGAAGGAGTGAGTAACAGCATGATAGCCCTGAAAACTTGTATACAGATTCACAGGCAAATAGTTTTTTCCCAGGTTAAAAGTGTTGTTATAAATACAAGTCACTGCTTCAATAAGAAAGTTACATTGATTTGTCCATTGCAAAGCAGCATTGTTTAGATATTAGTTGTAAAGTAAAATAAATACCATAGTTATGCTCCCTGGAAGCAGGTAACAGACAACTATTTACTTAGTAACACATCAGCACCCCCCACAAAAACTCACAACAAAACCAAAACAAAACCAAAACAACACACACAAACAACCATTACTTAAAGGTTTGCTTTCTAAAAAAAGGTCTGTTTTTTAAAATTAAAAAAAGCCATTCCAATTCAAGTGTGAATTTCATGAATGTTCACTGAGTCCAAACAATGAGATAAGAATCACTTAAAAAAATGAAAATAATAGGGACAGAAGATTTCCAGCTATGAAAAGCAGAACAAATTAAAGGGTTTATGTGCATATGTGTCTGTATTTATATGCTGTGTGTAGGTATGCGTCATGTCTCCATACATAAATTGTACACACATCCAATGTACACACACACGCGCATGTGTCAGATGACCTCCAAAAGTCCCTTCTAACCCAAATTATTCTGCCATATATGCACAGCATGTAACAACACAATCAGAGAGCATGAGGGTTTTTTCCTCTCTCTTCATCCAGTCGAGCTCAAGCACAACTGCTCTTCCCTTGGGAGGCTTTCAAAACCACTCTGGAATTTAGCAAAACAAATTTAGCAAAGCGAAGCAAAGTGTGCTCCGGAGTCTACCAAACACCTTTTAGCTCTTTTCCAGGTCAATTACAGAAGGAGAAAACAACAGACATTGTTTAGAGACAGCACAACTATCATGTTATCATCATGTTAATTCAACATTTTTGTGACATTGCACCATCAGAAATAATTATGAACCTTGTCTATATTTTAGTTCCAACTTATAACTCAACTTTACTCCACAACACAACTGTAATATAAATTTTGACAATATTTTTTTGGTAAGCTTGACAGTTCTGGCACCCTAACTTTTACAGGAGACTCTATACAGAAAGCTACTTGAGCCAAAGAAACCGACTTCCGTATCTCTGCCTTTCTCTTCATACTCATGAAAACCTCTCTGTTAACGCTAACAATCCAGTGTCTTAAAACCTGACAATCGAATTTGTGATGTCTAATAGCTAGACAAAAACCCTGAAGTGGAAAATCAGCAGATACGTCTCAAGGTAGTTAAAGTAATAGGAGTTCTGCAAATCCCAGGCAATAGTTTGGTCCACCCAGATTTCAACAAAGCCATCACATAGTGCTACCTAGAAAAATCCAGCTCAAGTTGGCAGAGGTAAACAATTCCACATTTTGCATTCCATGGAAATCAGGTCTATGACTGTAACTATTACAAAAAGAACAACAGACAACAGTGACAGAAAACAATGTTATTTCATCCATCTGAAGCAGTCTCCAAGTAATATTTTGGGGAAGGTGGTAGATTCCCACCATAAGCACAGCAGGCATTTAACTTTGGTGTTCTAAACTTCACCCTGCAGCCCCAGTGTTCACTGCTGAACCTGGCAAAGGCTCTCACCCTCTTCTGAACCACGTCAGTTGTGGACGTCCAGGGAATTCCAAGTAGATGATAATAATGCTCTCTTTAAAAACTTGACCCAAACATCCTACAGTCCATTTTTGTCATGATCTAAGTAACTATCAGCCAAGCAATGTTAATTGAGCAGCAAAATTCAAAATAAAAAGTAATACAACAGATATAAAAAACTCGTTATAACCCCTTGGTTAAGAAATCTACAGGTTGCACCCTGGATATTTGTCAGTTTCTCTTTGAAAATCTCAACTAGCCACAGAAAAGTTTTTTTTTTCCAAAAATCCAAGGATGAAAATATAGATCAATCTCTATGAAAAAAGCTTCTAATCCTCCTTTTGTTTAACTCCATATTGAGTAAATACAATATCACATGCTCAAAAGTGAAAGAGTTTTGTAATCAATATAAATTTTCTCATAACTGTGTCCCCACTATATGAGTCAAACTATAAGAATCAGGTCAATAAACACAGACAATGCAGGACTGAGGGAGATATTTGCAAATGCCCCTTCATTTCACCTTTTGCTAGCTTGCATTTTAAAAACTCATTCAAACACTCGATGTTTGAAAACAAATAACTTTTCAAGATAATTCAGTCACGATATTTCTACCTACAAGTCATGTTTTATTAAAACATCCCAACCACAAAAGATCACCACAATTTTTATGCTGATGCTTGATGGCATGCATTTGTTCCTTCACATATATATAACTTTGGTGTTGAGGGGGCTTTAAGTTTTTTAAGAAAAAAGTTTACTGCAAGAACTGCACCTTTTATGTCCTGCATGGTTTAACCACCAAAATGTCACAAGATTTACAACTGCTATCGCACTGATATTTGAACTTAATGCTCTTGGGCCTGGTGACATAGCACAAAGATTCCCAGTGTCTGTGTCAACTCTTGGATCTTTTTTAAGCAACCGTCACTCATTTTTCCTTCACCTCTTCTGTTTCATGTATTTATACTCAAAGCTGGCACACAGTAAAAAAGGTTTAGTACTTTAGACTGAAGGCATCAATCCAATGAGTGGCTTTCTTGAACAAATTTATGACCCAGCCATACATACACATGTAACCCCACTGTTGTTAGTGGCAGTACCAGCTAGGAAGAATCTTGCTTTTCAAGGGATACACATTTCACATAACTTTTCTGCATTTATACATTAAAAAGGAGGAGATTTTCTGAAGCAGTAAAGTTGAAGACACTAACTCAGAAATCTATATTGTGTACCCGGTCTTTAATGGGATTTCTGTTGATTCTACTAATGGAGCATGTATTAGCAAATAAACAACCACCTTAAATCTGTGGAGTGCCAAGGGTACTGCTGCAGCAAAACCTTCAAAAAGCTTCTTTCCAATGTATAATTTATTTAATCCTTGTTCTAGAGCAAATGGTACTATGCAAAGTTACAGGAATAAGAGGGGCTGGCACTGCAGTAGGTGAAACAAATAGAGATTCCTAGGCAGTTCTCAAACAATTTACTGTAAGCAAATAAATTTGTGAAAATAGCAGTAGATGAAATAAAAATATAAAGGAAGTAGATTCCGTCATCTTAGGTGGTAACCTTTAACGTTAAAATCACTGTCTTCAGTAAATATAATGAACATTGTTTAGACAAATTAATGAAATATCATTCCATCTTTAAACAGTGGTGGGTTGATGACAGTTAACAGCCAAGAATCCACTCAGCTGCTCATTCAGCACCCTCTCCCATGGAATGAGGAGAAAGTAGGATGGCAATAGACTCATAGATTGACATAATGGCAGCTAAAAGGGAAAGAAAAACCTGTGTGTACAAAGGAGGTGGAGAGGAAAAAAAAAAAAAAACAAACAAAAAAACCTACCCAACCCCCTCCCTCCACCCCCCCAAAAAAGGAGGAATTCATTCACTACTTCCCATCAGCAAGCAGATGTCCAGCCACTTCCTGGCAAGCAGGACCTCAGCACGCACAACTGTTACTTGAGAACACAAATTCCATAACCACAAATGTGCAGCCTTTATCTTCCTTTCCATGAGTTTTTATTGTTGAGCACAACGTCATATGGCACGGAATATCCCTTTGATCAATTTGAGTCAGCTAGAGCCATTTAGAAGAGTTTAGGACTACAATCTAAACTTTTCAGCAGGCAAGTTTGGGGGTTTAATGGTTTTTTTAACAGATAAAAATCCTCAAACATGATAAAAGAATAGTTTCTTCAACGAAACTATTTTGTGGTGAACCTTCTTCTTCCAGAATAGGTAGGTATAATGTGAGACATTCTTGTAGATATCTTTGACCTTTTAAGCTCCATCAGTAGAGCAGCAACATGTTTTTACACTTAACACTTTCTCTGATTAATAACTAAAGGACTTCAGCAGTGGTTAGCTTTCTACACGAAGTGAAGTCAAAGCTCCCTTGCCATCTAGGAAAATAAATAAAATATTTATGGAAAACCAAAGAAAAATTTAAGGTTGACACTACAAAAACACACATATGAATATTAATGTTTGCCAGTGTTTGAACTCCATGTGAACATCTTAATACAACTTTACTGCATCATACCTACACACGTACTTGGGGGAGGAAAAAGAGAAAAATAAGTCTTCTTTTTTGTGGTTTGGCTAAGCATACTTCTAGTTTATTATCTTGCTTTCATTTCCATAAGACTGGCTGGAAAGAGAATTAAACCCAGTGCCTTTATAGGTCCAGTATATTTGTTAACTCTTTTACAGTGTTTTTCCCCTTTTGTAGTTTTCCCAACTAATGAAAACACTCAAGTTATGACTTGATGACATACTTCATGACACACTTCAGAGTTAAAAAAACCTAAGCATTTGCCTTCTAGAATAAAGCTTAAATTCGATAAATACACTTAAAAGTGAACAGTTCTGAAAAAAGCAAGTTTTGCAGACCTGCAGACAAGCCCCACATCAGGTGTTTCAGGTACAGAACTTTTCATCCACACAACTTTGTTAACAGAGCTCTTACACATGCACATGCACTTGTAAACTTTTGTGGTTTTCTCCCAAAGATCTGCCTTTCACTATTAGTGTCATAGTTATATCTTGGTCATAAACCAAAATGCTGTGCAATTACATAAAATAGAATATAAAGTACCTTATGAAAACTGTGAGAAGAAACCTTACTACTTGTAGCTAGGGATTGGTGTGCTGTAGGGATCAAGATGGTACTTCAAAAACTATGCTGCTGGATTTATGAAGAGAAGTTTGCAGCAAAACAAATACCAATAAATTGTTTAGTTCAAAAGCAGCCACAAGCTTGAGGAAAATGATGCAGGTCTAACATAAGAGTCAACTGTAACTAGCTCAGCTAAAGAGAGATTTCCATTTCTTGGCACAGTAACAAATCCTCAAGCAGAGAGAGGCTAGGGGTGAGATTTTTTCCTCTGTAAGTAACTTAATGAATGAAGTACTAATTAACATTATGGCATTGATAAATGGAGAGGGAGATTAGGGATGTACTCGATATTCAGGCCTTCCCAGATGGACCGTCAAAGCCACATTAATTCCTATCTCATTGGAGCATCTGCTTCTCCCATAATCCATTGCCCCTTGGTACAAACAACACAAACTGTTGTGACTCAATTCGATTTATATCAATCTAATTTCTTTTAATCCAATTTGTATTCCAATCTACTACCTTCTAATCACTTAAATCTTCAGCCTCCATCTGGTAAATTTTCTCTCAAAATTAACCGAGCAGATGCCTCTGCAATTGTCTTCCACAGTCAGGCTAATCATGCCCTCGCAGTGGCCTACAGAGCACGCTGAATAGGTACGTGACTTACAGCATTGCCCTTCTTATTACAAACATGGCGATGCAGGAAGGCCATTTTGTCTGTCATTAATTGGTTAATTTGCATAACACTGCCAGGGAAAGATGCCTAGGAAACAAAAGCCAAGAGTAAAAAGCTTCAAGAAGGCAGCATGACATGCTCATCATTTGTCATACAGCCATTACACTTTGAACCATCTATTGTTTGAGGTAACAAATATGGAACTGGATTACAGCTAAATACATAACAAATATCTACAAGCAATATTGGATTGCATTATTTTGGCATTGTTGCCATGGAACTTGCAGAGAGCAAGGGGGTTGTCAAAACAAAATTTAGAGAAAAATGCATGATACTAAACCAAAGAGGAACACTCATTGTTTTGCCAGACCCCAAAACTTTCAACCCTCTCAAGTAAATTAACTTTTACACAGCTACAACGACATATGCAAATAGAGCCAGACTTTGTGGACTTTGTGACTATAAAAAGGTAGACTTTTTCAGGTTTCCCCAAAACTGTCTCTGAGAAAGTGAGGGCCACACACTACCTAATACATCATTAGTAGAATAAGAAAAAAAAAAGAAAAAGAAGCAGCTAACTTTCTCAACCAAGGAGGGTTAACAACTCTGAACCTAAAGTAAAGGCAGAAAGACTAGTGGCACAAGCTCTTCAAAACTGGCTGCCTCGTTAAGAATACAATGTTGATCTCTTCATCAATACTACATGGTCTCCAGAAGGCTGAAGGTAAGTTCAGCACAAAGCGTTTATCATTATTCAAGTATTCCCGTAATCACGGGCAGCCAAAGTTACAGAAAAAAGCTTCTTCAAACCTGTTACTCAAAATCCTAGGAGGACAGAAAGTGTTAAACATGCTGTTTATGTTTCCCAAACAGCTAGTGAAAAGAAATGACAAAACCCACAACAGGTAGTTGCGTGAGCAAATGAGGAAAGCACAAGAATGCACAGGCTGGGCCAGTGGTCTCTCCATCACATAATAAGCAGAAAAGAGGAGGAAAAAAAGTTCAGCACGGCACTCTGCCTTGCATCACCAGCGACATTCTTGTTGGGCAATAACCACTTACATAAGATCAGCCATCTACAGAGTCATAAGGAGGCATGGTGCCCTTTTGCCATTACAGATTCTATATAATATCTGTAGGTCTACATTTTTCAAGACAATTATAAATCAGATTAACATGGAAGGGTCAGCTTATGATTTTCATCTTTAAAAATAAAGCAACAACAACAACATCATCAAAACAAATGCTGGTGACATCCAAATTTTGCAATAGCTGAAAGATGAGCTTACTGGGATGACTTGCCTGGAGTTTGCTACTGCTTTCCCCTCTCTCAATCTTTCACATCTATGCGTGGCTGAAAGGTTTCACTTTTCAGCTAAGAGGTACCTACTAAATTTTTCATGACCTGAGGACAGCAAACAGTATAAATACACTGGATGCAAGCTGAAGGATGCTGGGGAAGGAAATAGAGGGTGTGCTTGGTTAAGGGGGGGGGGGGGGGGGGGGGTGGAGTGGGCAGTCTTTCTTTCCCTCCCACAAGCTGTCAAGTCCTTCTGTGCACACCCCCTTCCTCATCCCTGCTAAAAACCTTCCTCTATGCCTGCCATGACAGGTGGTCCAGATTTTCACTTAGGAAATCTGGCCACCCTATGTTTGCAACACCTCCCCGCTTAGTATCATCTGTGAATTTAATTAGCATGCAGTTTACCCACTCGTTCAGATTATTAACGAAGATGTTAAACAAGACACAACCCAAATAAAAAAAGATCCCTATGACAAACCAATTGATGCCTTTCGATCAGTTCATTGCTATCTATCAGAACCCTTTATTTATTTACAGATATCACCCAATGGGTCACCTACATGACATCATAGATGTCCAAGCTATATTCTGGCAGAGTGTAAATAGCCTAAACTGAGAATAATAAACTTCAGTCTGTAAATTCAGTTTACACTGAAATAAAATTGAAACTCAGCTCTTAAGCAGAACTAAACAACCTCCTCTCGCTGACCAGTGGCACTGTGTCCCAATTCTTAGCAGGTCTCAACCATAACTCTTCATACCACGCTATCATACCATGGGCTTTTACAACAGTTGAATAGTAACATAAATTTACTTGAAAGACACATTTCAAAGAATATAGTAGTAAATAGAAAGCAAGGAGAGAGAAAAGTACATACCACTATGAGAATGCTTAGAAAAATAACAGAAACAGTAATTTTTACACGCTAATATAATTTCCCAGGCAGTTTATTCACAGATAAGCCTACTAAATACTTTTGCTTAATTGTGTAATTATAAAACTTTCATCCAGATTTTATAAAGCAAAGCTCAATTTCATAATAAAAAGCATCTGTAAACTCCTGACTGAATAAAACAATAGTATTTTTTTCGTTTACTCACTTAGAAAGCACAAGATCACATATTTACACCCCAGTCTTGCTTTATCAGCAAGTAAGTGAGCACAAGAATAAGTTTAATTATAACATGACTCAAGATTTGGTAGAATCATATTCTTAAATTCTTTTTTTCTTCTCCTGAACAGCACTTTCTTAACAACCCTTTCTTCTGAAATGAGGCCTTAGACACCTCAGTTTGTCTAACATACACATATAGGCTTGCTTGACAGTAAATGGAGAAAATGATTCAGCTCCAAAGATTCATACCATCCTAATATAGTTTTGAAAGGTCAGTAGGAATAGGATGAACCATTAGCACAAGCCTCTCCAATGACTACAGAAGGAACCTAACTGATGGCCTTAGATTAGAGACCTAATTTTACATGGCCTGTCTCAAGGGGATTGAATTCACTTGACAATCAGTGAGGTATAAGCAGAAATGTTTATTCTCTTTCAGATTATTCAGAGCACAAACTGCCACTTATTTTCAGAACTCAGGTGTGTATGATCTATTTGAAAATAGAAACAAGCATGAGTGAAATTTATAATATTTTTAAAGAGTTTGCATTTTACAATAATTATGAGCAATACTCCACAGACTGGTGACCTGTGCCATACCATAAGAGGCTTCCATGCCCAGAACAAATATGTCTTTGCACTAGCTAGACCAGCTGAATCTGGAGATATTTCAGATATTAACAAAAAAAAAAAGTGTAGTGGCAGTGTATCTAACCATTATCAGGAGTCAAAGTACCTACAAAGCATCAGTGCCACATCTGTTAGCTCCTCCACACCAAAGAAAGAGTTGGTGCTAATGCACGATTAAGAGCCAAGAGGAATGTAACAGAAGTGTATGCAGGTGGCAGAGGTCACTGAGGGATAGTATAAAGGAAAGAGAGGGTCAAGTTATTATCTGGAATGCATCCACACTGCCCAGCCATCTTTTAAATCAGTTTTTATAATAGTCATGCTTGTATTGATTTAATAATAACTTTATGATACAGATTTAGTCAGCACACCATGAAGAACCACATCTAAGACTGCATGGTAGAACCAGGTCTCATTTCTTTTCCTTACACAAGGTAAGGAGAGATTGAAGGCTTTCAAAATAGGACATGTTCTATTTTAAGTGCTTTATTAGACTTCATATGAAAGGGAAAACATCTGTCACTCAAACATCATAAAGTCTTTCAATTACAAGTCTGTAAGTAAAATAATACAAACACCATAAAAATGAAATTCAGCTTTTAAATCAAAGTGACTAATATGCCTTTGCATACAAAACAACTAATGACACCAAGATACTGGGTCTTTTACCTTTAAGCCTATATTAGCATATATGTACAGCTGAAACGGAACAGAGAGAGAACATCCATGTGAAAGTAGTGTTGCATCACACTTGGCACTACAATACCTCAGAGAATTAGGCCTCTAATGACAAGTTTTCAAGAATAAGCATTTACTGTAAGCCACACAAACATGACAAATGACACATTCATAGCAACTCATAAACATCCAGAGAAAACCAGACAATGATGACTTAACACCATTAACCTCAGTGAAGCTAATGCCTTACTTAAAGGAATGCGATATCAAGATCACACTGCCCACAGACAACCATTCCCAAGCCTAACCCCTTCCCCACTTGCAAAGCAGTTGACACCCTATTCCTGGTATATAAGTAATTGCACTGACTGCCAGTTCCCCACTTGCCTCCCTCGTCCAGAATAAGAGCTATAGTTCAAAGGGACAGAAACAAACAATAAGGGTCATTTTAAGTGCTAAGGTCAGGCTGTATGTTTTGGGGTAGGAGACCTGGGAGTAAACCAGTTACAAGTTACCAGTGACCCTGGAAAGGAAGTTACTTAATATTCATGTTGACAGAAAAGAAGAAAGGATTAATCATGTGGAATTAGCATTTTCATTTAGGAGCTTGGTTGAGTCTTCTGTTCTACTTTGAGAGGAAGACGGCTGCTTCACACTAGCATTTTACATCTCTTATTTATCGAAACATTGCAGCTTGCTCCTAACTGTCATTAACTGATGAATAATGAAAGACTTCTTTACTTTTACTTCAGATTAATCATGCAGCTCCCTTCGTCTTTCCATGCCTGAATGTGTGTTCTGAATATTTTTTAGTTCTTCCCCCCCTTTTTTTTTTTTATAATTCATGTGGGATAAAGAAGTGTGTTTAATTAGATTTCAATTCTACTGGGGGAAAATGGTCTCTATTGAAAGGGCACCTCCTAGTATTTTCACCTCACAGTTACAGTGTTGCAGTGCAACCGTGCACTATTATCTTTCTTAAATTGTCATATTTATGTTAATTCCAAGCCATCTCTTATGTTACACAAATTAATGGCTAAAAACACCATTACTCCAGTTACCTAGCATATAGAAAAACAGTGTAAAGATTAAAACAATTAGATTATGCAGATTTTATAACTGCTATTATAAAATAAAAATACAAATCCTTGTGTACCAGTAACACATTATAGTCTTAATGCAGTTTTAAGATAACTTTTAAGTTCTTTTATGAAAATTCTTATTTTCTCCTGACCCTTACCTTCCCGTGACCTCGACCAAGTTTCTTCCCTCATACACTATGAAGTACTAGATTTGACTTTTCAATTGCATATAAAAACCAAATTATATCAAAATGCTGGTTTTCCCAGCAGTGAGTAACACATTAATTAGTACAGTAGATAGAACTACTTGAGAGTCAGGCAAGTTCAAAAATTTTAGCTGTGTAAAATTTGTCCCACCACATCAAGCCCTAAATACATCACATGATTATGCTTAAAGAGAGTAGAAAACAACAACCTGCAGCTGTACAAAGCTGTACAAGGACAAAAGCAGCTGCAGGTGATCAGGTTACCCCTTGAAGTACACACTTTGATTAAGCACTACATATTTTATTTGTGTAGCTACAGATGGCCTTCATGGTTAGAAAATCATCCAGTCTGACTGGGAGGCAGAGAGGGAAGGCAAAGCCCAAATAAAATAAACCCACTCCCTCCTCTATCAACCAGAACAGACCTAACCAATGTTTTGCAAACCTTTTTCTTTTTCTCACACTTTGAGCAGCCCTTTTCATGATACAAATCTTCCCCATAGTCCATCAGTCTGGCAATCATTAAAATACAACACAATGTTTTTCCTCAAATTAAATGCCTAAAACATCATGCCTAAAATAATGTTTTAAAATATAGTGGATTTGTCTACACATATCCAATTGAGGATGATTACAGAAATCAGCATGCTTTTCCTTACTACCTATTAAGCATTTTAATCCATCAACTACAGAGTGATCTCTAGCTTTATTCAGTCCACTTTAAAATGACTTAAATTGCAAGTACTTTCCATTATCATACCAGAAAGAGGGTTCCACACTGAATGCAAGAATAAAATTGCACATGCACAATGCCAACGCATTATACCCACTTGAGCCAGATCCTGTTACACTGAAAGACTTGTATGCATTACAACTCATCATTTTAGCATTTAACTACACGTTTCCATGCCTTGCTATTTTTCAATTTCATTAGAACATCCAATTTTAAATTTCAAGGTTGAGTTAAATTAGTTGCAACACTAAATCACACTTTTTGTAAGATACAGACCTACTGTAAATTTTAACCCTCATCTTGACCCTTTTGTCTGAGAAGGTCAGGAAACACATAGGTGATGAGGGAACAAACAACACATACCATTCAGAACAGTAACAGACTACCTGATTCTTCTTTTATCTCCTCTGGCACAGTCCCTTTAAACTGCCTGTAAAACTTCTTCCAGGTTCTCACTAATTTCTTGTCATCCTCATTGAGTTCTCCCTAGTTTACTAACATGGTTTTAAATCAAGAGACCTAGAACTGCACATTATAAATCTAAATTCCCACATATGCAGAAAGCTGGAAAGCTGGTGCAAAGTTTACATTCATTCAAAGTTTCAGCCTCACTCTGTTCTCCTGCAAAGATGATGTAATACCCTGTCATTCCTAAAAATGCAATGTTCTACTAAAACACACCACTGATTTCTCACGCTGAGTATCCTCTGTCTTGCAGCAGCTAGCTTAACACACATATCCTAAACTTACATAGGGTAAACTGTACTAAAGATGAGTATAAAAATGCCTTTTAGAGGTCTCTGGCAATTATCCTTTTCCTTGGTGCATATGATTTGATTATTGAATTTTTCTGGATTACAATCCATTTTCTTCCTTAACCATATTACAAACTTCCTGAGGTCCCTTAGCATTAGCAACTGTGTAAATTCACTCACCTTATATCTGAAAGCCTAAATCATTTACTTGCCTATTTTAATCTTAAATGGAGAATTTTACACTATCTTTAACAAGAACATTTTCACCCAGACTAAATTCACACATATCTAACATTAGTCTTTGCTTCTCCCTGCTGCTGCTACCTAAAGGAAGTGATATTATCACAGCCTGCAGAATGTGCTCTTTCAAAGCAAAACTGATAACTGATGATTTTCAAAGGCTACATTAAAATGTAACAGAACAGGCAAAATTGTGCTCTAAAATTGCACATGTGATTTTTTTTCCCCTACAAAAAAAAAAAAAAGCAGTTACTGGCAAATACAGACTGTACCATCATTTTTCTGCTGTTATAGAATGTTGAACATCATATATATTATTTTGCTTTCAAATTCTCCCCTGGAAGCATTTTCAAATTTTAACTGGCATTAGATACTGTTTTCATTAATCTTATTTTTGTTCAAGATGGACATTTCCTTACAGAAACAATGCTGAAACAGAATAGCACCACATTTTTATGTTTGTTACATAGCACCGTAGCCACCATACACGCAGATTTGCTATTGTATGGATTGAAGTAACAAGGGATCCTGTCATTTTGAGACAGGTTATCATATATAAGGACAGCTAAACACACTGGGAGCTATAAAATAGTACTCTCTGTTTCTGTCAGCCCTTTATTCTCCCCCTGGATGGCAACACATTTATTTGCTTGGATTCTACACTGATCAAATTATATCTAAACAAAATTTTGTCAAGGTGCATATGCTAATCCAACACCAATGTACAGTCACATGCTCCTGAACACACCCAAGAGTTGAGCTCCAGACTCTATCAATCACCAGTCTGCTACATGGCAGATACTTCACTCATCTTTCACCTCAATTTTTTTTTTAAAAAACACAGATGTTGGCACAACTCCTTTGTGAAACACTGAGATCGACTGATGAAAACCCCATGTAACAAATAGTATTGTCAGCTTACTAAGGTGCCTTTCTGACCTATACTTGCATGCACAGATGGCTTACAATAACGTGTGGCCAATACCACTCTCCTCCTGCTACGCTGCTGCACAGTCATAGGCAAGATTTACCTGCTAGTTCTTGCTCTGCTGTGTTTGAGCTTTACCCTCTGTTCTCTTAGAATGCCAACAAGCTCCAGGTTTCTAGAGGTAATTTTACTTTGCCAGGCTTTATCTTTCTAATGTTACTTCAGTCACAAAATAAAACCGCTTCATGACTTCAAAATAATTTTGCATATAATAATGGAAATTCCCAGAGGACTAGTTTTTATTACTACAATACCTTAACCTTATACCTCTGGAGATATGAAAAGCACATACAGAAACTGTATCTATTCATTACCTCTATTTTTTATATTATATATGCACATGTGTGTATATATATATACACACACACACACACACACACACACAGATTCCCTCAGTGGATTAAAAAGACATTTTTCCTAACATGTCAAAAGAAAAACAGTGTATTTTGTAAAAAAAAAAATTAGTTATTGCACAGTAAATCTGAAAGAATATTGATAATATTCATGTAGCAAAGATACGTAGGCTGATACCAGGAATTAAGATCTTGGATGGTCCAAGGCTCGGTTCCTATCCCAAATCAACATGACATTCCATCAGGATTTGTGTCATATATATATATATGATATATATTATGTGGGATATATATATATATATATATCCCACATTATCTGTAGGGCTACTGCAACAGATTTTTGTCACATAGTATATAGAAGACACTAACAGCATCACCAGGTATTTTATTTACTGATACAGTTACAGGGAAAGACTTTCTTGTACTTGAATGAATTTACAGCTTTTACAACTGATTTCAACAGGACCGGATTGCCACACAATGTCACTTTATTTTGCTTTCTAGCTTGGTAGAAAATTAGCAATCTAAGGTTTGCAGATTTGCACTGCAATTGCAGTGTCTTAATACCAGAAGTCTCAGAACCTAGGAAGTACTACCAAGTTCAACAGCATTATTAATAATGGAGAATTTATGGAAACTGTAATTTATATTTACTTGTAAGACTATACATTGTATTCCTAACATCTTTTTCTGAAAAGTCAAACGTTGCTTTACTGCCTGCATGCTATTTCTCAAACAAGACATAGTCATCTAATTAAATTTCAAGCATACTCTACATTAAACAAGTTGATTAAAAAAAGACAAATATAATTTGCTGTCATCAGATGACCCATAAAGACAAAAAAAGCCCAGCAAGTGCCTTGCAGTGAGAGACTGCTTTCCTAACCAATGCTTCTTCCCACGCTCCTCCTCATAATACAGTGCAAATCCTAGCACAAATTCTCCTGGGCACTCAGTAACTGTAACACTCAAGAGTATAACTATCTTTTCCCACCTGTGTCCTGTCTGGTTTTAGCCCTTCTCTAACTTCCATATTTTTTTACCATACCCCATAGAAATTTAAAGGATGCACTGCTTATTTCATAAATCTATTAACAACAGTGAAAATAACCAATTGACAGAATGTTATGACCAACAGAAAGTTAGAATACTAGTTAAAATGGTTCTTCAGATGCTGGTTTTCCACCAAAACTCAAGATTCAATTTTTGGCTAAGTGAGCTGTCACCAACTCTTTGACTAGTTAAGGCTCACACTCACCATCAGGTCAAGATCTGCATTTAGCACAGTGCTCTCTCCACACCCACTGTCGCCCCTAACCCTACAGCCTTTCTGTGCTCTGCAGCTCTACAGCTCCCAATCTATTTTCCCACATCAGTACCAAGCTTTTCTTTGAAGCAATAGGCAAGTTGTCCTTGCTACAAAAAGCATAGGATGATTTCTCTAACTTCCATACAAATGGCCCACTTCCTTAAGCTTTTTTGTGCATCTGAGATGAGACCTTATTAGTAGGCATAAGAGGTGTGTAAAGTCTCTCCCAGAGCCCACTCCATTAGTATTAATCAATATTCATTTATAATTGGATAAAGCTGGCTTTTCAACCAGAAATTATTTCCACCTCTTCCCCCACCCCTCAACAAAAAGCACCACAGCTTTCATTAAATTTGAGATAGTGGGACACTGCGTCTCTGTACAAAAGTAATTTACAGATTACCTTCACATCCAGAATAATTTACCCAGTAGAACTGATCCTACAGAGAACAGCTTGGTAAATCCAGCCTTTCACTTCTTGCCTTGGAAGCGTAGGTGAGAAATATATCTAAGCATGAGGAATAAACTACTTTTGAGAATCAGCAAACAAGGACTAGAACAAAGAGACACTTGTAATGGTGAAATGGGAACAATCGCCTTACAGTTCAGTGTGAGTTGCAACCAGTTGTATTTGATGAGTTTCTCAAGGAATGTCAGCTGCTGCTGCACCTACAAGATCAATGCTGCTAATTGTGAGGAAAATTATTCAGGACAGCACAGAACCTCCTATTAATGATGCCTGCCAGGAGAAAGTCAGTTTATCAGCCATCCTAAAGGTTAACATCAATATCAAAAGCAACAACCTCAAATGATTATATTACTAACCTTGCAGGCAAAATCACTACAGTGGTGCAAAAGACTTCAGAATAGCCTGTATTTTAAAACTTATTTTGATGCTTTCCTCAACAGGTACCAAGCCTATGTTTGCAATTTAATATTCTTTTATTTGGCTGTAGCAAGAAAAAAAAATTGCCTATAGCAATCCCTTCAGTTCTGTCAATACCCTAAGAATGCTGAGTAAGAAAACAGATCTATAGATAGATATCAGCTAACCCTATGGCAAAAGGTTTGCTGGAATTATTGTTACTTCTACTCAAAAGTCCTCAAAAATGAAAGAGCAAATAAGTGGGGTTTTTGAGGGTTTTTTATACCCCAAATTCACACAGCTGACCAAATTCACACAAGTTAACCACAGAAGTCAATAAGCCACAAACACTTCGAAGCAGGGAATGACCTTAAGTACTAACCCCATTTTTTTCCCTTTCCAAAATTCATTATCTACCATAAGACAAAAGAGAAGGGGATAGCTTGGTGCAACCCAGCCACACCTTCACGATTTAAAGAAAAAAATCATATATGGTAATGGCTGAGAACTTTCATTTAGTTTGAAGAGTAATAGTAAGAGAAATAATCTACAAAATAAATGCCTATCACATCTTCTTTTCTATATATACTGCATAAGAACAGCATTAATAACAGACCACAAATCATAGTATATGCCTAGTATATACCAGAAAGCTAGAATAAACATCCTTTTGAAAGGTATACACTCTGACTAGTTCTTAGTAGCTTGCACAGTTTTAAAGACAACTCTGGTTGTCAGAGCAGAATCTTAACCATTCCTTGTTTGAAAACTACTCCCTAAATGACTGTTCACTTTTATATTGGTTCTACTCAAAACACTATTCTTTTTTACAAATAACATCTTTATATTTCCCTACAAGAGAACATTTCTTTGATAATTACATGTGTGTGCTGTGCCTTAACTCCAGCTAGCAGCTAAGCCCCAACCAGCTACTCACTTGCCTTCCTCTGGTGGGATGGGTAAAAGAATTTTAAGATTAACAGGGAGAACACTTGTGGGTTGAGGTACAGACAGTTTAATAGGGAAAGTAAAAGCTGCGTGCACAAGCAAAGCAAAGCAAGGAATTCATTCCCCAGTCCCCAAGGGCAGGCAGGTGTTCAGCCATCCCCAGGAAAGCAGGGCTCCAGCACACCTAACAGTGATTTGGGAAGACAAACACCATCACTCCAAAAGTCTTCCTGCTTCCTTCTTCCCCCAGGTTGCTGAGCATGATGTCATATGGTTGACAAGCGGTGTCCCTCAAGAATCTGTACTGGAACCAGTGTTCTTTAATATCTTCATCAATAACATAGACAGTGGGATTGAGTGCACCCTCAGCAAGTTTGCAGATGACACGAGACTGGGTAGTGCCCGCAACACACCAGAGGGATGAGATGTCATCCGGAGGGATCTGGACAAGCTAGAGAGGTGGGCCTGTGCAAATCTCATGAAGTTCAACAAGGACAAGTGCAAATCCTGCACCTAGGTTGGGACCATCCTCACTACCAATACAGGTTGGGGGATGAAGTGATAGAGAGCAGCTCTGCAGAAAAAGACTTGGGAATACTGAGGGATGAAAAGCTGGACATGGGCCAACAATGTGCACCCACAGCCTAGAAGGCCAATTGCATCTAGGGTTGCATCAAAAGAAGTGTGGTCAGCAGATTGAGGGAAGTGATTCTCCCTCTCTACTCTGCTCTGGTGTACTGTGTCCAGCTTTGGAGCCCTCAACACAAGGAGGACACAGACCTCCTGGAACAAGTCCAAGAAGAAGGCCCAAAGGATGCTCAGAGGGCTGGAGCATGTCTCCTACAAAGAAAGGATGAGAGAGTTGGGCTTGTTCAACTTGGAAGAAGGCTCAGGGAAGACCTTATAGCGGTCTTGCAGTACCTGAAATGGCCTACAGGAAAGCTGGAGAGAGCATGTTTGTAAGGGCATGTAGCAATAGGACAAGGAGCAATGGTTTTAAACTAGAAAAGGGGAGATTTAGATTAGACATTAAGAAGAAGTTCCTTACTATGAGGCTGGCGAGACACTGAAACGGGTGTCACAAAGAGGTGGTGGAGACTTCATCCCTGTAGGCATTCAGGCTTCATGAAGCTCTGAGCAACCTGATCTAATAAATATGTCCTTCAGAGTGGGGGGAGGGAGAGAGGGGAGTGGACTAGATGGCCTTTAAAGGTCTCTTCTAACCTAACTTGTTCTATGATATGATAAGGAATATCCCAGTGGTCAGTTGGGGTCAGCTGTTCTCGCTGTGTGCCCTCCCAGCTTCTTTATGGTTGGTGGCAGGGTGCGAGAAGGAGCAGAAGCCTGTCTAAGCTGCTCATCAGTAACATCTATTACCAACACTGCTTTTGGCACAAGTCCAAACCATAGCCACATACTAGCTACTATGAAAAAAATAACTACCCCTGTCAAAACCAGCACAACATGGGTGTTTTAAAATCTGCTTATGCATACACACAACTATCAGTAATATTTCATTTTAAAGAACTATTTAACATGAAGAAGTTAAAGCACTGGTAATAAAAAAAGTGATCTCATTATCTATCAGCCAAATACCCAGACTGGTTCACTTGGGATAGTAAGTCTAAAGTACTTTAAAATATGCTTCAATCCTGTGCAGCAAAGATACATTAGAAATACAGATTAAGGTGGTCAGTTCCACAGCAAAACCTGCAGCTGATATTAGAAAGCAAGTGAAGGAATTGGAAGCAACAAGCATGTTTAACTTTTTGACAGCTGCTTGATCTCCGCCTACAAAGTTAGTATTCTGACAAGATCACAAATTGTTCAGAAAAAAAAAATTTAATAAAGGAGGTGACCCAGCCTTTTGCAGGTCTTCCCACCCTTCCAAACTAATAATTACACAAGTCAGTATTCAAAGACAGACTGACCACAAAGCCAGTTGTCATCAAGTCACCCTATGTTTAAGCAGAGAAACTACTTTGTACTGCCTTTGATTTTGTTTGGTTTTTTAACCTTGTTGATGCTTACCTAGCCTCCAGCTATGCAACTAAATAGTTTACAGAATAAAAGCAAAGTAGGAGTATTGAATAAAAAAACACAACATTTTTTTGTTTGCTTGTCTGTGTTTTTTAGAACAAATCCCAGAGAAGAGTAGAACTACCTTCATCATCCATTCAAAAAAACCTATTTACTGGTTCAAGTAGTAGAATATATCCCTAGGCATATGAAAATGAAGTATAAGAAGAACAAATACTACACAGGTTGCCATCACAGCCTACAGTATGCCTGTCATGTCTATCTGTCAATAAATTGTATCTTACTCTGACAGACACTGTAAAACTACTATAAGAGCAGGAAGACAAAATATGAAAATAGTATTCAATTACATTGATACAATATGCTACACTTATAAGTAGCATTAAAGAAAAAAGGAAAGCATTTAGGTCAACTAGATAGAATGATATCTTGATCAACAACTCACTTTCCTCGTGTGTGCCTAAGTGCGATGTCTTCATTAGTAAATCCTCTGTGTTAAGTTAATCCCTTTTAGCTACTTAAGGCTTAGAACAGCTCACATCTGCTATTCCTGACAATAAGTTCTACAGGATACAGCAAAAGACAAGATGTATGCTTTATTAAAACTGCTCATCTAATAAATTTTACCACATAATTCTACCTCTAGAAATAACAGCAACTATGTAAGACCATTCATCCCATGTTTTGTTAACACTATGTCAATTTAAAAGCTTTTTTTCTTCTCACTCCTCTCTCATCCCCCTCCCACTCAGCCCAACACCTATTAAAAAAAAGTACAAAATGCACATATTGAAATATATAATTAAGTTTTACCTAATATGTAGCTCTTGTAAGTAGCCCAAACTTTAGACATACTTAAGACATCTAAGTCAACTTTGTATATAAAATCCTGCTGCAGACACGAGGCAGTTTGATTCCTTTATGTCAGTAACTTTATAAAAATTAATAAAACACTACTATGTAAAATATTTTTCAAGTACGTCATATAAAAAGACATCTGATAAACCAGAACGTTTTTTTACAAATAGTTTTCCAAAACTATTATTTTTAGACACAAATAATGATGTGTGCTGCTTTCAAACAAGGATATAAGTAAATCAGCATGAAACAAATTCTGTAATCTTCCCTGAATTTAATAAGATTGTCCCATAACTAGCCAAGATAGACAGACAGACAGATAGATAGATAGATAGATATACACGCGCAATTTGTCAGCCTTGCATTTTTAAGTTATTTCTCTTCATAGTACTGGAAGAGAACAAAAAGAACTCAATGAATATGACTGATGCACTGGTTTAAGTTCCACATTTGATCCTTCACTCCTCTCCCATTTTTCTGCCAGCTGAAAAAGTCAGTTACAGGACTTTAGCTCCAAAGCTTCAGTCCAGCAGACATAAGAGCAAGAACAGGAAAACAAACACAAACTCTCCAGCTAACAGCAGTACCACACCTATGGCTGTTCCCTTGGAGGAAGGATAGAATCACAGAATCACTTAGATTGTAAAAGAACGTCAGGATTATCAAGTCCAACTGTAAACATAATGGACATTGGATAGGGGTAGACTTGACACTAAGTGCCACATCTACCACACACCCATAGAATGGTTTGGGTTGGACGGTACCTCAAAGATCATCACGTTCCATCCCCCTGTCATGGGGCTTTGGGCAACTTGGTCTAGTGAAAGGTGTCCCTGCCCATCCAAACTGGCCTGGTACACTTTCAGGGAGGGGACAGACACAGCTTCTGTGGGCAGCCTGTGCCAGGGCCTCATCAACCTCACAATAAAAGAAAAGAAATTGCAATTTCTTTGAGATCCTACAGGGAAATTGGGAAAAGGAAGCCACATGCTTTCTGTCACTCATGCTCAACAGAGTCCTGGGTAAATAATAATGTATCCGACAATAATTTATATGTCTTTCCACATGTCCATCTTTCATAAAGTTCAAAAGACCACCATTGAGTGTTAAACGACTACCTGTCATGAGCAAATGATGTTAGGCAATTTTTAATGTCGCTGAGCATTTGAATTCCTACCAGATGTAAGGAAATAAGGTCCCTGTCTCATATTGATTTACTTTCTTTATTCCTAAGTTGGTTTGTTTAGTAATTTAAAAAGAACAGCTATAGCATTTTAAATATTTTTGACAAATCTTTCAGCCATGGATAAATAGTAGAGGCAGGAGCAGATTTCCTTCACAGACCTAACAATGACGTTTACCCTGACCTAGAGGGAACACCTTCCCAAGCAATAAGAAATAGTTCCCTTTCAATGCCAATTCAGTCCTAAGGGAATGCCAATTATGCCAAGTCTGCAAAACCAGATGTATGGCGATTTTGTAATATGGGCTTCTTTATGCCAGGGACAAAGCTAAAACCATTTATCTCAATTAATTTAGGATTTAGGGATTAATTTAAATTGGTGCCTTGGAGGTAAAAGACAACCATTTCATCCAACAATGCACAAATACCTCTTATTTACAATAAACCTGAAGAAGGGACATTTATATTTTTCAGACTACATTTTTACCCTCAAAACTGTACGCCTTCCACATAATATATTTTTTAGAAGGGGTAGTGCCATTTTATCAGGGGCTAAATTTTGACAGCCCAAATAGGGCTTTCAAATGAAATCGTTTGAAGTAGTGGCCATGATAATTGTTTGAAATTCCTCAAATTAGGAGATCACTGCTAGTTTACAAATAACACTAATAAGCAACATCAGATTTCTACTCTCTCAATTGCTGCTGAAATTGAAAGGCATTTTGAAATACACATAATAATAAAATAAGTGAGGAAACATAGATTAGTGAAAGACTTAGAATAATTTTTCAAAATATTTTAACAGACCATAGTTGTCCATATAGATTCAAAAATCGCTCCAATTTTACCAAATCAGCATTTGTGCTGTCTCAACACACCGATGTTTCATTCAGCCTTCAGGCAAACACTGCAAGAACATCACACAGTTCTGTCAGTTTAGACAACACAATAATCCTGTTTTGACCAAGACCTACTAATTAAAAAGAATGAAAAAGAGGCCGAAGTCTGACATGTCCACTTCTGCACTGAGGTAAGTTTATGATGGCTATGTGTCAGGAGACAATTGCCTTCATATGGCATCCTCTCATGATACAAGAGGTGGTGTAATTCACTGTGTATAAATCTTTGCAGAAAGCAAATTCATGCGACAAGATATGTCTACAGGAGTATTATTCTATTACATCCTAAGGTATGTCTTCAATAAAGGAATCTCACACCAGGTTTCAATATTCTGAATTGTCATTTTTAACTTCTTAAGAAGTGTTTCTCACTTACCTCCAAAGGATCTCACTGAAGTGAGCAAGAAGTGCCAGATGGCAGGAATATTATGTTCTAACAATATTTCTCAAAAAGTTCCAAATATTTGGTCTATCAAAGAGACAGGCATTCTGCCAGACAGTTAGCCAGATCTATCATCATTGTCTATCTCATTTTGTCAAGGGAAGTATTCCAAAGCATATGTATTGATTTTTTTCCCCATGAGGGGGAAGGGAAGCAAGACCCAGTGACATTTATATTATATTAGGTGTATATTCCATGAACACTCAAACACCTTAGTGGACTGATCTCCTATCCTACTTTTTGCCATATTTACTGGCAGTGAGCAAATCCTCCAAAAATCCTTACAGGGCAAAAGCTCTTCCATTACTGGAAAAGATAAACAAAGCCAGCAAGACCTACTTTTAAAGAAGGTATTACTGAAACTACAGCAATATTTTTGCTGATTTTGACATATTCAGAAAGGAGCAAAAGAACTTTGTGATACATCTGTGAGATGGGTATTTATTTTTCTACTGTGTTTCTTTTGCTTCAGTTGTTTTAGTCCAGTCGGTAGACCAAAACTGCTACTCCATTTTTTTCCAAACTTCCCTTCTCTGCCCCTTGGATCTAGCTTTTTCCAGGAAAAGGTAGCTCATATTACAAGCACTTGAAAAAGTGTGCTACATAATTTCTTTCCTGAGACAAAGAAAAATCTTTAGTAATTTGTACTACAATTTATCTACCTGTCCCAACATTCAGACACTATTAACAAATATTTTAATAAGGACATTCATTCTTTCCCTCAAAATATTCTAAGTAAATAACAACCAAGTGATTTTAAGGTCTGCTAACAATAATTCTATTTGCCATTTAAAGCAAAAAATAAATCCAAGCAAAAATAATAAGCAATATCTATTTATAGTGCTCCAAGAGTGCTGTACCAAGAATATATGCAATAGAATCATTCGCTGATTCATTTCTTTGGCTTATAACACCCAGTTTGGTTTTATTTATATCACATGCATGTGCAACCAATTCATACCAAGTTATAAAAAAGCTTTAAGCAAGCAAACTACATTCTGAAACACCTTCTGAACATTCAACATAGAATATTAAAGAATTTATTTCTTTTCCCTGTACTCAATGTACAGGCTTTTAGATAGCACTGTTCTTTTCTACATTTCAATTCCTCCACTGGAGTCTCACTTCCAAAGAAACTTGTTGAGAATTCTGCAGCTCAGCTCAGCTAGTCGAACTTGAAACCTTCTTTCTAAAGTAGGTTTAAGAATTATGACCCTGTGAGTCTTATACATAAAGAAAACTGGACAAGAATTGTATTTAGATGGGAAACCAGTTGTACTGCAGTGCTCTGTCTGCAGGATGTGGTAGTCATAGTTGAGCCACAGCCAGAGCTGAGTCCCACACATCGCTCACTCCCCCCTGCATCGCCCAGCAGGACGAGGAGGAGAAAAAGCAGACAAAGGCAAACAGTGGAACAGGGTAAGGGTAGTTTGCTTGGGACAGCAGAGGGAGGTGGAAATGAAATAGAATTTATGGCTGAACACACAAATGATAGTGACAAGGCACTTACCGACCTGATAACCAACCAGACACTCTGCCCGTACTCAGCCTGTCCCGGACCTGCCCCTCCCCAACCAGCCCCTTTAATGGGGAGCGGGACATCATGTGCTGTGGAAAACATCCTTGGCCAGCTCAGCTCACCTGTGCTGGCTTCTTAGGAAAATCAACCCCGTCCTGGATGGAACAGGACAGTTATTCATCTGGTAGCATGCCTCTAGCTGAATCCATATTTAAACTAACAGTTTTAGTAGTGTTACAGACTTCTTTGTCAAGCTGCTGACCACACTGCTCACTACTGGATGTGTCGTGCATCATTATCTTACCTTCCCACCAGTTATCTAACTGAGCACAGGTGAAGCTTCTGGCATCTGTTAACCCTTCTGATTACAGGTCTGTTTCATTTTAAGTCAATCTCTTACACCCTGTGTAATTACTGGGAAAAAAAATAAACCACCACACAACAACGGCAAAAAACCAAACACCGACTTCCTTCTTTGCATAGACTCCCACATTGCTCAACACTGGAGAACAAAACTGTGGCCACACTGATGCTGATGACAGTTTCTAGCATCTTTCGTTGAGTCAGGATTTCATACGCAAGTTATACCCACTACAAAACATCACATTTGTTCTTCAATACAACTAAGATAAACTGTGAATTAAAAAAATAAATAAATAATTAAAACAATACAAAACTTCATACAAAAAAGTATTTCACCCAGCTAATATGGTAAGTTGAGTTCTTTACAAGACAGAGTGCATAGTAGATGTTGTATTATGTACACTATATGAATATATCATGTACAGATTATTACACATAAATTAAGTCTTCAAATAATAACAATTTTAACAGTAGTATCAGCACAATACTTTCCTTGAATGCTGTTAATATTGTCTATGCCTACTGTTATGCCATCTTTTACCTTTTAATATTGATTGTATATATCAGTGTACAGCATTTTTAAAATTCCATTTATTTAAGCTTAATTGCACTTCTAGGTATTGATATTTTACAAATAGTTGAACTTTATCTATTTATAAGACTAGGAAACCTAACAATTCACATGTAAACATAATTATCTGTGATTATCTCTAGACTGAAGGAGAGAATTCTCCAGAACGCAGTGGAGACTTACATGCTTAAAAATTACAAGATAGACTTGAGACATGGTTAAATGTTCAGGAAGGTGCCTCCTTCCAACTTCACACAAAATTCGGCGCTTTTTTTTTTAATTTTATTTGTTCATTTGAGTTAATTGTTAGGGCTGGCAGGATATTCTGCTTCCACAGAATGTTTTCTATGCACACGGAATTCACCAAGTAATCCTGCCAAAGAACAAAGTTTTATACTTGTGCCTCCATCACCAACATTGTGATCCTCCCAACTTTTCCTGGGTTTCTGTTTTTTTTTCTCCTTTCATTCATGATATTCAAGCAACATGGTTAGAAAATACCAACCTAAACTAACCAGAGAAGAATGACATGAACAGAAAAAAGCTGGAAAAAGCCCTAAAACAATCAACAAGGAAACAAGCTAGAAGAAGCCATGATATATAAGGAAGCAGGCTAACTGAATGGAACGTGGACCAAAGCAGCAGCCAAGCAGCACAAGAATTAAAAATCTATAAACACCACAGCATGTTTTTTTTTTCTCTGTGACCTAGAATAAACCTAGATATTCCAACTTCAATGATTGCTGTGTAGTAAGCTAAGGCCTTTCATTTTCTGAGATATGCAAAGGGAAATGTTCTAGAATTACAAACACAAAGCATTGACAGTGAGATTTCATATTTGAAACTTGACAAGCAAGCTGCACACATCTTTCCTTACAGCAAAAACATAGGGAATAGATTTAATAGACAGAAAGAATAAGATATGACAACAGATTTGTTCCATATCATATGACAGGAAAAGTGTACATAAGCCTGCCTTAATTTGTTACTCCTCATCTTCAATATTGTAGCCATAGCTGGTCCTTACCTAAATAGATGTATACTGATTAATCTGAAAGAAGTTTATCCTATAAGTTAATTGGGCTCTGAGGGACAGATAAGTTCTCTGAAGAAATGAGGCTTCATTTGGCACATTAAATCACATGAAGAGGGAAATGCAAGAACATAAAGGTAAAACAGCTGAATGACACCTAGAAACAATAGGTTTCCTCTGTTTTCGAACAGGTCCAGAACTACCTCTTTTTTCCCGACTTCTTCCTTATCATAGTTGGACTCCCAGAAACACAGAGCAGACTACAGAAGGAAAAGATAAGGACCGGCAGGCATAACGCAGTGTTTCTCACAGCAGTGTCTGCTCCCCTAGCCCCTGTCCCAAATCCAGCGGTGCTGAATCCCCCTCTACATCTTTTCTCTCTCATAATGCAGTGCAACAAGACTACCAAGTAGCAGGAAGGAAACCTGTTTCTGGAGGACAGATTCACAGTTTGTGATCCTCCCAGACCTCAAAAGTTGCCTTTCTTTAAATGGCAGGTAAAGAGACGCAGCAGCAAGGGCAGTTCAAGTTATCCCTTCCTCCTCCACCTGTTATGCTAGCACACCTCTGCCACCATCAACTGTATTCTGAGAGACCAGATCTCATCCTCCTTTCTGCCATGGAACTCCCCAGTAGTAATGAGCACGTCCTGTATATTATATTAACACACCAACAGGTGTGATGTTGCTAACCAATATCATAGAACATCCTGAGTTGGAAGGGACCCATCAGGATCACCGAGTCCAACTCCTGGCTCCTCACAAGCCAGCCAAATCAGAGCATGTGACTGAGTGTGTCATCCAGACACTTCTTGAGCTCAGCCAAGCTTGGTGCTGTGACCACTTCCCTGGGGAGCCTGTTCCAGCACCTGACCACCCTCTCAGTAAAGAGTCTCTTTCAAATATCCAACGTAAACCACCCTTGTCACAGGTTCATGCCGTTCCCTTGGGTTCTATCACTGGTCATCAAAGAAAGGAGCTCAGCACCTGCCCCTTCGTGCCCCCTCATCAGGAAGCCACAGACTGTGATGAGGTCTCCCCTCAGTCTCCTTTTCTCCATGCTGAACAAACCAAGGGACATTAGCCTCTCCTTTTTAAGACTTCCCCTCCAGATCCTCACAGCACTCCTCTGGACACTCTCCAGTATTTTTATATCCCTCTTGTACTGTAGCGCCCAAAACTGCACCCAGTACTCGAGGTGAGGCCACACCAGTGCAGTGTGGCGTGGGACAATCCCCTCCCTGGACTGGCTGGCAATGCCGTGCTTGATGCATTCCAGGATGCAGCTGCCATCCTGGCTGCCTGGGCACACTGCTGGCTCATGTTTAACTTGCTGTCAACCAAGACCCCCAAATCCCTCTCAGCATGGCTGGCCTCCAGCATCTGATCCCCCAGTCTGTATGCACAGCCAGGTTTGCCCCTTCCCAGGTGCAGAATCCAGCACTTGCCCGTGTTAAAACTTCATTCTGTTGGTGATCACCCAGCTCTCTGATCTGTCCAGGTGATCCACATGCAGTGACAAAGTATCTGTTTTCCAACACAGTTCTCAGCAAAAAGGACAACAGTGCTTTTGGGCTATCACTGAAGAACGATTGAGGCAACATCTGTTGTAATTTGTGAGGAAAAACCCTGAGGCTCAACCTTTCAGCTGTCAGGGCAGTAACTGAAAGCTCAGTTGTACTGTATTGAAGTTACTCCTAAAGTCTCTGTGGACCATGAAGAAAAATAAGAAAACCCCACCACACACTGAAGAAACACACACACGCTCCCTTCTGCCATCAACAGACCGCAAGATAAAGCCAGTTCCCTGTAATTTACCTTACAACTCTTACATCTTCATCTTTCCCCAAGGGCAAATTTAGGCCTGACCTAAATAAACACAGATTCCATTGAATTACACTGGGACTGAATCCAGTACTGCCAGGTGACCCAATACCCTCACAAATACGGGTGAAACCTATTTTGTTCAAATGAGAATAACAAATTGGAACAAGTTGATGCACTATTTTTCCAATTACATCATCATTGAGTTTCTCTATTATCTGCATGTCGCTAAATTGAGTCAACAAGATAGTCTAAATTGGTAATGAGACCCTTAGCCATCCACCACTTATTCCTGTTAAGGAATGATACAGTGGCCTGCTCTATTCACGAGCAGTCATCTGTTTCTACAGCGCAAATCGCAGCTCTCTACTCACACGTTCTATTTCCTCATCAATAGGACTCACACACACAACCTCTTCAGCAATCTTTCTTGAGAGATATAATAGTTGGTTTAAGACTGCTCTTAAGGCTATGTTTCACTAAGTACTCAAGATTGTATTTCCTATACATTCATCCTGCAATCAATTTCAAGCGAAAGCCACCATAACTCTCATGATTTCAATAGTTTATTGATATAGAAAAGATTGCCTTATAACTTATACCTGTTACAACATCTAGCCACATAAAATAATGTTTAACTGCAACAGTTTGAAAGGAACCAATGACATTTGGACACTTTCAGATCATTATAGAACGTGATGGTCAAGTGATTTTTGCCACAGTACAGAGTTAATACAAAAAACGTGATTTTGAGAGGGAATAAAGGGTTTTACAAGCTAGAGCAAGAGTAGCAGGGTTATTAGCAATTCTCTTCTTAATTTTAACAAATGTATGCAACATGACATTTGAATTTTCCAGGGATGCTTCAGGAATATTGCACGCACTGAAGTTTCGAGATAGTTTTTAAACAACTTCCACATTTTACATTAAAACTGGCAGGACCACTATGAAGACTGTCTGTGTACTTTCTAGTCCTAGCAAAAAAAACCCAGAAGGTATCAATCATCCAGTTTTAATAGCTGCTGACTGAAGCTATTCACGGTGTTGCACATTGCTAGTACAGTGGCCTCATGAATAAGACTCAAAGTCTCCCCTTCCTTTTTTGTTTCTCTAAGTGGACTCTTAACAGCACTATTTTTTTTCTACTCTCTGAATGACTTTGAGAGATCAGCTGAAAAGAAACACCATTAGTAAAAACAAAAGTTTTCAAACAAAAAGTGGGAACAAAGTGGCCATATTAGAGACCACTTGTGATTCATAGCCTATACTGTGCTTTGCCCCTCTCTTTACCTCAATACACTCTCCGGTTTTGCTGCTGGGTAAGAGCACGACAGATTACTGCACTTCTCCTAGCAACCAAAAATCACTTAGGGAAAAAAAGGCATGATGTCTGCTGACAGGGACAACAGAGAAATTTGGGGTCATACAAAGCCAGACATATGTTCTTTTGCATTTTTTCCTAAACTGAGCAGTTGTCAAAAAGGATTCAGTAAATAATAATAAATAGCTCTGTTTTACACTGATTCATATTTAATTAAATATCTACTTGTCTACTTGTCACACATTTCATTTTCTTTTAATTCAGCGTTCTAACAGTTCATACTGTTGTTTACAGTTTTGCCTTCAGGGACGTAAATTCTATTCCTTACAGTTTCTAAAGTTTTTTTCTTTCATTATAAGTAAGTGTGTAGAGAAATAACTATACCTCTACATAGATAAAACTCCCTTTTTTCTTAAGTCTAGATGTACACACACAGATAACCATTTTTAGAGTTCTAAAGACAACAATACTAAAAGACAATTTTATCATAGGATCCTCCTATTCGACAAGCTGGGATTTTGCCTCATAAGACTTGATTTTATAGAACAAGTCGCCCAGTCTCATTAGGTAAACATCACATTGCACAGTTTAGGACGATGAATTAAATTCATGCAGAATTAAAAAACCCAAAGAGTCTAATTCGGGCATACATCTGAATAGATACATCACATTGACTAGCTTAAAATAAAAGCATTATATTTTAAAATCCAGTTTGGCAACAAAACAGATGTCATAGATCAAGTGTAAAATACAGCCTGCAGTATTTCTGATAGTTCATTTTTTCCACTGAAAGTGCTTTGTTTAATAGCTGTCACCATGACGTAAACCAACTATTTTAGTTAGCCCACTGAATTTCTCTTACATATGATAAAAACATATACACAAGAAATCCCACCACTCTATCACAGCACTTCAGTACATCAAGTTAAAGCCAGCAAAGAGCTTGGCTCACTGCATCAAATCACAATTTAGCATTTTCTTGCAACCACTCCAAACAAATCTGGACTCAGATTTAACAGAGAGGTTTATTCACTTCATGGATAAGTGATGTACAAATGGCATAGCAATGATAAAAGCCTAAACATACTGTGTCTAAAACAACCCTGAAGTTACTAGGCATCAGCACTATTGTGTTAAGCATGACAGCGTTTTGCTCCCCTTTTCATTCCCTGTGCTGCCTGACCCAGCCACTTGCTCTGCAGCCCAGTTCCCATGCTATTCTCTCTCCTTACTCATTTGCTGTTTGAAAATGGGGTAGTATTTTAATACATCAAACCACATACCTGGAATCAGGCTGCTATCCCACTCCTCCCCAGCACACAGCACCACTTCTCCAGAGAACTGGGCTAGTGTACATGTACTTGCAGGAACAATAAGCATCAACAGGAGATGACATTATGCACTGAGCACAGTATTCCATCTCTGGAAAGAAAGGAGGATCTCCTCACAGATTCTTTTGCTGCCTCCATTATGCTGTGACAATCTTAAAGAGAAGGTCAAGCTGACTAGAGAAAGGATATCCAGGTGAAGAAAATACACTTTTTTAACTAGGTCCTAGTCCAACAGCCTTGTTATACCATTAGAATTTTCCATAACACTGATATGAAAGAAACTATCACCCAACCTTTAGTAACAGAGTTCTCTTTAGGATACCATAAACTGTTAAAAATTGAACAGTCCTTTTGCCAGGATGAAGCAATCTGGGCTACAGGGCACATGGACTTTGAAAAGTGCACCAAATGACAACTTGAGAAACCATGATTATGAGGCTCATGTGGCATAAAAAAACATTCTTATAAAGGCTGCTTAACTGTTGACATTTTCACAGCAGTAAAAAAGTATCTCTGAAACCCTGGTATGAACAGCTCCTCCATTCACCATGAGCCAGGAACAAGTTGACTGATGTTAGTTACCTGACATTTTGGTTTTAAAAGGTTATTTTTTTTCCACTCACTTTCTCTTGCAATCAATGGTAAGTGATTAACAGACATGAACTACAGTTTACTGTGTTTTACAACTTGCTTCTGGCCACTTATTCTTTACATATTTGTCCAATCTGCATTTATGACAAGCATATTACAAAAAGACCCTTCTCACCTTGGCATACTACACCAAAGCCATGTAGGCAGTACATAAATGCAAACTAGAAGACCATATGCTACAACACGGATTGTGGCATAATCATCTAGTAAATTCTAATGAGTTGTATCATACTTCAACTCCTGGCATCCCCACTCAAGCTACCAGTTCACTTCCATGTATCAGACCAAATAAACTGCCCTCTCAATCTAAGAAAAAGCAATGAGAGAAAATAAAAGTGAATGGTAACAAAACATAAAAGAGTACAAAGACAGGCCACTGTCTTTCACTGTAGTTAGACTGAAGAATTCTGACAAAACTGAAGGAATACAGTGAAGACTCATTGACAAGAACGGCAATTCTAAGCAAGCATCATATATCACTAAGTTTGCTGCAAATCAAGCTTGGAATAGTGTCTTGTGCAATGAGCACCTGAAAATAATGAATTAATCTGAAATCTTTGTGTTCTTCAGAACTAAATAATCTTCAGAGCTAAATAATTTCCACAAGCAGGACAGATAACTAGCATAAAAAGTTTGCTTTAGAATCTGGATGTATACAGTCATAATTGTTCCCAAAATATACACTAGAATCACTAGAAGATGGGTGGTCTTCCATTTTCAGCAAGCCAAAGACACATTGTTGCTTGTTAGAACACAGGACAAACAAGTAACTTTATCATTAAACAAAACAAAGCTGTGTGGATTTTACCCACATTTTACCTAGTTGTAGTGCAACAAAACACAAGGAAGAATGCTTGCAAATCTATCTAGAAAATAACCACAAAGTTAGTGCAAACCACGGTTAGACAGATGTGTAAATTTGCAGGGATCTGCAGATAATAACCACTATTTAGTGAGTTTACAATCCGTTTAGCAAAAAAAAAAAAGCTGATGTAGAATGGTAAAGACTGCAAGTTCAATGCATATGCACAAGCTACTTCTGCCAGAACACTTCTAAAGTTAATATCTTCACATCACGTTTGTCCATAATATGAAGATGAATCTTAATTAGGCTTGGCCACTAGAGCACAGCAGTTCAATACAGGTATCAGCAGGTTATTACATGGCTACTACTGGTTAGTTCGTCTATTGTTGTTCATGCATTTATTGATGAAGGTTATTATTTTAATAAAATTAAGAGCACATCTTGGATCTCTTCCATGGCAGCAAGGCCAAGATAAGCTGCAGAGATGGAATTAAAAAGCCATTTCTTATTTCATGAACTTTTGGCTTGAAAAAAAATATTAAGAAGGCACATCATTACATCCACGATCCAGCACAGAACGCAGCTTTCTGATTATGAAGGGATGCTCTGTACTAGTGAAGAACAGAATATAGGAACAAGTAAGGAGTAAACAGAACTCAAGCAGCAACATGCACTGGTAGCCTCTAGTGTTTGGAAGCGATCCCCATGGAAGGATATAGCAACAAGCCAACTCGTTACATTACATGTATTAAGATCCAAACCTTTACTTACAGTAAGTCAAAATAACAACAGCTTTCAAGGGCTTTCACACAAAGGATGCAGTAGCAAAATTGTTACTGATTTAAGTGGTGCAGACTCAGGTCCTAAATTAATGAGGTATTGTGTAATTATCCACTATAACAATCACATGTGGTTAACACCTTTTAACAACAGTTATTTTGTTAATGAAAGGGTTTGATGTGAGGACAACACCGAGGACTCAAACTTCTGGGCACATAACTTCAAGGGCAGAGTCCACAGTCTGCATTTTATAGGAGAAGCCAGGTGTAAGAGTAAAGATGGCACAACTAGAAACTACATCCATAAATTTTTTTTCTGAGCAATATTTTTGCATTCAAAGATCTAATTAACATAACTAACGGTCCACATGATTAGTCATGCATAAAAGGTATTCTCAAGACCCTTTCTGAAGTAGTGACTTAAGATCAGATACCATATCCTTATGGATACCAAAATTTAACAGGTTGGGGTTTTTTTAATATATACCATAAAAATAAAAGTGCAAGGAAGTGTGGAGAGCAGTAAGCGTTCTGTAAAAATTCAGTAGTTACATGTCAGAAATATCTGTTCAGTCAGAATCAAAAACCCAACACAGTTATTTATTTGGCAAGAGCAAATGCTTACCTTCCACTGCACACAAAATAGATTGCTATAAAAATGCAGAAAAGGGCACCAGTAAACCCAACATCTTAGCAAGAGACAGCATCAATATGACTATTAAGTACCCTCCACAAGGTTGGTATGAGAGGTGGTGAGCCAGATGGCAGCCACAGGAAGAGCAACCTCTGCCATGCCAGCTGAGATAACAGATAAAACCTGACAGCAGTGTTCCTCTTAGGTGGCTGAAACAGAATGTACAGAACCTGTTAGCAATCTATTTAGCCGAGATCAATATTTGAATAGCAATTCAAGGGTAGCAAATGGCTAAAAAGCCATTGCATACTCTTTAGTAATTTCCACTGAACGGTTCAGCAGCAGACAGAGCATGTCTTGAATTTAGTGCTATAAGCCTACACTGCATTGCTATAGAAAAGCAACTCCTGGAAACAGTTGACTGGAGAGACAACCAAAGCCTCTGTTTCCTCTCACTGAATTTTTGGCACATTTTCTTGACGCTTTTTATATATCCTTAAAAATCTACTTAAATCATTTTGTCTACTTTTAAGTTTACATGTCTTTAGCCTGCAGTGCTACAACTTATTCTCCTTAAAGAACATCAATCTCATAATTCCAGAAATTTCATAATGGAGGGATTATTGCAGTAAGTGCAGCTCACAAACATTTAACCCCCCCTATTCTACCTTTTCTGAAAGGATCATGGGGTATCAGACATTTTGCAGAGTACCAATAGAGCAAAGGACCAAACCGAGTTACTTGGATTGTCACATTAATTTTCAAACATATCCATCTCTGGAAGAGCAATGACAAATTTTCTCATTGTTTATCTTTTCCACATAAATAGCTTACCAGACAACATAAAGAAAGCGAAATATTAAGACTAATTCAGCAAAGCATTTCATCATGGGCATAAGCTCATCCCTAGTCAGCAAAGGTTTAAAGCATGTTATTAACTTGGAACAAACGTTTAAATCCCTATTAACTACACTGATATTCTGGGTAAGTGATGGAAGCACTCTTAAATGCTTTGCAGAATTGGGTCCTATGGAAGAACAAGGTAAAGGAAGCAAAAATACAAACTTTCCACTTCAGAGTTTTACTCAATGCATTCAAATGCACACATTCCACAGAAGCAAAGGTTATCCATCAACAGCAACTCTCACATGAGAGATCAAGACCCTGTCAGCTCAAATGCTCACTGGAAGAATATACTCTATCTTTATATGTAAGCCATGTTCTCTGGTAGGCAAGAGAGACCTGCACAAGGCCACAGATGTGTAGCTCACTGGTATGAAGAAATAAAATTAATTGAAAAAAAACCCCAAGAATTCTTGAGCCACCAACCATTTCAGATTTATACTTTTCATTACGTGCTTTTGAAATATACTAATACAGATAAAAGGTGCTGCTTTTCAAAATTATTCTCATATCTTTAACGCCATCACACACTTAAGAGCACAACACAGTTTGCAAGGGACACTGCCTCGAAGCCAGGCCTGGCATAAAAGGTTGTAATTTTCCTTGAAAGTGTTACAAGTGTATGACCCACTAAAACTAGTGCCTGAGGTAACACCTAGACACTTGTATTCTCAGCAGTTGTGGACTTCTTTGTTAAAATTGGTTCTTCCAAGCTTCACTAATGATTGGGAGGGAAAAAAAGCAAACCAAAAAAACCCCAAAAAACCGAACCACATCACAATTAAATAAAAACCAAATTAACACTATTAAAAAAATATGATCTGCTGGTTTACCTCCAATACCTAGAGTTTTATTGTAGAGACTGTCTAATGAGGGGGGCTTTGTTTGGGGTTTTGCATGTGTGTGTGTGTGATTTTTGTTTGTTTGCTTTTTCAAGAACAGTAACCAAGATTGACAGCTAAAGAAGGGAACTACAGTTATTTCCTAAACAGACTGCAAGAATATGGGCAGGGCTACAGGAAAACCAAAAGCACAATAATAAAATATATGTGTATTCTTTTTGCCATTTCCATTGAGCTCTGCACTTTTCAGGTGTTATAAAAGCATGGACAGAAAAAATATCATTTTGATCTACACCACCACACGCTGTGTAATGTCACTTTTGAATCCCTAAACAAATCTAATGTCCCAAGGATGAGGATGGCTAACATGAGTCAAATACTAGTGTCCCTCTCTGTCTGGATCTGATGCCAAGAGAACAAAAAAAACCTCAAATCCAACAACAAAAGGCTCTCCAAACCAGGAATGCACTAAGAGGTAACTTTCAAACATAGGAAACAAATTAAGTATCTATTATTGAACAAACGATCTCTTGGGGTTTGCCTTTTTCCTTAAATTAAAGCATTACAAATAATGCTATGTTGATATATATTTTCTCAAATCAACTGGTGGTGTACATCACCCTAAGGTCTAACTGTAATTACTATGTTCCTAAAGAGACAGGAGTACTGCATGCCAGGCTTTCACACCAGTATTTCTTCAAAGCTACTTGTTAGTCATTTCGACAATAACAGCTTTTTTCTACTTGGTCATAATGTGCTATCCATAAGTCTTTTCCCCCCTCCCCCACCTTAAGAGTTGTTAATGTAGGCAAACTTACTCTCTGCAACATCTTCACACAAAAGGGTGGGATCACATCTATACTAGGCAGTTTATTGGCATTTTTTTTTCTAAGGGTCAAGCTCTAAATTAGCTGCTTCACCTGCACCCCCCCCACACACACACACCCTTGTCCTGTAAGGCTAAACCAGAACAAAGGTTCTACTTGTGTTCTCCATGACAAAACCGGAATAAATTATGTCTTGCTCCTGTCGTTCCAGCAAGCTGGTTAATTACATTTGTTTCATATATCTCCAAACAGCCTGGTACATTAATTACATTCTATAACACCAAGCTCCTCTGATTCACTCTGTCACTTCCACTGAGTACTTTAATTGTATTCCTTCTAGCTATATACAATTTTAAATACTTACTAATAATTACATTTCTACAGCCTAATGTTCTCGGTTTGTATACAAAGATATGTCCAACACTGGTTGTCCTATAGTTAAGCATCAAAATATGTTCCAGTAGGAAAATAAAACAAACAGAAAACAAAATCCCCACAAAACTAAAACCATGCTGATAGACACAAGTGTTCCATTAAATCCTTTCACAGTATAAACTCCTTACTGTTCAGCACGTACATACATTATACAGAAATTTTGTTACCAGTACACCAAACTAAATATTAAACTGCACAGCATATTATGCAACCAATGTAAAAGTGTACTTGAATGTCTCCCTCTCCTTGTTGATTTTGCCTCCTTCCTTGCTAGGGGGTGGGGAAAGATGAGAGGGGAAAAAATACTCAAAGCAGCCTGTGATTGCAAACAATAAACCTAGAGAGCCCTTGCTTCAGGAGTGATAGAGTAAATGCTGCAAGCAGTTGCTTCCTGGAACAAAGTTTGCTGTAACAGACAGGCAAAACAAGCCAGGGTCCCAGCCATTAACTTCACCTAAGTCTAAAAGGCTCTTTAGAGATGCAAATGCTCAGCAATAGGAGGAATGCCGAGTATTCGGTCCCAGCACACACTCTTGTACAACTGTTGGGCTGCTACAGATGCTCGCTTCCTAGCTGTGTGCTTGAAGTACTGTAATGCATCTAACGTCTCTGCTGCAGCACAGCGCCAGCCCCTACTTTGAAAGACAATTCACCCTTGCACTGAAAGTTTCCGCCCTGCTACAGCGCACTTCTCCAAGATGCTAATTTATAGCTCCCCATCCATTACTTCAGCTTGAAAACCGCAAGAGTGTTGTAGAGCAGACCCAAAGGGGGAGAGCGGCACTGGGGAGAAGAGGAAGGGGGGGGTGAGGGGGGGGGGGGGGTTGGGGGGTGGAGAATAAAGAACCCACCCTTTCCCCAAAGGTTCCCAAGCTCCGTGACAACACTCCCCCCGAAAAGCCCGTAACGAGGGAGACGATGATGGGCAAGACCCTCCAGCCCCACCCTCGACCGGAGCCCTACGGTGGCTGTTCAGCCCCGCCGCACCTGCCCGGCCCCTCGGGGCGAGGAGGGGGTGGGGTGTGGGTGGAGGCGAAGCGGGGTGGTCGGTGCCGTGCTGCCCCCTGTGCTGCGCGCCGGCCGCTCGCCTGCTCCAGCCGCCGCTAGCGCCGAAGGAGGCGGCGAGGGGACTCTGGAAATCCGCCAATTCGCCTCACCTGGAGCCGAGGCAGAACTAACCTATTTATTTCATCAGCCGGCTCTCTCGGTGGAAAGTTTAACAATAGAAGGAGGCAAAGTAGTACCAGCTACAACAGCTGTCTGTCTTTCCTTTCTCCTTCCCGCTCCCCCTCCCCCCAACACCCCCAAAAAGAAAAGATTTAGCACAGTGGGTTTTTTACTCTTTCCTCGCTACATCACGCTGGCATTCTTCAATGCCTAAGTTATTTTCCCGTTAAGTTAGCAGACGGGAAGGACTGCTTATTGGAAACATATATTCCTCCCCCTTTCTTCCCCCACCCCCCCACCCCGAAATACCATTTTTATACCAGAAACAAGCTAATGCTGTGTAATGTTAAAGCCTATAATGCCGTCCATGTGCTGTCCCAAATCAGATTCAGATGAAGGGGAATTCTGCAAGGAAATGGCATATCTAAAATGAGCAAACTTACCATAGACTTGAAAAAATGCAAATCCAAAGAGCAGGAGTGGCGTCAGCAGACCCATTTTGACATATTAAAAGCAATCCCGATAGCTTGCGAGACCAATTCCACAGAGATCCAAAAGAAAGTATCCAAAGCCGGTAAGAGGTAGGTCCAAAAGTTTTCCGTTTCCTAGCAGCTACTTAAAGTGGAAAGGGAAATCTTGAAATCAAAAGCTGCAGATGGAAAGGTCTTGAATGTGACACTTTTAGATCCATACAGATTAGAGCAGCGAGCGAGCTCCGAAGGCTTCTGCTTTGCACACACGCTCCTTCCTAAATTCCCACCAATCCAGCCCAAGCGGAGGAATTATTCAAGTGTGTCTAAGAGTCCCTTTAGGCTCCATGGCAATCCAAAAGCAAGCTCTTTCTTCGGAAGACAAGGAGAGACTCTGAGAAAGAACCTGATTCCTAGAAAGTGCTCCACAAACTTCCCGGCACTTTGCAGGAAAACCATTGGCTTAGTTTGGCTATTTTGCTTTCCTCTCGCCCTCCCCCTAACCCTTTCTCTCTCTTTCTCTCCCAAATCAGCTCAAGCTGCAGAGTTTCTCACTTAACTTCCATAATAGGAACGCCCAGGCAACGTGCTACAGGAGGGGAACGACTTTGTCGGCATCCCCTCTAAAATAAAGCCCTGTTCCCTAGCTCTCCCTCCTCACTGAAAACCAGAGCGGAAACTGCTCGAGGGCAGTAACTCCAGCGTGGTGCAGCCGCGGGCGGGAGCGGCGGCGGAGTGCCGCCGTGCAGTTGTGGCGGCGGCGGCAGCGGGGTGCGGGCGGCAGGGGGTGCGGGGGCCTCCCGCTGCCGCAGCTCTCCCGGGCGGCCGCGGCAGCCCAGCGTCCGCCGCTCCGCTCCGCTCCTCTCTCCTCCTCCTCCTCTCCCCTCCCGCCGCCTCCGCCTCCTGCCGCCGCGGACACACCGGCTGGCAAGGAGAGGGAGGAGAATGAGCGCGGCTCCCGAGGCTGCCTGGGGAAGGGAGGCTGCGGGGTGTGGACTAAACCACTGTGCTCCACACCCACGCGTCCCTCTCCTCCCGGGGTAGGGAGATGGGGACGGCGATATAAGACAGCCACAGGGCTAGGAATCAGGCTTGCTGCGGGCAGATGCCCGACCCCTACCTCCCCCCCCACCACCCCGCCTCTCTTCTACAGTTGGGTATAGGTAGAATTCACATGATTGCTCCTCACCGCTTCCCATTTAGCGGGCGGCTAATTTTTCGGTAAGTGGTTTTGTGGAACTGCTCTCTAATCATTAATCCCCTCTCTCACACGTACACAGACACTTGGGAAAGGGAGACCCTCGAAGAGATACATCTTCCCCAGAGATTTCTTTCCTGACCCACTCGGTGGAGAAAGGAGAACGCGGCACGTAAAATAAAAGCGGATCACGGCAAAGTCTGCGGGACCGGCGGGCTCGCCCAGCCGACAGCCAGGAACAAGAGACCTTCCCTCCTGGCGCCTCCAGAGCCCCCTCCACTGCCCTCCCCGCGGCCGCAGCGCAACTCCCCGCAGCGGGAAAGTTTCGCGGAGCAGACCGCAGTCCCCGGGGGCTCGGCGAAGCGGGCGGGGAGGGAGGGAGGCGAAAGAGGGAGGTCGCGTTACCCCCCCCCCTTACCCCCCCCTACGGAACGAGGGGGAGCAGCGCCGCTGCCCTGCGCGCGCGACGGAGGCTGTCAAACGGCAGAATAAAAACCCCGCAGCGCCGGGAACGTGAAGGAAGGAGCAACCTAAAGGAAACCGGGATTTAAAAGTGACGGGGGCCGGCCCGGGGCAAGGGAGGGTGACCAGGCAGAGGCACACCTAGCGCAGAGCGGGCGGAGCGGCCGCTGAAAGACCAGCGGCGGCCCCGAGGTGACGGTTAGGCTGCCCGCTGCAGCCGCGCGCCGAGCCCGGGCCGGCAGAGGCTCCGCACGGTGAGGCTTGAGCGCCCCCTACTGGCAGGCGCCTGGCAGCAGCCGCCGCCTCGTGCCCGGCGTTGCCTTTTGTTGCGGCGGAGCCCGGCGCGCGCGCCGGGGGTGGCGGGGCGGGGCGGGGCGGGGCGGGGCGGGTGGGGGGGGCACCTCTCCCCTCCCCCCCCCCACCGCCGGCGGTCCCCGCCCTCCGCCGGCGCGCGGGAGAGCCTAACGGCTGCGGCGGCGGGTGACTGTGCACCCGGGGGGCCTCCGGCAGGGCTGGACGTGTGGGAAGAGCGGCTGTTGTGACAGGAGCGGCCGAAATTGGGGGGCTGCCGGAGGCCAGGGGTCTGTTTCGGTAGGGGATAAGTCTCGTCTCCACCGGAGAACCCCGAAACAAGGGGTGCTACACGTTAACTTCCTCAGGGAAACCCGCTCAAGCGTGTCGGTGGCACGTTTGGCGGGCTGGCGTCTTCATATTTGAGAGGGACGTGGAAGTTGGGGATGGTTTTAGCGCGGATAAAAAGTAACCGGTGAATTAAAACCACCGTGGTAGTCACGCCGCGGTGCACCGGGAGGAGCCGGGCCGTTTAAACAGGACTCACCTTCTTACGTGCTCACCCACTTACCCAGATATTTTTCCCTTAACAAGTCTTGTCTTATTATTTTGCGCTTTTTTTTTTTTTTTTTTTTCCCCAGAAATTATTCACGTAAAGGATCTGAACCACGTTTCTGCCCGGGTACTCAAATAAAGGGTCTGCAAGTTACTTCTTACCTGACTCTGGTCTGTAATTAGTGACAAATACTTTACAGTTGCCCAATGCGGCAGCTTGAAGTGTTCATGGGGGTTTTTTAAGTGTCTGAGAAGACTTGCTATTCTGTACAAAGCCAGGTGACAGCTCCAAAGCCTTTTTCTGACTATCAGGGAATGCTGTCCTATACTCGCAATATGCCCTGCAGATAAATATATATTAATACATCTAAATACTACTTTGTGAAGAAGGCTATAATTAAGACTAGGGTAAGGTGATCAAAATGGTATTCTTTGTCAGTGTGCCTGCGAATTGGCAAAACCAGAAAACCATAAATCATGTGCCTGATGGCAGTATGTGTAACAAGACATGAAATATTAAAGAATATTCCCCATTTTAGTGGGCATTTCAAGGACACAGTGGTAGTGAAAGTGCTGACTTGTTTATTATAAAGTTTTAAATTTGAAGTAGCTATACATTGTACAGCTCTTTTTCTGCTTCTCAAATGAATTCAAGTTAAATTTAATAACAGGCGATGCAGACCAGAACACTGTGGATTATATATACAGTCTTTGAAACCCTTAGGTACAGAGGTACCTGTAAAAGGGTATAATGACTCATATAAAAATTCTCAGTGCAATCAATGGGTTATTCATTACAGGTGCTACTGTTTTGTTAATTCATTTTCACATAATATGATTTTTCAACTAATAAACACTTTTCAAAACTTTACAAAGTTGCAGCCAAATTTAATCAAGCATTTTCATGCATAAATTTTACCTACATGTATTTCAGTGACTTTTTTTTCTTTGAGAAGTGTCAACAGTCCTCCAAAATAGCTAGCAGAGTGTCTGAGAGCATTTGGAAACTGGCTTTTGTATTGGTGCTGTTCATGGAAATTAAAAAAAGAAAACCCACTTGGCTAAGTTTGACTTATGTACAGACAAAACCCTAATGGGTCAGAAAACAAACAGAAAAATAAAATAAAAGGCCATCTAGAGATCAGCTGGAGTATTACAGAAGGGGTTCACGTGTTATGGTTTATAAGAACAGGACATGTCATAGATCAGGGTTTGCTTGGAACTGTGTTTGCTTCCATTACAAGATGCAGTCCGAGCACTAGAATAAAAACCCATATGCTTGTCTCTCTGATCTTCAGTAACCTGCTATGAATGTGGCCAACAAGACAGATGTTCTTTGTTTGAATAGCAAAGTCTATGCAGAGGAACTGAATGTGCCAACTATTTGTTTGGCTATGAGCAATATGCCACCTGATGAAACACTTGTGTGAACAGGATGAGGAATAGACATGTCAGTATCTGCACATAAAGCTTCATTTCAAAGAGTATTGTTGAGGTGGGACTTTAGAAGAAGGAAACAACACAGTAAGATCTCCATGATTCATACTGAGGTCAGTCATCAAATACAGCAGGACTAATTTGGTAAAACAGCAGTAAGCAACAGTAAGATCAACTGTATTTCAGTAGTACATGTAAAGGTTTTGTTGCTTCCCCACTCTGGTATTTCACATCTTTGATTTCTAAACTTAGATATCTGCATAAAAATATCTACTTAGTATATGAAATATCAGATCCAGTGTTTGTAGTATGAGAATTCTAAGATTAGCCCACTTTTCAGGTGAGCTCTTACATTCATATATTTTTTCTTCTAAACCAACATTACCATTCCTGGTGTTACAAATGTATATAATATATTCTATTTCCTGATCACCATAAAAAACTCATCTTCTCAACGAGGAGTGGTCAAGTTGAGGTAGATTATATAGAATTTATTCTGCATACTAGAGCTACTCATCCAAGGTACTGCTGAAAGCTACTAGAGATCTTTAATATCAAAAAATATAAATGTGATCTGATGGCCATATAATTTAAATGTCAGCAACCAATTTAAGTATTTAAATTAGGAAGCCAGTCTTTCTAGACTGCAGTAGAGCAAAAGATGGATCCAGAGGATAACTTGTAGCATATAATGTTATGCAGCCTCAGAAATATAAAAACAAAAAGGAGAACAGTGAGCATGGATTTTCCCAGAGAACATATTCATGTCCTCCTGTGTGCTATTCTATTCTATTCCCGGTCATCAGGTTCTGATGTCATCTGGCTATTGAATACATGATGAGAGAATAGAATTTATAGGTCTTAATCATTATAAATGCTGAAGCATGATTATTATTCCTGCTGTAATCAATAGAGTCTTCCACAGGAAAATTGGGCACTGGGAGGTAAATCAGGAACTCAGGAAAAGTAAAGAAGTTGCTAGAAACAATGTAAGCACTGTGGCAGGATCTCTGTCATGAAGGCCCTTGAAAATTATTTTTTCTGCTCTCCCTGGCTACCACAATTTTGATTAATCTACTTCTTTAGAACCACTTGTATGGATTTAAAAAAAAAAATAAAAAAAAGGAAGGAGGGGGTGCCAGACGTGTGTGATTCTCTGTCTCACAGGTGTCTCTTACAGCACTGAGGGTCACCTTCTGCTTCAACATTAAAAATTCCTGAGTTGTGGCATCTGACTTCAGAGTGTTCCTATGGAAATACCAATCAAGCAACACTAAGAACCCTGTTTTGAAATGTCTTTACATTGCTAGACTGTGTTAGTATGTCTGCACTATTTTTAATTACTAGTACAGCTGAAGTGCTTACCAGCATAATAAGAATGATCTACAGTGTTGGTAAGATAAATATTTGGTAAATTAAATTATTGCAAGTTTTTTGATATACATCATATGTTCAATTTAGGTTTTGCGTCCACAGCTCATTAAATGTGCAAAAACTGGTAACAGAAAGATTATATGGTTTCTTGACAATTTTTAAATCAACCTCACCTAAAATAAATTCTACTTGATTCTTTTATTTTTAACTGAGATTCAGAGGGCGCAATAAGCACAAATACTTATGTGATAGAAATAATGCTACCATGCAAAGATTTGTAGATCCTACCTTCCATTCATTCTATGGATGTACTTTTACCACCCACCCATACAAAAAAAAGATACAGTGTTTTTCACATTTTTTATCTTGATCAAAAATTCAAGGAAGCAGAGAAATAATTCTTAGTTAAAAAAGAATTTGACAAACATAAAGCCAAGGTCAGACTGCTCTTTTCCACGTGCAGAAGGGAGGAGATGAAAGGAAGCTTCTACCTCACAAAAGAATGAACAACTTTACTGCTGTATGAAACACAGGTCTCTGTTTTCCTGCTGATTGAAAGACGACAGCACATCATCCTTTGAGATACCTGGAGCTGGCACTGTAAAAAGCAACAGCGTCTTTATACTAAAGGGCTAAGAATAGCATATACTATACATCTGCAACTCGCTCTGGTACTGACTGAAACTCAAAGCCTGTGGTGTGAGGAGTACAGTGCCTGTCACAAGCATAAGTACTAAAGTTGTCTCAAAACTGCTGAGCTTTGTATCAACTTGTATAGACTTGCATAGAGCAGGTGGAACTGGATGCTTTTCAGAGGTGCACAGGGAGGGGACAAGAGGCAATGGACACCTGTTGCAATGTGGGATGGCTCTAGTTAAACGTCAGGAATAATTTTTTACCATGAGGGCAGTCAAACAGGTGCCCAAGAGGGATGTCGAATCACTACTGCTGGAGATACTCAAAATTTAATTGGACAATGTCCTAGACACTGAAGGTGAACTTGCTTTGAGTTGGACTAGATGATGTCCAGAGGTCTCTTCTGACCAATATATTCACAGTGAGGGTGACAGAGCCCTGGGACAGGCTGCCCAGGGGGGTTGTGGAGTCTCCTTCTCTGGAGATATTCAAGACCTGTCTGGACGCCTATCTGTGAGATCTGTCCTAGGGAATCTGCTTTGGCAGAGGGGTTGGACCCGATGATCTCTTGAGAGATTCCAACCCCTATGATTCTGTGATTCTGTGATTTTGCTGAGGTCCCGCGATTCTGTGACTGGCAATACTGGTAATGTTCTGAGAATGTCCGTGTACTTTCTTTAACACTGAACACCAAGGTTTCTTAGCAGATAATTATGTACGAAGTGTTCAGTAGCACTTGCTTCATATAAAACTGCACATACAAATTACTTGATTTTCTTCAAATCTAAACTTTAGTTGACTGATTCCTGTGTAGACTGAACAGTCACTATTAGAGGAACAGAAGAGCAGCATTCCGCACTTTCTTGTGATTGGAAATGCTGCCATTTGCAACCCCAGTACCTAAAATTGATAGCCTTTCTACCAAGTGCAGTAAGTTGCACATCAAGCTTATGGTATTCTCCACATCAGAGGCTACAGCATGAGTTCATTACTGGCAAGAGGACATGCTGCATCCCTTCCAGTCTTTCCACAGACTACATCTAGCTAGCCTTCTTCATGGCAGGAATTTCCTCTTGCACAGTAGTATTTTCATTGTATCAGTACGTCTGTGCATCTTCCATTTGTAAGGGTGGTGAGTGTTCTCCACTACATCAGGAACTTCTGCTCCCTGTCTTATATCCAGGACTCTGCATAAGTTATGCATTTCTTTGTCTAATGAAAGAAGAGTCAGTTATTTAATAAGATGAAGGCACCAATTATGGAAAAAAGTGCTGATCTATGTAAATTAGGACATCAAAGGCATATTCTATCAGCTACAAATGAAAATAAGAGTCTGAAAACAAGCATTTAAAATCAAGAACTGGAAGAGGATAAAATCGTACCCTGTCTACATGACAGATGCAAAGGTGAAATTCTCACTAGAAAAATATATTTCATCATAATGTGATCAGGCTGATTCATAAGAAAATAAGTGTAGCTACTGGACCCCAACTTCCAAAGACCAAAATATCAAGCTATACAGCAACACAACATTTATAACTGTACACAACACTACACAAATAAGTGATAGACCATATTCCTATGTAATTATATCATAAATAACATATTATGCTCTCTTATTAAATGGCATATGTCACGTTTTCCTTAGCAAGTGCATATTGACAGCCAACAATATTAACACTTTAATTGCAGCTTTTAAAATGGAAATATGTAACCATACATGTACATAAGCTGTTAACGGGGCAGACATTCACACAAGGAGATCCCTGTGTATATGTCCATTATGTAGATATCCATTTGTAGGTGGGCAGATATTCTTTACAATGGGAAGTGTTTATTTAATACTGTAGGAAAAAAGATTTATTATGTCATTAAGGAGTCAATTCACTTGAAAATTCTAATAGACACATAGAGTATCTCTTTTTTTTAATCTTAAATAGCTATTTTTTTAGCTGGATATTAAACTTACTGTTTTGTCGAACAAGAAGCCAGCCCTGCTGAGTTCCTTTTTGTTATCCTTGGTCTCCAAAGTGTCAACAGCATGGACACGTTATTGTTTAGCATGATTTCTGCTGTACTACAGTCCTCAGTTATAATCATATATTAGTCAAACCAAGGGTCTGTTGTGGTACCACAGAGCTTCTGATTTATGAAGATGTCAGCTCTTGAGAATCTGGTCCATCACTACAGTGGCAACCTTAACAGCATTAGAGGCTCTTGCATGTTTCTACCAGTGGGTTGCAACGTTCCCATCAGGCTATGATTCTTGTTTGCAATATGGTGCTGTCAACACTGTTCTCATCAGTTACACATATCAGTGGATTATTAACAATATTTGTCAGACTTCTGTATTAGTTTTGTCCCAGAACAGCCTTGCCTCACTTCAGCAATAGAATTACATTTTGCATTGTCTCAAGAAAGACTTTTAAATTAGAATTGATGTTTCAGTCATATGATTTTTCACTGCTGATGTAATTTAGTTTTCTATCTAAATTTTTATATGAGCATTTGACTTATTTTTTAAATGTGTGATCCTATTAAAGGCAGCTGAAGCACAGAGAGTTCCCATGGCAGAATTTGGGCTAATACCTCTCTCTGCCATACAAGGCAGAACAAAACAGTGGGCAAAAGTGGCATAAATTTCCAAAATAAATTAAAAAAAAATACAAAAGAGGAAAAATCTGAAACCTCAGAGCAAGACTTCTCCTTAAGAAGTATACATTTAATCAAAATGACAAATAAGTAAGTACAAATGTAAAGACCAAGTATCCTGTATAATCACTAGAGGAATCATTGTATTTTGTATATTTTGCAATTAAAGATATTATAGGATTTAATTTTTAAGTTGTATACAAAATCATCAAACTTTCTACCAGGAAAATATGTGGGATGGTTTTTCCTCTATGCTGCATATTCTATTCTACCAGCAGCAGCTGTGCTAGTACATGGTCCCTTTAAAACCAATAAAACTACATGCAAAGAGGCCAGCTCAGAACACAGAAACAGAAGCCAATGACTCATTTTAACGTCTGTCTCTGAACTGAAACACAAAATAGCAATTACCTCAAAGCTGCTTACTGGCACAGATAGGAAGACTCTCTCACATTTGAAGCACACTACTCCCCCCAAAAAAACCCCTAAAGGTTTTTTACTTTTTTTTTTCTTTCTATTGTACAGCTTGCAATACTGTGGCTGAAGGTGGAATTTAGCATGTTTCAATCTAAGTCATCATTTTGGGTGACCAAAAGTTATTATTTGATTCTCAGCTTAAATTATTTTAGAGCCACCTTTTTGTAGACAAGACAAACACATTGTAAGCTTATCTTACCCAGACAATCAGCAATAGTTCAGCCTGCTAGGACAACCTTGAGAAGAATAGGGTATTTTTGCACTGCTGTGGCCCAGAAAGTACTTATCTTGAGAATGAAGAAAGAATTGGGTTTCAACAGCATCTAGCACAATGAGATCCTGTAACCAGGACTGTGTATCTATGGACTTCTGTAATATAAATAGCAATTAAATCCCACTTCCCAATTACCTGCTATAAGATTTTATGAAGGAAATGTGTATTACATGATTCTAGCAAAATTTACATAAAAACTTTCTGGGGGGAAAAATAATGCTAGCTCTTGAACCTGTAAGTGGAATGTCTATTAAAATGACAGATTTAAAGTAAATGAGGCAGTATATGAAGTAAATCCACAAGATAATTTTTAAGTAAAAATGGCTAAATAACCCTATTTATGAAATTCAAAATGCTGTAGTAATGCCTATAGATATGTAGGTGGTATGAAATAAGGTATGTGCTGGGTTTATTATTTTATTATTTTAAATCAACATCAGCCCATTCTGAAGACTAGAAGGAAAGAGGTATTATCTAAATTTGCACAGAATTCACTTGAGAAATTTCCTTGAGTGTTTACAGGACTTCAATCCTCACATAAAAAGACACTAGAAATATTTTCCCAGTTCCTTTGAAGGAAATAGTAGGGCTGATTCAAATCATTGAAATAACGCAGCAGGCCACATGGGAAATTTTTCTTCTGGGAGCCATAGGGAACTTTATTGTCATCCACCACTTTTGTTTATTGGTTTTGAAGGGACATAGGGTAATGCTGATCTTCGTAGCTCTGACATAGAATTCTGAGTACAAACTTTTTTCCCCTGGTTTCCCCTCTAAACCTATTTAATTTTTCTGTCACATGACCTGGAAGTTGATTAGTAATTCAACATACACTCCATTAGAACAAGTTTAAATCTGCTAATTTTCAAATGCCCATAAATCTTCCATTGCTCAAATGAAGTGTACAACATGATCTGAGTCAAGAAGGAGCTTGCTTTCCATCCCTGAACAATTTAGAGTCTACCCTTAAACTACTTAACATAAAAATACCAAGGATTGTATTTCTAAAATCTTGTGGATGCCTAAACATATCAGTGAATTACATATTTTTAAAAAAGTATTTTTTTGGTGACTGTATATAAGCTTAAGTTGCTTAAGTCATGTAGCTAACAAAGCAAGATATAGAGGAAGTGATAATAGCCTTCTCTAACACCAACATGACAAAAAGAAGGAAGAAATTACTCTGGATCTGGATTTCTGATATGTGCAGAGATGTCTCTTCTGCCAGAAATAAGATTACAGATGCAAGAATGGCACAGGAAGGTTAGGGCATTTGAACTGCTAAATCCTGGATTTGTAAGCAGTGACTTAATCAGAAGACTGCTGAGTCAAATCACAATAGTGAATCAAACAACTGAGGGAGGCATACCTTAAAAGACTGTCAAGATGAGCATAAAAATGAAATGAGGGCTGACAGCAAGCAAATGTGAAGAACCTCTGAATTCCTGTAAAAACATCTTGAAACATTGTAAAACACAGTGGAAATGTTGGTTTTGAATTATTGTAGTCCCTAGAAATCAAAGCTATAATAATTAATATGCACATTTAATAATGTAGGCAAATACAGCTTTGGTACAGTAGCTACACATTTTTAATCAATTCATAATCTCTATTAATGTATGCCTGTCAATATTAAAGAACCATCTACTGTGGCTAGAGGTGTTTGGACTGGTGACATTGTATACCAACTCCCATTTGGTCTAGGTGATTTCAATACATGAAAAAAATAACCTAGCAAATATTATTCAACCTTAGGAGCAAAATAGTTTTGCAGAAGAATATTTTTCCAAGGCCAGGTTTATCAAAATTATTTAGAGGCACTTCACAACGCTGATAACATCTGTGTGGAAGCCTCACTAGTGTTGCGAGTCAGTGTGATTTATGTGTCTAGCAGTTGTTTTCTTCTGAAGGTTCTTAGCAGGTACCTATCTAAATATTATTCTTTCTTGCAGTGTATGAAAACTTCCATCATGCAGTCTTTGATCTGGAGAGGTAGAAAATAAATTAAAGACTGCTTAAAGAGAGTTTGAGATGTTAAGTAGTCTTCTTCCGTACCGGAGAGTGCAATTGCAACTCTTTCAGTAGTAAGATACCTGGTATTAATAGGAATTGCTGCTGGTTTATCAAGCAGCATAGCTAAGCTTGGTCAGAAGTTATGCATGTGCACTGAAATAATTACTGATGGAGAAAGCCCAGACAAAGGCCAGAAGACAGAGAATATAATTGTAATGAATAAGACTGCTGTAAGCAGGAGCAGAAAGGCATTTCCAGGGGATAAGTAGGAATACAAAGTTAGGTTAGGAGACATCTGAGAAAAGAAACTACTCCTAATGCTAGTTCTGCTATTTTCACAGGAAAGGAATTGCATATAATCTTTAAAGAAGTCAGGAAGGCTTGAACCTGCTTCAGTGTCATCTAAAGAAAAAAGTCACAAAATGTAAGTCATGAAATACAACTATTGACTCAACGTTGTTCTTTTGTATTTGTATATATGCAAGGCAAGAATTAGGGATTTTAGCAAATAGTTTATCAGAATACCAGATCTCTACTCTAAAATCTAGTCCTAAGTTACAGCAGCAGCTGATAAAACCATTCTGGTTTTCCTATTTTTTTTCCTCTCAGGAAGTATAATTCTAAAGTCTGTTCAAAGAATCTATTTCTAGATCATTACCTTCACCCCTTTTTTTACTAGTTATATAGAAATTGAAATTGTAATATAAATAGTAATTAAATTTCACTGCCACATTAAATCTGACTGCCACAACAACATGTTGTTCCTACAACAATTGAGCTGTTTTTTTTTTCTTTCTCCCTCCCTTTCTCAGTTGAGATCCAGCTGAAAAGTGGAGTTCTGCTGAATCATTCTACCGTTGATGACATGGTTAGTTAAGATTTCTAAAGGACTTCAGGATAAAATATCATATTGTTATGTTCTTGACAAAATTGTTTCCTTTAATATTGTATATAAAAAGAATTATGATGTCAGTTTTATTTATACAGTCACACACAACTCTATATTTACATTCTCGTGTACAATATAGGAGTTTGGACACGATGCTGCCATTTCTCTTACAAACAGGTTTCTGAACTAAAATTCATAGCCATATATGATTTATTTAGGTCCGTACAACATTTTTTTTTTCAATTAAAAATAGTCTAGAATTCCTCTAACTGGTGATTTGGATTTGTTTTTATTAAAGGCAGAGACTGTTAAAAAAAAGGTTATGTTAAAAAATCCATTGGCAATCTCAAGAATATTGTTCTTTCTACTTATTTTGGCTCTTTTTCCTCAGTGTATGGTTGCATAGTGAAGGCATTTCCTCTGAAAGTTAAAAAGTGAGGTCACTGAAACAATTATGATAAGATTCTTTGTGTAGCTTCTGAAATTAGATATGTCTAGCTTATCACCATGTTTGATTAATTCCACTACAATAGAGTCATCTCTTGTTTTCATAGAAGCTCCATTCCACTCCCATTTAACTTCTTTCCTTTTTTGTTCCCATAAAGGATACATCATTTGAAAGATTAATAATAATAAAAAACCCCAAACCACAAATCCAAAGGGGTATCTACATACTAGGAGACAAATTTCCAATTTTGCTATAAAAGAGCTACCTGATAGTTTCTAATTTTTCTCCTGGACTGCTGAAGGTGAACATTGGTCTATGTAATTTCATAAGCAGACTAGAAGACATCAACTATTTAGTTTTAACAGATATAAACCCCAGCACCACCAGGTATGACTCATTATGTTCTCCACAAGAAGCAACTACCTTGAGAGAATTACGCAAAGTAACTCTTGGTAAGAATAATCTGTATAAAGCAAAACACTCACTGTATGTTAAAAATACTTAAAAATATGAAAAGTTAAAAGTCTGCAGATAGCACCACAGCCATGTGACATCACTTGAAAACTTGCCCTGAAATGTATCTCAAAACTGCAGTAACTCCCATTTCTTATAAAAGGAAGATATATCATTAACTGTTGTATCTCACTGGATGCAGTGGGAAAGTCATAGCAGTGACTACATTTTTAACACAAATCATTTTAATTTTTCCACCAAAAATGTAATTGAATTTAAATTATATCACGTCATACTTTTGAAGAAAAATTAAAATCTAGTTGAAAATATCCAGCCTAGTCTAGCAAGTGAGACAATCCTGCTTATTAGTCTACTTAGAAAGCAGGAAAAGTTATGGAAAAACTGTGACTTGAGTTTCAAAGGTTTGAATTCTGTCCTCTAACTTAAGTGTGCTTTGTTCTCTATAATACCTAAACATGAAATATCCAGCTAAAAATAGTTCTTACATTTCATAAATAGATTATCATCTGACCACGGGATGGCCCTGACAAACAAGATTTGCATAAGCTGTCTCTGATTCACAGATAGAAGGAAAACTTTAATATTGCATGATCCTACCTTAACCTTTGAGCTGTTCCAAGGAGACTGAATGAAAATGGAGTGTATGGTTAATACATCACTCACAGACAATTGAGAGACGTAGTCTCTAATACATTGTAATCTTCTGTGTGAGAATCTCATAAATTTGAGACAAACATACTTTCTATATTAGAAATTAGTTACATTCCATTAGTGGTGGTGTTCCTCTTTGTATGTGGGTATATATTTATGGACGTATCTTTGTGTGTATGTATGTATTTAAAATCCTTACCTAAATGGCTTAACTAAAAACAACATGGCTATGGTAAAATGACAGCCATACCTTGTAAATTGATTTTGGATTTCCCGGCTAATTTATTTTAAAAGTTATTTCCTCTGAATCTTCATGGTCAGCTGTATTGGAAGGGGGAGGGGGGGAAGTGTATACCTTGGCTAATCTTTTCTGTGGTTTTAAGAAACTAATTAATTTTGCTTGTATACTCCTATGAGCAATTAAAAAAAAATCTAGCCTGCTAAAAATGCAGTAGAATTAAAAGACCTAATTCCCATTGAAAGTAAACTAATGTTTTAGTTGCATATTTTGAACTACCCCAAAGCTGCCCATGTCTTTAGCTGCCCCAGAATATCTGACATCCAGGTCATACATAATAAAGAAATTTCCAGTGAAAATTATAATTTTTAGAAAGCTATGCTGATATTAATTTCATTAGGTGCACCTAATGTCTTTTTCCCCCCACGGCTTATTCTTTACTATGTGTTTTCTGAGAACCCTGCAAAAATTGTTTCATGCTATCTGAAAAAATAAGCTGTAATGTGTAACAAATACCTAAGAACTCACAGATATTGTTCCAAAGGTTGTTACATTTCTGTAATGTTGTAGAATCCTGTCTTTATCCCAGATACTGTTTTAAAATTATCTTATTTTATTTTATTGTAGATCTTTGGGATAATTAGTTCCTGTTCCAGGATAGTTCTCAGACCCTGTGGACACTCACCCTTCCCTTACTGGAATTAGGACACTGTAAAGGGACGTTCATCACAGCAAGTTTTCATTTTCTTTATGAAGATTGCTGCTCTAAAAATCAACATCAAAACTTTTTCTTTTTTTTTGTTTTTTAATAGCCACACATAAATTCTTCCGGGCAAAACACTTCCTTCATATGTAGAAATTCCTCTATGTCTACTAGGCATCAGTGTGGTGCAGTCTCTGCTCGGAGTGATAAATTAAATTAATGTAGACAACAACGAAGTCACTTCTTTGTTGAATGTGAATACAAATGACATTTATCCTGTGCTTCATGATAAACTCATTTAAAAGACTAAAATGCTGGAGGAGAAGAATCATGCAGTTTTTGGAAATATGCATAAACTGTCCTTTACTTGCTCAGTTACAAATTACTGAGAGTAGCATCAATGCATATTTAAATGATTTTAAAAATCCTTGTGTATATCTGTTATATATCTAAAAAGGTTTTTCACTAAAGTGTCCTGGTTTGCATTTTGGAACTGAAGATCAGTAACTGTTCGTGCTATATGAATAGCTGGTTTTAAAAAAGTATATAAGAAAGTATGTGTTTTAAAATATACATATTTATATATATATATAGTAAAGCACAATGCAATGGCCACATGCTCAGAGCTATTCAACTAAGAACCTGTTGTCTCTATTTATTTAGAATTAATTTATCACTTTGAGGGTGATGTTCCATGTTATGATTGAGCTAATCTGCCACCTTACCTCTACTGCAAGTGAAGGATCTCCCTCCTATTTCCCAGCTCTTTGTCTTGCCTGAACAAGATCCTGACCGTGCAGTTCCCGGCTTTCCTTACCTAGCTCTAAGGCAGGTATTTTTAGTTTGGATTAGTTCTTTTGTAATTTATCAATACAAAAAAAATCTGTGCAAGTCCAGTGAATGCCAACAGCAAAACAGGAGAAGGGAGAGGAGTGAGTCATGCAGTTGGGGACAGGTAAAGCTTATCTCCTCTCAGTTATGAGAAGCTGTTCCATCAGCTAAAGTCACATCACCTTATCCACTTTGAGCCTACCATCCACAGGACTCAGAGATGATATAACGTATTGTTGCTACAGACAAGCAGTCTAACAACCTTCCTTTCCTGGTCTCAGCACTTAACTCCTCATCACCTCTCCCTTCCCTACTTCTAGCTACACAGCCTTTCTCCACACACACACACACACCCTTCACTGAACAAATCTAACTCATTAAAATCAGAGAGAGAAAAAAAAAAGCGGTAACTTTTAATTGTTTGTGGTTGAGTATTTATCTGTTGTTTTACTGAATTAAGCAGGCCTGCAGACTGCCCAGAAAAGTAGTGGGAAAGGCTAGGAAGATGGATGAAGATTTCTAGCCAAAGATGTCCTGTAAAGCTGTCTGTCACTCACACCTCAAACCAGCCTAAGCTGGTAAAGCCTTCTGAAGTAGCACTCCCAGCTTCATTCTGTCTTGTTTCTTGCTCTCCTCCTTCATTAGCATTATATGTGTGTGTCTATGCAGCATAACCAACCAATTAAGCAATTTTTTTCCACTTGTTTTTTGTGGTGGGTATCCTCCTTTTCCCTTCCCTTCCCTTCCCTTCCCTTCCCTTCCCTTCCCTTCCCTTCCCTTCCCTTCCCTTCCCTTCCCTTCCCTTCCCTTCCCTTCCCTTCCCTTCCCTTCCCTTCCCTTCCCTTCCCTTCCCTTCCCTTCCCTTCCCTTCCCTTCCCTTCCCTTCCCTTCCCTTCCCTTCCCTTCCCTTCCCTTCCCTTCCCTTCCCTTCCCTTCCCTTCCCTTCCCTTCCCTTCCCTTCCCTTCCCTTCCCTTCCCTTCCCTTCCCTTCCCTTCCCTTCCCTTCCCTTCCTTTCCCTTCCCCCTTTCCCTTTCCCTTCCCCTTCTCCCTTCCCCTTTTCTCTTCCCCTTTTCCCTTCCCTTTCTCCTTTCCCCTTCCCCTTTCCCCTTTCCTTTCCATTTTGGGGAATTTTTTTTTTCCCCCCAGAAAACCTGTTTTCCCTATTACTTCCATATTTTTCAGTAACTGCAATGAAGGTGAATAGTGTCCAGATCTTTCACCTAGAAACATTAAGAGGTTTTTGCATTTCACTTTTTATTGCTCTACGCCTTTTCAAAGCTCTCCCAGGTTTGGAAGTACATAACAAGGTTTTTTTATATTGTGATTTAATTTTATAACAGGAGCTTTTCTAAACTTCTCAAGTTTGAGAAAGTCACAGTAATAGCTAAAATTAAAAAGTATTAAAATTAAATAAAATGTGTAGGAATTCCAGGATCATCCATTCTGCTGGGTTCAGTAGAAAATTCAATGATAGAATGGGGAAAAATTAGTTTTAAAAATAAAATGTCAAATGTATATGCCCACATGATATTTTTATGCTTAGACTTTATATTGAAAATATAAAATAAAAAAAGCATATGTGCATAGTAGAAAATAAAACAACTTTCATTGCTTGTAGATGATTTCAAGAATAGATGAATTGTGGCAAAGCACAAGGAATTAATTTCACCTAATTCTGTGATCTATTTAAGTGTACAGTTGATGTAAATATACAAGAGATGGACAACTGTGTTGTACTTGTTTGGTACACAATCTGTTGTGTGGACTCGTTACCTTGCGCTGCTCTAGTCTCAGTTCTACTTGCTAGTGCAGTTAGTCTTTCTATGAATTTCTTTTTCCTCTCAATATCAGCATTAAGTGAATGGGTGGGAACTGTCCTTAGAAATGTATGGTATGCTTGAGGGAACTTTTAGCACCTTGTAGGCTCCCTCAAGCCCAATGGACCTATCAATAATACTGGTTTCTTGGACAAGGAGAAAAAAAAAAGGAACAGCTATTTCATTAATAGGAAAACACATTTGCAGGAAAGTGGGTTTAGATCCATAATAATATTAAGTTCCAAAGTAGGATGCTTGAGTTATGAAGAAACAGGTACCAGCTTTGCAAGTGTTCTCGTAGCTCCTCAGAGTGACCTGAAACTCTTCTGTTGAGTTTCTAAGAACACTACTCAACAGCTACTAAACATCTCTTGCATTTTCTTGCCTTCCCTTCCCAGGTCCTCTCCTTTTCAGATTCCATTGTGCCACATTTTTTCTGTATTCTTGAGTTTGTTACTTTACCTCCCTGAAAGTACTTTTACCTTAAATTTCCCTAAAGGACTAATTTTTGAAAGGTAGTATTTACTTGAGAAACTACTTTAAATATATCACTGTCTTAATTAGTGTAATTTTCAAATCCTAGTCTTTATTTTAAGGGTAGGAACAGCAAGATGCAAAACACCAATCAAAAGGTGTACTTGCTTATAAAGTATGCCCAGGTAAGCTTTTTCTCTTTTCTCACCCCTCTTTCTTTCTGAGCAAACTGACCCTCTGCCACACAGCATTTTTTTCCTGCTCTTGACCAATAGACCTTACAAACCTTGCAAGCTGAATGAACAGGCAGGCCTTTTCACTGCACAAAGAAAAAAAAAAAAAGAAAAAGAAAAAAAAGAAACTAAGGAAATCTGAGATCATATTTCTGTATAAAGGCTGGGTTTATACTGCCTGGACAAGTGTATCAACCCTATGAACTAAAAATAAGCCTGTTATGGTATAGGTAGCAGGCTTATTCTTTGTTGGCCGTGCCTGTACCCTATTAGGTGAGATAAGAGATTTGTTGACGAGTTAAAAAATGATGTGGAATGCAAACAGCGAACAGTAGTGGTCTGTGTTCCTGCATTTGTTTGGATTACTTTACAGGCACATTTTCAGAAGTGCCATGGAACCTCCTATTTCAGGTTTACCCCCTGTAATGGGAGCAGAGAGAGAGTATGCCCCTGGGGACACTGGCAAATCCTGGCTGCAGGACAGTCTCTTGCCCCCACAGAGAATACCTGTGGGTCAGTTATGCTGCCTTAATGAATTCCCAGAGCTGGCCTGGCATATGACTATTGATCTAAAAGTGAAAAAGATAACTTTAAAGACGTTAGTCCCAGATGTCTGCTGAGGGAATGGAAACTACAATTACACTCTGGTTTTAAATATGCAATCTTATCAGCTTTTTCTGTTGTTATTTTTTCAGCTCTGTGTTTATTCGAGGCTGACTTTAGTATTGCTGCTATGAATGACACTAGCATATAATATAAAGCTGATAAATATAGTATGATGAGTTAAAACAGTTTATATCTGATACATAATAAGATATTCACTTATTTATTTCGAAACCGATGCAAGGTATAGACTGCTCAGATACTCTTGGTTGTAACATGGATGATAAAATGGTATTAAATTAATCTAAAACACAGAAAGGGTATCTTTCCTTTTTTTTTTCACAGTATTTAAAAAGTCAAAGCGAAGACACCAGTGCTTTAATTGAGTTGATTTCTGGGTTCTAATAGAGTTGGGTTTTTTAAACCTCAAAACTCTGTACAGCTTTTTGAAATAAAAGAGCTGTAGTTTTTGAGTAATAACACTACATATGGTTAACACCAGACAGTGCCCAAGTAAGGCTGGGAGCTGCAAGCTGAGATGTGAAAGTAAAGTGAGAGGAAAACGAATGAGATGTCAACTACATGCTCAGTAGCTTTTCAGGCTGCATGTTTGAATGAACATAACAGTATTACCATATACTGAGTTATTATTTATTATGTGATACCAAGGCACGGATTCAGGCAGTTGTTTATTATTACAACCTGTCCTGTGTAAAACACCTTTAGAAAAGGAGCTATCACTAATATATGGCACTATATTTGAAGGATTTGGTAAATGCCCTTGATTTAATTTATTAGGCACTATTACATACCTGGTGTGTAAGACTACCTATTGTTGACCAGTACCAATAGCATTGCCAGGACCTGTATTTTTGAACACTCTCCCCTTATTGAACTTGCTGGGATCAATGCCAATTATTAGATTTTAATAAGATTTATTTCACCACCAAGAGGCTGTCAGATATGCTAATAGCTTTGATCATTTCAGGTCTTTTTCAGAGCCGCATTCTCAGTACTACTATACTGTAATCAAACAGATCTAAACACTACAAACTAAATAATTAAAAATGTTTTTATGTGCCCAATAATGCATTAGATTATTATCTAGTTATATCATACTTAATTATATATCACCTAATAACATAATAATTCACATGTATAATGCCTTAGTGGTCTACATGATAATTCTTACACTTGAGCAGTCAAACTGGCAGATTAAAGCACTGCAGATGCAGGAAAATACAGAGGTGGGTTTTTTTCAGGGTTGTTTTTGCGGTTTTATTTTAGAAGTGGTGTAAGAATCATGCATTAGTTGCATGATTATTCATAAAGATCATAGGTACCTGTAAAGGTACAGAATCAAGGATGAGAACACTGTTTCAGCTGGTGTCCAACAGCAGAGTACTGCACCAAGTCTTAGTTTCTGCACTTCTAACTAGGAAGGATTCAGCTCAGCTGCTCTGAAATTAAGATAACAAGATATTTTTTTTGCACACAGAAGCTGAAGAAAAGTTGTTGAGTTATGCTTCTACTACAATTCCTATATAGTAATTTTCAAGCAGTCAGCTGTTACCCAACAATGTAGTTATTCCCCATTATTTAAAACAGAGACTGAATGGTCATCCATGGGATATCTCGTCAGACCAGAAAAAAATCACAGAAATTGGCTGCAGGGATTACTGGAAGATGCATAATATCTGGGTCAGAATGGGCAACTTTATCTGGGCTTCAGTTCTTTGAGTTTATGGAAGTTTCCTGTTATCTGAAAGGGAATTTGGGCTGTGTTATATACCATTTCACACAGGAAGTGTTAATTAGATGCATTAGTTTCTTAGAATATATTTATCTTGATTGCAAATATGTGCAATCTGATATTCAGTATGCTGCATCCCATGAAAATTCTGAGCAAAATCAGCAAGTGTGCTTTGGAACCATTCTTGGCCATGATGATCTTGCCACTTTCACTTCTTGCCTATTGTCCTGGGTCTGGCAGGAATAGAGTCAATTTTCTTCCTAGCAGCCAGTAAAGAGCTGTGTTTGCTTGTAGGATGAGAGCAATGTTCATAACACATGGGTGTTTTTATTTGTTGCCAGGCAGTCAAGGACTCTTCAGCTCCTCACACTGCCCTGCCAACACGAAGGTGAGGGGCAACCAAGAAGTTGCGTGGGGACAAAGTCAGAACAGCTGATCCAAAGTGGTCAACAGGATATTCCATACCATATGATGCCATACTCAGTACATAACTGTGGGGTTGGTCGTGATGTGGGGGTGGCTCAGGAACTAGCTGAGCATCAGCTGCTGATAGTGAGAAATTTGTGCTTTTCATAATGTATTTTGTATGTTCTTTTATCATTATTATTGCCATATTTAGTGGTATTATTATTATCTTCCTTTTTTATCCTATTAAAATGTCTTTATCTCAACCCACAAATTTTACTTTTTTTTCTCTTTTCCTTTTCCTTCCCCGTCCCACTGTTGTGGGGGAAGCGAGCAAATGGCTGTGTAGTTATTTTAGTTGCAGGCTGGGTTAAACTGTGGCACATATGCTTTCAGTTATTCAAAGCCTATAGAATATCTCACTGAATGGAGTTGCACAGGGACAAGATGGAAGATACATGTTTATAGAGACAACTCCCACTTAATCCAGGCTGAAAAAACCCCTTTTTTTTTCCAGCCTTTTTAGTGATAGTCTTGTTACTTTTATGTCTTACATTGGCTTTTTAAAGTAGAAATGAATATGTTCTTTCATATGAAGATATTGAATAGCTGCAAAAATTGTAGCACTTCATATGATATGTGGGTAGGAACTCTTTCTGTCACAAATGCAGGTATCTGTAGTTAATTGTCCACTGAACAATCCAATTTTACACATAAAAATAATAATCCATTTTATGTCTTGCAGAGGAAAAAAGTCTTCTTAGTTTCTATTAAAGTATATGTTCATTGCTACTGCAGGACAATTGGTTTGATAATTTAGTATCATGTCTGCATATAAAATCTGTGACTTTCTCTGCCTTTTTAACCTCATCAAGTCAAATCAAATTTAAACTGGACAGCCAAAATAGATAGTTCCAACTGAGAAAATAACCCTTATTTTTATATGTAGGAGTCTACTGTTAGCTACATTTGATGCTATTCTAAAAATTGTTGTAAACTCTACCAGCCAAAGAGTGTTGCAAACAGGAGTGACACAGTTGAACAAAGCAAATTCACAAGAAGTGGGGAAAACCAGAGATTTTCTTTTTCTGTGGTAAACAATTTCCATACCACATTTCCAATGAAAAGAGAAATTAAAAACTCCCGTTACAGAATATATCTGCTTCTTGTGTTAATTGTGGAGCCATTCTCATATATTTTACTATAATTTTAGATGTGTGCACATATATATATATAAAAGAACAGAAATACCACAGTAATGAGTTCAGTCCGTTCATTAACTACTTTGTCAATATGTACTTATTACAGATTTAAAAACTTGTGTGTCAAATTCTAATTCCCTTACTCAAAGTAAATAGCAGTTTTCAACATGAATAAATTGTTAGAATCTGGCAGGAACAGATATACCAGAGTCTATTTAATACTAGATAAAATGGTGTTTATGTCATACCTCAATTTTTAACTGTAAAGATCTATAAATTATAACATTGGTGTATCAATATCCTGGGAATGCCCTTTCACTGGTTCCATTTGTGATACATCATAGTGAGCAACAGCACATTTAACCCACACCTCTAGAACTATTTTTATGATCAGAAATTGCTTTTGGATTCTGGAAAAGAAATGTTCTTGAAGGCTTTCAGTGAGTTGCATGCTGAATTGTTTCAGTGAGTTCAATAGGTCATGAATCATGTGAACTTGTCTGACACAGTTTACAAATTACAATCAGAATTCCAGTGCGGTTTGAAACACATTCATTGTAATGATCGCAAAACTATTTTTAATATTTATGGAATGGTACTGCAGATCCCACTGTAAATTGAGAGCATATGTTTACCAGTGACAAGAAACAGAGGAATGCACTAAATTTTATGAACTGTTAATGAGTCAATAAATTGACTGTTTTGCAGCCAGAACTCTGTTACTACTGGCATTGTCCAACATTCCAATCTGGATTTCTTATGGAGAAGGAAGTTCTATTCCAAAATTTAACTCTATGTCTTTACAATTTTGGTTCACACTAGGGTCTTGTGTCTGAAGAAGAAATAGGCAATTGAATAAGAATCACAAGGTAACTTTCGATTGTTAAAGTAGAAGATTATCAGAATATGTCTCTTCAGCATCACTGATTTAATATCACAATCACACCACATAATCCCTTTCATAAACTTTTCAAGCTCCATTTTAGTCATAGTTGGACTGCAAGACAGTCCTCAGAATTTCAGTGCTTTAATGTTTGGAGATGGTCCACATTTATTCCCAGCCATATTTTTATCCCTGTGTTCGGCCAATATTTGAAGAACTTAAAACATCTCTTTACTCATTCTGACTTTACTCCTTAAGATGTTCATAGACAGGGATCATAATTCCTCTCAGCCTTTACTTTGGTAAACTGAACAAGCCCTGCATAGCTGTACATGTGCCAGCTTATGCGTCCTGGACATGGGCAGCAGTGTACATCCTATTCCACAGAAGTCTGATGATAATACTAATGATTTTGTATTTCTGCTATAAATATTTTCCCAGATGTATTATTGTATCACTTTTGCTGTCATTTACAGATAGTGGTCTGTTATATACCCAAACCAGTTACTGGACTCCTTTTCTTTCAATCCTCAGGTATTTCTGAATAACAAGTGTCATGTTCCAGACAGAAACTCTTGCCTTTTGTGTTACTGAATTTTGTATCATTTCTGTTACATGCAGACCTTCCTATATGTTATCTAGATTTTCTTTATTAATAATGCCATCTAACCAATTCTCATTGGCAAATATTGTTGAAATGGTTCCCTTTTTAACAGTCCTGAGAGGAATTATGTTGGAAATGAGTGGTTAACCTCCCATTTGTCTGATAATAAGTTTCTCAGTACTTTTCACTGCTGTTTGCTGTTTATCCAGTTCCTCATACATCCACACACTTTTTTCTACTGACTCTGACCTCCATTTTGAGTAATACTTGTCCCTATAGTGGTATTAGAATGTTTTAGCATGGTTTAACTAAGGACTGAAACATTCGTCTGGAAATTATCAGTATAGTAAGGCATGATGTACTTTTGCATTTTATCTAAATTATCTGTACTACCACATCGAATTGTTCAGAATCACTTGTCATGTAACTTACAGCTCTGGTTTGTTATACTTCTGAGATGAAGACTCTCTTGGTGGCTTGGTAAAGAGCAATCAGTATATCTAAATTGGTTTCCATTTCAACTATATAAATTTCTCATGCCCTCATATTCCGCTATACCATTACTCTTATGGTCCAAGTCATCTTCCTGTTTAAAAACTGAGGTGAAGTAGTTACTTAGTCCTGAAGTGTACTGAATCACCAATGCACAGTGACTTTTTTTTTTACTTCCTCCATCTACTTGACTGGAGTAATTTTTCTGTTTCTTTTTAGATCCTCTGCAAGACCTCATTCAACTTAATTCAGCAATTGTCCAATTGTCTCCATCCCTGAACCCAGAATTCTTTGCTGACTTGTCCTTTCTCCCATTCCTTTGTACTGTATTAGCATTTCTAATTTGACTATGTAGCCTGAAGGGTACGTTTCCCTTCTCATCTGTGTTTGATACAAGGATTCATTACAGGTTTAATCACGTTTAATCCAAATTTCATGAATCTCATCCTAACCCAATTCTTATCTCCTCAGTTAAAGCTTTTAGGTATCAGGCTAGTGGCCCATGAAAGCCAGGAAATAAAGGTATCTAAAACCAGACCAAATGGGATGACAGAACTGTGAAAGGAAATATGAAATGGTGAAGCTAAGTGCTGATGTAGTATTCTGTTTTGTAATGCTTTCCTATAATTGCCATAAACAAAACAACATGGACTTCAATTCCATTTCTGAAGTTCAACCAGTTAAAGGCTAGCTGAACAATGCCTCAGAACTATGCTATCAGTAGTGCTGCCTAGTCTTCTTGCAGCACAAGTCAAATGGAAAAGCTAATACATCACTTCATTTTTACTTACATTTCCTTGTTCTCTGTTGCTCTCAGGCCTCGAGTTCCTGCACCCAACCACTGTATTTTTTTAAATGCATCTAAAGCATTATTCTTTCACTTCCAGGCTGAATAAGCAAGCTTGTCAGAGTATTTAATACTGTCCCATTGCAACATTTGTCATTAAGTTAAGATGCTTGACCAAGGAGCTAATCTTTTCATTGCCGTTTAAATCCACCAGTCACAAAGATATTTCCAATATGTTCCCAATTAATTGCATCATATACTTTTATGTTTGCTGCACACTAAAGGCATGTTAGCCAGCATATTCCCTATGATCCAGTTGTGTGACTTGCTGTTAAGCAAATGCATTTTTTTGTGTGTCACTGAATACAAAGACATATAGTATATCTGGATTCTATCTATAAAATGTAGAAAATGCACGTTACAAACACACAGAAAAATACAGCCTTCTTCCCAATCTAAACCCAATGTTGTACTCTAAGAGAGATAACATGACCAGAAGAATAGGAGGTAAGCATACAACCATATGTTTGCTGGAAAAGGTAAGTTTTTTAGTTCAAAGTACAAAACATGAAGACTTACTTCTCTGCACAAACCAACATATTTACCTCACTTTTGCTCTGGAAATAAGATACTACTATTTTTTTTTCCTACTTTATAGTATGACTCCAAATTTGTAGACAAACAGAAATTTCAAACCTGCCTAAATAATACTGGGTAGGGAGTTTTAGGAAAATATTTTGATGTGCCATTCTAAGAAAGCACAGAGGTCCAATTAAGTAAAATAAACATTATTTCTGTATGAAACAGGAAGTTTAAACATTGTACTGGTGTTGGGTCAGAGAGATAAAAGAGAATAATACAAACCAGAAAACTGTGAAGACACCAAAACTGACAGTAACATGTCAAATGTGGTGATGAAACAGTGTGTGACCTTCAGGGACAGAAGTTAAATGTTGAAACAATCTGCAGCTGACAAACAAGCAGCACCTCACAGAATAATTGTGTCAGTAGTTCAAATTTTTCTACCGGCATTTACTTTTGTGTAAACTGAACAACTAAATGGCAACAGCTTGGGATGCTATGATTCAATGAGAAATGATTTACATCACTTTCACAATCATATGCCAGGGCCATCTGCATACCCAGGCTGTCCACAAAACTGCTTGAGTTAAAGTTATGAGTCATATCACTAAATCTACTGGACAACTGGTTGTCTTTTAATTGCTAGAAACGAGGAAAGTAAGTTCTTCACCCCTAAGGGCTTTGGTAAAATTTAGAGCCTATTTATGTCCAAAGTACAAACTAAAACAAGAGAAGTAACCAATACTGCTAAAAATGTATTTATCCATTATTTTATACAACTTTTTTCATCCTTATTCTGGTCAGAGGATGGCATATGTACACATACTTTGCATGTTACATCCATCAACATCTCCCTAGCAAGTACAAGCCAACACAAGCGACCTAATCTAGTAGAAGGTGTCCCTGCCCATTGCATGGGGGTTGAACTAGATGATTTTGAAGGTGTCTTCCAACACAAACTGTGCTATGATATTTTAAAGGTTTAATCCTTGATACATTTGCTGGGCAGATCAGTGTTCCTCCAGGGCAAAGAGATGTTCTTTCCAAGACAAGAAAAACTGTAGGTGGACAGAATGTATTACTCACTTACGTTAAATTTAAGAGAAACATTTATATTTTGCTTACGCAGTTGCTTGCAAATTAAATCAGGTATATTTTCAAGTCACTATTCACTAAATGTTGCATTTGTAGTGCTTTGTGAAAACTCCACTAGGATCCTGATGGCAACAGTTGATATACCATTGCTAGTTTCAATATCTATCACTCTAGAGAGAAAAGCCTTATGTTATACTGCAGCAAATGACCATACACCTGGTACTATTTAAGTCTACCAAGAGTTAAACTTCTTAATTCCTGCCTCTTAAGATGTGATATTAAAGCTACATTTGCCAGCAAATTGTTGGTTATAAGTCTAATGTTTGTCAAATAAAAATTACATCTATTTGGTGATCATGCCTTTTTTTTTCTTGAATAGCTGATAAATTTACTTTCTGAGAATTCTAGTAATTGTGATATCTTACTGTGAATCTTATTTTATAAAAATTATCATCGTCTAACAAAAACTGGCCACCTAACAAAAAGTTTTCTATAAAAGGTATGGGAGAAGGAGGACTTCATGATTCATCACCTAGATTTTATTTATGTGCAGTCTGCATTGGCAGAGAAAAAGTAGTCCTGTCTTGGAGAACAGACAGTGTATAATAAATCGTGCAAAGCCTGGCTTTGAGGACACTGGTGAATACATATCTCCTGAGGGTTAAATTAGCGTCCATGGTGGCAAATACCAGGATGCAATCCTATCCCTACTGACATCAAAGGAAGCTTTTCTCTTAATTTCAGTGGAAAAAGAATTTCTTCTGAGGAGTCCCACAGCCATGGCAGGAGTTTTTCCTACTGAGCTAGTAAGACAGTGATCGCAGCATAAAATGGATTTGCATCCATTGTATTTATATCCACCTTAACGCTTTTAATTAATTGGATAGGCATAAGCCAACACTTTACCCTGCTAAACTTGGAAAAAAATTGAATGATGGTAATGGAAAAGTAATTTATTTTCAGATTTCTATTGCAATTATAGCTTTGGTAAAAATTCCACAAATACCATTCTGTATGCATCCTGTCCATCTCTTCTTAACATAGAAATGAAAAGATTATGTAAGATCTTCTGTTTAATCTCCTCCACTGTCTGTTAAACATTCCAGAAAAAGAAGCCATTTTTCTTGAAACAAGGAGGTTATTGACCCAGATGGCATAAACCTCACATCTACAATGTCAACAGAAAAAAATTACTGCTGAAGGCTTGAAAGTACTATTTGCCCATGTAAATTCAAAGGCATGGCCCCTTTTTATCTGTGTTTTTCATGTTCACTGTTATGTGAAAGTCCGATTAAAAGCTTTTCAAAATAACCTGAGTGTGTAATTAGGGGGCACGCAACTCCCATCCTGAGGTTAATATCCTCACAAACATGCAAAGTACAAATCTAGCAGAGAACCAATCTGTTTCATAATTCAGTTCCAGTTTCTCTCCCCTGCACTTAAAGGCTTACAGTGTTCTGCAGAATGATACATTCATTGTTAGTTTATCAACTTAGAGAATGAGTAGTTGTTGAGGTATTCCTGTTATACATACTAATAGGTTAGTATTAATATTAATAAGTTGCCATGTTAGTTTTTATCTGGATTTGAAGACTAATACTTCACCCAAAAGTCAGGTGTGGGTTTTTTCTCCCTTACTTTCAATTACTGCTTTGGAAAATACATTAAATAAAATAGTGTAAAAAAAAAATAAAAATCATTGCCATGAGGCAAAGATATGTTTTTATAAAGTGTGCTTTAGTAAGTCCTAAGGCAAATGACAGTTCTAAAGAAATTTATAGACATTGGTTTGAAATGGTAGGTTTCAATTCTGTGGAAGCAGTTTGAGGGAGAAGATGACTACTGGAAATTCTTGTTACTGAAAGGAAGACACAATACCAAATATTGATAGGAATTGCATGACTGATGTATTTCTCCCTTATATTTAGAATAAAACCAGTATTCCAGGAAGGATTTTTTTATTACTTATTTGACGAAAAATAAAGATGAAAAGCTCCATCAGAATAAGTCCGAAGTCACGAAATGGCAACATTAAACAGAACTAAGTTCTGGTTGAAAGGAATAGATGCATAGCTTTCATGGCTATATTTATGTCTATAAGATGTAGGAACTTAAATGTCTCCTCAAGAGGTAGTCATGAATACTCATTTTACAAATCCAGACAAGGAGTAGTGTGAAAAATAAAATTCACCCAATGACCTGTACTGAACCATGAAAGATGGGACTGTGGCTTCAGATCATTTAACTGTCATTTAGCTGCCTCTGCATTTTTCTTTATTTCCTTTTCCATCAGTCTGATTGCCACAATATTTGTGTATGTATAGAAGGTCTAATTTACCCTCATTATCTTTCACAATTCATTCTCTGTTTAGGACATCAAAGGTTTTGAAAGGCAGTGAATGAACTTCTGGACACACTTAAACCAGATGAGGACATATCCTACTGAGGAAGATGCAAGAACAGGCAGAAATCAACCTATAAAATAAGTAAGTTTAGATCTAAATTTAAATTTACAAAAATAGAAAGGTAAAATGAAAGGAGAAATGCTGAGACTGTTTTACAGAAACAAGAAGGAATATTGTCTGATACATATTTATTTATGTCCTTGTCGTTTATTTTAACTTTTAAAAGTGATTGGCATGCATTTATGAGAAAGGAAAAGAAATTACAGTAGGTGATATACATCTTGAAATAAAAGGTGGTGAGTTCAGTTAGCAAGAATAAATAACATGCCATTTCAGTAAGAAGATATAGCAGAGCAGACAAAGAATTCTGCCAGAGAGATCAAAATACCTCCATCATGCTTATTTTGCTTTGTCTTTCCCGAACAGAGGTATCATGTTCTACATTATGCTGATATAGTAGGAGATTCTATTAGAAGTGGGTTTTCTGGGAGCGTGTCCAATGCTTGAAAGTGAGCTAGTGGATCAGAGAGTGCTCCCTGGGCTGTGTGGTAGGTGAGCTGCTGTAGCTGACAGTATGGTCCTGTGTTATCAGCCACAGGTTGTAGTGGAGCAGGAGCTTAACGGCAGAGCTGGTGCTTTGCTAAAATCTCTGTCTAAAAAAAGAAAAGGGATGATGGGATTCAGGACCAGCTTTGGGGGCCCTCCTGCCAAGGAGGGGTATAAAAAACATTCCTCTAGGCCTTCACAGGTAAGAAATATTCTTCCTGATCACTTTAAGCAGCAATAAGGTATTGATAGGGAAGCGTCAATGCAGTCACATGAATGAAGACTTTGTTGTGCTGCTGAATGATGAGGGGACAAAGGACAAGGAGAAAGTGAAGATCTGCCTGAAGGCAAGAAAGCCATAGCACAAATAATGAAAGATTTCAATCAAGAGGAAAAGGCAGGAAAGGCCTGTCCTATCCTTTGTCCTGTTGCTGTGGGTACAAGAGTAATGTTTATCAAAATGAATAGTATAAATAATTCTATGAACACATGTTCTTGATAAGTGGCAAAGATCTCTAGAGGACAGTGCATTAAATTGTGGATATTATCTATCCAAACCAAAAATCAGAAAAGCATGAAATTAGTAATTGACTCAATTTACCTCATTTATTAGCAGCCTAGACCTCTGTTTGAATTAATATTGCCCAATGGAATTTCAAGTGGTAGTGACATGGCGTAGCATGACACAAATTAACGCCTGTTCCCCCTACTGTACTGCAAACCACCCATATTTCCAATTAGTTTAGTTCTAATCTAATATGCATGCTTTCCTGACTTCTACTGACAATAAAATATGACTGTTTCCCTCTTCCATCTCTGTTGCCAGAGTTATTTTACCAAGTAGCTGATTTTCTTAATAGCATGCTGATATTTGCATAGAGGGTGCTGATTGCATTCTCTGTCTGGCTATCCTATATTTTATCGCTGCGTGCTGTACTGTAGATCACACCCAGTCACAATTAAATGTATCCCTTTGCACACAAGGTACAGTAATGGACTGAACAGACATTTGACTATAACATATTGCCTATCATTTTGCAATATAAATGATACAATTTAATGCTTCTTGCTTATCAACCATTTTTCCAAGCAATACTGGGGGGGTTGCCATTTTTCTTCCTTACTTAAAATTAAAGTTTTTTTGGGCTTTAGTATGAATTAACCTTGGAAATATACTAGACACCCACAAAGCATTTTAATTGCTGGCTGTAAATGGGCAGTTAGGGTCTGATCTGCAGACTATCAGAAAGAAAAAAAAAAAAGGAGACTTTCTGTCGATATTGACAGGGTTTCTGTTAGATCCCTAGAAATATCCAAATGGCAGCGTCATTGAATTCATTTTATATACAGTATTTTAAAATATATTATTGAAAAGGATGAAAAAAATGAAGCAAGTTTGGGTTTTTTTTCTTTGAAAAAAAGGAAAAAAATAGGAAAGGATTGTAATAGCAATCATGACCTTGGCATTGGGAATTTCCTGGGGATTTAATAACCAGCCAGGGGGTAATGGCCCTTGGCTTTGCCGTAGGCCATCAGGTCTCCCAGCTGGTTATTAATCCCTAGAAAATGCCCTGTACGTCAATTATTAATGTCTAAGATCTGTGTAGGCAAATTCTTGCCTTATTCAACAATTTTTGAGGAAATGTAACTAGAGATTCCAAATCTTGTTAAATGCCACATTACAGAAAATAGTGGCAACTTATATTTTTATATAGTTAAATAAACTCACAATATTTTATGTTTGAACTGAACTAACTCATTGTAGTTTTATTTATTCCAGTCAGTTTTTGATCAGGCCCAATAAATACTATGACTAGAGATTTTATTATGTCACAATTGTATTTTCTTGCCTAAAGATTTCCTACAAAGGCAGAAAAGTTTATCAGTTCATGTTTTTCCTTCAGGATTCATTTTTTTCTTTTTTCCCAAGAACTGATTTTTGATAATATTCTCATCCTCTGAAGGAAACAACCCAGTGACAAGTCTGTGCTATATATGGTTACATAAACCTTTTTTTTTGTTTTGTTTTTTATTCAAGAGAATTAGTTTGAATCTCGGTTCTGTGCATGTCAGAAAAAGCCTGGAAGGAAATAGAGGTGAATTTAATGTACCTGTTCTGAATCAGACTTAAGTTTTGCTATAAGAAAAAAAAATCTTGGAGAAAGACCCCAGGTTATAGATTGAGCTGCTTTACATTAATATGAAAAGCTTCCAGTAACACAGGAAGTAAAAAGATAGAAAAGGTGTATTCTTATATGATATAATGATGTTTCCATATGAGGCTCCAAAATAAGCAGATCTCTGATTACAGTTTCTTATTTGCTTATTTTATCATAAAATTGGAGATCATTTTGTAGCAAAATAAGTAATGATACTTTACATTTCATTTTATAATGTAACACTTGAGGTTTTTCAGTATCGGTTCCATGAGTTTCCATTTCCTATCTACAGAATATTTACTATGTACATTTTATAATTAAGCAATGAGATGAGACAAGCAATATACTTCCATAAGATTATAACATGCCTCTGGCGGTGTTATATGGGACAAGGTCATATCCAGAATTACTTTAATCACCCAAGTATAATAATTGCTTGGAAATATACTCCCTGCAGTGTCTTATTGCTAATAGAATTATAGCTGAGTCACACAATGCAAGCTATAGTTAAGTCTGGACAAGTAACTCTAATACAAAAGCCTCTTTTTTTTTTTTTCCCAGCTGCTTGTAACATTCAAACATTAGTCTTTTAGGGTTACCTAAGACTGGTAGAAGCTCTGCACTATTGAAGTGTTAAAAACTACCTAATAGAACTCATTTTTGTTGATAACCATGTCTATTAGTTTGAAAACAAAATCAAAATTCATTAAAATGCTGCTCAGTGCAGGAAATTTTATGAAGTCTTAATAAGGAAACAAAAGGCAAAACAGTAAGTCTAACTGAGAAGATCCCAAAGCTGAGGGGAATTAATGGTCAGCATAAAGACATATCCAGACTTCGTTTTACTCTATCTACAGATGAAGTCACCCTACTACTGAGATCTAATCAAAAGTGTGGTGGTTTGTTTTTTTTTCTGCAGGCTAGCCAACTTTGCCCAAGTGTAACTTAGATTCAGCTACTGTAGCCAAGGAGAAAGCACTGGAGATAAAGGTGCTGGCATTGTGAAAGCTGCTGGTATTTCTGGAAAATGTAACATCAGGTGCATCTGCTTAACATTAATGGACACAGTCTCTTACAAGAGAGGAGAAACAGCTTTTCAGATAACACAAATTCGAAGATGGTTGCTGAGACTGAACTGCACCTGAAGATGAAACGAAAACCCATGCACAAGTATGAGATAATGGATCTGGTTTAGACCTTATGACAAAAACTTCTCAGAAGAATGTAGTGGCATTTTTAGTCACAAGGAACCAGAGTAGGTTAAGCCAAGTGACCGAGATGGAGTATGACAATTAAATTCCCATGTTAAAGAAAGGAGAAATTATAAAATCTCATCTGTCAACCCATGAAACAACCGCCCCGCCCCCCCCCCCCCCCCCAAACAAACAAACAAACAAACCAACCACAAAAGATACTCTTTATCTGTACGGTAATTAGGTGCTAAAATTAAACCAATATTGTCTGATTAATATGAAACCAATTATGTGAGACATATCAGTTATGATTGCAGCAAAGTAACCACCTTCTGTCTTTCCAGGTGTTCTGTACATCTGCAAGAAAAGCATGATATTTTTATCTTGCTTAAGTCATAGCCTACTTCTTTTCATGTATTTTTTCCTTAACCCTGTGTTTGCACAAAGGATTACAAAATCACAGATTATGAGCTGGTCAAAAAATACTAGCCAAGTAACAAATACTCAGGGGCAATTCCAGTACCAGCAGTGCTGTGTGGCCTAGAGATACACTTAAGAGCAAGTGTGGAGCACCTTTGAAATCCTTGGGAACAATAGAACATCCTCTAGGGATTACCTGAACAATGAATAAAGGGCTTTTTTGGCTTTATAAACTAAAAGCTCTTCATGACAAAAACTCTGGTTTATAACTTCATTATCTATGACTCCCTTTTGATGAAGCTTCTTTGAGGTGAGAAAGAGGCCAGTATTGTATTTTATTGTCTAGCTAATCTTCCTGTCATAATCTTAATGCTTCAGCTATTCTTGACAGGTGGAATTATCATTTCTCCTATTTTAACTTCAAAGCAGGCTTTTTGTATATGCCTGTAATGAAGGACCATAGTCATGTATTTTTAAATTTTACATGTCAAAATCTATTATATTTTGCATTTTCTCAGGAAACAATTAGATTCAAACCACTGGGCTGCCTGAATGCCGATAACCTCAGTTCTGTAGCATTATATATTTGAGAACATTTCCTGTGGTATTTAGATCTTTTGAGTTAGATCTTTTGAGTTCCTGTATTCAATATTCTGTGAGTTAGGAACTACTGTTGTCCCAGTTTTGCAGGTAGGGACATGGAAAATTTAATGATTTGATCAACAGGAAATAAATTTAATTCCTAAGAGCTATTTTTTCACAGTCATTGAGCTTCATTTAATATTTCTCAGAGGCATGTCAGGGATAGAAAGAGGTTGTGAATATGAAGGACAGAAAAGCAGTTTTATATTTACAAGTAGTAGCTGAACTTAATCTGGAAACTTTTCAAAATCGGGTAGTTGGGGATAGATCATGAACACAGAAAAAAAGAATGATCATGAATCTGGAAGATATGTCAAGACTGAAAAGGTGTGAGATTGTTTACTGCTGAGAAAAGAGGAATAACAGCTGTCACAGTAATCATGTATGAAATAATGATGATATATAAAGTTTTTCACATCATATCATAAGAATAAATAATAATAATAAAAGAAAATACATTTTTTTTTTTAAATAAAGACATATTATCTGACCGGTGAGTTGACTGCTGCTGACATCAGGAAAACAAGATTCAAAAAGACCTATACATAAACATAAAATGTTTGGTTATGATAAATAATAGTAATAAAAACATGGAAATTAGTTACGCTTCTGGGTTTAAAACAACCTTTAAGTATAAGTGATCACTATCTGATTATCCTACACAAGCCATCTGTTATGTTATTATAATCTCCCCTAAAAGTATTTTACATAGGGTATTGCCAGCAGAGAAGGAACTTGGGTCTGAGCCAGTATTACTATTCCTATACTCTTGTACAGAACTATCTGAAGAAGTGAAGTCATCACTTCTTACCACGCACCCTGAAAGAACACAACCACATATTTTGGGGAGAAAAGAAAGACATTATGTTCCTAAAATAATAACAGAACGTAGAATTCCCCTTTGCAAAAGTAAATAAAACCATCTATAAAGGTGGATGTATAAGGTACTTTCAAGGTGAAATCATGAATGGAAGAATTAGGATCGATCATGCCCGAGAAATAAAAATTCATCTATTTCAGGTTCTTTTTTTTTTTTATACCACAAAAACACTCTTATTTATGTTGCCCAAAGAATCTATTATCTGGAAATACCATATCAAACTTTACACTTCTGCAGAAACTTCCCAAGAATTAAAGAAATTTTAGTTTAGTTGGTGTAAGTCTGTGTAAGTACACCAGTCTTGGGCAACAAAAGGAATAGTTTTTTCTTACAGCTTTTTTAATGTTGTGGAGTGAAGCTTAGGCTTGGCATGTTAGCAAACAATTGGGTTTTTAACATCGCTGCTGCAGGGAAAAATAATGTTTAAATATGATTATATCTTATTAATATAAATATTAAATATTATTAACACTGTACTTCGCCCTACATCACCATATGTTTTCTAGCATAGCCTCACATAGTTATGACCACATTCAGGTTTGATCATATACCTTTATGGGGTAACAAAGGGATGATCATAAACCAAAATAATCCCTGAGACTGACATAACATAAACAGGAATTCTGAGTGAGCTGTAGGATATACCACTATTTTGAGATCATCCATTAGTCTTGACTCTTCTTTTTTCTAGGTAGCAGTTTCTTTTATGCCATGTTTTCAAGCTGACAAAAAGAGCTTAGGTTCTAATTCTGTAAAGCCCCTATTCCAACTATAAGGTAACTCCTCAGAACTACACTCCTCTTAAACACAGGCAAGAAAATGCAGTGTGCTAATGGGCTTTGCAAGTGGTAATTTAAGATGACTGCTTCAGAAAAAAGTGTTCATGTCTAATAGTCATCACTTCCTCCCTGTTGTGGTTATCTGTCTCATTCATTTCATCCCATATGCTTTATCCCATTCCATTCATGTGCCATGAGAAAAGAACTAGCAGAAAGAGGCCAAAGTATGCAAGTGACACAAAATCATTCATTGTGGTGAAGTTGAAACATTATATGAAAAACTGAAGAAGAGTCCAAAAAGATCAAATTAATTTAGCCATGAATAGCTAGCATAGCTATTACAATTCACTATGAATAAATATGAATTAAGTGTAATTAAAAAAACCCACAAAACATACACAATGCTGGATTTGATTTATTTGTTACCAATAGCAGTCAGGATGGCAAACAGATTGTTGGGAGTTATTGGGAAAGGAGTCTGAGTACAAGCAAAGATACATTAAACAGCTTGTAGTTCTGCAGAGTGCCCACAGTGCAATTGCTGTATGCAGTTCTGGCTATACTGTCTGAAAAGAAACCCTGCATGGTACAAGTAAAAAAGCCACAGAAGGCCAACATGTGTGAGCAAGGGGTACAGAAGTTCTGCAAAGAAAAGACCTTGATCAGTTACTGCCAGAGACAGGACTCTGGGCTAAATGAATCTTCTGACTCAGGAAGGCAACTGGATCTAATGCCCCACTCCTATTAATATTCAAAATCTGAACACAGTTTTAAGGAGATATTGTCATAATATCTTAATTATTGTTTACTTTATTTTCTTCATGTATTGCTATAAAAAAGATAAATTTCACCTATTTGCAAGTGGGGTGGATAGCTTTCAAGATAGTACCCAAAAACTTCTGCTGTGTACGCAAAATTGGGGTGTGGTGGGTTGTTCATAATTCTATCATCTGAAATGTTGTAGGGTCTTTACACTACATTATTTGAAGGGTGAGGTATTCTTCTAAGTTTGGGTATCTTTTCTGGCTTCTAACTTGGCTTTTATTCAGCCTTGCTTCTATCTAGGGCTGTTCCCAGCTTGTCTTCTTAAAAGCTTTCACAGAATTGTTTCCAGTGAAAATCTTTCCCCTGCCGCAGGACTTGCTATCCCACACTGTAGTTATATATAGCATGCACAAGGTTGTCAGGGTAATGGAGGTTGAACTGACATGCCTAGAGATGGCAGATATATTTTAGGCATCCCTACACTGTTCTGCCACTTAATTTAAACTGTGTTCAAAGCAGGCATAACCCCTGTAGCACAATCAAAGTGTGTTATGTTCCGTGGTAATTTAGTTCCCTGTCTAAGCAGAACATTACCAAACCCAGCTACTGAGCTGTGTGTGTGCAGCAAATACTGTCCAAACTTCAGAAAATTGTGATGATGTCCTCGGACAGATGTCTTTTCCTTTTTATAGTCAGTGTTTAATTGTAATTAACTTTGATTGGGGAGGAACAGGAGCAAGAAGACATACACACGTATCAGAGCTTATTCCCACAGGCTTTTTAAAAAGGAAGCAGGGAACAACTTCAGAAGCAGCGTGTTGAAAACTAGCCTGAAAAATTATTTTGAGCTGGACAATAGAAACTATCAATTCTTTCTTAGTGTTTGTTTGCAGCTTATTGCTTGGAAACAATTAGGGCAATTCAAGTGACACTGAAAACATACAGACACTTGATACTAGAGAAATCAAGCTCATAGAACACAAACTGTGAGAAAGTTGCAAATTAATATTATTCTTTTATAAATGATCCATAGAAAGTGGATAGTTTGGAATTTAGAGGAAAATTACAGCGGGCTGAGAATACATACAAGTGAATAATTATGAACTGCACTGAAAATTATTTCATTGAAAACCAATTAACAGCCTTGTCTATACATCTCTTGCAAAAGCCTGGTAGTAGAAATGTCTCTTTTTGTATTGATTTTCATTGACTCTCATATACTTGCCTGCCATGTAAGCTATTTAAGTAAATGATTTTTTTTTCCTCCAGAATCTACTTTTGAACATGTTGAAGTGTTAAAACATAGCAGCATTGTCTATAAACCAAAATTAATAATACTGAGTACTACGCCTCTACATAAACTAGCAAAAAACACATGTATTTTTGTGTGATTCTACACACACTGTTTTTCCTGAGTGTAGATGAACAGCTCTCTACCATCCACCTGGGAGACTGTATAACACACTAATTACAACTAAGATGAAAATTCTCAGCTATGAACATGGCTATATATTCAAATACAGCAAGGAGAAGAAATAAACCCACCTGTATAATTAAGGCATTTGTAAAAACGAAAACCACGAGTGAAGAAACTGACTTTTCAATGAGAAATTTATGCAGGAAAAAAAAAATCCTGCTTTCTTTCCAATGATTAAGTTTCTGAAGAAAATTTTCTGAACTTTCACCCTGTAAAGGCGATCTATACACATCCAGATATCAACTACTTTTTCCTCCTGTCTTTAAACAGGCAACATCTCTTCATAATCCTTCAAATTACCCACTGGCCACATTTGAAGCTGATCTTTAATTAAAACTTCAGCACTGTAGTTGCGACTGTCAGAAAACCTACAAATGGAAGGGGTGGTTTCGAGGGCAATGGTGTCTGATTGAGCAGCACTGCAAACAAAGAGAGACACAGCCAGGCGAATGGCACGCCATCACCTCGCTGCAATGACAACTGCTCTGAGACCTACTGCGGGAGCAGGACAGTACAGTACCAACCTGTAATGATTACTGACCCACGTAAATAGAATTAGATCTCGAACACGTGGTCTTTAAAGGGGAGTAGGGAAACCTTTATTTATTATTCTTTTATTTTGCTAAGAGAGAAGGCTTTTCCAAAGAGCTCTTTTATCTTTGTTTTGTTACCAAAAGCAGCTGCTAAAGTGAAGGCAAGCTTTGAAGAATATTGCATATATTTCAGAGATTATGATATCATAAAGGCAGAGAGTTTTAAAGTTGGTGAAAAGAGATGACAGAATTTTTATCCATATTGCCCCAAATCTTTTCTGTTTAAATTTTTAACTCAAACTCTTGGCATACACTTAGAAGAGAGATCTGTGGGCCTGTTGCCAGCTCTTTTATGTGAAGAATCGAGGTCTCTTGGATTTTCAAAAGACGGAAAAAAAGCTAGACTGTTCCTATTAGTTGCAAAATACATACAATGCACCAAGCTGACAAGAGCTGCATTTGCTGTGACAACATTTAGAGAAAACAGCCAAACAGTCTTATTCCATACCCATTGAGCTAATTAGGGGGAGCCTTTTGAGAGAGAAAATCCTAGGATGCCTTACAAGAAGAGGAAAAAAGCTATCAGTTTGATGAGATAATGAAGAACCTACAGGAGTGAGGTAACCCAAAAAAGGGCACCAGCAAAAGACCCTGAGTACATCAGAGCTGTCGGTGCTTGGCTAACCTGTACACCTCCAATAAAGATGCCAGTTCAGCCTGGCAAGAGAACATTTGTGTGGGCAGCAACTTGTGAACATTAGTACTGACGACTGGCTTCTGAGATAGGTGCAGTCACATTGCACCTGCTACAAAATGAAACTTTTCATATGAGAGGAGAGAAAGGAAGAGACAGTAAAATCCTCTGGCCGTAAGTATCCCAGCAGTTTGGTAATTGCTGTGACTTTGTAGCACCTCTCACCGGTGCTTGTACGCGTGATTTTAGAACTTACAGAACAACTTTTCACTGATACCTCAGTTTTTCTCTAATGACCTCAACCAATTGATCATTTTTTATCACTGAGAATCTTGTCTACTTTGGCAAGGAATGTCTGCTGAGAAAGGTGTTACTCTACTAAGTGGCAAATAACAGAGATGTGAGAGGGTTATATATCCTCTAGCCTAAGCTCCTGTTTGTCCGAGTGAATATTCTGTCTGTAGCTAACAAAGCCGGCACTGTTCATTAAAAGACTGCAGAAACATTGCCTCTATACATTGGTTCATTCATTTCCAGTATTTTTCAGACTGTGATTGATTTCAGAAGTGAAAATGCAGATGTTTGTCTAGGAAAATATTTGTGTGCACTTAATGTTATATCGCATCGCATTACACAGAAACCCTCAGCCTAATTAAGCTGAGGTATGACCAATGTCTGGATAAACTTGAAGAAAGGGGTTTAAGGTTAGTTTACACAAGTGCTGAGTAATCCAGTTTATGTGGAACAAGATATTTCATTCATCTACAAAAGATCTGACTGGAAGCGCGAAGGTATTTTTAGAGCACCCATCTTGTGTTCTGTTTTTCCTCGGTCTCTGTTGTCTTTTCTTTGTTGCTTGTAAGCAGTGGAGAAGGATGATATAAAGCCCTGGAGAAATGAACTAAATTGACACTCCCTAAAACACCATAGGGAAAAAAAAAAGACTGACTTTACAAAGTGAGAGGAATCCTAGTGGTCTTGATTTGAATGAAATCACAAAGCTTGCTGATTAATATGCATAATGGTTATCTATAAAACATTGTAAGTCTGCTGAATACCTTTAACATATAGATTATAAATATATTAGTTCAAGAAGCTACCACAAGAGGATTTCTGAAGTTAGAGAACTGTGCTTTTCTGAATTGCAGAGGGTTTTTTTATATTTATTCACAGAGCTTTAATATTTTATGCTGATAAACATGTGTCCAAAAATATTCAGAATTACTTACAGCAATTGTCTGCCTTTCAAATGTGGAATACAGGATAAATCCTTCTTTACAAAATGCCAGGGGAAAAAAAAAAGGAGAGATAAAAAATATGTGCCGTTTTGATTTTTATATATAGAAAATTTAAGAACCATATTTATTGCATTAGCTACGCATCTGCTGCACATGGACCAAATATCGACTTGCCTTCTAGAAGGAAGAGTGACTGCCAGTTTGCATTTAGCTCTTCTGGTTTGATCAAGTGGATTTAAGTGAGCTGAAATGACAACTGGACATTTAGCTATCCCACACAGCCTAACCGTTGTCATGTTTTGAAAAAGAATGGGAAAGAGCTGTTTGTGGCTGGCGTTTTCCTGATCATATTTTCATCCAGTAAATGTTATCATCTAGCTTTCAGTTCTTTATAGTGCATCAATAGCTCCATGCCTTTTAATGTGAATTTCCTCCAGTTCTTAAGATTGATATCAGATCGGGAGACTCAGCCAGCGCAGAGAGTACTATGATTTCTCCCAGCATCATATACCACCAATGCAAATCACGTGGGGTTTTTCTGTTTACTCTACTGCACCTACTGCTATCAGAGAACACGGAAAATTTTCAAGACTGACGAAACCAAACCTGAACTTCTATAATCTCCTGAAAAATATATTACATAACTGCTACCTTCCAATCCAAAGGGTAGGTATAGTCAGGTCTAAGATATTTTTGTAAGAATCGCTATTTTCACAGAGCAACATAGTGATAGAAAACAAATATAGAACACCTAAATATCCTTAGCTGCCATGGACTATCATAATGAAATAAGATTTAGCGTTTGAAAGGTGACATTTTAAGAACATCTTGAATCACTTTAAACAGACATGTGGACTAGGAGAAGCCTTGCATAGTCTTTCTGAGCATAAATTGGGGGGTGGGGGGAAACAAATTTTTAGAATACCTGTTTAGAATACCTGTTCTAAACAACTCTGAAGCATCAGATTTCCTCGTTTCATATTATGAGACCTAGCTAGCAATAAACACTGGTAATGGAGAAGTGGAGAACCACAGAAGAGGAGTTACATAAAGATTGAACTGACTGAGAACACCAGGGAAGAATGAAGAAATGCTCTCATGGGAGAACTATAGCAAAACAGATAAAAAAGTAAGAAGATCCACTGAAAAACAAACAGCACTGTAGCAATCATCAAATCACTCAAACATTCTACTTGTACTAAGTTTAAAATGTGGACAAAACACAACAGAAAAAGTTCAGATTGTGCTGTGCATCTGTCTGGGGAATTTTTATGCTTGGATTTTTAGGGTATAGGGGGAATAATGGGTTGTGGTTCAAATGGCTACTCAACATTTCAGCGTGATTCTATTGCAGGCTTAAACTGGTGAACTTGTCTTCTGTTGTCTTTTATAAAAGTGCAATTAGTTATGCTATTTGACACCTTCCTGTTCCTGAAATCCTAGATGATCTTGCATCCCATGACAGCGATGTTCTAAGGGAGAAGTGGGGTCAAAGTTTTGCATAAATGCAGTAAGCAATTATTCAAAAAATAAAGCAAACAAGTATGTGTTTGTACTGTGAATTGTTTGAAAAGTGTGGGATGGGTTTGATTTTTATTTAAGTGTATACCAGAGTAAAACAAGAATGAGTCCAGACCTACATTCTATTTTTTAATAAAGACTGACGTCTGAGTATATGTTTGGGAGCTTAGAAGTCTTGCGTAGTCTTCCTGAGCATAAGGAGGGGAGTAATATTGTGTAATAAGTGGGAAAAGCATTAATTATAGGCAAATGCATCCAGAACTCTGTGGCTTGATTTTCAGCCCCTTCTGAGCAGGAGGAGTTGTTGGGTCTGTGGTGGAGAAGGCACTGATGACAGCCCAGAGGACCACATTGTGCGCAGATGCCTGAGGCATGTTAGAACAAGGGGGTTTGAAAGCTGCTGGGTCTCTGAAGGTAGTGGAAAGCTTCTGTGCTACCAAGTCTGAAGGTAAGTTCTGCATCCCAGCTCTGTAATGGTCAGGTAGCAAGCATTTACCAAGGTCCCATCTGTGGACCCTCATTTCTACTCCAGGAAGGTCAGGAAACATGGGTTAGGGGAGAGTAACTGTGTGATCAGGCACCAGGACCTAGGAGAGCCCAGTGCTGACTTGTATACACTTACATACACTGCCCATATTAACTGCAATCATAGTGGTAATTCTAAGGTAAGGATGCAGCTCTCAAAATACCACACATTTCACTTCTTTTGCTCACATTTGATTGAATATACGTTTCCATATAATTTTTCAGTTCTTTTTCAATTCCAACTCATAGAATCATTTAGATTGGAAAAGACCCTCAAGATCATCAACCGTTAATGGAAGCTAATACTTCTGTGCTCAGTAATCTACCATATGTTCCATATAAGCTTCATCTAGTATAAGATACATCCAACTACTAGAGGCGAAAGTATGTGGATTAAAAATAGTAGGATTGAGCTATGACATCAAGATTAAAAGGGAGAAAAAGAGAAACTGTGAAAAAGAACAAGATGAGAGCAGAAATTAAGTTCTTTCCAGGTGGCAAGAAAAAGACTTATTTTCCATTTAGCCTACAAGGTAGCAGTTGCCCATTCATAAATACTTAGGCCAGAGCAGCTACTGACAGTTTGCCTTCCCTAAATCTAACCCAACTAGTGTTGGAAGAGCTTGTAGGAACCTGAGCACTTACCCCACCACCATCCCCCCCCCCAACTGTGAGAAACCCATATCTTTCTGATACCCTCCAGAAGCTTTTTTTCTCTTTTTCTAACATTCTGCCATGACAACCACTGCTACTCGTACAAATAAACCAAAACAATCCAGATTAATATTTCCATTTTTTAACAAGACAAAGGACTTCTCCAGTGAAAGCCTGGCCTCCCATAAAGCATGGACATAGAAACAGTTCAGCATAGTACTGTGGTTGCAAAGTCAAGGTAGAGATCAGCTCTACAAACTCCACATAACTGTTAAACTCTCAAAAACTCCTAGCTCAATAAAATATTCAGATAAGAATTATTTTAACAGGCATTTAAAATCAGTGACAAGCTAAAATGCTAAAATCTAAGTGATACAATATTGCTTAACTTTTCTTTCCCTCATAGAAACACAGAAAGTCCATTATATTGGGGATTTTAAATGGAAAATTTGCTACTATTTTTGTCTTGCTTGAACCATCCTTTTGTTTGAAATAGCGAGCTGTTAGTTATTTCCTAGGAAAGGAACAGTATCCTCATGTCTTAGGCTAAACAATGCAACTTGAAGTTTGAACAATTCATGGCACCGAGCCCCTTCCAGATTTTCACAATGTAGTTTTCTCAAGCAGCAATCATCTGTTCCTTGAAGTTTGGCTATGATGACAGGAAACATTGTGAGGCATATAAACATTTCAGTTAGCTTTGTCTTGAGGCTGCTTTGGTTTTAATTCTGAATTCCTTGTGCATGCCAATGTTCCAAAATGCTAAAAATAAGAAGGAAAATGCCCAGGAAATGGAAGACTGAGCTGTGAAACTCTGGTCATACAAGAGGAAGCAAGCAAGCAGGTGCCTCCACCTACACTTTGTCTTATGTGGCATGAGTCCAGGGACCCTTTGATTCCAGGAAACAGATAGTTATTGTTGCTGGCTTATTGGTGATATCAAATCAGGTATGGTATTTATTTTCACATTGATGCACAATTATTGTTTTTCCTTCAGAGAAGGCATCGGACTCACCAGTTGATTCAGCTGTCCTTTCAAAACATGCTGGAGATGAGACAGCAAGATTCAAATCACACTGTCACCAGTTACCATAAGAGGCATTTGATATGATATATAATCTCCTAGCTCTATTTGTGTATTTCTTTAGTTAAAAAAGCAGTGGTTTACAACCAGGCCCAGCTAGCAGAAAAAACAGCCTTGTAACAATCTCATTCCTCTATCAGATAGTCTGGTAAACTATGTTACCTTTCCTATTAAAGCACATCTTACATTTTCAGTTGCTATAGTACAAAAATATTGAATTTGCATGTAGTTGAACAGCCAAGATGTGATGTAGCCAATTTAAGAATTTATGGGAAAATGTATTAAAGAGCTTTACATGAAGACTGTACATTTGCACTTACAGTTCTGAAGTATCGCTTAGCAGCTTCAGTATTACAGAGTTTTATATCCATGCTGATGACAAAACAAGAGGAGAGATAATCTACACAACAAAGTCAGAAACTGCAGGATATAGGAAATGACCAAAGAGTGCATTTGGAGGGCGGTGAACTGCCAAGCATCACACCAGGAGTCATGATATGCTCAACAGGGTGCAAAATAATTCATGATAATCTCTCTAGGAAGGATATTATCCACATTGTGTATCATTATTTATTGTCTTCTGGTCAGCAGTGGCTGACTCAAGGCTATCAGAATAACATTTGGCTGAGAACTATGAAATAAAAAAGTTTAAAAAAACCAACTCCGGCGCAGGAAATCTAGCAGTCAATTTAAAATAAAGTACATTCTCCACAAAAGTGATTCTTTTAGTTAACCTGAAATAAAACCTTAGCTTCAGAGATTTTATCAGATTTACTCATCACTTTATTTCTTCTACCTCTGTCAGACTAAATCAAAAGTAACAGAGCTGACATTTTTAGACCACAGCACCTCAGGTATGGTCATAAATCCACATTTAGTTATTTAACAGAAAATAACTCGATTGTGAATGGTGTTACACTCATTCAAAACTCCTTTTTCCTTCCATGTCTTCCATAAAGAAGTCAGCTTCCTTAATTTTAAAGATCAACTCTCGATACTCAATTCTGTCTCATTTCTTTGGGTCAAATTCACCAAATGACAGGCTCAAGAACAATTCCCTTCATTTACAGAATAAAGCTGGATCTGCCAGCAGCCATATGAGCTTATGGAACTTAAGAATCATGAAGATTTTCTTTTTCTCACATACTGTTCAGGCCAAATTGAGTCTCTTTGTAGGCTTTTAGCTCAAACTTACACCTTCTGGTTTTTGTTTTGATTTTTTTGTTGTTGGGTGGTTGGTTTCATAAAAGGTAAGACCACAAAAGTTTTTCAGGGATGGTCTCTACAACTAAAGGAAAGAAAAGAGAACATTCTGGTAAAAGAAAAAAGAGCTGGACTAGAAACATATTTCTTGTATGTGTCAGGCTATAGCCAGCTTTTATGTACAGTTTATAGTCCATATGCTTGCTTATGCCAACATCAATAGGGCCATTTCAGATTCAAAGAACACTGAGGTAAAGTGTAAAGAACAAAGTTTCCAAGCAGTTAGCGCCGTCTGCGTAGGCATCAGTAAGGGGAAAAAAAAAATGAAGAAGAAATACAGATAAAGTATTCTTAATGCATCCAGGGTCAAAAGGAAGTACTTATTCACATAACACATAATTAAATTGTGGAACTCAACGGCCACAGGATGTTGCGAAGGCCAAAGGGATAAATGAGTTAAAAAAATAATTAGGCAAATGATTGGGAAAAAAAAGAGATCCATTAAGGGCCATTAAGCACAAAGATGTGCATGCAGCCTCTGGCTCAGGAAATCTCGATGCCACAGATTGTCTGAAAATGAGAGAATATACTACGAAAATGCTCTATGGTTAGCCTTTTATGAAACTCTTTTCCTTAGCACTTTTACTGACTGCTCTCCAAGGACAATAGTGACTATATAACTTAACTAGTACAGCTGTTCTTACATCATTAAGCACTAGCTTGATATGTATACAGTCTAAATAACTCAAGTGGCAAAAAAGTTGTCTCTTGAACACTGAAATTTCAGTACCATAATTACATTATTTGTCTTCTTATTTTACAGGGAGAGACTTGTGACTTACTTTCTAGGAGAATACCTTACAATTCGCATGTAAGAATAATAAAAAAAAGATGGTTCTTATAGAGAAGCTATTTGGACCATGATACAGCTGTTTCTATAAAATTAGCTATTTTACATTCAATACATGTTATAATTTCTGTTAGAAGGACATTAAGAAGTCAGAGCAATGGGTTTCCACTACTGTTGTACACTACATATGTGTTAGTTGTACACTCTTTATATTGTGTGTGTATAGGTATGAGTGTGTGTGCAGAAAGAGGGATTTCTAAACATATACATGCCTAAGTCTTAACAATAACATATTAAACCAGCTCCTTCTCCTCCTCCTCCTGTTTGAATGATAATATTTTTAGTATCCTATCATCACAGGAATCATATCCCATATTAATTGATGTCTGTGGCCAGATTGTTGCGGTATATGTAGTCAGATTGCAATTAATTTCATATCATCTATTTCTACTCTAGAACACCAAATCCATAGCTTTTGGTGTACTCTTTTTGGTTTAAGCCAAGAAGGCAAGCACCAGGAAAGGATTCTGGGTACTTGGCCTATTTAGCTTTCTTCTCAGCATCTTTTATTGGGTACTTTCAAAGGCACAATACTGACCACATCATCTAACTTGTCCTTATGTTATCTGTTCAGTGAAGATGATTTACATATCTTATTGCCCACCACATATCCACATTAATGCAACCATTCCTCCTGCTCCTAGTTCTGGAGATTACAGAGGTTCCCATTTGCTCTTCTATTATTAAAATTTTAGTGTGTGATTCAGTGGGTAATCAGGTTGGAGTCCCATTTTGCAATGCACTCTAAAATCATGGCTGCTCCCTGAGCTCGCTTGCATTTCACAAAACGTGACAGATGGATCGGGCAGGCATATGGGATGTGAAGTTGGTAGTGAGAAAGGCTAATGGAGTGTCTGCAGTTGTTAAATGAACCAAATACTCTGCCTTGAACTTCAATGGCAAAACTGAATATTTTTAACAGGAGGATTCTAGTCAAGTGCTGAATGATATGAACCTGCTTAACACCAGTTGGATTTTTTTATTTCAGTAGTGCTAGGGAATGACTTAAGATGGGTTGCATATTTTAGGACCTTTACTTTCTACTGGAAGTAATTCTACATGAAAGGAAATAGTGCTATGCCAAAGATGTAACAATGTTTCTACACCAATCAGCCATAAAAGCTTTGGTGCAATCATTCTTGGATCAAGTCTGAGAGACGATTAATTCCTTCTGGCCCCAAAAGCCACATCACAAATTTAAAATACAAAACTGCTATTTGTAGTGAACGCCATGACCAGTCTTGCATGGGGATAGCTTGTGCATTGCTAAGCATCTTCAAATGGACTACAAATGTCATCGCCTCACATTTCACAGAAGATAAATTAATTTATATTAGATGCTAAATCTGCAGTAATTTGGTTAGCTTTATTAGCAGCTACTGATTTAGAATGAAAAAAAAAACCCAAACCACTAACAATTCAAACCACTCAAAATCACAAGGACTTGTTCTCCTAACTTAGATTTTCTGTCTGTAACTTATACTGCTGTTGAATGATGAATGTACTCTGGGTGTGGGAATAAAGATGTCATGTTTTCAATTACTTTCATAGAAATTATTATATTCAATTAATCCTGATATATGGCACCAAAGATAGATGGAAATTATATTAAATCATTTATTGTTGCTTTTTTTTTTCTTTTTTCTTTCCTTTTACAGCTCAGTAACACCAGAGATGTAGCTGTAGTCACAGCTGGTGGCCTATTTAATCATCAAACTCAAAGGGAGGATGCAAATGCACTAGCTTTTCTCTCTTTTTTGAAGATCAAGTTAATCTGGAAATGCTCAGTGCCTCTCAGCAGATCGCTTTCAGCAGTGTTGCTCCTGGTTAGAAGGTAGATATGAATTTAGTAGGAGAAACATTACTGGAATGCTGTTATTATGTACTCATATGATACAAACTCTGCTTTCCAAAAATGCATTTTCATCAGCTGTCAGCAGTATGACAACTCCTGTTAGGCACATTATGGAGGACTTTTTTTTCTTGATCCAGCTGTGAAGTGGATGTTCTTAGACTATCCTGGGAAATATTTTTCTGTGTGGCTAAACTAATAAAAGAGCAGATCCTTCACTTAGAAAAGGATCCATGTTTGGCCACACTTAAGTATTCTGTTCTTGGTGCAAATTAGTCTAAGGTGACCTAGGTGTTAGCGTTGTCCAAAAGAGGGAATCCCTCCTGACTCCTCTCTTCTGCTCTGCTGCACACTCATGTATCCTAGGCGCAGGAGAAAAGTCCCCAGTTAATTGCCTGTTCTCAGTTACAGCTGCAGATAAAACTGGCCAAGCTGTTACAGAATCACAGAATCATAGAAAATGTTAGGTTGGAAGGGACCTTTAAAGGTCATCTAGTCCAATCACCAGTGGTAAGCAGGGACACCTTTAACTAGATCAGGTTGCTCAGAGCTTCATCAAGCCTCACCTTGAATGCCTCCAGGGTTGGGGGCTCCACCACCTCTCTGGGCAACCTGTCCCTGTCTCTCACCAGCCTCATAGTGAAGAACTTCTTCCTAATGTCTAATTGAAACGTATCCTGCACAAGTTTAAAACCATTGCCCCTTGTCCTATTGCTACATGCCCTTCCAAATAGTCATTTCCCAGCTTTCCGGTAGGTCCCTGTGTGAAAGCTGACCCTCAGAAGGTGGCTTACACAGTATTCAGCACATTTGGATGTTCTGGTGAGATGGTCTTACCCATGCCAATATTTGTAAGTTGTACATGTAGAAGGCCAATCAACCATCTCATCTGATGCAGGAGAACAGGCAGCTACTAAAAATTCTGACATTCTGGCTTATCCTTGCTCTCATTTATTGCAGACCTAAGTGTCAAGGTACAAAAACATGGCCACCTCCTTGCTCTGACTCTCCATCAGACACACCATGTAGGAACAAAGCAGGGCTGATGTCCAGGGAGACTTTGGTTCATAGTGCTCTATTTTTGCATTGGAAACCTCCCCATATCCAGCAGACTCAAGAAGGTAAGATCCTCACACTTCAAAACTACTACTCCAATCCTCATCTTGTTTACAGAAAGTTCATTTATTTCCTACACTGATAATATCTGGGGATCTGAAGTAAAGATCTATTTTGAAGTATCTTGTTAGTTGAAATTGTTCAAGAAAATGGTTCTGATAAACAGAATTAGAATTCCAGTTGAGCCACCTTACCATAAATCTCCTTTGATGAATTGTGGATCTGTGTTATTCCTTTTTCATTATCTTACGGAATATGAAGAAATAATGCCAAGAGAATTAATGTCCAGCCTTGAAAGGATTCCGCCAAAATAATACATTTTGCAAAAATGGAATATATAAAATATAAGCTGTAAAAATTTCAAAGCCATTCTCAAGGTTCAAAAATCTTAAAAATAGCTGAATAAGGATTCTCTTATTCCATTAACAGATATCAGTTATTTATCAAGAGGGTTGGCATATGAGATGAAATAATCAAAATAGGAAAGAAACTTTCTGCTATGAAAACACAAAACCCTATAAAATTATGATAATTTTCTTAAGAAGAAAAATAATTAAAATATATTAAAATATTTTAAATTGACACAGATACAAATTTACTGAAAAAAATCTTGGAAGAAGACCAATTCTAAAAAGAATCAGAACTAAATACAAACCTAACACTCCATTTCGGTGTACCGTTTTTAAGCATAACAACATCTCAGTGACACAAATAGTTCTCTTTTGAACTCCATTTCAAAAGTTTTATCAATTTCTCCTCAGTACTGGCATCCAGTATGCTAGTAGTACACTTTCACTTATGAGCTTTTCAGAACTTGAAATTTCCGACCTTTTTCTTAATTAAAGATTATTAAATTCCACAGGAGAGATTGTTTCTTTGAAAAATGTATCTTGCATAAAAACCCTTTACAATTTAATTTTAGGAATTCTTTTTTAGTTGCTCAGTCCTACATTTGAGCATGCAAAAAACTATTTTCAAGCATATTGCTTTTCAGGGAAGTTTTAGCTTAATAAAAATCTTGGACAAAAGATGGCTGTGCTACCTCTGTCAACACAGATGATAGTAGTAGAAGCATTCACTCTAGATCTGAAAGCAAAGAAATTGCAGGCAGCCAGAGGATGCCCAAATAAAAAAATAATACAATTTTTAATTTCATTAATTCCCTTGAGGATAGAGCATTTCAGTGACCTAGACAGGCTAAGAAATGGAGGTCGAAAATATTTTATTGATTTACTTATATTTATAGATCAATTATATATAAAGTTCTTTGTCCACTGACCGCTTCACTGAAACAAGTAAATGTTGGGGTTTTTAGACGTTGGTGCCCATCTTAAAATTAAATTGATTACTTATTTAATTAATTTATATATCTTAAAATACTTTTCTTGCTTTGTAGATGCAATTGGATTTAATAAATGGAGTAGACCAAAATAAAAACTTGCAGAAGTTGCTTATGCAGCATCAGCAGTCACTAAGGAGATCTATCCAAAGTATATAATTCAAATGAAAGAAAAAGTTCTGTACTGCCTTTATTTTGCAGATTTTTTTAAAATAGAAGCATATTAATATTATATCACAGCACAATTCTATCAGAATTAATATACATGCTACGTTCCTGCAGATGTCATCTAATAAATGCAGAGGACTATATTTACAGAAATAAGAAATGATGTTCTGGCATACAGTTTCTATTCCCTGCAGCAGCATACCAGATGAAAATAAACAAGGGGTATACTGCTGCTAAAGAAGACCAAAGCAAAATCCAGATTTAAAACTAGAAACGTTTCAGATACATTAATGCAGGAATGTAGAGGACTAAGCAGTGTTTGATTCAAAGTATATGTCAACCATGGAAGGTTTTAACCCAGGTTTTATAGTGAAATGTATCTATTCACATACAAAACTTGGTAAGTTGAAGAGAAGGCTGTCCTAACATACTGGCTTCATTCAAGAAATGAATGGAAATTCTTGGAATGTGGAAAACAAGTAGTATGTTTCCAATGCATCACAGAGTAGCAGAAATTAATTCCGAAATACACAGCAAATCAGGTAACTCTAGTGTATTATTCTTTCTTTTCTAAAATTCAATTCCCATGATACTTAGGATTTGTGCTGTTTGCATATTCTGGCTCTTACTAAGTTTTATATAAATTTTAAGCATACTGGAATGTAGGGTCAAACTCTCAACTTAAAATGAACCTTATAATAAAACTCATACCAATTTCTAATTTGCATCAATACAGACGAAAAACTTTTGTTCTGGAAATTTTTGTGTTTATATCACTGAAATAATGAACATAATCACAGACCACCAACTATTCATCAAGGCTCCAGCTTTTCTGAACATCAAAAATAAACCACACTATGAAAGTCTCAAAAATCAAGCAAAGCTGAGGGCCTGGTTTGTGGTTTCCTCATAAATCAGAAATAGAGTCCAAGTTCATAAACCTTTTGGGAAATTTGGGCCAAGTTTTGAGTGAATTTTGGAAAATTATAGTTTTTAATGAAAACTCTTATGAAAATAATGGTTTTGACATTCTCATTTTTGGACACTTTTAAAATACTAGCCTTGAAATAAAATTCAACGAGCTCATAATAAAAGGCTTACTGAACATCTTAAATTAATTTTCATACATATATTTATACACATCCCCCCCCCCAGATATTCTGTATGCTCTTTCAACAGAAAATGTTTAGAACATTATTTCTTTCAGTACAAAACCTGAGAATAATGTTTAAGAAAGAGAAAAACCATTTGTAGTATTGATTTTTTTCATAAATAATTAAATTATTGCTATGGGATTGGAGTAGACAGCTACTGAAAATATTTTTGACATTTTCAATATTTGAAATAAGCTTCTATGGACTAAGACGTCCTAAAGGGACAAGGAAATGCGTTCTTGCAATTGAGCCTATATGGGAATCTCTTTGTCAGAAAATTGATCAGGTTGTTTTTTTTTTTATAGGTCTACCTGGGGACAAAGTTTTGAAACATGCAACCTAGTGTTCATGTGTTCAAGTCTATTTTTCAGGTAGAGAAACAAATTGGTTATGGGCCATCCACCTCCAAGAAAATGGTTTATTGACTGTATCTTTCTCAATGTTTTACAGTGAAACTTTTCCAATTAAAATGTCTTGCATCTGATAAGTTCCTGTTAAAACCAAAGGACTCATAGAACCATAGAAGGTTACAGTTGGAAAAGACCTTCAAGATCATCAAGTCCAACCATCTATCCAAGTCTACTAGGTCCAACACTAGACCATATCACTAAGCACAACACCTACTCTTCTTTAAACACCTCCAGGGATGGTGACTCAACCACCTCACTGGGCAGCCTGTTCCAGTATCGCAAAATCACAGAATCACAAGGTTGGAAAAGACCTTTGAAGATCACCAAGTCCAACCAATCCCATCCTAAGCTAAACCATATCCCTAAGTACCTCATCTACCTTTTTTTTAAACACATCCAGGGAAGGTGACTCAACCATATCCCTGGGCAGCCTGTTCCAGGCCCTGACAACTCTTTCAGTAAAACCTGCCTTGGCACAGCTTTGTGCCATTTCCCCTTGTCTTATTGCCTGTTACTTGGCTGAAGAGACCATCGCCCACCTCTCTGCAACCTCCCTTCAGGTAGTTGTAGGCGGTGATAAGGTCTCCCCTCAGCCTCCTCTTCTCCAAGCTAAACATCCCCAGCTCCCTCAGCCGTTCCTCATAGGATTTGCGCTCCAGCCCCTTCACCAACCTCAATGTCCTTCTTATGGTGGGGAGCCCAGAACTGCACACAGTACTCAAGGTGTGGCCTCACCAATGCCAAGTACAGGGGCACAATCACCTCCCTAGACCTACTGGCCACACTGGTTTTGATACAAGCCGAGATGCCATTGGCCTTTTCGGCTGCCTGGGCACACTGCTGGCTCATATTCATCCTGCAGTCAACCAACACCCCCAGGTCCTTCTCTGCCTGACAGCTCTCCAGCCAGTCTCCCCCAAGCCTGTGGCTCTGCATGGGGTTGTTATGTCCCATGTGCAGCACTCTACACTTGGCCTTGTTAAACTTCATCCCATTGGTCTCAGCCCATCGGGCCAGTCTGTTCAGGTCTCTTTGAAGAGCCTCCCTACCCTCAGGCAGATCAACACTTCCTCACAGTTTAGATTCATCTGCAAACTTATTGAGGGAGCATTCAATCCCTTCATCGAGGTCATTGATAAAGATGTTGAACAATACATGTTGAATATCTAACAACCTTTTCAGTAAAGAATTTTTTCCTAATACCCAACCTAAATTTCCCCTAATGCAATTTAAGACCGTTTCCCCTTGTCCTCACAGTATAAACACTGAAAAGATTTAATGTAGCTTGATAGAGCCTGGCAATGCATACTGGCAGCACATTGATAGTCACTGGAACATAAAACCCGACTTTCAAGTACCCAGTATTTGAAAATCTTTCTGACTTCATATGATATGTTTGCAACTTAACACCTTCAGGAAAAAAAGTTTTTTAAAAAAGAAAAAAAGTAAAAAAAAGCAGCTCATTTCCTTCTTTAAAAAAATTCAACAAAATTAAACTAAACCAAAAACTACATAACAATGATATTTTCTGTTTTGCAGTAATAGTGATTGTCCTGGTTTTGGTCAGGATGGAGTTAATTTCATTTGTAGCAGCAGATGAATGCTGTGTTTGAGAGTAAAATGGGAGTACTGCTGATAACACCCTGATGTTTCTAGTTGCTGTCAGACAGTCAAGGACTTTCTCAGCTCTTCATGAGAAAGGAGGGGCAAAGCCAGGACAGGTGACCCAAACGGGCCAAAGAGAGTATTCCACGCCAGTTACGTCCTGCCCAGGATATCGGGGGATGATGGGAGGAAGGCCTGGGGCGGCTCCGGGACGCGCGGTTCTTGGGGGACGGTCGGGTTCTGGGACGGCTCTGGGTGGCACGGCCTGAGTTGTGTGGTTTGGTGAGAAACTGCATTGTGTATCCGCAGCTTCATATATTTTTGCTTTGAAGTCCTGTTAGTATTGTTACATTGTATCTTTCTGTTACACTTAGTAAACTATCCTTATCCCAACCCACGGGCCTCTTAATTTCTTGATTTTGGGGTTATTTGCCCCTTCCTCTTCCTTTTCCCTTCCCTTACTTCTCACATTCCCCCTCCCCTTCCCTTTAACCTGCTCTTTTCCTGTAAGGAGCAGGCAGCTGCGTGGATCTTGGCCCTCAGCCGGGTGAAACCACGACAGTGATGATACACGTTAGCTCTCAGATAAACACTCCACAGTAGATAGTAAGAATTACATGTGCACCTTAACAGAGAAATAGTCTTGAATTTCTTTAGGTTATCTTTCTCATAAAAAAACCTATTTCATTTGTCAATGCATTTATACTTGTCTTGTATCTCCTTATATTAGATCATTATGTATGTACGTGGGCCTGAATATCTTGTTTGCTTTCACTTCTATGCAGCTCACACAAAGCGTGGCACTGTTGGTACTCAATGAACCAGCCACTAAATTTGTCCTCCACAATGAGCGTGAGATCAATAACTAATTTTGAAAACTGATTAGTTTGCAGCAGGGAAGTAGACACAGTCCGAATCTTGCCAGAGGATATAATCAGCCAGTAAATAGCAATATTAGTGCTGTAGGTAATAGTCTGGGAACAGCAGAGGAATGGAATATGGTCCAACTCTCCAAAATAAGGCCTTGACACAAAGGCCAGTTCAAACTCCATATTTTTTCTTTTAAGCCACGTGACTTGCAAACTGAACTTTCTATTTTGATTCTCTTTTGTGTTGGAATAAGGGTTATTTTTATCACATTCCTTGCTTGGTGACTAAGGAGTCTTTGTAAATGTATCCTAATAAAGCTTGCTAGTGCAGCCTTGGGTGATTATTAAAGAGCTACAGACATTTTTACAGATCTTTGCTAGTTGTGAACTCCAGATGTTTCCAGCATGAAAAATGTTATGTTCTAACAGTTAATGTTGTATCACCAGCCATTCAGAAGATGTATCTTCTTATTATAGCTGGAATGTTGCTATGGTGATAATTGTAAAACTGTGACCTAGAAGGAAGAAAACAAATGCATTTGGCACAAAAGAGGCTAAGTACTGTATCAATTAAGTCAATGAATGGGAAGATGACAAAAAGGTAATAGGAAGTTAAAAAATTATGCACGAATCTTGGATGCTGTATGATACACCATAATTAGCACTGTTTTTTTTTTTCACATGGAATGCATTGAGCTAGCTTTGTGGACAGATAGCACCCAGGTAGATGTCATTGCTGTCCAAAATGACAATGTCTTTCTTTTTCCACAAAGCCTACACATGAAAACCATCCCTAGCCAAGACTTGCTCACATATTTAGATTCCCCTTTCAAAGAACCCATGGGTTTGTATGATTAATGTTTTCTTTGTTGTGTTTTCATTCTGAAGATTGAAATTGACCATGAGAGCAGATAAAAATAATTACATGTTTTGAACTATCAAGTCCTAACAAGCTTAACTAACTTGAACAGAAATAGACTTCATGCAAGTCTGACCATGGATTCTCTTGATCACCATGATTCTGAATTTCTGAGGAGTCTAGCAGCAGTAAATCAGCTAAGACTTTTCACACTGGGAGTTGCAGGGCCTTTGGGGCTCAAGCCATGGAAGGACCTGAGTTCTCTGCCTCCTCTGCTGGGAGTCTGCTCATCACCTTGAGCTAGTTTTTTCTCTTTGTCTGCTCATCCATTTCATCATTTGTTCGATGGGAATAACAGCGCTGACCCTTTTTACAAAGAGCTTTTTCAGATCGATGGATGAGGCATGCTGTTATTTTCTAAGCTCGTAAGCAACCATATATGTGAAAAAACTGTGACTCCCATTATGAGGGTAATGATCAAATATCCCATCTTAAGTCTACCATTGCTGCTGCAAACTGCAAATGGTTTCCAGCTCTCAAGCAAAGAAAATTTCTGGTATGTGCTAAAGACATCACCATTATCATTCATCCCAATCAGCTTGATTAGACTAGAAACAAACAACAGGAAATCATCTATCTGTATGCACATCGGCATCATTTCAGGAGTCCCTGTCGCTGGAAAAGAGAGTGAAGCCCTGTCGCTTGTCCTTAAATGCGTTTTCTCCATAGTTCTTCCCTACATATCAGGAAAGGAAGGAAACAGAGCAGATTACATTTCTTATTAAATTTATGTGTTACAACAGCATGCAATGTGCTTGGAAATAAATCACACAACAAAGGACAAAACTACGGAAAGAACTGGCACACTGTAAATCTCTTGATGTTTTCAGATAGAAACTGAATGTCTTTCTGCAAGTTATGCATTAGTCAAAACACTATCGAGATAAAGGCTTTCAAGTGATATTTTCAAGCCGTATTTGTCCTCCTGTAGCTCTACACTTCACTCAGACTGGAAAGTAGCCAACAAGCATGGCTTGAAATCTGTTAGCTTATGTCTTGAGGGATTTTTTCCAGCTGTATTAAAGAATTAAGACTGAGCTCCCCAACTCTCACTTCACTGCCTGCATGCTGATCTGGGGCAGGAAAGGAAACAGAGGCATGGTGAGGTAAAGGGATTAATCCAAGGTCAGACTGAAAGTTAAACGTAGGATTTGGGCATAGGCGCTTGCTGCTTGATTATGTTGAAGTCAGGGAAAACAGTGAAGCCCTTTTATTTTGACTTCAAAGAAATACAACTGTTTTGCATATGGAAGTGCAGCAGCATGCTGTTATGTAAGGTTTTACATCAAGGCAAACCACAACTATGACTCAGACCAAAAAAATCTCACATTGAACTTGTCCTAAACTTTGTTTCTCCACACTTACATACCTGGAATAAAAAAAAAAACAAACAACAAAACCAAACAAATTCTAGGAAAGAAATAGAAAACACCTGCTGAAAAGGCACAAATACACAGAAAGCAAGCAAGCATAGCTGGAACAAACATCTCCAGAGGCTTACATTGCCTAACAATTTGAATCAGATTTTTTTTTCCTTTTTATCATATTTTTCTCCTTCTTACCAGCTGAGTCAGAGCTAGTGACAAGTATGAAGAGAAACTATATGAGGGAGACAAAGGTCAAGATAATGGTATTACTGTGCCAGTGCAAAGAACGCTTGACTAGATGGCAAAACATAAAGGTCATTTAATAAATGTGGTTTTCATTTTCTCAATGGAAAAGCTAGAGAAATGTAAAGAATCTGCTGGAAATATAAGCCAAAAAGATTAGTTTGGGTTTTTTCATGATAATGAGGAAGAAATACCCAAGAATATTCTGTTTTGGTTGCATGAGGCCAAAACATTATAGTGTTTTAAAAGCAAGACTAAACAAAAAAGCTACACCCCAGAGCACTTACATTCAAGCAGACCCTGCTACAGGAAAGGCAAACTCACTAATATATTCCAAGCCAGTTGCCTTGCTTCTCTAGATGTCTTATTCTGACCCCTCTCCTCTTCACTCCCTGCATCTGTTAGTGACGGTACCTTGCTCACCCTTTACACTTGCACCCAAAGATCAGCCTTTTCTTTCTGCACCTCAGTCTTCTGAGATGGTGGGGGCCAGATGACCCACATGCATGCACCTAGCAAGAGACTAAAATGCACAGAATACACAATTCAAGAGGGAAATGACAAGAAATAAAAGTGAATAACAACTTGCCAGTAAAGTTCCACTGGACAGATGATATGTAAGGCTAGAATGCAGCAGCATGCAGTGAATGCTTCCTTTAGATACTGTTCTCTGGGTGAAAAATGCAATGGAAAAGAAACACATCACTCTTTTCCATTTTCATTCCATGACAAACCCACCTTAATATTCCTTTTGACATCCTTGAATTCCCATTTAGGCCATCAGGTATACATTTTATAGACATATCCTTTTTTTATAGACTCACAGAGGAAAAAAAAAATGAACAAAACCAAACCTGTGTGTAACCAGGAGAGCACAGTAAAACTTTGGGGTTTGTGAAAGGCAGTGGCAATAAAGACCTACTTGTAAGCCAATATTCTAACCTTCTCTGTTTTTGTGATGACCAGGGTCATCATTAAGTACTGTCTCTGAGTAGAAATGCATGTTTTGACAGGTAAAAGAGCAAAAAATAAACCAAAAGAATCTAGATAGCTAAGGAAAACAATAATTAACTGTTTCAAAAAGACTGCCTTCACTTTACTGTAGAAATTTTTGGGTTTTGCTATACCATGGAATATGCAAATGTACCCTATGGTGCTGTAGCCAGATGTGCTGGCTGCCTTGTCTGCACTGAGGAAGTATCACCACTCTCAAACAACAGAAGTTTACCACCTTAAAATAATTTCTATTTTAAGCATTTGAACTGAATTACTCTGTTACTATAAATTTTTGTCCCTTTGGCACAAAGCCCTTCTAAGGTAACACAGTCTCCCCAGCCCTTCAAGCCTACTTTCTCGTTTTCTGATCTGGCAATTCTCTTTTTTCCTCTTTCCTACCAATGCCTCTGTGTATTTACTGTTTACAACAAAATGACAGTCAAATCAATAGTTGGGTCACATATTCGCTTCTCGGGCTCCTTCAAGCCAGTGCTATGACTCAGTAAGAGAGGGGGTTTTTGGGGGGGAAAGGGAAGCTCCTTGGGAGGCTCCAGACCAGAATAGTAGGAAAAACTGAGGTGACAGCTGTCCTTTTTGTAACCCTGAGCTTCTCAGAGTGGCTTTGACTCCAGCAGACCCTGAAGCATTTGCACACAGAAGGCAGAAGTACTTGAGATTAAGAAGCATGTACCCATGCATCCTACATAGGTACTCTACTGAGTGTGTACACAGCAAGCAGCAAAAATGTGCCTTAGTGTACCGAATATTCAGTGCAACTTCAGGATAAAAGTTATTTATGTCACAAATATGGTGAAGCAGAGCAGAGAGAAAGAGAGAGCAATAAAATAGGCAAGAAAGGGAAAACAGAGGCACAGATAGAGAAAAAATAGAAGAGGCATGGCAGGAAAAAAGTGTCAGGCACACAAGCTAGCTGAGCATAAGAGGAAGAATGAGACAATCTTGTTGTCCTAGTTAAAACAAAATATAAAAGGGAAATGTGATGCTTAAACATGCACTAATCTCCTTTTATCCCCGTATATAGGAAACAGCCAACCAATTAAAGTACACAAGTAGCCTCTGAAATATTTTACCTATTTTACACTTGAGAAAGCAGAAACAATGGGCTTATGTAACTTGTTCAGGTCACGCATTAAGTCCGCAGTGAGCCAGGCGGGGCTCGGCCTACCTCCTTGCAATACTTCTTCTGCAGCGGAAGTAAAAGACATGTTTTCACGACAACTTTTTCACTATATGCAGCATTTAGGGCCTCACAAGCAACAATAAATCTTGGCAGTTCCTCATTTAAAGTTTGCATGCAAGTAGATTTAAACAGCTTGCTAATAAAGCAACTGCCCTCAGTTTCATGGTCAGAAAAGCCCCACCTCATCCCAGTTTTTCTATGGCTTGACATTGGGTGCACACTGCTTCAGGTCTTTGGCATTACATAACTGGTACTACTAGTAAAGGGGTAAAGCTAACAAACTTCCTGGCATTACCTTTCAAAGAAGCTCTGTGCAGCACAAAACTTTGATAACTGCAAGAGGCCAACGTAGTATCAAATCCCCCATAAACACACAAATTATTTTCCTCTCAAGGTTCATCCATTCATTCTTTGTTTTTTATCAGTCAATTAAATGGCTTGTCAGAAGAATGTAATGTAGTCAATCCACATATGTGTTATGTGTTGGGTACTGTCAGAAATTGCTGATGCACGGTCTTGGCAGGAATGACAGTTATTATTAAACATCAGCTGGCAGAGGCAAATTGCACCAATTTTAGTCAACTAGTAATGACCTGTAAAATTGGTAAAAACTGTAGGAGGAAAACAATCTGCCACCACAGAAATTAAAACAGCGACCGACAACCGCATTTGCTGAAAAACTCAGCAGAGAAACAAAACCTGTGATCACTGAGAAGGCATCAGTACACAGGAGATATACAATATATGGTACATGATGTATGGTATTTATATCCTTACTACCTGGGAAGCGAGGGCAAACTTTGTAACTACGACTTGGAAATAGGCTAAACATCAGTACAGGTGAGTTCTTTAAAATGTCACACTACATACTTTACACAGAACAAAATGACCACAACAAAGCTACAATCTTATTTTTGACCTTCTAGTCTCCAAATGTCAATGCCATAAAGAAAACTTATATCCCATCTGACAGAACTGGGTGACCTTGACCTAGAGGAATAAGAGAGATTGGATTAGCTAAGCATATGAGCACGGACTTTCTGCTTTCTTTGAGAGCTTACAAATGACTGAAGGAGAAAGTAAGTAGTTTTCTGAAGCTGCACTACTACCAGATTCTCAATCTTCCTAAGGCTTCTTCGCATTAATGTCAGTGAGCACTATACCATGTGCAAAAGGATTCTGTGGTTTCCTTAAGTTTCCTGTAATGACTTTTCCTTGCCAGTGAAACCAGATCCTGAACTGTTTGACCTCGAGTGCATTATGTGACCGTGAATTGTTTGATACTTAAACATAGACTAAGAACTATGCATATCATTGAAACTGTGGATCTAGCCAGTGGACCAGGCTTTACATGACACTTTTACATGCAAAAGGATACACATGCGCTCTTGATGGGCATTGCAAAGATAAGAATAAGATTCTCTTTATAAACTAGGGTTTTTTTAATTAAAAAAAAAAATAAATCCACATCCATCACTGTTACAGACTGTTCCTTGCTCTTTTTTTTTTTTTTTAAAGTATATGTAATTTTTTTGATAAAGCCAGTAAGCTTGCTATTCATTGACAGGCAAGGCAGTAAGTAATTGTGAGAATACGGGCCCAAATAATTGATGGTTCTAACTGTAAACACAGATTTTTTCCAACTAGTGAGTGGTGCTTCTTGCTATAGATGCTGATAAAGCTCCTGCCACAGATAGTGATTGGTGGTGTGCAATGTCAACTTGCGATAAGGAGGTTACAATGTTGTGTAAAAGAATCCTCTGAACATGGATCCCCTGGCACCAAAGCATCACTTAACATTACAGACCTTTCTGAGTTCCTGGGGAATTTCTAACTAAATAGCTGAAAATAACATTAATAAGATATTGACAGAATGTGTTAAAAAAACCCCAACAAACCAACAAACCAACAGGCTTACTGTTCACAGTTTAATTTCTACCTCTGTTGGAAATAGTTTGAATATGGGATTTGATATTTATTTATTTGATATTTATTTATTTATGTATTTGATATTTTTTATTTTGGAGAGCATTCAGAGGAGGGCCACAAAGATGATGAGAGGGCTGGAGCACCTCCCCTATGAAGAGAGGCTGAAGCAGCTGAGCTTGTTCAGCCTGGAGAAGAGAAGGCTGCGGGGGGACCTCATTGCAGCCTTCCAGTACCTCAAGGGAACATACAATCAGGAGGGGATTCAACTTTTTAAAAGGTTAGACAATGGCAGGACAAAGGGGAATGGATTAAAGCTAAAGGCAGGAAGGTTTAAATTGGATATTATGGGGAAGTTTTTTACAGAGGGACTGGTGAGGTGCTGGAACAGGCTGCCCAGAGAGGTGGTGGATGCCCCGTCCCTGGAGGTGTTCAAGGCCAGGTTGGATGGGTCCCTGGGCAACCTGGTGTAGGTCCAGGCCTGGAAGTCGGTGTCCCTGCCTGTGGCAGGGGGGTTGGAACTCTATGATCCTTGGAATCCCTACCAAACCAGACCATTCTATGATTCTATGATTTAGTGTAAAGTAACAGCAGAAAAAGTTACTTATTACTCTGATTCTACAAATCTGTAGTCCTGTCAGCACACTAGAACCAACTTTATCTATGGGAGAAGCTGCTATTTTCCATCGTTTTTTGCACCAGTCGATACATAATTGGGATACATTTACTTCAGCCACTTTGCACGTGAGTATAGCTGTAGCTATTTTTAAGCTATTATTAACAATGAAAGTGTGGCCAGCGTGGAACTGTGCATGGGCTGCAGAACAAGAACCTGCATTTCTGTAGTGACTCAGCTGCTGTATGTATGGGTGTGTTGAACTTTGTTTAATAAACACTGTAAAGACTCAGTTCACACAGTAGTTTTCAAAGGAATTAATGCTGTCCTTTCATACTGTTTGTGGCTGTTGTTTTTGTGGTACACTGTTGTGTTTTCTTCCTAGTCCATAACCTGATAAGTCAAAACCAAATCACCACCTCTTCTTGTAATTTCAAGGCACAATAATAGTGGGGAGGAAGGCATGGTCTCCTTACATGAGACCCCTGTTAGTATCAACTCACAAAAGGGGGGCTGCCCTTGTTTGTGAAGGTTTGGGTAGTCTGGCCTTGTTTGTGAAGGTTTGGGTAATAATGTACCCTGTTATAAGCATAATATGTATAAAATTTTCCTGAATGATCATTGGACCAGAAAAGAATGATTTCTAGTATCTTGTTCTTTTGTTTGCTTTACAATCTGAATTTGAATTGCATTGGTTTCAGCATAAGCATATTTTTGCTACTAACAATCTTTTCGGAATACTGATGTGATTTCTTCCAGTGTAGTACTTGGTAGGTAGTATGAAAAAGCAATTCCAGCAGTCAGATCTTCAGAGGAATTTCAAGGCGTAATGTCCATTGCAGTCAAAATGCAGCTAGCTGCCCAAGTACCTAGGTCAACTGATTTTTGAAAATTTGGAATTTAGATGTGGAAAATAGCCATTCCTTGCCAATTTAACCTCAAAATCCTGTGCTCTTTGCTTCTAGTTTCACGTTTTTGCATTCCATATGTGGTCTAATCTAGAGCAGATGCAGCCGTGCACCAAAAACATTCCAATACAAACCTCACTATACCCAAGGAACTTCTACAGTGAAAATTCATAACATTTTGGTGGCATGCATAAAGATATCAAGGGTTGGTTTGCTGGAAAAAAACCCACATTATCCTACCTCTTTTTTCTTGAAAAGAATTTTGATTCTCTATCATAGCTGAAACCAGGACGCTTGTCTTAATAAAAGAGCAAGTGGGAATGACTGGTGAGGGGTGGAAAAGTGTCATTTCCCTTATTTTATGTAAGTCTGATGACAATTCACATTTTACCAGGGTAGAATGAGAGCAAGGAATATTTTAACTTTCTGAACCTGGTTTCTATTCCTTGTTTGTGTGCATGAGTTTCTGTACCTGTCACTAGTTAATGTTAAGAATAAAGAGATGCAGTAGTAGTGAGAACGTTTGAGACTGCATCACTTTTGCAGCCTTCTAGCTCTGGTGAAGCCAGAGGATGGACTGACATTAGCATCTGCCCTTTTAGTGTCTATGTCTCTCATCATGTAGCCCCAAGTCAGCTCACTCTGAGTATGCCAGTTTGGGGATAATAAGGCTCCCTCGAGTTGTTTATTCTGAATTTCATTTTTGAAGTGCTAATGTACCTAAATATCAGGTAAGCAGAAGGCACAGGTCTGTATACCTCAAGGCAAGTCAGACCACATTTCTGTAAGCTCCTTTGGTGCATTCTGAAGACAGGTACTTAAATTTGACTAGCACAGGGCTTAAATATTAGGTCACTAAGTAATTGTTGCATCTGTCTTTACATATCTTTGATATATTTGTTGCCACAACAGCTACATGAGATAGGTCGTAACAGCTGGACAGCCTTACCACTTCCTCATACAGCTAACAGTGTTTCTAGAATTTTCCATAGCCCTCATAATATAAATACCAGGCCTTGACAGTAACAGAGAAATTTAGCCATCAGTACTCACACCATGGCTGCTTCTGGGTATGAATCTGTGCACAGCAGATGACTCTGTGCTCAGCATGTCAGCAAAAAATTAAGTATGATTTGGGCAAAGGATATATATGTTTCTTGGGTTTTGTGTTTTTTTTTTTTTAAGCTATATGGGGTTATGTAGAAAATTACATTTCAACAGAACTCCTTTTATAAACAAGAAATATTGATTTTTCAAACACCAACCCACTGGATTTTATGACATTATCAACAAAATACTAGGGAAAAAACCCACAAAAAACCACTGAGCCTTATTTTAATTTGCTTTTTTGGGTAAAAAAATTGTTTCCTGATCATTGCCATAACAATTTGGGGTACAATTGTGTTCACATGCCTTTTTTACGTCATGGTAAAAAACAAAGTCCTTGTGAGTGAAGAACTTCTTACCAATGAAATTGCAAACACCAGGATTAAGAGTAGTCAATAATCTGGTAGTTAGGGATGTCATTCTTTCACAGTGTTTGCAACAGAAAATGTCACAACTAATCAATTTTGCTTTCCAGTTATTTTTTTTGGCATAAATTTTTTCAGCATAAGTAGTCCAAGTCATGAAAATTAACTATAGTAAAGTGTACCTACAGATATTAAGATGCATTTGCCTGGTTCAAGCTCATTTTTAAACCTAAGTGCAGCACAAAGTGAGTTTAGATATTACAGTATTTTACAGACTCTTATAATAGATGTGACCGAATTACTTATTTTCAAAGTTGGCTTCAAGCAAATGATCTCCTTTCAGTCCCACACTTGTCTGAGGGCCAGGCTTTGCTCAGATCAACAGTTTCACCCTGACTTTCATTGACGTAAAACAACACATTCTTCTTGTGTATTGGAAACAAAATGCTCCAAGACAAAATTTACCACCCTGTATTCCTTTCCTTTTCACTTGGGGATATTTTTTATCATGCTGGTTCTTGAGTGTGTTTCTAAGGTTAAGTTAGAAACCTGTGAAAACAAATATTTTCAGTAGAAATATTATTCTAACCTCATATATGGTGGTACAATTGAAACTGCTGTAATACAATAATATTTTTGTGATAAAACTAGCTTCTAGATCTATGTAACTCTGACACTTAATGATTTCTGATGTCTGGAAGGTATTAGACTGTGCTTGTAATAATCTCTATAATTGTAACAGTTCATGCTAGCTAGACTGCACATCTATTCTTCATCTGTCTTTAAACTAATTTGTTCTACGTATGAATATATCACACTCATCAATTTAAAGTGCCATCCTTTGGCTATGGAGGTCATTAAGGAGTATACATTATGTATGAGTCAAACATACCAAACTTACACAAATGCTTTTTAGCAATGTGCAAAATAGCTGCATTCTGTTAGAGTTTTTATGTTATTATTCTAATCGAAACCCAAGTCACAGCTACAACAAACCAGCAATCAATTACTTCTCTCCATACATAATGCCTTGCATGATGAGAGTTATAGTGTGGCTTTGTGTTGAAATCTAAAAATATCAATACACATTTAAAAAAAAAACAAAACAAACAAAAAAAACCCTCCCAAAACCTTGAAAATGATGGGATAAGAATATTTCCGAATCATTGATGGCCATAAAGTTTTCACTGCTTTTAGTGCATTGCTCTTAGAATTCTTCTTGTCATGAAAGGTAAATTCTACTCAACAGTACAGTTATTTAGCAGAGCACATATATTACGATGAGATCCCACTGTAAAAGATGTCTCCAGCCATAGGACTGATAAAGGAATAAAGAAACTCTTAAGATACTGATTTCTTGCAGAACATGAGTCCTATCTGAAGTCTCAAATATACACTTCTCAAAAACTTCCATAAAGAGAATGTCAACTGTGGAGAAGACCAAGTATCACTGTGCAGAGGGCAGCTCAGATAGTAACAACATTTAATCAATATCTGATTGATATCTTGTAGCTGTCAGGAAATCAAATGCCTGCCTCAGTTAAACTTCCATCTGGTGGATGGTCAACACCAAAGTGACACACAAGCAACACAGAAATGTCAGTCCTCTGGGGACACTCAGAATCTAATGGGAATGGAAAATGAATACCTTTATTTTCAGAGTCTTTACTCAGGGGTCCTTGAAAAATTTACATGCAGTTTTGCCCCAAACATCCTTTTTTCTGGGTCAGATTTGTGTTCACTTGTAAGATACCCTCCTTCTTCCCACCTGAAGAAGTAGATGAGCAACCAGAACAATCTATGTAAGGTTAATCCCATGAGACAGAGAAATTAAACTTTGCTTTCCTGACCATTTTGCTCAGCTGTGCACGCTCAAAGCTACCAAAGAGGAGGACACACATAGAAGGAGATAAACCATTTCCTGCCAGCAGAAGAGGAGTGTCTCTTTGGGGACAACATCTCCAGGAGTGATTAAGTGCCGATCACTTCATTCCCACAGTTAGGTACAAGGAGCAAAACCTAGCCCTCAGTAAATTAAAAAGGTTGACAGCACAGAATTAATTTTGCATGTAGAAGCTGTTAAAAGAAAGAGAGAAATAGAAGTTGCATGCATATGTGTATGCATTTATATGGGAGATGGGAGATTGTGCATGGAATGAGAGAAGTACACCCCTTACTCTTACAGGGAGGTACTATATATTTTTTTCCAGTATTGTACAACCACACTAGACAAACACTTGGGAAAAACCATTAATAAAGTTCTGTCACTGTGACTAAGATTAAAAAAAAAAACAAACCACAAAACCAACACTACCACAAAATCTCTTTAAAAATTGTCTCGAAATTCAGCTGCCAAAATATATATACTTTGTATTTTTCTCAGCAGTGATATGTTTTGCCATTATCTATACCTCTGGGTAGGATACTAAGGCAATGAGTCATACAGATATCATATATTTTTGCCTTCATATATCGTTGGTATGTATATAGTCTTCATTTCTTGGAGTGCTACCTTAATACTGCCATTGATTTTTTTTAACTTCTGAGAACAGGAAGAAACAAAAATAATTGTATCTAATGAATTATTAACTACTTATCAGAATATTTTCACATAATTTATCATGTCATACTCATCACAGAAAAGTTCACCTGAGTCTCTAAATTGTTGGGATGATCACTACACTTCACTATCAAACACATGAGAAGAGACATGGAGAACCAGGGGTTTGGTAAAGTAAGTTGGAAACACAATCATTTCTCTTCCCTTCTTCTGCACAGGTTATGCCTAGAAAATTAGAAACAATTAAGAAATCCTTCTAATAATGAAGTCATCTGAAGAGTGAAGAATTTCTCCCTAGAAAAATAGTAAGTTAAAAGTGGAAGATCTTCAGGCTTTATTTAATGGCATAGGTTCATATAAACTTTGATAGTTAATAACAGCTACAGAACTTGTCCAAGTATTTCTGTTAGATAAAAGGAGAGGGTAAGTTTATGATGACAAGCTCTGTTGGAAATGGAAGGTAAATTTGGGTATTTGCAGACACTGTTCTATCTGAGCAGATGCCTCGTGTTTTTCTTAGGGGAAAAAAACCAAAAATTGGATTAGGTTCTCTGGCTTGGAGTTCTTGGGATTCATTTTGCATTTACAAAAGTGGTATCAGCTCTGATTTAATACAGCATAAGAGAAAATATTAAAGCTACGTTCAGATTATTTCCTTCAGCCTTCCCCATCCCAGCCAATTTCACGTTCATTTGTTGATTTGGAAACAGACTGCATATCAAAGGAAGGCTGGAGGCAATTATGAAGACTGCAAATGTTTGCTGTTGCAGTAGTTACTGTTTTGATTTCTGAAATAGAGGGAAACTCGCACTATTAAAAAACAGTATAAGGAATTACATGAATAAAGGAAAGACAAAGACAAACAGGCAAGGCTAATTCTATGAAAGGTGCATTTATATGTGTGCACATGCTAACTAGAAAACCTTTCCCAGGTGAGACATGCTGCAAACCTGACAACAGACTTGCCTGCTTCAGAAATCATGTTTCCTACCGACTATTTGTGATACAGTCAAAATGTAGTTAGCACGACAATTTTTTCCCAATAACAATGGTCTAAGAGAATGATATGCATGTTTTGAAATACAGGAAGGACAAACCATCCATTGATTTTTTAATCTTCCTATTCCTCACAGTGATATCAAATAGCACAGGTGTTAGCAAATTTCCTTCAGATTGGATGTTTTTTCATCAATATCTGATTAAATAACCCAATGCATTCTACCAAAAGAAAAAAAAAAAAACACAAACCCCACATGTTTATAAACTAAAGGAGTAACACAAAGCTTAAATAAAACCTCAGGTATTTCCAAACCTTTAAATGTCATCCCAGGTCTGAGAAAAGACTGATTTGAGCAAACATTTTAAGATGGAAAATGGCCTCTATTAGTCTACTATGGAATAGACTGCTATGATTTGTTTTCAGTGTTCATGTGGGATGTATTTGGTTTGGAAAAAGGTCCCTCAAGCTGAAAGATATGTTTCCTGATGTCATGATACTGTTAATGTGCCATAAAAATGATTTAGCAGTAGGGATCAATGTACTGCATTCTAACAAGACAATAAAACAGCCCCTATGGTATCCCATCTGTATTATACGGTCCTATTAAGACAAAGGAAAAAAATTGTTCATATATAAACTATTTGGATTCTATATATAGGAAAGATATATTTCAATAGGCTAGTATATTTTAAAGGCTAGAAAAGGTCAGTATGGTTCCACAACCCTCATGGTTCGGAGTTGGGCAGACACTAGCACTGTGTTCTTACAGTGTCGATGAATGCTGAACTGAATATCTGAGGTATGATTATCTATATTTCACAATAGATTCTTAGATTTTTGTCTGCAGAAATGTTAAAAAATCTAAATGAAACCGAAAAAGTGTATATGCGTGGTGATAAATGTTATCTACTGAGCAGAAGATGTAATTTCAGAATATTAGAGAGCAAATCTAGTAGTTCTAACAGTATAGATTCATAAGAAATAGTTCAATAGATCAAGTGCTAGTATATGATAACACCACCATTAATGCCTTTTCTAAAGAATCTTATTTGTAAGATAACTTTCAAAGATTTTTTTAATAAAGGAAATTTTTTTCTGTTAGTAACAGTTCTTCCCTGCCCACTCACATCAGGTATTTTCAAGTATTGAGTATCATGCTTTTCGGAAGCTTACTTCCCTCCAAAGAATTCAGGAACTTATTTCAGATGCTAGAGTACATTAAGATATCAGATATGGTCTCAGGTTTCCAGAAACCTGTTGCTACATCCTCAGATGAAACAGGGATGTAATACTTCTGCGTTGCCTTTGCCGTTATTCCTGCCCCTTATTGACCAGGGTGTTGGTTTTGTCTGGGGTAGATTTAATTTCCTTCATAGTAGCTGGTGTGGGGCTGTGTTTTGGATTTGTGCTGGAAACAGTGCTGATAACACAGGAATTTTTTTGCTGCTGAGCAGTGCTCACACAGAGCCAAGACCTTCCCACACCACCCCACCAACATTAGGCTGGGATTGCACAAGAAGCTGGGAGGAGACACAGCTGGGAAAGCTGATCCCAACTGAGCAAAGGGATATCCCATACCATATGACATCAGACTCAGCATATAAAGCTGGGGGAAGAAGGAGGAAGAGGGGAGACTTTTTGAGTTACTGTGTTTGCCTTCCTCAGTAATGTGTGTCAGAGCCCTGCTTTCCTGGGGATGGCTGAACACCTGTCTGCCCATGGGGAGTGGGGAATGAATCCTTGGCTTTTTTGGCTTGTGTACATGTCCTCTGCTTTCCCTATTAAACTGTCTTTATCTCAGCATGCAACTTTTCTCACTTTTACTCTGCTAATGCTCTCCCACATCCTAGTGTGGGGCAAACAAGCGAGAGGCTGCATGGAGCTTAGTTGCTGGCTCCGTTAAACCAGGTAAGCTGCAAAATAAAACTCAGGTGTGAATTCAGTCACATATATGTGGGTGCTAATCACTGGCATCCCTGGACAGTCCATTATTTCTTTATTATATACAGGTTTGAGATTTGGGTTAGAAGCAAAATTAGCAGAGACAGTTAAATGAAGCAATTCTGGGTGTGTCTAACTTAGTCTCAAATGTATGCACAATTGACACTCATCTCAAATAACTGGGCAATGTTTTCCAGGAACCTCATTTTCACAAACAAAGTACTTGTTAACCTAAGCAATTGGTATTTCCTTGGAAACAGGAAATTGTAAGTGCATCCAGTGTCTCCAAAAAGTAACATGAAAGGGTGAAAAATACCCATGAAGATAGTTATGCACAGAAAATTAAAGGACAGAAATTGGATTACAAAAACATACCATTAAAAACATCTAAGAAATGCATATTGGACTTGTGCGGCAAGCTTTTAGTATTGGGGATCTGTGGGGGTGGCTTCAGGGACAACCTGCTAGAAGCTTCCCCTATATCCAATAGAGTTAATGCCATCTGGCTCCAAGATGGACCCTCCACTGGCCAAGGCCAAGTCCACTAATGATGGTGGTAGGACCTCTGTGATAACATATTTAAGAAGAGGAAAAGAAAAACCACAGCAAAACACCAAGAGTAATTGCAGCCAGAGAGAGGAGTGCAAATATGTCAGAGGAACAACTCTGCAGACATGACAGTCAGTGCAGAAGGAGGGACAGGAGGTGTCTAGGCACTGGAGCAGAGATTCCACCTGCAACCTGTTGAGGACCCCATGGTGGAGCAACTGGAGGTACTGGTAGTAGGCCATGACCCTGTGGGAAGCCCCACTTATTTTTTATTTATCATTCCTCAAATCTGATTCAATTGATAATAAATTTTCCCCAAGTCGAGTTTGTTTTGCCCATGATAGTAACTGGCAAATAATTTCTCCCTCTCCTTACCTCAAACTACAAGCCTTTCATTATATTTTCTCTCCCTTATCCAGTTGAGGAGGGGGAATGATAGAACATCTTTGGTGGGCACCGGTTGTGAAGTCAGTGTGCACCCTCCACAGACTGTTTAGTGTAATCTTTGGTCTTATTTTAATGTGTGGTAGTTTCATTTTCTAAGATAATATTTTTTTCTAATATGGCTTCTAATGGTACCTACAGGATGTTTATCTTTAATTTAACTGTATCTTTAACTGTCTATATATGTAGACTCAGTTTAGAAAATAAGAAATACAAGGCTTTCATTTGATCATCTGTTCCATGTGTGTGAAAAATTATGGGTTGACAACAGGGAAAAGATCATGTTGATTGTAAAAACCAACCACCTGTCCAGTCAAAATTCAGTGACACCTCATGTCATACTAGCTGTAGAAAAATACACTTATTCCTTAGATAAGCATGGCTGGAACAAATAAAATACCATCTTCCTTAGAGTTCCTAATCAAACATCTGTGACATGGGCAACTTTCATACTACTTAAATTACTGCTTTTCACATTTACATAGTTTCTTGACATTTTTCCATTGGAAATGCATATGATAACATGTTTTTACCTGTAGGGCAATTTTACCCCTGAATTAGTTTTTCATCCCTTTTTTATTATTATTATTTCTTTCCTCTTTTTGATAATTTTCAATCTCTTTGGAGGGGCTGGTCAGTCACCAGCACCACCATCCAGACCCACGCAGACAAACTGAAACTGAGCTGTTGGTTTCCAGGAGTTAATGTTTGCTGAGAGGTATACAAACCATTCTCTGGAAATTATATGCCAGCCTTGCTGGGAATCCCCACCTGTTCATCTTGCCATTGGCAGCCTTCCATCCTGTTTGGGTGCAGGATGAAAATGGGTAGGACTGGCAGCAGCAGCAGCACACAGGGTGCTGGACGGTCATTGTCAGGTGCAGAACGGTGTGGTCCTCTGGCAAACTCCCCACTGGGACAAGGATGGCAGGCTGCCTATGCCTCCAAAGTAATGCCACCCACAAGAGATAACATGGGACCTAAGTCCTGACTGGGGTATTGGGTGTAATCGGCAATACACGGGGAAACACAAGAGATGAGCTGAACAAGCCAGGCAGCATCTTTGTGCTGCCAGTCCATGAGAACTTGAAGAGTACACTCAGACCTTTTAGGGTTCACACCAACATGGAGGGTAGTGAAGAAAAAGCAGGTCTGTCAGCGCCTGTCCAAAATATATTTATTATTCATGATCATGGATGGTCTTAGTTGTGCGAGGAAATGGACGTTATACAGCTCTGTTCTTCCCTGAAAACTTCTTTTACTAAAGACTTTTTTCAGCCTCTTCCAACTCAAGAAGCAGTGAATATTTACTGCCTGTGAGGAGTCACCAGCCTCCACCAGATCCCTTTTTAAACTGAAAATCAAAAACTATTGAAAATTGAATCAAATTTTAAGAAACCTAAATGCTTAGGAAACTTCCATTAGTTTCTTCAAATTGCTCCCCCATTACCACAGCGCAGAACGGAAACATGGAAAAGTCATTGCCATTACACTCTGAAGGGCTCCTATTTCTTTGGCTCCCACAAGATTACTTATAGAAAGAATATACCAGAACTGTAATACAATAAGCTATAATGTGAAACAACTGTAAGCACTTGAAGACTTTTATTACAGATGGCACACTGGTCTTTTAAAGAATTAAACCGTAATTTATAGAAGAAACTGTCAGATACACAGGACCTAAATGGCATTTGAGCACACAGCTTGCTTGCTTACTTGTAGGGATATCAATCAATTTATTAAGAATTAATCTGCACCCCAGTGTTCTCCTTAAACTGCCTAATGTTTTGGCAAGCTACTTGAAAGGGTTCAGTAAGAATTTATAAGGGCAGCTTGGAAACAGGATTTTTTTTTTTCTGGCTCAACAAAGGGGATACTGTTTCCCCTCTGAACGTATCTCTGTTATAGTTTAACACAGTAATGGATAGGTTTGCCAAAAATCACAGTTTTTAATGGCCTTCAGCGAAACAGTAGATTTGTCTTTGCCTTCATACTGTGTCCTGCATTTACGCTGTTAGAATTGCTCTTAATCTGCCTGGAAGTATCAAATGCTCTTGGCCTTGAGAACACAAACTTGCGCACACACTAAAAAGTGCCGTTTGTAGACTAACCACATTTTTCCATGCATGCAGAAGAGTAAGCAGGAATGAAACTAAAGGCTCTAATTTCGAGTATTTTCCAGCTCTTGACATAAAAATGGCAAGAAGGCCTGGGCAAATTTAAAATGTGGTATTCATATTGCCTCCATAAAATGTGCTAAAATTGCTTGAATGATGTCACTTGAGCAACACATCCAAGCTACAGATATTTTTGAACTCTGAGAACACTTAACAGTTGGCACTGACCACAGATATGTAGGGTGTGCAAGGCTGCACACAAAAAACCCCAGCTTATCACTATCCCCAGCCATTAGTAAACAATGCATGTCTGTCTGTGACTACAAACAGCAGAAAGTGATATCACACAAGCTATACAAAGTTCTTGCAACTTGCTGGTTTTCAAACGTTTCACTTTGACAAACGCAATCAATAAAACATCAAAGTGGTATTTGGGAAACATGAACCCTTAGTTGTTTGGCATTAAGTTCAAGGAAAAAATAAACAGATACTGGTTATCAATGGCCTATCAGTTCCCAGGATATTTATTTTTTTTCAGTGTGTGTGTATGTGTGTGTGTGTGTGTGTGCGCATGCACACACATAGCCCTTTTAGAGTACTACAGGAATAGACTTATTAGAAACAGCTTATTTTGGACTCCACTCATGAGAAAGTTGCTTGGTATAGAACATGAATTTTGTCTCCATTTTGTGAAAAGTCTCAAGGGGAAAAGAACTCGGCCATTTGTTCAGCCAGCTTCATTGTTTTTGACTGCAGGGACAAAGTCCTCCAACACATCAAATGCAAACAGAGGAATTCCGTGTCTAAAAAACCTAGAAGAATCTGCAACCATTGGGAGACTTTCTTCCTTTCGTCTGCTGTTAAATCAAAGACATTCTGCTATTGATTTAACTTTGGGAATTTCAGTTTACTAAAGGAGATTTTGTATGTGTGATTATGTGTTGGTTTGGGGTGTGTTTTTTTGTTGTTATTTCTCCAGATGGACGTTTACATGGGTAGGGACTTAAATTTTGCAGCAGGATTTTCATGTTTGTCCCAAAACTTCGTAAGAGGAGACTGTTTTATATCCACAATTATCTTAAATAATGGAACATCTTTTACCTTATCCATTTAAATTCTACAGCTGCCATTTTATTTAAATAATTATTACATTTACCATACCTTAAAGCTAAATTAATGAAATGCACTGCAAAAGTACTGATACTTACAGCAGAAAACAAATAGACTGCTTAGTTGCATAATGCCAGACAGATAAGATTGACTACTGTAAAACAAATCTGCCACTGTTCCTGACTAAAGAAATATAAGGCCAAAACAACTGTGAAGTCCTTCCTAAAACCAGCTTTATTCTAATGTTAATAAAATCAGAACTGCTTTTTTTTTTGTTTTGGACAGTGTGTTTCAGTCAACACATTTTTGTGATAGATTCAAGAGCAAGCAAAGGATTTTAAAGGTGAAGCTGTGCCCTTGAAGAAAAGCGCACACACTCTATTCCCTATTCCTTCTACCTTATTAATTCAGAACTTTGCATGAAAAGAGTCGTGGTAATTAGCCTTGACATGGACCAGTGCCAGGCTTTTCTATCAAGTTTCTTTCCTGTTTATATTTGAATTACTCAGGGGCTGCCTCTGTGCGCCCTTTGGTCTCAACAAATGTGTTTTTTTCCTTTACTCTCATGGTACAAAGAATGTAATCTTAGTTGACTGGAGTCTGCTGAACATCATATTATTTCCTTCACTCAGTTGAAGATTCACAAGCTGAAGCGGGGAAAACTGCTTCCTCTGCTGCAACAGTAAGAGGATTTGCTCTTCGGAGAAGTGTTGCTTTGCCCCAAAGCCTTTTGTTCTGCGTTGTTCTAAAATTTTGTCTAAAAGAATCAATGTAGTTGGATGATGAGGCTCACAGTTCTTTCTCTCTGCAAATTTGGCACATAAGGAATGGCTAAACCTGGGTAAGAATCACAGTCCACCTAGTCTACTGTCTCATCAATGCCTAGATGTATGAGAGCTTTACCTTTCCACTATGATTGAAAACTTTGCTTGAAGTATACACCTAATTAAAAAACAGCAGGCTGTCCACAGAACATTTGATTCAGGAAGAATACAGAGTTATTTTAGTAAACCAAGTTATTAACTTTGATATCTGTGACCACTCAATGCCTGTTTGAGTTTCTATTTGGTTTCACCAAAGATTATGATCATAACATACAGGAAAACAGAAGGAAACAAAACTCCCTATAAGCATTTTTTAAAATCATGTAAACTGCAGGTGAATTATTTTTCCTAAGCAGCTATCACAAATTACTTCAAGGTATGTTGTCATACCCATAGATTACAAGGCACCCTTCCCTAGAAACGGAAGTGATAATATACATAGAGATCACAATGTCAGTACCTGTAACACTTTAGGAAACAAGATGTCTCATTTTTTAGTTTATTTATAAACACAAAATCAAAAGAGAATTCTGAAACCAAGCTGTCTCTTTATTTTTACACTAGAAATTTTGAACCTGAAAAGTGATTTGCTTTTCCAAGAACCTGCACCTAGGAGGTTATGAGATTATGCATGTAATGGATAAAAAAATTACTTGTTCAAATATTGGATTTTTCACAAGACAGAATTCAATTAAGATTTTAAAGTGTTTCTGAACTGTATAAAAGATGGTTAGTTATCTTGAAATGTTTTTAATATGGCAAAACCCTCTGCATCTCCTTGAAATGTCATTGAGAACTATTAATTCTCATTTTCCAGGACTTGGCTTGCCCAAGTCATGATGTCTTACTTT